>NC_071988.2:158397500-159647500 GCF_028885655.2 Pongo abelii
ATGTGTCAATTTTAAGAAACTAAGTAAAAAGAGTTAAGTTATAGTCTGATAAGAATGTTCAAAGTATTTGCCAGGTCTATTTAAGGTAAATTTTTATTCAGTCTTGTCTATGCATGAACTTTCCCAAAATTCCCTCCTTTAAAAGATATCTCATAAACTACACCTTATTCATTTTTCCCTATATATATATACATATATACACACACATATATATATATATCCACACACATATATATATATCCACGTACACACACACACATATATATATATATATATATATATATATATATATATCTCCACATTTAAGAAAATTACATTGGTCTCCTTATTGGATTGGCAGTCATGAGAAAGCCACATTTGAGTGAAAAAATACCAAGCTGGTATGATTTGATGGTTCTAGGCAAGACACCTTCTTAAGTATCTGACTTAGAGCTCAGCTAACAAAATTCTATTAAACCAAATGCCAATATAAAAAAACCAATCACTATAGAAAGTAGAATTAGGTTTAATTAGTGGAATGCAAATGATGTCAATTTATAACCTTATAGTTAGGTATGAATTATATCTGCCTGTCTACCTATCTATCCATCTATCAATCTATTTATCTGGCTAGGTGAATGGGGAAAGAAGATCTAGCTAGTGTACTGGAGGAGTAATCTTTTGAGCAGCTATAAATTAGCAGCAGCATATCAGGAAATTGAATAAAAGAGTTTCATGAGTGAAAAGGAAGTCAAGCATGCTTCTGAGAAAAAGAAAATTCACAGCTATGCTAGGACTGAAATTAGCTTTTGTCTTTGAATTTTTTCCTATTTTGTGAAGAATTTTTCGTTTAGAAAACCTGGCTAAGTATTTGAAGTTATTATTAATACCATACACAGAGAATTATACACTTTACAAATAAGTTTCATCTACATTATCTCATTTGATTCTCTTCACAACCTAAGCCAGTCCATTTACAAACTCAAGGTAAACACCAAGGTTAATGATTTAGCCTCCATTTTACATAAGCAAATTACAAAGATTCTAAGAAATATAGATCATACACTTTATAATTATTAACTCACTAAGCATTGTTATTAGGAAAATATTATCATATTCAATTACAAATGGAGTTTAATATTGGGTGCAATTTAGAGTCACTATGAAAGATACAGTTTCTTAATGTTTTGGAGTAGTCCAAAGTGTCACAATGATTCTGATGTTTGAGAAGAGGTTTATGAGAGAAAGTCGCTATGGGGACAAACATGTAAATGAATTATCAGTGAAAATGAGTTAATGAAGTGAGAATGCTCACTTCTGACAGTGAAAAAAAAAATAAAAATACACTTCCATAAAGCAGAGAGAGTGAGATAAGGAGTGGGCTGAAATGTGAGAAGAGCTGTAGGAGGGGGAATGTGGGGGATATTTTAAAAATAAAAGTTGCTTGAACTTGATGTAAAGGCAAGGAAGAGTGGAATGTGAGATGTGAAATTTTAGATACTGAAAATCTCAGTTTGTTTATCAACCAGGTATCATTCTGCCAACAGTAGAACTGTAAATCTCCAGCATTCTTTAAAAAAATTAAAGCCTTTTATCACTTTTAAAAAAGTTTATTAGAGCTGTGTGAGAATATTTATAACCAAATAGAACTGTCTCACTATTTTACCCTATTTTATTTTTTATCCAACTGACTTTTCATTAACAGCTTCCATAAACATTGATTCTTTTATAACTAAGTGACATTGTCTGTGAGGATGTAGACAGCCCCTCATCATATGTGTGTTGCTAATATTTGAGTGACCATTCTAGTTGAAATAAATATGCTCCAAAATCACTGCTTTAAACCTTTTGAGAAATAATTACTATGTAATGCAAAGCTCATATTTAAAGAGCATAACTGGAATTTTCCCAGAATGCAGTGTGCAAGACTTCCTCCCATCCAGTTTTGGCATGTCATGTAATGCTGGTGATGATTAATTAATTATCCAAACAGAAGGTATTTATGAGGCAGTATTTTGTGGTAACAAATTAGAGGAAAGTGTAGTTTCATCCAAAATAAAATAGGGTAGAATGGTGCTGGAGTTGAGAAGATCTGGATTTAAATATCATCCTTGTCATTTCTTTAGTTGTGTGAATTTTCTCAACTGGTTCAACCTATTTTTACCTGTCTTTATAAGCCATAAAATGATTTCAATGATAAATACATCATGATGCTGTTTGTGACACATAAAAGAAGAGCCAAAACAAAGTCTGGCATATAGTAGGTTCTCAATAAATGGGAGCAATTATTCTTAGCAATAGAAGCAAGAATAGAATAAAATACTGTACAATACAATACTGTACAATACAATTTGTACAGTACAATTTGTACAGTACAATAGAAGCAAGAATAGAATACAATACTGTACAATACAATGCAATTTGTACAGTACAATTTGTACAGTACAATAGAAGCAAGAATAGAATATAATACTCTACAATACAATACTGTACGATACAATACAATTTGTACAGTACAATAGAAGCAAGAATAGAATACAATACTGTACAATACAATACTGTACAATACAATACAATTTGTACAGTACAAACTGTACAGTACAATACTGTACAATACAAGAATAGAATACAATACTGTACAATACAATACTGCTCCCTACTGACATACTTTCTTTCTCCAAGAATGTACAACTCATGTTGTACATTCTTTCTCCAAAAGAGAAAGGTGGAAAATCATCAATATTAAATTAATGAGATGATCATTTAGGAATATGCCCAGATTTATTTCTGAGGATTAATGAGGTTATCAATATTATCTTTGCTTTCCCTTCCTGCCTTTTCCACTTGAGCTGACTTGGTTTCCCTTCTTGCTTTTTCTTCTTGGCCTTTCCCTTCTTGACTCACTTGGGCTGAAATGATTTTCTCATAATTTGAGTAGAATGTCTCTTCTGGCAACTTCAAAATAAATAAAAGAATCATATTTATATTGGGGAAAAATCTGATCATTTAGTTACTAATGAATTTCCAGTGAAACACTTGGAACAGGCAATGACCAAAACAACTTGCAGCAAAATCACATTTAATAGCATGTAGATATGAAGGAATTAAACTCCTGCCACCTAAACCCAAGAATCACTACATCTTCCTAGGTTGGCTTTATACTTAACCTACTCTTATTTGTTTAAGATTTCCAGTGATTCACTCTACTTTACTTTCCTTTGAAAATATGCTGGCTTTGTTCCTTTTTGGGAACAATTTTGTAGTATAATTTCTAACTGTAGAATAAAACAAGATTGTCACACGTTTCCTGATCCACCCTAAATATATTCATACACACACACACACACACACACACACGACTCAAAAGCAAAAGCAATAACAGTGTCAAATACACCACAAAAGATTTTATTATGAAAAACACATGGGTAAAATGTAGCAACTATGCGGTTTACAAAATGTTCTATTATTGCATAAAACTATCTTTGCTCTATCACCTTCTAAAGCTTCTTACACTCTTTCTTGGTGTTAGGTCAAACCTGCAAATGCTTTATCTGTTCCCCATATCATTAGAGCTCCATCTTCCACAAATATTTTAAGATAGACCTTCCCTCCACAATCATTACTCCCACAGTCTTAATGTAACCAGTGAACATGGACAGCAGCAGTCCAATATACATTCACATTATCAAAGCATGATGGAAGCTGTAGATACGCTTAAATGTCCATGTTAGTACATATTTTGTCTAGTAGAGTCCTCGATTCTTGTACATGTTTGATTTACAGAGTGCTACTTGGACCTTTATGGACAAGTAGAAATATTGACTTAGCAAATTTGTTGTATTTTCAGGCCATTTGTTCAGAATAGGAATCATACCTATTTAAATTACATACTTGGCATAATTTCATTGATTAAGACATATTAAAGCATAAAGGGCAAAAACTTTTTCTTCAAAAAATCCTACCTTTAGCACTGTAAGAAGAAGTACAGGTAAAGTTTCTGTCAATAGAGACCCCCAAAATACAGTGGATTTATATGATGAAAAATGTATTATTCTCTCAAATAACAGGCTCTATTGAGTGCTTCAAGTGGCAGAGTGGTGCTGCTGTCCTTTGTATATAACTTCTGAATTTGTTGCATTTATTAGCATTTCCTGGTAATGTAAGGGGTAAGGAGAGGGAATGGAGAATGAGCAATTTTCCTTCAAGCAGGTAACATGTTGATAATCTATATCAATTCTGTTTATATTCCTTTGTTGACAAGATAGACACATGGCTGAATCCAGTTACATGGAAGGCAGAGAAATGTAAACAATAGCTAGAGGACCATGTGTTATGCTAACATATAGGACTTCTATTCCCAAAAAGAGGAAGACTAAACATGATACAGATGTTATTTAGCTTTCTCTGAAATAATTACAACATTTAGAAACACCATTTATTTGTCTCAGAGTTTATAAAAAGTATGTGTGTGTGTGTGTCTATCATAGACTTGACACTAGATTAAATAAATTAAAACATTGTTATAATTTTCATCTCTCTCATTCTACTGAATATAAGATGTCATAGGCTATATCCTTTGGAAACAGATCCTGACAAGGAGTTTTGGGGTAGAAGTAGTTTATGGAGTCTGTCCTTGCAAACAATCGCAAAGGAGGGAGAGGGGAAGGTTGGAGAGAAATAGAAGTTGATTTGTGATGCACTGTAATAGACATCTCAGATCAGTTCACAGGGAGCGTTGAATCTAAGATGGCCCTTCAGAGTAGTCTTACATGAGACAAGAGACTGCACTTTTGTACCTTCCATCAACCAAATGCTGCATGTGGGTAACCCTGCAGGAAAGGACATTACCATAGTCAAGCCAGGTCTCTGTGGGCAAAGGTAATTTTGATAGAGGGCTCTGCTTGAAGCCATTAGCCTCTAACAACACGAAGAGCTGGACAAATGGGTATGTTACAGTGTGTATTACTCTTCTTTTGCTGTATAACAAATCACCATGAACTTAGTGGCTTAAAACAACCCACTTCTTATCTCTCAGTTCCATAGGTCAGAAGTACAGGCAGGCTCAACTGTACTCTGTTGATTCCCTGTGGAGGGTCTCACAAGACCAAAATCAAGGTCAAATGGACTGGGCTCTTGCTTGAAGCCTCTGAAGTAGACTCCACTTCCAAGCGCTTTCAGTGTTGGATTTATCCAATTTCTTGTGGCTATAAGATAAAGGTTTCTGTTTAGATAGGAACCATTCTCAGATCCTAGAGCATGTTCACATTCTTTGCCACTTGACCCTCTCCATTTCAAGCCAGCAATGTTTCATCAAATCACATAGAACCTCTCTGACTTCTGGACATGCACTCAGTCAGAAAAAAAAATCTGCTTTCATAGGGTTCATGTTATTAGCTTAGGTCCACCCAGATAATCTCCAAATAGCAAGTCAACTGATTAGTAACATTAATTACATCTGCAAATTCCCTTTGCCATGTAATGTACTATATTCATGAGCACAACACCAAGATATGGAGATCATGGGTCCATCTTAGAATTCTGCTTACCATAGTCCTGAAGGGATCAACTGGGCAGTTGCAGTAAAAAATTTGTCCTGACCACATGATAAATATATACAGCTGATAACCACCTAACTGAAATATACTACTTGTTAAATGTGGAGATATATTGTAATATATTTTCATGTGTTAAGTCTCCCTTACAAACACTTCCAATTTTTGTTAAATTTAATTGGTTGACTTTTTTTCCTTATTTATATATACTGCTTATTAAATAATAGCATGTAAGTGCCCATATCATAGGTATTAAGCTCATTAAATTTTTCTCTTATTTTTAATTTGTTTTGTCTTATTTTTCAAGTTTCTGGTAAACTATTTTTATTTATTATTGGAACTAAATAAGGTATAAATATAAATTCAAACTGTATCATATCAATAAAATATATTATTCATACTAACTAATCAGATTACATATCAAGGCTGAACAGTGGGAACATTCCCTATTTATCTGATTTGTACATAACGTAAAACTCACAGATAATGTAGATGACAAAAGTATGGGCAAAACGATATGAAAATATAATATAACATATATGGGGACATTGTAGCTCATGAATTCACAGGAGTAGCATCCAAACCTCAACCTCCGGTCGACTGAATAAATATGTTAAAAAATTACTCAAGCAGGTCTTACAAAGCTGAAATCAGTCCTGTGATCATTCTACATACATGAAAAGCAGTGAAGAAAGAAGAGCTATATGTGTGGTCCAGGGTGTACACCCAAAGGTCAGGGGTAAAAAGATAGCCACTGGGCTACCAGACTGGTAACCGAACCCAAGAAAATGGAAGTAGTGTGTTCGAAGGGTGTAGTGAGTAATAAATTGCCAGATGGCAAGAATTAGAGCAATACAGAAAATTGTTACATTGTGATTCTGGAACTAATTATTTATGAACAACTTGTATGTACTGTAATGCTCCCCATAAACCTATCACATTGTAATGCAAATAGGCAGAGGCAAATGTAATCTCAGAAGAACCCAAATGACACAGCCAAAATATCTTGGAAGAGCAGCCAACATTTTCTTCTTTCTTCCACGGAAATGATGTAATTTAAATAATGGTATGGATAACATTGATGTTTATATCTTTTTCCTTCCCCATGCATCTTTTTCAGGAAGTTGGAATATGCCAGTTACTTAGAGAAAGGACAAAGGAAGATGAGTTCATTAGGCTGTCTCTGAGCATATCTTTAAGAAATTTACATTTATTCAGGAAGCCAAAAATAGTGTCCAGAATCTTCTTTCCATCAAACCTTCTTTGTTTTCCAAGGGAACCATAAAGATCAATTGCACATTAATTCCAATACATCTCTCTTGTAATATTTTTATATTATAATCGAAACCACTTTGATTGTGGCTAATATGTCTGGATATGATCTGAACACTTGGAAAGTTTGCTTTTCTTGTCTTGTCATTTGAAATCATTGCATGATTGAAAAATCCATGCTTCTTTATTTTATTCCTAAGACACTCTGCAGAAATAGCAATAACTTTTTCAGTCCTGCAGTTACGGCATATATCCCTGGAAATACCTCCAATAACAGCTGGTGTGTGTTCATTTCTACACTTCTTCTCCCTATCTCCACTCCTACTGATATTAAATATTTGAGCAATAGTCATTGTAGAGGCCAAAGCAATCCCATCTTGGATGCTAATCTGCCCTATTGGCCTCTGATTAGCCCCTGTTCCTCTAAAATTTCCAGTTTATCTATTGCTCCTTGTCTAAGAGCAGGTATTTGCCAAAAATCCTCCTCTTAGATCAAACAACCTTGATGTTATCATACTTCAATTGTCCTACAAATCCCTTCTGAATCACTCCATTTTACAAGATATATAAACCCTGAGTCTGGGGGATATGGGCACAGGGATCTACCATCTTGTCCCACCTCTGCAAGAGACACAGATATGGCTTGTTTGTCTCTATTAAATGTTTCCAAAAAACTGAATTTGTCAGCTTTTTTATTCAACATCTCAGGTTTCTCAGACTTTGGGGCATATTTGCATAGACCTGTCCACTGTGAAACAGTCATACATGAATGTCAAAAGACAAAAAATGTGTGTTTCAAGACAATATATTAGAGGAACTTACAGGCAGAAGCCCAGTAAGTGCAAGTTGTCCTAAGTCTCTCATATGTCACTATCCTATGCAGATGTGTGTTTGGACTTATTATCTGGCAAAGGAATTAAATTTTCTGCCACTGTACAAATATATAGAGGGAGTGAATGCCAACAGAGATCATCTGGCCATGTTGCAAGCCCCAGAGCTGGGCAGTAGCAGCCACAGCTTATTTTCTGACATCACTGAAGATGTCAGGTGCATTTATGTCAACATAGAAATCACTGTTTTGAGACAGCATTTCAGAGTCATCCATCAAAAACTTGGGCTTCATTTCTTTTGTTTCTTTCTTTCTTTCTTTCTTTCTTCTTTCTTTCTTCTTTCTTTCTTCTTATTTCTTTCTTTCCTTTCTTTCCTTCTCTCTTTCCTTCTTTCTTTCTTACTTTTGTTCTTTCTTTCTCTCTTTCATTCTTTCCTTTTTTTGAGACAGAATCTCACTCTGTCACTCAGGTTGGAGGGCAGCGGTGTGACCTCAGCTCACTGCAACCTCTGCCTCCCAGATTCAAGCGATTCTTATACCTCAGCTTCCCGATTAGCAGAGATCACAGGTGTGAACGACCATGCCCAGCTAAATTTCTTATTTTTAGTAGAGATTTAGTAGAGATACCCATTGCTATGTTTGCCATGCTGGTCTTGAACTCCTGGCCTCAAGTGATCTTCCCACCTCAGCCTCCCAAAATGCCGGGATTGCAGGCGTGAACCACCGTGCCTGGCTGGCTTGCTTTCTTTATAAGTAGAGAAAAATGGTTGGACACAGCTTTTCATATTACACATTGAAATGCAATGACCCTAAACTCTTCATTCTGAAATTTGGGTATGGGTAAAGTATTAGATAATTTAAAGAATTATTACTTGTCTTGCTAGCTGTGCAAATGGCATTGTTGCTTTATAGAGAAATGTCTTTAGTTTTAGTGATGCATACTAAAATACTTAGAGATGAATTATCATTATGTCTGCAATTATGTTAAAATACTTCAGCAAAATGTATTTTAAGCAATGTGGCAAATGTAAATAGTTGTTTTGCTAGATGAAAGTTATATGGATGTTTGCTTTATGACTGTCTTGATTCTCTATATCCAAACATATTACAAATAGATTTTAAATTAATACTCATTCTCATGCAATCACTGTGAACCTTCATACAACTCAATCCCTAGAGAGAAAAATGACTGTGGTGTCAAGAATATTCCTTATCCTTGGAGTCTTTTTACCATCTTGGTACATATTTTCCTAATGGGTAGCTTCTTGTTCATCTTTAATTATAACAAGATCAATTCTTCAGTCCAAATACTTGAACTGTCTCCCCTAATCTGTCATTTTAATCTTTTTATGTCCATCCTAAATATTCACTCACCATATACATTCATGATAACATTTGTCAATGTGTTACTGTACTTTCTGGGGGAATGAGTCAGGTGAGTTATAATAATTGTTTCTTGCTAACTTATATAATTGTGTCACAATTAGTATAAAAAATCTTGAATTTTTATTATCTCAAGCACTGTGAAGAGAGCAAAAAGAATTAGACCTTTTCCTAAATCTTAAGAACCTTATAGAATATTTGGAAAAACAAAGAAAATGAAAATAAACATGCACATAAAAACTTAGCTAATGATGCAACATAATGTGTAACTACATCAAATGGATATTTTGTTTAAGTAACATTTTAACTATCATATTATGAGTATTAAAATAATTATAAAAAGATCGGTATTTGGCATATATTCTTGGAATCATTTGTATTGATATTTCCCACAGTACACGAAGGCAGAAAACTCGAGGGAGTTACTCAGGGACTTTCCCGTTATTCAACTTAAGTCTGACATAAAAAAAAATACCATCACTATAAGAAAATACATGCACAAAAATTCATAGATTCCAGCATACTCCTTCTTTGAAGACAAATAAAAATGTGCCTTGAATGGCAAAAGTCATTTTCTTTTTTTTAAACTTTTACTTTCATTGTAAGTCAAATTGAGGTAATTCACAGTCAGCAGCCAGAATCAAAACGGAGGAAAAGAAAGCCCTCATTTGAAAAAATCAATTAATATCTTGAATTCTTGACAAGCAAACTGAATAAGACACATAGTAATTCATTGTAAAATAAAGATTTCAAAACCAGAGATTCTACTGGGCCAACATTCTCTAATAATGACTCTAAATATGTAAGAATATCTTCACATCATTTTTTCTCTCTTTCGGCTCTTTTTGTTCTCAATACAAAGTGACTTCTCTTTCTTTTTAAGATTTAGTATGTCAACCACATCCTTCTCCATTACAGAAAGATGTCTGGTTACTTGAAAGACTTTGATACATCTGTGCTATTCCCTGTGTGCTGACATATGTCTACTTGCAACAGAAAGAAGAAACTTCAAGGATGAGCTCCACTCATTTCAGTAATTGGTATTCCAGCCTGCTAGTTCAGATAGATTATTGTTGGTGTGATAGGCAGCTAACATTAATGTCAAATTAACATAAACTATAAGGATGACAGTATGCTGGAATTTGCATAATTTTCATCAGAATCTAAAGGCTTTTGAAATTGATTCTCAAGGACTAATAAAGACATATTAGTTTACTTACTATAACATCTTTGGGATGTTATTTAAAATGTCACATTCTAATTTTAAATCAGTGATCTGCAACTTAGGATAATGGACAGTATATGAATTTTAGACACAAATTAAATAATTTATGTGAAATTATGACCCCCCAAATCATTACTCAACCTGCAGAAAGAACATTTTTTATTTTATTTTTATATAATGCTACTCAAATCTAATCCCTTGTTTATTTTGTTCTAGGATTGTTCTATACGTTCTCAGGCGCCTTAATGTAGTCTGTTCAGTGATTCAAAGTAGAATGTTAATGGTTCTATCCCACAGTCTTCAAATAATCTGTCATATTTGTGATTTCATTCCCAGGGAAAAACTTTTTGAGGAAGTCAAAAATGTTTGTAGTTTTTATTCTTTTTCTGTTCTGTTATGTTGAAACACAGAAACACATGGAGAAGACATATGGCATGTAAGCATAGAATTTGCCCATTCTTGGCCTGTTTGTTTTTAGAGTTTTTCCTCTAAACAGATTATCATTTATCAGCTGTGAAGTTGCAAAATAAGACTTTCAAAGCACAAAATCTTATTTCTCTTTATGCATCCTGCTTGGATTCTACATTTTTTTGAGTCTTCATTCGATATCTGTTTTCCTAACCCAATCGTAAGGTTATCAGACTACCTAGCACTAAGTAAAGTATTAACACCACTGTACTAAACACAAAACTGAAACTCATTTTTTAGCATGACTGTTTCCTTCTTTGTCCAATTTCTTTCAGCAAATCACTGGAAGCACAATCATAGTTGCTCAAAATGGAGAGAATAATTGAATATTCCATAGACACTATGGGGCACTGTTAACACAATTTTTTTTTCTTTTTGAGACAGAGTTTCACTCTTATTGCCCAGGCTGGAGTGCGACGGTGCAATCTTAGCTCACTTCAACCTCTGCCTCCCAGGTTCAAGCAATTCTCCTGCCTCAGCCCCCTGAGTAGCTGGGATTACAGGCATGTGCCATCACGTCCAGCTAATTTTGTATTTTTAGTAGAGACGGGGTTTCTCCATGCTGGTCATGCTGGTCTCGAACTCCCAACCTCAGGTGATCTGCCCACCTTGGCCTCCCAAAGTGCTGGGATTACAGGCATGAGCCACCGCGCCCAGCCAACACAATATTATTGATATGTATTATAGAATGTCATCAATCAAATACATGTGACTAACTAAGCAGAGCTTTGGATTTCTCTGAACCAAAGAAGAAGGGGATAAACTAGAGATTTATCCATGTTTTAGACAAATAAACTCAATAAATAAAACCTTAATTAGCATTGGAAAGTTAAAAAACAAACATGTCTAAGGATCACATTTTTGGCAATGGTTTGTCCTTACCAATATTTATTTTTTATTGTAATGACAGGACGAGCTCAATCTAGCTTAACTTTGTGTAATAAAAAACTGAATTGTTTTCCAGTTGCCATGGAACCCAAGTTGCAATTACATAACAAGAGCATGCCCAGATGAAACAAGTGTGCAACTATGGGCAAAACCTAAGTGCTTAGACCAAGGAATGGAGACTGAACTAAAAAGTGAGCACCTCGTGGCATGATCCATGGACCCATAATCCAATCAGATAGAGCCCTGGTATCACACCTCCTGGCATCATTTCATTGCAAGATCCAATCAGATCATGCCGCTTATCCCCTCTGCCTATAAAACCGCCCCATCTACCAGCTCAAGGAGACCGATTTGAGCATTGCTACATGTCTCCTTTGCCAATTGACTTGCAATAAAACTTTCTACAAACACCCAGTTCTTTGGTGTTTGGCTTTTTGTTGTATGGGCAAATAAACCCACTTTGGTACATAACATGATTAATATTAATAGAACATAAGTATATATAGGGATAGGTGAGAGATAATCTTATCCAATCAGAACATCTTTCAGGACAACCTCTCTGATTATGGAAAAAAGGCATTGCTTTTTAGTTCTAGCCCTCTAGTGTGGTAGCTGCATAACTTTGCCACCCAGGTATGTATATACATATATACACACAAACACACACACACACACACACAAAATTTGGTTTTTTGTTCTTGTGGATAGTTTGATATTAACAGATATATTCTGACATATATACATATGTGTGTATATATATGTATCCTTCATTATTTTTCCTTCACAATTAAAATTGGATAAAAGTACTTCTGATGTCTACTTTCAAGAATTATGTAGGACTTCTGGCAAGAATCACGCTCCATGTCTCATTCTGGAATCACACACACAAACTCCATTTTGAATGAGAGAAGACATTTAATCAAATAAATGCAGTGAGGCAGTGAAAGGCATCAGATACCAGAAAGTATCAGCAAAGGTATCCTTTTTGAAGTAAGGAGCTCACACTGAAAGGCAAAATTATGCTTCTTGTTGGAGCAATTGTGCTACACATAATGATGCAAAAGTTCAGTAATTTCAGTAACACTGATGAGCACAATTCTGTATTAAATATTAAGATTCAGAGTGATGTGGAAGGCAAGGCCAAAAAAGAACTCATGCAGACTACACAATTTAAGAGGAAGCTATAAAAAGGGACAGTAAGAATGGTAATATTATCAAATGAAAATTTAGAAAGTAGACAAGAAGGATAAAATTTTGCTAATTTTTAATTTATTAACAATAAGAAACTAATAGAAAATGTCTTTTAAAAGGAGTGATATGTAAAATTTTAATTTAAAAAGTTAGTAGAATAAAAATGCAAATGTTTTGTTAATATCAGAACTACCCAAAGGAACAAAGAAAACAAATTGTATAGTGAGTTATTAAAAACAGGTTAACAAAAAATATAACAAAATTATGACAGAACCTTATAACAGTAATGTGTTATGAATAAATGTTAAGAGAGTTAATTCATCTTTTAAATATCTTTACTTTGGATCTAAGCTTTATAAAAGGTATGTATTTAAAATGTGATTCATAAAGCTGAGAATTAATATGATGGGAAAATGTGCTCTTTGCAAATGAAAACAAAAAGCAGGATTGTGACCTTAATATCAAAAACTACTGCATCTGATAAAAGAACACTTGCTGAGAGTGAAGTATACAATTTACACTGAAGATAAAAGTTTTACATATCTTTGAGCAGGATAATACAACAGCAACATTAGTAAAGAAGAAATTGCAGACATACAAACATTCTAAACAGAAACCAATGAGTTGAAATGCAGAATATTTTAATTCACATACAAATGTCAAAAATAGTTATTTGAAAAAAGTTAACCAACCAGCAAAATCTCTACCTAACCTAATCAAAGAAAAAAGAGAAAAAAATATGGATATACATATAAAATATAAAATAATAGAGAAATTATCGTGTAAATGGCAAATTATAAGAATTAAATAAAATAGACTTGCTTTAAAATATGCAAGTAATTGTGCAAACCTGTTTAAGAAATTTTCAGAAAGATATTCAAACTGACCCCAGAAGAAGATAAAATCTGTGTATAATGATATCCATGGGAATATTGCTCCCAAACAATGAAATAACAACGAAAGTGAATGAAACTCAGGAGGCCTCTGAGTTTTTTAGGGGTAACTTCAGCAAATTGCTAAAAAGCAGATAATTGCAATGCTATGTAAATATCTCCAAAGTGCACAAAAAACAGAGTTTTCAAATTTATATTATCTATTGAGTATATATTAATACCAATAGGTGACAATAATTTTACATAAAATAAAATAAAATCACAATATTATTTATGCATATTGATCTAAACATCATAAATAAACATATTTTAACAACTTGTTTAAGGAAATAAATGCAACATGACTGAGTTGGATTTATTCTAGGAATTCAAGAATGTTTCAACATTGTTAAATTGATTTATATAATTTATTGAAACAATACTTCTAGAAAAAATATTATAGAGTTTTTATGTAATAAAAATTATTTGACTACATTGAACAGATATTTTGAAAATGAAAATTTAAGAAAATATAAAATAGACATTTTCTTAAGATAATAAAAAGATCTATTACAACCTCCGTTCCCCTTTCAAGAGGTTAAACTTCGTACCTGAGTTCAAATAAAAACAACTAGAAAAGGTAAGTAAATTGTATGGGGTACAGCAGATAGAATAAAAAAAGAAAATGGGATTATCTATGTTTGCAGACAATAAGATGACTGCAAATAAGATGTTTTATAGAACATGCTGGAAGAAACTAAAATCAAACCCAAACAATAAGATAAATCAGTAATATTTCAAGCAACGAAACTTTTAAACAGAAATAATTAGTGTTCATTATATAGTAAATTATAATTTGGAATGTCTAACTATGCAAAATAATCTATGGTAAAAACAAAAGTTAAATACACCTGGCAATTATATTAAACAGGAAATACCTAATATATATATAAAGAATAATTTTAAAAAACCACTTGTGGGAACAAATGATGCTCTTACAAATGCAAAACTGTATTGTGTTATTTGATGTTATAATGATTTCAATTGTCCACAAATGAATTCATCTATAAAATATCATTTTTATAAACCAGGGGAGTTTTTTAATATAAAATCACACAAAATAATAAGCATACAAACATAAAGGAGGAAACTCTAATAAAGAAGTGCCAAGAGTGGATACTAGGCCTACCAGATACTGAATTTATTATAAAGCATCGACATTAAAGCAATGTGTTATAGAGCATACCTAGAAAGAGAGATGAATAGAACAGAAGAGAAAGTCCCAAAATAGTTTGCAAGAGTATGTGCTTTTAGTTGTTCTGGAGCCATCTCCAACCAGGGAGAAAATGTGAACTAAGAAATTGTGTTCTGACAACTGCAGCCACCTAGAAGGATGAGGAGGAACAGGAGCAGGAAGGGCAGGAGAAGGAGGAAGAAGAAAAGGAGGATGAGGACGAGGAGGAGAAAGAGGAGGAACGCAGAAAGAGAAGGAGACTCCTCATACTATACACTGAATAGGTGCCAAGTTGATCAAATATTTAAAAGCAAAAAATAAAGCCATAAACGTACTAGAAGACATAGGGACATTTCCTAATAAGCTGAGTTTGGAAAAGGCTCATGTAAACATGATTTACAATTCAGTCCATGAAAGAAATAATTGTTAAATTGGACTGCACTATACCCACACTTCAAGTTATGAGATTTCCAGGAAGAATGATGAATGTGTCAGTGGTACTTCTTTGTTGCACATAAGGTACTACAAGAAAGAGCTGAGATGAAAAGTTACCTGGCCCGGCATTGACAAGCAAAATGTAGAGGAAATAAAAAGGGGTCAGAACTTGATAGTTAGAAAATAAAACTATGTAATATACCTAGATTCTTAAGCCATAAAAAAATTGCCAAAGTATGTTATCGGGGTACAGATCCCATCACATTGTCTGCTGTGACGCACTTTGAAAGGTCACTGAAAAAATGAAGGCACTTCATAGGGCATATTTTCAAGTGGAAAAAAGGGATTCTAGGAATCATTGTGGTTTTGTCTTACAGCAGACTGACATGTCCATAGTAGAACTGGATTGCTTGAGTATAAAGACCTGCCTTGAATAAGAATATTGTGTGTTACTCCTGGCAATTTTGTTAAATAAACTATTGTAATCAGTAAACATACCAGCAGCATGGCCTAAAAGTAGCTGAGATTGTTTTAAATGCAAAAAGGCCATTGTGATCTCACCTTGAAATAGCATGAATTAGACTGAGAAGACAGAAGTAGTTCAAAAGACATGCATACTATTCTCGTTTCAGAAAAGTTCAAATAGAGCCAGGCATGGTGTTGTGCACCTCTAGTCCCAGCTATTTGGGAGGATGAGGTAGGACTAGAGCTCAAGAATTCCAGGTTGCAGGGAGCCATGATTGCACCACTGTATTCTGGCCTGGTTGACAGAGTGAGACCCTGTTTCTTTAAAAACTTTTTTTTAAAGTGGCCAAATAGAACAATAGAAAATAAAGAACATTTTATAAAACCAAGTCCAAATGGAGAACAGTGGACTAGAGAGACATTCTCAAGTTGCAGAGCTAGAACCTACCTAATTAAGGAATATAAACAATCTCAATAGCAAATCTAGCAAACCTGAATTCAGAATTGTCAGAGATTGCTATGTGCCTCCCATTCCTCCTCTTTTCAAATGGGAGGGTCCATAGCTGTTAATCTGTGTGCCATCATTACATGCTAGGCATTTGGAATGGGGAAACAAATAACTTGTCTTTTTTTTCTTCATAGTTTTTCAGATTGAAACAAACTGCAGCCAAGTATCAACATCCAGACCTAATATAGACTATAAGATCTATATAGATTCTGAGTGTGATGATATGATGCAATGAGAATTTGGTGCTTTTGAGGGTGTATGTGGATTTGGCAGATAGGAGGGATGTAAATATTCTGCCCAAGAGGTGTTCTGTGATAGTTGATTACAAGAAGAACCACACAGAGGTGGCAGAGCAAAATTGCCGAATAGAAATCTTCACTAATTTTCCTCCCCACAGGAACACCAAATTGAACAACTATCCATATGAAAAAGCACCTTCATGAGAACCAAAAATGAGACGAGCAATCACAGTACTTGGTTTTAGTTTCATGTTACAGAAAAAGGCACTGAAGTTGGTAGAAAAGACAGTCTTGAATGGCTGCTGCTACCTCTCTTCCATCCCCCGAAGGCCACTGCATGCCATGGTGGGAGAATCTGTGCATTTAGGGGAAGAAGAGCACAGTGATTGTGGGACTTTGCATTAGAAGCCAGTGCGGTCTGTCATAGCAAAATGCAACATGGAGCAAAACTCAGCTGGCATCCACGAGGGAGCATTTAGACCAGTCCTAGCCAGAAGGGAATCACCCATCCCAGTGGTAAGAGCTTGAGTTCTGGCAAGCCTTGCCACTGTGGGCTAAAGTGCACTGAGGTGCTAAATAAACTGGAAAGGCAATCTAGACCACAAGGGCTGCAATTCTTAAACGAGTCCTGATGTTATGCTAGGCTCAGGGCCGAGGGATTTGGTAGGCACATGATGTAGTAAGACACCTGCTGTGGCAGCCAAAGGAGTGTTTGTGCCACTGCTTCCTTAAACCTAGATAGCATAGTTCACAGCTCCAACAGAGACTCATTTTTTTACTTCAGGAGAGAAAAGTAAGAAGGACTTTGTCTTGCAACTTGCATACCAGCTCGGCAACAGTAGGGCAGGGCATTGGGCAGAGGCTTGAGGCCCATATTCTAGGCCCTAGCTCCTGGATGACATTTTTAGACCCACCCTGGGCCATAAGGGAACCTGCTGCCTTGAAGAGAAGAACCCAGTCCTACAAAGATGTATCACTTGTGAGCAAAAAGTCCTTGGGCTCTGAAAAGTCAGCAGCAGTATCCACGTAGTATTTGCCATGGGCCTTAGATGAGATTCAGAGATGCTCTGGTTTCAAGTGTGACCCAGCACATTCTCAACTGTGGTGGTTACAGAGAAGAACTACTTCTGTTTGAGGAATAGAGAGGAAAGAGTAAGGGGAATTAGTCCTGCAGCTTAGGTATGAGCTCAGCCACAGTGGTTGCAGAACCGAGTGTGCCCACGGGGCTGAAATTCCAGGCCTGGGCTCTTGGACAGAATTTATGGACCTGCCCTGAACCAGAAAGGAGCCTATAACCCTAGAAGGAGAATCTCAGTTCTGGCAGCATTCACCACAAGCTGACTGAAGAGCCTTTGGGCCTTGAATGAACATTGGCATAGCCAGAGCCAGGCAGTATTCACTGTGGGTCTGGGGTAGTGGCCATGGGGAGTCACTCTTCTGCTTGTGGAAATGAGAGAGATGAGTAGGAAAGATGTTGTCTTGTGGCTTGGGGGCCACAAGTAGACTAGTATATAATAGAATTCTGCAGTAGAATATAATGTCAGATTCCTAAGGTTTCTGACTCTAGGCCTTGGCTCCTGGATGGCATCTCTGGATCTGCCTTGTGCTGAGGGAAACTTGCCACCCCAAAGGGAAGGACAGAAGCCTGGTTGGCTTTGCCGTCTGCTGATTGGAGAGCCCTAAGTTTTGAGTGAACACAGACAGCAGTCAGTTACTCATTACCATGGGCCTTGGGCAAGACCTGCTACCACGCTGGGTTCAGGTCTAACGCAGGGAAGTACTATTGGTGGTGGCCACATGAGTACTTGTGTCAGTCCTCCACCAGCTTCATGCGGCTACACACACACACTCCATTCATTTGGGAGAAAATAAGGGAAGAAAAAAAAAAAAGTCTTCCTGATAATCCAGAGAACTTTTTTCAGATCTTATCTAAGACCTCCAAGGTGGCATTTCTACAAGTCTGCAAGAGCCACAGCATTACTTGGCCTGTGGTGCCCCAAAGCAGTTACAGCTACAAAGACTGAAACCTTAGATTTACAATATCCAAATTCATTCAATTACCTGGAGAGCCTTCTAAAGAAGGACAGATACAAACAAGCCCAGATTGCAAAGAATAAAACAAATACTTATTTCTCCTATGCCCAGACCCCAATGTCCATCCACAAACATCAAGACCAAACAGGAAAATACGGCCTTAACAAAAAAACTAAGGAAGCCACCTGGAGAGACAGAGCTATGTGACCTTTCGGGCAGAGAATACAAAATAGCTGTTTTGCTGAAATTCAATGAAATTTAAGATAATACAAAGAAAAAATTCAGAATCCTATCAGGTAAATTTAACAAAGATATTGAAATAATTACAAAGATTCAAGCAGAAGTTCTGGAGTTGAAAAATGCAACTGACATACTGAAGAATGCATCAGTCTCTTACCAGCAGAACTGATCAAGCAGAAGAAAGAACTAATGAGCTTGAAGACAGATTATTTGAAAATACACAGTCAGAGGAGACAAAAGAATAAATAATAAAAAGCAAAGAAGCAAGCTTCTAAAATCTGCAAAATAGCCTCTAAGGAGAAAGTCTAACAGTTATCGGCCTTAAAGAGAAGGTTGAGAAAGAGATAGGGGTAGAAATTTATTCCACGGGATAATAACAGAGTACTTCCCAAACCTAGAGAAAGATATCAATATTCAAGTACACGAAGGTTACAGAATAGCAAGCAGATTTAACTCTAGTAGGACTACCTCGATACACTTAATAATCAAATCCCCAAAGTTTAAGGATGAAACAAAAGGTCCCTAAAAGAGCAAGAGAAAAAAAAAATCAAACAATATACAATGGAACTCTAATATGTCTGTCAGCAAAATTTTCAATGGAAACATTTTATGCCAGAGAGAATAGCATGATATATTTCAAGTGCTGGAGGAAAAAACAAAACCAACAACACCAACAACAAAAACACTTTTATCCTAGAATAGTATAGTTCGTGAAATTATTCCTCAAACATGAAAGAGAAAGGCTTTCTCAGGCAAACAAAAGCTGAGGAATTTCATCTACACCAGGACTGACCTACAAGAAATGCTAAAGGGAGTTCTTCAGTCTGAAAGAAAAGGACGCTAATGAGCAATAACAAATCAGCTGAAGGTGCAAACCTCAGTGGTGATAGTAAATACACACACACACACACTAAAAAACAGAATATTATGACACTATAATTGTGCTTTGTAAACTAGTCATATTTTGAGTAGAGAGACTAAAAGTTGAACTGATCCAAAATAGTAACTAAACAGCTTTTCAAGACATAGACACTACTACAATAAAATATAAATAGAAACAGAAACAGTTAAAAAACAGGGCGCAAAGTTAAAGCGTAGAGTTTTTATTAGTTTTCTCTTTGCTTCTTTGTTAGTTTGTTTATGCAATCAGTGGTAAGTTGTAATAAGGTTAAAATAATTGGTTATAAGATATTATTTGTAAGCCTTATGGTAATCTCAAATCAAAAAATATACAACAGATACACAAAAAATAAAAACCAAGAGATTAAAATATATCACCCGAGAATACCACTTTCACTAAAAGGAAGACAGAAAGAAAAGAAAGAAGGAAGAGAAAACCAGAAAACAACCGGAAAACAAGTAATAAAATGGCAGGAGTAAGTCCTTACCTATCAATAATAACATTGAATGCACAGGGACTAAACTTTCCAAATAAAAGACATAAACTGGCTGAATGAATTTAACAAACTAGAACCAATAATCTGTTGTCTACAAGAAACAAGCTTCTTCTATAAAGACACATATAGACTGAATTTAAAAAGTTGGAAAAAGACATTCCATTGCAGTAGAAACAAAAAAGAGCATGAGTAGTGATACTTAAATGGGTTAATTCAGCAAGAGGATATAATGATTTTAAATAAATATATACACACAACACTGGTGCACCAAGATATATAAAGCAAATATTATTACAGCTAAAGAGATAGACTCCAATACAATAAGAGTGGGAGACTTCAACAACCCATTTTCATCACTGGATATATCATCCAGACAGAAATCTATGAAGAAACTTCAGACTCAATCTGCACTATAGACCAAGTGGACTTAGTAAATAATTACAGAACATTGACTCCAATAGCTGCAGAATATACATTCTTCTCCTCAGCACACGGATCATTCTCAAAGATATATCGTATATGTTAGCCCAAAAAGCAAGCCATTGAGAAGTGAAGCCAGCTGGGCTTCTGGGTTGGGGGGGAACTCAGAGAAATTTTCTGTCTAGCTAAAGGATGGTAAATGCACTAATCAGCACTCTGTGTCTAGCTAGAGGTTTGTAAACGCACCCATCAGTACTCTGTCTAGCTCAAGGTTTGTAAACACACCAGTCAGCACTGTGTGTCTAGCTAATCTGGTGGGGACTTGGAGAAATTTGTGTCTAGCTAAAGGATTGTAAACACACCAATCAGCACTCTGTGTCTAGTTAAAGGATTGTAAACGCACCAATCAGCACTCTGTCAAAATGGACCAATCAGCTCTCTGTAAAATGAACCAATCAGCTCTCTGTTAAATGGGCCAATCAGCACTCTGTAAAATGGACCAATCAGTAGGATGTAGATGGGGCCAGATAAGGGAATAAAAGTAGGCCACCTGAGCCAGCAGCGGCAACCTACTCAGGTCCCCTTCCACTCTGTGGAAGCTTTGTTCTTTCGCTCTTTGCAATAAATCTTGGTGCTGCTCACTCTTTGGGTCTGCACTGCCTTTATGAGCTGTAACACTCCTTTATGAGCTGTAACACTCACCACAAAGGTCTGCAGCTTCACTCCTGAATTCAGCGAGACCATGAACCCACAGGGAGGAACAAACAACTCCAGATGCCGCCTTTAAGAGCTGTAACACTCAACGCAAAAGTCTGCAGCTTCACTCCTGAAGTCAGCGAGACCATGAACCCACCAGAAGGAAGAAACTCTGGACACATCTGAACATCTGAAGGAACAAACTCCGGACACACCATCTTTAAGAACTGTAACACTCACTGCAAGGGTCCACAGCTTCATTCTTGAAGTCGGCAAGACCAAGAACCCACCAATTCCAGACACAGTTACTATAAGCAACTATATGCCAATGAATTGGAACACCTAGAAGAAATATATAAATTTCTAGACATGTACAACCTACTACAATTGAACTATGAAAAAAACCACACATGAATAGACCAATAACAATTAACGTGATCAAAGACGTAACAAAAGTATTCCAGCGAAGAAAAGTCTGAGACCTGATGGCTTCACTGCTGAATTATACCAAACATTTAAAGAGAAACTAGTGGTAATTCTAGTCAAACTATTCTGATAAATAGAAGAGAGTGGAATACGTCCAAATTTATTCTGCAAGGTTAGTATTACCCTGATAACAAAACCAAAGACACATACAAAAAGGAAAACAGACCAATCTCATTGGTCGATACTCATGCAAAAATTCTCAACAAAACACTAGCAAACTGAATTCAATGACACATTAAAAAGATCATTTGGGAAAATGCTTCCAGGTTTTGTCCATTTAGTATGACGTTGGCTGTGGGTTTGTCATAGATGGCTCTTAGTATTTTGAGGTATGTTCCTTCAATACCTAGTTTATTAAGATTTTAACATGAGGGGGTGTTGAATTTTACAAAAGACCTTTTCTAAATTGATTGATACAATCATGTGGCTTTTGTCTTTAGTTCTGTTTATGTGATGAATCACATTTATTGATTTGCATGTCTTGAACCAAACTTGCATCCCAGAAATAAAGCCTACTTGATCATGGTGGATAAGCATTTGACTTGCTGCTGGATTCAGCTTGCCAGTATTTTGTTGAGGATTTTTGCATCAGTGTTCATCAGGGATGTTGGCCTGAACTTTTCTTTTTCTTTTGTGTCCCTGCCAGGCTTTGGTATCAGGATGATGCAAGCTTCATAGAATGAGTTAAAAAGTAGTCCTTCTTCCTCAATTTGTTGAAATAGTTTCAGCAGGAAGGGTGCCAACTCTTCTTTGTACATCTGGTAGAATTCAGCTGTAAATCTGTCTGGTCCTGGGCTATTTTTTGGTTGGTATGCTATTTATTACTGATTCAACTTCAGATCTCATTATTGGTGTGTTCAGGGATTCAACTTCTTCCTGAGTCAGTCTTGGGAGCAGGTATGTGTCCAGGAACAGTCACGTTAAGAGCCAAGTCAGAAATGCAATGCAATTCACACTTACCACAAAAAGAATACAAACCTAGGAATACAGCAAACCAGGGAAGGGAAAGATGTATACAAAAAGAAATTCAAAACACTGTTGAAAAAAAACTAGAGACAATGCAAACAAATGGAAGAAACATTCCATGGATAGGAAGAATCAATATCATTAAAGTGTCAGTACCTCCCAAAGCAATTTATAGATTTAATGCTATTCCTTTGAAATTACCAAGAACATTCTTCACAGACCTAGAAAAAAACTGTTTTAAAATTCATATGAAACCAAAAAAAGAGCTTGAATAGCCAAGGCAATCCTAAGCCAAAAGAACAAAGCTGGAGGCATTATGCTACCTGACTTCAAACTATACTATGGGGTTACAGTAAAAGAACAAACAAACAAAACCCAGCATGGTACAGCTACAAAAACAGATACATAGACAAATAGAACAGAATAGAGAATCCAGAAATAAGACTGCACACTTACAACAATCTAATCTTTGACAAATCTGACATAAGCAAGCAAAGGGGAAAGGACTACCTCTTCAATGAATGGTGCTGGGATAACTTGCTAGGCATATGCAGATTGAAACTGGAACCCTTCCTTATGCCATATATGAAAATTAACTCAAGATGGATTAAAGACTTAAAAGTAAAACCCAAAACTACAAAATCCCTGGAAAACAACTTAGGCAATATTATTCTGTACATAAGGATGGGCAAAGGTTTCATGACAAAGTCACCAAAAGCAATTGCAACAAAGACAAAAATTGAGAAATGGAATCTAATTAAGCTAAAGAGCTTCTGCAAAGCAAAAGAAAATGTCAACATAGTAAACGGACAACCTACAGAATGGGAGAAAATATCTGCAAACTATGCATTTGAGAAAGGTCTAATATCCAGCATCTGTAAAGAACTTAAACAAATTTATAAGAAAAGAAACAAACAACCCCAATAAAAAGTAGGCAAAGGACATGAAGAGACACTTTTAAAAATAAGACATGCATGCAGTCAACAATCATATGAAAAAAAGCTAACATTACTGATCAATAGAGAAATACAAAGCAAAACTACAATGAGATACCATTTCACTGCAGTCAGAATGACTATTATTAAAAAGTCAAAAAATCACAAATGCTGGTGAGGTTGTGCAGAAAAAAAAAGAATGCTTGTACACTGTTGTTGGGAATGTAAATTAGTTTAACCTTTGTGGAAAACAGTGTGAGAATTCCTCAAAGGTCTAAAAACAGAAAAATCATTAGACTCAGCAATCCCATTACTGGGTGTATATCCAAAGGAATATAAATTATTCTATCATAAAGACATATTCATGTGTATATTCATTGCAGCACTATTCACAATAGCAAAGACATGGAATTAACCTAAATGCCCATCAATGGTAGACTGGATTTTTTAAATGTGCTACATATATACCATGGATACTATGCAGCCTTTAAAAAGAATGAGATCATGTCCTTTGCAGGAACATGGATGGAGCTGGAGGCCATTGTCTTTAGCAAACCAGTGTGGGAACAGAAAACCAAAACCACATGTTTCCACTTATAAGTGGGAGCTAAATAATGAAAACACATGGATGCACATAGGAGAACAGCAGACACTGAGAATTATCAGAGGATGGAGTTAGGGAGGAGAGAGAGGATCAGAAAAAAATAACTAATGGGTACTAGGCTTAATAACTGGGTGGTGAAATAATCTCTATAACAAACCCCTATGACACAAATTTACCTACAGAACAAACCTGCACAAGTACCCTTGAACTTAAAATAAAAGTTAAAAAAAATCACTCGTCATAAACAAGTGGGATTTATCCTAGGAATGCAAAGATAGTTCAACATGCACAAATTAATGTGATACATTACATCAACAAAATAAAGAACAAAAAACGTATCATTTGAATTGATGTAGAAAAAAGCATTTGATAAAATTCAACATCATTTCAGGAAAAAAAATCCCCCAAAAAACTGGATATAGAAGAAATGTATCTTAATGTATTAAAAGCCATATACGACAGACCCACAGCTAGTATCAGGCTGAATCTGTAAAACCTGAAAGCCTATTCTCTAAGATCTGGAACACAACAAGGACTCCTACTTTCGCCACTGTTATTCAACATAGTACTAGAAGTCTTAATTAGAGCCATCAGACAAAAGAAAAAAAAGGCATCCAAATTGGAAAAGACAATGTCAAATTATTCTTGTTTTTTAGTTATACAGTTTTATATCTGGAAATACCTAAAGATACCACCAAAAACTATTAGAACTACTAAATTCAATAAAGTTGTGGAATACAAAATCAGTGTGCAAAAATCAGTAGCATTTCTACATGCCAACAGCTGACAATCTAAAAAAGAAATCTTAAAAGTAACTCCATTTACAATAGCTACAAATAAAATAAAATACCTAAATGTAAAAGTGAAAGATCACTACAATGAAAAATAGAAGGTGTTCATGCAAAAAATTGAAGAGGACACCTAAAAGAGAAGATATTCCATGTTCATGGATCAGAAGAATAAATATTATCTAAATGTCCATAATACCCAAAGCAATCTGCAGATTAGATTCAATGCAATCCATATCGAAATATCAATGACATTCTTCTCAGAAATTAAAAAAAACTAAATTTTATATGGACACACTGAAGATCCAGAATAGCTAAAGCTATCCTGAACAAAAAGAACAAACCTGAAAGAATCATATTACCTGACTCTAAATTAAATTACAGAGCTATAGCAACCAAAACAGAATGGTACTGGCAGAAAAACAGATGCATAGACCAGTAGAATAGAATAAATGCCCCCAAAACAAATTTATACGTCTGCAATGAACACATTTTGACAAAGGTGCCTAGAACATATATTGGAGAAAGGACAGTCATATCAATAAATTGTGCTGTACACACTGGATATGTAAATGCAGAATAATGAAATTAGTTCCCTATCTCTTGCAATATACAAAAGTAAAATTAAAATGGATATAAAACTTAAATCTAAGGCCTCAATCTGTGAAACTACTAAACAAAAACATTGGAGATACTCTCCAGGATATTGAACTGGGCAAAGTTTTCTTGAGAAATAACCCACAAACACAGGCATCTAAAGCAAAAAATGGACAAGTGGGATCACATCAAGTTAAAATACTTCTGCATAAAAATGAAAACAATCAACAAATTCAAGAGACCAGCAGAATGGGACAACATATTTGCAGACTATCCCTCTGACAAGGGATTAATAATCAGAATATAAAAGAAGTACAAACAACTCTATGGGAAATAATCTAATAATCTGATTTAAAAATAAGCAAAAGATCTGAATAGACATTTCTCAAAAAAAATGGCAAACAAGTACATGAACAGGTGCACAACATCACTGATCATCAGAAAAATCCAAATCAAAACTGGAATGAGGTATTGTCTCACCCCAGTTAAAATTATCTTCATTGAAAAAAACAGGCAATAACAAATGCCCGCAAGAATGTGTAGAAAAAGAAAGGAAACGAAACCCTTGCACACTATTGGTGAGTATGTAAATAAGTAGAGCCACTGTGGAGAAGAGTTCAAAGGTTCCTCAAAATGCTAAAAATAGAGCTACCATATGACCCAGCAATCCCACTGCTAGATACATTCCCAAAAGAAAGGAAATCAGTATATCAAAGAGACATTTGTACTCCCATGTTTATCGCAGCACTATTCAGAATGGCCTAGATCTGGAAGCATCCTAAGCGTCCATCAACAAACAAATGGGAAAAGAAAATGTAGTACAAGTATGCAATGGAGTACTATACAGCCATAAAAATGAATAAGATCCTGTCATTTCCAACAATATGGATGGAATTGGAGATAATTATGTTAAGTGAAACTACCCAGGCACAGAAAGATGAAATTTGCATATTCTCACGTATTTGTGGGAGCTAAAAATTAAAACACTTGAACTAATGGAGATAGAGAGCAGAACAATAGTTACCACAGGGTGGAAAGGGTAATCAGGGGATGGGAGGATGTGAGTTGTTTAAGGGATACAAAAATATAGTTAGATAAAATAAATAAGATCTAGTATTTGGCCAGGCATGATGACTCACACCTGCAATCCCAGCACTTTGGGAGGACAAAGCAGGTGGATCCCTTGAGTCCAGGAGCCCAGGAGTTCAAGAGCAGGACTGGGCAACAAGGTAAAACTCTGTCTCTAGAAAAAAAATACAAAATAGCTGGGCATAGTGGTATGTGCCTGTAATCCCAGCTACTCGGGAGGCTGAGGTGGGAGGATCACCTGAAACCAGGAAGTTGAGGAAATAGTGATCTGTGATTCCTTCCCTGCACTCCAGTCCAGCCTGGGTGACAGTGTGAGACCCAGTCTCAAGAAACAAAACAAAACAAAAAATAATAAATAAGATTCTAGTATTCACTAGCACAACAGGGTGACTACAGTTGTAAAATATTTATTATACATTTTAAAATAACTAAAAGGTTTAGTTGGACTGTTGGTAACACAAAGAAAGGGTAAAACCGTTAGGTGATGGATACCCATTTACCCTAATGTGATGATTATGCATTGTATACAAGTATCAAAACATCTCTTGTACCTTATAAATATATACACCTACTGTGCACCCACAAAAATTAAAAATTAAATTTAAAAAATAACTACAATTCTTGACTTTTCCTGGTACCCAGTAGCCTTTGAAAATTGACTTTGCAGCTCTTCTCATATAATGGTAGAGTTGATTTCCCTACCCTCTGAATCTCAGCAGGACTAGACTTGCTTTTGCCAACATAATATGGTGGCAGTAATGGTGTGCTAGTTCCAAGCCTAAGCCTCAAGGGGCATTATCAGTATCCACTCTTGCCTTTGTCTTTTGCCTTCTCCATGAAGATCTCCTTATACTCAGCTCTTGGCAAATGGTGCACATAGATGAGAACTGACCCAGCTGAGGCCCCAGATATATGAGAATACACACTGGCAGCTGACTGGCACCTCACTACAGGCGCTTGAAGAAGCCCTGCTGAGGTCAACTCAGATCAGCAGAAACTGTCTGCTGATCCATAGACTGCTGAGAAAAATCAATATTTGTTAATGTTTGTCACTGAAGTTTTATGGTTATTTGTTACCCAATATTATTATGTAACACATAATTAATGCCAGATATTTCCATTGGGGCCATTCAGTCTTGTGAAAATAGCCATTCAGGCTCTGTGGTCTCACAGAGCTTGTTTGAATCCTTACTCCCCCAAATACTTTCTTAAGATGATAGACAAATTTACAAATTCTTTAAGTTCATGTTTCCTTGTCTTAATAATGAGGACAACAAAGTATCAACCTAATTGAGTTGTTTTGAGACTTGAATGTGATAATACATCAAACCACAGCAGAGTAGTTGACACATGGTACATGCAAAATAAACTCTAGTATTCTTAGTTTCTTATTCTTTTGAAATAATTTTCAAACTTTCTCTGAATAGTTATGAATAGTTTAAAACTGAATTTAAGTTTAACATTAAAATTATGTGACATAAACTACATGGTATGAATTATAATTGAACATTAAAAAAAGAATGAAAAAATAGGCTCCATAGAACACTGTAATTAATTTTCTCAAGGGCAAGGATAAAGTTATATTCAACTATTTTATTTCCATCACTTAGCACATGTGCTACCAGATTATAAGGACTTACTAAATATTTGTTTGATTAAACTTGTGCCTAAATAACATGGCACAAAAACTTCCTTTTCTGCTGCCATCAAATTCTGGCTGAAGATATAATTAATATAAGCTAAAAATTAACTTTAATTAAATAACCACATTACTTTACACATACTGGCCGCTCAGTAAGCATTTGTTGATTTGACTATGAAATCAAATTGAAAACCACACAAATGTCATGGAAACTAGGTAATTAGCTTTTGGGAGGTGAATAGGGCAGAATGAATTATTCAATACAGTTTCTATATTTTAAATAACTGTTAATACATGAGTTAACAAATGTCAGTAAGAAAGCGCTCTTTAAATATGTGAATGAACACTATAAAAGTGATCTCAATTAGCCAACAATCTGAAGATTATGTAGCAAATATTTAAAACATTCACTTTATTTTCTTAATACGTGGGGGATTTTTATTTAAAAAATTTATAATCTAATAAGTGCCTATTTTCTGTTTAATGCCAGAGTTATACTAAATGATATTAAAAGAAAACTAGTAAAAAAAGTAATTTTATGTAGGAAAGTCACTACCTAATCAGAGAGATAAATATGTAATCAATGAATATAATCCTGAGAAATAGATGACATTATGTGACCAAATGATACGTAAACAAAAGGTGTGGAATGACTGTGCTAAGTGTGTGGGGTGGCAGGGTTTCTTCATCGCATGGGCAATGTTTAGTTCATTCTACAAAGAAAGTTAAAGGTCTTCATGTATAAAATGGGAGGAAGAAAAAAATTCAAAAACTGCTATTATAAGTTTTCAAATGCACTTGGTGATATTTAATTGCAATTTCATGTATGTGTATAATAAGGCTGAAAATAATCATTATCTTAATGTGACTGAAATATTTATGAAAAAGCAAAATTTATATATGCTGAAGGTTTGGGAATTGAATTCAAGGTCTTTAATCTTTAAGGGAAATTTAAATTTCTCTGTCACTGGCAGGAGAATATATATAAAGGCATAAAAGTGGGGAATAGCAATACTGAATGTGGCTGGAACTGAGAATGCCTGTTGCAGGCAGGAGCAATGGAAGGGATGGCAACTGCTGAGACTATAAATAAAGTTAAGCACAAATTGGGGCATGAAGAACATTTATGCCATCCTAGCAGGGCTGGAATTTTTTCCCCCTGGAAGTGACAAAGAATAATTAAAGAATTGCAGAGAAGTGTTATATAATCAACTTGCATGTTAGAAATAGCTTCTGGTGATAGTTGAGAGAATTATTTGGGAGAAGGAAACTCAAGAATTTGACTGGGGATATCAGTTAACCAACTAAGAAATAGTTAATGAGTGGGAAAATGAAGTCTTTGCTAAAAGAAGTGATAGTAGGTTTACAGAGAAAGGAATAGAATTCAAAGGTATTTTACAGATAGCATCAATAGAATTTGAGGCCAACCAATGGGGATCATCAGGCGAGAGATCAGAATTATCAAGATAAACTTAGCAGGTATACTATGCCATTATGCCTAAACAGAGACAGGGTGGGTGAAAAAGGAGAAGCAGATTCGTAGGTAAGATCAGGAATTCAGTTGAGGTTTCCTTGTGGTTGATGTGGCTTCAGGCCATTTAAGGGAAGATACTTAGCAGAAAAGTGTAACATTGACTTGGATATGCGTGTCAAGTCTTCACCATCATACGTTTCATGTCAAAGCCAAACTTAAACTAGAGGGTTGAAAAACTAAGACAAAGCAAAGTGAGTACTACAACTGAGAAAATAAATGTTCTGTCCAAACAAAATGTTAAAAATTCAATGTAATCAATAACAGAGACTGCAAACTAAATTAGTAATAATAGTCTATAACTAAGGAAAAGCAACTCAGAATTTAAATAACAAAAACAAAAAAGTTGTGAAGATAAACACTTATTAGGTGCCTAAATATTAATATATTTATTAATAAAATGGTAAAATCATCTTGGTATTTTAGAGAAATATTGATCTTTTCACATGTATTGTATTAGTATAAACAAATGAAACATTATTAAATTTTCATTAGAATTTCTTTAGAATTGATATCCAAATCAATACAAAATTCTAAAAAGCAGAATGTTTAATACCACAGATGACATGAAACATAAGAATAACAAGGAAGGATTTTTAAAAGAAGAGAAGGATAAAATTATGACTGAAATAAAACCTACTGTTTATTACTATAGTGTATTATTGTAAGTATAAAGGTTAAATTCTAATGTTTGAAGAAGAATGATCTTGTCCAAACTGGGCCATAAAACAAAAGCATCAAAATAAAATTAGTTCTCACAAATCTACATGAAAAATCAATGGAAATGATTATAGGGATCAGAAAATATGTGACAAGAAAATGCTAAACGACAAAACCAGCAACAAAATGAATGCAATGTGGAAATATTAATGTCTGATAGAGGAAAATTAAAAGGTAAAAAGTCAATCATGGACACAAAGTAATTTTAAATATTCATGTAAATAAACATCCAAACCACAATGAAAATGTAACAATGGGGAAAAAAGTCTCTCAACTTGTAAAATCAATTAAAACATCTGATATAAACCTTAAAGAATATAAGAACAATAAGAAAAAATAGATTTTAAAATATGAAGCAGGCTAAACAATCAATAAGTCCATAAAGCAGTTTAATAACAGAAAACAGACACTACGTGAAACCCTACATGCGATCGTGTGAAAATGTCAAGCTCCACCCATTTGATGGAGATTGGAGACGGGAGGTCTAAAAACATATGGAGAGCTGGAAGTAGTTTAAACTTTATACATAGAACTATTGCATTTCTTGTCTCCATACTTTTTCCTTAATCATCTGACTCCATCTTTAAGAACTCCCTGCCATTTACCCTCAGGTAGAAACACCATTTGTCATCAACTCCAAGGTAATTCACTTTCTTTTTTGGGAAAAATTAAATCCATTGAAATAGTGGATTTGCTTTTTAAAAAGGTCCTTTATATTCTGGCTTGTGGATTTTTTCCCAATCTAAATGCTTTTTGCTTGCTTTTTACTAGGTAGCTCATAAGAGAAACAAGTGATGCTTTGCTCATATACTTAAGGTGTGTGTTTCATCAGCTTCCCAGTGTATGGAAGGAAGCTAGTTGAAGAAACAGAAATACATATAAAATATTATCTAGAGTGGCAGAGTTGCTTCTGGAGTCAAAGTGAGTTTTAATCCTGTATACTGTACTTACTATTAATAGCTAGGCAGCCTTGAAAATATATTTATCCTCTTTCTGCCTCTGTTTCCTCACTTCATCTACAAAGTATAGATAGTACTATTGCCTCAGTCACAGAGTTTGTAAGAATTAAATTATTTAATTTGTTTGAGCATTGTATGAAGAAAAACAACATTGTGGAAGAGAATAACAAAATAAGTTAGACTAATTCAGCCCACCAGCCCATTGGTAACAGTGGAGTTTGGAAAGAATGATAACTTTTAAAAGATTCTATGTAAACAAAAATCAATATTCTTCATAAAATCACTAAAGTATGTAATGTAGTGAAAAAATTACAATAGCAGCACCAATCACCACAACAAGATAAGTTGTTATTTAACCTTTAGAAATATGTGAGATCCAGATAAAGGAAATGTTAAAATACCACTGAGAAAGAAATGTGTACGCACACACACATATATGCCAAACTCGAACCAACGGAATGGCTTCTCCATACCCTAACGATGCCATTTCTTCCTAGATTCATCTATTACTCTATAACATTTACATGAACTTAATGAAAATAATTGATAAAATTTGTTCTTATTGCTTAGAACTATACAAACTGATTCTATAGCCCATAGGTTAAACAGTGACATTAGCTTAGAATCTTTGAAAAACAATAGTGATCATAACAGAAGTGTATTATAACATATTAATTACCAAAACATTTTGACAATAAGACCCTGTGGGCAGAGAAATTCAGGCAGAGGGTATTAATTCAAAGGTCTTAAAACAGTAATAATCTTGGCACTTTCAGAGAATGAACCCAAAGTAGCTGTGACATAATGCGTGAAGGAGAGTGCAGTAGTAGGAGTGAGACCAGAGGGAAGGGCTGGTGCCAGGTTATCTGTAAACTTGTAGGCAAGGGAAGGATTTTTACAATTTGTTAAAAGGGTCTTCTATAGAGCCACTATCATAAATTTGTGGAAAAGATGGAATTAACCATAAATATAGACAAAAGAAGGCCAAGAACAAGAATTTGGTATGCATCTGTCATGAGGTGAAGACAAAGGAAGATGGATAACACAGCACAGAAATGAAGCAGGCTTTGTGAAATAAAGAGAATTAGGAGAAGAGTTATCATTTAAGACAAATACAAAGAAAAAATGTGCTTGAATAAGAAAGTTGATATAGAAAAATTTAAATACTGCGGAGGGTTTAAGAGATATTGAACAAGAGTCCATTTAATTTGTAAATTATGATTAGCTTTGAAGAGTTTTTTTTATAAATACAGAAAGGAAATCACAGCTTCTAAAAGCCATGCATTACACCTCTTAAAACATTTTTCAAATGTTTTGTTTGGTTTTAGTCCTCAAATGCTGAAAATCAGTAAGGTATTTTTATCCCAGAAATTTGCTTTCATAGAGTCACAGATCTGTGGAATTTTGTATACTTTGTACTTCTGTAATAGATACGTGTACATTTAAATATGCCATTAGACTACATGAATATTTGAAAGTGATATTATTTTGATTCATCACAAGAAAGTCACATACTTCAGGTGATATTTTTCAGTAGTTACGTATTAGCATTTATTAAGTTTAATTATTTCTACATCGACTTTGTGCCTAATAGAGCAATTTGTACAACTAGAAATGAAGCAAAACTATTTGGCACATACTGGAATCCAGGGCCCTATTTTATACAGAGACCATGGCCCACACTATTTAATTTTTTAAATTCATTTATTGTGGTGCTCTTTTCTAGCTTTAGTATTTTTTTGCCCTGGTAGACATGCCATTTAAAAATGGTAAACCTGTTTTAAAATGTAGTATATTTATAATATTTATATTTAGCAATACCAATTTTGATAATTATTGCTATTTAGACGATTACAGTAATGATTTAAACTTCATGAGCCCTTTCATGAATGAAAAACTTAAGCAAGACAGTCCTTCTTCGACTTGTCATATATTTCACTCACCCTCATGTCCCATAACTTGTACAATAATACTGTCCTAAAATGAAATTTCTGCTTCTCTTTTTTTCTTCTATTTTCTTGTTTTACTATACAAATGTTGACAAGAGACTGCATACTGTACATTACTTTACATTTAAGCAAGGGATACATTTATTTTAAAATTTAGTGTTGAGAAAAGTCCCCCCACACCCTCCTAGGAAATAAATGTGTCTCCTTATTTCAGATAGGGAAGAGATTGTCCCTAAAGACTTGGCTGTTTAGTTGAGATTAGTTTTAAATCTTAAATCTATCGTGATAGCCTTTTCAGGAATATAAATGTGGTTTACTTTTCTCTGGTCTTGATTTTCTATTTCTATTGCACTTTATTTCATATTATTTTTTTAAAAGTTAATATTTTCATTAATACAACAGGAAAAGCACAAATAAATAAAATTTTATTGTCAGTATTGGATGGTAAAAATGTAGTGTCTGAGTAAAAAAGAGAGTTTACTGGTTCTAATTAAACTTCTCCCATTCACTGAAGAATTTATTTATTATAACTATTGTTCCCAGTTATTACGGTTATTCTATTTGGTGAAATAATGTAGCCATTTTTCTTTCTTCATATGTTTTTGTTTTCTCACTAGTGAAATGAGATACTACATTTTTTAAAAAATACTGGGCTTAGCACAATTTTAAAGTTTTTGTATTTCAGAAGAGAAAATACTACGGATTGTCAAAGGATTGATCTGCCACCTAGTCTTTCACCTTGAACTTATTTTAGAGCAATGTCATGGTTTTCTTTATAAGTTTGGAAGAAAACAGTCATTGATAAATTTGCATTTGAATCAAATAGTAGTTGTCTTAATTCTTAAAAACATTTTTTTGTATGTAATTGAATAATATTACACACTGTCTTGTGACTCACAATTGTACCCTTTCTCTCACAGAAGAAACCTCATTTTATTTATAAAATGATTTCTGCCTTCGTATTCTAGTATTTCATTGAATCTAGCTTGTTTCTCTCTTCAACCAGATTACTTCATTTTTCATACCATTATACCTGGGCTTTTCCTTTGGCCTGGTCCACTTGGAATACCTTTTTGAAATTGTCATTCTGGTTGTTGATGGACTCTCAGCCCTAGATGTTGCCTTTTTGATTTCCCCTAGTTTGACAACACAAAACTGGGAACCAACTCCTTCCTTAATACTGATCTCACTCAAGACTCAGGAATCCTTCAAGGTTTTCAACCCTGATGCACTAATTGTCTTTAAGTTGAGATCAACAGAAAGTGAGTGTACAAGACAATTTCTTAGAAAAATCTGTAACAAAAGATAAAGCAATGGTTAAAGCAATTACTTACTAAAGTCAATTCTATTACAATCTAACCTAAAAAAATTAACTTTGTAAAAATATTTTAAACAGCACAGGGATCTTATATAGTTTTACCAATATTGGAGATATTAGTTTGTGTCAACTGTATGACCCAGACTTGATATTCTGTGCTGCTCTATTGTAAAAGTCACAAGCCTAATCATTCTAAATCTGCTCCTAAACTAGGAAAAGAGGCTATTTTTTTAGAATATAATACTATGCAACTTACACTATGGAAACTTTTGAATTATTATTTTACTTTAGAGGATTTTTTTTTTTTTTTTTTTGAGACAGAGTCTCGCTCTGTTGCTCAGGCTGGAGTGCAATGGCGCAAATCTCGGCTCACTGCATCCTCCACCTCCTGGGTTCAAGCAATTCTTCTGCCTCAGCCTCCTGAGTAGCTGGGACTACAGACACATGCCACCACGCCTGGCTAATTTTTTTGTATTTTTAGTAGAGATGGGGTTTCACAGTGTTAGCCAGGATGGTTTCGATCTCCTGACTTTGTGATCCACCCACCTTGGCCTCCAAAAGTACTGGGATTACAGGCATCAGCCACTGCGCCTGGCCTAAAAGATTTTTTACATGAGTACGGCATTCAAGATTTGGAAGGCAAATATTAATTCCAGTAAATGGCTTTTGCTTCTGGACACAATCATAGCTACCATCACAAGCTATTTCTTGAGTATTTGATGGCTACAACTAGCAGTGCTTCTTCTCCAGGGACACTTTCAGTACATAACTAACTTCTGAATCCATTCTCCCATCCAGTTCAGGCTACAACATGGGAAGGGAAGTGATATATACCACTCCATAGGTTATTTTTACTAGCAATATTGGCTCCTCCATATACTCTGTTTTTCCTTTTGCTGGCTTGATTCAGAGAACTCCAAGGCACTAGGAGATAATGAAGTCACAAATATGGAAGGAATGTGGCACTAGCTTTAGTGTTAACTTGTGTGAACTTCTATTGGCACAGACGAAATGCACATCCACAAAATTGAAAAATTTGGATTACTGTTGCCAAAGATTTTTTTTAACTGATGTATCACCATATTAGACCATTACCAATTAAATTTTTGTTCTTTTTTAAAAGTATTGTTTAATTTTGCTTTTGAGCAAAATTCTCAGGAATAAAATTTATTTTCCCAGTTACTATAAGGAGCATATCTTTTGTTTGCTTTATATCTTTGGACTTCTATTTTAGAATTTTATTATTACATTAAATGTCTTTTAGTCTCTGATGATGGTTAAAATTTAGAGAAACATCTGTTTCTTGTGACAGACTAGTGGAGATTATACTTTAAAAAAATGACTAATATACATTGTATATTATAGACTCTATAATTAGTTATTGTAAGGTCCCCTGAGCTAGCCACACCATGGTCAAGCTATGGTGACATTCCCCCACCCTTGTGATAATGTATTTTGTGATATTCCCCCACCACCCCCACCACCCCCACCACCCCCACCCCCGTCTTTGTGAATGTACTTTGTAACATTTCTCCAAGCGCTTGTGACAATACACCCTCCAGCCCTTGTGAATATACTTTGTAACATCCATCCCCTGCCTGCAAAAAATTGCCACCACCTATCCCAAACCTATAAGAACCAATGATAATCCCACCACCCTTCGCTGACTCCTTTCTCGGACTCAGCCCATTTGCACCCAAGTGAATAGACAACCTTGTTGCTCACGCTAAGCCTGTTCAGGTGGTCTCTTATATGGACACGCGTAACATTTGGTGCCAAAGACCTGGGACAGGAGGAACTCCTTCGGGAGACCAGTCACCTGTCCTCACGCTCCCTCCGTGAGGAGATCCACCTATGACCTTGGGTCATCAGACCTGCCAGCTCAAGGACCATCTCACCAATTTCAAATCGGTAAGCGGTTCTTTGCACTCAGATCAGCGGTTTTTTCACTCTCTACCTAACGTCTCTTGCCTCCCTTCAATCTCTCTCCTTTCAATTTAAATTTCTCTCCCTTGCTGGTAGAGACAAAAAGGAGACACACTTTATCCGTGCATTCAAAAACTCCGACGTCAGTCACGGACTTGGGAAGACAGTCTTCCCTTGGTGTCTGATCACTGTGGGGATGCCTGCCTTGATCATTCACCAACATTCCCTTGGTAGCAAGTCAATTTGCAGGCATGCCTTCTTTGGCTGCTCATCCACATTACAGCCCTGGACTCAGCCAGGGACACCTACTGGAAGCCTGGTAGCTGTTCACCTCTATTTCTCGGTGTCTCTACCTTCCTCTATAAACTTACCTTCTCCACTATGGGCAACCTTCTGCCATCCATTCCTCCCTCTTCCCCCTTAGCATGTACTCTTAAAAAGCTAAAACCCCTTAGACTAACACCTGACCTAAAACCTAAATGTCTTATTTTCTTCTGTAATACCACTTGGCCCAAATACAAACTCGACAATAGTTCCAAGTGGCCAGAGAATGGCACTTTCGATTTGTCCATCCTACAAGACCTAGATAATTTTTGTCAAAACTTGGGAAAATGGTCTGAACTGCCTTATGTCCACACATTTTTTATACTTCACGCCCTCCCTAGTCTCTGCTCCCAATGTGGCTTGTCCCAGATTTTCCTTCTTTCTTCTCTCCCATCCACTCCTTCAGTCTAAACCCCTAGCTCAGAGTCCTCTGAATCCTTCTTTTCCGCTCACCCCTCTAATCTCTCTTCTCCTCCCCTACCTGCTCCTTGCCAGGCTGAATCAGGTCCCAGGCTGAATCGGGTCCCAATTCTTCGGTAGCCTCTGCTCCCCCACCCTATAACCCTCGTATTACCTCCCATCCTCACACCCTGTCTGGCTTACAGTTTCGTTCCATGACTAGCTCTCCCCAACCTGCCCAACAATTTCCTCTTAGAGAGGTGGCTAGAGCTGAAAACATAGTCAGGGTACATGTGCCTTTTTCTCTATCAGACCTTTCCCAAATCAGCCAGCATTTAGGCTGTTTCTCATCAGACCCCACTAAATATATACAGGAATCCCAATATCTAACTCAGTCCTACAATTTAACCTGGAGTGACTTAAATGTCATCCTGACCTCTACCTTCTCCCTAGGTGAATGATAAAGAGTTTATTTTCTAGCCCAGTCCAGTCAGACACCTGCCGGCTTCATGAGCCAGGCCTCCAAGAGGGCACCAGAGCAGTTCCCTGAGAGGCTCCCCATTGGCAATACCAGATGGACTCCCCAGGTATAGCTAGGCAAGATTACATGGTCTCCTGCTTAGTCAAGGGACTCAAAAAGGCAGCATACGTAGCTGTTAATTATGACAAGCTAAAGGAAACTACCCAAGGTAAAGATGAAAACCTAGCCCAGTTCATGGTCTGCTTAGCAGCTACCCTTAGACACTTTACAGCCCTAGACTCAGAGGGTCCAGAAGGCCACCTTATTCTTAATATGCATTTTATCACCCAATCTGCTCCTGACATTAGAAAAAATGTCAGGAAAAAAGTTGGATTCTATCCCTCAAACCCCACAACAGGATTTAATCAAACTCGCCTTCAAGGTGTTCAATAACAAGAAGCCGCCAAGTGGCAACGTAGCTCTGAGTTAACAGCTACTTACCTCTGTGTAAAACAACCCACAACCATGTCTCCAGCATACAAAACCTTCAGAACATCCAAGCCACAGCTCCCAGGGGATCCTTCAAATCCTCTTTGTGGACCTTATTTCAAATGCCAAAAGCCTGGCCACTGGGCCTTGAAATGCCCTCAGCCCAGGATTTCTCCTAAGCCATGCCCTGTCTATACAGGCCCCCACTGGAAGTCGGACTCTCTCACTCACATCACCACAGCTCCTAAAGCTCTTGGAGCTCAAACCCAACGTTTCTTGGCCGACTCCTTCGCAGATCTCCTCGGCTTAGCGGCTGAAGACTGATGCTGCCCTATAGCCTCGGAAGCCCCCTGGACCATCACAGACGCTGAGCTTCAGTTAACTCTTGTAGTGGAGGGTAAGTCCATCACCTGTTTAATTGATATGGGGGCTACCCATTCCACATTACCTTCTTTTCAAGGGCCTGTTTCCCTTGCCCCCATAACTGTTGTGGGTATTGACAGCCAGGCCTCTAGACTCCTTAAAACTCCCCAACTCTGGTGTCAACTTGGGCAACATTCTTTTATGCACTCTTTTTTAGTTATCCCCACCTGCCCAGTTCCCTTATTAGGTCGAGGCATTTTAACTAAATTATCTGCTTCCCTGACTATTCCTGGACTATAGCCACACCTCATTGCTTCCCTTTTACCCAATTCAAGGCCTCCTTTGAATCCTTCTCTTTTGTCTCCCTATCTTAATCCACAAGTATGAGATACCTCTACTCCCTCCTTGGCAACCAATCAGGCACCCCTTACCATCCCATTAAAAGCTAATCACCCTTACCCTGCTCAATGCCAGTACCCCATCCCACATCTTAACAGGCTTTAAGAGGACTAAAGCCTGTTATCACTCGCCTGTTGCAGCATGGCCTTTTAAAGTCTACAAATTCTCCTTACAACTCCCGTATCCTACCTGTCCAGAAACTGGACAAATCTTACAGATTTGTTCAGGATCTTCTCCTTGTTAAACAAATCGACTTACCTGTCCATCCTGTGGTGCCAAACCCATATAGTCTCCTATCCTCAATACCTCCCTCCACAACTCATTATTCTGTCCTCGACCTCAAAGATGCTTTCTTCACTATTCCTTTGCACCCCTCATCCCAACCTCTTTAACTTTCACATAGACTGATGCTCACATCCAACAATCTCAGCAACTCACCTGGACTGTAAAGCTGCAAGTCTTCAGAGACAGCCCCCATTACTTTAGTCAAGCTCTATCTCATTATTTCTTTCCCTCCATTTGTTTCTCACCTTATTCAATATATGGACGACGTTCTCCTCAGCAGCCTTTCTTACGAATCTTTTCGACAGGATACCCCTCCCTGCTTCTTCAACATCTATTATCAAATGGGTATCAGGTATACCCCTCTAAAGCGCAAATTTCTTCCCCATCTGTTACCTATCTTGGCATACTCCTTCATCAAAACACCCCTGCTCTCCCTGCTAACCATATCCGGCTAATCTCTGCTTCTACAAAGGAACAACTCCTTTCCTTCCTGGGCATGGTTGGATACTTTCGCCTTTGGATACCAGGTGTTGCCATCCTAACTAAACCACCATATAAACCCATAAAAGGAAACCTGACTGACCCAATAGACCCTAAGTCTTTTCCCCACTCTTCTTTTCCTTCCTTAAAGACAGCCCTAGAAACAGCTCTCACATTAGCACTCCCTAACTCATCCCAATCCTTCTTACATACAGCTGAAATACAATGCTGTGTGGTCAGAGTTCTTACACAGGAACCAGGCCCACAACCTGTAGCCTTCCTATCCAAACAACTTAACCTCACAGTTCTAGGCTGGCCCTTATGTCTACGTGCAGTAGCAGCTGCCGCTTCAATACTACTAGAGGCCCTCCAGATCACAAATCATGCCCCATTTACTCTCTATAGCTCTCATAACTTTCAGAATCTATTTTCCTTCTCACACTTGGCACATATACTTTCTGTTCTCAGCTCCTCCAACTGTACTCACTATTCATTGAAACTCCCACAGTTACCATTGTTCCTGGCACAGACTTCAGCCCAGCCTCCCACTTTATACCTAGCACCAAACCTGAACCACATGACTGTATATCTCTAATCCATATGGCATCCTCCCCATTTCCCCATATTTTCCTCTCCCCTGTTCCTAATTCAGACCACACTTGGTTTATTGATGGTCGTTCTTCAAGGCCGAATCATCAGTCACTGGCAAGGGCTGGCTATGCTGTAGTGTCTTCCACATCTGTCACTGAAGCTACTGCCCTGCCCCCTTCCACTACCTCTCAACAAGCCGAACTCTGCTTTAACCTGGGCTCTCACCCTTGCAAAGGGACTATGTGTCAGTATCTACACTGATTCCAAGTATGCCTTCCACTTCCTACGTCACCATGCTGTTATGCTGGCAGAAAGAGGTTTTCTCACTACAGAAGGGTCCTCCATCATCAATGTTTCCTTAATAAAAATCCTCCTTAAGGCTGCTCTACTTCTCAAGGAAGCCAGAGTCATTCACTGAAAGGGGCATCAGAGGTCACCAGATCCCATTGCTCGAGGCAACGCTTATGCTGATAATGCAGCAAAAGAAGCAGCTAGTATTCCCACATTTATCCCTCGTGGCCAGTTTTGTTCCTTCTCCTCTATCACTTCCACCTATTCTCCCACTGAAACTATTACCTATCAATCCCTTCCTACTTATAAGGCAAATGGTTGTTGGATCAAGGAAAATTCTTCCTTCCTGCCTCACAGGCTTATTCTATCTTATCATCCTTTCATAACCTCTTTCATGTGGGTTACAAGCCAATGGCCCATCTCTTAGAACCTCTCATTTCTTTTCCATCATGGACATCCATCCTCAAGGAAATTACTTCTCAGTGCTCCATCTGCTACTCTACCACTCCTCAAGGATATGTTAGGTCCTCTCCCTTTCCTACACATCAAGCTTGAGGATTTGTCCCCCACCCAAGACTGGCAGATTGACTTTACCCATATGCCCCATGTCAAAAAACCAAGACAGCTTTTGTTCTGGGTAGATACATTCACTGGATGGGTAGAGGCCTTTCCCACAGGGTCTGAGAAGGCCACCACGGTCATTTCTTCCCTTCTGTCAGACATAATTCCTCAGTTTGGCCTTCCCACCTCTATACAGTCTGATAACGGACTGGCCTTCATTAGTCAGGTCACTCAAGCAGTCTCCCAAGCACTTGGCATCCAGTGGAAACTTCATGACCCCCACCATCCTCAAGATGGAAAGAACTAATGGTCTTTTAAAAACTTACCTCACCAACCTCAGCCTCCAACTTAAAAAAGACTGGACAGTACTTTTACCGTTTGCCCTCCTTAGAACTAGAGCCTGTCCTCAAGAAGCTACAGGGTATAGTCCCTTTGAACTTTTATATGGATGCACCTTCTTTTTGGGCCCCAACTTCATGCCAGACACCAGCCCTCTAGGCAACTATCTTCCAGTCCTCAAGCAGGCTAGACAGGAAATTCAGCAGGCTGCTAATCTTCTCTTGCCTACTCCAGATTCCCAGCCATATGAAGACACCCTAGCTGGACAATCAGTTCTTGTTAAGAATCTGACCCCTCAAACTCTACAACTTCAATGGACCAGACCCTACTTAGTCATCTATGGTACCCCAACTGCTGTCTGCCTGCAGGACCCTCCCCATTGTGTTCATCATTTCAGAATAAAGCTGTTTCTGTCAGACAGCCAGTCTCATCTCTCCTCTTCCTCCTGGAAGTCGCAAGTACTCTCCCCTACTTCCCTTAAACTCACTCACATTTCTGAAGAACAGTGATAACCCTTATGAGCCTAATACATCCCTTCATTCTATTAGGTCTATTCTTCCTTACCCTACTTTTTGCAACAGGGCTTTACGCAGTCACCCCCACTACTTGGACTGAGCCCCAAAAACTTGTTATCTCTATCATCTGTCTAGTCATACTCCTATTCACCATTCTTAACTATTCACAAATGCCCTGCCCTTGTTTACACTGCCAGTTTACACTTTTCCTCCAAATCATCATCACTGATATCTCCTGGTTTTACCTCAAACTGCCACCTTAACTCTCTCTTGGAGTGGATAGAAGATCTTCAGCGGCAAGATACACTCCAATTCTTCTATCTTGATGAAGTCCTTTTTTTTTTACTTTTCGACTCACTCTTATCCTTGCCCCCATTCTCCATTCACTCTCTCCCTCTCCCTAGTTACCTCCAGCATACTATCAATCTTACCCACTCTCTCCTTACTGTCTGCAATCCTTCTCTAGCAAAGAATTGTTGGCTATGTGTTTCCCTTTCTTCCTGCTCTTACACAGTCATCCCCGCTCTATAGGATGACTGGGCTACCTCTCCTGTCTCACTGCACCTCCGAACCTCCTTTAATAGCCCTCATCTTTACCTGCCTGAGGAACTTCTTTCCTTTCTAGACAGATTTGGTGAGAACTCCCTATACATTTCGCACCAACAAGCTGCCACACTTCTCCACATCTACTTACAGCACCTTTCTTCTTATGTCAATTCCACCCCCCCCACCCCCCGATATTTGGACCCCTAACCACACAGAAAACTATCCCTGTTGCCACTGCTTTATGCATCTCCCGACAACAGCCTACGGAAATCCCTTTAGGCAACCTTCCACCATCCAAATGTTCCTGTACTCTATCTCCAGAACCCAGCCACATACATCACCAAACAGATAGGAGGATTCCAACTTTGCATTACTGATAAGCCCTCTATCATTATTGACAAACTAGAAAACATTGGCAGTCACTATTGTTTAGGAAGACACCTACCCTGCATCTCACTCCATCCTTGGCTACCCTCACCTGCTCATCTGACTCTCCTCTTGGCCCCTCCTCTTGGCCCCTCCTCTTGCTTGCTTATACCCAGCCCCATGAATAGCAGTGAAAGGTTACTCGTAGACACTATGCGCTTTCTCATACACCATGAGAACCGAACATCTCCCTCTATGCAGTTGCACCATTAATGCCCATTGCAACCTCAAATGGCTGCTGCCCTTGCTGGATCTCTACGATTTTGGTAGCAGGACTCCTTTTTCATTATACCCTCTCACCTTTTCACTTTACATTTCTAGTTGTGCCTGACACAAGGTCGCTTCTTTTTATATGGCTCTTCCACCTACATGTGCCTACCTGCCAACTGGATGGGAACATGTACTCTAGTCTTCTTTACCCCCAAAATCCAGCTTGCAGGTGGGAATGAACAACTGCCTGTCCCCCTCATGACACCAACACAACAAAAAAGAGTCATCCCACTAATCCCTTTACTTGTGGGTCTAGGACTTTCTGAGGCCACTATTGCACTTGGAACTGGAATAGCAGGCATCTCAACCTCTGTCACAACATTCCGCAGCCTCTCTAATGACTTCTCTGCTAGCATTACAGATACATCACAAACTTTATCTGTCTTCCAAGCCCAGGTTGACTCTTTAGCTGTAGTTGTCCTCCAGAATCTCTGAGACCTCGATTTACTCACCGCTGAAAAAGGAGGACTCTGTATATTTCTTAATAAAGAGTGTTATTTTTACTTAATCTGGCCTGGTATATGATAACATGAAAAACTCAAAGACAAAGCTCAAAAACTCGCCAATCAGGCAACTAATTACGCTGGACCCGCCTGGCCACTCTCTAACTGGGTATCCTGGCTTCTTCCAGTTGTTAGTCCTCTAATACCTATCTTCCTCCTTCTCTTATTCAGGCCTTGTGTCTTCCGATTAATCTCTCAATTCCTACAAAACCACATCCAGGCTATCACTAATCACTCTATATGACAAATGCTGTTTTTAACAACCCCACAATATGACCCCTTACCCCAAAACCTTACTTCAGTCTAGTCTCTCCCACTTTAGGTTCCTGAGCTGCCCCTAATCCCGCTTGAAGTAGCCCTGAGAAATGTCACCCATCACCCCCCATATGATCCCCAAAAATTTCACCCCAAGTTTTCACTACACTTTCTCATTTTATTTCTTCATTATTAACATAAAAAGACAGGAATGTAAGGTCCTCTGGGCTGGCCGCACCATGGTCAAGCCATTGTGACATTCTCCTGCCCTTGTGATAATGTACTTTGTGATATTTCCCGTCCTTGAGAATGTACTTTGTAACATCCATCCCCTGCCCACAAAAAATTGCTCCTGACTCCACTGCCTATCCCAAACCTATAAGAACCAATGATAATCCCACCACCCTTCACTGACTCCTTTCCTGGACTCAGCCCACTTGCACCCAAATGAATAAACAGCCTTGTTACTCACACTAAGCCTGCTCAGGTGGTCTCTTATACGGATGCACATAACAGTTATAGTACACTAATATAATCATATTAATATTATTAGCACAATATAAAAATGTATTATACTAATTATATAGTAGTATACTAATAATACTATTAGTATAATTAATTATACAGTACCATAATATACAATGTATATTATTTACTTTTGTTCTTTTAAAAAGTCATTTTATGGTGAAAATCTACAAATATTGAGTTTATATTTTTTCCCATGTTAGTGTTTTGTTTTGTTCTTAACACTCTATGGTAAACATATTTGCAAAAGGTTTTTCTGTTGTTATTGTTTGTTTTTTACAAATAATGAACATTTTAAACTTTAGATTAACTGAAAAAACAAACAAAAACTGTTCATTTTGGGTAGAATTCACAGCACTTTAGGCAAAGTCAGGAGTAAGAGACAAATTATTTCAAAATGTTCCATTGTGGACTTTGCAATGTCTATTTTTCTCTTTCAGAAATATGATTCTGTCATTTAAAGTGCTTTTTAAAGAAATTATATTTTTCTACTTCTATTGCAGTTGAGAGCATTCATTTGAACAACTTTGGGGCAATTAGATGTAAACAGAATTTATGCCTGTGAAGCTCTTTAAATGAGGAGACTCAGGTGGTATAAACTTTTGTCATTTACTCTATTTCTTCTTACCTAAAATTGAGATTTGATGCCATAGGTGAAACAACCTGCCAGTTACCATGAAGCATTGAGTGTGAGCTCAAAACTGTAAGCTCAAATAGCTAAATGGAAAGATAGGAAAAGCCAGTATTCCCAAAGATAATTTAGTGCTGCTATTCCAGACCCAGTATGAAAACCTCTAGACTTCTTATATGTAAATAACAAAATAACTGGGTTAAAACTGTCATTTCTATACACTCAAGAAGTATTTAGTCTTATGTGATAAACCAGGTTCTACCACCACCACCACAACAAAAACAAGAATATTAAAACTGATTCTGGTTACTCTGTGCACACTGCCTGTGGGGTAGCCCTGCTCTGCAAGGAAAAACAAACAAACAAACAAACAAAAAAAAACAGCTATATGCTTCTAATGCCAGAAGAGGTAAGTAGAGGAAAAAGAAAGTGAGAGTGAAAAAATCATCAAGACTGAAGGAAAACAGGAAAGATGCTGCCTGATGTGAAATGCAAGGAAATCAAGATAGTAGAAAAAAATAAACAATCTTCACAATGATACAGAAGTATATATATATATATATATATATATATATATATATATATATACATATTTAGCCGCATGAGCCACCTTACATGAGCTTTTCAAATACCTACAGAAACACAAATGGATAAAGGAAACTCAGGCATAATTAAAAATGAAAATAGAAATCTTTGAGTATTATACAAAAAGACAAGAAGAGATAAAGCTTTTTTAACAGGACAATTATCAACTGCCCTGTTTATATGTCTCAAAATTTCTGAAAGAACTGTGGCTGAAAAATTTATTCATTCAAATTGATATGATATTGTTGAATAACCCCATGGTCAGGTTCTGCCTAAATAGGGACAATCAGATGGTATTATTTGTCAATGAATAGTTTTCAACACAATAAACATGGGTCTTCCAGCCTGAAGCGAATATGAATGGTAAATGATTTTTTGAGCAAATACAGATTAACAAGTATTATGTTTTTGTTGAATAGTTCCTTTCTCATTTCAAATTTGATAGGGAATTAAGATGTGGAAATAAACAATTATTTTTATCAGGTTGCATTCTCAAATATGGGTACTAATAGAGACTGACTCTCTAAATATTAATAATATTGTGAATGATTTTAAAATGCTAATAAATCTGATCTGATTTTGTCATATTTGAAAACTTAAGGTGGGCTAAATTAATCTTACTTTTTAGTCAACTTTAAGCTCACATAGTAAAAATGTTAGTCATTGTTACAAAGGATCATTGCGATAGAGGCCTTTTCAAATTTTACTTATGTAAGAGCTACAAATCTTGTGATAACTTCAGAAAGTGTGAAGAAATCTTTTGATTTACTCCATTTTTGTTCTATATCACAGTAAAATACCCAAATATCTTGAAGTGCTTTGGCTGTTTTTTTGTACCCCATTCTTAATTAAATCAGGTAAAGGGAGCATATTAAGTGTATAACATATACTTAGAAAATAAATAGCTCCAGAAAGTTTATTTATCATGTTGACATAATAAGGTACATTATATATTATTGCGAAAAACTTTTAATATTGTTTATGTCTGGAATGCAGTTCAAGAGAATTCAAAACTGTATTTTTCGATTGTGTTTACAGAACAATCTTTTTTGAAAGACAAAGTAATTTGAAAGCTTTAATTCTAATATCTCAAAAATGTGCTAGCATATATTGTTAAAAAGTTTTCTGTAAATGACAAGCCAGTTGACATGGCGAATAGTGCTACTGATGCAGAAATAATTGTCTTGAATATTGAAAAGTTAGAGGACTAAAAGAACAACATATTAAAATAAATTTTAAGAGGTCTAGTGAAAGCTGACAAATACTTTTAGAAAGCTGTTAGTAGAAACTAAGTTATTTGACTCTTAAAAGTTTTTTAATGATAGCTGAGAATAAGAACTGAGAGACAAGAACTTGATTTCATTGTGATATCTCAAAATCCTGAATTTCCCTATATGCAAAAAACCTGACCATTATTCAGAGAAACATGTGCCTTTTTATATAGCAGGTTATTTAATATTCAAATGTTACTCTTCTCATATTTTGACATCTGGAGAAAAATGAAATGGATATCATCCTTGTCTGAAAAACCCAAACTCTATTTTACAATTACAAATATAGACATTTGCAAAATATCTAAATGATTCTCAAAAGTTGTTTGACAAAAGTGAAAAAAAGCTAAATAAATCAGTAAAGTTTAGAACATGAGTCAATTGACAATGTGTGCGACCTGTGCAAATAGATGATCTGTTGAGCTTTGTATAAGATAGACTTTCCCAAGCTACATAAATATGGTTTAATGCTTTTTCCAGAGAATTGCATTTAGGCAACATGAATGTATCTTGAAATAAAAGACATTAAGACAGTCTTCATTTTAATGGAAATAGTCAACATATGTTGAAACAAGTTCATATTGAAACTAAATGATCTAAAAATAATTGATAGTAATTTGTTTAGTTTATATTTACATTGACCGTATTTCTACTCTGAGAACTGGCACAGTTTTTGACATATAACAGATAGCAGCGAAACCCATGCAAGCACTATTTTCTTGAGAAACCAATGTTAAATCCATATACAATATTATCTACTATCCTAATAATTATGTCGTCCTAATTGTCAGAGATATGAAATCAGAAAGGGGGCTCTGGACAATTTCTACAATGACAGTTTAGGAACTTTAAATTTAGAGTTCCAATATTTCATTTCACAACTTTCCTGGGCAGAAATTTGAAACCAAGTAAATAAAACATGATCAGTTAATGCAGAATACTGTTAAAATCTGTCAGTGAACCATGGCTCTCCCTTGCCATCATTTGGAATCAATGAGAAATTTAAGTGGACAAATATCACAAGAATAGAGGAATCAACCTAAAGGCAATATTTTGGCTACTTTAGGCTATTTTAAAAGAAATTAAGAGTTGCAAACCTCACTTAAAGGACATGTCTCTTCCTTGGCAAGGTGAAGAAAAGGATGCAGGAGAAAAATGAAAAAAAAATGGAAAGGAACAAAATTGGTGTCATATTTTATTTGGTCCAGAAACAACAGACAAGGAAATCCATGTCAGTTGCTTAATAAAAATTAGATTTAGGACTGTATGGAGTAACTTGAAAAGACTGGCTGTCACCCATCTAGAAACATAATTAAATGTTATTCGTATCCTAGTCCTTCCAATAGTGAAGTAGGCAGAAATGAGTAAATATGTTTCATATGAATTAATCTGGACATCATTTGCAAGTTATTGTTATTACTATAGACTTTTAGCTTTTAATGCTAAAGAGTAGGTAGCAATCCTAAGAGCACAGTACTAATGTGAGTCAAGATTTGTTTTATTCCTAAGACTGTGCCCTTAACTACTGCACAGCATGGCCTTTCTAGAATGAAGATTTAGAGCCAGGAGAGTTTAGAGATAGGATGGTCTTCCCTGGTAAGAGACAGGAAAAACCAAGTGGACAAAAGAAAGAGAGCAATCTTCCTTGCTTAGGGCAGAGGCATGCTCTGCTCATCTCTCTTCTCACATGTTTTAGTACTCTGGTTGTTATATTAAGATAAACTAAAATAAAGATAAGAAAGAGGAAAGAAGATAATAAAAAATTAAAAACTAAAATGAAAAATAGATAACATAAAAAGGAAATAATTAAAACAAAGCCGAAGGTGATAAGAAGAAACTAGGTAAATAAGTAATATAAGAACAAAGTAAACATGAGATAAAAGAGTCTTATAAAAGACTAAGAAAAGAAAAATCAACTAAGAACAATTAACTGTGAGATTGTAAAACAAAAGGACTAAAAGATTAAAAGAAAAAGATAAATATGCAAAAACATTTCAAATGAACTCAAATAATAAAAGGAGAATAAACTAGGGCATAAAGTGCTAACTAGAATAAAAGAAAGAAAATACACAGCACTACAAGTTCCAAAGTTTAACACAGGCATGCATTTGTGTGCTGAGAGGTAAATCCCTAAATGTGCTAAGCAGATTCCACACACAATTGTTCTCCAGAAGTGGAAGGGCCCTACAGTATCTTCTTTGGCCTAGAGTCCTCTGGCAAGTAGGAGGAGATACCATGACCATTATATCATTATATTCATCTTTGGCCTTACTCTCCAGCCCAGGCTATGCTGAGAGATGTTTGCCAGACCTTAAATTGCTTCTGCAGAGTTTCCTGCTGGGTACCCACAGGCAGACAAATCTGTTTCCCTTGGGTGTACTCTCTTCCAGTCAAGAGCTAGTTTCTTGCCTGGAGGATTTAGCACAATACCATTTAAGAGTTTATTCAAGAAAGTAAAAATGCTGGCTCTCTAAGCTTTAAAATGTTTTTCAAAATGCACAGGTCTTTTGGTGAGCCTTATTAATAATCCTCATTGTTAAATCAATCATTTCCAGAAAAGATAGCCTATGAAATTATACATTTACATATGTTGTCCTTTATACAGAAGAAAAGTAAATAATGATATGATATTACAATATAGTGATATATTAATTGAAGTGTTCTTTTCTCTCCAACACTAATCCCTTTATCTGTCACCTCTCATTTTTTTCACGAGTCATGAAGCCAGTGGAAGTTATCAGAAAGGGATCTGAGAATGTTTGTGAGAAGTACTTTACTGAGTTAAAATGTTACGGATCTAGATTTAAGTCTGGTATATTTAAGAAATAAAACCAAATAGTGACAAAATCTTAGGATGATTACTGCTCTCTTTTTTTATTATATTAAAACCCATTTATGCCTCATGATTTATTATTGGGAGGCTAAGCTTGTGGGGGTTACTTATATTCTCCTGCTCAAGGTCATCACCAAGGTCTGATTTTTCACGAAAAGAAAATTGCAGCCTCAGGCATAAATGGGTTAAGATCCACCAAACTGAGAAAGAGAGAGATTGGGAATAGAGGAAACAGGAGAATTAAATACTACAGAGGACACTGCACCTTCCTCCAACTTCCTAGAAATGAGTTTTGAAAAAAGAGACTTTGACTTTTAAGGAATAACAGCGGACAGTTCCCATGCTTTAAACACTGGATGAAGTACAAGAAGCCAGAAAGTTTAATAGAGAAGATTCTTGGCATCATTATGTGGTGGTTGCAGAATAGAGCAGTTGTGTTATGTGCCTAAACCCAAGAGCACTGCAGACATTTTCCTAACTCTCTCATGGAATTTTTGCGAGCTGGTATTGCATCAGAATGCACAGGCCAGCAAAAAAAGCCTATGGCTAAGATGAGGGGGTGTCAAATTAGACATACTTTCTTTGTCCAATACAGCCAGGAGGTGAGTAAAAATGGAGCAGACTTTCAGAAAGTCATACCAGGGAACAGATTCAATAAACAAGTTAGTGCCCACATATTAACCAATAGTCATTCACTGCATCACCTTGCATCATTGTGCAGAGAACGAGACAGGTTGACTTAAATGTGGAGTGAAAGGAGGCCTGCATCATGGGATACATCATCTCCCTCTTGAAAATATGATACTTGAAATTGGGTTCTAAAGATATCCAAGAGCTTTGTGGAACATCAAAGATAATTCAGCTATTAGTACTGGAATGCCCTAGTTGGCTTAAGGAGCTCCTTGATGCTTTTGTCTGCCTAGATATGGAATGAATTGGTCACATCTCCATTTCAACTTATTATGTTGCAACATGCATTTTTACTGTTCTGCCTTATCTATATGTCTGCTATCTTCTCATTCATTTATTTATTGCTTCTTCCCTTGGATATGTTTGTACATTCTGGAGCAGGGAAACAGGATAAGAAATTGTGGTGTGTGAAAAAAAGTCGTTAAAACACCATTTAGGGAAACTTTACTGAAAAATATCAACCATAATCCTGACAGGCTAGCACAAATGACATAAGATTGTTATTTTTAATAATTATATTTACAATCCCACCATGTAATTCTCCACTGAAATACCCACAATAAGCCTTGGAGAGTGAAAGTTTTCTATTTCAACCATGAATCCTAGTGGTTATGTCTTTAACAGTAAATTCTGTATTCTTCTTTGTTAAATATTAATGTTCTTTGAAATACATAAATATTTTAAGCTGCTAAGAGAAAAATAATCAAAGAAAATATTTTTACCTTTAATGAACTGCTCATCGATTTCTTTTTTTTTCTTTTTTTCTTTATATTTTTTTTGAGATGGAGTCTCCCTCTGTCTCCCAGGCTGGAATGCAGTGGCGCAATCTCGGCTCACTGCAATCACCGCCTCCCGGGTTCAAGCAATTCTCCGCCTCAGACTCCTGAGTAGCTGGGATTACAGGTATGCCCCACCATGCCCGGTTAATTTTTGTATTTTTAGTAGAGATGGGGTTTCACCGTGTTCACCAGTGGTCTCGAACTCCTGGCCTCAAGTGATCCGCCCACCTAGGCCTCCCAAAGTGCTGGGATTACAAGAGTGGGCCACCGCATGCAGCCGAACTGCTCATAGTTTATATTGCATCTTTCAATTTTCAAAAGTGAGATTAAAGAAGAGTTATTGCAGAAATTTAATTTCTCATTGCTGTGATAAATGTAGCATTACATTAGACAGATTGGGATAGTGAGTTACAGAAGAAACAAAAGCCCACCACCTTGAGGTCCACACCATGTAGCAATGCCACAAACAACAAAAACTCAATCTTAGCTTGAAATCACCTCAAGAGGAGTATTTGGGTTTATACTCCCTAACAAGGTTATTGCTTGAGGAACACAAAGATATAATTTATAAACCAATTATTTGATAGAATATTTTCCATACATTCTCTAGATTGGGAATCAGAGGTGAGGAAAAAAATGGTGTTTCCCCCCTGCACCCCCCACCCCATGGCTATTTCATCCAGTGGAGAAACCATACTAACAATGGTCATGCTAATATAATATACAACACGGGAGTGCTTCAGATCACTGAAAACCTTCTACCATCAAGTCCACGTGGCTCCAACTTACTTGCTCTCTGGTTCAAGCTACTGCTGAACTTGCTTCACCTTCCAACACCAATTAAATGCAAGATAATAGATCATCTGATCTTAAACAAAAGCATTTGGGTCTTTTTTATAAGGCAGAGCTGTGCCCTGGATAGTGTAAGGCTCAAAGACATGCACATCCTTATCTAATGATTAATGGGACTTAAATTACATTACTGGTTTCCTTGTTAATATCTGATATGGGCACCATTGGTATAATTGGTATATTATGAACTCTCATTTCAGTACTAATTTCTACTTTCTGATGGCTTTTCTTCATTTCTCCTGTAAAATGTTTTTCACTATAAAATTTGGAACCATATTTCATGATTAAGAACTTACCTCATATCATCAAGTACTTCTTCAAATGTTTCCTCTTTTTCTCAGTCTTAAGTTAAGTATTTCCCACAAGGATATTTCCTTCCCCTGTACCATATTGAAAATAGAACGCTACTTTATTTATAATTCAATTATCTCAGAATCAGAAGATATAAACGATTAATGCTATTGAACACTTTTTCATGCACTCATCAGTCTTTTGTACAAATACATTCATTTTTAAGTTAATGTCTTATAATCTAAAGTTCTTCCACAAAAACAATGTATCATTTTCTTCCTTGTATTTCTCATGGTATTCTGTGAAATGCTTTTCTGAAGTAAATATGAAATATATTACTGAGCCCTCTTACATCCTGAAAGTTTCTTAAATCTGTCCACATCACTCCATCTGTGTTCCACTAGCTTTGCCAACACCACCTTCATATTTGGTCTTGTCTATAACAATAGCCTGTTAATTGCTTCCCTCTGTCAAATGTAGCTTTTTTATAAACCATTCCTTAAACTGTAACCAGCTGAATCTTTTCAATATTTTACTGTAATTATGCCACTTTTTTTTTAAAGAACTTCCTCTTCCTTATAGAATAAAACACTTCACATAAGCCTCCAGGCCTCCTGTTCTATAAAATGTCTTCTCCCCAGCTTCATATTGAAGCTGTCTCACTTTTCTATACATAGAAAAGTCATTACCTATACTGACTTCCTGTTTCTTCCTGTTACTTACTACAGTCTCTCCTTTTACATACTCATTCTGGAATTACTTTTCTCTACATCATTTTTCTTAACAAGTAGTAAACTATAAACTCTTCTTTTATACTTAAATTTAATCACCATTACTCCAGAAGAAAATTTTCTAAAATCCCCATCAGGTTCCTCTTTGACACATTTTCAAAGTGCATATCCTATATACATGTAGTGTAATCCCTCAATTTATCTACCCCAATTGGAATATAAATCCAATGAGGGCAGGGATTTCATTACTTTTTCTTGCGTTCCATTATACTGTAGCACATGGCACAGAATTCTGCAAATAAAACTATTCAATATCTATATCTAAGAAAATTAGTGAAGGAAAGAATAAATCTGATATAGATGTATAATAATTACTTTTTTCAGTAGTAACATTGGATTTTTTTTTCTGAGCAGTTGACCTCTTCATTACATTCAAATGCATATTAAATCAATGAATCTTCAAAAATGTATGAAAATAAATCACTTATTTATCATAGTTGTGTCCATTTAGAAGTTAGTACTTTCAAAGACTAGCAACCATGAGATTTCTATAACAGTAGATTAATAAAATATCTACTGTTATAGAAATAGAGTTCATTTTGTAGAACTTGATTAATAGAGTCCATTCTTCTAATGAGATAAGGTGAGAGTAATTTGAAAAATACTATGAAACTAATAATAACTATATGCATTTTTGATCTTTTTTAATGGAAAAATAAGCAATCAAACTATTAACTGCATTAAAAGGTTTGGAGCCTTACTAATTATTATTTCTCAGACATAAAATTTTGTATTTCTCATTTAAATAACATCCATTTTGTTTATTTGATTGTAATTCATGTCGTATCTAAGTAAAAATTTAAAAACACTGAATTGTCTTATACACCAAATATTTTCTTTCAGGCTCTACTGGATGTCTAACAAAAAATATTTCAAGAAAACATTTTTACAAAGTTGGTACATTCAGAAAAAATATAGTCTAAAATAAATTTATTTAATTTGCTCACTGAAGAAGCGAACTCATGTACTTTGCAATTACAGAGATATACTTAATAGTTGGGAAATCTTTATTCAGCAATGGTAACTCTCTAAGCATAGTTTACTCATTCATTAAATACACACACACACACATAAACACAAACACACACACATATATACACACACACACACACACATACACACAAACACACACACACACGCAAGATGCCTAACACAGTGTTATTGTAAATGTTAAAGGAAATGACTGCGTGAGGTTTCTATAATACTATGTGGCATTTGAGCAAAAAATAAAAATAAAACTTTTTTCCCAAACTCCTACTTATTTTATATCATATTTTGTAACACTATACTTTGTTTGTTTGACATTTGAGCTTATACTACTTAGATGATCTATTTATGGGAATAGCTGGGAATGGAGTAGACTGTCTCTGAACTGGCAAGAAGTAAAATGCAAAATGTTTTTGAAGAATTGTTCTTGCATCTGTTCTTAAATTGTGTTCCACTTTTGACATTAAGTTCGGAGCTAGAGAAAAGACAACAAACAATTCAATCTGTCAGTAAGGTACTTTTTATTTGCCTGGAGCGTCTGAGCAATACAGCACTCAAAATGCAAGCTAAGAAAGAAGTGCTGAGGAAAGTGCTTCTGAAACAAGACAATTCTAACAAGAGCTACTTAGAACTTTAAAAATTTATCTGAAAAACCTAATGAAGAGAAATAAGGTAATACCTTGATTCCAAGATCCCCTGACTGGGTGGGTGGTGGCAGATTTTGTTCTTGTATAGAAATGTATGTTCTCTCAAGGAAAAAGAAGAAGAAACAATAAAACTATAAGTAGAAGACATGTTTCAGAGAGTTGAATGTCCTGGGCCCCAAACTAATAGATGAATATGCTATGAATGTGTGACTTTAGAGTTTTCAATTTTAACAAAAAAAAAACACCAGAAGGCTTTGTTCATTAGTGTTGGTTCTATTGTCTACTAGTTACTTTTTCTTTCTTTTTGAGAAACATCCTCTCTTATGATGCACCTCAAAGTTAAAATCTTGACATTAGCATCATTTTAAATAAATCAGCAAAATTAAAATCACTTATTCTAAGTAAATATCTCTTCACAATAATCAGTTGATTTGTCAAATTTCACAGATAATCCATTCTGGAGCAGTCTCTCACAAAGATGATTCAAAATTGAGAAACCTTTTTACTGTGGTCATTTGGATGTCTATTTTGAAATCAAAATCTGTGCCTTAAACTCATATCCTGAAGCATGAATGAATTTCATTCTGTCAACTTTATGTTTTGAAAGTCAACCATTTTTCTATCATCTGAATAACTTTTTAAATTAGGATTTTACCTCACTTTCAGCTTTATCTCAAAAATTATTTTCATTTAGCTTTAATATAGTAAAAGATATGCTATAGGTGCTGAAAACATGCCAGTTAACTGAAAGACTTGGGTCCTGTTCTTACACATTGTAAATAAATATTGGTTACAATTATATTTGTTGTGAAAAAAGGACTTGCAAATCAATTTTTGAATTATCAGACCTATATTCTAAAATTAGGTGCAATATCCTTCCACACTGGAATTTCCTAAAAAAATATGGGAAGGGAAAAATCTATTTGTGATTATTAAATCACTAGCCCTCCTGAAATGAAGCACAGGGAATATGAGGAAAAATTTGAAGGAGGATTTTTATAGTATAAGCTGTGTTGTATGTCCTCCAACCCCTACCGCGAAGGAAGAGTTCTAGGACTATATACTAGTTCCTAATTCCAAACCGAGAAAAAGAAGGTTGGATGAAACATTTTTCCCAGCCAAAAGAACAACATGTGGATTACATGCAAAAGGGGGCTGCCCTGGAATCATCTTAGGTTATGTTCAAGAGGGCACCCTGGAGGAATAGAGCTCAGAAGAATGAATATAAGGTATCACAACACATCTACAGGAGAACAAAGGAGTTCTCATCTTGGGAACTATTGATGAAAGATTCAAAGAGAGGCAAATCTCAAAAAAACCCACAAATGTGTTCATGGCACAAACAACTTTCAGTATCTGCCAATTCCAGTTAGTATCGTAGTTCTACAGAAATCAAAAAATTGATGTCTCTATTTGCAATTCTTCTCTCCCATCTGAGAATGGTCAGAATTATGGTTAACAAAAAGGAGGAAGAAAAAGCTTGCAGGCAAAGAAACATAGGAAAAATTGACTGTACCTCTCTCTGCAACTGTTGATTTCTCCCTGGAATAAGAGTTAGCTGTGGGAAGAGAGAAACTTCACATTAATAGAAGCTTTGAATATTTAAATTACATAATTAAAACTGAATTTTGCTAATTTAAAGTAGCCATATGGCCTATTATTACCTAAGAATAATACCTAGGAAGTTATGACAGTGGTTCTAGATTTCCTCTAAAGTCATGGTAAAGAATTTTTTTAATTTAATTTTTTTTTAGAGAATGAAAACAGATTTATTATTGAATAAGAATTAAATCAGAATGGGATGCACATCACATGCAATTTGCTGAGACTGCAAAGACAGAAAGAAATCTCACCCTTTTATACAGCCAAACAGATATAACCCATTATACACAAGTTCTCAAGATATGCCATAACTAGTCTTCAAGTAACAGGGCTTGGCAGAACCATTTATTACATGTAATGCATCTTAAATTTACCTGGAAATTGAGGGTGATAATCTGTGTTAGTTGAAGGGTTTTATACAAAGGAAAAATAAACTTCTCCTGTCTTTATGACATAGGTAGTTTTATAATTGGAAGCAAGTCATCCATCAAAGATGGGCTTCTACACTCACACAGAAACTGGGATGTAGGGGCACTATCTTACTTGGTGTTTGTTAACATTTCAAAGAAATGCCTCCTATGTCCTTCAGAAAGACATTTCTGGGTCTTAAAACTGGCATGGGCCAGGCACAATGGCTCATGGCTGCAATCCCAGAACCTTGTGAAGCTGAGATACAAGGATCAACCATAGACAGGAGTTTTGAGACCAACCTGGGCAAAACAGCAAAACTGTGTCTTTACACACACACACACACACACACACACACACTAGTCAGGCATGGTGGCTCACACCTGTAGTCCCAGCTACTAAGGAGGCTGAGGGGGGAGGATCGCTTGAACTGAGGAGTTTGAGGTTGCAGTGAACCATGATTATCCCACCATACTCCAGCCTAGGCAATAGAGTGAGACTTTGTCTCTCAAAATGATAATACAAACAATAATAATAATAAAGCTGGCAAGGTACAGATTGGCAAACTTTCCATGTTCCATGTTCTCACTCATTTGTGGCATCTCAAACAGTTGAACTCACGGAGATAGACAGTAGAATGATGGTTATCAGAGGCTGGGAAGGATAGCTGGGGAGCAGGGGATGGAGATTGTTTATGTGTATAAGATCTCGTATCTGATAGTGCAAAAGGGTGACTACAGTCAGTAATAGTCTTTGTACACTTTAAAAATAACTGAAAGAGTGTAGTTGTAATGTTTGTAACACAAAGAAATGATATATATGCTTGGAGTGATGGATATCCCATTTACCACTATGTGGTTATCACACATTATATGTCTGTACCAGAATATCTAATGTAGCCCATAAATATCTACACCAATTGTGTACCCATACAAATTGAAAATAAAAAACTTTAAAATAAAATAAAGCTTGCAAGGGCCTTATTAAGATTCTTAAAAGTTTACACATACTACAAAGAGACAGATAAAGAACTCACAAGTTTTCTAAAGTAAACACTCTAAGAAAAGGTTGAGGGAGACGTCTCTTCTTTTATTTTTAAAGAAGTTCAACTTTTATTTTAGATTCAAGGGGTACATTGCAGGTTTGTTTCCTGGGTAGGGTGTGTGATGCTGAGGCTTGGGTTAGGGTTGATCCTGTCACCCAGGAACTGAGCTCAGTACCCAGTAGTTACATTTGAACCCTTAACACCCTTCCTCCCCTAACCTAGTAGTCCCCAGTTTGTATTGTTATCATCTTTATGTCCAAGAGTACCAAACACAGGGTAAGGAAATTGCTCTACAGAACTGATTTAAAGTGACAGTGAATATAAAAATATATTATATTATTAACATTTTCAGGATTTTATTTACATGACATAATGCTTACTTAGCAAAGAGAAAATCACCTTGAACAACTAAATAAAAATGAAATTCTGCTATAAAGTAAAGCAGACCTCACAGAACCCCAAAGCAATGGGAGCTGAGCCAGAGAGAGGAGAATCAAATGACAAAACAGCATGAAAGCCTTCCTTCGTTTCTCTTTGCACATTGACTCTCTCCAGATTTTCTATCCCTCCCTTCTTGGTTCATTAGTTAGAGAAAAAAATGCCTCCAAGCCTTTCACAGATCAAACTTCCTTAGGAAAGCATATAGAACTGTCTTGCCACCAAACGATGTTTTCAGAGAGGTGTTTTCAATCATGGTCGGGAGACTTGTCCTATTGCATAAACACAGCTGCCAATGAAGCCACCACTGTAACCATGCGGATAACAGAAGAGGGACTACATAAAGTACGTGGTCACTACAAAGGAAGATGAAATTCTGTGTACTAAGTGTTATCATCAAGGCAATAAATGATACCATGTAAACAGAGATACAGCATTCTAATAAGACTTTGTTAGAAGTGGTGAGAAGGAAAATAAAAATTGTTCCAAAGAAGTGATTTTACTATTTGTAACAGGGCAAAGAGTTTTGCCATAGTGTTACTTGCCAATGGAAATTATCTGGACATAAAAGGTGACGAAGCAGGCAACTTGCGGCTCAGCTTTTATTGACTAACCACATCAATACTTCAGGCTATTATGTTTTAGGGGTACTGTGAATAAATTGTGTTTGTCTCTTTAGAATTTTAATACCATCAGGGAACCTTTGTTTTTTAGCAGAGAAGCTAAAACATTTATATTCGTTGTCATAGATGATATTTTGGCTTTACATCTGTCATATTGTTTTTTATTATTTATTGCTTTATTGTTTTTGTTTTTGCAATGTGTATTTCCTGATTTATATGTTTGTACAATGTAAGCTTGGCAAACCAGATTAGTTTCTAGGAATAAATATAGTATCACAAACTTTGTCTTTCAAAACTCAAATACATTTTTCTCTGTTGAGTTCTGGCAATTAGAATTAAGTTAGAGAAATCGGAGAATAGCAACTTTTTATTTCTTCCTAGATCACCTCCTCTTCTGGTCTAAATTGCATAAGCATTATTTTATTCTATATCCTTAAATTTTTTAAAAAAATTCCTCAGAAATGAATCTAATTTCATTAATTTTGCCTATGATATGGTAAGCTTATTGAATTGTTTTTAATGTTTTCATTTAAACTTAGTAGAATTCTCTTCAAAGCAAGTATTATTATTGCTTCTGTTCTAAATGTTCTTCTTTCTTCCTTGGGAATATGTAACTTTCTTTGGATAGACATCTATCACCATTTTTCCTGTTTCTTATCTTTCTAATATATTTTGAAAATTATTTCTTTGCATCGTGGTATATCACTCCTCCACAACACTGTTTTCACTGCAAGGCAAATTCTACTCTGCTGTCTACAGTGTGTCCCATTGCAAATGAATTGGGACAAACTAGAAGAACTGCTCTTTCATTTCAGTCAACATCTTTTAAGATTATTTGTCACTGCCTACAGCTTATTTTGTAATTCGCAGGATCACATTCACTTCAGCCTTAACTGATTGAACCAGAGAGACCATGGGACACAAGAGAGATAAAATCACAGGCTTAAGGGAGCTCATCTAATTAGCAACTAAGAATTTGATCTCTGGAGCTAGAGACTGAGTGACTGAATCATATTTATGGAACAAACCTAATAACAAGGTCTCAAACTCCTACTGCTGAGGGTTTTTTTTCCCCTTTCCTGGGAATAATTTTGTTTGTTTGCTTTTCTATAGCTTCTCCTTAGACACTTCAATTTCTGCATTCTACTGCAAATCCAAACCTCTTTCTTTTAGCTAGTTTCTGTATTTAATATCTGTGATCTTTTTTTTATAAAATAGCAAAGATGTTCTTCCTTATGGCTTTGTGCTATTATTAATTGATCCTTCTTGAATCTTATTAAAATACCAAATAGATTTCTAAAATATTACTATAATAAATCATTTTTAAAAGGTACATTTTTCCTTTCACTTTCAAGATAGGGTTCCTCTTTATCAGATTGTAGTATATTTCCATGGGTCCAACTTTATTTTCTTACTCATTATTCATCCTCTAAAACACACATATATAGCTAAAATTAAACTCTGCAAACTACTCTGCATGTGTGGGGTGTACAATATTCTCTTCTCTGTACCTTTGTGTTCCAATCAAATTCTTTTTTGTGTGGAAAGAGAGTTAATGAAAAACATCAAGAGCAACAGTAATAGTGTTCAGGTTTCACTGTCCTATGATTCTTCCTCTTTGTGCCCAGACATCAGTTAACTTGATGGAATTATATACCAGCATCCAAATATAATTCTTGCAAGGCCATCCTTCCTCCAATCCAGTGTATCCCTACAGCTGGCTAATACCACGCTGTTTATTCTCCCAAGTTTAGGCCACTGGAGAGAAGAATGAATGAAAAGTCCTCCTAACATTAGACCAACAGGCATCTTGCCATTGACTAGGATTTTTCATTCAATTATGCAGGGTTTGCAGAAATGACAAATTTCTTCTTAAATTGGGCTGGACATCAGTCTTTGTTTTCCATCATGTTTGTGTGTCATTGTTTTCTGTTTTCTCATGGAATTTTAAGAGGAGTTAGAAAGACTGTATCAGTACTGATATTCAGATACTCTACATTGGTATTTCAGTGTTAAATTTGTACACCGGAATTTGAGTTATTTCTTTTCATTGTTTCATTACATTAATATATTATTTAGTTTGCAACAACTGGTCTCCAAATGTGTTTATTTTCTTACTTAAATGTAAGTGATGAAATAGACTATATATTCAATAGAATAATGATACTATCATCAATAACATTATGGAATGATCAACAATGCCATAAAAAGTTTATTTATAGAAAGTAGTGATCGATCTGAATTACATATTAACTGAGTTGAGAAATTTCCAAATCAAACCTCAATTAAAACTATTTGAATTTAGGTTCACAATCTCTTTACACACGTTCCATTTAAACATTAATTCTATTGTTACAGGAAAAGGGGCCCTGATCCAGACCGCCGAAAAGGGTTCTTGGATCTCGCACAAGAAGTAATTCAGGGCAAGTCCATTGAGTAAAGTGAAAGCAAGTTTATTAAAAAAGTAAAGGAATAAAAGAATGGCTACTTCACAGACAGAGCAGCCCCGAGGGCTGATGGTTGCCTATTTTTATGGCTATTTCTTGATGATATGCTAAACAAGGGGTGGATTATTTATGCCTCCCCTTTTTAGACCACAGAGGGTAACTTCTTGACATTGCCATGGCATTTTTAAACTGTCATGGTGATATGGAAGTGAAGTGCTGGAAAGGGTTTGGTCCCTTTAAATGATATAGAAGGGGGTAAGAGAAGTGCTGGGTAGAAGAGGCTGTCCTACCTGGCTAGGGCTCCACCCCCAGGCCTATGCCCTTGGACCTAGCTGAGGACAGGCATTTTTGTTTTCCTGCCCAAATGCTGTGTTTCCCAAGAGCCCCCTGGCCTGCCGTGCCCCGATCCTGTGCCTGTAAAAACCTCTGAGACCCTAGCAGGCAGACACACAGGCAGCTGAACTTTGAGAGGAGCTCATCAGCAGAGGAACACACAGGCAGCTGGATGTCAAGCAGAGTGGACCAACAGGCGCTGGCACACAGGCAAGCCACCAACCAGCAGAACGACGTAGAGAGTGGCTGGGGCAGTCGGAGGAGAGCCTGGGCTGCTGAGCGGCCTGACTGAAGGGAAAAACCTTCCCACTTCATCCCTTTTCTGGCTCCCCTCATCTGCTGAGAGCTACCTCCACTCAATAAAACCTTGCACTCATTCTCCAAGCCCAGGTGTTATCCCATTCTTCTGGTACACCAAGGCAAGAACCCAGGATACAGAAAGCCTTCCTGTCTTTGTGACAAGGTAGAGGGTTTAATTCAGCTGGTTAACACAAGCCACCTACGGATGGCTAAACTAAAAGAGCACCCAGTAACACATGTCCAGTGGGGTTTCAGCTGTAAACATTCACCCCTAGACACTGCCATGGGGTTGGAGCCCCACAGCCTGCTTGTCTGTATGCTCCCCTAGAGGTTTGAGCAGCAGGGCACTGAAGAAGTGAGTCACACCCCCATCACACTCCCTGCAAAGGAGACAAGGGAACTTTTCCTGTTTCAACTGGGGCTCATCCGGGATCTTGGAAAGTGAATGTGAGTGAATGCAAAATTGTTGGGTCCCCCTTTCTTCCAAAACCCTGCCACCTTTCTCTCTTTCCTGTGGCTAAGAGGCTCTGTTTTCCTTTCATCTCTTTTCTCTCTCTCATGGTTTGAAATGGTCTTATCCCTTCCTTTATAATGTTCATAGTTTTCTATAGGCTGTGGCAATGTTACTATGTAAAATGAGCATTTGGCTCAGCCACCAAAGGTGGAAATCAGGTCAGTTTTTCCTAGAGGTGCCATGTATGCCTCCACCTTGACAGGAGCAGGCACGCGCGGCTCAGGGCACCTCTCCTTACCCTTTTCCCTCCCAGCTTGGGCGCCTGGGCAAGCCCGCAGCAGGCAAAGGCCGAGCCCAACAGCCACGAGGTGGGTAGGAGAAAGCTGGGGCAGTAGCCAGGACCCTGCAGGGTGCTTCTTGCCCCACACACCAGTGGAAATTTTCCTCTCCTGTCCAAGGAATTCAACCTGGTCTGAACTGGGGGAAGGATGGGAAAGTATAGGGAGTAGAGGGGCCCACTTGCATTAAGCAAGGGGTTATTTCCCCAGCAGCCCTCCACCTTTTTTGCCCCTTTAACTGTATTTTTTTTTTCCTTTTCTAAGTGGGAGACCCTCCCCCCTCCCACTCTGTTTTTAACAGGGATGTTAACAGAGAAGCGACCCCTGCTGCCTGATAACTGCATATTTTGCAGGGCTTATTTGAGACACTAAATGGATACAAACAGCCTCTGAAGTGCCTTTTCAGTCTCAAACTCAATTCTAAGATTCAGGCTGAGGCTCTAGAAAAAACAAAAAACAAACAAAAAAAAAACGGGTCTCAGGAATCCAAAGCCAGTCAACAGGCATAATGTAAATGGGCTGTACTAATTCCTGCCTACTAAACCCCCCACCCCACGGAAGGAGGCCATGCTTCATGGCATAAACAGCCTCAGGGATCTCAAAGTTTGCTGACAGCAGGGAGAAATGGAGGCATAGGTGAGGGAAGTTAATGCCTATTCTCCAAGTTTTCCCTGCTTCATGGGTACATACCACATTGGTACCTATGGCTGGAAACTGCCAAGGTCGCCGGGGCTCAGGGACAAGAGGTGGAAAGTGAAGGGCAGACACTCACTTTCTCTCTCCATCACACCCTGAGTTTTTTGCTGAAAGAAGGAAGGGAAATGACAGATGCCTCTATTTCCGGTCTTTCAGAGTTTGCAACCAGTTCTCTTCACCACCCCCAGCTTATACTCCTCTGGAGTATATCCTGAACCTTTGACCCTCAAAATCTGGAGGAAAAGTGCCTCATAGCCCTCTGCACAAAGGTTTGGCCAAATTATGATTTACAGGAAGGACTGGCTTGGCCTCAGGAAGGGATCATTCATTTCAATATCATCTGGCAATTGGAAATTTTTTGTAGATGTGAGGACAGATGGTCTGAGGCCCCATATTTACAGACTTTCTATACCTTGCAAGGCAATCCAGAGCTTTGCCGACAATGTAGGATTGATCCAGCCCTCCTGTGTACCATCTCAGGGAGGGGAACAATAGGCAGGCCCAGGGAATTAAAGATATGAGTCCCAGAAGCACTCCCAGCAGAAGAGCCAGTTCCCTCAAACCCTGTTCCTCCAGGTCCACCCCCACCTCCCTATCCAACTTCAGTCTCTCACTTGCCTCCTCCTAGAAATCCTCACTCTAAACAAGCTCCAGTCTCACTCTTACCCCTCCCACAGATGCCCAGTGAATTTTGGCCCAGTAAGGTCCAGGTCCCCTTCTCCCTATGGGTCTTAAAGCAAATTAAGGGGGATCTTGGCAAGTTTTCAGATGACCCTGATAGATATATAGAGGTTTTCTAGAACTTCACACAAATTTTTGAACTCTCCTGGAGAGATGTTATGTTAATTTTAGATCAGACCCTGATGGACACTGAGAAACAGGCCATTCTGCAAGCAGCAGAGACATTTGGGGATGAGCTTTGCATCACATGTAGCATCAGGGAAGCGGGAGAATATTTTCCAACTGGAAGAGAAGCGATACCAGTGAATGACCCTAAATGGGATCCCAGTGATGAGATGGAAGATTGGAAAAGGAGACATTTTTGGGTGTGCATAATGGAAGGCTTATGTAGAACTAAGACCAAGCTTCTGAATTATATTAAGTTGTTCATGCTCAACCAGGGATTTGGTGAAAATCCCACTGCCTTCCTTGAAAGGTTAAGTGAGGCCTTGGTAAAGCACGCTTCTCTATCTGCTGATTCAGTCAAGAAACAGCTAATCCTAAAGGATAAATTTATTATTCAGGCAGCTCCTCATATCAGGTGGAGGTTGCAGAAATGGGCCCTGGGGCCACATAGTACATTAGAGGACCTCCTGAAAGTGGCTACCTTGGTCTTTTATAATAGAGACAGGGAGGTCTAAGAAAGAGGAAGTACAGGAAAGAGGCAAAAGCTTTAATTGTCACTACGCAAGCCTGCAAACCCCAGAGTTCTCAGAGTGCACAAAGATATGGAAGAACAGTTATCACTCTTCTAAAAGTTGATCTGCTCCCATACAAGGTTTAATTTATTTCACTAGGATGAAACAGCTCAGGGTACAATGTTGTCGTCAGTATATTTTACTTCCGGTCTCTGAAATCTTTGACACTGAACCCTTTTCTTGTATAATACACAGGTTTAACCCATGCATACTTAACCTTAAAAACCTTGTTTTTTTCTTTCGCATATAGAAGCCATCAAACTCCAAATGGTCAGGCAACCACAGCCTCAGGCGTTGGCTCCCTTTTGCTAGGAACCCTTAGATAGACCTCTGGGGGAATCTAACTGCTGTTTTCCCCAAAAAAATGCTCCCTGTCAGCAGGAAGCAGCTAAGACCAGTCATTGTCCATATTCTAATGGCAGTTAGATGTACCTCTTCAGAGGGGGGAAATGAAACAGAAAAGAAGTGCTGGGAAGGGCATCGTCACTTTAAATGATACAGAAGCAGGAAGGGAAGTGCTGGGAGGAGGAGGGTGTGGTCCCTGGCTAGGGCTCCACCCCCAGGCGTGTGCCCACTGACCTAGGGGAGGACAGGCATTTTTGTTTTCCTGCCCAAATGTTACATTTCCCAAGGCCACACCCCAATCCTGTGCCTATAAAATCCCCCAAGACCCTAGCAGGCAGACACAGGCGGCTGAACTTCCAGAGCTCATCAGTGGAGGAACACACAGACGGCTGGATGTTGAGAGCAGCACACCTACAGGCACCAGCAGAGGGCAGGCCACCGACCAGCAAAACACTGTGGAATCTGGCTGGGGCAGTCGGAGGAGAGCCTGGGCCACTGAGCAGCCTGACTCCTGGGGAAAACCTTCCCACTCCATCCCCCTTTTGGTTTCCCCCATCTGCTGAGCACTACCTCCACTCAATAAAACTTTGCACGCATTCTCCAAGCCTAGGTGTTACCCCATTCTTCCGGGACACCAAGGCAAGTCCCTGGGATACAGAAAGCCCCCTGTCCTTGTTGCAAGGTAGAGGGTCTAATTGAGCTGGTTAACACAAACCGCCTATGGTTGGCTAAACTAAAAAGCACCCTGTAACACAGGCCCACTGGGGCTTCAGCTGTAAATATTCACCCCTAGACACTGCCATGGGGTCAGAGCCCCACAGCTCGCCCATCTCTGTGCTCCTCTAGAGGTTTGAGCAGCAGGACACTGAAGTGAGTTATACCCCCATCACACACCCTGTGAGAAAGACAAGGGAGCTTTTCCGGTTTCAACAGTGCTGGTGGGAGTGTAGCAGTGAGAACAACCAGAGGTCACTCTCGTGGCCATCTTGCTTTTGTTGGGTTTTGGCTGGCTTCTTTACTGCAACCTGTTTTATCAGCAAGGTCTTTATGACCTGTATCTTGTGCTGACCTCCTATCTCAGCCTGTGACTTAGAATGCCTTAACCATCTAGGAATGCAGCCCAGTAGGTTTCAGCCTCATTTTACCCAGCTCCTATTCAAGATGGAGTTATTCTAGTTCACATGCCTCTGACACTATGACTCAAACAAGACATTATTTCTAAATGCCCACTTCCTTTGCCCAATACAACAAAAATATTGGATGCAGAGTATGTGCCTTAACACTCTGTTTGGTCCTTGTAATATAATAATACACAACAAATAATTCTGGCTTCTAGAAACTCATAATCCAAAGCACAAGTATTAATTTTAGAAGTTATTGTGTATTAGTCTGTCAGTAGTTTCAAGATTTACAACAGTACAGAGAAAATTCAGGTAAAACTAGATACCAGAAGAGGTGCTAAGTTAATGTTTCTTCTACTAAAGTAGATATATAAGCTTCTGACTTAGTTTTTTAAACATAAATATTGGCATCTTCCTCAATGTGATTTAAAGTTATGCTCAAGGGGAATTTGCCTCATCTCCTATCTTGTGCGCCTCATGCTCAGGTAGAGTATTGTGAGTGAGAAATCATTCATTGAGAATGTGAGTTTATAGAGTAAAAACCCATGAGATATTAGTGTGCTTTGCAACATTTGAAAATGAATTCCAAACCTTTTGAATACACAAGATGCAAAATAAACCCTTTAATGATTCATGCTTTACATTTTAAAGAATCTCTCATGGTTTTCAAAGCAATCAGACACATACAGAATCTCAAAAGTAGCTTTGCATTTTTTAGATCATAAAAGGAATGTAGGCAGTTGGAAATGAATAGTACATAAAGCCTGAAAGATGATAATAATGAAAGCTATTAATATGCAGATTCAATTCAAAATGACAAATAATTTATTTTTTAACCAAATGAGAGTCCTTTTGCTTCTCAAATGTTAATTGCTCTTATTTTGGTGCCCAGTTCACTTTATGGAAATATATAAGCTACAGGGAACAGTACTATATCCACAGATAATACTTGGAGATACAAAAGCTTAATATGTTGTACCACCATCAATACAAAACTTACATTAATATTATTTATATTATAAAGTAAAAATTAATCATATATATAATCACAGTTGCCCATTTTTAAGTAAAATTTAACAAATACTTATGTTTTCTAAGAGTAACAGAATAGTATTTAAACATACTAAAAATAAAATCGTATTTCCTGGATCATTTATTCTAACTGGTATATTCTAAGCTGTATTTTAATAAATCTTAAGTTCAGGATATCATTGATTAAGCACTGGAAATATCACAGACTAGATAATTTATAAAGAAAAGAAGTTGATTTGGTTCACAATTCTGGAGCTGAGAAGTCCAAGTGCGTGGCACTAGCATCTGGCAAGAGTCTTCATGCTGTGCTATTCCATGGCAGAGGGTGAAAGGACAAAAGAAAGAGCGAAAGAGCACGAAAGGGTCAAACTCACTTTTGTAACAACCCACTCTCTCGACAATAAACCCATTCCCGCAATGACATGATTAATCTATTTAGAAGAGAGGAGTCCTTGCTGCCTAATCACCTGTTTATGTTCCCACTTTTTAAAAGTATCAAAATGAAAAGTAAATTTTAACATGAGTTTTGGAGGGAATATTCAAACCATAGCAAGCATCTTGCCAGACTATTGTCTAATCAAATAATAAAGCTAATTTTGTTCTTTTTTATCTCTCCATTTTTTACTCATTGAAGACAGACACATTTAAAAAATTAGTGAAATGAGAGGAAAATACTATGTGACAGCATCAATTACTGAGAAATCTGGTGTAATTTTCTGGTTCGCAAGGAATAAGAATTCAGAGAATGTTCACTCTACCCAAAATCTTTATATTTGTGGAAATGCCATTCATGAGAACTAAGAGCTACTTGATAAAGGAAATGTAAATCATGTGCATTAGTCATTCTCTAGTGAAACAGGACCTGTTAGGCCCTATTATTGCAGATAATGTTGCTTGTCTGCCCCAAACTCTGGGCGACAAGATTTTGATTTCTTAATTGATTAGTTCCTCTAGATTTACATATTTATCTAAGCAGCTGCAGTTAACTCATATTTTTAACATGACAATTAAATTAGTCCTAAAGGAGATAATTTGATTTACATATGTCTATATTTTCATATGTATAAATGTAGAAATGATAGATATGTAAACAGGTATACATTATGCATATAACCAACACACATGGTATAAAGTTTATATATATATATGCATATGTATCTTTTCAATATGAAAATAATATATAGACAAAATTACAATGTAGTTGTAAGTTTTAGCGCCAAGTGTTTCTCATTCGATTACTGACAAATCTCTCACACAAGAACAGCCAGGATCATATATTCTTTTTGTTATGGGCTGAGTTTTTCTACTGTCTTAATACTTCTTCTATATCATCTGCTTTTAGACTTCTGTTTACATTGCAAGCTTATTTCCTACTTAAGTCTTCACCAGCCTTCCATGTTCTTTCTGTAAATGTGCGGTTTGTTGAACACCTTTCTCTGTGAATGAGCCAGACACAATGCATGGATGAGCATCTGGCAGTTATGTTTGTACTACACTCTTCCTAATCTAATTGAATGGGTACTTGACTGAAGTAGGGCTGATCATATCCTTTCTTCTAATAATTTGTAATTAGGACAGAGAAAGGACCAGCCTCTCTGCGTGATGAAATTCTGAAATGATAGACAGCTATTATTTCATGATGGAGAAAAAGGAAAAGTTGTCTGTGAAAATAGGAAGGTAATAATGAGTCAGATGCCCGGAAGCTCTAGTGGCTCTTGAGATAAGGCTCCCCTTGTCTTGCTCCTGGCTTCATGAATCACTTGTGAATCCTCTTTATAAGTTACTAGATGTTTTTTCCACCTCACCTGAGTGACATTTTTACACTTTAAACTTAAAGCATCTTACTGATATAGTCAAAGAACTCTAGTATTGCATTCTCACATTTTCTGTTTGAAACTGTTCAAATTGTATCCTTTAAAGCATGCATTTCTAGAGCTTTAGCTATTTCAGCTTCAGAGTGATGCCTCTCTGCAGATTCATGATATTTTAGAAAATAAATTTTTCTGAAAAGATGTCTGTTAAAATACGCCTGTTTTTATGTATTATTCCTATGGGATGGATTGTGTAGATTTTCTTGACTTTTAGAAATGTCTTCTTGGCTGAGTACTACCTATAAGAGTGGCATTTCTGTAATAAAAAGACCTTTACACTCTGCCTACTTTGTTGCAATCATTAACAAATTTTATTCCTTTAAGCAATTCCTATATATATTAAAAACTATGCATTTATCATCTGTTGAAGTTTAAAAATTTGGTTTTCCAGAATAACATATTGACTCGACATTTACCAACAGAATTTTTTAAACTGCATGCGTTTACATTTCCAAATTAATATTCTAATAAGTCCTTCAAAATAACAATGTCCTAAAGAGTAGCAGAATATGCCACCCCAAAATATGATGCCATAATATAAGATTTTTTTTGAGCTAAAGGTACTTGAAAAACACCAGGTACAAGAAAGGGACTCCAACCTCCCCGTTTTCTTCCTGAAAACAGTAAATAAATCCCTCTAAGGAAGATGTCCTTTGTATGTCAGGAGGGAAGTAACATTCTTATCCCCAGGGACGGCTAGTTGAGACTGAGATAAGTCTGTACAAACAAACCTTGTTAACTCACTTTTATCTTCTTAGTCACTTCTCCATGATTAATTACCCTGCCCAAGCCCCCTTGCCTTGTCATGTTTTCACAGTGTATAACTGTTTGTCCAATTCAGTATATAAATGTTTGATTCTAACTGCTATTTTGGATCTTCCACTTCAATATGAAGCCTTTATGTCATGTAAAATTGTTATTAAATAAATGTGTATACTTTTCTCCATACTTTTCTCCTGTTAATATGCCTTTTGTCAGTTTAATTCTTAGACCCAGTCCAAAATTCTGAGTGTAGAGGTCAGATTTTGCCTCCCCTAGCCCCATAACCAAAATCCTTATTTTACCACGAAATTGAATTTAACTTAAAATACCCCATCACAATAAATCTCAAGTCTTTTCTTTCCATCATTCAATCCAGAAAACTGGAATTCTTCATTGACTTCTCACTTTTTTATACCATATATATACAATCTGTGATCATATATAGAAAGCTATTTTCAGAATCTGAACTGTTCTTCCTATCTTCACTGCCAGCCCCTGGTCCAAATCACCATCACTTGCAAAGAATTTCTTTTTGAAATAACTTCCTAACTGCATGGTCTTCCTGCTTTTGTTTTTGCACTCCTTTGATCAGTTGTTCCCCAGTAGCCAGCGTGTCCTGATAAAACACGGTCAGAGCACAGTCTTCCCCTGCTTAAAATCCTCTAGGAGCTTCCGATCTCAATCAGAATAAAAACCAAAGATCTAATAATGATCTACAAGGCCTACATCATCTGTAAAGTTTTTACTACAGTGTGTCTGACACAAAATAAGCATATCATCTATGGCAGTTGATACTACTTTTATCATTATTTTTAGTTAGATCTAAGGAAACATAGACACAAGAAGAAGTACTAGAGTCCTCGCTCAAATTCTGTTTTTTACTTCAAAGACAAAGAAGTCTGTTTCTATTTACAAGAAAAAGATAAGTGAAATTGCCAAAATAAAAATAAACAAATGATGAAATAAACGAAGTGCAAGAAAATTTGGTAAAATATAAATGTACATTTTAAAAAGAGTAATGTATTTTGTAAATTTCCCAACAGAAATTGGAAAAGAAAAATCATGTGTAGGAATCACTATAGATCAGGAAAGTTCTATGAATTCATGAATGTCAGAGGAATTTAAGATGACTCTAAATTGGATCATAAACAAAAACAATTAAAATTTATCAGTAAACAGAGGCTATTGCTTGTAACCAAGTTCTTCCTGCCTGTTGGATTGAGTGTAAACACCAAATTCTTTAGAATCCGAGAAGTTTTAATATTAAAAACAGAAATTTGTGGCAGCTAGTTGTTTCACAGGGGAGAAGGTGTAAGGGAGGATTCTACTACTTTCTGTAACTGTTCATTAATTCATAATTATATATTTCTATTATCTTCTTTACATTCATAGTTATTGGTTTGGGGGAATTCCAAAATGTGAGTTGTGGGCAGTCCCAGAATTGATGAATAATACTTGACACATTGGAGTAATTAGGGCCGAGACATTTTGAATTAAGTGTGTGTGTGGTGTAGATAATTGTTTGATTTAGACATAGAAACCAAGGCTCAGTAATATTGCCACATTTCCATGCCTGTGAATTGGCTTAGATAGGAGTTGAAGTCAGGCCTATCTGAATCCAAAGCTGGTTTTTAACCACTATGTATAAAAGCTTCCCTCATAAGATACGGAATTAATCTGTATGAGAACATCAGTTTTCAACATCTTGGAAGTATTTTTAAATTGAATCACAGACATTGTGACATTCTATACCTAAAAATAAAAACATTTTCATACATGGACAAAATATCATTAACATATATAAAATAATTAGAATTTTACAGATCATATAATATTATCTAAATTTATCTTAGAGTTTGGGGAGATTTGTTTGCTCTACGTTTTTTAAGTGGCTGGTGTTTCTTATTGGATGCCTCCAATTACAGGTTTGTTAGTGTATTCTTTGCATGCCTTCTATGTCACCTTCTAATACTTCTCATTTCTCTATTTCTTTTAAAGTTTCATCTCTTTTCTTACTTTTATCCTCAATGTTTGTTTTTTTCTCCCTTTTGCTACTCTTAGTCTTAATTTCTGAAATGATGTTTAAACTTCAACTTATTTCTCTTATTTTGTCAGTTTGTACAACATATTCTCTCCTCATCTTTGGCTTTCTGCCTGCCTGTGTGCCAATGTGTATTTCTTTTCTGCTTCTTTTTTTTTTTTTTTTTTTTTTGGACACAGGGTTTGGCTCTGTCACCCAGGCTGGAGTGCAGAGGCACCATCTCAGCTCACTGCAACCTCCACCTCCCAAGTTCAAGCAATTCTCGTGTCTCATACTCCCGCCTGAGTACCTGGGATTATAGGAATGTGCCACCAAGCCCAGCTAATTTTTTTTTTGTAGTTTTAGTAGAGACAGGGTTTCTCTATGTTGGTCATGCTTGTCTCAAACTCCTGACCTCAAGTGATCTGCCCACTTCTGCCTCCCAATGTGCTGGGATTACAGGTGTGAGCCACCGTGCCGGGCCGTATATTTCATTATGATCTTATTTCATTGATACGGCTTAGTCTTTCCTTTTTATTCATATTTGAATGAATGGAATTTTCCCGTTCCAGCTCTAAGTAGAATGATCTGATAGGGAAAGTGAAACAGTGTAACCAGTATTTGCTGGTTTCTCAACTCAAATGCTCTCCCTTCTTTTGCAACAGAGTTGAGTGTCTGTTTACAATACAATGCTGCTTCCTCAGTTTGCTTGGCACTACCCATGCTATCTTTCCTTTACACCAGGACATGACCCTGCCATATCTATTTCCAGAAATCACAGTAGTTTCCACATAAGGCAAAGCCTCCTACCTTTTGGGGTGAATGTTTTTGGTTGTTTGCTCCTACTGTTGTTTTCCTTGGGTTCAACCATGCCTCTGACCTCTCGGCTTTTCTATTCTTATCTGCACCTGACATAGTCCTATGAAAACTGTGCTCTTATTATGTGTATGTTGTATTCTGTACAAGTTGTTTGAGCTTGATAGATTTCTCTGTTCTCAGGTTTTACTTAGAGTGTAAAATATGGCAGATTTTGATCATCCTTCTAATTGCTTTGAATGGTTTTTAAATAAGGACAATTGGGAAGACTTTGTTTTAGGTTTTGGCTATGCTTCCATTATTAGTGATTTGTTTTTGTAGGCAGAATGAGCGAAGTGCAAAAAGATGTCCAGAATCCATAAGCTGAAAATACAGCAAAGGTCTTTTGGAATTGTATTTCATTTAATTCATGTATTGTTTTATTCCTTAATTTTTTGACATTTATTTGGGGCTTGTTATGTGAGATTCCGTTTATTTTCCTGTTATCTTTACTTGTATTAATTCATTCATCTGATCCTCAAAACAGTTAAGGATATCAATACCACTGTTCATTCTTATTTTAGAGATAAGAATACTTGGTCACAACTAGCTCAGTTAGTTGCGTGATATCACCTAACTTGTAAATAGCAAAATCTATACCCAAGAAATCTGACTACAGACAAGGCATATCAGTTAGTATATACAGAGTCACGATAATATGAGAAGAAAAGAATATGGGTTTTCTGATGAATAGCATTAATTTTTATGTAAACTAGGTAATAAATTTTAAAAGGTATTCACACTTAGCAGGATATTTTAGAGTTTAATGTTTCAAAGACTTGGAAAGATTCTTAAGGACCTTACATAATGTATCCCCTTAGTTCACGTATTTTTTCAAGTAGTTCATTTTGATAGCATCCTTTAATCATACTAAAAAGTAACACAAGTTGTGATGAGTTCAGAAAGAAAATTTTCTAATATTGAATTCAACGCCCTAGACTTCATAGTAACAACTCTTTTTTTTTTCCCATAATATGGGAAATCATCAATGTCATTTATATACATATTTAATGTAAGGAATAGAAAATGTTGTCTTATATCATTCTAATAAAATGTATACCCTGTGGATTTCAATGTATCGAAGTCTCTGTACTATCTTTGAGCTATTTAACTCCAATATAGTTTTTATTTTTTATTATCCTTATCTAATTACTCTTCCGTAGCTTTTCTGGAAAACATTCAAATTTGAAATGTATATTTTCATGGGAAGTAAAACTATACTATATAGGCATGTTTTATTTTATTTCCAATTATAAGTAAAATGAAAATTTTATTTTTGCAATTAATATATTCTCATGCAAGTTTAACTCTTGTTATCACATTGGAGATTTAGCACCAATAAGGTAGCTGAGTGAGAAAGTGCTACTAAATATCATCAGTAAATCATCATTAATAAATAGTAATATCATTAGAAAATATTTCAAAATATAGAAAGTAATCTTATTTAATGTTGCATGAAATATATTTCCAGACTCAGCGCGGTGGCTCCCGCCTGTAATCCCAGTACTTTGGAAGGCCGAGGCAGGCAGATCACCTGAGGTCAGGAGTTCAAGACCATCCTGGCCAACATGGCAAAACCCTCTCTCTATTAAAAATAGAAAAATTAGCCAGGCATGGTGGCAGGCACCTGTAATCCCAGGTACTCAGGAGGATGAGGCAGGAGAATTGCTTGAACCCAGGAGGCGGAGGTTTCAGTGAGCCAAGATCGTGCCACTACACTCCAGCCTGGGTGACAGAGAAGACTTCACCTCAAAAAAATATATATATATATATGTATATATATATTTATATATGTACATATATATTTATGTATATATATATTTATATATGTATTTTTTTATATATACATACAAATATTTCCATACACTTACCATTTTTATTAGTCTGTGATGTTCTACAGCATTATCAGCACAATAGTTATTTCTCTTAAGTAAATCTATATATGCTCCTGCCATGGAAATTCTCCCTTATAATGAAAATTGTAATATGATATTCAATCATTCAAAATAACTAGTTAGCATACATTGCATTAGAATTAGAAACAAACAGGAATTTAATGATGCTTCAGATATTAAATGATGATATATTTATACCATTTTACTTATTTAGAAAGGGAGGCAAAGAAAGGTATCATTGATATTATATCATAATAAAATAATGTTGTTGAATTATATTATTCTGTTTGTAGAAATCTATTCGTATGGAAAATCAAATATCTTAAAGCAGCATTTATAATTGACATTTCTTCCTCTGTCATTTGGTTTAATGATCGCCAGGTATTTGATAATAAGTATAAAATTGAAGCTGATTTCTTTGATTTGCTCTGATGTTTTTAAGGTAGGAAATGCTTTCAAATCACTTTCTGTGTGTTATCTGAGTGCAGGTAAAGAATTCCTCAACTTGTCAGAATGCTAATTAAATGTGATAATAATTTATGTAACCTGCTGTGAAACCAAAGTGGCTAATGACAATTACGTGGGTTTTCAACAATGAAGAGTCTGTTTTATGCACCTAATATAAGAAGTACACTATGTTTATTATCATATTTATTGTCATTTTCTTGAAATAATGCAAAGCTAATAGTTGACTTATCAGTCCTTAAGAATGTATAGTTCCTTGTAAAATCAACACAATCTATTTCCAAAGAGAAGAAAATAATAATTTAAAAATAATTGGGAAAATATCACAGGATATTCATAACAATTTCTAGATTTTAAAAATTGGTCCATGACGTTTTTCGGCTAAGAAAGACTCTGAATTAACAGATAAATTCTTGGCTTGCTATCTCAATGCAGCACAGCTGATGCACGAAGACAATTCCATGTTTTCAGAGAATTAATGGTGGAATGTTACATGACACTCAAATAGCTCCTTCTTTATGAAAAAGGAAACAATCTGGAAAGTAATATACCTAAGAAAGTCTATTGGAACCTTGGAACTTAGATATTTTTATAATCCTATTTCCTTTTTTATGGTGTTATTTTGCATTAAAAAATCATCTTTATTCAAAAAGTGCAAACATTTTGTTTACTATAAACCGATGGAACTTTTCTCATTTTCACAAATGTCACTGTTTATTTCAGGATTTAATTTAAAATGCTGTCATCAAACAGAACTCCCATATTATTTAAAAATACTAATTTCATTACCAAACATCAATGGTAATCAATGCTATTACTCTCAAAGCTCAAAGCAGACGTTGACATAAAAATGCTTTTCATCACTGCCCTTTATTGGAGGTGTGCCACTGTGGCAGGCAGAATTTCTAAAACGGCCCCTCAGTGAGATCTCACCCTAATCCCTGGAATCTGTGAATAGGATAAGATCTCACTCCTTTAGTTACAGTATATTATATTAACAATTGACATTAAGATAGGGAGATTATTTTGGTGGGCATATGAGCCCTTAAAAGCCTGCTTTTCTGTGACTTGTAGTAAAACAGGAAGAGATTTGAAGGACAAGAAGGATCTGATGTGCCCTTGATAGTTTGAACGTGAAGAGAGACACCTGCCAAGGAAAGCAGGTACCCCTGGCCTAAAGCCAGAAAGGGAATGAATAGGTATCTCCACCCTAAAAGCACAAACATTTTGAATGAACTCAGCCAACAATGAATGAATTTGGTAGTTAATTATTTTCTAGTGCCCAACCTGGCAAGCACCAAGATATCAGACTGTGAGAACCTAAACAGATAGCCCAGTTGAGTCAGCCCAGACTTTTGAACTGCAGAAATGTGAGATAATAAGTGGAAGTGGTTTTAAGCTGCTGAGTTTGTGGTTATTCATCATGCAGTAATAGAACACTAATATGGAGATAATACTTTTAAACCTCACAAGATTAAATGCACATTATAATTACTAAATTTCTATTAATTTATGACAGCAGAAATAGAAAACTAAGAGTAGAATGTATGTTCTTCTTATGCCGAAGAGTCTTTTTATCTAGCCTTGCTGATAACCTGAGAAAAAAATTATCACTTTTTAAAAATTTTCTCAATATTAGGTAAATAGCTTAAGTATTACTGTTACAAATTAAAACATGACTTCTTATTTAGACTATATGACCTGTTTTGGGTATGAATGCATAAAAATATTGTTAGTCATTTCCCTGTTTGCTCTTATCTACTCACTTCCCTTCTACACATCAGAGCACTGACCCTTGTACATTATATTTCTCAGGCTTCTTTTCCCACTAATTTTAATTAGGTTCAGTCAATGAGCTGTGCTGATGAGAAACTAGAGATGGAGTTGAGAAAAACAATGGTAAAGCCTTTCAACCCTCCAGTGACAGCTCCAGCACAGGCTCCTGCTTCAGCTTTGCCGTGAAGTTTCTCCTCCCTCCATGTCCCTAGTCCTACAGGTAGGCCCGAGGGGTGTCTTTAGCTCCATGTTTAAGTGCCTCCCTAGTGTTCACTGTTCGCAAACTCTGGTAACATTATGTGATAACCGGTAATATTTTCTTCAGTTAAGTGACTTACTGTAAGTGGCTTCTGGTTGCCTGATATTCTCCTTTGTTCATCTTTCAGTGCCTCTAATACTAGTTCCACGTACTATACTACTTATATTGAATTATTTAATATAGATTCTATTTTCCTGACATTAATATAATTCTTTTTACTAGAAGAGTTTTAAGAAACATGTAAGTTGGGCTTCTGAAATTAGATAACACACTTATTTAAGCTGAAACACAGTGAGGAGTCTCTTGCCAGTGAGGAAAGGATACCACAAATCCATGGCATAAAGTCACATCATTATTACATAAACTATCATCTGTTGGTTGTTTGTTCTGGAGATGAAATTGCTGTTGCTTTTAGTCATTATGGTAGAAATGATGACTACAAAGTTCATAGTATGATACAGCTACTTCTGGCTATACTGAAAAAATAATAAGCTCTCACATAAAAACTCTCAGCTCAAGACACAGAGTACCAGAAAGCTTCTATTGTGGCCCTGAAATAATATCCTATTTCTTATAGCTACAGGGCAGACATGGCTAAGAATTAGACTCTAAATTTAATAATGCCAGTTGGGGAATAGTAATGCAAGTTGAATAAAACATGTTACTGCACATGTACCATAAAACCTAAAGTATAATAAAAAAAAATTACAAAACAACAAACTTTAAACAAGAAAAAATAAATAAATAAAAATAAAGTTAAGATACTGAAAAGTGAGTTTCTGAGTTTGGACTGGAGACCTTTAATCGGAGTCAGAAGAATCTGAGAAACTTCAACTCTACCAGCAGTGAAAGAAGCCTGATCTTTCTTTTTCTGAGGAGATACCTCTTCCTGCTTAAACGTCCCATAATAACCTCACTTTGCAATAAGGTATCTATTTTCCACAAGGCCCATGATCATTACTCCTCTTTGTCCTTAGACCCATAACAAAACCAGATTCCAGTGTGCTCCTGGGGACCAAGGCAAAGTTTGATGCAAAAGGAGATTGACTCAAATTTTTCTGTATGTTTGCATTACCTTAAGATTATGACTTTAATATACAATTTCCAGAAGCTGGAGGTGGCCGTTACACTTTGGTAATTCACTAAACACTATACACAAGTGTTGACAACACTCAGTGAGATTCAAACACCACAACATCCCTGGCAGAAGGAAGAAGAAATCTAGATTTAGAGAGAAGAAAATGTTAGAAAATATTTGTAACGTATATCCACTAGCTTCCCCATAAAGGCTCAAATTAACAGTTCCTTTACTGAGGTCCTGTTAACTACCTTAAGGAACTAGGCTTCAGCATCTGTGAAATCTCTGGAGTGCTTTCCCTTAGAAGGCCAAGGTTAGTGTTGAAATCTGTCTGCACTGAAATGAGCTCCTCAGTTTCCGTGGGACTGCTGGGTCCTGGAGTGACAAAGTTTAGGTAGTAAAATGTAATTATCTTAATAAAAGTGCCCATCAAATGGGCAGCTGGAGTGGATTGGCAAATAAAATGTTTTGACATTCAGGGATTTTTGATGGCTGCTAGTTAATTATTAGATTCCTAGATATAAAAGAATCGTCAGGCTAGTAAAATATTATCGGATCTATATAATTGGAAAAATTCTACATCTGTTCAGAAGAAACTTGGCTTAAGTCACCACAATGGCAAAATGCAGACTCTCCGATTTCAAGCGCATTCACAGAGGCATATCTTCTTTACTAAAGGGGAGGTTAGATCTCCTTGAATAAAAGCCCTTAAAAATGCCATAATTGTATACTATAAATCACTCAAAGGAATTTGAAACCACTTACCATGGTGGCTGTGCTCTGGGGAAAGGAAAATATGAAGATATTCCAGAAATTATTAAATATTGGTAATATTTTGAAGATATTCTCTGGAGACCCAATTTCTCGTTGTAGTCCATAGATAAGGACTGGGGACTGTCAGGTATAAAATAAAGTATTAAATAAAAGCTGTCAGACAATGGAATCAGTGTTACTGTGGTTTCACTTTGAATGTATTTCCATCACTTCAAGATGAATCATTGTAATACATATTTGGCAACTGGCAGAATTCCTAAATTTTCTTGCTGACCATTGCAGTAACCATTATTATGATAATAATGGATAAATGGAAGCTCTATGAGTTCCTTGACATCCACATTATAAAAAGCAGAAATGGTATTCCATTTCTGAGGGAATTGAAGAGATTAATGTCACCTACATCTGAAAGATGTAGATGGTGGTGATTTCCATCAGATGACTATTTAACTTGTAAATTTCCCTTGTGCAGAAGCCAAAACTTTTGAAAAAAGCATTGTCCATTTTTGAAAGTGTCATCAGGTGGTATCTCAAACGGCATTTCTCAAAACAGACATTTTGGAGCAAACTTCTGTACACTTGGTTATCTGGTATGCAGTTATTGATCAGGAAACCGTTATACCTGTATACCAATTAATGAAAAAAATAAATAGGAGTTTACTTTCGTATTGCAGTGGTAGCAGTGCAGTTCACTGTCTTAACTAAGCTCTATATCAACTTTCAGTTCTCTTTTATTATACAGTACAGAGACCGAGATAGTCTTGAATTTCACAGAACATCATGCTGGTTTACCTTGTTTGGGGTGCCTGTGTTCGTGCCCCTGTGTGTGTGTGTGTGTGTCTGTGTGTGTGTGTGTGTGTGTAGTTGCACTTGCATGAGTTTGACCTTCTTACTGGATAATCCAGCACTGGGCAAGACCCTGTGTTACCAGATAACCAGGACTATCAAAATTCCTTCCTCATAGGGATGATCCCAAAATTTGCCATATTAAGTTCAAAAAGATAGTCGTTTTCATATAGCCATGGATTTATTGATAATTCTACGGAACAGAGATCCCATATAATATCCCCAGTGCCTTCTGTAAAGACTGAGAGATTCTGCCACTCTGTTATTCTTTTTACACTTCTGAAAATTCGACTATGCTATATAGAAGGACTCCTAGATATTTTTCATAATATACAGGTTTTACACTTTCCTTTGATATAAAAATCTGCTTATTTCCTCCTAAAACACACTTAGAAGATTCTGTACAAAACACATTCAAAGCAAAGAGAATGGGCTTTTTTCCTTTTTGCAGAGTAAAATATCTGCTCATTGGAATGTCTTTCTCTCTCCATTCGACAGAAGATATCAGATGTCAATAATCTCTTACTGAGTAACATGTGCTTCATTTATTTGAAGAGGATGAGAAAAACATCCCTAGATACAGGACTTACTATTGATGGTAAGAGCTTCCCTGTTTTCAATTAATTCCTAAAGTTCTTGAAGATATGATAAACACATTAAAATAAGAAGTTAACAAAGAATTATTTAATAGTACTCTAATGCAAACATTTAATATTTGCAAGGCAAAAAGCTAAGCACTTGTTTCATTTAATATGAGGAATAAATGTGTGAGGTTGATGCTATTAATTTCTACTTTTGTAGGTGAGAGTATAAAGGCTTAGAGAAATAAAATAAATTATCTGAGATTACACGACTAGAAACTGGTAAATCCAGAATTGTCTCTGATGCCTATTTCTAGGTGACAGCATCATTAATTAATTTTTATATGATTCATTTTGTCTCTATGTATTTTGTTTCTAAATTTTCTGCTATAAGAAACTCAATTTTTCTTAAATCTCTTTGATTGTTTTCGTTTATAATGTCAAAAACCTTATCAAAAAAATTTCAGTAAGGTCTTTAAAATATATATGTCTCTGCTTTGTATTAAATTTACAGAGCCATGTCATTAACATTGCTGTGTAAAGTAGGTGGTTTGTTGGTGTTACGAGACAATATTTAGTGGAGGAGCCCTGAAAAACTGGCAAGTACATGCCTCATTTCACTGAGCTAGTGACTACTTGACCAAGCTAATCCATGTCATGTTCAAATTCAGTTGCTTCTTCCATATATTATGTTTTATTTTGTTGCTATTATTTAAAAAGTTTCTATTCTGGGTTTTATGTGAAATCTTCCTACTTTAAATATTTTCAACTAATTTAAAACCATTTGATAACTTTGTGCACAGAATGTCTACTGTCCCGATACAAACCAGTTTTAACCTTTTATATGGTTAATAACTAAGGTTTTAATTCAATTTTTATTTTTATTTTTCTACTTATATTTTCTCTATTCTTGTGTAAATTATGACCATTATTCAGTTAACCTTAATATTTAAACATTAACTTTTATAGTACACTAAACAACTGTGTCCCCTCAAAATTCGTGATGAAATCCTAACCCTACATATTAAGAGGTAGGGATTTTGGCAGGTAATTAGGTCATGAGGGTGGAGCCCTTATGAATGGTCTTAGTGCCCTTATAAAAGGGACTGTAGACCAATATCTGCCTATTACTCCCTCCCTTCAGTCCCTGGTAATCACCCTTCTACTTTTTGCTGTGAGTTCAGCTATCTTCAATTTGCATATATGTGAGGTCACGTGGTATTTATCTTTCTGTGTCTGGCCTATCTCACTTAATATAATGTTTATAGGGTTATACATGTCACAAATGTCAAAATATCTTTCTTTTTTAAGGCTAAATAACATTCCATTGTAGGTATATACCAAATTTTCTTTATTCATCTACCAATGGAAATGTAGAGTTTTTCAATATCTTGGCTATTGTAAATTAAGCTGCAATAAAACATGGGAAAATAGAGTAAATATCTCTTCAATATTCTGATTTAATTTCCTTTGGATATATAGCCAGAAGTGGAATTGCTGGATCATAAGCTAGTTCTATTTTTAAATGTTTGAGGACCCTCTATATTGTTTTTCATGACTGTATTAATTTATGTTTCTTCCAACAGTGTACAGGTTTCTCATTTCTCCACGTCCTCACCAACAGTTGTTGTCTTTTATTTTTCTGATAATAGCCATTCTAACAGGTGTGAGGTGATATCTCATTGTGCTTTTCATTTGTTTTCCTGGATGATAAGTGAGTTGAGAACTTTTTCAAATACCTGTTGGCCATTTGTATGTCTCCTTTTAAGAACTGTCTACTCATGTATATTGTTCATTTTTAATATATAGTGTAAAACAGTGTGAATACAATTAACAATATTTTGTTTTATTATTAAAATTCACTAAGAGAGTATATCTTTTTGTTTATTTGTTTATTTGAGGCTAGGCCTTACTTTCCTCAGCCAGGGTGGAGTACAATGGCACATTTAAGATTCACTGCAGCTTTGATTTCCTGGGCTCAAGTGATCTTCCCCTCTCAGCCTCCTGAGTAGCTGGGACTACAGGTGCGTGCCACCACTCCTGGCTAATTTTTGTATTGTTTGTAGAGATGAAGTTTTGCCATGTTGCCCAGAGTGGTCTCAAACTCCTGGGCTCAGGCAGTCAACCCAAAAGTTGGCCTCCCAAAGTGCCAGGATTGCAGGTGTTAGCCACCATTCTCAGCTTAAGAGAGTATATCTTAAGTGTTCTCACCACACCAAAATAAGAAATATATTAAAAAATAATAATAAAGCAGTAACAAGAAAAGTGATACTATCTGAGATGACGGATATGTTAATTAACTTGGTCATGGTTATTATTTTACTATATATATATGAATATATATATATTCATAAAATTGTAAACCTTAAATATATACAATCTTCAATTGTCAAGTATACCTAAATTGAAAAAATAAATACAACAAGTAATAAATAATTAGGACCCCAGAGAGCGCTGTTGCTGTCTTTCTGCCATGAAAGGATACAAGAAACTGGCAGTCTATAACCCAAAAAATGTGACTTCACCAGAAATCAACCACGCTAACACCAGCATCTTTGACGTCCAGCCTCCAGAATTATGAGAAATATATTTCCACTTTTTATAAGCCACCCAGTCTATGGTATTTTGTTATAGTAGCCAGAACTTCCTAAGACACCCTTGTAAGTAGGGCATTTATAAACACAAATTAAAACTAACCTCTACTTATCCTTTCTTCTCTCAGTATGAAAGGTCTCTAGAAAAGTAATGGCATTTATTTCACTTTATTTTATTTTGTAACTCTAAGTTCTTAAGTTACCTGGGGCCACAGTATAAGGTTTAATTAACTCAATATGTATTATAAATTTTAACCTGAAGTTTGTCTTAAAAAATGCTTAATAATTTATCAATAGAAAACAGCATTTCATTTATTTAGTCTTTACATTTTTCTTAAGCATTTTAATATATATCATAATGCAGTCATAAATGTAAAGTTTCCCTATACCTTAAATGTAAAGATTTATCATCTATAAACACCCTTTTTTCTGCCAGAAAAAAAAGACTGTTTTTTTCTCATTTCTGCATTAAAATAAAATTAGAGAAAGCAAAATATTTTATTACAGGATTTCTTGCTTATATCAAAGCAATTACGTAATTTTATTTCTTGAAGATATATTTCAGTAGAAGTTGCATTGTTCTCTGTAGGTGAACTTGAGTTACCATTTAGTAGAAAACATTAGAATGATTTTTTTCCCACAGCAAACCCTCCAATGACCAATTTCTTCTCTCTTTTTCTTAAAAGATATCTGCATCAGTATTTGCACCACGATATTTCAGTGCACTCCTTGAAGTAATAGTCTTTTTTGAAACCTTTTTCCTCCTCATTAAAAAAGGCACATCTTCTCCCTCCTAAATAGAAAGCATTTTCTTGTGATTTCTAGCTAGTAATATTATTTTGGGAAGAAAATGTGCACAGTACTTCCATCTTGACTGTTATTGCGGAATGTTTAAATAAGTCTTTCGACTTCACATATGATCTACATTAATTTTGTGCATTTTAATTCCCTTGCACTGTTCATTTTCTGAATTTCTGACTTTATTATCCTTCATTCTTTTTTTTTTTTTTTGAGATGGAATCTCTCCCTGTCATCCAGGCTGGAGTGCAATGGTGCAATCTCAGCTCACTGCAATCTCTGCCTCCTGGGTTCAAACAGTTCTACGGCCTCAGCCTCCCAAGTAGCTAGGATTACAGGCGCCCACCACCACGCCCAGCTAATTTTTGTATTTTTAGTACAGACGGGGTTTCACCATGTTGGCCAGGTTGGTCTTGAACTCCTGACCTCGTGATCTGCCTGCCTTGGCCTCCCAAAGTGCTGGGATTACAAGCGTGAGCCATTTTTAAAGTCTCATCTAATTTACAACTCTTTTCTTCCTTATTTCATAATATATATTTCTGCTGTCATTGTGTCTGCCTGTGTTTCATCTAGCTCATTTCACTGTCCCTTTAAAATCTGACAACATTTTCTTATAGTACAACACTTGATATTTATGTTTCAAATTGTTATTCTGTTGTCTTCCAGAATGTGTACTCCTTTACAATGATGTTGAAAGACTCATGCCATTGGTGACAAGTGGTGAAATTAAACACAAAAGTAGTTATCTACATAATTATACTGGATAATACTTTATAAAATGACTGTTTTAATAGAAATTTTACTGTTGCTTTGTTATGTGAAACATTTTTCTGACTTTAAGGCAGTTGTTATTTGACATCTGAATATTCTGTTATGCCATACATTTTTAAAAGTCAAATTTATACCACTCAAGTTTATAGTGAATATACTTTAATTTAGATAACTATAATTAAATAGTATTCTAGGTGGATGTTTGCATTTTCAGTGTTCATTCAATTAGCAAAGATCCTTATTTGTTTTGTCTGCAAAGGACAAAAAAGACTATTACTTCAAGAAGTGCACTGAAATATCTTGGTGCAAATACTGACGCAGATATCTTTTAAGAAAAAGAGAGAAGAAATTGGTCACTGGAGGGTTTGCTGTGGGAAAAAAATCATTCTAATGCTTTCCACTAAATGGTAATGTTTTGTTTGTCTTTGCCTAAGTGAAACATCTATGTAATTTGAATCAGTGTTCTTACCACTTTAAGCAAAATTGAATTAAATTTGAGTCCCTTAGCCTTAAACACAATTCCACTCTTCAGTTTATTAAGGGTCAGAATTTGCACCATTAGGTGGTGCTATGGTTTGAATGTATTCCTGAAAGTTAACGTGTTAGAAATTTAATCCCTGGGCCGTGCCCGGTGGCTCGCGCCTGTAATCCCAGCACTTTGGGAGGCCAAGGTAGGCAGATCATGAGGTCAGGAGATCGACACCATCCTGGCTAACACGATGAAACCCCGTCTCTACTAAAAATACAAAAAATTAGCTGGGCATGGTGGCGGGTGCCTGTAGTCCCAGCTACTCGGGAGGCTGAGGCAGGAGAATGGCGTGAACCTGGGAGGCGGAGCTTGCAGTGAGCCGAGATCTTGCCACTGCACTCCAGCCCGGGTGACAAAGCAAGACTCCATCTCAAAAAAAAAAAAAGAAAGAAATGTAATCCCTAATGAAACAGTGTTGAGAGGTAAGATCTTTAAGAGGTGATTAAAAGTCATGAGGGTGCTGCCCCTATGAATGAATGAATGCTATTATTGTAGGAGTAAGTTTTTTATCACAAGAGTGGATATGTTATAAAAGCCAATTTGGCTCTCTCTTGCTCACTTGCTCTTGCCCTCACTTGCTCTTCTACCTTGAACCAAGGGATGATGCAACATGAAGGCCCTCTCCAGATGTCAGCATCATGCTCTTGGACTTACCAGACTCCAGAACTGAACCAAATAAATGTCTGTTTATTATAAATTATGCAGTCAGTGGTAACTATAGCAGCAAAAATGGACTAAGACAGGTGGTTTTACATTTTGTTCCCCAATGTGTGATATGCAAATAACGAGTTAATGCAGGTATTAAAACTATCCAATCCCGAGTCTAATTTCAGAAAACCTCAAAATACTACAGACTAACATAGGTAAATAAATGGACAGATAGATAGTAATATAGGCACATATCTTCAAAAATAGTGTTTAGCTTCAAAACAGTTTGAATTTTAAATTTTCAGGAATCAACTCATGTCTCTGATTTTAATTAGGTAGCAAAATAGAGTAAGCTAAGTATATAGCTCTCAAATATAAAAGGATAAAATTCACAAAGTTTCTGTTAACTAACAACTGGAAAAATAATAAGCACTTCATTTGTTTAGTTCAATTGTGATCACTAAATATTTCCTTCTTGCTTATTATTTGCCTTGCACTGTGTGACACTCAACCCTATCACCAGATTACTGTCTTAAGATGTGGATGGAACAAAAATGCAAATAGCCTGCTGTAATATTATTGGGAAATGCCATCATTGCAAAACAGAATCCCTTTATTGGACATTTAGCGCACACTTGGTGGTCAAAGGAAACTTTAGACAATATACTCTTTAATTGACATTATTCACTCTTTATGTTCTCCTGTCGTGTTTCTTGAAAATAACTAACATGGCATCCAATTCAGATAATGTCTTTAGTAAGAGCAGATCATGTCTGCTCTTTGATAAATGTCATCCTGTCTGCAAGTTCTGAGCCAAGATGTCTATACCAAATCCATAAATAAGAGTATAGACTTTGGAATAAAGTTCACCATGATTTGCAAACTAGATCTTCTATTTTATTTTGTTAACATTTTTAGCTGTAAAGTAATGATAAAACTATTATCAGTCTCATAGATTCTTTTTTAAGACTTCTATACAGTAATCTATGTACTAAGTAAAATACTAGATGTCTAGTATAGAAGTAAAAAAGTGTCTATTTTTAGTGTTCCTGTGTCTAGTATCTCCCTTATATTCTCTTAACTAAAAAAGAACTGTCAAGGATTCTTAGAAGACGGTGGAATAGAAAGCAACAAAAATTTGTTTCCCTACCTAAAGAACAATTGTACAGGCAGAATCATGCTGGTGTAACTGTTTTGGAACTTTAGGGTCCATAGAAGGCTTGCAACTTCCTACAAAGGCATAAGTAATAAATTGAAGTTAATTTCAGATAGCATCACCTTTTAGTATAGTAGCTGCTATCCATTCCCCACCTTTTAGCCCCAGGACTGTCAGCTGTGAACATGTTTTTGGAGAAGGTTACACAAATCTTGCCAGAGTGAGGGTGGGAAAAAAGACCCTGTCCTCCAAATACCAGAGATTTGTGCTCTATTTTACAGTTGTTGGTTCTACTCACATAGGTCTAGACAAAAAGGGGCATTTGTTGTATTGCACCTCCCTGCATTGTTGCAAGTTTCTCCCTCTCCATCTGAAATGGCTTCCATAGTGTTTAAAGGGCCTGTATGTATGCGTGTTTGTTTGTTTGTTTCCATCTCCACTTTTTTCTCATTCTCCTTTCGAAAACCAAACATTAAACATTAGAACCTTTAAAAGCAACTGCAGACAATGGGGAAATTAGAAAGTCACTGAACATGCCTAGGGGAAGGCACAGGCTCAGAAATACCTGAAAATACCTTAAGTTTATGTCTCAGGCTGATCACTGGCACAGAGACAACATGCAACAATTTAAAAAACAACAATAACAATAACAAAAACCCCAGCAAACTCTAGGGAAGGTAGGAAGACCTGAAATATAGTCATTACATTATTAGATTCAAATGTCCAGATTTCACCTACCATAAAAAATCACAAGGCACACAAATAAATGATAATATATGGTCTATGCAAATGAAATATATAAAATAACAAAAATTTTTCCTTGAAAAAGACCTAATTATAGGTGTGTTTGTTAAATAAATTAAAACAACTTTTTAAGAAATACTCAAAGAGGAAAAGGAAGACTACAGAGTACATCAAGAAAGTGATGTATGAATAAAGTGAAAATATCAACAAACAGAAAGCCTAAAAACAAACCAAAAAGAAATTCTGGAGCTAAAGACTATAAAAATGTAAATGAAAAATTCACTAGAGAGATCCAAAGTCAGATTTGAGCAGACAGAAGAATCAGTGAACTTGGAAATAGGACAATAGAAATAACAGAGCTTGAAAAACAGAAACAAACAAAATATTGAAGAAAAGTGATCAGAACCCAAGGGACCTATGGAACACCATCAAGAGGATGTATTGTGATAGCCCTAGAAAAAGAAGAGATAGAGAAAAGGACATACAAAATATCTGAAGAAATTATAATTGAAAACTTCCCAAATTTGATGAAAGACATGAATATAAACATCCAAGAAGCTCAATGACTCCAATGAGATGAACTCATAGAGACTCACACTGAGACACATAATCAAACTGTCAAAAGTAAAAGACAAAGAGAATTCTAAAAGCAGCAAGAGAAAAGGACTTGTCAGATACAAGGGATCTTTAACATATTATAAGCAGATTTTACATCAGAACCTTAAGTGAGCTGATATATTTAATGTTCTAAAAGATAAAATAATAAGAACCTGACAAGCAAGAATGCTATATTTAGAAAAATTGTCCTTTAAAAGTAAAAAAGAATAAAGACATTCCTAAACAGACAAAAGCTGATAGAGTTCATTTCAATAGACTGGCTTGTGAGAAACAGCAAAGAGAATCTTACAGGTTAAAATGAAAGGATACTAGAAAGTAATTCAGAGCCATATGAAGAAATAAGGATCCTAATAAAGGCAAATACATGGGCAATTATTACTATAACAGTGGTGAGTAAAGCCACCTTTGGTTTTCTACATAATTTAAGACACATGCATTTCTTTAAAAAAATTAGTCTAAAACTTAGTATTATTGAAACTCTGGTTTGTAATCTCACATTTTAACATATACATATTTTAAGAGATTAAAACATTATGAAATCATAAGCGTATGTTCTTGAAAACTAAATATACAAAAATGTGATTTTTAATTGAAGTTAAACTGATATAAATTCAAATTGAAGTATTAAAACTTTATAATGTTATGTGTAATCCCCATGGTAGCCATAAATAAACTAGCTAAGAAATGTACGCAAAAGGAAATAAAAAAGGAATTTAAACATTTTACTATAAAAAATTAGCTAAATGCAGAAGACAGTAATGCAAGAAATGAGGGAGTAAAAAACTATAAAATATGTATAAAACTAATAGCAATGTGGCAAAAGTCCATTCGAATCAGTGAACTTTAAATGTAAATTGATTAAACTCTCCTGTTAAAAGACAGACATTAGCAGAATGAGTTTAAAAAAAAAAATAATCCAACTATGCTGTGTACAAGAGATTCACTTTAGATCCAAAGATGCATAAAAGTTGAAAGTTAAAGAATATAAAAGAATATTTCATGCAAAAAGTAGCTAAGAGAGTAGATATATTAATACCTGACAAAATAAACTTCAAATCAAAAAAGTTTCAAAAGACAAAAGACGTTATATACCAATAAAATTTTCCATACAGCAAGAAAATATAACAATTAAACAACATTTCTAGGCTGGGTGTGGTGGCTCTGGCCTGTAATCCCAGCACTTTGGGAGGCTGAGGCTGGTGGATCAGTTGAGTCCAGGAGTTCGCGACAGCTTGGCCAATACTGCGAAACCTCATCTCTCCTAAAAATACGAAAAATAAGCTGGGCATGGTGGCACCTTCTCAGGAGGCAGAGGCGTAAGAAATGCTTGAGCCTGGGAGACAGGGGTTGCACTGAGCCAAGATTTCACCACTGCAACTCCAGCCTGGAGCATGACTGTGTCTCAAACACAACAATAACAACAACAACAAAAAAAATTTATGCACCTAATAACAGATCATTATTGATAGAATTGAAGGGGCAAAAATTGATAGAATTGAAGGGGCAAAAATAGACAGTTCTAAAATAATAGTTGGATACTTAAGTTAACTTAACTTCTTAACTCTCAATAATGACATGAACTACCAGAAAGAAGATAAGTGAGAAAATATTACAATAGAGGACTTGAACAACTCAATAAACCAATAATATCTGACATATATGGAACATTCTTTTGATAACAAAAGGATACACACACTTCTCACGAACATGTGGGACATTTTTGAGGGCATATCATGTATTAGGCCACAAATTAAGTTTCAATGGATTTTAAAAAAACATGTATCCTACAAAGTTGCTTCTCTGAGCACAATAGAATTAAGTTAGAAATTAGTAACAGAAAGAAAACTGTAAAACTCAGAAATTTGTGAAAATTAAACAACTCCCTCGTAAACAACCAAAGGATCAAAGAAGAAATCGCAAGAGAATAGCAAATACTTATATATGAAAGAAAATAAAAACACAAGGTATCAAAACTTATGGGACACAGTGAAAGAAGTGCTAAAGTGGAAATTTAAGCTATAAGTGCTTATATTAAAAGAAAAAAATCTCAAATAAACATCTGAGCATTACAACTTAAGGAACTAGGAAAAGACAAAAAACTAAACCCAAAATTAGCAGAAGTAAATAAATAATAACAATTAGAATAAAGTATAGAATAGAAAAAAAGGAAATCAATAAAATCAAAGTTTGTTTTTTTAAAAAATGTCAGTGAAATTCACAAACATTTAGCTGGCTGGACTAAGAAAAAAGAAAACTCATATTATTGCAATAAAAAATAAAAGTGGAGATATTCCTACTGATTCTATGGAAGTAAAAAATATTATGATAGTACTATGAGCAACTACATACCAATAAACTGAATAACCTAGATAAAGCAAACAGATTTCTAGAAACATAAAACATACCAAGACCAAACCATGAAGAAATAGAAACTCTGAATTGACCTGTAACTTGTAAGGAGATGAATCAGTTAATCAATATCTCCAGCAAAGAAAAGCCCTGGACCTTATGACTTTACTGGTGAATTCCACCAAACATTTAAAAAGAAACTAACATGAATTCTTCAAAAACTTTTCAAAAAATTGATGAGAAGGAAACATATCCTAACTCATTCTGTACTATCAGCATTACTCTGATACTAAAGCCAGACAAAGATACTACAAAAAAAAAAAAAAAAAAAACTACAGACCAGTCTCCCTTACGAAGATTGATGTAAAAATCCTTGAGAAAGTAACAGCAAACCAAATTAAATAGTTTATTTAAAGGATTATACTCCATGACCAAGTGGGATTTATTTCTGAAATGCAAAAGCAGCTCAATAAATAAAATCAATCAATTTAATACATCGCTTTAACACAAAGAAAGGGAAAGAATGATCATCTCTATGCAGCGAATGCATTTGACAAAATTCAACAAACTTTCGTGATTAAAACACTCAACAAACTAGGAATAGAAGGAACAAACTTTAACATAATAAAAGCTATATGTGAAAGTCATAGTAAACATTATAATCAATGATGAATGAAAGTTTTTCCTTTTAAGTTCAGAAACAAGTTAAAGATGCCCACTTTTGCCAAGTTTATTCAACACAGTACTGGAAGTTTTAGCCAAAGCAATTACATAAGAAAGGAAAATAAAAGGCATACAAATTGAGAAGAAATAAATAAAATTATCTCTGTTCATAGATTATATGGTATTATATGTAGAAAACCTTATAGTTTCTACACTAAAGAAAAACAAGTTAGAACTAATAAATTCAGTAAAGTAGAAGAACATAAAATCTGCCCACAAAAATTAGTTGCATTTCTATAAACTTACAATGAACAATTCTAAAAGGAAATTAAGAAAACAATTCAATTTTTAATAGCATCCAGAAGAATCAAATAATTAGAAATTAACCAAGGAAGTGAAAGACTTATACAATAAAAACTACAAAATATTTCTCAAAGAAATTTTAAAAGACATAAATAAATGGAAAAACATTCCATGTTTATGGATTGGAAGACTTAATATTGTTAATACATCAACACAACCCAAAGCAATCTACAGATTTAATGCAATTCCTATCAAAACCCCGACAGGATTTATTGAAGAGATATAAAAATTCCTTGTAAAATTCATATGCAATCTCAAGGCACCCCATGTAGCCCAAGCCCAAACAATTTTGAAAAAGAACATGGTTGGCAGACCCACACTTCCTTATTTCAAAGCATAGTACAAAACTACTGGAAATTAAAATAAAAGTTTGATACTGGCATAAAGACAGACATATAGATTAATGTAATAGAAAAGTGAGTCCAGAAATGAAGTCTTACATATACTATAAAATGATTTTTAACAAGGGTGCCAAGACTATTCAATGGAGCAAAACTCAATCTTTTTTAAAAATTGGGGCTCGGATAATTGATATCCACGTGCAAAAAATGTGGAGTTAAGCTGATACCTGACACCATATACAAAAATTATCTCAAAACAAATTTAAGACCTAGTTGTAAGACTTAAAGCTATACAAGTCTTAGAAAATAGGGGAAAAGCTTCACAACCTTGGATTTAGCAGATTTATTGGATGTGACACCAAAATCGCGGGCAGTAAAATAAAATAAAATAATATAAAATAAAATAAACAGGTAAATTGAACTGTATGGTTATATTTAAATTGTGCCTCAAAAGACACTATCAACAAAGCAAAAATCACAAACCAGCGAATGGGAGCAAATATTTGTAAATCATCTGATGAGGGCTTAATATCCAGAATATAAGACAGAATTATTAAAACTCAACAACAGAGAAACACACAACCGAATTCAAAAATGCTCAAAGAGCTGGAATAGTCATTTCTTCAAAGAAGATATACAAGCAAATTAACAATAAGCACATGAAAAGATAAGCAACATTATTCATCATTAGGGAAATACATGTCAAAACTACAATGAGATACCATCTTCTACCCATTAAAACTGCTACTATTAAAAAAAAAAAAGAAACAGACAATAAGTTTTGGCAAGAATGTGGAGAAACTGAAACTTTTGCCTAGTTGGTGTGACTGTAAAATGGTATAGCTGTTTGGGAAAACTATATGAATGTTTGGTGGGAGGATCACCTGAGGTCGGGGGTTCGAGACCAGCCTGGACAACATGGAGAAACCCCCGTCTCTACTAAAAATACAAAATTAGCCGGGCGTGGTGACACATGCCTATAATCCAAGCTACTCAGGAGACTGAGGCAGGAGAATCTCTTGAACCTGGGAGGTAGAGGTTGCTGTGAGCCAAGATCACGCCATTGCACTCCAGCCTGGGCAACAAGAGTGAAACTCTGTCTCAAAAAAAAAAAAAGATAGAATTACTCTATAATCCATCAGTTCCACTTCTGGATATATACCCAAAAGAATGAAAATCCAAAATATCAAAGAGATAGTTGTATACCCATATGTATAAGCAGCGTTACACACAATAGCTAAAACATGGAAGCAGGCCATGTGTTCATCAGTGGACAGATGTATAAGCAAAATATGATGACTTTTCTGAATGATTTCTATAAGTCCTTAATTTTCCATGTAATTTATTTAGTATAAACTATTTTATGGAATTAAAAAAAAAAACAATGTTTTTGAACATTCTTTTTACATTCAGCAAGGATAAAAATGTGTTGGAACTGTTAGTAAGTGGACATTAGAGTCTTACACCATGGCTTTTAGGTGTAAGTTATCATGAACAATTTATAATTCAGTTCTTATTTCGAGTTCCAAATTTGTATAAATTTATGCTGACATGTTAACTTAGGCTGACTTCTAGTTGTAGCAAATTTTTATGAAAGAGAAAGCCCAAAAGGATCTAACACAGGACCATCTTACTTTAGTTTCTCTAGCTCACTGCTGTCTAATAGAAAATTCTACTATGATGGGAACAGTATAAGTCAGCACTTTCTAATACAGTATCTGCTAGCCACACATGGCTATTCAGTACTTGAAATGTGGTTACTGCAACTGCTGAACTGAATTTTTAATAATATTTAATTCTAATTAATTTAAATAGTCACCTGCAGCTAATGGCTATTGCATGAGCTAGTGCAACTCTGGATATTTACCTCTATAATTATTTTTTGAAGTATTTAATTTTCAACACTCCTGTTCTTCTTGTCCTCCAAAAATAAAGACACAGGTTTTATCAGAAAAAAAAAAAATAGCACTTCAATCTGCATTGAGGAGCTTGAGAGAAAAATTGACCAACAAACCTAGGCCTCAGTAGCATCACAGACAGCACCGGGTGCTGTCTTCTGAATCCTCCCCCACGCTGTGCTCAGGCTACACTTTTCTCTAAGGCTCTCAGCCCATAACTGAGCATAGTGGGCATACTGAGGCAGGTCTATTTCTGTAAGATGCAGGACTCCTCTAAAGGGTAACTTTGACAATTAGCTTAGCAGAAAACTGAGATCTGTGCTGAGAATCTACTTATCCAACCTCCTTTATTCCCTCTTCCCTTTACAGGAGTCAGATATGCATCTTGCTGTGAGGATTCACTTTGCTTCTTCCAGCTGCTTCCTCTTTTCCCTTTACAGACGTTTTTCCGTATAAATCTCTTGAGCATCTAGTGTCAACATGGCAAATACTACTCAGAGGACCTGAAATAGCACACAGGCCCTTGATCTTTGTTAATAAAATATATTTAATTTTATTTTTCAGGGCTAAAAGATAGTCAATAAATCTCCAGAGAGAGATAGTGGGCAACATATAATGAGTCGCAGTTAAAATAATTAAAAATGTTTTCAAAATATGTACAATGCCATTCTGAGATGAGAAATCTAATCTTCATGGGAATATTTTGCCATTTCCTCCCAACTGAATTACTCTTTCTTTTGCTTATGACTGCATCTTACATATGATAAAAGCATGATGATAGATTCAAACAAAAATAATTTCCCACTAAGACTCAGTTGAAAAATGTATATAAATATGTCTGGACCAGTAATTCTTAACCTGGATGATTTTGGCCCCCAAAGATTATTTTTAAGTGTTTGGAGACACTTGGTTTGTCACAGTTGGCATGCTGCTATCAGCTTCTATCGGATAGATGTTAGGGCTGCTACTGAATATCCTGCAATGAACACTACAGATGCTGCACTACGAAAGATCACCAAGTCAGAAATGTAAATAATGCCAAAGTTGAGAAGTCATGGTCTAAAACAAGTTCACAAAGCTTATGCACATTTATGAATGATCTCCTCAAACCCGTGTCCACACATTTGAAAGTCGTTTCACATAAAATATAGCTACTCCTAGACACACAAGAAATGTAAGATTACTCTTTAATGACAAAGATTTTTAGTGTTGGAGTAATTTTATGCCACATTTAGTTGGCATATCCCATCACAATTCAGTCAAACTTTTGGTTTCTGTAAAATTGATATTTGTTAAGTCAATAGCTGAGACATGATTTTTAATTATTAAAGTTTATTATCTTGCATTAAGTAACATACTCTGTAACTATAATAGGTTATGAGGCTAGACATAACTCGTTTTCTAGTAACATCACAGTTACCAAATAGTGAAAAGGACCAGTAAATACCAAGATTATTATATTTCAAAGTGATTAAACCTTGTTAGCCACGTGTTCAGTGTCAAATCCATACATCTGATTCAGTTCACACATACACACACAATCAGAAATAGAAATGAAACCATTATTGTGCCAGGACCTTTGAGAAATCTTTGAAATATATCTACTAAAATATATATTGAAATACATATTTAAATATGGAGAAAGAGAGAGAGAGTGTGTATTACAATTGGATTGAACAATAAACCCAAACCCAAAAGACACATGTAGTTTACTGATAGAATAAGTCCAAGAAGAGGCCACTGATAAGTTACAGTGTAAATATTTGTGATTACAGGTGACTTTTTTTCACACAGCAAAGGGTGAATTACCCTTAGCACATCAATGTTCTCTTAATAGGGTAGCAATAGCCTTTGAGCTACTGGGCTTTAGACACATACAACGGGTCTGAGAATTAAAGATTGTCTGGGAAAAATGCGAAGTAACATATACCATCTAACGTTGTGAACCAATCTGTCCCTATTGTATCACTGAAACAAGATCATAATACAACCCTTAAAAACATATCTCACCAATTCCACAAATAGATTACACAAAGTATATGATGATTTTTTACTAAAATATGAAGACACTGCTAGATTTGCCAAAACTTTGTCAATAGGAAAGATCAGAATGTGCTCCATATCATTCTCCACCTCCTCCCGACCCCTGCTTCCCAAGAACTTTGAGGTGGAACATGTACATACACATAGTAGTTCAAAAATATGAAGTTTCATCCTAGTGTACTTGTGCCACACAAATATAAAGTGACTGGTAGTCAGTAAGTTTTACTGAAATTGGGAGAAAAATACAGTAAATATATATAGATGAGGTGGCTTATAATGGATTGAAACTGGACTGTGGAGAGTTAAATTTCAATACTCCTGTACACTTTTCACCAGCAAGGGAGGGAAGAGGAGTGAAATTAATGAGCAAAGATTAATGTAGAATGAAGGAGCATAAAAGAAGCTCTACTTTAAAATACAAAAGTGGAGGCCAAAACTAATGTGACTTGATTAACGTCTCAAAGTAAGTTGTGGGGAAAGATATAAAATTTGAATGAAAATCCAATGGGTCATAGAGAGTTCAATATAGTTTGATATCATTTCTCTCTCCATATACTGAAACATTTGTGAACTGCTTATGAGTAACTTCTTGGGTGCTTATCTTAAATACTTAAAAAAAAATCCCTACAGCTTTTAATATTATGACAGCAAGTTGCCAAATCTCAAGTAGCAGCAACTGACCAGGTGGCACTAAACTCTTAAATATAGATTGTCAAAAAGTACTGTAATGAGTAGTGATGCGCTTCACCTAATGGTCAGCTTGCCCTTTCCTGAGACTCCTAAGGAATATATGAATCCAGGACCTAAAATTTCTTTAAAAACAGTTAGTGACATTTTCTGATATCTTATAATTCAGCAGGATTATATTTCTAAATATAATACAATGTCTAAACTTGGATCCTACTGTCATCAGATTTTTTAACATTCTCAATAACTTCAAGTTGACTTAGCATTACATATTTATCTTTTTCATTTGAAAAGTCATAATTTAAGATTTTGCCAATCAATTGATTATAATTTGTCATATAATTTCACTCAGTTTTTCTCCTCTAATTACTTAAGACCAACGAGAAAGTATTTTAATGACACACATATTTTAATGTATAACAAGATCAAAGAAGCAGCCAAGGGGGATTGACTAGCAGAGAGCTGTGGAGAAGATTAACATAGCATGATGATGTTAGGGACAAAATAGAGAGATAGCCAGTGAAGGCACAGTAAAATGAATACATTAAAAACAACCCAGTACCTAAATATGTTTATCTAAATGTCATCTGAAAAATCTTCAGTAATGTAATAGGATCTAGAATACTTTTTTTTAACTCTTGTTACTAATTGCATTAAAATAATTTTACAACTAAATAACCCATGCTTGTTTTTTTACGTGGTTTGCTTTACAAAACTAAAACATCTGTAGATTGATATGAGATATTGAATCCTACAAAATTAACCAAGTCTCCCTCTTAAGGATTGGCACTCTCCTGTTGTTTGAAGATGATGCAGAAGCCTCTTTTTCCAAACAACGCATTCCTCCCATGAGTAGCTACCACAATGTGTCTCTCATTCATTTCGAAATAAGCATGTGTAATGAATGACATAACCCAACTAGGGACATACTAGGCTTGATTTAAAAGATCAGAGACTTTGTCCCAAAAATGCAGGACCTGGGTAGCATAAAACTGCAGGAACTGAGATGATATGCATGGAAACATATTGTGAAACAATTTGATCAATGATATGGTATAAAATGTTGAACTCTAAAGTATGATAGCCCTTAGAAGTATGAAAAATCTGTTTGTCCTTACTAGATGTGGTAGAAATGTCAGAATTGCTGTGGTAAATGGTAGAAGAAGGAATTCTATGGTTTGAAGATGTGAGCATATTTGAGTAGACGTACTACGTAAGACCAGAAAAGCCACCAGAGCCCTGTGTTTTACAAAAAGGCCTGGTGGATACAGCAGTTACCAAAGCAACGCAGAATGAGAAGTTAACTTTGCTCTATTGGCCAGGCCTGATGGAAAAAATGCTATTGCAGAACTGGCTTTACTGACAGCAATGATGATAATAGGACTTGATAAATATATAGGATGGGTCATTCAGAGTCAGAGAGGCAAATATTTTAATGTATAGTAAGGTCACAGAAGCAGCTAAGGGGATTTGAGCAGCAGAGAGCTATGGAGAAGGTTAACATACCATGATGATGTTGGGGACAAAATAGATAAACGGCCAGTAAAGGCACTACTGTTAATAATTTGGTTCAACAAAAGAAAATAAAAAATAGATTCTCAGAAGGTTGAAGGAAGTTAATAAAACAAAAAGTAATAATTTCTTGCCAAGTTTCCAGAAAAAAGCTTGTTTGGGACCTGGAAACTTCTGTCTGAAAGTGAGATCAAGTCTACAGGAGAAAGGGTAATGCAATGTCATGACAAGTGCATATAGTCATGATTACTCCAGCCCTTTCCTAAAGCTATTTATAGCAAATTATTCTGGAAACTGTGCACTGGTTAAATGAGAACACAAAATATTTTAAGACCTATTAGACATAGCGTTTGAGGAAACATTGGTACTTTGAAAACTGAGGTGTCATTATGGGCGCTTGGTTTGAGAGGGATACATGAGGGTCACATGATGCAAAGTCCAGGATCATGGTTATTCCACTGAACTGGCAGACCCACCTGATGCTTGTTTCTCCCAATGCAATCATAGTGTGGAAGGCCAAATGGAAGTGTCTAACACTGATCCTTCCTGGCTGAGATCATAAATTTAATTTAAAAATAATGCACTCCAGGAGAAAAGGCACAAATTAGAGACATCCCTATATAAGCCCAAAGGATGAAGGGTGGTGATTCCCACCACGTTTTCATTTATTTTTTACCAATCTAGCCATTAAAGAAACAAAGCAGAGCTTGCAAGGTGACCATAAGTTCATGCAAGTATTAGAAACAATTACAGCCACTGTTTTAGAAATGGTGTCTTTTCTAAAGTATTTTAGCATGACCTGTGACACAAGATAGGCGGTCATTGATCAAGAGAATGTATTATTTCTATCCCTACTAAAAATGAGGATCAGAGAAAGTTTCATTCACTTGCAATAGATAACAGTATACATTTACAGTCTTGCTTCCAGGTTACGTTAGCTTTCCTACCCTCTTTCACAATATAATTCTAAGAGAACTCTACTAGCCTGGCATCGCATAGAACACGACTTAGGTCAAATGTTCATTTATTCTTTTCCAATACATATATTTTCTGTCTTTTCCTTGTCTCTTTTCAATGGCTGGGGTCCCAAGTACAAAGTTCAATAGTAGTGGTGATAGTATATATCTGTGTCTTCTTCCTGACCTCATAGGAAATTCTTCCAATGTTTCACTATTAATTATGATCTTGGCTATATTGTTTAACGAGAGTTTGGCATTGCCCTTTATTCCTACTTTGCTAAGAATTTTAATGACAACGAGTTTATGTAGAATTTTATAAAATGTCTTCTCTTCACCTAAATACATGAAGATTTTTTCTTTATTTTATAAATGTAAATAATTATTTTGATTGGTATAAAAATATTTAATCAATCTTGACTTCTTGAAGTTAAACCAATTTGGCTTGGAAGCATTATTCTTTATATGTGTATACTTCCAGCTCACATTTTAATGAGAACCTTTACCTCTATGCTCATAAGAAAGATTGGCCTTAATATGCCATATTTTTATTATCTTAAAATAGTAAAATGATAATCATACTATCATTATGTTCAAAATGTTTATTTTTAATGTTGTTTTTATTTTGAAGATGTTTAGAACTATATTGTTAATTTCCTTATATTTACAAATTTTAAATTGATACCCTATTCATTATTTCTATCTTTCCTATGGTAAGATAATTTTTCTGGATGTATTTAATCTTTTGAAATGTGTAGATACTTCATGGGCAAATCTAAGCACAGTCTTTTGTTTTTCCCATTTGAACATAATGTGTCTTTCCTTCTCGGGTTTTTAAAAGTTTCTTTCCAAATTTGATTCTCAATGGTTTTATTTGCTGTGTCTGGAATGAGTTCCCTTTTATTCTTTCTGGGCTCATAGAATTTCTTGAAATCCAGTCCTTAATGTCTTTATTCAGCCATAGAGAAATTTCAAATATCTTATCTCTTCAAATATTACTTGACATTCTCTATTCTTATTATACTGGATTCTAATTACAGATTTGTTTGATTTTTTTCACCAAGCCGCCTCCCACACCACATACTTTCCAGTTTCTTTTTAATTCTGTTCTTTAGTTTGAATACTTTCTACTGACCTATTTTCAAGTTATTCTTCTTTTTTAGCTTTTTCTAAAATGCTCTTAATACTATCTACTGAATTCTTAATTTAGTTATTATATTTTTCATTTCTAGAATTTCTGTTTGAATATTTTTATTTATTCAATTATCTGATAAAATTCTATATCCTGTTATATTCTTGAATATATTATTCATAGTTATCTTAAAGTCCAAGTTTAGTCACTTCATTATCTGAATCACCTTTGATCTATTTCTATTGCCTGTTTCGCTTTCTTTACTTATCTGATATTTTTCAAATGAATAGCAGGCATTTTACATTTTAAAATGTTGCAGCTATAGATAATTTTGCCTTCTGCTAGAAAAATTTATCCTACCGTCTTCCAGGCATCTAGAGATCTCCATAGTGTAATTGAGATCTGAAATGTTTCAAAATTCTATAAACCTCTGCTCCATCTCATATTTATACCAATTCCTTCTAGAAATCTCAACTTACACTTTGGAATGTTTATAGAGTTTCTTCTCCTGGTAGATATTGAGTATTTTAGCCATTCATAGTCAAGGAACTGATTAATATTATGCTATGCTTTTTAGCCATGTTCTAACAGGCATCTTAGCCTCTAGCTCTGGGTAGTTTAAGCGATGTAAAGAGTATGAGGTGTATTTTAATGAACATGTCTGTGATTTTCACTCTCCAAGCTTTAACTGCCTTGGCAGTTCTTCAATGCCTTCAAAAATTAATTATTTTAGTTTTTACTTTGGCTTTTTCATTGGTTTTGGTGAAAGGGTTGACCTACTATAAGCTACTCTACCATAGACAGAAGAGCGATCCCCCAAAGTGCTATAAAATTTGAGGGGAAGAAAACATGTCACACAATAGTAGTTTAATGAAGCAGCCATTATGACATGTTTTCTTGTTTCCTTTATCTGCATGTATTCCACTAAAATGATTTATCTGAAACATAATTTCAATATAGTATTTACTCACTAACAATTTTAAATGAATTGTGCCAGAGTAATTTTCTCCATTGGATGTTCATAGTGTCCAGGTCTTTTAAGCTTTTTAAGATTTTATAAAATTATTTGAAAAGTGAACAAAACTGACTTTAGTAAATGTTAATTTAATTTTTATAAATGTGATGTCAATTAACTGCAACTCAACACAAACTTCATATAAAAATTATTTTTTGTGGAACATGACAGTATTTTAGTATTTTTGATATTATATAAAACAGGTTTGGAAAAGTAAGCCTAAAACCTTCAAAGCTGGTGAAATGTCCTGAATTTTAAATAGTCTTATTAAGTTCTGTTTTATGCACCCTATTTTGTTTTATTTTGTAGGGCTTGACTAGCCTTACAACCCTATTCTCAATACTTTTTGACATATCTGAAACTACCTGGACAAATTCAACCATTACCATTATTCTTCTCTATTTATCCATGTCTTTACTGGTAAAATGTTTACAACATATGACTAAATGGTGTTCTTTGTCCACCAGTAAAACGCCATTTCTGTTTTAATTATTTCCCAGTCATCCCCTTCATTTGGCTTCTATTATATATTTCAGGCATACCTTAGAGATATGAATTATGTTCCAGACTACCACAATAATGCAAACATCACAATAAAGTGAGACACAGGAATTTTTCTGAGTCTCCAAAGTACTTATAAAAGTTATGTTTACATTATGCTTTAATCTGTTATGTGTGCAGCAGCATTATGTCTAAAAATAGTATGTACCTTAATTTGACAATGCTTTATTGCTAAAAACTGGTAAGGATCATCTGAGCCTTTTAAGAGCTGTAGTCTTTTGGCTAGTGGAGGGTCTTCCCTTGATGTTGATGGCTGCTGGCTGATCAGTGTAGTGGTTGCTAGGGATGAGGGTAACTGTGGCAATTTTTAAGATTAGGACAACAATAAAGTTTGCCGTATCGATTGACTCTTGCTTTTGCAAAAGACTTTTCTGTAGTATGGGATGCTGTTTGAAAGTATTTTTGCCACAGTAGAACTTCTTTCAAAATTGGAATCAATCCTCCCAAAGCCTGCCCACTGCCTTATCAACTAAGTTTATGTAATATTATAAATCCTGTGCTGTTATTTCAATGTGGCATCTTCACCGGGAGTAGATGGCATTTCAAGAGACCACTTCCTTTGCTCATTGATAAGAAGCAACACCTTATTTGTTCAAATTTATCATGAGATCACAGCATTTCAATCACATTTTCAGGCTCCATTTCTAATTATCTTTCTCTGGTTATTTCTACCACATCTACAGTTATTTCCTTCATTGAAGTCTTGAATCCTTCAAGTCATCCATGGAGGTTGGAATCAACTTCTCTAAAACTCCTCATAATGCTGATATTCTGACCACCGCACACTAATCATAAATGTCCTTAGAGGCATTTAGAATCGTGAGTGCTATCCAGAAAGTTGTCAATTAATTTTTCCCAGATTCATCCCAGGAATCACTATCTAAGGAAGCTACACCTTACAAAAGATATTTCTTAAACAAGAAGACTTGAAAGTTAAAATTCCTCCATGATTCATGGGCTGAAGAATGATGTTGTTTTAGCAGGCATTAAAACAACATTCATCTTCTTGTACATCTCCATTAGAGCTCTTGGGTGACCAGATGCATTGTTAATGAGCAGTAATATTTTGAAAGAAATCATTTTTTTCTGAGAAGTATGTCTCAACAGTGGACTTCAAATATTCAGTAAACCATGCTATAAACAGATGTGCTGTCATCCAGGCTTTGTTGTTCCATGTATAGAGCACAGACAGAGTATATTTAGCATCATTCTTAGGAGCCCTAGGATTTTCAGAATGGCAAATAAGCATTGGCTTCAAGTTAAAAGTCACCAGCAGCATTAGTTCCTAATAAGAATGTTAGCCTGTCCTTTGAAGTTTTGAAGCCAGACATTGACTTCTCTCTAGCTATGAAAGTCCTAGATGGCATCTTTTTCAAATACAAGGCAGTTTTATCTACAGTGAAAATCGATTATGTAGTGTAGTCGCCTTCATCAGCTCTTTTAGCTAGATCATCTGGAAAACTTGTTGCAGCTTTTATATCAGCACATCAGCTTTTATGTCACCTTGTATTTCATCTTACACTATTAGGTTATTGTGAAGGCTTTCCTTAAATATCATGAACCAAACTCTGCTAGCTTCAAACTTTTCTTTTGACGTTTCCTCACCTCTCTCAATCTTCCTAGAATTGGTGAGAGTTAGGGCCTAGCTGTGTATTAGGCTTTGCCTTAAGGAAATGTTAGGGTTGGTTTGATCTTCTATCCTACCACTAAAACTTCCTTGATACCAGCAATAAAGTTGTTTTCCTTCCTAATTATTTGTGTATTCACTGGAGTAGTATATTTAATTTTCTTTAAGAACTTTTCCTTTACATTCAAAATTTGGCTTCAGCTGTTATGAACAATCTTTCTTTCCTTCATGTAGTAATATTTTTTAGTCGTGTATTTGAGACTATAGGACTTTAAATTTGGCTGTTTGGCATAAGAGACCTAGCTTTTAGCCTATCTCAGCTTTTGACATGCGTTTCTCACTAAGCTTAATCATTTCTAGCTTTTGACTTAAAGTGAGATAAGTGCGACTCTCTTTCACTTGAACATTTAGAGGCTATTGGGCTATTACAGGGTGATTAACTGGCCTACTCTCAATATTGTTGTGTCTCAAGGAATAGGAAGACCCAAAGAGAGGGAGAGACAAGGAAACTACATGTTGGTGGAGCAGTGAGAACACACACAATATTTTTCAATTAAGTTTCCCATCTTATATGGGCATGCTTAGTGGTGCTTCAAAACAATTGGATTATAAATCATGCTGCTATAAAGACACATGCACATGTATGTTTATTTCGGCACTATTCACAATAGCAAAGACTTGGAACCAACCCAAATGTCCAACAATGATAGATTGGATTAAGAAAATGTGGCACATATACACCATGGAATACTATGCAGCCATAAAAAATGATGAGTTCATGTCCTTTGTAGGGACATGGATGAAACTGGAAACCATCATTCTCAGCAAACTATCGCAAGGACAAAAAAACCAAACACTGCATGTTCTCACTCATAGGTGGGAATTGAACAATGAGAACACATAGACACAGGAAGGGGAACATCACACAACGGGGCCTGTTGTGGGGTGGGGGGAGTGGGGAGGGATAGCATTAGGAGATATACCTAATGCTAAATGACGAGTTAATGGGTACAGCACACCAACACGGCACATGTATACATATGTAACAAACCTGCATGTCGTGCACATGTACCCTAAAATTTAGGGTATAATAATAATAACATTAAAAAAAAATTTTTTTAAAGGAGAAAAAAGGAAAAAAAAACAATTGCAATAATTTTATCAAAGATTACTGATGACAGATCACTGTAACAGATATAATAATAATGGAAAAGAAATATTATAGAAATTACCGAGATGTGACATAGAGGCACAAAAGAAGGCCATGTTGGGAAAATAGTGCTGATAGACTTGCTGAATGGAGTGTTGTTGAAAATCTTCAATTTGTAAAAAATAAAATATCTGCCAAGCACAATAAAGTGAAACAATAAAATGAGGTATGTCTGTATAGACATTTGGCTTCTGTTATATATATTACATATACTATATTATCTATTTCTAGCATTTATAAAAATAATCAAATTTATGTTTACATTTTTCTGTGTATGTTCATTTTTAAGCTTCTGAACATCAAAGGTTGTGCCTTAAAAGACATGATATGTAGTATGTGATAAGTAATCCATGTTTTATTTAAAATGGAATTTCAATAAGTTTTGAGGGTTAGGTAGAATATCTACAGACTTTAATAGGGAGAAGAGTGTTTGTGGAGGAAGTATACAACCACCAGCTGCAGGTGCATTTGGAAAAAGATTTTCTATTTGACTGGAATCCAGTATATGTATAAAGTTGGTGTCATCGATAAGTTCTGAAATAGAGGTTAAGACATTTATCAAATGTTTTGAAGTTTAGACAGAAGAATTTTAAGAACTATATTGTTGACTATTAGATATTTTTAAAGAAGGAATATTAAAAGTAGATCTTTTCTCTAGGAGAATTCATATGATATATGTTTCTCAAGGCCTTAACAAGAGCAGGGGCAATAGGGATAAGCATAAACACCTAGAATCAAAAGGATTAAGCAATTGATTGAACTGGTGGGACACAGAAGAAGGCAATTTAAACACTACTTCCTAAGAGCAAATTTTGGTTTGGTTGAATACTGATAGTCTGTATATATTAAATGATTTACACTAGAACTTGCTAATACTATTCTTTTATTGTAACGTAAGACTATGTGTTATGATGTATTCTGCTTGGTGGTTTCCAGAACAAATCTAAGGTACAATCTACTTACCTGATTCTTTCTTCTATTTTATAACAACCAGTGTTACATAGTGACTCCAAAGTATGCCAGAAAATTAAATTTCTGTTCACTGCCAAGAAGAGTTTGAATTTTTCATCATTTTGATTTTCAAAATATTTCCCCATGTTGGGTATTTGTGTGTCTCAGTTGTCTTCTCGGGCTGCCATAACAAAATTCCAGAGACTGGGTAGTTAAAACAAGAGAAATTTATGTTCTCACAGTTTTGGCAGGTTGGAAGTCCAAGATCAAGGTGCTGGCCAATTCAGTTCCTGGTGAAGACTCTCTTTGTGGCTTGTAGATGGTGGCCTGTCCATCTCACTCTGTCCTCAAATAGGAGAGAAAGAGAGAGAGAGAGAGGGCGAAACAGCTCTTTGCTATCTCTTTTTTTAAGGGCATTAATCCTGTCATGAAGGCCTACTCTCTTGATCTCATGTGAACCTAATTATCTCCCAAAGGTTCCATCTCAAAACACCACCAGCTCATCAGGGCTAGGACTTCCACATATGAATTTGGGGAGACACAATTCAGTCCATAGCAGAGTATGTGTGTGTGTGTGTGTGTGTGTGTGTGTGTGTGTGTGTGTGTATTTGCGTGTGTGTGTGTGTTTCTTCTTACATAATATTTTTGGCTTTCTATTTGAGTGAGAAAATAAAAAAAGAATCAATGTATACTAGCTAAAAGCAAGTCCTTGCCCAAATATTCAAGTATATCATAGAGAATGGCAATCCCACCCTGCTAGTTTTTTTCTCCTGGAGTCAGTTAAGAAGTATTGCTAAATGGCCCCAAGAGGATAGTCACTGCCTCTGCAGCTTTGCATTCCCAGAGAGAGGGTACTGAGAATCACTTCAGCTGTCTAGGCCTCTTAAAGCTGAAGTTAGGATATTGAGACTGGCCTGGGGGGGAAAATGTGTCATCTGTTTTCTGTAAGCTCTTTGGCTTTGATTCAGTCAGCAGCTTTTAAATGCCAGCATATTTCGGCTTTAAGGTTTAATTAAAGGGATTAACATAACAAATCCAGGAAAAAGATAACCATATTACATGGCTTTGGGTTTACCAATAAAACATAAAAATAATTAAGATAATTTGATTTCCTGCTTTTGCCAATACTTTTTTCCAGATTTATACTAAACAATGCACACAAAAGCCCAGTGAGCAGAGACCAGACTTAGCCATATGTTCAGTACAGAAGCTACCAGAACAGGTGTGAAAATGTGTTGATCAATACCACTAATTTTTAGCAATCAGTAAAATGTAGTATATCCCTAAATGTAGTAAATACCAGTCCTTAGAATTTATTTAGTTAAGAATTTTTAGGCATGTTAAAGTTTTATGTTTTGGAACAAAATTTATGCCTTTTTGTTGGTAATATAAATACACAATGAGAATGGGATGAAGCAATGTCCAATGCTACCAGTGCAAAATGGCTAGATTATTGCTTTGAAGAAAACAAAGTATTTATAGGAGCAATTTATGTTTTCAAAACTTGTCTGTTAGGTCAAAATGTTTCTACAACTCACAAAGGAGTTTCACTGGGCAATATACTATCCAGGGTCTTTGCCAGATAAGCAAGCCACATATCATGAAGTGAACCAAGTTTTTGGGGGCATATATTCTTCTAACCTCAACCCAGGTGTCTTATTTTACAATGCCTCATATAATATTAGAACAGATCTATGATAGAGGTAAAGGGAACATTCTACTCCTTTCCCATTTTATTTTGTTTCTTTCAAAATCAAGCAGCTTTCATTTATTTCATTTAGTTTTATAAACAAAATAGTAAAGAAGGCATGCAATTAATATCTTTATCATTTTTACTCAGAAACATAGAAAATACAGATAATTTTCATTTGGTTACAGCTCACAGCTTAGGTATACATGGTGAATAAGAAAATCCTTTCTATTTAATTTAGCTATAAATTTAGCAAAACAAATGCAATTACAAGACAATGTTCTGACATAATAGTAGATAAGAAAATTACACATGGACTGCTCTTACCTTTCTTTCCTAAATTTATAGCCATTAATCAGTAAATTATATGTCTTTTGACTCATTCATGTATCTCTTCTTGAATAAGTACTTTCTGAATATTTTAAATATTGTTTTGTGTGGTGGATTTTATAGTTGGCAGTGACGTGCAGGAATTTTGCCATTCTCTCTAGGATGATCTAAAAACCAGATGAAAAAATAAGTAAGAAAACCAGTTTAAAAGAAAATAATAGTTGCATGTAAAACAATAAAACAAAATATGAGAACGTGTTATGTTTATTTGGAGATTTTCTTTAATCCTAGCTGATAGTAAAGGAATTTACAGAAACTCAAAAACTGTATAACTGTCTGTACACTTAGATTGTTCTGTACTTTTCAAACTAACACTATTTTCAATACTGCTTGGGTACAGTGGTCTATAATTAGAGCTCAGATTTTGCAAACCATTTGCCTTAGAATAAAATATGTTTTTGGTCTTGGATTCTAACAGTAAAAAACAAACGAGAGCTTGGTCATCTGTAGGGATCTTTCTGGGGTCTATTCTAAGACACACTTTTAAAATATATCAATGATAAAATGTCTCTCTGGATTTATCAGGAAGACATCAATCTGAAATGCTCGTACTAAAAATTAAACTAGTATCATCAGCTTTAAAGTCAGGTAATGCTGAATGACAGGAGCATTTGGTACCCGAAACAAGGAAAGGAAATCAGAGCTAAAAAATCTGTCAGGATCACTTTTGGAGAAATTCAGGGAGTATGCATTCCGATTCAAAATTATTCTTCTTATAATTAGATACAAAGAGTCTCAGAGTGAAGATCATTGACTATTGCAGGAGGATTTTGGTTGTAAATAGGAGAAAGGAGAGCCAAGTGGACTTAAATAATGAAGGGAATTATTGGCTCATGTAATTGCCTAGTTGTGGACTTGGCAGGGATTTGTCTGTTATTCAAGTAATTTCACTTAACCTTCAGTTATTTCCCCTATTTCCTGGTTTTATTTCCTTCGGATTGGTGCCACTGGGCAGAATCTTTCCTTATTTTATCAAAAATGTTATAAGCCACCCAGAACCATAAGCTTCCTCACTCATGACTGGCTGCAAAGAGGTCATTTGTTTCCAAGGACCTTCAAGAAAAATTCTGATGACTGTTCTGATGAGATCTACCTAGAACACGTGCATAAATCTAAAATAATTGCATGGGATAAGATTAGTATTAATTATATTCATTATGCCTTCACCCCTGGAGCTGAGGTGGGGTCAATTCCATGCAAATGTATGGCAGAGAATGATAGATTCCCAAGGAAAACTTGAGGTGCTTCCCAAAAGATGGGGATGTGGTGGGAAACAGATGTTTCTCACCTAAATCTGCACATATTCACTGACTAAGACAATATTAACACAAGAAACATAAAGAGTTACTCTAATATCTAATTCCACAAAGCTAGCAGCCTGAAACAAAATCCATATATTACCTTCCAGTTCTGTAGGTCACAAGTCTAGCTCACCATTGCTGAAATCAAAATCAAGGTGTCAGTCAGGCTGTTTTCCTCAGAGCCTCCTGGGAAAAATCTCCTCACAAATAACTCTTGTTGTTGACAGCAGTCATTTCTTTGCAGTTGTAGGACTCATATCCCCTTTTCTTGCTGACTCTAGGCTGGAGGTCGTTCTTAGCTCTTTGATCCTTTTCACGTGACCTTGTTCATCTTAAAGCCAGCAACGGCTCAGTGAATTCCTCTCTTGCTTCAAATATCTGATTTCCTCTTCTACAGCTCTCTGGAGAAAAACCATACTTTTACAGGTTCATATGATTAGATCAGGTTAACCCAGAAAAACCTCTCTACCTAAAAATCAACAGTGCCAAATAACAAAACCTAATCCTGGTAGCATGAACCATTATATTCCACCAGGGAATTACTCAGGACATAGACACCAGAGACAGCAGATGATCTTTGGGGAAATCTTGGATTCTGTTTAACACATTTACCTAATTACTTTTGGCCTATTAATTGGTCTCTTAAATAAGTTCTTAACATCTCTCCACTTTAGAAAAGTATTTTCCATTATCATGCCAGGTATATTTTCAGGGACAGAAATTAATTATCATTCACATTTAGCAATTAGGGCCTTTGAAGTGTTTAAATTGTTAAATTATTTTTTTGATCCTGTAATTTGGTGATTCAACCAAAGACTGATCAGCCTCTGAGTTTCCCTTGAAATGGTCGGTTATCATCTTATCTATGATCATTACAATGGGCTTAATTGTCGTGGGTTCAATTTTCCCTACTCCATTATCTTCCCACTCATACTGAAATTTGATTGTTTTACTCAGTTACTATGTATTCATAAAAATAAATCCCATCTGCAATGCCATATTTAAAAAGTCATTTAAACAAGTGGGCAGGATGCAAAAGCTTATGATGGGGAAAGAGACATTTATGGTGCTTCTCTGAACATAATGAAATTGAAATATTGAAGATTTCAGTACACCAAAATAGCTATAATAGTGTATATATTGTAATGCAAACAAAAATATCAGTGACATATTCCCAGAATTACTTTTTACTCTTTTCCTTTTGTTAGCATAATTTTGGTAAAGGAATTAATGAAACGGAATCTGTTAAAAATAAACTTGATTGCTTCACCTCTAATTCAACATACTTTTCCATATGTTACCTTTACTTTCAATACCAGTTTTCTCTTCTTTTTCCTTCTTGACCTCTGCTCCTTCATTATTCTTTATATTCGATAATAAAAGCCCAATTCACTCTGAGAATCTGATAAAAATCCATTGCTCTTTATGCCACAGAAATGAATATATGCATATATATACAACATTTTGCCTTCAATTTGAAAGGCTCACCGATCCTGAAACTCTCTCCACTTCATATCTCCTGAGTTTTGGTATTTATTTTTTTGAAAATATATTTAACTACTCTCCCTCTCTGTTGCTGTAGCTCTCAGCCTAGGATAAGCTTTTCTTTCTTACGTCTTGTTTACTGCCATCATATCCTTGCCCTTTCCAGACAATAGTGTATCTATACTCAATACACTTCACACACAGATAACGTTTAAATATCTTTTCTAAAAAATCTCTTTCGATGTATGTGTTTATTCAAACGTCTCCCTCTATCTCCTTTAGTGCTCATTCCTCTCCTCTAACTTACGAAGCCCCTTTCCATATCTTTTCCTTAAACCCAATAGTTTATTCCATTCCCTAATTACTGGTTGTGGAAAATGCTTAGACAAGTGTCTTCCTGGCTTCAGCTAAATTGAAATACTTCTGAATGAAGTCAACCTCTTCTTTGCTGCCTGCATGCCTTTTTTGCAGGTTACTTCAGATCTGCCAGTAAAGCCCTCACCTCATCTGTCTACCCTCCTGCTGTACATTTATTTTTCAGGTATATGTAGGATGCTCAATGTTAATTTCAAAGAATTTTTACTCTGTTCATTTTCACTATTTCTAAACAGCAAAGTGAAAAAGAAAAAAAAGGTCTATGTCTTTTGTTCCTGTCCTATCTTTCTTCCACTTTCCACTGCTAATTAAGAGTATTGTATTGTCTGTAAAAGCTCACATAAGCATGTAATGAAATACTAATAGGGAAAATAAATATTTTGATAAATTAAATTTTCTATATTTTCTTAAAAATATAGAAAAAAACTGACTTTATAGAATTGAATGTATTTTAAAATCCTGTTTTAAAAATCTGCTGTCAATTATCTTAAAAAAAAAAAAACTTACATGTAATACAATATTAAAACAGGCATATATATAACCTTGAAAATAAAATGTTAAGTGGAGGAGAAATTTTTCATTCTCTGTGAAAAAAAAAATGAAATGGGCTAAGTTTTAAAAGTTGCTCAGAGGTTAACTTTTTAATGTAACAATATATGGATTTGATTTCAAAAAAGAAACCCCAACACCGGAAGCAGAGTTTTTGACCCTACATCATATCTGGATTCTGATGTCTGACAACAGAATGAAGAAAAGGGGAATAAAAAGAAAAATCAATGTGAATCATATTAGTGTCTGGTGCAGAGAAAGGGCAGTGGTTTTAAGAGTAACCCTTACGATGAAAAGACCCAGATAACACTAATTCAGTGAGTGAGGGGCTCAGTGACTGAGAGGGAACACATAGTAAAGGGATAATGCTTTTATGGCTGTAAAGCACCTGGTTTTGTTTAGGACAATATATTGACTTCTTATGGCTCTTTTCTGGTGGCAGGCTCCCAGGCCAGAATGGAAAGAAGACATTTTGTCAAGAGTTTCTTCAAATACACAGACAATAGCAATACAATTATCTATGGATGCACAAATTTTTAGCATGAATTCTCTGGGACGTATATCAATTCTCTCAGTGACATTAGCAAAGTCAATCAAGAATCAATGTAGCTATTTAGAAATACAAATACCTGCAGGAATTATGGGGAATGGGAGGTGGGAAGAAAAGAAATTTAGCCACCAGAACAGCCATTTCCACTTTTCAATGCTGAAAGGAGAAAATTGGATGATGAAGACACACAATCATTGTATGTTATTAATTTACACAGTTACTCTACCTCTAGGCTGGTGGCCTAAGGAAATACCTGTTATTTTTATATTTACATTTTCATTGGTGTAGATTAGGCATTATGGGAATTCAGAGTGTCAAGCCAACACAATAAAGTGACACTCTTAACAACCTACCTTAGGAGGTGCTGAAAAACTGTTCCCTTTAGAACTATATTCTGCCCGCCTCTTCATGCTGCTCATAGAGAATAGCACCTATTAGACTAATTCTTGCCAAATAAAGTTTTCAATTGATGACTTTAAAGAGTAGCTATCTGGAAGTAGAGAGCATTACATAGATTTTATGGAGTTCATTTGCTCCCCTTGTTTTATCTGTAGGTGTATTAGTCAGTTTTCACTCAGCTGGTAAAAATATGTCCAAGACTGGAGAATTTACAAAAGAGGTTTATAATGGACTTACAGTTGCACATAGCCGTGGAAGCCTCATAATCATGGTGGAAGGCGAGGAGGAGAAAGTCACACGCTACATGGATGGCAGCAGGCAAAGAGCTTGTGCAGGGAGACTCCTGTTTTTAAAACTATCAGATCTCGTGAGACTTATTCACTATCACGAGAACAGCATGAGAAAGATCTGCCCCCATGATTCAATTACCTCCCTCTGGGTGCCCCCCAAAACACGTGGGAATTCTGGGAGATACAATTCAAGTTGAAATTTGAGTGGGGATACGGCCAAACCATATCATCACCCCTGGCCCCTCCAAAATTTCATGTCCTCACATTTCAAAGCCAATCGTGCCTTCCCAACAGTCCCCCAAAGTCTCATCTCATTTCAGCATTAGCCCAAAAGTTCAGTCCAAAGTCTCAGCTGAGACAAGGCAAGTCCCTTCCGCCTATGAGCCTGTAAAATCCAAAGCAAGTTAGTTACTTCCTAGATACAATGGGGGTACAGGTATTGGGTAAATACAGCCATTCCAAATGAGAGACATTGGCCAAAATAAAGGGGTTACAGGGCCATCCAAGTCCGAAATACAGCAGGGCAGTCAAATTTTAAAGCTACTAAATGATCTCCTTTGACTCCAGATCTCACGTCCAGGTCATGATGATGCAAGAAGTGGATTCCCATGGGCTTGGGCAGCTCCACCCCTGTGGTTTCTCCCTCCCAGCTGCTTTCACAGGCTGACATTGAGTGTCTGTGGCTTTTCCAGGAGAAAGGTGCAAGCTGTAGGTGGTTCTACTACTCTGGGGTCTAGAGGACAGTGGCCTTTTTCTCACAGCTCCACTAGGTGGTGCCCCAGTAGGGACTTTGTACTGGGGCTCCAATCCCTCATTTCCCTTCTGCACTGGCTTAGAAGAGGTTCTCCACGAGCGTCCCATCCCTGCAGCAAACTTCTGCCTGGACATTCAAGCATTTCCATGTATCTTCTGAAATCTACACAGAGGTTCCCAAACCCCAATTCTTGACTTCTGTGCACTTGCAGGCTCAACACTTGTGGAAGCTGCCAAGGCTTGTGGCTTGCACCCTCTGAAGCCACGGCCCAAGCTCTATGTTGGCCCCTTTCAGACATGGCTGGAGCTGCTGGGATGCTGAGCACCAAGGCCCTAGGCTGCATACAGCACAGGGACCCTGCGTCCAGCCCATGAAACCAATTTTCTTCCTAGGCCTCTGAGCCTGTCATGGGAAGGGCTGCTGTGAAGACCTCTGACATGCCCTGGAGACATTTCCCCATTGTCTTGGGGATTAACATTTGGCTCCTAGTTACTTAATGCAAATTTTGGCAGCCAGCTTGAATTTCTCCTCAGAGAATGTGATTTTCTTTTCTATCACATTGTCAGGCTGCAAATTTTCCAAACTTTTATGCTCCATTTCCCTTTAATACTGAATACCTTTAACAGCACCCAAGTCATGTCTTGAATGCTTTGCTGCTTAGAAATTTCCTCCACCAGATACACTAAATCATGTTTCTCATGTTCAAAGTTTCACAAATCTCTAGGGCAAGGGCAAAATTCTGCCAATCTTGTTGCTAAAATATAACAAGTCAGCTTTGCTCCAGTTCCCAACAATTCCTCATCTCTATCTGAGACCACCTCAGCCCGGATTTCATTGTCCATATTATTATCAGCATTTTGGTCAAGGTCATTCAACAAGTCTCTAGGAGTTCCAAACTTCCCCACAGTTTTCTATCTTCTGAGCCCTCCAAACTGCTCCAACCTCTGCCTGTTAGCCAGTTCCAAAGTTGCTTCCACATTTCTGGGTATTTTTCAGCAGCACCTCATCCTAATTGGTACAAATTTACTGTGTTAGTTCATTTTCACACTGCTGATAAAGACATATGTGAGACTGGGCAGTCTATATAAACCAAAAGAAGTTTATAATGGCCTTACAGTTCCACGTGGCTGGGGAAGCCTCACAATCATGGAAGAAGGAGGAGTAAGTCATGTCTTACCTGGATGGCAGCAGACAAATAGACAGCTTGTGTAGGGAGACTCCCGTTTTTAAAACCATCAGATCTCGTGAGACTTATTCACCATCACAAGAACAGCATGGGAAAGACCTGCCCCCATGATTCAATTGCCTCCCACCGGGTCCCTCTCACAACAGATGGGAATTCAAGGTGAGATTTGGGTGGGGACACAGACAAACTATATCAGTAGATAGGTAATTGAAATGTGTAATATCAGTATTCAGCAGTGCCTGAATAGGTTTAGATGTCAGCTTTTTTTTTTTTTTTAACCACTTTCTAAAGTAAGCCCAAATTATTTATCAGAGGAGGAAAATCAAAGTTAATGTAACTTGTCAAAAATATTTAGGGTGATAATAGTGATATTATAGAGGCTGTATTTCAGAGTATAACAGCCATTTTACAATTCAACATTTAGTTACACAAAAATATAAATTTTATACAAATCAATAACTAAATTTTATGCTATTAAAATGTTTTGAATGGGTGTAACACTTGCAGTAAAACACTTCACTAAAGGATAAGATTTGGTTTTCAAGTAAGCTTCTACGACTTAATACCTGTAAGATCTTGTCAAGTGAAACTTAGGATCACTTTTTATCTATTAAATACAGATTAAAAATTCCTATCTTACAGAGTTGGAATGAAGCTTAAATTAGAAAATGAGGTTAGATCACTTTGCAACTGTAAAGAATAAAAATAAATTCTAGATATACTATTGTCATTGTTAAGTAAGTATAGTCAAGATAAACTTACGAAGGTACTTCTTTAAACGGAAAGTAATAAACACAAAAATTAGCTAAAATAGAAGACATTCAAGTTAAAAATTACTTTAAAAAAGTATTTGTTGAAAGTACTGAAAGTCACATGGTGGGTAAATAACAGAAAATAGATTAGTACAAGTTTCCAGCTTTTTGTGAACAACAATATTAAGTGCACTGCTTCTTAAGTAGAAGCTTTGTAAATGAGTAGCGGCATTTTTTATCTTAGTATCAGTAAAATATTCTGGATTAATCATTACAAAACTATATTATATAAGAAATTATTGTACAGCCCAAAAAGACAATCATGCTCTATTGAGAACCACTGGGAAAGCAGCCATGAAGCTCTGCAGTTAGTGGGGTCAGCATGCATCTTTGACTACATACCTAAGCCTGTGTCTTTTCTACTGATAGAAGAAAAATCATACTCAATTCTGACAATATATCTTTTCAGTTCCACATTTTTTACATGTTTACTTTTCAAGGGGATGTTCCATTTATCTGGTAAAATTCATCAACTGTTTCACAAATTTTTTCTACTTTTCTGTAACATCTATTAATACATTGATAAAAGTTATTTGAAAGTTTTGTTTGCCAACTTGAGCGTTTGAGTCACCTATCTTTTTCTGTTACATTTCTATTCCCTACTTTGCTTCTTGATTATGAGTCACATGTTCTTTATTCTTCATGTGCTTTGTTATTTTCTATTTTATGCATAACATTGCATGTAAAGTGTAGTAGAGACTGAAGTATATATTATTTATTCCAACAATGGATATACCCGTATCTCCTGTAAAACTACTTGGCTGAGAAGTTCAACCAATTGCATCTGAAGTTGAAATGGGTTTTGGTTTAATTGCAGCTTTGTTAAGATTCAGTTTCTTACAGGTGTAAACCAAAAAGTGCCTGAGTCTCAATCAATTTAGAAGTTCATTTTGCCAAGGTTAAGGACATGCACCCAGAAGACATGTCTGTGCCTTTCTCCAAAGATGATTTTGAGGGCTTCAATATTTAAAGGGAAAAAGGCAGATCTTGTGGAAAGAGGAGGAAATTTTTAAAAGGTTTGAGTAGATAAGAAACGAATCTTTGATTAGCCTTTCACTGAATGCACAATTTGCATGTGAGAGGTGGGTAGAGGAATAGTCACTTATGCCTTCATATAGCTCAGTGAATCTGCATTTTTACATAAGATAATGCAAACAATAGGGCGGAGGAAGCAATTAGATATGCATTTGTCTCAGATGAGCCAGTGGGGTGACTTTGAGTTCTGTCCTCTATCCAGCACCTGTGAAGATAAGTTGTCAGTTTATATCACCAGGGTAAAATTTAACAGAATCAAATAGGAGGCAGGTTTGCCTGGTAAAGTTCCCAGCTTGACGTTTCCCCTTTGGCTTCATGATTTGGGGTGTGGAGATTTATTTTTCTTTCACATTGGTTAATATTTTGATGGTGTAGTCAGGAATTTGATGAGTAGGATTCCATTGATCTCTCTACATAAAACAAACCAATAGCTCTTCTTGTCACAGGAGAGTGCTCTGCTTTATAACGTAGCCACCAGCTTTTTGGACTGATGGTCTCTTTGCTATCTAACCCAACTCCTGTATCTTGGGAAATTTCTATGTCTTAGGAAATCTCCTCTCACCATGATGCCCTACTTTTACCTTTTGCTGGACTATTGCTATGCACTCATTGAAGTTTCTGTGTGCCTTGGAGTATCCTCTTTTCCATCCTGTCCTTGGCCCATTCCCTGTCTTATTATTGTAGTGTACTCACTGAAAGGTAATATGTAATATGCATGTAGTCTGTTTGAACTAGTATAACAGAAATACCATAAACTGGGTGGCTTATGAACAACAAACATTTATTTCTCACAGCTCTGGAGGTTTGGAAGTCCAAGATCAAGGTGACATTCAGAGTCTGGTGAGAGCTCATTGCTTATAGATAGCACCTTCTTCCTGCATTCCCCCATGGTATAAGGGGCAAGGTAGTGATCTGGGATACCTTTTATGGAGGACTAATCTCATTCATGAGTACAGACCCCTCATGATTTAACAAACTCCCAAAAATGCTATCTCCTAATATTATTACATGGGGAATAAGTTTTAACACATGAATTTTATAGCTAGACCATAATATGTACCAAAGTTGGGTCTTTCCACACTTATGTTTTACCTCATCTTTTTCTTGTTGCAGCTGTGCCTTTGTTGAAAACCTATGAGACAGAAATGGCAAGTCAGTGTAACCTTATCCTGTGAATGGGACTCCTAGGACTAAACCACCCTGCCAGATCACATAAGTCATTACAAATTGTTAAGGTTTAGATGGTTTTTCCTTTCCTCTCTTTCTGTCACGATCATTATTTTCTTTTCATTAACCAAAATTTAGTTCATGTAGATTTCTTTGCCTCAGCTTTCTTATGAACTTACATATATACCTGTGTGCGTACACATACACATGACACATATACAACACACACACACACTTTTTTATAGCTTATTATTTTGCTCTTTATTATTAGGGAACAATGGTCTCCTGTGACTTTCCATATCCTATAAAATCATATTGGTAAAATATTTACTAGTTTCAAATATTGTATTTCAAAAGTTATTTAACCACAGCAATTTCCGTGGATAATATTTTTTCAGGCTTTTGCTTTATGTTTTGATTGGGTTTCTTTTTCTAACGCCCAGTAGAAAGAACTCCATAATTTCTATATATACTATCTATCTATCCTCTACTCAGTAGGTTCAGTGAGGAAAAGGATCATGTGTGCATTCCTTAACTATGTACTCAAGGCATATTGTGCAGCTTGCTGCACAGTGGACACTACAAGTTTATTCCTTAAGTATATAAATACATTAATGCACAATGAGAGCATTTTATAAAGAGGTTCCTTGTTACCAATTTAGAGACTATACAGCTTTCGACTGGAAAACAGTTTTTAATTGTGCATTTACAGTTAGATTAATAAACACTCAAACATCTCTCTGACACTATCAAAGTCCTGTGAATTACATATCTCTATGTTGTGGGCAACATTTATAATCCATGATCAAAATAAAGGCATTCGGATACAAATTTTCCCTCTGCCTTTAGATAAAACTCCCAAATGAATCTATATTTTTCTGATGAATTTTCTAATGAATAAAATTATATAAGTTTCACTTAGCTATCTATACTGAACACAAAATCCTGAAACAATGGTTTCAGCAACACTTTCAACATTTCCATTACTGTTTGTGATTAGATATTTCTAATCAATTTACACTAAATTTAAAGTACAATGTAATTTACATAATACTTAATGCAATGACTTTTTCCATAAAAAGTAGTAAAAGTGACAGTAAAGCTAATATAAATACTAAATACTGTTTTACTAGCGGTTTCTTTTCTGAAATGTGTATTAGTTTTGAAATATAGAGTCAAGACAGGTGTTCTGATTTCTATTGACACATCTCTGTTTTAAACACTTACCTATCTAACTAGCTAGAAAGTTAATACATATTTAAGTACAATAAAGACTGATCCTTAGTCAATTTGTCAATATGTAGGACATTGACAGGCTACCAAACTACTACGTGCCTCAGAAGACATTCACATGAGCTTCAATTTTTATATGATAATTGACATTTTCAGAACCTAGTGCTCTATCAGTTAGCAAAGATGAATATATCCAAAGATGATAACAATTTCCAAAACAATTTCTGTTAAGTGCAGGTATCTAGAGAAAGTGTAGCAAGTTCAAGTGATAGAAAATTGCAAGATTAAGAAAATAATTACAAAAAATATATGAAATCAGTTATTGACAGCTTTGTGGAAACTGCTAGGTTTTTGTATCTTACCAAATTCCAATCTAAATCCATGGGTGGGAAATAAATATGAAACAGAAAATCACTATGTAGGTTCTTAACTTATTTTCATGTTTCATATTATGATATTTGTAGCATCTATTAATAGTTTGAGTATTTGAGTACTATTTATAATAACTGACAGTTATTAATATAACATCCAAATATATCCCTTATGCTTCTTAAGCCCAGAAACAAAATACGTTTGCACTTAATAATTAAAGATATTTAAATATATTTTCATTTATTAAATATACATTTTATTAAAATTTTTGGTCAAGTTACTGAAGTATTTTTTATTAAAACTGATCATAATATTTAATATTACTTTTTATTAACTGTCATTATAATTATTAGTTCTCAATGACATTAGCTCTCAATGAAGACATGCATGCATACACAGAAGGCAGCATCACTCATTCAGTCATTCATTCATCTATTAATCCATTTAACAAATCATTATTGAACAGCTATCATATATGGGAATGATATTGCATACAGGAACACCTAGACCCTTATTGCTGCTCTGCCATTGTTGAAAATCTATGAGAAAGAATTGGCAAGTCAGTGTAATATTATCCTGTTGTTACTGGAATGGGGTCCTAATCCAGACCCTAAGAGAGAGTTCTTGGACCTTGTGTAAGAAAGAATTCAGGGCAAGTCCATACAGTAAAGTGAAAGCAAGCTTATTAAGAAAGTAAAGGAATAAAGAATGGCTACCCCATAGGCAGAGTGGTGGTGTGGGATGCTCAGTTGATTATACTTACAGTTATTTTTTGATTATATGCTAAACAAGTGGGATGAATTATTTATGAGTTTTCTGGAAAAAGTGGGCAATTTCTGGAACTGAGAGTCCCTCCCCTTTTTAGGCCATATACGGTAACTTCTGGACACTGCCACATAAACTGTCATGTGCTGGTGGGAGTGTCCATTAGCATGCTAATGCATTATAATTAATGTATAATGAGCAGTGAGGATGACCAGAGGTCACTTTCATCACCATCTTGGTTTTGGTGGGCTTTGGCTGGCTTCTTTACTGCAAACTGTTTTATCATCAAGGCCTTTGTGGCTTGTATCTTGGGCCAACCTCCTATCTCATCCTGTGACTTAGAACGCCTAACCTACTGGGAATGAAGCCCAGTAGGTCTCAGCCTTATTTTACTCAGCACCTATTCAACATGGAGTCTCTCTGGTTCTAATGCCTCTGACACTGTGAGTAAGACTTCTAAGATAGTAACCTCTTCTCTCAAAGATATTGCACTTGTGTGAATAGAAAGTTCATTTATTAGAACATATATAGAATAAGAAATTCTTCTGTAGCCAAATTACATCAACCCTTCAGGACTTAGCTTCCTTCTAAATAATTCCATATTCTGTAAACTTTTTATAAAAATCTATTTACTGGATTCTAATTGCACTTAAAGTTTTCAAGTTAGACAATTGGCATGGATTAAAATAGTTTTAATCTTAGCACAGGCCCTGATATTTAATTATTTCAAAATAAGCTTAACATTCTACTAATCAACTGATAAAATCCACAAATAAAAGCTAGCTGTTTGGAGAGTGAGAAAAGGAATTTTTTGGAAGGAGAAAACATCTGAAGACATTAGGCAGAAAAAAACGGCTTGGGTTACTGGAAAACCAAAATAAATCTTATGTAGTAAGATAATATTTATGAAGAAAATGAATTTTAAAATATGGTGGGGCCATATCATAAAGTCTATCAAAAAGCTCTGAAATTATTTTGAATTTATATCAATTTCTAGAGCTTCTATAATAAAGTATCAAAAACTAGGTGGCTTAAAGCCACAGAAATTTATTTTTTTACAGTTCTGGAGGCTAGTTGTCCAAAAGTAAGGTGTGAATGGGCTTCATTTCTTTGAGATCAGATGGGAAGATAATTTGTTCCATGTCTTTCATTTCTGGTGATGACCCAAAAATCCTTGGAGTTCACATGTTCACTTGGCTATCTTCGTAGTGTATCTGCATGTCTAAATTTCACTCTTCTTACAAGAACACTTGTCATATTGGATTAGGAATACAGCCTACTCCATTATGACCTCATATTTACCCACATTTCAAAGAATTCACATTTAATACTTCGATTTAGTACCTATCACTGAAGGTATAACATTGTAGATTCTCATTTTCTGATTATTAAGTTAAACACTAATAAAGCTACTAGTCTGGGAGAATTTTGCAGACAGAATGAAAGACTGAAGTATATGATTTAAAAATATGCAGATTATCAGGTTGGGGCTGGCCCAATCAAGGGAACATTTTAAAAGCAGAGAATTTTCTCCAGACAGAAGTAAAAGAGGGAGTAAGAGATTCAAAACATGAGGGGCATTCAGTGTGTCACTGTTGACTTTGAAGATGGAAAGGACCACATGTAAGGACTGGAGATTGGTCTCTTAGAGCTGAGAGTTACCCCTGGGCAACAGCTAACAATGAAACAGGGACCTCAAGTCATACAACCACTCGAAAATGAATTCTGCCAACCATAATAAGCCTGGAAGAATTCAACAGGGAAGTCATCAGGTCTTCGACTTCGTGTTGATAGGAGGCTTTTTATTACTTATTCGATCTCGTTATTCCTTATTGGTCTGTTCAGATTTTCTCTTCATGACTCAGTCTTGGTAGATTGTAGTGTTCAAAAGTGTATCCATTTCTTTTAAGTTATCCAAATTTTTTGGCATACAGTTGTTCATAATAGTCTCTTATCATCTTTTGTGTTTCTATTGTGTCAATTGTAATATCTTTTTTCCATCTTTCATTTTATCTATTTGAGCCTACTATCCTTTTTTTTTTCAGTCTGGCTAAAGGTTTCTTGATTTTATGTTTTTAAAATCCAACATTCTGTTTTGTTGATCATTTGTATTATTTCTAATCTGTATTTTGTTTGTTCCTGTTCTGATCATTATTATTTAATTCCTTCTACTAATTTTAGATTTAGCTCTTTCTTGTTTTTCTAGTTCCTTGAGGTGCAACATTAGGTTGTTTATTTGAGATCTTTCTTCTTCTTTGATAAAGACATTTATCGCTATAAATTTCCATCTGGGAATTGCTTGGGCTACATTCATAGGTTTTGGTATGTTGTGTTTCCATTTTCCTTTTTCTCTAGGATTCTTCTAATCTCCTTTTTTTTTTTCTTTTTCTGTCTTTTTTTTTTTTTTTTTTTTTTTATGAAACCGAGCTCTGTCACCCAGACGAGAGTGTTGTGACATGATCTCAACTCACTACAAGTTCTGCTTCCTGGGTTCAAGCAACTCTTGTGCCTCAGTCTCTGCAGTAGCTGAGACCACAAGCGCTCGCCCCCATGATCAGCTAATTTTTTGTATTTTAAGTAGAGAAGGGTTTTAACCATGTTGGCCAGCCTGGCTTCATGTGATCCACCTGCTTTATCCTCCCAAATTGCCGGGATTACAGGCATGAGCCACTGTGCTTGGCTCTAAACTCCCTTTTAATTTCTTCATTGACCCATTGGTTGTTGAAAACCAAAACTATAAAACTACAAGAAGAAAACATAAACTTCATGGCACTGGCCGGAGCAAGATAAGACCACAAAAGCACAGATGACGGAAGTAAAACTAGACAAATGAGATCCCATCAAACTAAAAGCCTTCTGAACAACAAAGGAAACAATCAATAGAGTGAAGAGACAACCTACAGAATGGCAGAAAATATTTGCAAACTATAAATCAGACAAGGGGTTAATATCCAAAATATATGAGGAAAGAAACAACTCAATAGCAAAATAAAAATAATAACAGCAACATTAATAAATAATCTGATGAGGCTGGGTGCGGTGGCTCACATCTGTAATCCCAGCACTTTGGGAGCCCGATGCAGGCGGATCACCTGAGGTCGGGAGTTCAAGACCAGCCTGACCAACATGGAGAAACCCCATCTCTACTAAAAATACAAAATTTTGTATTTAGTATCTCTACTAAAAATACAAAATTTTACAGGCATGGTGGGGCACGCCTGTAATCCCAGCTACTCGGGAGGCTGAGGCTGGAGAATTGCTTGAACCCGGGAGGTGGAGGTTGCTGTGAGTCAAGATCACACCATTGCACTCCAACCTGGGCAACAAGAGTGAAACTCCATCTCAAAAAAAAAAAAAAAAAAAAAAAATACATAAAAATAAATAATCTGATGAAAAAATAGGAAAAAGACCTGAATAGGCATTTCTGAAAAGAAGACATACAGAGATAAGAAAAAATGCTCAGCATCACTAATCATCAAGGAATTGTAAATCAAAATCACAATGAGATATCACCTCACTCCAGTTAGAATGGCTATTATCAAAAAGACAAAAATTTGGCCAGACGTGGTGGCTCACACCTGTAAACCCAGCCCTTTGGGAGGCTGAGGCAGGGGGATCACCTGAGTTCGGGAGTTCGACACCAGCCTGACCAACATGGAGAAACCCAGTCTTTACTAAAAATGCAAAATTATCCTGGCATGGTGGCTCATGCCTGTAATCCCAGCTACTCAGGAGGCTGAGGCAGGCGAATCATCGCTTGAACCTGGGAGGCGGAGGTTGCAGTGAGCCGAGATCGCGCTATTGCATCCAACCTGGGCAACAAGAGCAAAACTCTATCTCAAAAAAAAAAAAAAAAAATTTTAAGAGTGTTATCAAAATATCATATTATGCCCCATATATATGTACAATTATTATGTGGCAATTCAAAATAAAACAAAACTTCAAAAAATAACAAGCCTGGAAGAAGATTCTTCCCTAAAAACCTGTAAAATGAAACACAGTCTTGCAAACACTAATTTTTGCTAAGACCTTGAGCAGAGAATCCAGCCCACCATGCTGGATTTCTGACTTATGGAACTATAAACTAATACATGACTGTTTTTTTGAGCAACTAAGTTTTTGGTCATTTGTTACACAATAATAAACTAATACAAGTGTGGCCTTTGTCTTAGCTTTATCTTTTTGGGTCATTATTCCTCCTTACAAGATGCATAGCAGCAGTGCCAAGAAGGGAAACATGTTTTAATTTCTTTTTTGTTCCTTTCTCTTGTCCAAGTATGCTCTAACAACTCCTTACAAATTTCTACTCTATAAGATTTTGATGTGCTATATGGTATGTTATATATGGTATTTGCTCGATTGTTTTTCCCATTCTTTCAAGCTAAAATATAATATTTTTAGCCAGCCTTTTCAGAAAAAAGATAATTAAGCTCAGTTTACTTTCTTGAAACCTCTTTCTCTTTTCTTTTCATAAATTTTAAAAACTCATTATGCAAATATAATAAATTTCTGTTAAATAATACTGTTAAGCCAAAGTAGGATTTATATTTTTCTAAATGTAAGCTTAAGGCTTGATGATTTCCTTTCCTACACTCAAGCCCAAGCAGTAATGGAAACACTTGAATTTACTTTTGCAACTGATTTCTCAGAAGATCGATTTCCTTTTTATGACATTTCCTATAGGGCCTCACAAAGATCTGTTAAACTGGTCCACGTGTAGAAATACATCTGCTAAGCAGGCCCGTTTCCACAGCCATCCTTCAAAGTCTCAGCTGAATCAGGTCTATTATTTTTTAAAGCACTCCTTCAACTCACCTTTCAGTTCACACACCCAGTTGAGTACTTTTCCTCTACTAACCCACCAGATTTCTGTGTGTAGCAGACTTACGTGGGCTTTGTCCAGGTGTACACCTCATTTTTAAAACATTCTCAACTAAACTGGCCTTTGATTAATAAAGTAAAGCACTTTTGTAACATCATGCGTAACTTTATTTTTTTCACCTCAACAACTTATGCTACCAGCACTTCTTGGTGAAAAAGGCATTGTTGTGACTATCTCAGGATGATCTTTTGTTTAAAAAGATTTAAACCTCTCATGAAACTAAGTATTGATAGGTCATGATCAGCAGACATGTCGGTACAGTTCTTCTATGACAGACTCTGATCGTAGATAACAGGAAGAACATTTAAAATATCTTGGCCTTTGTTTGTTTTAGGTCGTTGTTTTCAGCAGAGAAAAAAAAAATAAACCTGGGATTTCACAATCTTACAAATGCTACAGTATGACATTTACTGAGAATATCTCAGGATGCATCAACCTGATACAGAAGCTGTTTTTTTTTAAGATAATTACAGAAAATGTATTTACCATCTTGTGAGATGATATTAATATGTTTATTATCATACTGTCTGAGAGTAGAAACTTTTCAAATCCTCACACCACACCTTATATTTATTTATAATTTTACATGCTGACATTAGGTTCTCACATGCCCTGTGACTTTTCCTTCTCTGGGAAATAACTTTTACTGCTAAATAACATGCATCCTGAGGCTTTTCACCAATGTGACTTTTTAAAATAAAAACTTTATTTAGTTTTCTTTGTGATTTCAATATCCATTTAAAATAATTAGCTCTTTCTAGTGTCAAAAACAGTGATTTATGATGAAGAATTTTTTCAATTTTATTGGAATATTCCTAAATTTTTTAGTTTGGTTGTCACAGATGACACACGAAGAAGTAGGAAACTTGAATGACTAGCACAGCAAAAGCCCGTGAAGACGAAGCCTTCATTGTGACAGCAAGTTTTCTTTGTCGTGTCTCTTGTTACACTTGTGAAATAATTCACAAGGTTATAATTATCGGCAACTTTCCTAGAATTATTTATGGTTTCAGACCTATAATCCTTCTTTTTCTCTCATACCTCATCTTCAAGACCACTACACTGGCTGGGTGTGGTGGCTTACGCTTGTAATCCCAACACTTTGGGAGGCTGAAGCAGGAGGGTTGCTTGAGGCCAGGAGTTTGAGACCAGCCTGGGCAACAGAGCAAGACCCTGTCTCTACGAAAAAAAAAAAAAAAATTAGTAGAGCATGGTAGCCCACGCCTTTAGTCCTAGCTACTCATAAGACTTAGGCAAGAGGATTGCTTGAGCCCAGCTGTGTGGGGCTGCAACGAGCCATGATCATGCCACTGCCCTCCAGCCTGGGTGAAAGAGCAAGACCTTGTCTCCAAAAAATAAAAATAAACAAAAACAAGAAAAATAAATAAATACTACACTGGACTCTCAGACATCTTTATTTTTTTAAAAGGCTAATAAAATATAAAACAGAGGATATACTAAATAAGTAAAAATTTTTAAAAGTAAAATATAGAAACTTCACAAAACAATTTACTTCCAACCTACACAATCAAGATTATACAATGTTTATAGCAATAACAAAGTGTAAATGAGGAAAGCTGTTGTGGCATCTAAAAATGCTTTCTTCTGCATTACATTTTCCCTCTGATTTTCTTTTATAGTGATAGGGCATATTCATTCCTGTAATTTTCCTAAGTCAATTGATGGTGCATAAGAGGAGGTTAGGGTGGATGATTTGGGAGGGAGAGTCTGATGACATCAGCCTCCTCTCCTCTCTGTCTTATTAATCCCTAACTATTGCAAGCAGTCTCACCCATGTGTCCTCAAAAACTGAGAACAAGTACAACCACATTAGTACAGTGCTTTTGCACACTGCTGTATAAAAATGAATAAATCTGATAATAAGACTCTTGCTTTACTATCCACTACCATGAATTCACAAAGTACAAAGACTTTTTTTTGGATTATGGTTATGTATACCACCTATAACAACATCTCATCTAATCCAGAAACCCAAATTAAGAAACCTTATTATATATCTACATTGATTAATATCAATTATTTATTATGGCATCTTTTATTAATATTTATGTTATTTGGTTTTAGTTTAAATATAAATGTTTGCTCTCTGAGCATATCATTTTAGTGCTGAAATATAGATATAAGTCATAAAAACTTTATGTGTAAAATAATCTGTTCTATGAGTTGTCCAGTAACTATACATAATGATTTAGAACCAAGACACATAAGCCTCTAATCATATTGACAATTATGTTGGGAAACTCATATCTGTACGGATTCTATTCCACAAATCAAGTAAGAGGAAAGAACAGTTATATTAGATCAGCAGCTTCATCAAGATTGTTTCCACTTCAATGTGTGCTATTCCTGAGTTTCAGCGGTACAAGCAGGCCTTCAATAACAGAACCTCCTTTATTATTTTTGTCATCAATTCTTATTTTTTTCTTCTTTCTTACCACTTGGAAAGTTATTCAGACATTTTATGAGATAAGGTTTTATGAAACGCTATACTGTACATATCATTACAACTAAATCTTATTTTACTGTCCTTCTCGAAAAGCGAAACCAAAAACTGTCACTAGATTAATCAAATCACAGCAATGCTCCCTATTCTAGTGAAGCTATAGTTGAGCTGAAGATATCAAAAATTCACTAAATCACCATACAGATACTGTAGCGCAAATATCAAGGCAGAATTTATTTGTAGTTGTAAACTCCAACTCCATCTTCTGCACTAGTCATCTTGTTCATTACTAGCTAGTTTTCAAGGTCATGGTGGTGGTGAATAGTGTTTTGAATCTTGCAAATGTCCTTACTACTTACTGAGACTAAGTTTTGTGGATGTGATGAAACTGAAATAAAATAACATGCAAATCAATATGAGTAATTGTCAAAGTGGTACTCTACAATTAATCAAACCTACTGAAAGTTTAGATTGTATCTGTATTTTTATTTGTGTTTTCTAAGTTTCTAATATTGAGACAATTATACTATATGACTTGCTTTAGAAATTATTTATCTCCTTTTTTTCTCAATCTGATCACTTATAGGAATCATGAGGGAAAATTAAAACAAACAAGTGAATAAATATATAATTATCAAAGCCACTCCAAAACAACAGATCAACAGAATGTACTCTCTAAGACAGAGAACCAAACATGGATTTTATAAAGATCCACAAGTAATTATGAAGCATAGAGCTGAAAATCTCTAAACCAATAATATAAACATTTTAATCTCATTTTCGTACAATTGGCAAATAAGCTATACTCATGGTAATTTTGTCAGAGTTAGTGGTGGCTATGATGAGTCATTCATTCATTCATTCATTCAGGAATTCATGCACGAAATTGTTATTAAATGACTATTGCATATATTATATTCTAGGAATTCGAAATGCAAGAATAAATTAGGCATGATTCCAACACTCAAGGAGTTCACTGTGTTATGGAAGCCAAGAACACTGAAAAATTATAATGCAATGTGGCAAGTACAATGACAGAAGTATTGGAATGCAAAAAGATAAAAATTCAATGTGATAAATGCAATCACAGGCTATATCAAGAGAGTAGAGAGGAAGGATATTTAAATGTGTTTGAGATGTTATGGTAGAAAGACATAGCACTTAAGCCTTGAAATAAGATTTACACTTCAGAAGAAGGAATAGCAAACACAAAGGCATAGGAGAGTAAGAGCTAGATATTATTGAATGATACAGAGTTGCTTACAAATTATAAAAGATAAGTCTGGAAATAGAAAGCCTTAGGCATCAAGCTGGAGAGTTTCAACTTCATTGACTAGGCCAATGATTACAACAATTTGAATAAAGTAAAAGAAAATAAAAAGAGAAAATTAAGTAAAAAAAAAAAAAAAAGAAAGTAGAAATGAAAAAAAGATGAGAGAAACCCTCTAAGACTGTCAGTTTTGTAGTTTTGCAAATAAGATTAGAAAACAATAAGTTTTTATTAGTATCATTATTTCAAAACCATGAAGTCATTTTAGATCCACAGTAATACAAAATCATGTAAAAACATGGGATACTTCAATAAATTGAATACGTTTAGTTTTATGCACAATTTGTGACAATGTTCTTTTTGTTCTCTTCCGTCTAAGGACAAGTAAAAACTTCATCAGGGTTTTGGGAATCACTTGGGGGACTTGGAAAGTTTTAAATCTGGGACAAAATTAAATTTTATTTTTATCAAATCAATTCTGTCATAGTGGAAGGAAATGTGGTGGGGGACAAGATTACTTCTTTTCCCACAAATTGTTAAGATTGCATTTGGGTCAAGTTTGCTATTCTAAAATTTTTAACTGCTTTTAGCCAGGAGGTATAATTTAAAGTATCAACTTTTAGAACCAAATTGTTTGCATCAGGTTCATTAATTTACCATCTTCTTCACTGGGGCAGATCTCTCTGTTTTCAAATCATTAACAGTGTAATAGCAATCACATCAAAAGGTACTTTTTTAGAAAAAATAAAACTAATCACTACACATTAGCATGCTTACAACATTCAGTTAAGTGCATAAGAATAAATATATTTGTATAAAAAAATCAAAATTAGTCCTAACTTCTTTCACTGTAAACCAGAATAAGAAAGATTATTGTTTTTACCCTCTGTAGATTTAAAAAAATATATTAGCAAGCTTACTTAATGGGAATTTACTTAATATTTTCTGATGCTACTAAACAAAAAATGAATCCCTGGCTTTTATGCTATAGTAGTGAAGTATCTTTCACTGTTCTATATGGTTCTTTTCCACAGATCTAATTACTTAAGGAGAACAGAGCATAAGGATTGAAGGTTAACATGCAATGTCCCAGTTTTGTGCTTCTTATAGAATTATCCAAAGTAAGGTATAGTATAAAATTATAAACAACCTATGTGGAATTAATAATATAAATAATTGCTCTAAATATGAAGTGCTTTGATTTATGTCAACCTCTTACCAATAATAAATACTTTATTATAATTTTTCCACCTTATCAATGAGTATAATATAAAATATCTAGTATATGGAAAATTAGCATAGTCAATATGACAGAAATCTTAATGTTAAAATATATGGTTAGTCTCTTTTAGCTCATATTTGACTTTTTCAATATTTTGCAATTAACAATATATAAGGAAAATATTTCAAAGAAAATCTTAACGTTCTATTTTTTTCTAGTTACAAATAGGGTGGATTTTACCTGATTGCAAAATAGCATGAACTTTATCATCCATGAAAGTTGATTACATTCACACTTTTGAATAGTATTTTACTTACAGTTAATTATAAAACACATAGGTCAATATAAGTGAATTAAAAATTCCTGATGACTTCAATTCTAGAATTTCCAACACATTCTTTGATTTTTAAGTTGGTTGTTGGAAATACTATTTCTCTATATACATTTTCTAGGTCTTAATTATTTTACTTAATAATTTATATTTCTATCTTTATTTCTACTTAATAATATAAGCTGTAAAGATTCAGTCAAGCTAAGCACTCATCCACAGGAATAAAATATTGTATGATATTAGCTATATATAACCATGAGCAGAGAGAGGAAATATTTTTCAACCATTTCTCTTAATTCCTCTGGCTAAGAGTGAGAAATAGCTCCTCAATTGCCAGTGAGTTATAACATCCAAATTTGCCAAAGAGCTCTTGGTGGAGAGTTAGTGTCAAATGATCCCTCTCCCTTTTTAGAAATGTACTTAGGATGACTTGGTTCCTTTTTTCTTTTAATTTGCGCTAAACTTTTAGGAATAATTACTATCCTAGTCAACTACTCAACTCCATAATCTCAAGTAATATAAATATTCATAAATCACTTATAATAAGTATTAATGTTTTACATATTAAATATGATTATATATTATATTAGTGTTTATAGGTATACAGGTATTATATAACATATAGATATATATGTATTTAACGTGATTAAACTGAGTTTTACCTTTGTTATAATGTGCATTAAAAGTGGAATTAAAATGATCATGACCAATTTTTAAATATAAAGTGTATATTTTGACATCTGGATAACTCGTCAATCTCCCCAATTAAAATGTTGTTAAATATTGAAAGTTGAACACAAGTAAATCATATCTGCAAACTATAACTAGTGCAACCACAAAAGAAAATCGTCCTTAGCTTGGGCTGCTATAACAAAATACCATATACTGGGTGCCTAAAACAACAACATTCGTTTCTCATAGTATAGAGCCTGGGGAGCCCAAGATGAAAGACAGGCTGATTCAGTTCCTGGTGAGAGCCCTTTTCCTGGGGCTTGCAGATAGCTGTCTTCTGTGTCCTCACATAGCGGAAAGAGAGCAAGTTCTGGTCTTCCATCTTCTTCCTACAGAGAAGATCCCAGCATGGAGTCACCGCCCTTATGATCTAACTGAAATCTAATTACCTCCCAAAGGCCTCACTTCGAAATACCCTCACACTGGGGAACAGGGATTCAACATATAAATTTGGGGAGGATACAAACGTTCAGTCCATAACGAGAATTGTTAGACAAATTTAATCTAATTATATGGTGCTCTTTCACTGGAAAAGCTGAGTTGCTCAAAGATAAGACAGAAATCATATAAACTAGGATTTCATTATTTTTCCTAGAAAGTTGTAAATTAACAAAAAACACATGCCCTATGCCACTGACCATATTCTAAATCTAGCAGTTTAATATTTGCATTAGTGAGAATTTCCAGATCAGATTTCTCAGATGAATTAAAATCCTGACTTGTAAAGCAGACTACCAAGAAAAATATGCATTTAAAATTTGAAGTGATGATGGGAGATATTTTAATGATACACATTGTAAAAATATTCACTTCACATGTTGGGATTTTTTTACATGCAACCCTTTTTTAGAATCTATTCATGTGTGATTCTTTGGTCATAACACTCAGTGACAAAAAGCAGGTTACCATATTTGACCATAATAATAATTTACAAAAACAGACTCCTTAAAATAATGGTGAATTATTTTGCAACAGGGCGAAAATGAATATTCACATCTTTTCTACTAACTCCTGCCCATAGTAAAACTTTTTATATTAGCCTACTTGCTAAATAAGGAAATATGGAAAACAGTGAAGAAAAGAAAGAGAAAAGCCAGATGAGGCTGAACTGAAAGAAGAATTTAAGAATTTGACAATTAAGGTCCTTTGGAATAACTACAGAGGACATAGAAATTGGGAAGGGAAGAGATTTTTGAGGAATGTTATGAGTGTAATGAATAGGATTAGTATTCTTTGAGAGACTTAAGTACAAATGAAATTCCATTTAAATTATTTTGGCTGTAAATGTGAATCTGTGCAGAAATTAATCCACGCAATAAAAACCCATGCTTGTAAATGGTTTCTTTGGAAATGATTTCCATCTTCTACTTCCCCACTTTGGGACCAAAGGTGTTATAGTCACCATTATTTTTGATTTAAAATGTTTTTGGAATAACATCAAAAGATGGTTCTTGAATAGCATGAAAAAGCCAAACAGATAATGTAGAAAACATTCTGATGTTGGATTTGCAAATTTGGGAATAACTGAGTATTAGAAATTGTATATACTAAGTACAAAGTAAAAGCTATGTACAGTATAATAAAAAAACTTTTCTAAACTGTCATCATCTAAAACAATCCTGCTAAAAATGCAAAATGAAAATTAGTTTTTACCGAATTATAAGGACCCTATATTATTTAAAAATTGTAATTATTTGGAAATAGTGAGCAAAATCAATATCAGGATTTGTTACATTAGTTCAAAACTATGCCTGCTCTACAATCAAACCAAATAGTCTTATCCTTCAGAGATTAGATCAGCTGGTACAAACTAGTTGCAATTAGTAACTTGGTAGTTTTTTTTTTTTTTCTCAATATGCACATTGTCATGAACTGAAGAAAATGATTTTAATCATAGTAGGAATTTGGCATGTTCAGAAATGAGCTATTTTTAAAATGTAAACCTGAAATATTGCTTCCAGAGGCTGTCCCTGGACCCAGTTACAAGAACTGATGTTCTTGCAGACAACTGCTTCACAGCCATGGACTATATTTAGGGCAAAGCAGATACTGAATGGGATTGTAATTTCAAACTACGTATAATTAACTAGAGCAGCGTGTACATGTTATACAATAACTAAGCAAGACATCTGTTTGTCTGTTGATGGACTCACATAGAAAGTTCAAAAGAGCTCAAATGAGGAAGTAGGAACAAGTAATAATAGCGTATTTAACCACTACCCAGAACTCCATGAATTATTTGTTCATGCAAAAGTTATTGTGGTTTTTGCTATTGAAAGTAATGGCAAAAACCGCAATTACTTTTGTACCAACCTAATGTTTCTGTTGGCAAAGTTAATCATGTTTGAAGAGGAAAAGAAGGCAACCCTAGTGATCCATCAAGCATGCGAAAAATAATGAAGTCCACACTCCAAACTCAGAAGTAGACTGGGACAGTCAGTGAGGTAAGTACACATCAGAGTTTTGGAATTGAAATCTCAACAAGAAAATCCAGGTGGATAGGTATAGGGAAATTCTAGTTTGAATGCTCTAAAAATTACAAAATACTCCTATATTTGGATATCTAGAGGTGGTGGTTTTGGCTTTGTTTTAGCAAAAATAAAGTACCTAACTTTTCCTGTGCACACAATTATCCACGCAATTATCACAAATCCTTCCTTTCAGAAGAATGGGCTGAAGGCTGATGTTTGTGTTTATTTTCCAGGAAGTTGCACATTTCTAGCCTCAACTTTGAAAGAAATGGACCCAATAAGCCCAAGCAAACCTGACATGGCAGCAAGCACTGAGAAATTAGGAAAAAAAAAAAAAAAAAAAAGGCAAACTCCCTGCGGTATCAGAAGAGAAGCCAGAAGATCTTGGATTGTTAATAGGAGTCCCCAATCATTGGTAATAAAAGTGTGATGATAAATTTGTTTTTGTTTTAAAACACATGTTAGTGTTTGCAATCTTTCTCCCCCTCTATTTTCTTCCTTGATACCTTGTAACAACACCTCAACCATTTGAAAGACGTGGATAAATATAAATATGATTTCATAAAACAGATAAGCCACATGTCCTTGTCTGCAATTATAAAAGTAACAATTTTATATCTAAATAAGGTAATAAACACATAAGAATTTCCTGGATGGTTCAAGCTTTATCTTATAAACAAACCTTATGGAAGTGATTCAATGAAGCTATTTTCTTGCCACCTGTATTGGTCAGAGTCCAATCAGGGAGCAAAGCATACCATACTTTAGACAGGGAAAGTTTAATATAAAGATTTATTAACTTTAACTAGGAATTGAAATAATGGGAAGTTGGCTAGTAATAAGTAAAAAGAAATACAAGAATAGCATATATAAGAAGCAACCACTAATCCTAGGTCTGAGACAGAGTGCCCAAGCAGGAGGGTTCTGCCCCCACCCAAGGCTTAAAGACTTTATTAGAGAAGGTGCAGTCATAGATAACTAGGTGGTGGGGAAGTTGCTCAGGTGCTGTGATGCAAAACTCTGAGATTCCATGGAAGCCATCCACAGAGAGATGCTATATCTAGGTTCTTGTTAGAAAGCCGTGGAGTGAATGCCGTGGTTGAGTGTCATGCTGATGTAAAGCTGTAGAGGAACTACAGGGGCAGCTGTGGCTCTCCATGCGCTGCAAGAGCCTGATGTTGGAGAAGGCATTTTCCCTACCTCTCAGAAGGCTGATAATAGAACCATACCAGAAAACACAAAACAACAAAACAAAACAAAACAAAAATTCTTCATTGTCCAACACCCTCCACTGACAAAGCTTAACATTGTCCAGTTGACCAAAAAAAAAAAAATGTTTATAAGGCCTGACTCCATTATTTCAAGACAGGCAATCAAGGGTGAACTTAGAGCTGAGAGGCAATAAGTAGATAGTTGCCACAATGTCCCATCTTCAACCAAAAGCTCTTCTTTTACAAGGCTTTATTATTACTTTACTCTGTTTCAAACTTTCAGCTTCTTGTATGCAAATTTCTCACATTCATTGAGCATGTGTTTTTAGAACTTTGTACAATTTAATAGCATTCTTGTATTTGTATTTTTGGTGTGCTCATAGTCTGACTTTCTAATAATTTTTGTTTCTGCTTCGACTCCCAGTACCTTTCAGACTCTACTAAATGTGGTAAGTACCAGATTCTTTTCATTTTTCCCCAATCATATTCTTAAGAGAGAAAACAGTGGACCAAGAATAATCCTGTTTAGATAAAATTTTAAGTAATGGATAAATTCATAACCAATTAAGTGGTTTATGAATTGACTTTTAAATATTATGTTCTTTGGCTTACTACAATTAGTTTGGGGCTGCAGAAGAAAGCAGAGATTGTACACAGCAGTATCAGTGGAACAGTGTATTGAAGGTGATCAATATAAAAATGGATTTTTTTCTGTGTGATACATCATACCTGAATAGGCTATGTCAGTTTGGGATGAGTATGAATCTAAAACCTGCTCAGGTAGCCCTTTGTAGCTAGGAGAATAGTGGAGAATAACTTAGCAATCTTAGTTTTAAAAAATAAGTTCATGGTCCATGTGCTAAAACTTTTGTAATGTGCTATGTTTGTGTTTTGTAATGTGCTATGTTGTGCCCTAAAAATTAAAAGTTTATTTTTATTTATTTATTTATTTTGTGTGTGGGGAAATTTGAACACCCAGTCCTGGGAGTTAGAAGATCTGACTTCAAAGTTGTTTGTTCAAACTCCTTTTGTTGCCTACTAAATTAGAAACTTTTGCTTGGGTAAAAAGTATTGATTTACAAGGACATATATGCAATACAATCATTCAATTTGTAAAAAGAATTGAGAAATAAAAAAATTTGGGTGGAAAGTTTGTAATCCATTTTAAAGGTGTAGAATTAAATACTTTTAATAACTAAAGAAATCGCATATTTAAAATTTAAATGATTTTCAAATGGTTGTCAGGAAATAAAAGCATCTTAATTTAAAAAATAAATGTGTAAAATTAAGATAAAAGACACTTGAAATATTAGAAATATACAAAACTAAAATGATTCCATTTTATTTTAAAAAGTTCCATGTGTAACTTTCTGCTTCAATTAACATTTGGTGTTGGGGAAAGTTCAAGTCATGATGGTCGATGTTATATTTGACTCTTTGAGGTCAAACACTAAACAGAGAAAGAGCTAGAAATGTAAACAACATAAATGGGCTCAGGAGAAGAAATTCTCTGCTTTCAATCCCTTGTATTTTATTTGAAGCATGTTGTGATGCATGATACAATCCATATGAATTCTCAGAAGCAGTGTAAATCTTTTAAAATTTACAGTTTTTCCCTAATCATAAGCTACACCTTCCCCTATTTTATTTTTAAAGCTGAAAAACTAACTACACCCCATAGTGTATCTTACATAGTATATTTTCTCTAACATGTACGGTTGGTTATAAACAAAAGAAACTTTTTCTGGCAATTTTGAATAAAGCTGAAATTTGTTTTAAGGACCTCAGGGGAATGAAATAATTAAACAGAAACTTTAAAACCCAGCTCCAGAAAAGACATGAACCAGAACTGAAGTGTTTTAGTATCTAAGGATGAATAAAGCACATTTCTCTACAGTCCAATATGGCCTTATGCAATGTGAAAAAAAATGAATTCTGCAAGAGAGATTTTAGTATGTTTTTCCAAAGGAAATGTGAATGTATGCTGGGTGACTGAAAAGCAATAAATATCTACTGCAGTCTACACATACACATGTTCAACTATTCTAAAATTATCAATATGTAATTGGGAGACATTGCCTAGGAGAACAATTTTATAAATGTGCAAGCTTAGCCTTTCATCATGACTTACAAATTAGTGTAACATTCTACTACCTTAGTTCCAGATTGGTTTATGAACAGTTACTGATAATTTTACTGTTAATTTCATATCTTTTCTTTTTTAATTTGACAGACTTCTTATCTTTATGTCATCTCTTCTTCCTGCTGTTTTATATGTCATTGGGAGCTAATGAAAATGACCTAATCCACTAATTGATACACATGATATCTGATAAAATACTGCATTTGAATTCAGCACTGTAGTTTACCCTTTCAACAAATGTTTATTAAATGCCTTGTATATATTAGCCATCATTATAGTGAACAAAACAAATGAAAATTCCTTTCGTTATTAATGAAGAGACATTTTGGTGTAATGACAGCTTTCCCAGAATATGTTGATTTATTTATTTCACAGTCAGTAAGCTACAAATGCCCTCAATATCTATTAAATACCCTGAATATCTATTAAAAATTATACCTACTCAATTTTTTGGTAAACTTCACCACTTAAGTATATGTTATAGTGAGCATCGGTTGACAAAGACTTTGTAAGAGTATCTCAATTTGAAGACCTCTGGACTGAGTGGAATGATCTGGTTTCTACTTTGGGGACAACTAGATACAAGTTACTGTCTTCTCAGATCTATCTAGGTGAACATATTACAAACATCATTTGTGATTTGATATCTCTTCTTTTTACACTGGAACCTGTATTGTTTTCCCCAGTTCAGATATGTGAAATGATTGAACAGACTTACAGAATATACTCAGATAAGGCTTTGTTTTGTAAAAACGTAAGATATGTGCATTAAGAGAAAGAGGATACCTGCATGCATCAGGTATCCAAGAGGCATTCCATACCTGGAGTGTACTTAATCTGCCTTGAACAGCCAAGATGTCTGCAAAGAAAGACAAATACAAGATCCTTTCTTATTTTGGATTGAAATTAATTTTATTGAACTTGTTTTTATTTGAATCAATAAATATGTAATTTATACTAACCAGATTCTAGGGCATAACTGAGCTCATTTTACTTTCCCTATACTGTATATTTTTAAAATTATATTTTCACTTACAGGTTACCTGGGCTATAAAATTTGAAGTCATCCTCAACTCCTGTCTTTATTTTACACACCACATTGAATACACAGTAATGTGGGCTCTACCTGTTTCCACTCTTACTTCCAGTGGTCAATATTTAACAAAGAAGCCAGAGGGATCTTTTTAAATTGTCAATTGGTTCATTCCTCCAAAACTATCCAATAGCTCCACATTTAGCTCAGAGTGAAATTCAAAGTCCTTAGCAATGCCTGGCAAGGCTGTACTTAATGTGGTCCATCCTTGCCTCTCTGATTTACTTTTCTATTTCTTCCCTAAATGATCCAGCCACATTGTACTAACATGGCAGATGTGTTCTTCCTTGGCATATTTTTACCGTCCGAGCCTTCTTCCTGCTGTGTGTTGCCCTTGAGATATCCACAGGGCTTACTGTCTTACACTGTGCTCAAATGTCATTTCCTTAATGAGTCTTTCCTGGTCTATGCTATTTAAAAATTTTCAACATGCCTCTCCTTCTGAAGTAGCCTGCCTCATTCCCCTTATCCTGCTCTACTTTCTCTTTCCGCCTCCACCTCCCACAAAATTTAATCATCATTAAATATAATCTAATTTACAAATTGCTATTTAAATACGTTTCTTGGCTTTCCCTCCCCATGAGAACATAAGGTCCATGACACCAAGAATTTATGCATTTTTTCCCACTGATATGTCACAAGTGCCAAGCACAAAAGTAGGCATTTGATAATATGTATAGAGTAAGCTAATGCAAGTGTTTTCATGAAAGAAGTCGTCTTGCATTATTTTATCTCTTCTTTGTTTTATGTATTGTTTGTTTTTTAGTGGAATATATATAGTTGACAGATTACTAATTTGTTTTGAAATCTAAAAGAGAAATTTAAGAAGAATCTAAAATATACCATTCGTTTCTTATTCATCTGACAGATATTTAGATATCTACAATATGCCAAGTCTGAAGCTAGGTGGTTACAGAAAGGCAGCTCTTCTGTATTCTCAGAGAAAGTAATTATACAGGTCGTTACAATAAAGTATAGTTAGGGCTATGATACAAACATACTGTATTTTCAACTTTCCTCAAAGTGCTCACTTTGCTTTTTAGTTCTTAGCTTAGTAATAGAAAAGCAAATATAGCATCATCTTCATACAGTACACTGTATTATAAATAGTAAAATATATAAACATTATATATGTTTATATGACAATATATATATGACGCCATTAGTGGTAATGGCAGCAAGTAACATATACCCTCTTCAAAGCATCATCATGCACCAAGAATATACTGTGAGTTGAAGTTCTTTGGAGATACATTTTTATCACAATACTTTACTGTGCATAAAACAACACCTAACGAGAATTCTTCCTTTTAAATTACAAGCCTATTTCACTGAAAAAGTATTTTTAATGCTAAGTATATATTATTAATGGAGCATAACACTCTATTTCATCTTTTTAAAATATTTTGAAAAGTGTTGTAGGTTTCTTTTAAATGTTTAGTCCTGTTTGGGTTTTTCTTGCCCAGGGGGTGCCCTTGCTCTTTGCTGACTCCACTGCCTGGGGATGCAGGATGAGCTCATTTCCTTTGTACCAAAATTGAAAGCTCACTGCCTCTTGGTTCGAGAGTGACTTACTGCTCATCAAGCATTATATTATCTTGCCAAGCACCACAGGAGAGTTATCATGGGGATAGTACTGATTGCTAGACTGCACTCAGAACTGATAAATATGCAGATGTGTAGAATATTAAATGACTTTATTAGCAATCAACATATTATGCCATTCGGTTCATCTGTATGATCAAAAATTCATAAAAATTAATCTAGTATTTAAAAAATCTCCTTATTCTTTTAAATAGATTTACATTTGGGGTAAAAGATAACTAAAATTAATCACCAAATACTCTTTCCTCTTGTTACTCACTTTTGAATAAATGAGTATCAGTAATTTAAAGTGAAAACAATTTCATAAGCTGAGTAGAAAAAGTTTGCCGCAAATAGAAAAATGTTTCAATTCAATAAAATTGACAATCTAAAAGATATCTTAAAAATGTCAAAATTGAAGTCTTTATCCAGAGAAGTAAAAATGAGAAAAGTGGGTATTATTTTTCTATTAGATTATTAGAAATTTAGGTTATATGTTATAAAATTAAGCTTCCCATTTCTTAAAGTTTTTTTTTTGGGAACATATTTGAATGATTACAACATCAATATTTTTATTTGTATGTATATATCCTGATTTACTAAACTTATTGACTTCAGATGATTAAATATCCTAAAAGCTTTATAGTATACTTTTGTTATTTTACCGTCAGTATCTACGGTAATGTGAAAGTTTAACAAATATGAACAAAATTTACCCCATTGCGTTTCAGAAGGACTGGTGCTTACAGGATGTCAATGAGAAATGATAGAAAATATGACAAAAAAGTGGGATGCAAACTCAAGTCTCAGATAGATGTGATATGTTTTGATGTGGAATCTAGAATGGAATTAATATGTTGGGTTATTAGCCACTTAAATTTGTGTATCAGTCTGTTGAACATTAACTGATAATCAATCAATGAATATATACCAATATGCAACAATATGCTCATATGTGAATTTTATTGTCGATCTCCTTGGATATCTACACCCATGACAACCCACTGGATCCTATTACCTTTAAAATTATTTCCTTTCTAAGAGCTTAAAATCAAGTTTTCTACCCTGCTTTGCAGTCTTGTATTTTCCTAATGTCCTCCTCCACAGTCTGTCTCTACTGTCTTTTTTCTACTAATTGAGATTTTAAATCCTTAGTTTTTTTTTATCTAATCTATCAAACTCCACTTCGATTTTGGCCTTCACTTTCAAATCTATCCTCAGAATGCATCATTGTATGTCTTTTCTTGCTAATACTCTGTTTTCTCACCCGATTACCCTCACCCAGCAAGTACGTAACTTCAATGTCCAAATGGGTTTACCCCAATAACCATTCTATTACTGGACCTGACCTATAGAGTGCTACTTCTATATAAGTCACACAGCTGCTAGATTGACCCAATATAACTCCATGAATTCAAACTTAGAGTGTGCTTTTCACTCCACATAGATACGGAGTTATGCTTTCTGCTTCTATTGTCTTTCTAACTTCATTTTGGCTTTTTCGAAATTTCTTTACTCTCTCCACAATTTCATACCTTCCATCCAAGTCTTTTCTTAGAGGTTGAAATCATCTTTTGTTTTACAGACAATGTTGAAAGTTATCTAACAGGTTCACACTCAGTATATAGCACCCACAAAATAAAATTGTATTTCATGGCAGGGCGCGGTAGCTCACGCCTGTAATCCCAGGACTTTGGGAAGCCGAGGCAGTCGGATCACGAGGTCAGGAGATCAAGACCATCCTGGCTGACACGGTGAAACCCTCTCTCTACTAAAAATACCAAAAAAAAATTAGCCGGGCGTGGTGGCAGCTGCCTTTAGTCCCAGCTACTCAGGGGGCTGAGGCAGGAGAATGGCATGAACCCGGGAGGCAGAGCTTGCAGTGAGCCGAGATCGCGCTACTGCACTCCAGTCTGGCCGACAGAGCGAGACTCTGCCTCAAAAAAAAAAAAAAAAATTGCATTTCATTTACCCCAACAGTCTTCATCCATCTATTAGAAGAATGCCATTTCCTTCAAAGGTTCTTGCTCTCATGTTTGTAATCTCGTACTTTCCCAAGTCCTCAGGATCCTTGAGGAATGGCTTATCACATCTTTACTAAATTTTCAACCCCTTTGTTTCGCATGCCTCATGCAATTCAACATGTTTTTAAAAATTAAATATTATTTCTTGTGTATTTCCCTCTCAAGGTATGCTCTTTCTTTTTTTACAGACATAGTTCTTAAAAGAAAAATGAATCATTGCCTTATGAGCCAATAAAATTTGAATGTATATATGTCTAGTGTATAGTTGCATGTATGTGTTTGTTTAAAATTAAATTGAAATTAATTTTTAGCAGTGAGATAAGTGCAAGATGGTTCTCTGTTCCCAAGACATTTTTACAAAAGTGTGAAAAAGCAAACATTACTATTTATTTTAAAATGTAAGAAAATACAAATTTGTAATTTGAAATGGAATTGCTATATAAATAAAATTATAGAAATCTTAAAGAAAACTAAAGTACTCAAGAAAGACTATACCTTTAAAAAAAATTACAAATTTTTACATTGAGTTTATACATAACTGACTTCTTTCAAAAATAAAGACAAGCAACATACAAATATAATACCTAATAAAATAAGATAGAAATAAAAAATAGATTTAAAACAGTACAGGAAAAGCAAATGAGACAGTCAGGTGGAAGGGGACCCCTGGAAAAACTCCAGCTGGCCTGCTCACTGGGGTGGAGCCTCTGGAAGTTCATGCCCTCTGCACCCGGGAGGAGCCTGGCCCCTCCTTTTCCTGTGTGGAACCTGGGATTTTTTTTTTTTTTTTTTTTTTTTTTTGAGATGGAGTTTCACTTTTGTTGCCCAGGCTGGAGTGCAGTGGCTTGATCTCGGCTCACTGCAACCTCCACCTTCTGGTTTCAGGTGATTCTTCAGCCTCAGCCTCCCAAGTAGCTGGATTACAGGTGCCCACCATCACGCCAGGCTGATTTTTATATTTTATTAGAGAAGGAGTTTCATCATGTTGGCGAGGCTGGTCTTGAACTCTTGACCTCGTGATTCGCCTGCCTCGGCCTCCCAAAGTGCTGGGATTACAGGTGTGAGCCAGGCGGGAAGCGCCCTTTCAGGGACTCTGGACTTGTGACAGTCCCTGTTTCCCCGTTTTCTTCCTTTTCACCCAATAAAACCCTGCCTTACTCACCATTCAAATTAACTTCAAGCCTGAATTTTTGTGGATGTCTTTAGGACCCTATCTTTAGCTGAACTAAGGACAAAGGACCGCATCTTTAGCTGAACTAAGGAAAAGTCCTGCAACATTTTTGGTGCTCAACATAGGGCTCAAGAAGCGGTGAGTGAAATGGGGACTCAAAACCTCTGACCGTCATTTTTCATCCTCGGACTTCTGAGCTTATGGAAAACTGCACCCCCACCTCCTGTTGCTCGGAGGAGTTGGGAAACAACCCAGCCTTTCTATGATCTTTTCTTTCATTTTTTGGGACAGACTGGTGAGCAGTGGCTCCCCTCTACCCTCCTTCCCTGCATGGCCCAAGGGTCTCATATAGCCATCTGCCTGGTGTTTTTCGCCACATGCCGCTGGAGCCTTCACTTCCCCTTCCCCAGCCAAGGGGCTTTACTCCATCGGACAGTAATTAAGCTATTCTCCAGGTAGAGGAACCAGTTGTATAAGAGTAAGAGGTTCTTCCCCAGGCATTTTTAAACCTTTTTTCTTTCCTCTTCTCCACCCCATCGGCAGTTAACTTTATTCAAGTTTTGTTTTTATTTGATTTGATTTGATTTTAGAAGACGTTTTACTAGGCCAGGCCCCCCAACTATCACTGTTTATATTCTCTATAAGGCTTTAATTATGAAAAAGGATTTGTGGGGCTGGTCTTGGGTCATGGCCAATCTGGTATGCTTTGGATGTCTGTATGGTTTCCAGCAAACTTCTAAGCCTCCATCTTGTTTTGCATCCTGAGGCCATGTCTTGTAACTCTGGTGGCAAGGCTTCATTTAGCAATCCTGACTTAGGGAATAAGTTCCTTTCTGGTTTGATATCTGCATATTCTCCTGGCCCTGTCTCTTATAGAACCCCACTGGGGGACTGCATTTTCTCCTTCCTGTCTGTGTATATGCTGTGTGTAATGTCTGTAAAAAGAGCTCTAATTAATTTGGCCTAAAGAAAGACAAGCACTTGGATCTAATATTTTTTAAAGGGAAAATAAAATTTGTGGTACCTTTCAGTTCACGTGAGTTTAATCTTTGAGAAATAAAAATGGCCTTAAAGGTTATTGGTAAAAAGCAAGTGTACTTAAAATGTAAATACGTGGGCTAAATTTTGCAGGTCAGATGCAAGATATGCTAAATATTTGGAGGTTACAAACTGCTTTTTGGGTTTTGATAACTATTTTACTGGCCAGCTTCACAACTGGTAAGGCCTGGGGACATATGGAACTAACCATACTCATAATTAAGAAGGCAAACCTTGGCTGCACTTAGCATACAATTAAAGCAAATTACCAAGTTTTACCTTAAAGTTAAAAATTGCTAGGAATTATCATTACAACATGTAATTGAGACTACTGGAAATAGATTTACACAGAGGGTGTGTAAGAACAGTAAAATATGTTTTTTTTTTTTTTGTAAAAGGTTATAAGAAAGCATGGAAATGTAAATTTTTGCCTAGGGTTAAAAGACTGTTTCAAATTAGGAAAAAGCTGAAGGTTCAAAAAGAAGTGGTGGAAGAATTGTGGAAATTAATCTTACAGAAGAGGTTCTCTATGTGAACATACTGACGAAATTCAAAGGATATTATACAGTTTTTCTGTAAACTCAGCATTGAAATAAAAGCATAGCAAGGTTTTCTTCAGGTGCTAATTTGATTTTCGGCAAAATTTGTAAAGGGTTATAGTAGATTTTTACTTCTTTAAAATTTGTGAGTCATCATTTTGGCAAAATAAATAACTTATGGTAATCTGGAACTCTATTTCATAATACCAAGTGTTTTAAACTTTGAACATATTTGACAGCCTTCCCCAAATCAAACTTTAGTTTCAAAATTGTCTTTTCTGACGCCTGGCTTTTCAGATGAATCAGAGGGCCCGTAAGACATCCAGAAATGAGAGGAGGACAGGATTATTTGACATGCTTATGTATATGGGATTGCCAAAATGATGTTCAATCTTCTTTAGGTTATATTTTTGTGAACAATGCTAATATATGTTCCCAAATTGCATGGGATTTCTAAAATTTTAATGTCTGAGTATATGCTATCAATCATAATTAAGGTTGTTACATTAAATTATTGTAAATCATGGAGATAACTGAACTTCTTTGTGAATCCTGTTTCTAACTGTAACTACCCTGGACATTTTGCTATTCACAGGCAATTGTTGTCTTTTTTTAATCCTTTTCAAAAGATGGATTATAATAAGCTACACAACTGTAACAGGTGCTCTCAAATACAGGCTTCTGATAACTTTGGAGATTGTGATATTTGAGTAAAGGAAAATGTACAGGACTCATAAAGAGCTGAAGTGTTCATGACTATCAAGCAAAACAAGAATTAACTAAATGGACTGAACTCAGAAACTGAAGCAATCTTTTTAACCTTTGCTTGGAACATTGCTGATCCATGTTTTGTCTATTAGAGTTAAGAAAACTTATTTTAAACTATTGATGGCCTTTAATAATTGAGTAAGGTGTACTCCCATGAACAAAATTTGGAGCATGTTTGTTTCTCTCTGCCTGGTTCCTCTAGAATTTGGAAACTATCTGTGAATATTCTTATGGCAATATAATTGTTTGCATCAGTGCAATAAGAATCAATTTTTCTTTTGCAAGAGGACGGAATTGGAAAAATTGGTTATTTTACCAAGGCTTTGACTAGAAGTTTATGCTTCCCTTTAAGGAGTCAAGTTTGACTTGCAGAGCCAATACAAGCCCCACAGGGAGAATGATCTCGTTCCCTTGCCTACACAGTCCCTGTATAGGGTTCCTGACCTATAGTCAATACAGAATGTCACTTTCTAACAGGTGCAGGAACTCCAAGTTTATTATGGGACCTGGAGAGGAGAGGATCACCCAACTCACAGGTATTTGAGGATGCAAACGCATGGCTGGACTCAGCTTAAAAAGGTCTTATCTGAGATTCCTTGTGGAACAGAGTTCCCTTAAAGCCAATCCAAAAGGCCTATGAAGAAATAATTGTTCTTGCTGCACTTTATGCAAATAATCAGGCCAAATATAAGACTAAAATCTATTTTGAAAGACTAAAGTCAATCCTGTTATGATTTTTTTTTAACAAAAATGAGGATGGGAGAGAGAGAAATTATGCTTCAAAACTTATCATACATTTTTCATTAAATTCTAAACTCATTAGTTGTTTTTAAGTATTTACCTACCCTTTTATACTAATCCTGCTTGTTCCTGTGAACCAACCAGCAATCTCCATCTGCAGCTCAGAAAAAACAAGAGGGCTGGGCCATGTAAAAATCTGGATCAATATTACAGTTCTGAGCAATTGTCCTGCAAATCCTACCAGGTGATTGGAATAAATAGGATGCCCATCATTCAGAGGTTTCATTTTGGGAAAGTAAGACCAAGGGAGCTAACCAAAGCCAAGCACCATGCACCCAAATTTTAGGAAGCATAACTACAGCCACAGGTTATCTGAGTGTGTCGCAAGACATCCTTTTCTCTTCCTTGTTGGAGGACTCAATTCCACAGTTTCACCTTAGCATTCAGCTTATAAAGACTCCTTATAAGGAGTCCATGCAGCCACCTAAGACACATTTTTGTCTCAAATTCAATTCCAAACCTCAGGTCAAAGTCCTAGGAAAGAGAATTGGATCTGAGGGATCCAGAGGTAGATAGTAATGGAAGTTTAAAGGCACAGCGCAGGTGAGCATGGCTGACTGCTCCCGATTAATCCAAACCCAAGCTTTCTGTTTCATAGGTAAAGGCCACATTAGTATCCATAGCATAAATGAGGTCTAGGGAACTCCAACGCTAGAGACAGCAGGGGAGATAGAGCGTACATGGGTAATAGTGGATGATTCCCACTACCTAGGCCCCCCTGCTTCATGGGTGCAAGCCGCTTTGGCACTCATGGCAGGACCTGCCAAAGTTGCTGGGACTTGGGGATGCAAGGACAGATGAGAGAAAGCGGGTGCTCTTTCCTCTCTCCCTCACATACCACGGGTATCTGCTAAGAAGAGAAGGGAACCAAAGATGCCTGCTCTCCTCTTTCTACATGGGTAGCCATTCATCTTCAGTCTGTACCCCTTTTGAATGCATCCTGAATCCTTGAGACTCCTTTAAAAAAATGCCTTCTTTTTTCTTTCTCCTCCTCCGTTCTCTCTTCACTAATAGGTAATTGTGTCTCTGTACTACGAGAGACTCCTCTCAGATGCATCCTCCAAACTGGGAAAACATAATTTTCCAAACCTTAAACTCGTGGCTTAGGATTGGGCTCAGGGGAAGGGAATGCAGAAGCCCAACAGGCTGACAAAAATGTAAAGTTTTGGCCTCCCTCCCCATGTGCAAACTTGTAAAAGGCCTCGGGATTTTTGAACTGTTTTTACCCCTCCCCTTGTTTCATTTTGACACATGTTTTCTAATAACCCAGTTTGTCTGTTCTCCAAAAGGTCATTCAACTGGAGCCTCTGACAATGGCCCCTTCTACCAGGAACCCTTAAATAGGTCTCTGAGGGAGTTCTGAATGCCGTTTTCCTAAAACAGTGCCCCCTGTCAGCAGGAATCAGTTTAGATTGGTCTTCATCCTTATTTTTATTGTAATGGCAGTTAGATGTACTTCTTTAGAGGGGGGGATGAGACAGCCAGTGGTAGGGGGTCCCCGGCAAAATTCCAAGCAGCCTGTGCACTGGGGTGGAGCCTCAGGAAGTTTGCACCATTTCCAGCAGGGAGGAACCTGGCCCCTCCTTTTTGGTGTGGGACCTGGGATTCGAACTGAGAGGTGGGAAGCACTCTTGCAAGAACTCTGGCCTAGTGAGAGTCCCTGTTTCCCCCTTTTATTCCTTTCACCCAATAAAACCCTGTCTTACTCACAATTTGAATTGTCTGTGAGACTGAATTTTTGTTCCCACAGGACAAAGAACCCCGTCTTTAGCTGAACTAAGGAAGAGTCCTGCAACACAAATATACTAATGCTCCCTTTCTCTAACTTCTCAATTCTAATAATTTTGACTCTATCACTTTTTCTATGCTTCCATGTATCTCACCTCTAAGCTTTTCTTCTTATCTAGTTTAAATTCCACAGTAAATCATTAGGATCATTGCCTTACATAAATGGTTAATTCTGATCTCTTACTTAACAGAACTCCCTTTACTAAAGTACTATCCTGATTGTGCCGAATCTTCATCCATTACATGTCTGCAACTGCATAGCTGATTATGGCTGGAGAAAGACACAAAACCAGGCTGATTGTCCTGACTCTAAATTAGTGAACACTAACCTGAAGTTGATTTAGAAGGCTGCTAAGTAGTTATCTTTCCCAAACCTACTTACTTTATCATTTGCCTATTGGGTTTTCATATACTTTTCTCCATTTAAGTTGATTACACCTCCTTATTTTCCCTAATTCTCAGCTGATAACCTAGCTTTTGTTTTCAATTAAATAATGAGAAAAAGAAAAAAAAAAATAGAAGCAATGAAAAGGTAACATTCACAAACTCCCACCACTGTATAACTTCTCATCTGCTTGTGTCTGTGTCTATGTACTCTGTCTCTTCATATTTGGTGTAAATTATCTCTCTGTTCCTCTCAAAGGCTACATTTTCATTAGTGTGTTACATTTCCTACTTTTCATCCATTCAAGAATATTGCTCCAGAAATGCTCTTCTCTCACACATACATTAGTTTTTCATGATTGATAGGATCTTTCCCATAACCCTCAAAACTAGATATTATTTCTCTCTGAAAATTACTTTTTCATTTCTCCACCCCTTTCTCTTTTTTTAGCACAAATTATTTTAAAACACACTTTGGTTTCTTTTTCTCATTTCCTATTTTCCGTTTGACCTTATCCAATCAGAATATCTAGTCCACCATGACTACACTTACTAAAGGCAACAGAGAAGACTCTGATACTTAATCCAGTGGTTTAATTTTTAATCCTCTATATGACCTATCAGCAGCATTTGACCTAATTAGCCATTTCCCATTGAAATATTGTCTTTACTCAACATTCTAAAATATCTTATTTTTCTAGTATCTTTTCTTTACACTCTTATTTTGTTTTCATTCCTCTTGCTATTTCCTCATCTTATCTCTACATACTCGAAACACTGAAGTGCTCAAGATCTTAATATTTGGTCATTTTCATGCCTCTAGCTATACTAATTTCCTTGGTAATCTCATCCATTTCATGCTCTTAAAATCAGCAATATGATGATAACTCGCCATTGTATATCTCAAGGCAGGACCACTGTCCTGAATTTCTGACTTATGAATATAAGATGCTTATTCAGATTCTACACTTGCACATCTAATAAGCATCTTAAAATTAACAATGTGGCTTATGGCATAGAAAACCACAGAGAATGCCATTCATGTTCTATCAATAAAGAAAAGTCAAAAATCTACAAAATCATAATTTCAACCCTATCAGAGAGCTGAGGTCACAAGTTGAACAAGTAAACTGATTTCCAAAAGGTGACAAAGCTCCCTCAATGAAAGACAGAGCTATTTAATCATTGGCAGAGAACAAGAGAAAGAGCTGGTTACAACAAAGGCACATAAGAAAGGAAAAGCTAACATTTTAATACATTCTCAGATATTAGCTGAGGGTTATCATGGCAGATTTGAGCCTGGGGGATCCTATCTATGAAGGGATTCTACAAGCACTCACTGGATTCTTGCTGTTAGCCTCTACCTAGAGAAGAATGTTGAGTACAGGACAGATGACATGAGAGAGCCCTTGGATGTCATAGGTATTTAAGACCTGCCTAGATTTGAACATGCAGCACAAGTGTCTGCAGAACCCCATCTGTGTTCTAGGCCCTTCATGAGTAGAAGCTGGTGATAGGGTGCCACTGGGGTATAAAGCATAAACCTGGTTTGGGACCCAGGTCTACTGTCATTGGAGTTGACCCGAGGAGAGGGCAAGAAACCCATCAGTGAAGAAGTAACTGTTCTCCGACATGAGGAGAAGGCCTTCCTCCACTCAGAAGGGGGACAGAAACCACCTTACCATCTCTTTGTTCCTGGCTGACATCAGGCATATCTGTCACTGGTGAAAGAGTAGGCTACTTCCAGTTCTGCACCGACACAAAGCAAAGGCCTTTTGGCACTAGAGGAGGGAAAGAACTCTGATCATGTCTAGGATCCTGCAAATCAATCAGGAAAATGGCAGAAATGTGGTTTGTACAAAAAGCCCCCTGCCACCAATACATGGCAGAGATTAGCTGTCCGGGGTGGGAAATGGACAGAGGATATGAGAAATATGCTTGAGCTCAGATCCACCACTGAGTAATGAGCAAAGTTTATCTGACACTGGAGCAGGGACAGAAAGTTTAAGAACACATAACCCCTGAGCTTCTCATGCACAAGGTCTAACACTGACGATGAATTAACATGAATAAAGAGACCACTTTACCACTACAGTTCTTGCAGCAAAAGCATTCCACTGATGTAGATGGCAAAGAGGTACAGAGAGAAAACCTCTCTTTGGCAAAATATTGAGGGTGGAACATGAACAGTTAAACTTTCTAGTACTCCAGGGTATACACTAGGTACAAGGTAGCAGTAGACCATCACCAGAGGTATTTGTAGACTATAGTGTACTGAAGATGACTACATCAACAACAGTAATGAAACTCAGCTCAGCTTCACACTAGGTTGAACCCATACAATAATGACCTGACAGAAAACGATATATAAAAATGCTGCGTGTAAATATTATTAACATCAGACTCTAATATTCTTTTTCACACAATGTCTAGGCATTCCATCAAAAGTTGCAAGACACATACACACACAAAAATATTACCCATTGCAAGCAAATAAAACAGTGAAATCAGTCAGACTCAGAAATGATGTTGTAACTATCATTACAACTATCATATCTTCAAAATAATTTTATTGATGTGTTAAAAGATTGTTAATTTTAATTGTGATTGTATCAAAAAGATGAAATTATCAGAAATCAATGTAACAAATTATGTGCAATGCAAGAATAAGAGAAACTATATAAAATATAAATAAATTGAGAGATATTCCTTATACATGAATTGTAAAACAGTATTATTAAGATCCTAATTCTCTCCAAATTGAGTTAAGAATTTGTAAAATCCCAATCAAAATTTTAGCATTTATTTTTATAAATACTGTGTATCTTAATAAAATATGTAAATATGAATTAATTTATTATAGTCATGTTTTTAAAAAAGGACATACCTGGAGACATTTTCCTGATTTCAAGACTTACTGTAATGTTACAGTCATTAAAACTATTGTAATGGTGCGATATTGGTTGATTTGTGTCACACCCCCTTACAAAGAAAGATATGTTAAAAAAAAAAAAAGAAAGATATGATTGTGTCCCCAACAATTTGGAATGTGATCTTCTTTGAAAAAAGAGTGCTCACATAGGTAATCAATTTAAAGTGAGGTCATTAGGATAGGTTCTAACTCAATATAACTGGTATCCTCATGAAAGGGAAAAATTTGGTAAAGTCTGCAAATAGGAAGAATGCCATTTGAAGATTGGAATTATCCTTCCCCAGGCCAAGGAACCATCAGTAGCTGAGAGAGACCTGGAACAAATTCTTCCCTACTACTTTCAAGGAACATAGTGCTGACAGTCTTGGACTTCTAACCTCTAGAACTGTGAGACAACAAATTTCTGTGGTTTAAGACACCTAGTTTTTGATATCTTCTTACAGCAGCCATAATAAACTAATACATAATGTAAGAATAGACACATACATTAATTGAATGGAAAAGAGAGTCCACAAAGAGACTCATACATATTTGGCCATTTTGTTTTTTGATAACGATGCCAACATGATTCAATTGGGAAAGTTAGTCATTTCAACAATACTGTAACATTGGATGTTCACTTGGAAAGAAATTATCCTCAATACAGTCATGCATTCCTTAAAAATCAGGATCCATTCTAAGAAATGTGTCAGTATGTGATTTTGTTGTGTGCACCTCATGGAGTGTACCTACACAAACCTCAGTGTAATAGCCTATTACACATCTAAGCTACGTGGTATACCCTATTGCTCCCAGGCTATGAATGTGTGCAGTATGGTTTTGTACTGAATACTGTTGGCAGTTGTAATACAATAATAAATACTTGTATACTTAAACATACATAAACATAGAAAAGATAACAATAAAAATATGGTATAATAGGCCAAAAAAAGTGTTAAACTTTTAAAGGGCACTTACCATGAATAAATCTTGCAGACCTGGAAGTTTCTCTGGGTGAGTCAGTAAGTGGTGAGTCCAAGTGAAGACCTAGAACGTTTACTGCACACTAATGTAGACTTTATAAACACTGTACACTTAGGCTACACTACATTTATCTTAAAATATACATATTTAATAATCAATGAAACAGCTGAAAGTAATGTTTTTACTTTATAAAACTTTTCATTTTTTAACCTTTTTCCATTTTTTGTAATAACAGTTTAAAACATAAAGACACTGTACAGCTGTACAAAAATATTTTATTCTTTTTATTCTATTCCTTAAACTTTTTTCTATTTTTAATTTAAAACTTTTTTTTTGTTTTTTACACTGTTTTGTTAAAACTAAGACATAAGCACACACATTAGCGTAGGCTTACACAGGGTTAGGACCATCAATACCACTGTCTTCCACCTTCACATCTTGTTCCATGAGAAAAACTTTAGGGCAATGAGATCCGTGGAGCCATTGTCTGCTATGATAACAATAGCTTCCTCTGGAATATTTCCTGAAGGACTCACCTCAGGTTGTTTTACAGTTAACTTTTTGAATATTATTATAAGAAGTACACTCTAAAATAATGGTAGAAAATATAGTATAGTAAATACATAAACCAGTAACATAGTCACTGACTATTAAGCAAAGTACACATTATTAAGCAAAACACATACAATTGTACACGTTTTTCTTTTGTCCCCTCTGACTGTATTTTCAAATAGCCTATATTTAGGCTCACTAAATCTTTTTTCTGCTTGATCAATTCTGCTATTAAAAGACTCTGATATATTCTTTAGTATGTCAATTGCATTTGTTGGCTACAGAATTTCTGGTTGATTCTTTATAGTTATTTCAATCTCTTTATTAAATGTATCTGATAGAATTCTGAATGTCCTCTCTGTGTTATCTTGAATTTCATTTGATTTCCTCAGCACAGTTATTTTGAATTTTCTGTCTGAAAGGTCACATATCTCTGTTTCTTCAGGATTGATCCCTCATGGTTTACTTAGTTCATTTGGCAAGGTCATGTTTTCCTGGATGGTGTTGATGCTAGTAGATGTTCTTTGATGTCTGTGCATTGAAGACTGATGTATGTATTGTAGTCTTCACTGTCTGGGCTTGTTTGTATGTGTTCTTCTCGGGAAGGCTTTCCAGATGTTTGAAAGGACTTGAGTGTTATGATGTAATCTCTATCTGCTTTGGGAGGCACTCCAAGATCAGTAATGCTGTGGTTATTGCAGATTAGTAGAGTAACTGCCTTGATAGTCTCAGATAAGATCCAGGATAGTTCTCTGAATTACCAAGCAGAGACTCTTGTTCTCTTCTCCTACTTTCTTCTAAACAAACGCGGTCTCTCTCTTTGTTCTGACCCACTTAAAGCTAGGCGTGGTTTAACACAAGCACCTCTGTGGCCACCACTACTACGATGGTGCTGGGTCAGACCTGAACCCAGCACAGCACTGAGTCTCACCTAAGACCTGCTGTAACCACTCCCTGGCTACTGCCTAAGTTCACTCAAGGTCCTGCAGCTTTACAATCTGCAGGTGGCAAAGTCAGTCAGGCCTGTTTCCTTCCTTTCAGGACACAAGTGGCTCCAGAGGTTCCATCTGGGAGTCAAGAACTAGAGTCAGAAACCTTAAAAGTCTACCCGGTATTCTATTGTACTGTAGTTGAGCTGGCATTCAAACCACAAGACACAATCCTTCTCACTCTTCCCTCCATTTTCCAAAGGCAAGGGGGCTTCGCCCTTAGCCACCACCACCATCAGCCAAAGGGAGTACTGCCAGACTACCATCAATATTTCCTTAAAGTTCTTCAGGCTTACTTGAGGCTCTTCAGTCAGTTTGTGGTGAATCCTACCTGGCCTGGTACTCACACTTCAGGGGAGTGGGCTCCCTTCTGGCCCAGGGAAAGTCCAGAAATGCCATTCAAGAGTCAAGTCCTAGAATTGGGGACCCCAAAAGCTCACTTGGTGCTCTACCCCACTGTGGTTGTGCTGGTACCTAAGGTGAAAAACAAAGTCGCTTTTACTTTTTCCTCTGCTTTTCTCAAGCAGGAGTTTCACTCTGTAGGTACCACAGCTGACAATGTGCTGAGTCTCATATGAAGCCAGCAAGTCTTAGGAGGTCACTCAAGGCCCTTGATATAGTACCTGGGTATGACTGCTTGTTATTCAGGGCCCAAGCCCTCTTCAATTAGCAGCTGATGAATGCTGCCAGGTCTGGGTTCTTTCCTTCAATAGAATTGGCTTCCTTCTAGGCCACAGTGTGTTTAGAAATGTTCACGAGCTAGGGCCTGGAACAGGGATCTCATGACTTTGACCAGTGCCCTATCCTGCTGTGGCAGAGCTGGTATCCCAGATGCAAGACAAAGTCCTCCCCACTCTTTCTTCTCCTCAAGCAGAAGGAAGGGGTCTCTTTTGGAGCCAGGAGCTGTGCAGCCTGTGGCTAGGAGAAGGGTGATGTCAGTACTCCCTTAGCTGCCCCAGCTCATGTCTCAGTAGATTGCATGCCCCCCTTCCCCAACACACTGTCTCTAGACCCAGTTCAGTGCTAGGACTTGCCTGAGTTGCAGGCATTTAATAATAAATGAAACAGCTGAATGTAATGTTTTTACTTCACAAACTTTATGGCCTAGACTGCCTTTCAGGTTTACTTAGAGGCTCAGAGCTGTTTTCTCTAAGCCTTCAGTGCCCCTTTCAGCAATATGAAGATAAAACCAGGTACTATGAGGACTCGCCTGATTTTTCATTGTTATAATGGTGTTTTTTTCTCTGTAGATATTTATTAAATTGGTGTCCTTCTGGGGAGGTGGTGGGGGTGGGGGTGGGAATAATCGGTGGAGCCTCCTCCTCTGCCATCTTGCTCTGCCTGTAAAACTGCAAGGTTTTCAAGGGAGCACTGCTTAAGATAATCAAGGTTCAGCCTCAGGAAAGAAAATAATGGTAACTAGTGGACAGATCTTTTGCATAAGTGAATTCAATTGAGGCTCAAGACAGACTCAAATCCACACAAGTGCCTGGAGTGAGAATCAGGAATTAGGAGACTGGAAATGAGACCAATAAGTTGAACTAGCCACAAAAGTTGAGAGCATTATATAAAAGGAATTATCAGACACTGAGATTTTGTAGGTAAATTTTTCTAGCTTATATTCACTAAATGGGAAAATGTATTCTAATAAACTAGCACTGGCTCATTATGTGAATAGATCTAAGCCATCAAGTGACAGACAAAATATTATGTACTGTTGTGAAAGACAAGGAAGGGCAGGAGAAGACAGTGAGAAGTCAATGAGGCTCCAAGCACTATTACACTACATTTGATGTATTTCTCCATAAGTAAATACACATTAGTCATAGCTGAAACTTGCTTGCAAGTCATGTAAAACATTGCACTATGAAACTTTACCTACAATTGGAGACCAAGTTTGAAATTCATTTCAGAGAATGAATAGAAGTTAGATAGGAAAATAGAATATTATAGGATACAATTTCAAACTGAGTTACACAAAGGAAAATGAAAAAAGTCAGACTTGAATATGGTACAATATCCCTTTCTATCTTTCATCAAAGCAGCTCTGTTTTTGTATAATGGCTTGCATTTTGTGTAAGATTATATTCTGACCCAGGGGATAATTTCATCCTTTTTTAACAATAATATTGTACTATATTAAAAAATATAGATTCAAAATCTGACCAATTTTATTGTCTGTGACTACCTTCAAATTAATTTAATAAAACACATTTTGAATCATGCTAAAATAATAGATTCCTTTCTGTTATGCGTAAGTAGCAAACCTTGAGATCATATGAAGTTGCTTTTCAGGATGATAAACTATTTTTCTTACTTTGTATACAAAGATGAATGTGGATACATGAAGTTTGTCTCAATTAGGAGATCTTTCAATGGCTAGTATCAGAATATCTGCCTAACCATAAGTTAAACAATAAGAAAAATAACTGAGTACTTAACAGAGTCAGAAGGTGTGTACCGGTAAGGAGTCCTTCAGAAGCTTCACTGTTTTGTCAAAGAGGCATATTTTTTGTACATTTCTGCTCTGCCATCCTCATTTGCTGGAACATATTTTTCTAAGACCTGTTATATCATGGTAAAGTGTCTGTTTGAAAATTCCGGTATTACATTGTCACATGTTCCTTTTTTCCTACTGTGTTCTTTTCTATGACTTTACTGGACTAGAGTAGGCTGCTGCCACAGACACATGCAGAAGAAAATGTCATTCAAGAAAAAAGGGAGAAGAAAATAGCTAGTGAGTAGGCATCTAGAATTGACTCTTGCAAGATACATTTCACACTTAATTTCTTTTTTAACTCAGATCCTATACCTTTACCATAAGTAATAATGATGGGCACCAGTCTAGGCTTGCAATCATGAAACCACAGTTTTAGAAAATATTCCAGAATTACCGCCTAGAAAGCCAAAATTTAAGAGAGGGTTAAAATCAAACTATAATGAAACTGACTTCACTTTTACAAAAGGCAGTTAATTGTTTTATGGAAATCTTTTTTTCTTTGAATCAAGTTTATACTTTCTCTGTCAAATTAAAATTCTACTTTATTTTGATTGCTATAAAAAACTTCTCTACTGTAAAACCTGTCAGATGAGAATAAAATTTTGATGGAATAAAAAGAGAAATAATTTCATACAAATTTTGTTAAGTTTGGCATTCCATAAGGGACATACATATTCTAACAGTAAAAATATTCCCCTAATGTAAAACTAAAAGATTCCATCAAATTAGCAAATGTATTTCCACAGAGAATAAAAATTCTAAAGTCATTCCTTAACCAACTATAATCATCCATTAATATGTAAACACATCAATTAACAATTTGATTTATTCTGGTGTATGTCTCTAAACAGATTTTGTAAATAAAAATAAGACATATTTTTATTTGGGCAAAAGTCAAGATGAAAATAGTCAAAAATCACCCATCAGAGCTCTTGATATGCTATATAAAATATTCAGCTAATTAACTGAAAATCGATAATCTGTGTGTGCATTATATAGGCCAATATGAGAAAGCCAAACCATACTCTGCAATGTATGCCATACTAACAAACTTTTTAAAATTTTCAGATTATTCAAGTGGGCAATTGTATTAATGTATTATCTTACAGAATTAGACATAGTCTGCACATAATCAAGACACCCGAATACTAGGAAATGTTGCCCTTGCCTCTGCCCCAATTGCTAAAGATGAAAGTGGTATATCCATTGTATGGATATACCATATTTAATATATCTATACAGCAGTTTATCAACATTCGTATTGTTTCTACTTTGGGACTATTATAATAAATCTGCTACGAATATTTGTGTGCAAGTTTTTATGTGAACAAATACTTTTACTTTTCTTGGTTTTATGCCTAGGAGTGGAATTTCAGGGACACTTTGTAATTCTATATTTAACCTTGTAAGGAGCTTCCAGTTCATTTTCCAAAGAGGCTGAAACATTTTACATTCCCACCAGCAATGTGTAAGAGTTATGATTTTTCCACATTTTTACCAACACATTATTATCTGTCTTTTTTATTAGAGTTATGCTGGTGAAGACATCACACACTATGGTTTCGATTTGAATTCCCTGATGGTTAATGATGTTAAGTATTCTCTCTTGTGCTTATTTGGCCATTTGTATATCTTTCTTGGAGAAATAGCTATTTAGATCCCTTGCCCATTTCTTAACTGGGTTATTTAAGTTTTATTTTTGAGTTATAAGTGTTTTTACTGGTTTCTATGTAATACAAGTCCCTTACCAGATAATATGATTTTTAAATATTTTCTACTATTCTGTGAGTGTCATCACTTTATTAATGACATCACTTGCAACACAAATTTCCAATTTCGAAAAAGTCCAATTTGTGTATTTTGTATCATTTGTGCTTTTGATGTCACATCTAATCAAAGTTTTCTTAATTCAAGGTCACAAAGATCTGTTCCTATATTTTCTTATAAATTTTGTAATTTTTGCCATTACATTTTGTACTATAAACATTTTGTACTATGATTTATTCTGATGTAATTTTTATTTATGGTATGAAGAATGCATCCAACTTCTTTATTGCTTTGCTTGTGTCTTAGCCCTGTTTGTTGAAAAGTGTATTCTTTCCCCGTTGAATGTTCTTGGCATCCTTTTCAAAAAATAATTGACCATAATTGTATGGTTTTATTTCTGGACTCTGAATTCAATTCCTTTGATATATGTGTTTATCTTCACACCAGTACTACACTGTCTCGATTATTGTCTTTATAGTAAGGTCTGAAATCAGTAAGTTTGAGTGCTCGAAATTTGCTTTTCCTTTCCAGTGTTGTCTTGGCTACACTGGGTCTATTAAATTTCCACATGAATGTGGAACCAGCTTGGTAATTTCTGCAAAAAAAAAAAAAAAAAAAAAACTAGAATTTTGTTAGGTATTGTATTGAATCTGTAGATTCATTTGTACAGTACTATTGTCATCTTAATAATAAGTCTCCTGGTCCATGAGCATTGGATGTCTTCCATTAATTCAGGTCTTTAACTTTTTTTCAATGATATTTTCTTGCTTGCAGAGTATACGTTTCACACTTCTTTTGTTAAACTAATTCTTAAGTGTTTTACTCCTTTTGATACTATTGTAAAGGTAATTTTAAAATTGATAAATTTTACTTTCAGAATGTTCCTTGCTATTACATAGAAATAAGATTCATTTGGCTGGGCAAGGTGGCTCACACCTGTAATTCCAGCACTTTGGGAGGCCGAGGTGGGCGGACAACGAGGTCAGGAGATGGAGACCATTCTGGCTAACACGGAGTAACCCCATTTCTACTAAAACATACAAAAAATTAGCTGGGCATGTTGGTGCACGCCTGTAGTCCCAGCTACTCGGGAGGCTGAGGCAGGAGAATTGCTTGAACCCCGGGAGGCGGAGGTTGCAGTGAGCTGAGATCACATCTCTGCACACCAGCCTGGGTGACAGAGGGAGACTTCCTCCCAAAAAAAAAAAAAAAAAGAAATAGGATTCATTTTTATATATTGATCTGGTATCATGCAACCTTGCTACATGAAACCTTGCTACTTTATTTGTTCTATAGTTTTCAGTGGATTACCTGGTATTTACTATATAGAAAATTACATCAACTGCATATAAAAATTGTTTTACTCATTGTGTTATAGTCTTGCTGCTCTCTTTTTGTTTGCTTATCTAACGGTCCTAGTTAGAATAGTGTTAAATAGAAGTAGTAGAATGTTGAATAGAAGCAGTGAGAACATTCTTTTTTAGTTTCCAGTTTTAGGATGCAGAGGCAGAATATTTGATAAACAAAAAACAAGAATTGCCTTTGGGGTTATTTGCTTCATTTCTACTCCTCTACAATTAAGCAGCAATGCTTACTTCCATCTTTCTTTTGCTACAAGGGTCAGAGTGGTTAAAAGGGTGTTGCTTATTTTAGCTAGGGTTAGAGTACGTTTAGTGTTCCATGAAGCCCAGCTAAATTGGGAACTGTCATCACTCAGAGTCATATAGCAAAATAAAAACAACCAAAACAACACAACAACAACAACAACAACACAAAAAGCAGATGCTGACTCAAACTTTCATTGAAGCTAAGCAGTGTCATTGTGAACAAAAACTTTTTCTTAGTATTACGACTTCTCCTAAAGAAACACGTGCAAACACTCACAAGGAAATCATCCCTAAATGTACCTATGTGTGCAAGTATGTGTATGCAACTTCTGTCTACATAAAATTTTTACAGAAAATCTGTGAGAGAATATGAAATAGCAGGAAGCATTATCTGGTTATCTGAAAAAATTTGTATGCTTCCTGCATACAATTATCTACTAATCTTACTGCTTAAGCATGAATTGTAACTCCCAAATTAGATGTGTATTTTGAGAATAGCAGATAATGTAAGTAAAATTCCCAGTGGAATGATAGACAGTAGTGCTGAGTACAAAGAACACAAACCAAGGGCAAACAAACAACAACAAAAAAATTATGTGACTCATATCTAACTAGACATATTTTGTGATAATAGGTCTCAACCATTTTAAGAAATGAATACAAAATTATGAGTATTCAAAAAACTTGTGGGATATTTAGATATTGATAATCTTTTAATCAATATTTCTTGGCATGCCCTACATGTCTGCTCAATGATTTTCTCCAACTCATATTTTAAAACCTGGTTTTAATTTTTAGTAACTTTAATTATTCTCAAGAATGACTTTGCCCTTCCATAGCATGTCTTGTCTCTTTGCACTAAGATACTTCTCTGTGTAAGGGAAAATATAAATAGGAAAAAAAAAATCCCGTTAAAAATAAGAGAAAAAATTTGACTTCCACTCTTATTTCTTAGATAATTTATTTTAGAAAACTTGTAAGTGAAATTTATTTTCCTGTCTTTTTTAAATGTATGTAAATCTTTTTTAAAAGCTAAATAAGCTTATTGCTAGCTTTAAGATTCAGGAATGTTTTTCTCAAATACTTGAGAACTATCTTCTTGCAATGTCGTCAAGAAATATGGTGCCCCATCTTCCAGTTTCTGTGAGAGGTTAAGAGCTTAACTTTGGAGGGAATTTAGCTTTAAGTTACAAAACTTGTCCTAAAGATGTAGGAAGCTTATTTTTCCTTTGGATAAAGCTAATTAACTAACACAGATGGTCACCAATTACCAAGCGAATTTAAGATGAACTATGTGTGACAAATGGTGCTGTCAAGTCCTCTTACTTGAGGACTAGTTACTGTTTATCTTGAGAGTACGTATGTAATGGGTTGTATCTGTTTGGCTGTATAAAAGGATGAGACATCTTTCTGTCTTTGCAATCTCTTGGTAAATTAACATTCTGGTTTAATGCTCATTCAATTTAAGAAAAAAAACTTTTTTTTTTTTCTTTTCTTTGTAAAGAAGTTTTCTGTGTTGGGAGAAGATTTTTTTAAATTGTATTTCCCCAACAATTCTGGTGAAAAGGGTGAGATGACTGACAGTTACTGAATTGAGCAGATGAGCTGAAGGTCTGTGGCCATGCAACAGTCAGGTAAGAGTCCTCAAATTATTAAAAGTCTCCCTTCTAGCTTTCCACTCTTTTGGAATACAAGTTGGAAGACCACCCTCTCAAAATTCAAGATATTGCTACTGAGTAGATGTGGATGATCCAGGCTCTAAAATCCTGTCAGGATCACCATATGGTTGGAAAATATGGGAACCCCAGAATGTCATCTCCGGGGTTCTTTATGAGAAATGTCATCATTTCTCATAAAGAAGTAATATCACTCTGTCATATTTGGAATGGATAAATGACAATCCAGTTTTCCAGTTGCCTCAGGGCAATTATTTTGATTTGGATGAATTAATTAACATATTTTCGGGGGTTCTTAGGCCTCATCTAAGCAACTAAACTACTGGCATGTATGAGATGAATATAACTCTAAGGGAAAAAATTAAGATGATTTGGATGGTTAGAAGAAGAGATTGAGAAAAATAGAGGAGGAAATGTGAGGACTAAAAATCTTTCTCTTTCACAGCACCCTCCTCCTCTCATTTCTTTCCTCACATCTTCAATCTCTGATTTCCCTGTCTTTATCTTGCTTAGATTCAAATTGACTTCCTGGAAGGGTAGGTGATGATCTTTTAGGTGAGTAGTTTTCTTTGTTAGTGAAGGTTCCTATAGAGATGAGGACATAGTTTCTTTATCCAGTAATGAATTATCTGTCCTGTTTAAGGGCACAGGTTTCTATGCCTCATAGCCTAACATTGAGTCAACTTCATAGCTTAGTTCAAATTCCACCTCCAAGAATCCTGTCTCATCCACACACCACATGGCTAGGAAAGAGACATATATCAGGAAATAATTGAGAACTTGGATAATAGACTGCCCCCATATAAAGGCAACAGGATGGAGAGTGGCTGCACTAGTCACCTAGAAAAGGCAAGCAAGGTGTTAAGCTGATGAATGTTAGCATGGGGAGGGAGCCCAAAGTGTCACAGAAATTAGCCTTTCCTATTTAGATTGCCCACAAAGCTGATGACATTGAGAAGCTACCCAGGACTCCTGAATAATTCACATGCCTATCTCACCAGCTGATTTTACTCATTTAAAGGTTTCTTTTTTCTGTGACCCGGAAATGCACAGACGTACACCAGAGCATGTTATCAGTCTAAACCTCATGAACGGAGGCATGCACTAGCTACTGTGTGGAATTATGCAAAAAGCAGACTTTACTTCTTTTAAGTTTCAAATGCATCAGGGTCCAGAAGATACCACATCAAAGGGTATTGTGGCCAAGGGAAGCCAACTACTTTCCATACTCCACAATGGAACCCATCTAAAAGGGTTGCTTGATGGCAATACTTGAATCTTTTCTTCTAAAGCTCAGCTGGGAGAAGTTACACTGATGTACTCAGAAGGTAGGTGAGTCCCCCAGTTGATTTCATCAGTAGTTTGTTGAAACTTCCTCAAAAAACATTAAGTCTAAATTCTTCTTTGCTTTGGCTTATAAAGGAGTTCAATATTTATGGCAAAGTGTTATTTGAGGATTTTGAAACTCTCGCTACTCTTTTCTCTAGTCATTTATAAAATAAAAATAAAAAAATTTATGGATATGTTTCCCACCAAAGGGATCTGTAATTATTTAATATGTAGGTGATTGCTGGTAGTATTAGAAGCTAAAAGCAATATAAAATTGATAACTTGGCTTTGAAATAATTATTTGCTTCACAAAAGCATAAAGTTTCAATAGAACAATTGCAATTTTGCTAAATGAAATAAAAATATTTAGGGTGTCAGTTATGAGCTGTGGGCCATGGAATCTAGCAGTTACGTCTAGTAGTTTCATAATCTAGAAGTCTATTTTACATAAAATGACTTAAATAAAAACTTAAAAACAGACAATTGTTTGATAATAATACAGTATTATGGACGGTGGATTTCATTTTGCAGAGGAGACAAAATCTTTGCTGGAAAAAAACTGCATGATAATTCTCCAGATCTTCTGGTTTGGTCCCTAGAATCTGAAGGGCTTTTGAGCAATTAAAGTTGGCTATAGTCTCTTCCCCAGCTTTGGTGATTACAATTAAAAAAAATATTCATCATGATTTATCTAATATTCATTTTAATATTGCATATTTACTAATGTTTACTGATGGGCTATGTACTTGGGATAATAGTGACCAATTTAAGGTATCCTAAGCTGTAGTGATTTATCATTGAAACTTGAACAATTACTTTTTGTCTGGAAATAAGTCTGCACAAGCTGACAAGTTAATAGCTATCACTAAAGCAACTTGGTTCTGGATTTAAAATGAATATATAATATACTACTAATAGGTTTATGTTTGGCATCTATCATGCAACAAAGCAAATTTTTTGACTAGAATATTTTTTACTTCTATTGGAATAAAAATATCTCATGGAAACTGATTGCTGATTTGTTAGAGGTTTTACCACTGCTTGTTCAGATGTTAGTAATTCATTCTGCTGACAGAGTTGCAAAAGCCACTGGTAAAACATTGCAGATTCCAAACTTAGAAGCTCTACTTTTAATACAATAAAAAATTCTTGTTCATTTTCAAAAATATGCTTCCAAAAAGAAGATGGATTATAAAAGAGGCTAAAAGAAACTTGACTGAACTATGGAAATGACCTAAGAAAATAATTCCTATACCATGGTCCCTATCTGCTTAGTTAATATTGTGCATCACTAACAAAATCATCTAAATAAAAGGCAGATTTTAAAAACGCTAGACTCTTCGCAAGCTTACCACAAAGATAAAATTACTGCAAAACATATTAAAGAGATGTACTGTTTGTCAGCAGAATTCTTTACAGGCTGCTCCCAAGATAAGCATTCGCTGTCCCTGACAAACTTCACCAGGAACCAGGTAGCAGTTACATTTCATGAAACGAATGCATATAAAAGTTAAGAGATTTTGTCTTGCTATGATGTGTATGATGTCCAAATGTCCTTAAGTCGTTCCCTATTCAAAAAACCCCCTGCTCAGGCAATGGTAAAGACTGTCTTAATAAACATAATTTCCACTTTTGGGTTACCAGAACATTTAAATGACAGACAAAGTCATTTTATCTGTAGTGTCATTCAGGAATTATGCAAATGTTTACAGATTCCTATAATCCTCAGTCTTCTGGAAGATAGAGTAAATAAATCAAACTCTTAAAAAATTCATTAGCTAAGATTCTGAAACCTGGTATATCAAGATGGCCTAGAGCTTTACCACTAGCCTTGTTTAAAATTAGAGTGATCTCTGTAAGCAAGCACAGAATCTCTCCCTTTGAATTTATTTTTGGAAGGCCCGTGAATTTAGGTCTAGGATCATGTTTTGCACTTTATTTAACTGAATCCTTTAAAAATCATGTTCAATACTTAAAAGGACTTTTCCCTAAAACCATGAGACTTAAAGTGACAAAGACATGGAAGAATCTGCTGGAAGAAGTCAGCCACCTACGTTAACCAGGAGATTTTATTTACATAAAAGTGTCTGCCAATAAAGATAATTGCATTGGTACAGACTTTTTGAAATGTTGATGATCACCCACAGGACTATCAATGTGAAAATAATAATGATCTTAAACCAACAACAACTTGAAAGCTTGATTTGTGTTTCTTATAAGAAGCCAACTCCTTAGAGTGACTGGACTGAGGATTCCACAAGGAATTTGGACTTGAAATTTTCAGAAGTTATTGATATTGTTACTGAACTCAACTGAAGAGGTATTCTTGCAAACATATTACTAGTTTCATAGACTGCCTTGCTGTCCCATTCATAGCACAGTGGTTTCAGTTACTTTAAGGGTCACATTTTTCTAGAAAACAAATTTATTTTTTACATTATTTTTTCTTTCTGTACTCCCAGTAACGGTTCCCACAATCTCATTTCCGATCAGCTCCAAATTGTACTCCATATAAATAGGGTTTGATTTACAAATTGAAAAATCTGATTATTTATAAAGTAAAAATGAAAACATCTTCATTAGTCATTTTTGATAATAACATTTTAGCTATTTTAGGTAAAAGTAGCTAAAATGCATCCAAGTACTTGGGCCCTAAATTTGATATGAAAATGTTTTAACTGATTTGATTGGAGGATGAGGTAGAAAAAAATTAATAGTAGACAAACAGAAATCTAGCATTTACACATAGAGGTTGAAAAGACAGGTCTAATGTCATTCAATTAACTTAGACATCCAAGTTGTGGCCAATCTCAAAATACTTAAATAAACAAAGGTGAATGTCTGTCATTAATGTAGATTTAGTCAACTGTTACAAAAGTATGACTATTGATTAAGGCCCAATGCAAGAAAAAAAAGGCCCATAAGGCAGGTTTGTCCTCAACACTTAATGACAGCCTTACACATGAAGCACTGGAACTTTACTCTGTCTCATTCAACAGCTACCTCATAATGAGGCTTTGATAGTAGATGAAGACTATTCATATCTTTACGTCACACATCGGAGAACTATTATTTGGGAAGACAGAACAATTACTAAAAGGCCTACATTTTCATAAAAATGTAGTGGAACTTACGTGATTGACTGAAACTCAAAATTTTTTGGGGGGTGGCCTTGCAAGGAAAACTTTTAGATCATCAGGTTTCAGTGTAAAGCTACTTTCTAGTTTTAGATTGGATAATGCTTTACAGGGAACTGCCAAATAATACCTAGATACTATTCATTTGAAAATACAGGCAATAAGGTCATCACAACAATTTAAAAAATAATTGTGTAACTAAGGAAAGTTTTTGTGCGTTGCTAATTATATTATTCGGGCTTCTCCAGAGAGACAGAGCTTATAGTATATGGATATGGATATATGTATGTATATGAGAAGATTTGTTATAGGAATTGACCCACCATATTATAGAGGTCAAAAATCCCACTATTGGCTGTCTGCAAGCTAGAGAACCAAGAAAACCAGTGGTATAATTCAGTCTGAGTGTGAAGGCCTGAGAACCAGGAGTGCCAATGTCCAAGGACAGGAGAAGATTCATGCCCCAGTCCAAACAGAAGTAAATTTGTCCTTCTTCTATCTTTTTTTTGAGACAGAGTCTCACTCTGTCCCCCAAGGCTGGAATGGAGTGGTGCAATCTTTGCTTTGCCTCCCTCATTCAAGTGATTCTTGTGCCTCAACCTCGCGAATAGCTGGGACTACAGGCGCACACCACCACGCTCGGCTAGTTTTTGTATTTTTAGTAGAAATGGGGTTTCACCATGTTGGCCAGGCTGGTCTCAAACTCCTGACCTCGTGATCTGCCCACCTTGGCCTCCCAAAGTGCTGGGATTACAGGTGTGAGCCACTGCACTTAGCCTTCCTCTTTCCTCTGCCTTTTTATTACACCAACCTAATATTCAGACCCTTAAGGGATTGGATGATGCCCCCTTGCATTGTAGTGGGAGGATATGCTTTACTTAGTCCAACATAAAGCCATCTCTTCCAGAAACAGCCTTACAAGCACACTCAGAAATAACGTTTAAGCAGCTGTTTCGGCATATCCTGGACCACTGAAATAAATACATAAAATTAACCATCACACTAGTTAAGAATCTGATGTAACCATTATCTATTTATGTGATAAATTCAAAGCTTATTCCTACAATCAATAGTGTAGAGACTTTTAAAAATGTACTTGTTTTGTTGTTTTGTCAGATTTCTGGCAATTGCATTGTGTTGTATGTTACTGTCGACTTTCAGGTTATTTAGAGGGCTGCAACTTGTCCAGAGAAAGATGAAAATAGCAACGAAGTTAGAAATTTGTAGTGTCACTATTTTATACTAACAAGGAATGTATTGTCTGGGTAAATACAAATTGGAAAAGAAACAATTCTTTGTTGAAAATAAGGGAAGAGACATCCATCCCCTCCCTTTCTTAGAGCATTTACTTTAGAAAACTTGCAGATGGAAGTTTTTGTGTGTGTCTTTAAAAATGTGTGTAAATCTTTTTAAATGTCAAATAAGCCTCTTGCCTGGTGAAAGGCTCAGGAATGTCTTACTCTACGAGCTGGGGACCATCTCATTGAAATGTCTTCATCATCAAAGAACATAGTGCCCATCTCCCAATTTCTGTGGGTGGGTGGAAACCTAGCTTCCGGAGGTATTTAGCTTAAAATTGCAAAACTAGCTTATGTTATAAAGATATGATAATTAATTTTTCTTTGGATAACACACAGAACATCATTCCAATTATCCAGTGAATTTAGGATGAACTATGTGTATCAAATGGTTGCTAGTCAAGTCGTAACTAGCACTTGAAGACTAGTTATTATTTACCTTGAGAATATGTACATAATGGATTGTATCTGCTGGGCTATATAAAATAATGAGATTTATTTCTGTTTTGCAATATCTTAGCAGACCCACAATCTGGTTTAATGCTTATTCAATAATACAACTGTGTTCTTTCTTTCGTGTTGTGGAGAAGTTTCCCAGGTTGGGAGGAGATTTTGTTTTTAATTATTTATCACCAACATATAGTGTCATATTTTCATTTGCCTCAACTAATCATGAATACCTGAAAGGCAAAGTCCATATTTTGCTTATATTTTTTATACTCATGCCTCATACTCAATAGATATTCAATTAAGATAGATTTAATCCTGTTGTGTTCAGGAGATACATCAAATGTATGTATGATGGGAAACATTTGAAATACTGTAAAACAGAAAAGAGCTTCTAGACCTTCAAAAACAGCTATACGTTATCTCCAATCTACTCTCATACAAGCTTTTCTTTCTCTCCTCACATATACCATTTTCCTCAAGAATTTCTGAAATATTTATTTGTAATTGCTAAAATCTTCATTTTTCATGGCCTGTACATTTATATGTATGCCTGCTTCCCTTCCCCCTATCTCAGGAATGCCCTTCCACAAACAGTTCCTGGACCTGACACACTGATTGCTGTGTTTGTATCCAGAGAAGAGAAAGGATGACTAAGGGAAGTGAGTAAGGGGTAGATTTACTTTTGAAATGTACTTGTGTATCTTTTAAATTTTGTTCATGTATGCATTCACTACTTAAAAACAGATATGATAATTATATTTTAATAGGAAAAAATACAAAGTCACTTCCTTTAGGAAATGTCCTATTACCCTTCGTTGGCTAGGCTATTGGCCATGTCACCTAGAGAATAGGCTTGTTGCTCCCTGCACACAGAAGCCAATACCATGGCATGGGGTCTTTTAAAAAAAGAAAAGCTTTAAAGGAAAACCTGCCAGTGAGGAGAGGGGAGTGGGCTGAAATCTGTCTCCCTAACTTTGGATCTGGGGAAAGTTGATGATTTAGAGGGCAAGGGAAAGGATTTAGGTATTTTGACTTGGCACAGTCTGATTCAAGAGCTTCAAATTTGGCCATTTAAAGTACGTAGAGGTAAATTTTAGCTCCACATCTTCCAGGTTAAGGGATTCCTTGTGTCTGAAAGAGTTCTGATGTTCAGGTTCTGGTCATATTCCAGTCTTCTTGGTTCCAAGGGAAGGATTCCTTGATTCCAGGTGTTTTTAGAGGTCAAAGCTTTTTCTACTGCACTCGCCCAGGCAACAGGACTTGCAGTTTTTGTCTCTGTTACATTTTACTGGGAATATGGAGATTCTCAGTTCTTCTCTAACTTGAAAGAAAAAATTCAGCCAAGAGATGTATAGTTTATTGAAGGAAGATAAAGTACATTTTTAGAGTGGCAAACAGCTCTGGCTGGGCTGATCCTGCTGAAAAACAGCTCCTGGCTGTTTCTGCCGGAAAAATGATAGTAGCAGTGTTCATTTAAAGAGACAGTACATTCTGAAAGATAAAACAGTCTAATGCTTGAAAGAATGAGTCAGCAGAAGCTAGTGCTGAGGGATTCTTTTTATGAGAATCTTACATGATTACATAAAGGGGCATGGGGAGGTGTTCCTTGCAAGCATGTTTTGGGAGGTCCCTTTGGACACGTATGCTTTGTGGTCCTACATGCTAGTGCAAGTAAACATGTCACGTATCTTATTAGTATTTAAAATCTCCTGGACAGAGATTTTTAATACTAGTAAATAGTATTCATTTAGTCAATACTATTTTTACTATTATAACGAGCATGCACTCTAGGGTGCATGCCCATCAGCAGGGAAAATCCCGACCATGGTTATCTCTGGATACAGCCTAAGTCTCCTTTAGGGCTGGAGGAGCCCACTCACAAGGCCAGAAGTAGCCAAAGTAGCCATTGTCATTTTTCCTGTCTACAAGTGGGCAGCATCTTTAGGACTTCTTTTCCCACGGGCTCCCCTGTTGCTTATTTTGTTACCAAAACACCAGGGGTTTGGTCTAGGTCCTGCTGTTTGCTGCATAGAAAGCCAATCATTAATATAATGCTTATTGCCAGGGAAGAAGGCTTTAACTGGCTGTTGCAGCTGAGAAGATGGGATTTCAGTCTCAAATCTATCTCCCTGGCTGGCTAAAATTAGGGGTTTAATAGCAGGGAAGAAAAAGAAATGTAACAAAATATATGAAAACAGAAATTTGGGAGGGGCAAGGAAGCAATCATGATGAATGAGGGGCCTGGTGTCTCATTGTCTGGATGTGATGATCTGGTGAGTTTCAGTTCTTTGATACACTTTGAGAGTCCTGGTACCTCATTGGGTCTGGTGAGTTTTAAGCTTTAAGACGAGAGGGCAGGTCAATTTATATAATTATCTTTAAAAAACTGTCTGTGGGACTCTTGGGCTGGTTTCAGTCCCCCCTTTCTAGTTATCAGTTCCTCAATCATGGGGAATCCTGTCATCAATCTTTCTGGCTTCTTCCTGCTGAGGAGGGGCATTGTGGGCAGCTCCTTACCATGGATGACCACGTGGCCACCAGTAATCAAAGGTTTATCCAGTACTATAGTTTTCTTTTAAAACATAATATTTCTCTCTCCAGTCCCCCACAAATACAAATCACAGCAGGACTAATCAACCTGCAGGATAAACTTGAGTCCCATAGACTTGGCCTTTTACCCACACAAAGTGCATCAAGAATCATTGTCCCCTTAGGCTCTTCTAAATTGGCTTTGCTAGAACTTCTCACAGGTCATTTCAGTCAAAATTCTGAGAAAAGAACCAGTTCCTTCAACTGGGTTCTGTGATAAAAGTAAACAGGTTGTTAGTAAATATATGCAAACAAACATATTGCCATGAATTAAGAATATTCACAAATAGTTTACAAATTATGGAGAAATTAGGAACAGAGAGAAATATGCCTCAAATTCCATTCACAAAAGTATACTCTACACAATATACTTAAAGTATACTTAAAGGGTATAAATACCTCAAGATAAAAAAGTTCCCCAGACTCTGAAAAACAAAACAAAACAAATCAGCAACATTTCACACTAAAAATACCATAAAAATTATTTTAGTCCTTTATTAGTTCAGTCTATGCAAGAAATTCCTGCTGTCTGCTTCATATTGGGTTAGCAATCTTTATGAACACATCAGCCTTTCAATTAGTCCTCTGGACGTTTTTACTGTAATCCAAGGGCACAATCTCCAAAGTTATCAGAAACCTGCATTCAAAACTCCTTTTCTCATACTCTTCCAAAGAAGCAAGCCCTGGTCTGTAGCTGATTGTAAGTCACTTTTTGAGAAGGATCAAACTAAAACAACAATGGTGAATGACAAAAGCCTTAAGACAGTCATCATTAAAGACACAGTTGGAAAAGAAATTTGGTTATTTCTGTGGCATACAACAATTTAACCTAATAATTATAATTATTATTACTGACAACCTATATTAAGACATATCAGAATCTTAGGAGTCACACATAAACCTGGAACACATATTAACAACATATCTATATAAATATAACCCAAAGGAAGCTAAACACTATCACAGATTTGACAATGCTTCCTGCATAATTCTAACATAACAAGCCAAATAAGCCAAATATGTCTCTCTTGGACTTCAGGAAATGTAATATACAAAAAAGCTAGTTTGAGGTCAAAAGGACTTAATTTGGAACTTAAAATTTTGTTCTTGAAAAGTTTGGCAAATATCAAAGTTTTAAGACATTTCCTATCATCAAATGGGATCACAGTTCACTATAAAATAATCATTAATTAAAACAAAAACTTTTACCTTTTGATAGAGAGGAGACTCAATTTCCCAAATAAGACCTAATACTTCGGAAAGCATGAGGGCAACTAAATCGGTCTCTTTCTGCTGCATATTTTTCCTGTACTTTACTCAAAAGGTAAACAGAAATTTATTTTACCTTTTTATGGTAAATTATTAAAGTTAAAGCTAATTTTAATAACACCATATGAACGAATCTATCCAATTTCAATCATTTTGACTGTAAGATTTTCATAAACTTTTATAACCTATTACAATTTTCTATTAAAGAGCACATCAGTGATCCAAGCAATCCCTGTTATTCTGACACATGGACTCAGATGCTGGCCTTGCATTAGTGTGCTTTTGATATTAATGTTTAATTTATACAAAAACTCTGAACTAATCTTATCCCTCAAAATCAACCCTTATAATCTCACATGCTCACACCTTCCAGGATAGTCCCTGGGCCTAGAGAGATTGAATGGTTTTAATTTCTGGCCCTGTGTCTTACAAAATCAGTTCATTTTGTTTTTCCCCTTCTCCTGAGTTTGAAGACGAAGTTTTGACTGGTGTCAATGCTCAAAATTGAACAGAAGTCAGTGCCTTCTTCAGACCCAGGAGTCAAAGCCCTATAACTTAAAAGCACAAAGTTTAGTTAAAAGAATAATTTAGTTAATAGAATATTTATACTACAGCCCTGTCATTCTCTCTAACATGTCACAAATTAGAACACTGTGATTTGGACTTTAGCTGTCACTACCTGCAGCACTTCAAACCACTGTATTAAAGTAGTTAGGTTACTCATTCCTTATGTCTAATTGCCAGCATTCTAGTGACAGAACTGTGACCAAAAGCATCCTATGCCAGATTTATCAAAGTAAGACAACTAACTTTTCTCTCCAACATCAAAAAATGGTAAATGCAAATATCAGTTTTGGAAATTTAATATGAGGATAAGTAATATACTTAAATTCACTTAAATAGTGTACAATAAAACAAGGACAAAGTAAGAACAAACACACAATAATTTCTTTTCATCTATTTAAAACAGCATTATCACAAATTTCCAAGATTAGTTTCTAGATACAGAACTGACATCTGACTGGTAACTTTCACCAGTAAAATCTTCAAATCAGTGCAACAATTGCACTTATTTTGTTTTCAAATACTTACGTGAAGGCCCATCAGTGATAAATGGCTTGGAGTCAAAAATCACTAGGAAGTCTCACATTTTCAAAAAAATTTTACTACTTAATCCAAGTGAATGTCACTTAATGTTAATAATAGTAAACACAACTAAAGTAGTTTGGGAGAAATCCCAATTGATATAATTTCCTTGAGGGCAAGACCAATCTTTCCTGAACATTAAAACTTTGTGCCCATATCACAGTTTTTTTTTCATTCATTAAAGGAAAAAATCTGAAACTAACTCAAATTATAGATTTAATTGAATTATCCTGGAAATAAACAACATTTAAAAACTTCTACTCTCATGTACTTTTCCAAATAACAAAACACATAATGCAAAATTTCTGTTCAGAACTTATAAAGGTAAGTCTTTTATGTAATTTTTTAGACATGTTAAAACTCTCATAGCTCTCAAGAGTATCAGAGGTAAGCAAAAACCAATCAAATTTTAAAAGGCTGGTGTCCTCTATCAATTATTGGAGACTTGACAAAGGTAGCTTAAAAACTTGGGATAAATAGAGAAATAATACATTGTTCGAAAGGCATAGGAAACAAAATGACTATTCATAGAAGGAAATAAAAGCCTTCCATTAGAAACTTTAAAAATCAATGGTTTTATATGTATATGTATTTATAAGTAAAACCGAGAGGGGAACAAACAGCAAATAAATAAAAATTAAAACCAAATACAGGCCGAGGGCAGTGGCTCACACCTGTAATCCCAGCACTTTGGGAGGCCAAGGCAGGTGGATCACAAAGTCAAGAGTTCAAGACCAGCCTGGCCAACCTATTGAAACCCCATCTCTACTAAAAATACACAAAATTAGCCAGGTGTGGTGGGGGGCATCTGTAGTCCCAGCTACTCAGGAGGCTGAGGCAGGAGAATTGCTTGAACCCAGGAGGCAGAGGTTGCAGCAAGCCGAGATTGCACCATTGCATTCCAGCATTCTAGCCTGGGCAACAGTGCGAGACTCCATCTCAAAAAAAAAAAAAAAAAAAAAAAAAATTACAAATACAGATAAATGAGAAACCAACTCCAAATTTTTCTCCTCTTTAGTTTACCTTGTAGGCTACAGTGTTAACCAGAACCTGAAAAAAACAAAAACAAAACAAAACAAAAACACACAAAAAAACAAACAAACAAACAAAAACCAGGATGAATATTTTGTTCCTGATTCAAAATGTAATGCCTTTAAATCCATCAATACCCTTAACATTTTGTACAATTAAGAAATTCACTTTAGGTACATGACCAATAAGTACTTTAGTGTTAGTACTATCTATAAAGAATAGTAAATATAGTGTGAAGCAATACAAGCATGTATGTGAAATTTGGTTCCATGTTAAATGTGGCTTCATGCTTAATTATATTTAAAAAAAATTACCAAACTTCCAGTGTATTTTTTAAAATAATTATTGTTTTACTTTCATCAAGACCAAGAGCTTTAACTATGAGATGTTAATTAATCTAATTTCTCTAATTTTCTGTCATGTTTTAAAGAATATTTTACTATGTAAACATTTTTAACTTTCTATTTCCTCTGTATGTGCACAAAGTAGACATACAGAGAAAATGGAAAAAACTACGTATGACTTACCCAGATGATCTATAACATAGTTGGACTTTCTATTTTGACCTAAATCTTGTTTTCTTTATAATCTGCCTTACCAAAAACGCAAGCTCCTATCCATAGCTTTCTTCACATCTTTCTCTTCTCCTTCCTGGTTCCTTCCTACCTTGGTTCAAAAATAACCTTTTCGAGTCTGTAATTTGAATTAATTTTTAGATAACTTCTGAATTAGACAAAATTGTTCTTTTTCTCACTAAAAACATATCTTCTTTGGCCCATTTTATATACAGAATTATATATTATCTATAATTCTTATCCTTAGAAAACTTAAATTTTAGTGAAAATGTAGGAAGCAAGAAATCTTGAGCTGCCTATCAGATATTAGCATTTTATAGATGAAAACCATTCTCATTCCATAATTTTTAGAAACATATTTCCCTGTATCATAACTGTTTTTTAATTGGAAATGACTCAGACATTCAGTGAGCATCAAAAATAATTTAAAATTTTTAAATTACACAAAAAGTTTACCTCCAACATTTATCTCACTTACATGTTCTCAATTCTTTCATTTTTAACAGCTTATCTAGATTATTTCCAAAAACCAATATATTAAACATAGCTAGCCATCATTTAAAAATAGTTATTTCTTTGTTAACCTTTATTTATTTATTTTTTTTTCATAGCCAGTGAACATTAGCGAACATAGAAAAACCCTTAAATTTAGCTACATGGGCATTTTCACCAGTAACTCCGAAGATTCAGCTGTTTTCATTAAACCAACAACATTACATTAGTCTTACTTATCCAAAAAAATTACACAAAGATCATTTTGTTTGGCAGGGTTCATAGTTTTATAATCTTTTATGCCAAACTCTGATACCTCAAAATATCTAGCAGAGATAAAAATTAACCCAGAAAAAAAAAATGCATGCTAACAATTCTGAAGAATTTCTGTTTTTATTTTACCAACAATTTTAAAACCAGCTTATTTATTAAAAGTTTACTTAAGTCCTGTGAATTTGAGAAATACTTTGGGCTTAATTTATGAATGCTCTTTATTTTTAATCCTATTTGGTAGGCACAACATATAACATAATAAATGTACATACATAAGCACATCCAGACATGTATACATACGCATAATCGAAGATCCAATAGATTTTACCTCAGAGCTCTAGCCATAAGATAACAATACAAACTCATCAGTTTACATGGCTACACTTTGTTTGCCCTGATAGTTAATCCAATGAGGGGTGTAGATCAAAATTATGGGTAAAGCAGTCTCCATGGCAGTTTGACTTTTAAAGGCTAAACCTTCCCAGGCTACACCAACACTGGGGCCAAACAGCACCGAAGAAGAATGTCACACGCTAACCAGGCCCGACACTGTTTAGAAGCACTGGGGCCAAACAGTATTACAAAGGAGTATCAGCTTACTGAATTCTAATTTTCCATAACACACACAAAATCAATCACCAAAACACATTCCAACTGCTGCAACAACTAACCTCAAGAGTGTCCTAACGGAAACAGGGTGCTTCCCCTCTCCATTGGTTGGGCTTGATCAGCCTGCAAACAAAAATTCCCTCAAGATTTCTCTGATTGAGAGGAGCCAATCCCACTGTCTGGTACCAACAAAAGACACTCACTGGTCCGGACGCATAATATAATTGCAAACAATCCCCACATAGTGTTCATACTGAAACAGTCAAGGTGCTTCCCTCTCTCAGTCAGTTGGGCTTGTTCAACCAACTAATAGAAATTTAAAAAAAAATTTCCTAAGTGAGAGGAGTAGTTCATGTGCCTGGGCCCACAAAGGATGCTCACCTAAACAGATGCAGATGCCAAATTACAAAGGCAGTTCTTCCTAGGCAATCAGGAATGTGGCTGGGGCCAGCTGCAGCAGGGCCAGAGAGATACCAAAACTCTCCTCCAGTCAAAATTGGGCAGGCAGCTGCTTAGGAGGGCTTCTGAGACTCCCTGCCCACGGCAACCAAGCACAAGCTGGGTTCCAGGTCAGGGAATCAAAATCTGTTACTTACACACCAGGGATTTGGTTTACTTCCTGCTGCTCGCTGCACAGACAGCCAATCACTGATACAATGAATATTGCCAAGGAAGAAGGCTTTAATTGGGTGCTGCAGCTGAGGAGTTGGGTGCTGCAGCTGAGGAGATGGGAGCTCAGTCTTGAATCCATCTTCCTGACTGACTAAAATTAGGGGTTTATATAGCAAGGAAGAAAAAGAAATGTAACTATATATGAAAACTGGAACTTGGGAGGGGCAAGGAAGCAATCTTGATGAATGAGGGGCCTGGCATCTCATTGTCTAGATGTGATGATATGGTGAGTTTCTGTTCTTTTATACTCTTTGAGAGGCCTGATATCTCATTGTCTGGATCTGGTGAGTTTTAAGCTTTAAGACTAGAAATGTCAATCTGAATAATATTGATGTCAAAAGAGTCATGTAATAATAAAATGTCAAAAGAATAATAATAATTGCCTATGAGACTACTGGGTCGGTTTCCATTGCTGGCTATCTGCCTACTCCAACATACCTACAAGGTAACTCTACATTTTGTTTTTAACAGAGCAGACCAAATTTAGGCTGGTCCCACGGTTACAGCCACATTAAGTAGTGCAGCTGCTTTGGAGCCAGCCACATGATCACTGCTTAATAAAGGGTTGCTGAGTGAGTGAAGAAATAGAGCAAGCATGTGTTATCAAGTTATCAGTGTCTGTAGCATTTAATGAAAAAATATATTCCAACTGCTATGGACAAGAAATGACAAACCTCACCAATAAGCTGTGAGGCTAAAGAAAAGGAGCAAGTTTTCGAAAGAAATTAATCTCTGTCGTGAAATCAACAATTTCTTATTGACACAACTGTGCTAGACAGCTTTTAAGCAAAAACTCCCAATGAGACACATCTGTCTTAACCACAGTAAAGTTCTGTTTCTGCCTGTGACTAGAATAGTGTTCAGTGATTCCATTTTAGTAGCTCTCTTAATACAGACATTATAACACTAGACATTTCTTGAGAAGTAATTTCTCAAAAAAAATCATAACAATGATTCAATAGTATATCTGTTTTGAGAGGCATTGCAATATATTTGGTACAGTGATTCCCCATTATTTGTAGGGGATACGTTCCAAGAGCCCCAGTGGATGCCAAAGTACTGAAACCTATATATACATTTTTTCCTATACATACATACCTACCTATGATAAAGGTTAATTTATAAATTAGGCACTGTAAAAGACTAATAATAATAATAAAATAGAATAATTATAACCATATACTGTCATGAAAGATATGTGAATATGCTCTCTCAAAATATCTTACTACACTGTACTCAAGGTTCCTCTTATGAAGATGTGAGATGATAAAATGCCTACATGATGAGATGAAGTGAGGTGAACGATGTAGGCACTGTGACATAGTCTTAGGCTACTGTTGACCTTGAACACATGCACTGCAATACTAGGAGCCATAAGATGGCTATTAAGTGGCCAGCAGGTGGATAGCATTTGCAGTATTCATATGCTGGACAAAGGGATGATTCAGGTCCAGGGCAGAATGAAGCAAGATGGTGCGAGATTGCATCATGCTACTCAAAACAGTGCACAATTTAAAAAGCAAAAGTTGCTAATTTCCGAAATTTTCCATGTAATATTTTCATACCACAGCTGACTGTGGGTAACTGAAACCATGTAAAACAAAACCACGGATAAGAAGGGACTACAATATTATGCCTTTCATGGGTACATAAAAATGCTGTATACAATAAAAATGCCTGCTAAAAAGTAAAATAGCCATGATGAGGAAAATGATTATGATTATTATGAAGGCTTTAACTACAAACGGCTTGCTTATTCAATGTTATTTATGTGACAGATTCTTAGAACATCAACCACCAGATATTTCCCTCTGTTTGACTTTGTCATACAAAATGTGGGGTATTCTGAAGGAAATGCTAGAAAGTTAGAGGGAGAAGGTTAGACAACCTACTTTCTTTGCAATGTCATCTAAGTTGGAAAAACTGGCACAGGGAATAACTGGATAAAAGAAGTCATTCTAGATGAGTGAAGAAATAACAGTGACCATAAGGACAATGTTTTTTAAAAGTGCTTTGAGTGCAGTTGCATATTTGTTTCTTAGACTGTCTTTGCTTAATAATTAGCATATAAATGGTCTCAACTAGGATTGGAAGTTAACGTTTCATTAACCTCACTTACAATACCTAAAGGAGGCATCCACATTTAAATTCAGGGAGGAAATTAGTCTAACTAAACTCTCCTGAATATGATAATCTTGAAGCAGCCACAAACACATTGAGCACTGACCAAGCATCCCAAGTTTCATTAAAAACACATACAGACACACACACACACACACACACACACACACTCAGCAAGAATGAAAAAACTCACTGATGCTATTTTCTCAAAGGAAATATTGAATAACATCTTAGTAAGTTATCTTCTGTTATTGAATTGTACATTTTATTTTTTATAAATGATATTGTATTCATTTATTTATTCAGTCAGGACAATTCATTTCATCTTTTCATTAATTCATTCATTCTTCATTTAACAAGTGTTTTAAAAGCACCTGCTTTAAGTAAACCACAATTTTGTAGCCAATAGGAAGTGATCTAAAGCAAAGTAAGACCTAGCTCCTATCTTTGTGGGGTCTCCTTTATAGCAGAGAAGACAAGACTACAAACAGAAGAAAATTCTAAACAACATGAGTTTTTAAAATTGAATTTTTACCATTTGATGAACATTGTGTAAAGCAACTAATTCTAAGACACATTGGCATAAAACAGAACTTAGTAAAGCACATGGGGAGTTCAGAGAGATTCCTACTCTCCAAGAGTCAGAGTGAAATGGTTAAGAATAAGGTCACTCAAACCTCAGTTTGTGTCTGGGCTTGGTCATTACTTCCCCTGTTACCTTAGGCAAGCCGTTTGAGGTCTCATTGCCTCATCCTCCTCATGTGTGAAAAGGCAATGATAATAAGGGTGGCTACATAGTAGGGGTGTTGTAAAGATGAAATTAGCTAAGAAATGTGAGATACTTAGAACTGTGCGGTATGTACCGAACGGTGTAACGTTTTTCATGTATTGTGAACATTTTCCAAAAGGAATAACATTTTAGCTAACTGATACTTCAAATATAGGGTTTTCTTTTTTGTGAAAAGTGAATTTCTATTTTCAGAAGTAAAACTAGGTTAGTGATTCACCAGCACTAAATATTTAGTGCCAATCCATGAGGCACTTTAGAATTACAATGTTTGTATTAGAAAAAGTGCTGGACTGAGAGTGAAGTGTACCAATGGTAATTATAGTTTCATAGTAATAGTTATATGACTTTCAGCAAATTGGAAGTTGTAAATTGTAAACCTCAATTTCCTAGTCCATAAAATCAGATGGAGTGTTGTATATATATGTGTGTATATATGTGTAAGTTGCAAAGGCATTTAAATACTTCAATAGTGCTTGAAGGCTCATAATGTAATAGAAGGCACTTTTGAGTCTCATACTCTAAAGATTTGTTCCATGTGCTGCAATTTATGCTTCATAAAATTTAAGAAAGCACAATAATATCTACCAATCATAAAATAGCAGTCTTCTTGAGATTAGGAAAATCATATCTAGCCAGTCATCAACAGAAGGCATGAAAGAGAACTGAAGTTTAATTGAGAAATTTTATGTAGAAATCTTATTCTTGGATCAACATGAACCGTGTATTTGTATCTCACCTTTGTCTGGAACTTATTTTCTCACCTGCAGGTGAAAGAAAAATACTTTTGCATTCTTCAAGTTCTATTTCAAATTGATCTACTTAAAGGCTGTCATTAAATAGACAGTAGAGTATAAATTGTATTCAAATTAAAAATAAAAAATGCACAAGTATGTAATTACTGTAATATATACAAACAATAACAAAATATATGAAGTAAAAGGTTTAAATACAGTTTACTCCCCATCCCTAGCTACCCAGTATGACTACCACTCCCGCTCCTGTTTTCTTTTCTAGATAGAATCACTATTAACCATATGCTATAATTCTGTTCAAACTGATTTTTCTATGTATTTTCATGCATATATATGTCCACGTAAACCTGCATATTTTCCTTTAAATGGAGTTATATATTTTATTCTTTGATGGAAAAATAACACATTGTTCAAGATTCCTAATTATAGGTACAGTAAGCAAATTTCCTAACATTTATTGCCCATTAGCAGTGATTCTTTTGTGAAACAGCTATATATAATTTTTGCTCACTTTCTTAAGTGATGTCTTCTTTATTATTTTCCTGTTCTGTTGCAAATAAGTTTTGCCTATGTTGTCAATTGAATTTTATTAGAAGTATGTTTCATTGTCCTGTTATTATAAAAAGTTTTAGTTTTACAGGATCGAGTTATCATTCTTTCCCCTAAGGTTACTGTTTGTTTTATAAGCCATTTCCTACTTAAATCTGATAAAATATTATTTTTAATTTTTTTACATATATGTGTATATGAATACATATGTGTGTATATTTTATATATACTATATAATATATATTATTATATTATATATATACTATATAATATATATTATTATATTATATATATTATAATATATATTATTATATTATATATATTATAATATATATTATTATATATAAAAATATATATATAATTTGTGTATATAAACTGTATATATATTTTTTAAGCCACCTAGGTTTTTTTGGTACTAGGTGAGATAGAATATTATTTGTAGTTTATTTTTTTTTCCCCCACAAAGAGTGGCTTATTTTCTGAACATCATTTCTCATTTCTAGTTCACCCCTTTTGCACAGATTTAAATGTTTATCTTCACCATGTAATAGATTTTCACCTGAATATGAATAAAACAATTGTTAAGCTCTAAATTAGGTAAGATGATTTATATTATATCAAGATTTTTTTAGGTTAAACAATAATAATAGCTTATTGTAGTCTGGATAATTGAGATTTTAAGTGCGAGCAGGAGTACGGTTTTAAAGAAAATATATTAGAAAAAATGCAGTATTATCACAGATTTTCTTGCTGTCAGTGTAACTTACATAAAACTACCTCATAGCATCTAACATGGATCTATATTATAATCCTAAGTAAGAAATGGTAATGTAATTTAGACTACACCCTTAAAAAGTGAAGATCTCATGCTAGAGTTATTATATATTAAGTTTTGGCAAAAAGAATATGTGGGTTTTCATATTATGTGACCTTAAAGCAGTGATTTTAGGATTCTATGAGGTGAAGATTCTACAAAGATCTTACAAGTGCTTTCAACACACACACACACACGCACACACCCCTACCTGTGTGTATTCAGTGGGTCCCCAAGACCATCTTCAGGTTCAATGATTCAATAGAGGAACTCAGAAAAGCTATTACACTTACAGCAATGGTTTATTACAGTGAAAGGAAGTCAATTAAAATCAGAAAGGAAAAAGGCACAGAGGTGCAAGTTTCCAGTTTTCTTCTCCAAGTTGAGTCATATAAACAGCACATAATCCTCCCAGCAATTGTATGGGACAACACATAGATAGTATTGCCAACCAGGAAAGCTCATCCAAGGCTTGGTGACCAGATATGTTTGTGGGTTTGGTCATGTTGGGTCTGCACAGCTGGCCTCATTTACTCAGTCTCTTGCCCCTCCAAAGGTCAAAGTGATACCTCATGAACCAAGACCCCCACCTTAAATTACACAGTTAGCATAGACTACCTGATGTAGCTCTAGGTCCCAAGTAAACACAAATACTCTTATCAAGCATGATATTCCAAGGGTTTAGAAGTTATTTCCTAGGAGCTGGTCAAGGATTAATCCTTTCTTTGGAATGTGCTGAGTTTGCACAACACAGACCTGCAGAGTAAATCATTAGCTACACAGTGCGTAACTTGTCAACTAAATGGTGATTACACAGATACTAATTAGGAACAAGACTGTGAAAGAAACAAACGTATAAACCAAAAAACCAACCAAATGTGCTTTCTACTTTTTAATGCTCTAAAATAAATTTATAAAAAGTATTTGAAAACATGATCATGGGTAACATTCAAATTTCGAAACCACAGTGAATAATGCACTATTTCCCTGATATTTTAAAAAATAAATGTTCCCCAACAGTAGAGAAGGCATATTTTGAAAAAAATCTCGCTTGTCATTTTTCACACAAGTTGAGAAACATGAGGAGAAATTAGTAGATGCAATAATGCAGTGCAATCTTCAGAAACCTCTTGAGGGTATCAGAAAAATATCCTATTTGAATATTGGGAAGTGAGGAAGTCAATCCAGTCTGATCTATGCAATTTGGCCTTTGAATATCTAAGTTGCTGTCAATCATCCTTTCTGAATTAGTTTAGCACAGCAGGAATTACTAACTTATGCAAACCAAACTGCTGCCAATAAAAAAAAAATAAGTTTTGTATTTGCAAAAAGACACAATTATTGTCAAGAAGTGTTTCATTGTTTTAAAGATATATTTGTAAATATGCCAAGATACTTTTCATGCTTTGTAAGTATGCAAAATGTAAAATGCATTTCAGCTATTTAACTCATATATTTGTGCTATAAGACATTAAATAAAAAATATTTACTTGTTTTTCCCTTGTATGTTTTTATACTATGTAAATAGAATGGACATTGAAGTGCTTCCATGTCATATTTGTGAAATAAAAATATATATTTTTCAAAAATAAAAAATATTTTTGGACATAGTCAATAATTGTACTAAAGATGCAACTCATCCATAAAATGTTAGTTTCTTCATCATGGCTATGCAAATATTGTAGGCATAAATTCTTTAAATACTTTTTCTCTAGTAAAGACCTTGGTTGAACTGACTGAGATTAAGGGAATTAAATCATGTACTAGTATTCCAATGTATTTGTTTACTTTGTCACTGAGATGGTTTTTAAAATAGCTAATTTGCAAAAAAAAAAAAAAAAAAAGAACATATATATGTTCTCCTGATGATTATGAAAGAATGCTGTATTAGGAGTATATTTTTTGAAATCTGTTCAAAATTAACTGTATACTCTTTATAATGATCAAATCCCTTTGAATAAAATCAAACAAAACATTCTAGAAGTTTTTTTATAAATGTAAAACAAGTTCATATGATACTCAGTTCATATGGCAGATGCATTTAAAAATTTGTTCAGAAGTATTGTATGCTTGCAGGGTAATGAACAAGGTCTCATTTTCCTTGATGATGGTTACCTGCTTGTTCTCCTTCACAGAAAAAAAAAAAGGGCCAAGTAATTCAGTATTTCCCCAACTATTAGGAAGGCAGTAGAGCATGTTGCTAAGACACAGGTTTTGGAGCCAAATTAGCTGGATTCTAATTTTGCCTTTACCAATTCCTAGCTGTAAGACTCCAGAGTGTGAGATACTAATAGTATGCAAGTATTATGGATTTTTGAGGATCAAATGAGCTAATGCATGAAAAGAACTCAGCATAGTACCTGTACTTCATAGGTATTCAATAAATATTACCAATTCTTATCTTTGGTTTGCTTTATTAATTCAAAGAACCTCCAGCATAGATCTTATCTTTGGTTTGCTTAATTCGAAGAACCTCCAGCGTATTTACAGAATAAACATCAATTGACCCTAAAACTGTTTTGAATAAATCTCTCTCCATAATGGAAACAATATAGTGCTACATATTTTAAGAATTAGTGTATCGTCTATATTAGCACTCACCAATCTAACGTTCTGAAAGGAAGGAGAGATGTGTGTTAACTCATCATCACAATGGCCACATGTGACTACTGGGCACTTTAATGTAACAAGAACAAGCAAAAAACTGAACTTTTAATTTCATTTATTTATTTATGAGACGGACTCTTGCTCTGTTATCCAGGCTGGAGTGCAGTGGTGCGATCTCGGCTCACTGCAAGCTCCGCCTCCCGGGTTCACCCTATTCTCCTGCCTCAGCCTCCCAAGTAGCTGGGACTACAGGCGCCTGCCACCAGGCCCGGCTAATTTTTTTGTATTTTTAGTAGAGACAGGGTTTCACCGTGTTAGCCAGGATGGTCTTGATCTCCTGACCTCATGATCTCCCCTCCTCGGCCTCCCAAAGTGCTGGGATTGCAGGTGTGAGCCACCGAGCCACTTACTTTTAATTAACTTAATTTAATTAGCTACCTATGGCTAGTGGCTACAGTATTACATGGCACAGGTCTATATGCTTTAAGTAAATTTCTCAGCTAAACTCAGATATTTCCAGCTATCACTGCAAAGCAGAGCACACTCAATTGAACTTGCAGTAAAGAGGGCAATATCCCAGTTTGTGTGGAAGTCTCTCTCTAGACAAAAAGAGTAGAGTTTTTTTCACTGTGCATCTTCAGATCAATAAAAACTTGATTTCATGTTGAGATCCTGGCTTGTAAAAGTAGAGCTAACAGAAACCTCTCAAACAGGCTATCTGCTGACACTGGCTCTGAAATTCTACATGGAAACTTTCATCAGATTCAGGCCAGCCAGTAGCAAGCAGATTCTATGCCTTGGTGAAAGAAAATAAAGAGGAGAATAGCAGTCAAGTTCTGGATTCTCAGGGACCAGGATGCATAACAGAGGGAGGTTCAAAATGTCTTTTGTGTGGTTTCCAGGAGCAGTTGAAAGTCTCCATCAGAATTCTCTCTGCATTAAAATATGTTCCCCCTATTATTAGTTTTTAAAATGTCTGTGATGCTTTCCATTGGCCAAATCCAATTAAAAGCCAGAGAAGATGACAGTTCTGTTGATGCAGTCCATACAGCTCCACTTCCTGGGGAGGGTTCAGGGAGAAACAGGTTAGAGAGGGGCTCAGCATGAACAGGTGGAAGATACAAATCATACTCTGTTTACTGTCAGGCCTCTGAGCCCAAGCCAAGCCATCGCATCCCCTGTGACTTGCATGTATATGCCCAGATGGCCTGAAGTAACTGAAGAATCACAAAAGAAGTGAATATGCCCTGCCCCACCTTAACTGATGACATTCCACCACAAAAGAAGTGTAAATGGCCGGTCCTTGCCTTAACTAATGACATTACCTTGTGAAAGTCCTTTTCCTGGCTCATCCTGGCTCAAAAAGCTCCCCCACTGAGCACCTTGCGACCCCCACTCCTGCCTGCCAGAGAACAAACCCCCTTTGACTGTAATTTTCCTTTACCTACCCAAATCCTATAAAACGGCCCCACCCTTATCTCCCTTCGCTGACTCTCTTTTCGGACTCAGCCTGCCTGCACCCAGGTGAAATAAACAGCCATGTTGTTCACACAAAGCCTGTTTGGTCTCTTCACACGGACGTGCATGAAATTTGGTGCCGTGACTTGGATCAGGGGACCTCCCTTGGGAGATCAATCCCCCGTCCTCCTGCTCTTTGCTCTGTAAGAAAGATCCACCTATGACCTCAGGTGCTCAGACCGACCAGCCCAAGAAACATCTCACCAATTTCAAATCCGGTAAGCGGCCTCTTTTTACTCTCTCCTCCAACTTCCCTCACTATCCCTCAACCTCTTTCTCCTTTCAGTCTTGACACCACACTTCAATCTCTCCCTTCTCTTAATTTCAGTTCCTTTCATTTTCTGGTAGAAACAAAGGAGACACGTTTTATCCGTGGGCCCAAAACTCCGGCGCCGGTCACGGACTGGGAAGGCAGCCTTCCCTTGGTGCTTAATCATTCCAAGGATGCCTCTGATTATTCACCCATGTTTCAAAGGTGTCAGACCACGCAGGGATGCCTGCCTTGGTCCTTCACCCTTAGCGGCAAGTCCCGCTTTTCTGGGGAAGGGGCAAGTACCGTAACCCCTTTTCTCCTTGTCTCTACCCTTTCTCTGCTTTTCTGGGGAAGGGGCAAGTACCCCAACCCCTTTTCTCCTTGTCTCTACCCTTCTCTGCTTTTCTGGGGGAGGGGCAAGTACTCCTTCACCCTTAGCGGCAAGTCCCGCTTTTCTAGAGGAGGGGCAAATACCCCAACCTCGTATCTCTGTACCCCAATCCCTTATTTCCACGCCCAAATCCCTTATTTCCGCACCCCGACCCCTTATCTCCGCACCCCGACCCCTTATCTCCACGCCCCGACCCCTTATCTCCATGCCCCGACCCCTTATCTCCATGCCCCGACCCCTTATCTCTGCACCCCAACCCCTTTTCCCACTTTTCTGGAAAGTAAGAACCCCCAAACCCCTTCCCTCTGTTTCTCTACTCTCTCTTTTCTCTAGGCTTGCTTCCTTCACTATGGGGCAAGCTTCCACCTTCCATTCCTCCTTCTCCCTTAGCCTGTGTTTTAAGTTCTCAAGAACTTAAAACCTCTTCAACTCTCACCTGACCTAAAATCTAAGTGTTTTATTTTCTTCTGCAATGCCGCTTGAGCCCAATACAAACTCGACAGTAGTTCCAAAGAGCCGGAAAACGGCACTTTCAATTTTCCATCCTACAAGATCTAAATAATTCTTGTCATAAAATAGGCAAATGGTCTGAGGTGCCTGACGTCCAGTCATTCTTTTACACATCGGTCCCTTCCTAATCTCTGTGCCCAGTGCAACTCGTCCCAAATCTTTCTTCTTTCCCTCCCACCTGTCCCCTCAGTACCAACACCAAGCGTCGCTGAGTCTTTCTAATCTTCCTAATCTTCCTTTTCTACAGACCCATCTGACCTCTCCCCTCCTCACCAGGCTGCTCCTCGCCAGGTGGAGCTAGGTCCCAATTCTTCCTCAGCCTCCGCTCCTCCACCCTATAATCCTTTTATCACCTCCCCTCCTCACACCTGGTCCGGCTTACAGTTTCGTTCCGTGACTAGCCCTCCCCCACCTGCCCAGCAATTTACTCTTAAAAAGGTGGCTGGAGCTAAAGGCATAGTCAAGGTTAATGCTCCTTTTTCTTTATCCCAAATCAGATAGCGTTTAGGCTCTTTTTCATCAAATATAAAAATCCAGCCCAGTTCATGACTTGTTTGGCAGCAACCCTGAGACACTTTACAGCCCTAGACCCTAAAAGGTCAAAAGGCCGTCTTATTCTCAAAATACATTTTATTACCCAATCTGCTCCCGACATTAAATAAAACTCCAAAAATTAAATTCCAGCCCTCAAACCCCACAACAGGATTTAATTAACCTTGCCTTCAAGGTGTACAATAATAGAAAAAAGTTGCAATTCCTTGCCTCCACTATGAGACAAACCCCAGCCACATCTCCAGCACACAAGAACTTCCAAACACCTGAACCGCAGCAGCCAGGTGCTCCTCCAGAACCTCCTCCCCCAGGAGCTTGCTACATGTGCCGGAAATCTGGCCACTGGGCCAAGGAATGCCTGCAGCCTGGGATTCCTCCTAAGCCGCATCCCATCTCTGTGGGACCCCACTGAAAATCGGACTGTTCAACTCACCTGGCAGCCACTCCCAGAGTCCCCGGAACTCTGGCCCAAGGCTCTCTGACTGACTCCTTCCCAGATCTTCTCAGCTTAGTGGCTGAAGACTGACACTGCCCGATCACCTCGGAAGCACCCTAGACCATCACGGACGCCGAGCTTCGGGTAACTCTCACAATGGAAGGTAAGCCCGTCCCCTTCTTAATCAATACAGAGGCTACCCACTCCACATTACCTTCTTTTCAAGGGCCTGTTTCCCTTGCCTCCATAACTGTTGTAGGTATTGACGGCCAGGCTTCTAAACCTCTTAAAACTCCCCAACTCTGGTGCCAACTTAGACAATACTCTTTTAAGCACTCCTTTTTAGTTATCCCCACCTGCCCAGTTCCCTTATTAGGCTGAGACACTTTAAATTATCTGCTTCCCTGACTATTCCTGGACTACAGCTGTATCTCATTGCTGCCCTTCTTCCCAATCCAAAGCCTCCTTTGTGTCCTCCTCTTGTATCCCCCCACCTTAACCCACAAGTATAGGATACCTCTACTCCCTCCTTGGTGACTGATCATGCACCCCTTACCATCTCATTAAAACCTAATCACCCTTACCCCACTCAACGCCAATATCCCATCCTGCAGCATGCTTTAAAAAGATTAAAGCCTGTTATCACTCACCTGCTACAGCATGGCCTTTTAAAGCCTATAAACTCTCCTTACAATTCCCCCATTTTACCTGTCCTAAAACCAGACAAGCCTTACAAGTTAGTTCAGGATCTGCGCCTTATCAACCAAACTGTTTTGCCTATCCACCCCATGATGCCAAACCCACATACTCTCCTATCCTCCATACCTCCCTCTACTACCCATTATTCTGTTCTGGATCTCAAACATGCTTTCTTTACTATTCCTTTGCACCCTTAATCCCAGCCTCTCTTCACTTTCACTTGGACTGACCCTGACACCCATCAAGCTCAACAAATTACCTAGGCTGTACTGCTGCAGAGCTTCACAGACAGACCCCATTACTTCAATCAAGCCCAAATTTCATCCTCATCTGTTACCTATCTCGGCATAATTCTCATAAAAACATAGGTGCTCTCCCTGCACTTTTGAGAGACTGATCTCTCAAACCCAAGCACCTTCTACAAAACAACAACTCCTTTCCTTCCTAGGCATGGTTAGCACGGTCAGAATTCTTACACAAGAGCCAGGACCACACCCTGTAGCCTTTCTGTCCAAACAATTTGACCTTACTGTTTTAGCCTAGCCCTCATGTCTGTGTGCAGCGGCTGCCACTGCTTTAATACTTTTAGAGGCCCTCAAAATCACAAACTATGCTGAACTCACTCTCTACAGTTCTCATAACTTCTAAAATCTATTTTCTTCCTCATACCTGATGCATATACTTTCTGCTTCCCGGCTCCTTCAGCTATACTCACTCTTTGTTGAGTCTCCCACAATTACCGTTGTTCCTGGCCCAGACTTCAATCGAGCCTCCCACATTATTCCTGATACCACACCTGACCCCCATGACTGTATCTCTGTGATCCACCTGACATTCATCCCATTTCCCCAAATTTCCTTCTTTCCTGTTCCTCACCCCGATCATGCTTGATTTATTGATGGCGGTTCCACCAGGCCTAATCGCCACACACCAGCAAAGGCAGGTTATGCTATAGTACAAGCCACTAGCCCGCCTCTTAGAACCTCTCATTTCCTTTCCATCATGGAAATCTATCCTCAAGGAAATAACTTCTCAGTGTTCCATCTGCTATTCTACTATTCCTCAGAGATTATTCAGGCCCCCTCCCTTCCCTACACATCAAGCTCGAGGATTTGCCCCACCCAGGACTGGCAAATTAGCTTTACTCAACATGCCCTGAGTCAGATAACTAAAATACCTCTTAGTCTAGGTAGACACTTTCACTGGATAGGTAGAGTCCTTTCCTACGGGGTCTGAGAAGGCCACCACAGTCATTTCTTCCCTTCTGTCAGACATAATTCCTCAGTTTAGCCTTCCCACCTCAATACAGTCGATAACAGACCAGCCTTTATTAGTCAAATCAGCCAAGCAGTTTTTCAGGCTCTTAGTATTCAGTGAAACCTTTATATCCCTTATGGTCCTCCATCTTCAAGAAAAGTAGAATGGACTAAAGGTCTTTTAAAAACACACCTCACCAAGCTCAGCCACCAACTTAAGGTCTGGACAATACTTTTACCACTTTCCCTTCTCAGAATTCAGGCCTGTCCTCGGAATGCTACAGGGTACAGCCCATTTAAGCTCCTGTATAGACGCTCCTTTTTATTAGGTCCCAGTCTCATTCCAGACACCAGACCAACTTAGACTGTGCCCCAAAAAAACTTTTCATCCCTACTATCTTCTGTCTAGTCATACTCCTATTCACCGCTCTCAACTACTCATACATGCCCTGCTCTTGTTTACACTGCCGGTTTACACTGTTTTTCCAAGCCATCACAGCTGATATCTCCTGGTGCTATCCCCAAACTGCCACTCTTAACTCTTGAAGTAAATAAATAATCTTTGCTGGCAGGACTATGCTGAATCTCCTTAGGCACTCTCTAATCAGATATCCTAAGTCATCCCAATTCTTAGACCTTTTATACCTGTTTTTCTCCTTCCATTTAGTTTCTCAATTCATCCAAAACCGTATCCAGGCCATCACCAATCATTCTATACGAAAAATGTTTCTTCTTACATCCCCACAATATCACCCCTTACCACAAGACCTCCCTTCAGCTTAATCTCTCCCACTCTAGGTTCCCATGCTGCCCCTAATCCCACTTGAAGCAGCCCTGAGAAACATCGCCCATTCTCTCTCCATACCACCCCCCAAAAATTTTCACCGTCCCAACACTTAAAAACTATTTTGTTTTATTTTTCTTATTAATATAAGAAGGCAGGAATGTCAGGCCTCTGAGCCCAAGCCAAGCCATCGCATCCCCTGTGACTTGCAGGTATACACCCAGATGCCCTGCCCCACCTTAACTGATGACATTCCACCACAAAAGAAGTGTAAATGGCTGGTCCTTGCCTTAACTGATGACATTACCTTGTGAAAGTCCTTTTCCTGGCTCATCCTGGCTTATCCTGGCTCAAAAAGCTTCCCCACTGAGCACCTTGCAACACCCCACTCCTGCCTGCCAGAGAACAAACCCCCTTTGACTGTAATTTTCCTTTACCTACCCAAATCCTATAAAACGGCCCCATCCTTATCTCCCTTCGCTGACTCTCTTTTTAGACTCAGCCCGCCTGCACCCAGGTGAAATAAACAGCCATGTTGCTCACACAAAGCCTGTTTGGTGGTCTCTTCACACGGACGCACATGAAATTTACAACATGAAATTGTTAACAGGAATCTAGAGAGGTATAGGATGATCCTGTTCTTAAACTATGCAGACAGGCCTGCAAAGAGAAAGAAAAATGAAACAAACGCATAACAAAAACCAGTTGAGTCACAGAAAGTGCTGACAATTTTGTTTTTTATTTATTTGTTTATTTGTTTATTTATTTATTTTTGAGGGAGGACCTCACTCTGTCACCCAGGTGGGAGTGCAGTAGTGCCATCAAGGCTTATTGTAGTGTCTACCTCCTGGGCTCAAGTGAGCCTCTTGCCTTGGCCTCACAAAGTGCTGGGATTACAGGTATGAGCCACTTAGGCACCATTCTTTCCAATCTACATCTCTGCTCTTTATGTTTAGTGAGACACCTTTGAACACTTATAATACATATTTTGTATTTTACTTAATCTAGCAAATTTCTGGTTTTTTGCAACCCAAAATATTTGACTAAAATAAGTTTAAATACTCTCTACCTTTCTCATCTTTTCCTTTCCCAAAGAAAGCAAAATGAGACCAATGCATGGTGGCTCACACCTGTAATCTCAGCACTTTGGGAGGCCAAGGTGGGAGGATCTTTTGAGCCCAGGAGTTCAAGACCAGCTTGGGCAACATAGTGAAATGCACTCTCTACAAAAAATGAAAAATTTTCTGGGATTGGTGGTGCAGTCTGGCAGTCCCAGCTATTTGGGAGGCTGCGGTAGGAGGATCACTTGAGCCTGGGAGATGGAGACTACAGTGAGCCGTGATTCCATGACTGCATTCCAGTCTGAGCAACACAGAAAGACCTGGCCTCAAAAAAAACCAGAAAAAGAAATATATTAATTTACCATTACCAGTTAAATGAAACCACATTACTAAATAATGACTTGAACCTAGATATGTTCTCTTGAATTAAATACCTTTGAACTTCAAAACTAACAGTAATTATTTGTGTAAAATTTTACAACCACAGACAATATCCACAAAAAATGTTTTGAAAGACAGGTGTATATATGTGAGTGAGCATATATACATGTGAAAGTGCATCAAAGAGTAATAAACATTATATAACTACTAATTATATCAGTAGTTGATAGACATTATTTAATATTTAAACTATGGGATACTATGTTTATTATTCATTTTATGTTTATGATTATACCTAAGTGAAAATGGAAAAGAAATACCTGAAATATATTAGTGTTGCACTATTCTTGACCATTAAAAGTGAATTAAAAATTAAGTAGAAAATATTTGGCATAAGGGATTCTTTGAATTTTTGCTTTTTATTAAAAATATCAAGTAATAATAATCAAAGTTATGTTTTATTGAGTGCTTACTATATGTCAGGCATTTTGTGAAAATATTCTCAATAGCTTATTGAATTTAACTCAAAACAAAGCGAGTGAGACTGTCTCAGTTTACACAGCAATAAATTGTGACCTAGAAGTATTAAACTGTTGATTGAAGGCAAACCTGTACTACACAGGGCAAGCTGCAACTCAAGTCCACATCTAACTCCAAAGTATTGACTTTGATGTACGGCCTTCTCTCTATAATATAATGCCTTTTCCCTTCTACTTTTCCATTTTTACTTCTGAAGTAAAATACATTTCAAGAGAAGCTGAATCTCCCTTTATAGAAATGCTTAAAGCAAATTATAAATTGTAATCTTCTAAAACAAGTTAACTGTAATATCTTGCTAGAAAGGAAAATGGATGGTATTTTCTTCCTAACACCCATTTAAGCTCTCTGATTTCACTGTTTCACTGATTCATCCTCTTGTATCAATAATACCAATAATAGTATCTTTTGAAAGAGAAGCTTAATTTCATGCTAGAATTATTTAATTGATCCCTCTTTGACAATCAAATGTTTTGTTTGAAATCAGGGAAAAATGAATGCCATTTCCTCTTCTTTTGGTGAAATTGTATCCCAATTGTTTACCTTGAAAATTCCCTATGCAAGTACATTTCTCTAGATTTAAATCATTTGCTAGATTTTATGGGTTACTGTGGTAGCTTGTTACAGTAATGGCTGTCGGTGAACAAGTCTTACCAGTACCCATGCCCTGTTTTACTGTCTGCCTACAATGAATTAGGGCTTGGTCATGTCAATTGTGATGGCCAACTGAAAATCAGCAAATGTGAAACAGACTGAAACATTGATTTCACCTCCTTGCAACAGTGCTCTGAAACATCATGTCATTAAGAAGCATAAGATGTGAGACAACATGAAAAGAGATTCCCAGCCATCCCAACTCCTCTCGCTGACCACAACCTCCAGCCAACCCACCAGCTGAGTTTAGCTGTATAAGAGACCTAAGGTGGCCCTAGTAGAATTAATCTGAAATTTTCTATCATCCATTTGGCTAGAGGCAAGATTAATTTATTTCTTGTTACATTATCCTAGGAACATGTTATCCTTGTTTCCCTAAAAAAGGTTACATATTTTGATATTGTACAGTAAATTATTCATTCATTTAACACATTTTAACAAATGTTTGCTAAGAATCTACTATTTGTAAGGTGCCATATTAGATGCTGGATTCATAATAGTATTAATAGTAGTATGTTATTCCTGTTATCATGGAATTATAATATGGTGGGCAATAAAAAAATAAAAGAGTACATTAAAAGCATTTTTGTTACAAATTTAATAAAAGCCATAAGGAAATGTTCATTGACTTGGTAACGCTTAGGTCTGGAGGACGAGGCGGACCAATGGTTAAAAACTCTGCCCATCCATGATTAATAGAATTAATCTCACATACTCTAAACTTTAAATGCTGAACTAACAGATATCTCTACATATAGCTAACAGAGATCTCTAATAACAGAACTCATGCTTGGATAAATACTATTGCCACTTTATTGATCTATTTTATTCTCTGGACAAATACCACAACACCTTTATAGATCTCTAATATTTATTGGAGAAATATTTGACTTCATTCAAATGTACATTATCACTCTCATTCTAAAAAATCCATCTTGAAGTTTGGTAATTCATGACCACATAGTCCCCTTTCCACTTTCTTGCTCAGAGTCTTAGTATAATGTACCATCTTTCCTAATTTACACAACGTGAGATTCCTCCTTTCTTGCTGGCCACAAATCTTTGAGGAAATGTTGATAATACACAGAAATAAAAGAAAGCCTGCTCTTTTGATGTATTAAAAACCTGGGGCCGGGCGCGGTGGCTCATGCCTGTAATCCCAGCACTTTGGAAGGCCGAGGCGGGCGGATCACAAGGTCAGGAGATCGAGACCATCCTGGCTAAGATGGTGAAATCCCGTCTTTACTAAAAATACAAAAAAAAAAAATTAGCCGGGCGTGGTGGCAGGCGCCAATAGTCCCAGCTACTCGGGAGGCTGCAAGCAGGAGAATGGTGTGAACCCGGGAGGCGGAGGTTGCAGTGAGCCGAGATCGCGCCACTGCACTCCAGCCTAGGTGACAGAGTGAGACTCCATCTCAAAAGAAAAAAAAAAACAAAAAACTGGATGCATTATTCTCAAGCCTTGCTTGGGGAGTACTTTCTACTTTCTTTGTTTTGCTCTTGCAATGCAGCAGGTATAACTGACAGAGTGTATTTTTTCCTCCTTTTATTAATTTGGGGTCTGTGACTTTTTATTCCAAATTCTGCTCAGGTTAAGAAAAGGGAAAACAATATTTCAGACAGAGACTAGAGTGCTTCTAGACCATGTTTTCCTCAGAAGGGGAAATAATATTATTTAAAATATTTTAGATAACAAAACCATGAAAATAATTTAATTCTCCTGGTTGGAAATTGTAATGGATTTGATAAGCTAGTTATAATAAAAGGAAGTAGTTTGGTGTTGGTTAAGCATTCAGATTCTGGAGTCTGATTACTTAGGTTTGATTTTTACCTCTATCTCTTAAATAGCTGTTGATTTTGGTCAAATTATCTAACCTTCTGTATCTAATTTTTCTCAGCTACAAAATGGAAATCACAAGATAATGAGAGTTTCTCTCTCACATGGTTTGTTCTCAGCTGTAGTGAATGCACATTATGAGGGCTGGCTCATGCTAGCTCTTATTACCATGGCATTATCAATTTTTTTTCCAAATTTTCTCTTTTTAATGAAATATAGCCCAGATTTCCTCTACTCTTATTCCTAAAAAGTTAATGTTATTTTCCAGTTATTTCTTAGTATAATAATTTCGGAGAAATATGTCCAACTACACGGGCAAAAGTACTCATCAAAAAAACCCCACATGAATTATTTAACCAATAAAATGGGATTTTATATTTGTGTCAATAAAAATAATATTCATTTAGATAACAATATTTTATATTTTTAACATTTAATTTAATCTTTAAACATTTGTTATCTGGGAAAAGAAAAAATGGACCACTTTCCTATAATCAAAATCTAAGAATATAAATAAGGTATAATTTCTTAGGAGGAACACTTTTTCTAAATACAACAAAAAGTAATTGAAATGAAATACATAAAATCCCCTAATTGCCTACCAGCCTGATTTGTATAGGTATACTTTCCAGAATCATTGACTACCTCAGTGAGAACAGTTTGACACACTTCATTTATTGATTAAGACTACATTCACTTAATTGACTCACTGATGTATTAAAAGGCCTATTTTTCCTACATTACCAGGTCAATTTTCTTTTTTCCTTTTCAGTGAAAATTTATCTGAATTATCACAAAGCAGAAACAAAACTAGTGTTGGCAGCTCTTTGTAATGGAGACCCAGATTCAGGACTACTGACTGTCATTGCCCAGATATGTGACTTTCGGCATGTCAGCAGCTATGCGATTTGGTCAAATTAATTCCTTTGCTTGTATATTATATATAAGATGAGAGACAGGAAGTACATCTCTAAGGTATCTTTCAGTTCCAACCTATCATAGCTTACACGTGCCCTAAAATTCCAACTTTATTTTACTTTTTGACACTCAAGAAAATGTTGAATTATTTTAAGGGATATTTATCAAATTCACAAATCTTTCTTAAAATATTATTGAAACTAAATGCAATGTGTAACAAGTATTTTGTGTCAGGTTTATATCATCATATCAAATAGACTATCTTAATGTATTGCAACTGCAAATGTCTTGAAAATTTCTTAATTATAATCTTGCAAAAAATCATATAACCGTGACACATACTTCTTCACTTATATTTGATAGACTAAAAAAAGTAAAAGAATATTACATGAATGTTTCTAAACCTAACCACACTAATTAACTCACATTAATAGATTCCTAATGTGCTAGAAAGATAATATTTTAACTTCATAAATGTGCATGTTGGTTTCCTTTATGAGGTTTCTTTCCATCTTGCTCTCTCTCTCTTTTTTTTTTTTTTTTTTTTTTTTAACATTCCACAGGTTTTCAATACACTGTTGAATTGAGAACAGTCCCTGGTGCTACACTCCTCAGGCTTGTGCACCACTTAGCTTATTCTCAAAAAACACATATTGCCCTGGCCTGTTCCTTTTACTCAGAAGATACTGGAGCCACCCCCACTTACGTTAGGGGGTGGGGTGTGAGGACTGTGCTCAGACCACATCCCCTCATTGCTTTACACAAATCTGCTCCAGACACTGCCCTGCTTCCATCACTGCTGCTTTCTTGAGCTGCCAACTGATATACTCTGCTGTTTTACATAAAGTTTCCTTTTCTCCTGGCTAGTAGAAATAGCTTCTTTTTTTTTTTTCTATGCGTGAATATTTTAGGGAGATCCCACAGCACAGTTGCTTAACCGCCCAGATCCTAAAACACTTGTAGTTTTATGAGCAGTCTTTTCTTCCTTGAGATGCACAGCTGTGAGGACTGAGTGTTCCATTCTAGCTCCTGTGCTCAGTCTGGTGAATTGTACTGGATTCCTTTCAGTTCTGACTCTGACCCACCATAATGTGTGTACCAGGTTCTTCTGTTCATAGCTGAATCCCAAGAGAGAACACAGTCCTAATGCCTTGGCAAATCAGCAGATGCAGCTAGATATGAGGTTGAAGTTGGTGCTCAGGGAGTGTTATACAGCAGGGTATTGCCTAAGGTGACCCGGATTACCAATATGAACTCGTACTGTGATCCAGCTGAGACATAGGGTTGCGTAAGGAAACTCTACTGCAGTTCATCTCAAAATTAAATCATTTCATTAAGTATTCTAAATCTATTATGGAGATTTGTCATCCATTACAAACTAAGATAAAAGAGTTTGTAATAACAACCTGAATTTATATTCAAATACTAAGTAAAATTTTGACCAGTGAATGCATTAATAAATTTTCAAACAAAACCAAAACGCTTTTTAAAATAACAAGGTAATAACTTTTTTAAAAAAAGTAGTTGTAAAACAAATATAGATTTTCCTAAATGGAAAATACAAAAAAATGTGGGAAACAGTTTAGAGGAACATCAAAAATCACCTCTTCAAAATTATCCCTTTCTCTATGTGGATTACTGCAATTGTTATTGTTATTAGTGTTGTTTTAACTTAGCTGCTACACACTGTCCATATAATTTCACAAACTTTGCTTTCACTTAAGATTATTATGTATCTGTAAATCCATGCTATTACCTAAAATATATAACCATTAACTCTAAGGCCTGATTCATTAAAAATCTATGGCCTTAGCAAAGATTATGAAGCCTTTCCCTGTCATTGACTATTAAAGTTTCTTTCAGTCTCTTACAATTTCAAATTGAGTGTTTTGTTGTTGTCATTTGTTTGTTTGTCTTTCAAAGACAAGGTTTTTCTCTCCTCTCTCCCCCAGACTGCAGTACGGTGGCCAGAGCATAGCTCACTACAGCCTCAAACTCCTGGGCTCAAGTGATCCTCCTGCCTCAGCCTCTCAAGTAACTAGTACTGCAAGCATATGCCACTATGCCTGGCTCAAAATTAAGTTTTAATAAACATATACATGCTAAGCATCTATATTTATTTCTGATTATTTTAAAGGATAATTAAGAAATATATTTACAAAGTATTTGGTTAAAGTGTGTAAATATATTGAGATACTTAATACCATCATCAACTGCTTTTAAATAGAAAACCAATTTACACAGTTAGTTGTGATGTATGAAAATACTTAAACCTTTTTAAAAGTTTATTTTCAAATCTAAATTATATAATTTAATAGTTGAACTTTTAATATGTAATGAATAAGTGTGAATAAAAATTAAAAAGTTATTTAAATTTAACTTCCAGTTTATTAGAGTCATTAATTATGTGCAGATATTCTAGTTTTTAATATTGGTCATAAAGTAATATAGGCAAAATTATCCTGTAGGCTTTTCAGAGTACCTATGAAGAATATTTACCGAGGCTTCCTTATCTGACAATCAAAAAGTTATTTATCTTTCTTTTGAGGCAAAATATGTCTAAAGTTTACTGAGATAAATCATAGAACATTTTTAAAAATATTATTTCCCTCCCTTTATTACCTCAAAAAAATCATCTTCCAACTGGTACTCTCTTTCCTGAAATAGATTCCTAACTAGTAAAATGAATATGCTATAATCATTTATTAAAATGAAATACTTGTTTTAGAAACTGAAATTCATTATTAGGCAGACTTATACAGTAACACCTAGAGTCAAAAAAATGGTCTGCCATGGGCCTAGGGCTGTCGTTGTTATATATATAGTACCAAGCATTGGAGCTGAAAAGCTACTTTCTGTGGACAGCCAGATCCCCAGGAGAAGAGAAGGAGGAAAAGACTTGGTCAAGAATATACACTTTCTGCTCCAACACTTGCCAACAGATAGCTCCCTCTACTTCCATTGGAAAAAAGGAGCAGGACAAGGCCCAGAATATAAGGGATAAGGCCTACTTGTATAGACTTGGGTGATAGTGAAGAAAATGTTTTCATAATTATAGCTGATATCTACTAAACACTTTATAGGGGTAGTTCCCGGTGATTTATATATTTTATCTTATTTAAATCCCCCAACAATTTGATTATATAGGTATCATTGTTTTCTCAACTATACAGATAAAGAAATAGACACTAAGTAGTGTAAAACAAGTAGTTTGCTTCAGGGAGCAAACTTAGAAACTGGTATAGCTGAAATTTCAATGCAGGTGGTTAGACTCCAGAGGAGTTTTTAATCAGTGGCAAAACTCACTACTATAACATATATTCAAAATTTTAAATGTTATTTTGTGCTTTTAAAAGTACTCACTAAAGTGAGTGCATCCAACTGTACAACTGCATTAGTGTTAAATTTAGCCACAGAGTAATTGGCTACTTAGTGGCAGAGTATAGGGCCAGAGTTGATCAATATGCCCCCCAAACTAGGGGGCCTAGGTCTAGTTTGGACTTGAATATTTAGGGTAAGGCACAGTATGATAAATCAATGAGGCTGGGCTCTGTCATTTGTCTGTATCATTAAGAATACCTGGTTTAGGACCTGGAAGATGACACACACTTAATTCATCTTCCTTATGTATGTATAAATCGATGGATTAATGGATGGACTAATATATAATTGGATGAATAGAGCCAGGCTGGACTTGAGTCAAGGTTGTATAATTGCATTAGATTATTTTCTTTTATTATCTTAGCAGTGACCTTGAAATAAGAGTACTGATGTTTAGCTAATAAAAAACACAAGTACACAATACCCAGAGGCTAAAGGTGCATCACTGCCATGCTTTCTCAACTTTAGTCCCTGGGGAACTTGCTTTTTGCTGGCTGTCCTCAGAAGGTCACTCTCAGTTTCTAGAAACATTTTGAGTTTCTTGCCAAGTCAGTTACTGGACATTTTAAAGCCAACAGGGGAAAGAGAGGCACTCTAGCAGACCAATGCTTCCATCTTCTTTAATGTAATCAGGTACATTTCAACATTTTTACCATATTCTGTTGACAGAAACAAATCACAGGTTATGCCCACATGCAAGGGGGGATGCTGCAAAGGTTATCATTCTTGCTAAAGAAGAAAAAAAAAAACAAGAAATAAATTGATGAACAAGTTGGATCATTCTTGACCATATTGCTTTAACAAAATTCCTCCTTATTAAATAAATCAAACACATGAATCCCTGAACGAAAAGTGCCACTTCCCATTGGAGATTCACTTGATTTTAAAGCTTTTCCTTGAGGGCTTTTCTGGAATGTTTGTCTGAGATATAAGAATGCTTGTGCAATTGTTTCCATTAAGATTGAGTTACATTGCGAATAACAGAAATCGGTGGCTGATCAGTGGCTGAATTATTTTCTGATTGCTGCTGTAATAAACTGCCAGTATGGTAGTGGCTTAAGAAAATACATATTTCATTCAGTTACAATTCTGGACTTCCGAAATCTAAAATAGGTCAGGAAGTCTGTGTTCTTCTGAAGGCTCTAGGTGAGAATTTGTTTCCTTTTTTTTTTTTTTTTTTTTTTAATCAATTGCTAGAGGATGTGTGCACTCCTTGGCTTATGGCCCCTGCCTCCATCTTCAAAACCTGTAATGTTGCATCTTGAAATCTCTCTTTGACTTTCATCTTTTTTCCTGCCTCCTACTGTGATTCTATTTTGCTGGCCTTAATAATCCACAATAACCTCTCAAGATTTTTATTTAATCACATCTGCATAGTCCATTTTACTATGTAAGGTAACATGTTCACAGGTTCTGAGGATAAGGATGTGAGCATCTTTGGGGTGTGGGTGAGGAAAATTATTTAACATATTGAGAAATAGGAATATAAAGAATCAATAACATTCACACTGATCTGTCTCTCTCTGCCTTTCCCTCATACTGCATGGTACTTGTTGCATTTTAACTGTCACATCCAATTTTATGTTACTAGAAGGAGAAAGGAAGCAGAAAATAAAAGCAGGAATTAACTTCAGAGTGTAGTTTATTAGCCAGAACTATCTCTAGATACAAGAGGGACAGGGTGAGAATTTAGTTTGCACAGCCAGAATTTTAGAGATAGAAAAAGGAGAATGGGATTGAACTTTAATTTTCTGTGAGCCACTTGACAGTTTATTCTACAATTTCAATACTTAATTATAAGAAAATTTTATATTTTATTAATGTTTAAATTATTAAATAATAAATTCTTTAAAAATTAATTTGAAGATGATAAATTATTTAAAATATTTATATTTTAAATGTACCCTATTTTCCTACTTGAAAAATAAATATTTTGGCAAATGAAATGATTCATCAGCCATCTTTGTGAGAATTACTTGAATAACGTGATTTCTTCTCAGAGAGCAGAGAATTCATGACTGCAATTTCCATATTTACATCCTTCTATACAGAGTTCCATTAGTCCTATGTAATCCCCTATTATTTGTTTTCCTCTTGGGACAATGAGTAGAGATTTAAGAATGAACCTTAAGAAATTAAGTTTGGTAGCTTTCAGCTGTCAGTGAATTAAAGTTGTAGCCTTTCTGGTGTCAACCTTCATGGTATGGTAACTAGAAGGCTGTCAATCAACTTTGTCTGCATATATTTTCAGACAGAGTGGAGCAGAGCAAATGCACATTGGAAATGAATTTTGAACAGTTCAGCAGAAGAGAGGTTTTCTCTCACAGGAACAAGGCATTCAGCAGGAGTTAAGGTCAGGACTGAAGTACTTCTGTCAAAATGCTCCTGAATTTACACTTTGAAGCCCTAGAGTCATCTTTGGAATCCCCTGCCTGTCCTTGTCTGAACAGGAATCCCAGGGGTTTTGACCCTCAGGGCACTAAACAAACATTTCTTTCAAGCTGGCTTAGTTTAAGACACAGAACATTGTGTAACATTGTGCATCTACTTCAGTGCAGGCAATATTCAGTGCAATGTCTGCACACAATATTTGTTACTTGAATATTTCAAGGAATATTATATTTTCTTCTGTGAATATTGTGAAACATTACAGAAGAGGATAACATTTTAATTTTTTTTTAAAAAGTTCAGTTTTTCTGGTTCAAAAGCAATTCTTCCACTAAAGTCATGTGACTCATCCTGAAACCTGAGCACAATCTAGGTCAAATTTGTACACTGGCAGAGCTCTACTTATTTTTATGTTAATTGGGGTTGTATCAAAGCCTTATTTTGGTTTATTTCTAAGAAAGACAATATCAAATTCTACCTTTATAATAAGAGAAAAGGGAAATATATTGAATGATTCTTTTTTTTTTCAACTTTTATTTTAGAATCAGGGGTACATGTGCACATTTGTTACAATGGTATATTGTGTGATGCTGAGGCTTGGAGTATGACTGAACCTGTCACCCAGGTAGTGAGCATAGAACCCAACAGACAGTTTTTCAGCCCTTGCCCACTTCCTTCTCTTCACCCTCTAATTATCCTTTTTTTGTTCCCATCTTTATGTTCATGTGTATTCGATGTTTACCTTCTATTTAGAAGTGAGAACATACAGTATTTGGTTCTCTATTTCTGTGTTAGTTCGCTTAGGATATTGGCCTCCAGCTGCATCCATGTTTCTGTAAAGCACATGATTTTGAGACAGCCAGGTGGAAGGGGGTCCCTGGAGAATCTCAAACCAGCCTGCCCACTGAGGTGCAGCCTCAGAAGTTCGCGACGTTTGCAGCAGGGAGGAGCCTGGCCCCTCCTCTTCCTGTGTGGAACCTGAGATTCAAATTGTCACGCAGGAAGAGCCCTAGTGGAAGGAATCTGGCCTAGCGAGAGTCACTGTTTTCCCCGTTTTTCCCTTTCGTCATATAAAACACTGCTTTTACCCTTTAAGCTGTCTGCTAGCCTAAATTTTCATGGCTGTGGGAGGGACAAGAACCCTGTATTTAGCTGAACTAAGGAAAAGTCCTGCAACACTTTCATTCATTTTATGGCTGCATAGTATTCCATGGTGTATATATACCACATTTTCTTTATCCAATCCACCATTGATGGGCATCCATATTTTGCTATTGTGAATAGTGCTGTCATGAACATATGGATGCATGTGTCCTCCTGGTAGAACAACTTTTTTTTTGGGGGGTAGCCCCTCAGTAATTGGATTGTTGGATTGAATGACTATTCAATTATTAGTCTTGGAGAAATCTCCAAACTGCTCTCCACAGTGATTAGATTAATTTACATTCCCACCAAGAATGTATAAGGGTCCCCTTCTCTCTGTAGCCTCACCAACATCTGTTATTTTTCTGATGCTTCGGCAAAAGTCATTCTGACGAGGATGAGATGGTATCTCATTGTGGTTTTGATTTGCATTTCTCTGATGATTAGGGGTGATGGGCATTTTTTTATATGTTTGTGGGCTGTGTGTATATTTTCTTTTGGGAAACGTCTGTTTATGTCTTTTGCCCACTTTTTAATGGGGTAATTTGCTTTTTGCTCGTTTAGTTAAGTTCCTTAAAGAATCTGGGTATTAGACCTTTCTCAGATGCATAGTTTCTGAATATTTTCTCCCATTCTGAAAGTTATGTGGTTAATCCCTTAATAGTTCCTTTTGCTGTGCAGAAGTCATTTAGTTTAATTAGGTCCCACTACCAATTTTTGTTTTTGTTGCAATTGCTCTTGAGGACTTAGCTATAAGTTCCTTATCTAGGCTGATAACTGAGAAGGATATTTCTTAGGTTTTCTTCTAGGGTTTTTATAGTATGAAGAAGTCTTACATTTAAACCTTAATTCATCTTGAGTTAATTTTTGTATGTAGTAAAAGGAAGGAGTCCAGTTTCATTATTCTGCATGGGTAGCCAGTTATCCTAGCACCACTTTCTAAAAAAAAGAGTCCTTTCCCCAATATTTATTTTTGTTGAGTTTGTCAAAGATAAGATGGTTGTAGGTCTTCAGCTTTATTTCTGAGTTCTCTATTCTCTTCCATGCATCTATGTGTCTGTTTTTGTATTGAATGGTTCTTATTGTGAAATAAACTTTAAAAAAATGAATGTGCTTACTCTGTACTTAAATCAAATTGTTATTTATAATCTTTTGAAACTAGAACTTTATTTAGATGGCTCTCTAGAGTAGAAAAAGGATATATTATAATTATCATCATGTATTGAAAATATTAATATCATTTCTCTAATAATGGGTCAAAATCTCAGTTTTTAGAACTCAATTATAATTTACCTGTCAAAATTAGACATCTTTTAAAAGTTGTTTTTCATACATTAGTGAGGTCCAGAGCTTTCATCATAAAGTTTGTTTTCCAACATTAGTTTTAAAGAACAAAATGTCTTTTGCCTTTTCCATTTCACATTTTCCTATCATACTGGAGCATGCAACAGCCCTTATTTGAGCCATAATAGATTTGTGAGAAATCGGATAAGTAGAAAAATATTCGAAGTACAAAAATTATGTGTCGATCTATGCTTTTTTTCACTCTGTTTTCTAGGTCTTGCTTTTAATTTTTATAGTAATATTCATATATAATTATTTGAAGGACAGGCTCACGTTTGAAACACATTTGTATATATCCAGTTTCTAAAGTAGACCTCATCTAAAAAAGATACTTAATACATTTCCTTTTAATAGTAAGACAAGAAAGATACATAGAATAATAATTAAAGCTCCATGTTCTCTTTTTCCCTACTCATTCTCTTATCCCTCATACTATGTACCTATTAATAATGCTAATCTAATATGAACTATCAAGTCTCTCTGATCATTCCCGGAAATTTCATGATTCAGATTTCCACAAATTCCCTCATATCTGTTGTAAACCTGTGCATTATAAAACCATATTTTTGATTTGCCCATCTTTTACTTCTAGTTGAAAAAAAAAATAGAAAAACTGCAAAATTTGGTAAAGGACGTTACAGTCCTCTGTCTTGAGTCACTGAAATGGCTTACATTAAGTTGGCATGCTTCTGCCAGCTAAACTTCTTATGTCATCATGGCTTTAGTCTATTTCTTAGACAAAATTTTATGTATTTTTCATTGCCTTGTAGGGGAATAATGTACAAGAAGTATATGTATCATGGATTTAACTTGCACATGTCTGATAAAGAATTGCATGAGATTGCTTTTAAAAAGTTATGCATTTTATCCTCTGGTTTCTCTTCAGTTCGTATAATCTTTCACCCTTTAAAAGTTGTGCATTTAAACATTTTAAAGTAACCATTTTAAAGTAGTCAAAACCATTTAACACAATGAAAAAAATACTTCTAGAGTTCTATTATTTATTTTAATCTAAAAAATAACTCAAATCAGTTTCTATCAGTTATCCAAAATGTTATTCATTTCTCCTTCATGTCAAAATGAAATAAAGTATAATTTGGCAACATTTCTTCAGGGAAAAAAAGAGTCATTGGACAAATGACCACTTAAATACTTGGTTTCTGGGAACATTAAGGTCATGTCTGCACTAGAAATGTGAAGACATAAATGAGACAAATTTTCAAGATGAAGTAAAGCTGAAAGCTCTCTTGCCAGGGCAGACCAACTGCCTAGCTAAATTATAAAACCATAATGTACATGACTTTATCCGCCAATAAAATGGGAATTATACTATAAGCCAATTCTGTCAGAGGATGTTATAGAGATAATGAGATAATGTCTTTTAAGCACTTTCAGTGTCTCGGATGAAAGAAGATAACTTTTCTATCCTCAGTAGAGAGGAGACCCATGATCACTAACATTTCACATTGCTAAATGTACCTTCTTTAGAAAAGTGATGCTATTAAAATAATGATACCTAAAGCTCTTTCACTAAACCTACTATAAAGCTATACTCATCAATAATGAAGGCATGGATCTGTAGCTGAAGTGGTGGGCTTCTCTAAAATTATCAAATATTTTCTTTAAGATTAACAAACACATTCAAGGATATTTACTGTAAGGCTAGCTGTAAATACAAACACACATTCCAAAGTATAATGCTGTTTCTATTAGCAAGGGGTTCTTATAATTAGTATACATACATGAATAATAACAAATCATCCTCTTCAATGTTAACTAAAACTAAATTTAGTATGTAATAACCTAGATTCTCTTCAAAATTGTTGTTTCCTTCCACTGTCCAATAGGACTCATTAAATATACTCAAATAATCTGTCCTCTGAGACACCATATTCAAGTGAAATAATCAATTTTATTTAGTCCAACCAAGGTGAAAGGCATATCCAAAACTTACATGTTATTAAACTGGGCCATGACCCACTCGAACTGCCATGCTTTAAGTTTAGTAAACAATTAGCCATGTTGTCAATGAGTGACATCAGTGTGCAGTTTTTTTTTTTTTTCCTTTGCTCAAAGTTACAGGTAAAGTTGGTATAATTTATTGAAGTAAATGGATCTATTATGGAGAAATTAAATGACTAAAATTATTAATAAATATCCACAGAAATTATTTAAAAACTTTAAATCTTCATAAGGATAAATTATAGTAAAATCATAATATAATAAACTCTCACAACAGAACCTGTGAGTGATAAAACAGACAATTGTTTGGTAGATCACAAAATGTTCCTGAGAGAGTCATTAATAAATAATAGTAGTAGATTTTGCCTTGCTATAAGATACTCATGGCCATATGTATACTTAACATTTTTTTATTTGATATGGGCATGTCCTTATGTCTCAGTTCTAGCCAATGAGGAGTTTAAATCTCCTAGTGGTGAAATGGTTAATTAGGTCATAAGTAAGACTTAAGAAACAAATGAACTGACTCCAGACATTGGTGTGTGAGATTAGAATGCCTGGGGATTCTTAAACCATTTTTCAGCAAAATGAGAGAGAGCCAATGTGCTGAGAATGAATCACCAGAAAAAAAGTGAAAAGAATATGGACACTTGATCATGATATAGAGAACCTAAAATGACAAAAACAGAAAGAATTTTATTCCCAGGCTTTGCAATAAGTCCTCTTAATATTTAACTCATTTTAGTTTGAGTGTTTTAGTATTTGCAGCCAAAACCAGCTTCATTTATATACATACCTTGGTGAGAAACATATCCGTATGGACCTCAGATTTTACCCTGTAGATTCTGACTTTACAGATGGGATTAGTAGCAATGGCTTTGGGATCATCAAGACTGTATGAATTGGTTAGAACCCTTGTCTCTGGGAATTACATGTCTTTCTGACCAGCCAGTCCCAGTGGCAAGAAGAACATTATTGTTGAATGGCAGTGACATGTAGGGGATCAAGGAATTTTATTTGAATGTTCATTACCCCTGTTCTTTTCTGTTTCTTCATTCTGAGATATTGGGCACTGATTCTCTGCTTTAAAGAACCTCTTTGACATTTCTTGTTCAGGCAGGCTTAAAACTGGTAGCATCTGCAGGTAGTAGGCAGCGTATGTATGGAGAAAACTAACATTAACTGAAATGTTCAGGAATCCAACATCAATTAGGGTCACTTTGGAATTTTTTTCTCCACTGGCAAGTGATTATGATAGCTGTAGTTGATTTCAGATATGTGTAAATGTCCTAGAATTTCTTAGGATTATCATAAAAAGTAAAGTCTGGAAACAAGCAATGTGTTCTACTACTTGGTCAAGTGGGAGCTCAAAATCAATAAAAATTCTAGCATTTAGTGGTAACATGACTTCCGTTGTAACCCCAAACTAGGTAGGCCCGGAGAAGTTTTTAAAAATAAAGCTTGCCTAAATTCAAGCTAGTTAATGGCAGAGTTAGGATTCAAACTCAAGCACCTGCCTTTTAGTTATTAAAAGTAATAAGATAAAGTTTGTACTCTCAATCATTGGGCTACACAGCACTTAACATTAAGTACAATACATTAGAAACTAAAAGCTGTATAAGATAAGCAGTGTCTCAAAAGAACAGTGACCAATGTGGCATTTGTTCTGCTTAGTATGAGACTGGTGTTGAAGTGAGTGGTTCATAGGAAGTTTACTAGATTAAAGTGAATGTTTAAAGAATGGCTAAGTACAGTATGAGTGTTCTTCCAGGGACTATTTCAGTAGTTTGAATAGTATACACAAAGAAAATACACTTGCTTCAGAAAACTGTTCTTTAATCTCTCTTATTCCAAATGATGGCAGTAGTCAAATGATAGAATAAACCATATAAAAAAGGAACAAATTCTCCTGAGGATTAAGTAACCACCTTTCACGTGTTCACATTGCACTCTATAACTCCCCTAATTCTTTACTTAACTTCACAATACTGCTGTTGCCTGTTTACATGTCTATTTTACATTAGTCTTTAATTTCTATGAAGGTAGATATTGTGTTTGTCTTATCTACAGTTGTATTCTTTAAGACATAGTAGCCTAGCACATAATGAGGTTATTTAATATAAGTATATACACTTATACTAAAACTATTTATTTTTCTGGACGTTTTAACCTCTTCTTACCAAAGCCTTCCTTCAACTTCAATTCATAGACAACAAACATAGAAGCTAAGGGTTGAAATAGGAAACTATGTCTATTGTCATAGAAATATTGAAAGAATGATTCTGATAGAAAGAGAAGAATGGAATAATGGAAATATTCTGAATCTGAATTACTTAACTTTTACTATTCTTTTTCTTTTACTCAAGGTTGTATTCCAACGAAGTGAATACTGAATATATTTACATATTGATAGTTAAGATCAGGATAAGTATTTATTGCTGTTTTGTAAAATAATAGATGTTAAATAATGAGGAACTATCCTTGGAAAATTAAAGTAACTTTTTGGCAATATTAACTAGACAATAAGAGAAATATTACATACAATACAGTGTCTGCGTCTTTTTATTCAGTGATTGATCCTATTTGGCTTACACATCTAAAGACACAGACTGTTAGTAGTAGCAAAGTTGACATTTTTACATACATTTGAATAACTCCAGTGTCTATCTCTCTTTGAGTTCCAAACTTAGATTGAGAAAAGTGGCATTACAGATTGAGCATGACAAATTCAAAAATCTGAAATCCAAAATATTCCAAAATCTAGAACTTTTTGAGCAGAAATATGATGGTCAAAGGAAAAGCTCATTAGAGCATATTCGATTTCAGAATTTTGGGTTTGGCATGCGGAACCAGTAAGTTTAATGCAAATATTCCCACTTTTTAAAATTGAAATCCAAAACATGTCTGGTCTCAAGAATTTTGGATAAGGTATACTCAATTTATATTTTAAAGATGTAAAGATATTATTTAAGGATTCCTCTGAACTTCAGCATGGAGTGCTGTGGTTTAAATTTTTGTATCTCCTTGAAAATCCATGTTGAAACCGAATCCCAAATACACTAGTATTAACAGGCAGAGCCTTCAGGCAGTGATTAGGCCATGAAAGTTGCATCCTTATGTATGGGATTAGAGCCTTAAAAAGGAGGGGACTGGCCAGGCTCTTCTGCCCTTCCACCTTCCACCATGTGAGGACACAGTGTTTGTCCCCTATGGAGGACATAGCAACAAGACACCTTTTGGACTTGGACTTTTGGGTTAATGCTGAAATGAGTTAAGATTTTAGGGTACTGTTGGGAAGGCATAATTGTGTTTTAAAATGTGAGAAAGATGAGATTTGGGAGGGACCAAGGGTGGAATGATGTGGTCTAGTTCTGAGGCCCCATCCAAATATCTTGAATTGTAATCTGATTTCTAATTCCCACATGTTGTAGGAGGGACCTCATGGGAGGTGATTTGATCATGGGGGTGGTTCTCCCATGCTGTTCTCCTGATAATAAGTGAGTTCTCATGAGATCTGATGGATTTATAAGGGATTCTGTACTCCTTCGCTCTGCATTTCTCTTGCCTGCCACCATGTAAGCATGCCTTTGCTTCTCCTTCACCTTCTACTGTGATTGTGAGTTTCCTAAGGCCTCCCAAGCCATTTGGAACTGTGAGTCAATTAAACCTCTTTTCCTTATGAATTAGACAGTCTCGGGTATTTCTTTAGAGCAGTGTGAAAATGGACTAATACAACAGCATCTTGGCAGCAGAGACTGGGCCCTCACCAGACACCAAACCATCTGGCCCTGCAATCTTAGACTTCTCAGCTTCCATAACTGTGAGCAATAAATTTATTCTGTTTATAAATTACCCAGCCACAGTCTCAGTTATTTTGCTATAGCACTATGAATAGATTAATACATTGAGCATAGAGACTATATATTTCATCTGGGGAATCTCTTATGCTTAAAATGTTATCATGAAAGAGATTGTACTTCAGCTGGAGCTGAAGCCTGATTAGGTCCCTTTACTCACCATTTACAGAGAACACTAATAATACAATCATGAACTGTAGCTTGGAGAAAAATAATCACACAAACATTTTCAGAAGTTATCAAGTAGTAAATTGTCTCCTGGAGAAGACTGGAGGAAATTGGTAAAAAGTAAATGTTTAAAAAGTTATGTTTGTTTATAGAAGTTAATAAATGCCATATTGAGAATTTTTAATTTACTTTAAGACCAGGCAAGCCATTTAGTGTTTCTGACCAGATCTCTTTTCCTAAAGGGATATATAGGAAGCCACAGTAATAACTATTGAATAGTTTGGGAGGGCAGCCAAGATGAACTGCAGTGTTGAATAAAAACTGCTGACTGACTCTGACTAACCTCCTGAATGTATAAATACTTATGTATGTCAGGACGAACTGTGCTAAGTTCCATTGACTTATGAGGAGTATATTGAAATGAATGAATGATTGATGTTGAAACAACGGAGTTTAGGGTTTATTAAAGTGATGAAGCAGAGTCATTCATTATACAAATGTCAGACAATTTATGAGCATATCTAACTTCATATCTTTGTTTTATTTTTCTTCTTGCTATATTTTTCTTTATAAAAGTCCATAATTTACCCTCATGAAGCCAATTTAGAATTGGGATTTTGGCTTTTATTTTATTTATTTATTTATTTTTTATTTTGTTTTTTGAGACAGATTCTCACTCTTTCTTCCAGGCTGCAGCGTAGTGGTGCAATCACAGCTCACTGCAATCTTGAACTTCTGGCCTCAAGGGATCTCTCACCTCAGCCTCCCAAGTAGCTGAGACCACAGATGCATGTCACCACATCTTGCTAATTTTTGAATTCTTTGTAGAGATGGGGTCTCCCTACGTTGCCCAGGCTGGTCTCAAACTCCTAAGCTCAAGCAATTCTCTCATTTTGGCCTCTCAAAGTGCTAGGATTACAGGTGTGAGCCATCACACCAGGCCGCTTTTACTTTTACTGTATCAAAGGCTCCAGACCTTAGCTCAGTTCCCATATTTTATTCTCAGTGTTCAGGAATCTGGGAACTTTACTAATCATGTTACAGAAATATAGAGAGAACTCCAGTGAATGGGTACTTGACATTCCATCATGCTTTCCATGGGACTTATCAATTCCTATCTGAATCCTGTTAACTGTTTCATAGCATTCATTTCTTGTATCACACTGCACTTCTCAAAGCATCTTTCACATATCTTAAAGTTTTCAGTTGGGTTTTTTGAGGAAGTAACACGGTCTCAACTAATCCTGAATGTTCATTACATGGGGAAAACCATTCTACTACCCATAAAAATAATTAATAGTCAATGTATCACATATGTTAATATTAAATCCTTACTTTGCTTGAAATTGCTTCTGCCTCTTTAAAAAGTAGCAGTTTTCTGCTCAATTTTGCTGTGAACCTAAAACTTCTCAAAAAAATAAAGTCTATTGAATAGGCAGCCAATTCTGTTTAAATAAAATAACATTAAAATAATTGCTAGCAATGGTAGCATTATCACTATGATTGATATTATTATTTAAATCTTAAATTATATCCTTAATACACTTATTTTATTCATAAAATATTATTTTTGTGTAATATATCTGTGTGTTGAATTTGCTAATAATTTTGTAAGTATTTTCACATCGAGGCTTATAAGGTGATTGTCAATAAGTTTTTTTCTTCTAATATCTGAGATATGTTTTAGAATAAGGGATATGTTATCTTCAGAAAATTATTGAGGAGTTGTTTTCTCCTCCTCTATTTTCCTGAAAGAGTATGTATGAACTTGACTCTATTTCTTCTTAATCATTACATATAATCTGGAGTTTTGTTTGTTGCAAATACTTAATAACCAAGTAAATTTTTGTGTCAATTTCAGTAGGTTGCATTTTTTAAAGATAATTTTTAATTTATCTTAAATGTGAAAGTTACTAGTATAAAGTTGTACATATTTTATTATTTTGATATATAGAGGTTCTATTTTGTCTTTTTAATTTCTGATATTAGAAATTTATCTCTTTTTTGTTTATAGACCCATTTTGTTATGTATTTTTTAAGTTTATTAATATTTTTAAAGAAGCACCTTTGCGTTTTGTAAATTTTTTGATTATTTTTCTAAGGCAATTGATTTTTGCTCTTTATTATTCATTTTAATTTACTTCCTTTGTTTTACTTTTTTTCCAGCTTTCTAAAAAACAAATCTAGATCAATATTTTAAAACATTGTTTTAGAAATAAACACTTGAAACTAAAAATTTTCCTGTGAGTACTGCTTTCATTGTATGGTTTAATTTCTCAACATTTGGCAATTTTGTAGATATAACATTGTTATCCATTTTGATTTAAGTCTAAAGTCACCATAAAATATCTTTTTAAAAAAATATTTTAGTCTTTTTGTATTTATTGAGACTATTTTTTATGGTCCAGTATATTATCTGTGTCTAGGTAAAAATCTTATGTGCCTTTGATAAAATGTGTATTCTATAATTGTTGAGCATAACATTGTGTAAATATTATGTCAAGGTAGTTGATTTTTCTGTTTAGATATTCTATATTCTTATTAATTTCTTTGGTCTATTGTATCAAATATTGAGAGAGTTTTGCTAAAATTTCAACCATGATTGTATATTTGTCTATTTCTCCTTCAGTTTTGTCATGATTTATGAAAATCTACTACTTGCATACACACTTATAAATATTTAATCTACTGATTAGTTGATCCTATTAACATATGATATTTCCCACTTTATTTCTGGTAACAGTCTTTGTATCAAAGTATACATAGTCTTGTAGTAATGTAGTCACTAGAGCTTATGTATAATTAGTGTTTTCATGGAATATCCTTTTCCTTTGTTTCTGTGTCTTTGCATTGGAAGTGTTTCTGTCATAGACAACATATGGTTGGACTTCCTTTCTTTCCTTTTCTTTCCTTCCTTCCTTCCTTCTTTCCTTCCTTCCTTCCTTCCTCCCTTCCTTCCATCTTTCCTTGCCTCCTTCTTTTTAAAATCCAGGCTGGCATTCTCTGCTTTTTACTTGGAATGTTTAGTCTGTTTAGTCTAATTAATAGAATTATTGATATAGTTGAATTTATATCTTCCATTTACTATTTGCTTTTCTTTGTTCTATTTTTGCTCCTCCATTCCTCATTTCCCACATTTTGTTGGTTTAATTAATTATTAGTGATTGAGTCTTGGCATTTCAATATGCATATTTAACTAATCATGATATACTTAGAGAGAATAATGTGAGATTTTATATAGAATATATGAACCTTGTAACTGCATCATTCAAATGACCTCCTCTGTATTATGTTATTTGTATAAGCTCTGCAATTTGTGTGATGATTTTAGCTTTAAGCAGTCATATATCTTTTACAAAATTAGAAATATCTATCTTCTGCACATATTTACTCTTTCCTATGCTCATTATTGATAACTAGAGATCTGAGTTTGCAACTGAAGCTACTTCACTTTAGCCCAGTGAACACTCTTTGGTCATTCTTTGTAATGTAGATCTTCTGGAAAATAATTCTCTGCTTTCTTTCATCTAAGCATGCATTTATTCCCACTTCACCTAAAGACCAGAATTGCTAACTATAGATTTCATGGATTGATACTTTTATATTATTTTAACAATTTAAAGATTTTGCTCCATTTCTTTCTAGCCTCCAATTGCTTTTCTTATGAGAGATCAGCCTCACACATTGTTTCCCTATATGAAACCTGCCAGTTTTCTCTGGCTACTTTCTTGTCTTTGCATTTTATCACTGTTGGTATGAAATTTTAAGTTCGGTTTTCTTTCATTTATTTTGTTTAGTAGTCACTTTGCTTCTTCAAACTTAGCTAGAAATTATACAACATATTTGGAAAAATTTCTACTATTATTTTTTCAAATACATTTTCTATTTACTTTTTCTCTCTTCATCTTCCAGGTTTTTAATCATATAAATTGTGGACGACCTAATTTTTGTCCTTTGGTCACAAATCTCTGTGGATCAGATTGTATAATTTCTATTGATATCTCTTCAACTTCATTGACTTACTCTTTTGTACTCTTAAATACTGCTGTTAAGCTAATTTGGTCATGTTTTCCTTTCACTGATGGTACTTTTCCATTCTAGAATTTCCATTTGTTTTTATTTTTATTATTGATAGCTGTCTGATGAAAGTCCTTATTTTAATTATTTATTACCATATTTTTTTCATGTTTATGAACATATTTAAAATGGCACCTCTGATTTTTCCAACATCTGGGTCATCTGGGGGGGATCTGTATCTAATGACTTTTTGGTATGAGTTATGTTTTCTTTGGCATTTCAATATGCATATTTAACTAATCGTGATGTACTTAGAGAGAAAAATGTGAGACTTTATATAGAATTAAACACTTGAATATACTTGATTTTTTGTCTTACAATAAATATTTTGAAGAGTATTGTTTTAGATGCCCTGCATTTAACTGTTTTGCTTTGAGGAGGATTGATCTTTGTTCTAGGAGGCTACTAATTTGTCTGAGACTCTGACTCTTAACTCTCCTTTCTCTCTAGAGCAGTATACACTAGAAATCTCCACTCAGTTGTTTTAGATTCTAGATGCTGTTATCGATATATGCTCTGGAGTTTCCTTCCCAGAGGCATAATGCAATAATCAACTGATGATCTGAGCAAAGCTTACAAACAAATGTTAGAACTCCACATCTATGTTTATCATTTGTCTGGATTTTTTCTCATTTCAGTTTTATTTTTCTTTTAAAAAAGCTACTGTACTAACCCTGAACTTTGTATTTGGACACACCAAGCAATTAAGACTACTTAATTTAATATGCTATGCCTAAGATTTTGAGGTCTACCCTCAGGCAAAATAGTGACAAGCAATTAGACCCAGTCTACTTCCTTTATTTCAAGGGTTTGATTTTCTAAAGTGCTGTGCACTTTTACTGAGCCTGATTGCCATAAAAATACTGATTTTTAAGTATTTAGTAAAAATTATTTTATAATTGTTCCATGTGTGAGGTGTGATCAGGATATTTCATATCACCAGAGTATTTTTTATTAATTTAAATTAAAATATTTCCTAACTATAAGAGTGTAACGATCAATAATAAGTATTTGTCAATGCTTATATACTAATCGTCTGGAGCATATATGTGTCAACATGACATATTCAAAGACCCCTTTCTAAAAAATACATAGAAGTGCAGGGGTTTCATGTAAAACTTGTGTGGAAATGATGAGTTAGAGAGAAAGGAGTCTTTAAGAAGATAGGAATTTTAAAAAGAAATTTTGAATAATAGAAACTTATGAATCAATTAACTAAAAGTATTTCCTACTTCTATATGTGATCACAGGAAAACTATCTGAGCTAACACTATTAGTCCTTTCTGATATCAGGAAGCAGAGATCAATCATAAATCCCCCAAATAATACAGGTAACAGGTCTTAAGAATGTTATCTCTGATTGTCCTCAAATCTCTCATTAGAGACCAACCTTGTTTTTAACATTTTTCTCCTAATGAACAATCATAAGGATTCAAGCATTTCCAGGGCAACGATCAATCAAATCAGTGCTCAATCCAGTTTCATCCACTGGTTGAGAATTCATGAAACTCCAACAATTGTAAAGTGCTGTGTAGAAGTCCCCTGGTTTTCAAGCTGAAGGTTAGGAAAGAAAAGGAAAAGAAATACAGTCTTTCTTGATTCTATTGAATCAAAGCAGTAAAAATGCTTCTGCTTTGGTCTAGAGTCTAGTGTATACAAAGTGGCCCATGGAGTGGGAGATCATGAGGACTCAGACTAACTGAAGCAATTCTGAAACATCAGAGCCAAGGGTAAAGACATTGACATCTATCAAAAAACCGCTATTGAAGAAGGCTATTCAAAATTCAATATGAATAGGTTTCAAGGGAAAACGGAACTTTTAACCTAAGCTTACATGCTGGACAGTCAGAGGAAAATATCAGCAGTTTTTCTGGTTTCTCTAGACTAAATAGGAGAAAAAGTATGTTTAAGTATGTGAGACTTATAGAAATCGGGTTTTATATGTCTTGTTAAAATAATTTGACTAAAAACAGTTTCTTAACATCACTTTTTCCTTCATCACAGTCAAAAATGACTTTAATTTAACATTATTAAGAATACCTAAAAACAGGATATAGCAATATAGTTTCAAAAGAAACTGTTTGACTAAAAACATATATTAAGTTAATGGGCTCATCAATCATACTTTGCCACAGAACAGTCTTATAATTTTTTCAATAGTGTAAACTGTTGGTTTTGTCAACATTTTTGATGTAATATAAATTCTATAAAAATGCTGCCCACAAATACAATCAACTGCATCCCAAGTGATGTCAGATATTCATAATTTTCCTCGATGCAGTCTGCAAATGTTTTCAATTGGGTAGCCATATTAAATACATTTACTTTCTGGCAGAATGCAGTTTTGACTAGAAAATCATGTTTATCAAGCAAATTCATTGTATATTACTTGTACCTTAAAGAAACATTTTCTGTATTCAGCAAACTCAGCACTCTGATAGCAGTGCTTGTTTCTGACACCTGGTTAAAAAGGACTGTCAGTGAAGGAAGATGGAGTGTTTTTTTTTCTCTTTTTGCAGTGCCAACTGCACAACAAAAAGATTACAGGCATGTTGACATTATGTATCATTTTTTATGTTTCTTAATTCTGCTCTTAAAATTGTACTCTTTGGAGTACAAATATGTATCCCAACAAAACATTATTACTTTTTTTAAATGAATAAATGCTTCTGTTTCCAATCTGATATTAATATGTCAAAGTGATTGTTTAAATAAAAGAATCAATTTGTTTTTTTGTTATGTGGAACTATGTCATATAAAAATAAATTAGAGGGGATATACACAAATTGTTCAAATATGTTATATTAGAAAGAAAAATCATATGTACAAGTGAAGATAGAAGTTAAATGTGAAAAGTAATGGTAAGGGAGTTCTTTTGGTATTTATCTGGCTTTCCTGTTTGTTCTTAGAGAGACAAATGGTCTGCCTCAATCTACTCCATCATACTCAAAAGTGAACATAGAACCAAGCAGCTCTTAAAGTAGTATGAAATAATAAACTCATTAGCCAGTGACTTCACAGGTCAGTTGGGAGAGGAGTTTCTAAAATGTAGAGTTGCTTATGCCCTCCCAGATCTATCTGGATGTCCTCCCAGATCTATCAAATATTACTTATAATAAGTTCTGACTGCATGGTGAGCAACAGTGAGAAGAGGACCCTAGTTTCTTTAAGAAAGAGGCAAATTTATTCAAGACCATTTACTCAGAAATGGTGACTGGGCCAGCTTGCCTTCTGCCACATAACACAGATATGGTAGGAAGAAAAGATGGACTTTTTTTTTTTTTTTTTGCTTTTTATTTCTAAGTATACATAGACTAAATTAATAATAAATTTTACATGTATTTTATGTGTGTTTACATATGTGTATATGAATGCATATATTTATTCATCATTGCAGTTTCTTTTTATCAGAGTTCAAAAGTCTTTATGTTTTCAATTTTTACCTTTTTTAAGCAAAGGAAATTCCACATCCCCTGCTGACACTCATTTCAAACTCTAAAATACAATCCATGAAAAGTTGGCATGAGTCATAGTAACATTTCAGTGAGTTTTAAAATGACATCACAAATCATAAAGTATAATTCTGTGTTACACTGTAAAAATTTCCTCTTCTGAAAATTGAGAGGAGAGAAAGAGGGAGGAAATAGACCAACAATGGTCTCTATCTTGAGTAATCAGTGGCTTAAAATTGACCCATGTACTCAATCTATTTCATTCATGGGAACAAATAAGCTGTTAAGTTTTCTGCCATCTTCAAGGGAGAATGAGCTGAAATTTTTGAATTTCTACTCTGAGTTAGGCACTCCATCTGAAAATTTGTATTTAGCATCTACTTTAATAAACTTGATACCAGTGCAGTAATTCTGTTCAAGTAATGGAAGTAACAGTGATAGTAGTAATATGTGTGTTTTCTGTAAGGTGGAAATAATATATAGAAGTAATGTTACTTTCATTCTACCTACAATTATAGTTCTTAATGTTTGCCTAAAGATAGAACTTACATCTTACTAAATGATATCTCTCAGCAGAAAATGACTTCTGAAACGACATATGGAAAGTAGTAAATTAAATATTAATAGTTAATTCTAGGCTGTGTTATTTTAATGTAAATCCTGTCTCTCCTAGCCTCCCTCCCTCCCTTCCTCCTTTCCTTCCTTCCTTTTCCTTCCTTCCTTCCTTCCTTTTCCTTCCTTCCTTCCTTCCTTTTCCTTCCTTCCTTTTCCTTCCTTCCTTCCTTTTCCTTCCTTCCTCCCTTTTTCTTCCTCCCTTTTATCTTCTTTCTTTTATTTTGCCATTGCCTCTACATTATTGTATTAAGAATTGACTAGGCTGGGCATGGTGGCTTATACCTGTAATCCCAGCACTTTGGGAGGCCCAGGTGGGCAATTGCTGGAGCTCAGGAGGTGGAGGCTGCAGTGAGCCAAGATCATACCACTCCACTCCAGCCGGGTGACAAAGTGAGACCCTGTCTCCAAAAAAGATAGAAAGGAAAAGAAAATAGAATCGGTTGAATAGCTAAGAAGGGGTTCATATTTGATTTTGTTTTGTATTATATACTGAGTTTTAGACTGTTAGAAATGATTAAAGTGTTAATAGTTTATTTGCATAAATGGCATCATAGAATGGTCTTCACTTCATGTTTGGCTTCTAAAGAAAGATTACAAAAAAGGGTTATTATTAATAAAAATAATTCAGTACTTTATCAGTTTTCTCACAGGCCTCTCATTATTAGTTGATATTTAAATAGATCACTTTCACAAGCTCTTTATCATTATCTTTGTCAATAGTCCTTTCAATTTTAAACTCATAGACACTTCCAGGTGCATAATCTTCAATGGCTTTAAATGATGAAAAATTTTGCTTAACATCTCACATTATTAACTTCATGAAATTCTTCATCTTTGCCAAGATATATACAAGTTCACTTTGTAATCATTCTCCTTTTTATTTGCATTTTACCCTGAGATGTTTACAGCATTCAAGAACTACCAGGAGATTTCCAGGGATAACTGCCTGAACTTAGTGTATACATGTTTGTTGGAAAGGGAAAAGTAAATATGTAAATAGGAAGTAATTTAATAGTTGATATTTCAGTATTAAATGCTTTTAAAATTGTAAAAGTATTGTATTCTTTTTGCAACCTTGTAACTGCAGGGATTCAAGACTTAACTATTGTGATCATGAGGCCTCTCTATTGAAATAATTCATAATAAAAGTCCTGAAGTAGGAAGCAGGAACTCCAGGCTAGTGGGACGGATATGAGACAGGAGCAAATTAGACAAAACAAAGACTCCACACTAAACCATCACCATTTTTTTTTTAGCCAGGCTGATATGGTTTGTCTGCATCACCACCCACATCTCATCTTGAATTGTAATTCCCACAATTCTCATTTATCATGGAAGGAACCTAGTGAAGGTGATTGAATTATGGGGGTGTGTCTTTCTCGTGCTGTTCTCATGATACTGAATGAGTCTCACAAGATCTGATGGTTTCTAAAATGGGAGTTTCCCTGCACAAGCTCTCTGTTTTTGCCTGCTGCCCTCCATGTAACTTGTGACTTGTTCCTCTTTGCCTTACACCATGACTGTGAGGCCTCCCCAGCCACATGGAACTGTAAGTCCATTAAAACCTCTTTTTCTTCCCAGTTTCTGATATGTCTTTATCAGCAGCATGAAAGCGGAGTAATACAATAAATTGGTACTGGGAGTGGGGCACTGCTGAAAAGACACCCAAAAATGTAAAAGCGACTTTGGACCTGGGTAACAGGCAGAGGGAGGAACAGTCTTTGGAGGGCTCAGAAGAAGATGGGAAAATGTGGGAAAGTTTGGAACTTCCTAGAGACTTGTTGAATGGCCTTGGCCAAAATGTTGATAGTGATATTCGACAACGAAATCCAGGCTGAGGTGGTCTCAGACGGAGATGAGGAACTTGTTGGGAACTGGAGCAAGGGTGACCCTTGTTATGTTTTAGCAAAGAGACTGGCAGCATTTTGCCTCTGCCCTAGGATTGGTGGAATTTTGAACTTGAGAGAGATGATTTAGGGTATCTGATGGAAGAAATTTTTAAGCAGCGAAGCATTCAAGACGTGACTTGGGTGCTTTTAAAGGCATTCAGTTTTAAAAGGGAAACAGAGCATAAAAGTTTGGAAAATTTGCATCCTGACAAATGATAGAAAAGAAAAACCCATTTTCTGAGGAGAAATTCAAGCCATCTGCAGAAATTTGCATAAGTAATGAGGAGCTAGATGTTAATCTCTAAGACAATGAAGAAAATGTCTTCAGAGCATGTAAGAAACCTTCACTACAGACCCTCCCATCTCAGGCCCAGAGGCCCAGGAATGGGCTGGGCCCAGGGTCCCCATGCTGTGTGCAGCCTAGGGATTTGGTGCCCTGTGTCCCAGCTGCTCCAAGCCATGGTTGAAAGGGGCCAACATAGAGCTCAGACTATGGCTTCAGAGGGTGCAAGTCCCAAGCCTTGGCAACTTCTACGTGGTGTTGAGCCTTCAAGTGCACAGAAGTCAAGAATTGAGATCTGGGAACCTCTGCCTAGGATTTCAGAGGATGTATGTAAAACCCTAGATGCCCAGGCAGAAGTTTGCTGCAGGGGCAGGGCTCTCATGGAGAACTTCTGCAAGGCCAGTGCAGAAGGGAAATATGGGTCAGAGCCCACACACAGAGCCCCTACCAGGGCACTGCCTAGTGGAGCTGTGAGAAGAGGGCCACTGTCCTCCAGACCCCAGCATGGTAGATCCACCAACAGCTTGCACTATTCACTTGGAAAAACTGCAGACACACAATGCCATCCTGTGAAAGTACCTGGAAGGGGGGCTGTACCTTGCAAAGCCATAGGGGTGAAGCTGCCCAAGCCCATGGGAACCTACCTCTTGCATCACTGTGACCTGGATGTGAGACATGGAGTCAAAGGAGATCACTTTAGAGCTTTAAGATTTTACTGCCTTGCTGTATTTCTGACTTGAATGGGCCCTGTAGCCCATTAGTTTTGGCCAATTTCTCCCATTTGGAATGACTGTAATTTCCCAATGCTTGTACCCCCATTATATTTAGGAAGTAACTAACTTGCTTTTGATTTTACAGGCTCATAGGCAAAAGAAACTTGCCTTGTCTTGGACTTTGGACTTTGGACAGTGGAATTTTGAGTTAATGCTGAAATGAGTTAAGACTTTGGAGGACTGTTGGGAAGGCATGATTGGTTTTGAAATGAGGGGACATGATATTTGGGAGGGGCCAGGAATGGAATTATATGGTTTGGCTGTGTCACTACCCAAATCTCATCTTGTATTGTAACTCCCACAATTCCCATGTGTCATGGGAGGAACCTGGTGGAAGTTGATTGAACTATAGGTGTGGGTCTTTCCTAAGCTGTTCTAGTCAAAGTGAATGAGTCTCACTTGATCTGATGGTTTTAAAATTGGGTGTTTCCCTGCACAAACTCTCTCTTTTTGCCTGCTGCCATTCATATAAGATGTGACTTGCTCCTCCTTGCCTTCCACCATGATTGTGAGGCCTCTCCAGCTATGTAAACTGTAACTCCACTAAAACCTCTTTTACTTCAGTCTCAGCTATGTCTTTATCACCAGCATGAAAAACGACTAATACAGAGACCAATTCTCATCACCAACTCTTCAGTAATGAAGAACAAAGATGGGTTGTTTGTTTTGAATCAACTCTGAAGCTTTGCTATTGTTTTCTTAATCTATGTATATAGTTCTCACTTGAAAGTGCATTTGGTAATGCAAAAACCTTCTCCACACATTTTCTTATGGTTATTCCACTGCACTAAGTTAAGAATCCTGTATGATAATAATATATCAGTGTAACAGAAAGAAAAATTAAGAAAAGTAAATGGTCACAGAATACCCAAACTTTAGAGAAGAGGGATTTAATTCAGGGAAGAGAAAATTTTAGTTAGTAAAACTTATTATTGGAGCTTCTTAAAGTAGAATTTTAGAGTAAAAGGAACCTATTTGTGAGATTTTTCTTAATTACTCCAGAGAGATAATGGATACTAGGAAGTGGTAAAGAGAAAAGATGAGAGAATGTTTTTGATGAGGGTCAGAGCACCTGTCATGGACAAAATTGAGAGATGATAGAGTGAGATCTAATTTTCAATATTTCTCTTGTAGATAATCATTTCTGCACTTTCTTTAAATGCCAACTCTTTCTTTAAAAGTCTGCAAACATCTACAGCCGTGTGCTAGTGGATTTGTATGGGAAGGTGATAAGTCAATGGGAAAAAAATAAAGATTTCAGAGGAAAGCAGGAGCTTGGAGTAAAGTTGACTAGGGAAATCAAGTATCCCTCTATATTACCCTAAAAAAATCCTCAGAAATTTTTAAATCCCAGTAATACTTTAGGAAAGTGACTTAAATTTTCTTTGCTTTAATATTTATAAAAAGAAGATGAGACTCTCTATCTCCTTTGCCCCTGGTTGTGACAAGAATTACAGTACATAGGGCATCATTTCGCAAATCAGTGAATGTATAAAACTAGTGGTGCATGAGGTATGTTTACCTCGTTCTGGAAAGGCATTGTTAAAATAAATACTATAATAGTAATATATTACTACTACTGTATGTGTACATATATAAAATATGTATAATTACATTTATATTATATTTATTTAACTATATATTTATATATATAAATTGGGAAACTCATAATTACACAGAACAAGAAAAAAAGGAAAAAGTGAGTTCATTTTAAAGAAAATCAAGTAGGAAACAGATTATGCAGATTATGTTCTCAGTGTGACAAAATTATGAAAATGAAATATGGAAATCATTGATAAAATATGCATAAAATTATCTGAAAAGCAAATGGTAGGTAGAGAGCACTCACTAAAAATATTATTATAAAACGTGTAATTGTGCTAATGGCTTTCATATATGTTACTTTATGTAACCCTCTTAGTAAACTGATGAGGCAAGAACTGCTATTCACATTTTCAAAGATAAAGAATCAGTAGTCCATATATGTGGAAAATTGCTTTGCCCAACATCACACAGTAGGTTTGTCTTACCATGAACTCAAACACAGGAGTCCAGGATGCCAATCTTTTTACATTGTACTCTGTATCATTGCCTCTTCATAGAGTCATTCTTTGCCACCAGTAGTGTGTTTATTTTAGACTCTAAGGTTCAGCAGCACAATATTTCTGCTCAAAATATTCTGTTGTAATATCATGTGTCAATACTACTTTTTAAATTTTAAAAAACATTAAAATTTTACTAGCATATGTAACTAACTTGACAATAATAAAAGAAGAAACATTTCCAATTAATGTGAGAACTATAAGCTGTTCAATTCAGCCATTTCTAAGCTAGTACAATTGTTTCAGAGATTCTTATTAACTGGAGTTGCCACTGGCTCTTTTCAGGTTAAGTGGGAATTTCTTCACTAAAGATAAAAAAGAAATAACCATTATATTTCATAAGACATTGTTGTTAATAACATAACTTAAAAAATTAATTGATTTTATAATGATTTTAAAAATAAAGTCAGAATCACACATAAATCAAGCAATACATTTAAATCTCATGCACAAAATTACAATGGTTAGCCAAATTTTGGAGACCAATAAGCATTTATTAAATTTCTTCCTTGTTTGTACTCCCTTTAACATATACTGCAATAAATATAGAAACAATAAAACTTCTCTTGACTTCTGCTATGTAGAAAATTTATATAGTTAAGAAAATAATTCAAGAACCATCTGTAAGTAAAATGTGTGAAAGCACAATGAACAGTGTCTTGAAATAATTAATGAAGAAACTCCAAGTAGAGGAATGTTGGGTCAACATTAAATAGGAAAAGATGGATAAGAAAACAAGAAGTGTTTTCATTGGTTCTTCAGCTAAAATTAGGCTTTGAATTGAATACTGTGCAGAATAAGTTGAGGAATATCTGTAAGGTTAGTTTAGATGGGACCGGGTTACAGAAAGTGGTTAAAAGCTTGTGGTCCACAGGTTCTCACTTATAAGTGGGAACTAAACACTGGGTACTCGTGAGCATAATAATGGCAATGACAGAGACTAGGAGTAGTAGGGGGCAAGGGCTATATAACTAATTATTGGGTACTATGCTCAGTGCCTGGTGAGCAGATCAATCATACTCCAAACTTCAGCATCACACAGTATACCCAGGTAACAAACCTGCACTTGTATGTACCCCCTGAACTAAAAATCAGAATTGGAATTATGTTTTTAAAAACATTATGGTCCAACACATGACAAATATAAAGACGATATTGCTCAGCAAAACGTCTGCAAAAATACCAAACTTCAAAAGAGGAAGGAGTGGCTATGTGGTTCTTTTATTGTTCAAATATGGTGTACTTATAATGAGAATTTTTGTAAATTATCAGAAGATTAGTGTATATTCACTAATTCAAAAAGGAAATATAGAGCTGGAAGAAATCAAGAAATCATATTTCCCCCCTTTCTCCCTTCTTCTTTCACTACATGCTCATTGATATTATACTCAACAAAAACTCTTCTAAGTACTAAGGAGGAAGAAACAAAAATGAATTTGAGATCTTCTCTGGTGACAAATACCCATACATTAGTGGAGAAAGTAATGCTGATGGTAGTACTAATTCAGGTAGATTAAGCTAAGTACTATGCCACAAAGAGTACAAAGCGATGAAAATTAATTCTTATTACAAAATAAGGGAAAGATTCTCTGGAGAAAATTGGTTGATCCATTGATTCTACCTAAAAGCTTAACAGACTAAGAGGGTCAGAGGGTGAGGAAGAAAGAAAAACATTTCAATATTAGGACCCTGGTAGCAAAGATACGGTGATGGTGAAATTTAAACATCTGCTGGAATTAGCCAGTAGTCTAGTGTTCCTAGCATAGAAGAGACAGGGAAATATGGCAAGAGGAAAAGCTATTATGGTAAACTGAGTCTAGACTCATGTCTGTATGTGTGCCCACGCCTGTGTGTATCTGGAGGGGTGGGGATGCAAAAAAGCCATACTATGTACTTTAAATTTTTTTTTTTTTCCCAGTAAGGCTGGGAGGAAAGCTTAAAAGAGACTTAGAGCAAAAGATTGATATAAAAGTAGTGAAGCTCTAATAAGAAAGTGGTAAAGGAAGGGTGGATTGAAGAGAAGAAGCTTTGAACCTGGTACGGGAGTAAAATTGAGAAGCAATGAGATCCAAATTAAAGGGGAGGAAAAAGTTCAAAACAGACACACATAGTCCAAAAATTCATATGGGACATATAAAAATAACCTCAAATTTTAAATGTGGTGATTGAATTGAGGAACTCAGAGGACTGGCTTTAGGAAATAACATGGAAATTTCTGTTGCTATTCTTCAATTTAGCCATGATATATACTAAATTATTAAAATCTACAATTACAGATGTTTGATACTGAATGCATTACAGCAATTGTAAAAAAACAAATTAGAAATTAATATTAAAAATGTAAACGGCCTGTTTTTAAACTCGATTATTACATTGCAATTATTTTTATAGTCTTCTGAACTAATTTCAAGCATCAAAATCTCACAATATACTTAAATGCTTTCGTCATTAAAACAGGCTAAGAGACTAGAACATGTTATACTCTGTTCTACTAGTTTCAATAGCTGCATCCTAAGGCACTGATTACATTTCAATGTAAGGTTATTAACTTAAAAATTTTAAATTCAAAAGATTACTTTATCTTAAATTTAGACTAACGCATTGAAGTTAAGAAAAATTAATAGGGTTTCACCACAGTCCTAATTATAAATATATTTAATTTATCTAGGTGGAGAATAAAAGCTATCCTAAAAATTGTCATATATTAAATTCATATACTCACTGTCTCCTGAAATTTGCCTCTAAATGTCTATCATGAAAACCATGATACAGTTACTTTTTAAATCAAACATCATATATGAATGCAAGTTAAATATAATTGCATAATGCCTCTTAATTACTTGTTTAATAACTGTCAGACCTTATAAGATTGCAGAAATTAAATATGCAGAATTATATTAGCTCACTATTTCATCCCCTTGACAGTGCATGAATATTCTCTATTAAGAAAAATGATGTTTTACAAAGTGTTTTTATCTATTCTAGTTTTAAATTATTTTGACTTAAAAAAATACCTAACAGCATTGTTTTGTGGAAGGAATTAATTTCCATATTTTCCTCAATGAGACTAATTTTTTGAGGCAGAATAGGAAGAACTCAGAGAGCAATAGACTGTAAAAATATTGTGTTACATACACATGTACACATGATGAAATTAAGTTATACTAAGTTAAATCATGATATAAAATATTAATGTAACATGGGTTTTAGTATACACATGTTGACAATAAATAGTAAAAAAACACAAAACTTTCTGGAGATAATATCCACAGGACTTGGCAAATGATTCAATGTGGATGGTGAGGTAAAGAAGTTCTGTGAAATATTCAGTGATTTCTGATTTCAGATTTTCATATGAAGATGGGGAGTTACATCTTGTATAGGTCAGAAGCATACATGAATAAGAAAGAGAAAGGAAATTAGCATGAAGGTCACATTCTAAGAATGCATGTCTCATTTCTCTGTTTCCCAATCGAAGGCTCTCTTCAGCTGCCCACAGACTTTGCTATACCTTTTGCTGCATGGAGTTCCCTTGCAGGGCTTCAGACCTCAGCCTGCTGTCCTCCAGGGATACTCAAAGTATTTGTAAACTATTTTTGTAAACTGTAAATACATTGCTGCTTACCATAATCCTGAGTCGAGGAAACAAGAGTTATGCTCCACATTTTGCAGATGAGCAAATATAGCTTCACAATTTTAAATTATTATTAATAGATCCAATTCTAGAAACCAGGTCTTCTGCTCCCAGGCAGGCATTCTTTTCTGTCTTCCCTAATCCTTCCAGAATAACCAGATCTTTGGTGCTGCTTCTAATATACTGCAAGTAATTGGAGCTCAACTTGGCAAATCAGGTAACAGTTACTTCAGACTATTTTCTAATAGATTTATCAGATGGTGGAAACCTTTTAAGTAACATTTGTGTCATTCAATGACATTTATAATGATATAAGAATCCCACGAAATCTTAGCATAATAGATAATAGCTATTTAGCATAATAAATACATGTATACAATTATTTCAAAAATATATTAATAATAAAGTTGTATTTCTATAGCAGATAAGAGCATTCATCTGATATCAAAAATGTGCCATTTTAGTAATGCATTTTTTTCCATTTTGAAAGAATATGAAATCTAACAATTGTTATTCAAAAATTGTTCTTTAGAAAAAGCTGAAACCGAGGAGGTTTTGATTTTTGCTTTTGAAATCTCAAGGTAACGAAGATAAAAGTTTGACAGTTGAGTCTTATGGAAATACATTTCATGAACAGAATTTCATATATGACATGCAAATTTATTTAACAGGTGATATAACTAAGTACAGTGTGTAGAAAGCAGTTGTACTCAAATGTAGGACAGCTGTAAATTAGATTTTATGATGACACTTAATGCATGCTTTTTTGGGAAAAATTGTCAACTCTATCAGTTCAATGAGCCACTACAGGGTAAAAGAAACTCATCTACATTAAGAGATTCATAATAAGCATAAAATATATAATTAAATACAATAAGGTCAAAAGCTGAATAATCAGATATAGAAGGGTGTATTTTTTCCACTTTCAAGTCAAAATGAGAAATATGATAAGTTTGGATGACAGGTGTGAGGCCTAATTTTCATTAAAATCTGACATTCATTTTGATTATTAAAGTTTCCAAATGACTGACAATGCAAATATAATATGTTTTAATTTAAAGAACTATTTAAATAATTTAAAAGAAATGATTCTTATGATTATTTTGCAAGGATCTACTTGTTGAGAAGGACTAATGAATGCTATCAAATATCTTCCATAGTGAAGAATAATTAGTCCATCCATTAATCAGGATTATTTTGAAGGCTTACTCTTTTAGTTAAGTTTGTGTTATTTTTATATAGCTTTAGTCAATGTACTGTAGAATTTATGAAACTGAACTTTGTATGTGCAGAAGATTTCTAGCTAGCTATTTAGGCACATTAAATGTTTTACTTCAATTTAAAAAAATATATCTTTTCCCACTGTGTGAGAAGAAGTTATACCCTGAAAGACACAAAAATCACCAACACATGAAACTTCTCCTCCAGAATTTAATCATTCCCTTGGAAAAATACACACAAACACCAGTAGTGAGGAAATATCTCTGATGTGGGTAGAAAGGCAAAACTAAAAGAGCATCTAGTCTTTCAGGATAAGAAAATAACAAGTAATGAATAGCACTATCTTTCTTCTCTACTATGGATGCTAGAAATAATCAATTTAACCTATTCAGTCAATACTTTTTATCACTGATTATTTTTCTATTCATGTGTTTCATTTTTACAATATTTTTGCAGAAATTTAAGAAATGTTCTTATTTTCGGCAACCATCTGAGATTGTAAGATTTTTTTTTTCTTTTTGTACCTTGGTTTTGAGTGCTGCAAGTTTTCATGTAATTTGAAAATTATTATAAAATTATGGATCTGAAAAATTTACCATGTCCATGTCTCAACATGTGTTAGCGTGTTGAGGTTACCCTAGTTCAATGTAAAATATTTCAATGTGCAAATCCTATAAAGTCATTGACTTTTCTTATTTTTTTGTTTTAGTATTAATTCACTTATTAATCATTCATGCAGGAAATATTATTGAGCACCAGATAGAAAGAACCTCTGTGGCCAGGCACAGTGGCTCACGCCTATAATCCTAGCACTTTGGGAGGCCGAAGTGGGCGGATCAGGAGGTCAGGAGTTTGAGACCAGCCTGACCAACATAGTAAAACCCCGTCTCTACTAAAAATACAAAAATTAGCCAGGCATGGTGTCTCTCTCCTGTAGTACCATCTACTTGGGAGGCTGAGGCAGGAGAATTGCTTGAACCTGGGAGGTGGAGATGGCAGTGAGCCAAGATCACACCACTGCACTACAGCCTGGGCAACAGAGCGAGACTCTGTCTCAAAAAAAAGAAAAAAGAAAAAACCACCGTGCTTTCACAATTGCCATTCTAGTGTGGGAGATTGAAAACAAGTGTGGAAATTACAATGTATGTTAAATAACAATATGGATTAAAGATGCAGTTACCCATTAGTCAAAACATGCATCATACACTGAACATTGAATACAAAGGAGTCTGAAAAATCGACTTACCAGGCTTTTAGCTCTCATGATAGGAAAAAGAGCACAGGAGAGTTTGAGAACATATACTGGGTGCCAAAAGGAAAAAATCGAGCATAATATATACCACTTTGGACAATATTTAAAATTTTAATTAGCAGCAATGGCAAAAAACAACATAATTCTTGCTAATAGAATAGAATAATTCCCCATACAAAAATTTTCTCAATCTCTCCTCTAAAAATAGAGATCCAAACTTCTATTAGTTGCCAAATCTAGCCCTGGGTGATATTGATTCTTGCTTAAGTTCAGTTGCAATTCCGCTTTTATATTTAGTCTCCAAAAATGAATTTATATGAACTACCAGTAACTTATGTAAATTAGTAAGTGAAGAATGAAGGTAAGATAAGAAGTTAGTGGCTAATATATACAAATATGTACATAATAAAGCAAGGAAGAAAACACAAATATGCATAGCTATTCAAGTTCTTTCTTTAAATGGGTCACAAAGTTGTAATTTGCATTTTTAACTTTCCCGTTCCACAAGCCATTCATTGTTCCCTTGCCCTCAACCAGCATTGAGCTGGTGTGATTTAAATCTTTATTCCTGGGGCACGCAGGAGACCTTATTGGTACTGTCTTTAGTGAGTTGACGTTTCCTAAGGGGTGTTAAAAGATATTCCCCATAAAAGGAATCTCCTGAGATTCAGACCTATGCCCTCATTTCCCCGGTGTTAAGCATTATTGTGTTAGACATTGTTCCAGATACTAAAGGGCAGAGTGTTTCAACATTATGCCAGGAAATTGACCTAAAATGGAATTCTGAGATGAATTTTCTGAGTTGACTGGGCTTGACTTGATAACTTTTTGCCACCCTGGTGATGCCTCAATTGACTCACATTCAGTGAAACCATGGTGGTACAGAGGAAATTTCTACCTAGGCTTCAAAACGTGAACTTTCCCTCAGAAAGGGTGACTGCAGTGCTGCTGCACATCTAACGAGACAGCAGCAAAGGTCACCACTGGCTCACTAATAGGGCTTTATATCCCTGGCAAACCAGCCAGCAACCTGATGGCAGGATAATTTACAGGAGATCCTTTTCAATATGGAGAGGCCAGAGATTTATCCTCAGAAAAATAAACCTACTAGATATGGATTATTTTTCTTCTCAATGCTTGCAATGCTTCTGTGGAAACTACCATCCTTTGACTTCTTGAAAGGTTTATTTATTGTAATGATGTCCCAGGGCACTCACAGGGGAAAGATCTAGAAGTTGCTACAAAATGTCATGTCTGTGAAGTCCATATGTTTGTGTGCTGCCACTGAGAAAGAAGGCAATGCTTTTTTTCATACTTTTCTATCTCAAAATCTCATACAAATGTATCTTAGCAAAATGAGAATCACATTGAAGATTTGTTTAAAAAAATGTAAGATTGATAAATATAGTACCAAGGCTTCTAGCCTTTGCAATACAGAAGAAAAGACTGGAAGGTGTGCAGATGACTACCCATTGAAATATGGAAAGGCACTGAAAGGTCTTGCCCAGACAGGTAGCATGTACTTGCTTTCCCTTCTAGTCTTCTGCTCCTACATCCATTGCTTGAGTCAGGTGCCTCTCTTTCATTATCTGCAGATTTAGATAAATCATCTTAATTGGCTAATGCAACATACAAACTATATTCAAGTTTTAAAATAGGTGACATATTTTTCTTAGGAATTGAGGCCTTCACAAGAATTATCACAAACCCTTCATATACTGAAAATTTGCTAATTAGGTGCTAAAGTTTAATGACCCAGGCTTCTGGACAAAGCATCTCATTTTGTAGGAAATGTAGTTTTTAAGAATACTGTAAAAAGTTTGATCAACACCATAATGCAGAAATTTCAGAGAAGAGTATCTGATGTGCTTGAGAGAATAATATTTCAACACAATATATTGGTTCCATTGAATCTTGAATGATGAGAGTAAATTAGGTAGTAAAACAAATGGGAAAGATGTACAAAGAAGAAAGTGGAATAGGAGCTAGTGCAACTGTGAAAACATACGCTCCTAATATAATTGGGATATTAGGGTGAGGTGGGAGACATCCCACTCTCTAGAGAAAATAGGAAACTGCCTTTCCTCTTTCTGAAGAGGTTAAGATTCATTGCACATGTAGGGAAAAATGCATTTCTCAGCAACAGAACTGGATCACTCTAATGGGCAGAACTGGATCACTTTAATGGGCAGAGTTGGTTGGAAGGGGAAGTTTTGCCAGTAAGAATAAGCAGTTATACATAGAACTGAAATGGCCATTTCTTAGTTTATTTGCATTGCAATAAAGAAATACCAGAGGCTGAGTAATTTATACAGAAGAGAGGTTTTTTTGGTTCATAGTTCTGCATGCTGTACACGAAGCACGGTGCCAGCATTTGCTTCTGGTGAGGATTTCACTTCATGGTGAGATGGGGGCAAAGGGCAGCTGGCATGTGCAGAGGTCACATGGCAAAAGAAATTAGAAGCAAAAGAGAAAGGAGAGAGAGAAAATGGAGATGCCAGGCTCTTTTTAACAATCACTTCTCCCAGGAACTAATAGAGCGACTCACTCATTATCCTGAGGGTGACAACAAGTTGCTCATGAGCGATCTGTTCCCATGACCCAAGTGCCTCTCACTATGCCCCACTTCCAACACTGGGGATCAAATTTCAACAAGTGATTTGGAGGGAACAAATATCCAAACTATATCAAGTTGTATGTTCTTTTAACTTATATCATTTGCTTTTAGATTGTTCCATCTCAAGCAACTGCTGTGTCTTGTGTAACCTGGAGGAGATATCCAACCTTAGATGATAAAGAGAAAACCAAGCAGAGCCCATGATGGATAAAGGGCAAGAACAGGCCACAGAAGCATATCTGTCCTAAATTTCTTTTTATGGCATGTTTCTAAGCTTCTGATGGTCCAGCCCAGCTGAAAGGAATCAAAATCCAAGGAGAATTTTGTGGGTCATATGCTAGTAATAAATGACAGGGTACATTTTCCAGCAATGTGTTCTATGATATATAGAATTATCAGACTAATAAAATTAGCTACAGAGTAAGTGGTTGGTCAAAGACTTGATAGAATGAAGTCCTTATATTGGCTGTTTCCACCTCAATTCAGGTAATGTCAAAGGCTCTGTGACAAGGATCTGTTTTGTAGTTCCTTTTACTAGTAAACGAAGTAATATTGAATAAGATGAAAAAAGTTAAAGTTTAAATAAAAGAAGTTATCCATAGTAGAATATGTGGTAGTCTAAAAGACACTTAACTTCTTAATTCCTCATTATTTTGGAATAAATTAGTACTCAATTTTTTTGGAAAGTTCTAAAATATAGGTAGAATTATCTGATAGACTTTATGTAAGTTGTATAGATAAGGGATCTGCATCTGTGTGCCATTGTATATAGGCTTGGTGCTATTCCCGCCACAAAAATTAGTCCCACAGCTTGGAATTTAAACTTAACGCTACTATTTTTGATACTACAAAATAATTTTTTGCTGTGAACCACTGAAAGGATTTTTTCTCTATCTAATTTTGAGGTTTTCCATCAACAGACACTTAGTGGAGATTTTCTTAGTAAGAGATGGTTTTACATTACATGCTGTAAAATCACAGTTCAAAATTACCTGAGTAAATTTATTTTCTTTAACAAGTACTTTATAAATATTCATTTAAAAAGTCATGTTTATAAATTGAAATGGTCCTTTGTAAATGTCCAATTACAATCATTTGACAAGTATAAATACACTTTGTGGCAAACAATAGCCTGATTTATGCAGATCCCATTAGATATGACTGTGGACTATAATTATCCTAGTGGACTATAATTTTGCCTGCCCAGTCATTCATAGAGTTTAATATACTCAACTGAGACTGAATTTTCGAAGCTGTTTGTAACAGTGGCAATGATATATGTGTCACCGCCCTTTCTAATTCTGTTTTTGCTTCAATAAATAATCTCAGCTAGGACATCATTCATGCCATTTTGCTCAACTCAACAGGTTCGAAACAAATTGAGAATAATATTAATAGCAAGTCAATTTTGCTCAGCCTAAAGAATACTTCCATCTGTGGGTATTTTTTCTTTTTTGTATATTTGGTCATTAGAGATTAAACACAATGTTAGTTAAATTATTGCCTTGATGAAGTAAATTGCCTAGTTTAGAGAGTATTATATAAGGGTAAGAAATTGCAGCTAAAACCTGGAAGTCAAGTTTGAAAAAAAACTTGCATGTTTACTTTCCTATTTTAAATTCATGACCTACCACTTCTCCTAACTTGGTAGATAAAATCGGTCTTTAAAATTTAATATGTTATTAGTAATTGCTCATAGTAATGTATAATCCAACTTCATCACAAGAGAGCATGTAAATAGAGTCCCTTTAGCAAGATGTTTGCATGATACCAAAACAACCAGGTAGTTCAGACAAATCACCCAATTTGGTGCCATTCAAAAATTCAGTGATGTGAACACAATATTAAACAACACCATACTGATCCTAAACAGTCTCTATGATTGCAGTTTTTGAATTAACATTACAAATAGTTGTTGAATAATAGCACTATTTTTCTAATTTTGGATGACACTGTGTAGAACAAAATCTATTGTCATAGGGCAATTATTTCATTTCTTCACAAACTAGCAGGAAGATTCAACTTAAGGCAATTTTTCTTTCCAAAATTTTGCTAGTATAATATTATTTTTTAACATTTTGTAATATAAAAGTAAGGTAAGCTTACAGCAAAACAGAAAATTATAGAATTGAATGTAGCAATCCTAAATTAAACTTTTAAAGGAAAAATACTTGTTTTACAATGCAAATCATTTTTTATCATACTCATTTATTAAAGCTACTTTTCCCTGAAAGTGTCTGCAAACTGTCATCAGTATTTGTTCCTGAGCTGTTTCTACAAAACAGACTCAACTGTTTAATGACACCAGCTTTTAGCATCTGCTTTCATTATCATTATATGAGGCAGTGCTATGCTGTGGCACCCCGTGCCTTTGGAACAAGAATGCTGGACCCTGGGCCTTTAGAATGAGTTTTAGAGTTTTCCTGAATACAGTATTGTGTTCTATGCCAATACAGGGATAGTGATGTTTCTCTTACATTTTGCAGTTTCACTATGCTAGATGAGTTTCAAAACAATGCTAATTTTTCTCTAGACATATAATGGAAATTTAACAAAAACACCCTTTTCAGTTTTTATTTACAGACTTATCTCAATCTTAAAGTCAGTCATGAGCCCATAGGTGTTGGGGCATGGTATAGTGAAGGTGGGGATAAATGTGAATTTTAAGCAACAGATAGCACTTATAAAACCCAGAGACTGAAATGCTACCATCTTGTGATTTCAGGCAGGTGTGCAAGACTCTCCTTGGAGAGTTCTACTTCAGGACTTTGTTTCTTTCCCAAGAGGCTTCTAATCTCCTTTGCTTGCAGGTCTGCCCTGGTACCTCAGTTCCCTCCCAAAAGTCCCTAAATGCCTACAACCTGACAAAGAGTTCAGTTTAGGCTCATGATAGGCTTCGGTATATAGGTGTGAGCCACCATGTCTCCCCCACAATCTTTCTTAATTCTGTGTATACTTTTTTTTTCTTTTTTTGAGACGGAGTCTCGCTCTGTCACCCAGGCTGGAGTGCAGTGGCACGATCTCGGCTCACTGCGACCTCTGCCTCCCGGGTTCAAGCAGTTCTCCTGTCTCCCGAGTAGCTGTGACTACAGGCGTCTACCACCACGCTCAGCTAATTTTTGTATTTTTAGTAGAGACGGGGTTTTACCATATTGGTCAGGCTGGTCTCAAACTCCTGACATTGTGATCCACCCGCGCTGGCCTCCCAAAATGCTGGGATTACAGGCATGAGCCACCATGCCCGGCCAATTCTATGTATACTAAATGTAATGATAAATGTACTTTTATTGATTTTCATCCTCATTCTCTAACATTTGGGTTTTTATGTTTTGTTATTGTAAATATTTTTCTTTTTAACTGTTGTTTGTATTAAGTGTTTCTTTTGGATCACTTTGTTATTGTCTATATTAAGAGTTATTTGTTTAATTAGCCGGGTGTGGAGGTGGGCGCCTGTAGGCCCAGCTACTCAGGAGGCTGAGGCAGCAGAATTGCGTGAACCCAAGAGGCGGAGCTTGCTGTGAGCCGAGATTGCGCCACTACACTCCAGCCTGGGCGACAAGGCCAGACTCCATCTCAAAAAAAAAAAAGAAAAGGTTTTTTTTTTTCAATTTTATTTACTTGGAGTTAAGGTTAAGTAGAAGTGGGTTGACACCCACATGATATTTTTTTTTCCACAACAATTGCAATGTGAGAAAAAATGCTAAGCTCTTAAATTACTGTGGTCTACGTCCATTATACTTCCAGTCAATTTTGAAGATGATTTATTATACTACCTCAAAGGATGCTTGTGATGAACTCCCTTGCACACTAAGAAATTACAGTTTCTATATAACTGCCTCCTATACATAACACAACCTTCGGTCTATAATTTCTGTACTCATGTTCAGGAACCATAAAGTCCCAGATTTCACATTCAAATGTCATTATTAACTGTTTTGCTGAGAATAAAATAAATTTTGAGAGAAAAAAAATAAAACACCAAAAACCAGTGTCACAGGCTGATTCATGCTCCATCTGTTGTTCCTGTTTCTCCTATGACAACTTCAAGGCACATTAAAAGTATTGAGTGCTCCCTAAAAAATACCAGTACAATAGACCCACTCTGAGAGATGAAATCAGAAGAGTTCAAAAGTAAAAGGAATGTTCTCTTTCTCAGTAGGCTGGTTAATTTTATATACACTCATTTGATTGATTTTTAACAGTGACGGAAAGAAAGTAACTTTTCAGTGCAGAAACAATTACAGCAGGAGCTGCTATCCTTTACTGAAGGAACAATGCTATTTATAAAGGAAGAAAATTACAAAGGTTTGTTTCCTGCTGCTAATTTTGCTAGGGCACTGAATTAATATGATACTGCTGGGAGCTGCGGGAGACCTTTATGATACATGAGCAGGAAGGAGCCGACCTGATGAGTAGCATTAATCATCAACAGCTCCAGTTAGCGCATGTGTCAACCAGAGGCCAGAAAGGGATTGCCCCAGGCCCCTACCCCCCAAAGTCAGTATGGAAGGTAATTCTAAGTTAACAGCTAACGTGACCCAAGTCATTGATTAATTTTTGACTTGAATCATTTAGAGATAAGAAACTAAATTCTTGGTGGGAACAAATAGTTATGTTAAAGGAAAATCAACAATATAATTAGTTCATCTGTATTTTCTCTTTTTAGCTTGGCATATGATTTGTATATTTGCTACAGCTGCTATAAGGAAGTTCCACAGACAGTGGGGCTTCAACAACAGAAATTATTGTCTCAGTTCTGGATGTTAGACATCTGACCTCAAGGTAGGGACAGGCGTGGTTACTTCTGAAGTCCAGACCTCTCCCATGGCTTCTGGAGGTTTGCGGGCAATCTTTGGGACTCCTGGGCCTGTAGAAACATCACCCTCATCTCTGCTTTCGTGTTTATATGGCATTCACCGTGTGTGTGTGTGTATGTGTGTGTGTGTATGTTTTCCAAATTTCCCCTATTTTTTAAAAAATAAGATCAATCATATTAGGATCCACCATAATGACATAGAGAGCAGCAGGAGACTGTCAAATGCCTATGCAGATAGGAGCAGGCCCCTGGTGAAACCCTACCTCTGAGCCAAAGATAGTTTAAAGCCTGAGAGCCAAGGTACAAATTAAATCCTTGGACCAAGTTGAGAAACTGTCTTCACATTTGGTGTGCTTTCCTCTGATTTATCCCTACCCTTTACCTATTTTACATATACCTACCCCTTACTAATTGGTTTTCTACACTGCTGTGCCCATCTTTGAGTGGTGTCTTTGCTTTAACCTTTTTTTGCATACTCACAACCAATCAGCATGCACTCTCTATCCTGTGTCTATAAAGACCACAGACTCAGTCAGTAGAAGGGGAGAGAGCCTGACTTCAGGGAAGAGACAACCTGACTTTGGGGAAGATGACTTGTGCTTCCTGTCCTCCCTCCATCTCCCCTCTCTGCTGAAAGCCATTTTCATCACTCAATAAAATTCTCTGACTTCACCATCCTTCAATTGTCTGCATAACCTCATTCTTCTTGGATGCCAGAAAAGAGCTCGGAAACCACTGGTTGTGGGTACCCAGAAAGGCTGTCACAATGGCCCTTTGCCCTTGCTGGTAGAGGGCAGTTGCCCCATACAATGAGGCAAGGGGCCAACTGAGCCGCTAACACACTCCTGTTCGTGGATGGCAGAACTACATGAGCACTGTAACTTTGCTTTGGGGTCACAGACACCTTCACATGGGCACCACCACATTCCCCTTGAGGCAATACACCTTGTCTGGCTGTGGGCCATGCAGAACTCACTCCTATGTCAGTGGCTGGAGCGGCTGGTAGGACCCCGCACTCACTCACTAGCACCTTCTCTGGCCATGGTCCCGGTACAGAGTTTGCTCCTGTGTTGGCACCTGGAGTGGCTGGCCAGATCCTGCACTTGCTCACTCACATGCTCCCTCTTCTAAGGGGTTGAGCACAGCGAGCCCCTGCTGTGAGTCTGGCAAACGGGCCAAGAAAAATCCTACAGCAACATCATTTTATATCTGTAAAGACTCTGTCTCCAATAAGATCACATTATGAGGTACTGAGAGGTAGGATTTCAACATATCAGTAACATAATTTAGGGGGGCTGGCAAATTCAACTCAGAATATGATCATAAAATAACTAGTGAATAAGTCAGAATTTTAATCTATAGTGAAAACAATTTAAAGTTTGCTTGAGGGATGAAACACGCACTTATCAAAAAGTTTGTTGGGATAGAATATGGAAATCTATGCATATTAAAGCTCTCTGAAATATTTTCAAATTAAAATGTTATTGTTGTATTGGCTATAAAGGTAGAATCATTGAATGTTAGCTCTGGAACCCAGTTTTTTACATTAGAAAACCAATGTCATTATGCTTTGAAAATCTTGCAGAAATTACAAAGCCAAATCAGAAGCAGAACATGCTAGTGAGAGAGGAGGCAGTTAGAGACTGGTTAGACAGAGAGGGAAGTCTCGGGAGAGAGGCAATAGTCACAGGAACACCTGCGGGACAGCACCAACACTGCCTCTGCAGCTAGCAAAAGTAATGTGGTTAAGAGCTTCCTCCTATGCCAGGATGTCTGCTTAGAAGGACTGTCCTAACCTTGGTGCAGGTACAATAAATCAATCTAAATGTCGTTAACTTAACCCAGCTCATTATAACATCATTAACATGACATTAGCATTGTGGTTTCGGTCCCCCCACCCATGGGTTTTGCTTAGCCACTCATAGGTAACAACTAAGACGGAGTCACTATGGCCAACCCCAGGCATGCACAGATGCAACAACCCTAGGAGGGAATTTTACCCCTCCCATTAAGGCAAAACCCACAGAAGACTTCCTTGTTTCTTCCACATGAAGGGCCCCAACCACAGATACCCTGGAAGCAACCTACTTTCAGAGTCCCCTCTCACAGCTGAGAGCTTTCTTTTCACTTAATAAATCCTACTCTATCTCACTCACTCCCCAGTGGCCATGTGCCTTATTCTTCTTGGCTGTGGGACAAGAGCCCAGACCTCATTGAACACCAGGGGCAAAAGGAGACTGAAACACTAGTACTGTATAAATCTTGATGGAACCCCTGCAACAGAGGGCAGGCACAGTTTACTCTTTGTAGGTGTGTTTTGTAGTTATCAGATCTTTCACCTTTTGGTGAAACATGCAATCACACCTTAGCAGATCTCTTTCACCTTCTGGTGAAACATGCAAGTAAAACTCACCTTCCAGTGAAACATGCAAAATTATAAAACATGCAATTTTTTAAAAATTGCAGTATGAGTTAAATTATCATGCGTTACTTGTGAAATGAAGAGTAAATTTTAAATATACATGTTGTACCTCTATGAGCAAATAACATTTTTATCAGAAAAGCAAATCATTGTCAAAGATAATTCACATATTGCATGTCAGTGCTCAACATAATTGTATTTTAAATTTCATAAGCCATGTAACATCTCTATTGTCATAAAACCACTACAGGAGTAACTGCATACAAAGGTTTTTTATCATTTTTTTACATGGTAAATACCAATGTGAACATGATAATGTTTTCAGTCATCAGTGACCATGTTGGACGTATCTTGAAAACACATTTACTTTCCACAAGATCCATGTATACTGGGGTTGACAATTATACTGATAGAAAACTGTTCTTAAGGCAGATTAAATTTGGAGTTTTTTTTGTTTGTTTTCTGTTTTGTTTTACTTTTATTGCTTTTTAAGCCATGCAGCTGTGGGAGGCCTATTTGCATATTCATAGTCTTCCTTCATCTGGTTTAGAATATGGAATTTTTGGCTCCCTAAGGCTATTTCTCGTGGTTAGGTACACGGTAGCAAGTCTGACCACTGGCCTACTCTCATATTCAGCTAATTATGTTTCACAAGAAGATCTTGACACAGTCACAACATTTTGCAACTTGTCTTTTCTCCAGAACATTTAAAGCTTTTCTAGAATATTGTGTATCCTGCTGCTGTGCCATTTGCCTGTGTTCAGTCAATTGAGAGACTTAAATGCATTATATTATGATGAAAGCAGGCCATGGTTGCCAACATGAAATAACAACTGCAGTACAGTGATATAACTTACATGAGAGCTTTATAAGTTTGATAAGTATGTCTGCCATGCCTATTTTTTTATTTTACTAAACTACGTCTTTAGAAGCAGATCTGCAGACATTAATATTATTTTTAGCAATGAGAGTTTATATTTGTGAAATAGTTTTTAGAAAAATATCTACTAGAATGCTAAAATAATTTTAAGTGTTAGAATCTTGTAAATTACCAATTTTCTTCATAGTTAAACTTACTGTGCTTACCAGGGCTAACTTCCTGCAAGACCTAGCAGAATGTGTTCTACATAATAGATAATCAGCAGACACTGATTGAATAAAACTGTTATGAGAATAATCAATAATTACCTCTAGCTTTAAAAATGCACTAGACTCAAAGTGTTTAAAATTAATTATCGTATTTAGTGATCATAGCAGCGGTGGGAAATAAGTATGTACTATTATCATGCCCATTTTGAAGAGGAGAAAAACGCTACATAACGTGCTAAATGTAACAAAGAGAGTAGAGATAGGTTTTACACCCAGATTTTGATTTAGCGGCAGAACCCATGCTATTATAATGATAATGCCATATTACTTTTTAAATGTGAAGATATTTAAAAAATAAAAAGAGCTGGAAAACATGTTTTGTTCTTATTACGGAACAATCTTATACTGTAGAGCAGTATTGAACTTCTTGAAAAAGTTCCGTGGAACTGTTAAAAAAAAAAATGCCTAGGCCAGGTCAAAGCAGCTTGGGTGTTTTCTTTAATGAATTTATGTTTAGGATTATGGGCATCAGACACACTTGCAATGAATTAGCAGGCATGAACTTTCATAGGTTCTCACCATGAAGAACCTTTAAATAGAAAAAAATGTAAATGTTAAGTAACAACTCTCCCCTACAAATGACCTCAATGCTAAAGTTTTTAGTTTTTAGGGTTATTCATGTGTGGCACATCAATCATGGAAAAGAATTGTGGATTATCTAGTTGCAAATCACCACTCAACAGATTTTTATAAAACCTCATTATTTTGACAAGGTCCAACTTATCCTGAACTGTTATTTAAAGTACATAAAGTGTATATAATGCATGGAGATATGATTATATAGAGTAGAAATAAACCCTGTGATATTATATGACCCCTTGTGTTAATTTTGATAACAATATGCTAATTATTTGACCATACCTGAGTCATATGTCCTGGCACCGAAAGCATTTTCTCATTTAAAAGCCATTATTACTTGTAAAATTGACTATCATGTGTAAGCAATGTTATGTATTTGTTTCATTTTTAGAATATCTCAATTTTATATGCTTTTAATGAAAATAAGTTTTTTTAAAAATTGCTATTGATTTTTAAGGGGTGAGAGAGAGCAAATAATGAGAGTTTAAAGTAAGCAGTGACATGTCTAGATTTTTAAACAAGATTTTATAGCTATAACAAGGAGGTAGATATGGTTGACGTGTGAATTTGAGGAATAAATCCAATGTAAGGAGAACAGAGGAGGAAGAGACACTGCTGTATTTAGCAGCTGGTTGTTTATTTAGAATTGATTACCTGGGCTAATCCCAACTGTTGTAGAATTACTCAGTTAAAAGCTCTTTTGACGTGGGGTGATTTATCCTGATCCCTGAAATTATAAAGTATTTATGACTGCCTAGTAAATATAATTTTGGGATTTTAAAGAACAGAGTAAACAGGATCAGCTGCATTTGTACAATTCTGAGATTTCTAGTTGTCTCAGTTAGTCTGGGTAGCTATAACAGAATATTATAGACTAGAATGGCTTAAACAACATAAATTTATTTCTCATAGCTCTGGAGGTTGGGAAGTCCAAGATTAGGGTGCCACAAAGATTGGGTTCTGATGAAGTTCTTCTTCCTGTTTCACCAATGGCTGTCTTCTTGCTGTGCCTTCACATGGAGGAAAGTAGTGTAGAGGTGAAGGGAAAGCTGCCCCTTTGCCCTCTGAAGTTTCACTGAAAATCAACTGACAAAAGTTTAACAGGAAAAAAGGAATAGGAAATTTATTTTAATGTGCATAACACATGCCAATTGCAGCAGAAAAATTATTCAATAACTCAATAATGACTCAATAACTTAATTGGATGTAGATGCTTATATACTTCTCTTTTTTATAGGAGAAAGGGAGATGGGGAAATATGGATGATTTTAAAGGAGATATTATTATTTTTAAGGGGATTCAATGGGCTTGGAGAACACACAGTGGCCTGGAACAACGTCTGTTGGGCCCACGAAGTAGACAATGGTTTGTGACAAAAGTCTGTCCAAGTGTAACATACTTCAGTCTTTCTGCAAGATGGCTTAAATTAATGAAAACTCAGGGCAGGAACCTAAAGTAGTTGTTTTCTTCCTTGGTTGGTCTGAACTTTAAGCAAATAAGAGAATATCAGAGTAAACCTTCTTGTAGTATCTGCTGGATTCCAACAGCCTTTAATTTAAAATAATCAGCATACCAGGGTGCTATATTTGAGGTTTAAATTCCTTGGTCTTTAGCAGAGATGGAGGAAGCAAGCTCTTCCCTGTCTCTTGTTAGAAAGGCACTAATCCCATTTATGAGGGCTCTACCTTCATGACCTAGTTTCCTCCCAAAGTCTCCATCTCTGAATACCATCACATTGCAGATAAGATTTTCAATACATAAATCTGCGGGGGACACAAACATTCAGTCTACAGCATTACTTCTTTTTGTTTAAATTGTCTCAACCATTGTGTTGAAATCCTGCAACCAAAATATGAAAGATTTTCTTTATTGAGCATTAGTTTACCTTCTTCTGAAAACAAGCATACATGTGGGCATGGTGTATAGTATTGTTGATTTATGTTTAAAACACCTAGGCAAATACATGTTAGGGTAGAGGTGTGACTACTGTGAAGGACTGAAGCATGCTTGGACTACTAGTCTGTGCATTTTGCAAAGGTTATAAATATCACTCATTACCTGATGTGCACCAATACAAAAGAGTGAAGTTGTTGCAGGGCATCTACTAATGGATTTATACCAACATTTATAATGGGTTGAGAAGTAATTTAGTCAAGTAGAATTCTCTCATTTCCAATTATATAAGAGAAGCCAGCCTTCTGGGTCTGGGCCACCTATTCAATATGAGCCTTGACTGAGATTGTATCTCCATTCACAAGAAAAGCATCACTGTCCAGTGCTCCAGGATTAATCACTTGAAGGGCTTAGAGATAGGTTTCCTCTGTTTAGTGGAACTGGCAGCAAGAGACCCCGTTTCACTGGGGAATTCATTTTCCCTATAGCTTTATTGGGCTTCTTAGTGTTGCAGGATCCTTGGGGTGTTGCTCTTCTCACCAGAAACCTGTGGCTGGTGGTACCTTTGCCTGAGTTTACTTGGGCCTGCTAGGCTTATTCCACTCACTTGGCCTGGAAGGCTGTGCATGGCTCACTCTACCATCCTGGATCCCACGCCTCCAAGAGAGACTGTGAGTCAGGCATGGAGCTATGATGGGTGTGTGAGCAAGCCTGGTGTTTGGCCACTGCACAGTAGGACATGCCGGCTGCTGCCACTGGGAGGGCAGCTCCAGGTGCAGGCATAGGTCCTGTCATAGTCACTGGCTCTGTAAGGCTGTGGTTGGACCAACAACACTGCAAGCAGTTTGGAATGGCGGCGCATTGGCGCCCAGACGCTTGGAGATGCCAGGAACCACAGGGCCCCAAAGAGGGAGTTACATTCTTGGCTCAGGGAGCTCCCAGGTGTAGGCTCCCTGAAAGGCCATAGCTTTTCACTCCCTCTCTTTGCCCGCAACGTGGCGAGCAAGGAGCATGTTTCAGCCCTGTTTGTGTTACGGAATGGCAAGCTCTTTTAGCCTTGCCATTCTGCAGGTCCCAATTTCTTGACCTGTGACCAGGAAGAATGAGGTACGCAGACAAGTGGAGGATGAGCAAGAGGAAGAGGAGCTTTATTGAGCAATAGAACAGCTCAGAGGAAACCTGCAGAGGGTAGCTCCTCTCTGCTGGGCAAGTCACCCCAACGAGAGTTTAGCTCTCGGGAGAGAGGGCAGCTCTTCTCTGAAAGCAGGTCCTCACGACCAGTGTTCAGCTCTTAGCAGAGAGTGTAGCTCCTCTCTGCAAGCAGGCTGTCTCAACAAGTGTTCAGTTCTCAGCAGAGAGGGTAACTCCTCTCTGCAACGGGCCATCCCGTCGTCTGCTCATCCCTGGTTGAGCCTAGGGCCTTCATGGCCTCAGAGGGGAGGAAGTGTGCACCGATTGTTCCCTGGGAGGCAACGGGTGGGCCCAGAAAAGGCTCCACAAGTTTCCACTCTGGTCCCTGGGACTGGCAGTCCAGCCCCCAGCCTTCAGGCCAACAGTGGCCTGAAGGTGGAGCCTCACTGGGGACCTGCTCGCTTCCGCCAATGAACCTGTCTGCTTTCTGCCGTTGTTCATAGTGCCCAGGCTGCTTGCACCAAGGGCCACCTGCAGGTCAGTGCTGAGCTGCCCTCAGCACCCCCTTGGCTTCCACCTGTGCTAGTCAGCACCCAAAGTCCAGAGAGGAACGAGGCAGCATGGGGCTAGCGTGTTAGTGCTGTCCCAAGCGTTCTCACACCCAGGTTGTGAAAGCGCCTGCGCTCGGCCCCAACCCCACTCTGAGATTGGAACTGGAGTTGGGAGCAGGGAGAGGCCAGGAGCGGGAGCAGACACTCTGAGGCTGTGGAGGAAGGGGGAGCCTTCCTGGGCTCCCGAGTGTGCAGAATGCAGAGATGCCCGGGTCTTATTCCTGGGAAAGTGGGGCTCTCACCCACTTTGCAGAGCATGAAGGCAGCCCTAGCTATGCCTACTAGCAGCCTGGGGCAGGGGGCTCCAGGTCCTTGCTGTGCCTGGGCTGGCTTCTAGGGCAGGAGAAATATCGCTGTGAGCTCCCTCCGTGGCCCCCACTGCTCAGTGGCGGCCTGGGGCTCCCAGTCATCTAGCTGGCGGCCCTGCCCAAGGGCATCTCTGAGAGCGGATTGTGGGCCCCGGGCATGGCCGTTCGGAGTGTCAGGCTTGGCGGTCACACTGATGCGAGGCGGACTCTGTGGATGCAGCCCAGGAAGCCCCAGCCCAGAGCCTTCTCCTGAGGCACAGGAACCCAGCGCCCTCGGTAAGGTGGAGGCGGAGGCCATGCCGCTGGCCAGGTCGCTGGTTGGGCCTCTGAAGTGGGGCGCCACTCCCACTTTCAGCCCTGGGCAGCCAAAGCACTGCACCAGCTCCACACCCCGCCACCCCGGGCCCGAACCCCAAGTTCCGCGTACAAGCGCGGCACCGCCTCAAGCCCAGCTCCACCTTGGGGCCCACCTCTGCCTGACTGTGCCGCTCCCCTGCTGGCAGGCAGCTGGGCCTGGCCCGCTCGCGTTGGCCCCCAGGAAGGCGGGCTCCAGTGGGGCTCCCGCTTGTCCTTGGCTCTCGCCAGCACCCGGGAGTGCAGCACTGCCCTGGGCCCAGCTCTGCCTCCTCCCCTTACTCTCCCTGCAGCAGCGGCGGGCGACAGTGGACCAGGGTCCAGTGCTGCAGAGGCTCCTGACCTGGGAGCGGGTTCCACTTGGCCCAGCAAGGATGAGAGCGTTGCAGTCAGCCGCCTCGCGGACGCAGGGCACAGGGGACCCACTGCCGCCACTGCCGCTCCCGCAGCCTGGTGCCACTGCCGCTCCCGCAGCCTGGTGCCACTGCCCACACCTCCCCACTCAGGACGGCCATTGCTACAATCATTAGGAGGGCAGAACATGGTGTCTTTGGTGACAGGCTTTAAGCCATATAAACCTTGCTTCCACCATAACGGGGAGACCATTTGAAGAGAATGCTTTAAGAAAATCACTTTTAGAAAATAATGCATATAATGCTGATTCTGACAGTGGCAAGATAAGCGATGGTTGTGCTCCATCGTTTACACTCGAACTTTTGCCACCCTTGGCTTCACCTGAAATGATTGATTCAACCTGCATAGTGACCAGTGAGAAGTCATGGATGGGTTCCAATCTGCATCTCTATGCAAATAGAAAATGTTTTTCGTTCATACTAACATTTGGTTGAGGAGCACAAGTTGCTCATTATGTAGCACTTAGCTGAGTCTTTTGAATCACTGTCTGATTGTAGATCGTTCTAGAAAAGAAGAAATGAAGGTGTCCTTATTTTGTAGCATACCAGCCACCTCTATCTTCCTTCTATAGAAGGAAGTGGATTGCAGATTTCCCTGTATCATCGTAAGCAGCACTGTGAAACATTCTCAGAAGAGTGATTAGAAAACTGTGATCATCACAGAGAGGACAGCCAATTTGCATCTCTCCTCCTCTCTGGCCATCAGGATGCAAGAAATACGACCCTTCTGATTTTTTCCCTAGGACCCACCTTGGTTCATAAAAGTATTGCAGCTTTATGTAGAACCCAAATGGCTTTTTAATAGGCTTCCCAGGATTTCCCTGCAACACAGAATAGAAGGTGTCATTGGGGAAAGCTGTGCTTTCACAGAAGTGAATGGTGAAATCTGTGAATTCAGACAGCAGCTTATCCACAGTTAAGAAAAACATGATATTGTATTCATTATGTTTTTCTCTCTAGTGCCACGTTCTTAAGGCTTAGGGACTGAAAAATGTCCCCTAGCTCAGTTTCTGTCAAAAATATCCTCTTGGTCTCTGGCAAAATTATCAAAATTTCTTGAAACAATTGTTTTTGAACAGGTCTAGATTCCACAAGAGCTAGCATATTAGGCTCTAAGGACATGGTAAAAAATAGTTGCTATAGTTTTATAATATTACATCATATTTCAGCAAAATAATTTATATAAAGATGTCTTAGTGTTGATATTTAGTTGTAAATTGAACTATTGTAAACAATCAGAGCATTTTTGTGGTATTTCAGAATTTTTTCTTGGCACATGTATTCACATATGTAGAGTTATTGAGTCGAATATATAAAAATTTCAATGGACGTTGATATTGTAAAATTTTCCCCAAATATAGTACCAGTTTAAATTCCTACTTATGCAAAAGAGTGCATGGTTCTCTTTGTCTTCAATAAATTTGCCTAGGCTCATTAAATATGTTTTATTTCACTAAGGAAGTATTTTTCTGCCCTTTAGAGTAAACATTACATTTTTACCTAGAAAAAACTTATTAGATATTTGTTTATTACTTTTGGTTTCTTCTTGATGGCATATATACTGATGACCTTACAATATTGTATATTTATTTGCAGTATTAGCATGCTGGCAGTAGTGCTGGCTTTATTGAGGTGGACTAATCCACAGTGGAATATGTACATGGAAAGTTCAGGGAGAGCAGAAGCTGAGGTTTTGAGGAAAATAAAAGTTGAAGGGAAAGTTCTAGGACCTATGCCAAGAAGTCACAAAAATGAGGAGTTTGAAGTTCATACACTGAGGGAAAAAGTGGGCCAAGGGCCTGAAGGTCTCAATGATACTAAAACAGTTGTTTTAAATGAAAGAGGAAACCAGAAGAAATAATAACTCTATTTTCATTAGAGGCTGGACAATGAAGTTTACATTTGTCGTTTGAGTACTTCTGGCAATGCTGAGGTTCATGGAGCTGTGATAAGAATGGAGGGCCAAAGTGAGGTGAGAGGGGAATCACTGGGAATGAAGTGAAGAGTATGGGGCTACTGGACATAACATATAATTCACACATTCAAGCTAATGGTAAAAGTTGTTGTGAAGTCTCTGTACCTGAAAACAAAGATAGATAGTAGAGAAATATTCAGATAGCCTAAACTTCAAAGCATTTTTTCTCACAATGAGTAAACAATTATTTTGAAGCCATAATGGATAGTCACAAAAATGCTAGAGGGTCCTTCAAGCAAGGTGGGATGTAGAACATAAGATATTTTATAAGACTGCAAGCCAAATATTATGTGCAAGATAGTGTAATATGAATTTTTCCAATTCTTTCTTTGTCAAGTAGAATTGAATTAAACATTTTTTGTGTCTGTCAAAAAACTACATGGGTGATTTTGCATTGAAAAACATTATAAGGCATACGATACCATCTGGTCCTTATTAGTGATGCTAAGTTTGATCATTTTATCTGGTGTCGTCTGTTAGATCCCTCTATTGCAAAGGAAAAATTTTCCTTTGATATCATATAAATAATATGTAGGGTGACGCTTAGAACCTGTATAAGTGGATTTTAACAACCCTTGATAATTTTCTAAGTCTATTTTCTTCCTACATCTTAGCTAATATTCTGTTAAGAAAGAGCTTTCCTCCTTCACAAATCTTTTTTTTTCCTTTTTTTGTAGTAGGTCAATGAACTCATGCATAATATGTTATAATTCAGTGTGTTGTAATTGGTTATCTCACTATTTTTGTGGTGAACAATTATCTCTAATTTGGCCCATGGGGTCCCCTTTCTAGTTGGGTCCACTGTGCTCTGACATGTCCCCATGTTTATTTTTTTAAGAATGTTTATGCTTTCAGGATCTCCTATTCATTTGGAGTCATTCTGTTAGATGTAGTGAGGTATGGATTCAACTTTTCCTTTTTTAAAACAGTTGTTACAACATTGTTCACTAAAAATTAAATTTACTAATAAGAACCCTTTACCAGAAAGTTTATCATTGATTTAGTATATCAGTTCTTAAAATGAACTTTTCTTTTTTCATAAGAGATTATATTTTTGGGACTTAAGTTATAATTGGCCAACTTTATTCAATAAGCAGCCTTTATATGTAAAGGGAGTAAATATATATTTTGAAGGCATTGTATCCAATAATTAATTCCCCTTTCTCTCTTTTTTAATCTGTCTTTTTCTCAATCTTATTTTACATTTGATCTTAATTTTACAACAAATAGATACAAATAATATTGAGAAAAAATCAATTTTTTAGTCTTATTTATACCTATTTTGGTTCAAAAATTTTGAAAGACACTAAAATATCTGTCACCCTGTTTAAAATGTTATCTCATTTGCTTTAATGTCATGCCCCATCGTTTTGCATTTGTCTTAAATAATCTTACATTTTAAAAATGTTCTTCTACTTTAATATTGTCAAAATGATGTATTTCGTGCTCACTAATTTTACTAGCATGGCAGGCAAAGGGGTCATTTTAAAAATTTTTAATTATGTAGAAAACTGTAAGAAGAATGCAATAGAAATGACTTTTTTTTGGCTTTAGTTATTAAACTTTAAACTAGTAATGAATTTGTAGATTTGTAGAGCAAATTAGCCAAAACTACTTTATTTGATTCTAATTATAATTCTGTCTTTTGTAAACAAAGATGATGGATTGACACAACATCTATAAATAAAGTATTCTGTATGGCTTCCCAGCATGGTGATGGATTTTCATGGATTCATTCAACTTGTTTTAACCAGACTCTTTGGTGATTAACACAGCTTAAAACAAGTTAGTTTTTTTTAGAGCAAACTATTTGGCTCGATTCAATCTGTGTCTCAACCGACTGAACAAAATATATATTTATACATAGCTGGCTGTAAAATTAATTGATTCTGGAAAATTAAAAAAAATTAACTCATGAAAATTTGAAAGACTGTGAAATGTTCATTGTAACACAATTATAAATGATTCATGGTAGAACCTGAATTTTAAAATGTCCAACATAGTTAATTGGAAAAATATTCAGATTGTGTCAAATCTCTAGTTATAAAATGTTGATTTCAGGCCTGCAATCTTACATTAAGTTAGCTATGCTATTATTAATTGTCCTACTCACTGAAGTATAGGAAATAATGTAATTGCCCAACAGCTATAAATAAATAAAGAAATAAAATGTATTTTAAAGTTTTTAATCTGAAAATTTAGGAAAAATTATATAGTGCCTTATATTTATCACTAGAAGCCTCATTTGGTTTCTGTACTGATTCCGCATCCCATTACAGTTTTTGAATTAATGTGGATAAACTGATAATTCTAAATCAACAGTCCTAAAGATTAGATAAATTTTATCAACTACTTATTTCACTCTAAGGAATACTCCAACATTGTAAGAATTACAGTGCTTTTCGTGTATAGACTACACTGTTTGAGCACCTTCCCCCAAATGCAAGCCTCAGATACCACATTGGAAATTTGCTGGGAAGGAGAATGAAGCTAAAGTCTCCATACTCAGGTAACCTGTGTATTTCTAATACGATGAAGAAAACTATGATGGCTGTGGGTGCTCAGATTCGGAACCGCCCAGGTTTTTAGCTTCCTTCCGGATTATTCCATTTTCTGTTGGCTCTACCATGTCACATTGCATTCAGCTCACCAGAAAACAGTAAGAATTCTTTACAACCAGGATAACAAATACTGAACAGGTAAATCTGAGTTAACTGATTTGAAAATGTACTTAAAAATGCTTTTAAGTACCATGGATGTTTTCTATTCTTCTGAAGGAAGCACTCAGGAAGGATGCATATAAGTTATGAAAGGATGAAACAAACTCCAATTTAATCAGCCATTTCATCAGTCTGAGGCCTTGGGACTTAGTGATGTGACTGACGTCACAGCAAAGTCAAGCACAATTGAAATATTAACATTGTTTTCCCTGACAAGTACTGAAACTAAATACTGATAGCTGATCTCACTGGACAGCTGATTCCAAAACAATATAGGCATCTGTTAAAAAGAACTCTACAATGTCTTTTTATTTCTTTAATCATGCTTTCTTTTAAACCTTGATAAAATAATGTGCGTTTCTTAATCCATAATAATGGATATATTTATTTATTAAAAAGGGGTCTTGCTTTGTTGCCCAACTTGGTCTCGAACTGTTAGCCTCAAGTGATCCTCCTGCCTCAGCCTCTCAAAGTGCTGGGATTTCAGGCATGAGCCACCATATCTAGCCTAAAGAGAATTTTACATTGTTCAGCAGAGATACACAAAGACAGCACAATTTATATAAATTTTGGAGTAAACACATAATAAAACATATATCTTTGTAAACTAGTTGAAAAATAAAAGTGGCTAGAAACTACACAAAATATAGTAATATTTGTTGTTTATATTTTAGTCTGAGCTTTCTCATATACATTGTTTAAAATGGAATATAATACCACTTACTTAGAAAAAGTAATATTTTTCTTGCATTGAATTATTAACTCCTTCATCCCATAAAAATTTAAAATAAATATAAAGACTTATGAGAAATACCTAAATGTTGTTTTTACAATACAAAAGTAAATATATTTTCATTTTCATGTGATTTTATATCACACAATAAAGGACAGAACAATAAAACACAACACTGCAATGATGGTTCTATGAGGACAAAACTAATGCAGTTAGAATGCATAGATTTTCAAAGGATGGACTAGTTCCAAAGACAGAATTTAGATAACTTTGAGGAGAGAATAAAACTCAGAATAAATTAAAATATTTTCTTTATGTTACTTCTTTGAAGTAGGCTTTTAATAGGAGCTAGAAAACAGGCAGAGTCAGATTGATTTCCTGTGCACAGTGCCAGAGTCCTAGTTTATTTGGCTGTTAAATAAGAAGCCATATTAGAAAGGATGACAAATTGACGCATTTACTTGGAATTTTTCTCTTCATGTAAGTCAAGATTGATGAAGGTGGAGTTTAGTTGCCTTCACCCCAAATCAATATCTGATGCCCCACCCAATTCTGGGAGAATTGACCCCTGCACATTAGAATCACCTGAAGAGATTAACAACAAAAACAGAAACAAAAAGAATAACAAAAGCCAATATTCACTTAAGTAAATGAGAATAATTAAGTCAAAACTCCTAATGATGGAAATTGGACAATACTATTTTTGACAGTATATGTAGGTAATATTGAAAACAAGCCATGTAATGGGAATAAGGATATGATTTTTATGCATTGCTATCTTTTTAATTAAGTTTTGGTTTTCCAACAAGTGACATAGTTAGTATGTGTCTTGGTTGACATAAGACATCAGAAGTAGAACTGATTTCATTTAAAACATCAACTATTGCTAATCATCTCTGGAATACTATCTCCATTGACAATTCCAGGCTTTCTGACTATTGGATATTCTGAGTCCCAGTGCAGAAAAGAGATAACCAGATCTGAGCATGATGGTCTCATGGAGTTAAGAAGACTGAATTTGGAGAGACAATGGTGAATGTAGACAAAAAAGTATTTAACAAAATGTTTAGAAATTCATCTGAATAATATATAGAAATGATAATATATTATGAGAAGAAGCTACCTTTCCAAGGAAGGCAAGGTTGGTTTAGCATTTGAAGATCAAAATATATGTAATTCATCATATTACTAGAATAAAGGAGAAAAAGCATATCATTATCTCACTCATGGTAGAAATAGCATGTGAGCCCAGGCACTATGGCTCACGCCTATAATCCCAGCACTTTGGGAGTATGAGGCTAGCTGATTGCTAGAGCCCAGAAGTTCAAGACTAGTCTGGGCAAAATAGGGAGACCCTGTCTCTATAAAAAATACAAAAATTAGCCAGGTGTGGTGGCCTATGCCAGTAGTCACAGCCACTTAAGAGACTGAAGTGGGAGGATCACTTGAGCCCAGGAGGCAGAGGTTGCAGTGAGCCAAGATTGTGCCACTGCTCTCCAGCCTGGGCAACAGAGTGAGACTCTGTCTCAAAAAAAAAAAAAAAAAAAAAAAGCATCCATTCATAATATGTTGTCTATCATAAACTTAGGACTCAAAGGAAAATTTTCTGTTATCATAATAGGTATCTTTGAAAAACCTACTTGTAACTTTGTAGTTAGTAATGAATGAATGACTATTTTCCCTCCAAGATTAAGAAGGCAAGGATACTTACTTGCACCATTACAGTTTAACATTTTTCTGAAGGTCCTAGCCAAGGGAACAAGGAATTCAAAGTATGCTCATTACAAAGAACTAGGTAAAAATGTATTCTTTCAGAGAAAGCAAGACTTTATAGTTGGTGGAATATAAAAAGAAACCTAAAAGATCTACTAGAATAATTGTTTGCATTTTCATACATTAACAAACACAAAAAATCAGAAAATGAAATTAAAATGTCATTTAAAATAGCATTAAATGACAAAATAGTTTAGGATACATTTAACACAATGTACAAAAACCAGTATACTTATAAATACAAAACATTTATGACAATAATTTTAGACAACCTAAAATTTAGAGACATATATCAATTATATAGATTGAAATACATATTGTCAAATTTTTGTTTGTCTCCAAATGGATACATATATGAAGCATAATTCCAATCAAAATTCCAAAATTCTCTTTTAATTGTTTTGTTTTAATTGAAGTTAATAAACTGATTCTAAAATTAGTGTGGAGCTACAAAGACATAAAAAAGCTACTATCAACGAGATTCCTGGGGTGATGCTTTTCCAGCTGTAAACTTCTGTGTCCAGTAGCTCCTTTGCATGAATTTTGCTTGGGCCTGCTGGGCTCATTCTGCCCACACGGCTGGCAGGCTGTGCTTAGCTTGTGCTACTGGCGTGGATCCCACGCCTGCCAAGAGCATGAGGGGCAGCAAGAGGTGTGTGAGAGTGAGCAAGCATGGTGTCCGGCCACTGTGCACAATAAGGCAGGCTGGCTGCGGCAGGGTGTGCAGCTTCAGGCATCAGCATGGAAGCTGGCTCCCTTCAAGGCTGTGACTGGACCAGGCGTACTGCAAGCAGCTTCCACAACTGGCACCAGGAAATGTGGTGATTCCCAGAAGGTTGGAGATACCACGCACCACAGATGCCCAAAGTGGGTGCCACAGCATTGGTTGTTCCCAGAGCTTCCACGTCTGGGCTCCCTGAAGGGCCACAGCTCTTCTCTCCCTCTTTCATCTCTCCTTGTCACCCACAACGTGATGAGCAAGGGGAGTGTTTCAGCCTTGTTTGTGCTACAGCTCTTTTAGCCCTGCCATTTGGCAGGTCCCAAGTTTTTGTCCTGCATCTTGGAAGAATAATGTATGTGGACAAGTGGAGGGTGAACAAGGTGACAAGGAGCTTTATTGAGCAACAGAACAGCTCAGAGAAGACCGGCATTGGGTAGCTCCTCTCCGCAGGCAGGATGTTCTGATCAGTGTTCAGCTCTCAGCAGAAAGGAGACCCTGGAGTGGGTAGATCCTCTCTTCAGGCAGGTTGTCCCATTGTCTCTGTGAGTCTGGCTGTGTCCAGGGCTTTCATGGGCCTCATATGGGAGGAAGTGCCTGTTGATTGGTCCATGGGCAGCCATGAGCAGGCCCAAAAAAAGCACCATAAGTTCCCACTATCGTCCACAGGACTGGCACCCTGGCCCCAGGCTTCAGGCACTCCCCAGCTTGAAAGCAGGGCTTCACTGGGGCCTGGTCTTTTCTGCCCTGGAGACTGTCTGCCTCCTGCCACTGTTCATGGCACCCAGGCTGTTCATGCTGAGGGGCACCTGCAGGTCAGTGCCAAGCTGCCCTCAGCCCCTACGTCAGCATCCCTCCCATGCTCTTCAGCACCCAAAGTCCAGAGTTAGCTCTGCATCAAGCCTGTGCACACCCAGCTAGGTTATGACAGCACCAAGGCTTGACCTCAAATCTTCTCAGTGACTGGAGCGGGTGCTGGGAGTGGGGAGAGGCCAGGCAGTAGGAGCAGGCACTTTGGAGCCTGTGGGGGCAGGGAGGGCTTTCCTGGGCCCCTGAGAGTGCACAGATGCCTGGGTCAACAGCCCCAGCTTGGGCGGCTGCAGCTGCACCCTGGAGGGTGGGGCTCCTGCCTGCCTTCCCCACTGCAGCCAGCATCATGGCAGCAGCCACTCCAGATAGGCTGCTGCTGCCATCACTACAATAAAATTGAAATAAAACAAAGTTGGAGGATTTACAGTAACACATTTCAAGACCTGCTACATAGGTATCAAGTAGTATGGTTTCACTTATAGACCAAATTAAATATTGCAGAGAGTCTAGAAATACACTATTCATCTCCACTAAAATTTGTCTGTGATCGTCACTCAATTCAGTAAAAGTTAATTCTTCCCCAAATCACATTAATTGATTTATGGCAAGGCCGCTATGGACAAAGGATCGTCTTTTCACTGAATAGTAGACGAATGACTGACTATCTAAAGAAATGTACTTCAGGCTGGGCGCAGTGGCTCAAGCCTGTAATCTCAGCACTTTGGAGGCCGAGGTGGGCGGATCACGAGGTCAGGAGATCAAGACCATCCTGGCTAACACGGTGAAACCCCGTCTCTACTAAAAATACACACACAAAAAAAAATTAGCCGCGCGTGGTGGCGGGCGCCTGTAGTCCCAGCTACTAAGGAGGCTGAGGCAGGAGAATTGCGTAAACCCGAGAGGCAGAGCTTGCAGTGAGCCGAGACTGCGCCACTGCACTCCAGCCTGGGTGACAGAGCAAGACTCCAACTCAAAAAAAAAAAAAAAAAAAAGAAATGTACTTCAAACCTGCTCTCATTTCAAATGCAATTATAAACTCAAATTGGGTCATACACTTAAACATAAAACAGCCAAAGCTGTAAAAATTCCAGAAAAAAAATTCTTCAACATATAGAAAGGAATGATTTTAGAAAGAACTTAAAAAGACACAAGCCATAAAAATATATGTTTGTATAAACAAATTTGATATAAACTTACACTACAATGCTTTTGTGCAGTAAGAACCAGCTATGAATATACACCACAATGATAAGGATAAATCTCAAAAGCATTATGCTGAACAAAGATGTCAGACACACATGCACACATGAATACTGCATTATTCTATTTATGTGAAATTCTAAGACAGGCAAGACTCATCTATAGTGACTGAAACCGTATCCAGATTGCCTGGAGGGAGGGATGGGTGGGTGGATTTAGTGGAAAGGAGTACAAGGTAATTTTTTTGGTAATGGAAAATGGAAGGATTTCATATATTGTATATTTCATATATTGTATATTGATTTGTGTCATGGTTACATAAAGACATTTATAAAAATAATGAACTGAATATTTTGAGTGCCTTTTTCATGTGTATATTATTCCAAAACAAAATAGATTTTAAAGTCCATGTACAATAGCTAAATAAAAAATAATGCTCAAGGCCTCTAGTGGAAAAATTAAATAAGAATTTCTGGTGGTAAAATCGGAGCATTGCTGTTTCCTACCAAGCTCCTAGGCCAATTCTAACCTCAAAGTTCCAATTTAGTGGAAATTAAGGTCTCATTCTTGTGGACTTTTAGTGTTCTACTTAAGTTTTGCTTGCTGATAAGGGTTTTAATTGTTACTTTGATTTTGTTTTGTTCGTGTGCTCATAGACTTATCAAAGATAAAACTATCTCAATTCTTAAAATCTTTTGATTATGATCTTGGACATCTCAAACATCTCCTTTAACTCCCAATGAAGAAAAAAATTGGTACACTTTCATATTAAGGGAATGCTTCTTTTGCCTTTCCTAAATATAATTCCAAAACAAAGAAGTTAAACGATTTTATAAGAGAGTTGGTTCTTTTAACTTATTAAGGAGCATGTTTTACTAAAAAAATTTTCAAGTAATAAAAGGTGCTTCACATTTTACTAGTGTACATATTCTAAGACACAGTCTTAAAAGAAAAAAATAAGTGTCCCAGTGAGAACATGTTCTTGAACCCTATGTTGAGTAAAAATAATCAATAAAGTCAGCATGTTGGAGACATATTGAAGCAAGAACAGACCAACCTGGCTACAGAGAAATGTCTTCCAGAAGACTGGAATATTTAAAACTGCTAATGTCTTTCACCTCCCTCCTACCTCTCTGCACTCTGTGTCATGGTTAAGAACATGGACTTTGGAGACTATCATTCAGGATTTTAATTTTGTCTCCATTACTTATGATTTAGGTGGCCTAGTGCAAATAAATTAATGTCTCATGACTTCATCGGTAATTTTGGATTAAAATAGTCAGAATGTGAAGATTAATTGAATTAGTGTGTGTAAAATGTAACTTTAATTTTTTAATTTTTAATTTTTGTGGGGACATAGTAAGTGTATATGTTTATAGGGTACATGAGATGTTTTGATACAATGTAAATTTTAAATTCCATTAATATTGTTATCTTAAAATACATACCTTGTTAATGATCATATAGGATAGAGACACCAACTTTTATATCATCTATTTCCACATATGGTAAGATAAAGCAAGAATTTCAGCTATCAGAAAAGATGATAGTATATGATCATTTAATATTAACCCAAATAAATAGAAAGAAACTATTTATTTAGATTTCCTAAAATTTGTTATTACAAGTTGGCAATAATGAGAGAATAAATTATGTTTTCAATTAAGAAGTTCACAAAACTTGTGAGGGAAAACATTTGCTTTAAGATCCATTTTGTTTTGGTATAGTAAACATGAAAAAATGCACCATTTTAAAATATTCAGTTTATTATTTTTGCAAATGGCTTTATCTGTGTAACCATGAAGCAAGTCAATGTGCAATACAATATATGAACTATACAATATATAAAATACTTCCATTTTCCATTACCAACAAAATTACCTTGTGCTTCTTTGCACTAAATTCATCCACCCAGCCCTCCCTCTAGGCAGTCTGTATCTGCTTTCAGTGACTATAGATCAGTCTCGCCTGTCCTAGAATTTCAGATTTCTTTATTGAGGTAATAGGGGAAAGTTTGGCAAAAATGTGACACCCAAGGTGCCATTGCCTCCTCTGCCCGTGGTGGGATCGCTAATAGATCATGAAACTGTCCTACTGTGTCTGAAGGGAACCCAAGAATCCTTCTTATTATAAAGCTTTTGAATGTCCATTCTACTGAAGTTGGCATTTTTTATAAAGATTGCGGCAAATGGATACAGATGATCCTTATAGCTATGATCATTATGAATATTCTTGTTCTCTTTTGTCCCTTGTTCACCATCCTCCGTGAAATCAATATCCCGCACAAGAGTGCTACTCTCCTCGCTCTGGGCCCATAACACCTGGGGGTAGCTAAAGTGAGTTGTATCCGGCATCTGGTTCTTACCTCACGGCCATAACGTCTAAAATCGCCCACACGTTCCCCTTAAATAAGACATCACGATGGATCACAGGTCTATCACCCTATTAACCACTCACGGGAGCTTTCCATGCATTTGGTATTTTCGTTTGGGGGGTATGCACGCGATAGCATCGTGGGCCGCTGGAGCCGGAGCGCCCTATGTCGCAGGATCTGTCTTTGATTCCTACCCCATGCCGTTATTAATCGCACCTACGTTCAATATGCTAGTACCGCTTCCCTACTGAAAGGTGTTATTTTATGCTAGTGGACATAAAACAACCAAAGTGAGCAAGCCTACAACAGCTCTCTCACATCAACCCAACAGAGCCCAACTTTTATCTTTAGGCTATATACACTTTTAACAGCCACCCCTCAACTAACGCAACCCCTTTCTCATCTCACCCGCCAACCCTGCTTCCCCCCTCATCCAACATGAATACCGCTGCTACTCCCACACCTCAAATTGACCCAACCCGAAAGACACCCCGCACAGTTTATGTAGCTTATTTTATCCAAAGCAATACACTGAAAATGTCTCGATGGGCCCACACGCCCCATAAACAAACAGGTTTGGTCCTGGCCTTTCTATTAGCTCTTAGTGAGATTACACATGCAAGCATCCCCGCCCCAGTGAGTCGCCCTCCGAGTCATTCCGACTAAGAAGAGCAAGCATCAAGCACGCAACAGCGCAGCTCAAGACGCTCAGCCTAGCCACACCCCCATGGGAGACAGCAGTGATAAGCCTTTAGCAATAAACGAAAGTTCAACTAAGCTACACTAACCCCAGGGTTGGTCAACTTCGTGCCAGCCACCGCGGTCATACGATTAGCCCAAGTTAATAGAAACCGGCGTAGAGAGTGTTTTAGATTATCTTCCCTTTCCCCAATAAAGCTAAAATTTACCTGAGTTGTAGAAAACTTAAGTTAATATAAAATAAACTACGAAAGTGGCTTTAGTATGTCTGAACACACAATAGCTAAGACCCAAACTGGGATTAGATACCCCACTATGCTTAGCCCTAAACTTTAACAGTTAAATCAACAAAACTGCTCGCCAGAACACTACGAGCCACAGCTTAAAACTCAAAGGGCCTGGCGGTGCGATGCGAGGGCGATTAGAACTGGGATGATGGCTGGTAAGATAGTTCAAATAGTTTCTATCTCCTGGGCGTCTGAGATGCTAGTGTTGGTGAGTTTTGTTGTGAGTGTTAGGAAAAGGGCGTACAGGACTAGGAAGCAGATTAGGAAAATGATTATGAGGGCGTGGTCATGAAAGATGACCAATTCTTCTATGATAGGACAGGTAGCGTCTTGTAGACCTACCTGTGCTGCGTGCGCCATTAAGATACACAGGGTCTGACCTGTAATTCAACTTTGACAAAGTTACGAAATATTTTTTCTAGTACCTTTTGAAAAAGTCATGGAGGTTATAGGGCTGGCTTGAAATCAGCTTTAGGAGGTTCGATTCCTTCCTTTTTTGTTCGGGTTTTATATAGACGAGTTCTTCAAACGTATGGTAGGGTGGGGGGCATCCGTATAACCACTCTAGGCTTGTGGAGGGTTGTTCAATTATTGGGATTTTTCGTTTTGAGGCGAAGGCTTCTCAGATTATAAAGATTATTAGTATTACTGCTGTCAGGGAAATAAATGAGCCTGTGGATGATAGAATATTTCATGTGGTGTATGCATCGGGGTAGTCGGAGTAACGTCGGGGTATACCTGATAGGCCGAGGAAGTGCTGTGGGAAGAAGGTTAAATTTACGCTGACAAATATGGTAATGAAGTGAATTTTAGCATAGGTCTGGTCTAAGGTGTAGCCCGAGAATAGCGGGAACCAGTCGATGAAGCCTCCTATGATGGCGAATACAGCTCCCATTGACAGGACGTAATGAAAATGGGCTACAACGTAGCATGTATCGTGTAATACAACATCTAGTGATGAGTTTGCTAGTACGATGCCTGTTAGGCCGCCTACGGTGAAGAGGAAGATGAATCCTAGGGCTCAGAGGATTGCAGCAGATCATTTAGTGTTGCTTCCGTGGAGTGTAGCGAGTCAGCTAAACACTTTGACGCCGGTGGGGATGGCAATAATTATAGTAGCGGAGGTGAAGTAGGCTCGTGTGTCTACGTCTATTCCTACTGTGAATATGTGGTGGGCTCATACGATAAACCCCAAGAAACCAATTGAGACCATGGCCCAGACTATGCCTATGTATCCGAATGGTTCTTCTTTCCAGGAATAGTGTGTTACGATGTGGGAGATTATACCGAAGCCTGGTAGGATGAGAATATAAACTTCAGGGTGGCCAAAGAATCAGAATAAATGCTGATATAGGATAGGATCTCCTCCTCCAGCTGGGTCAAAGAATGTAGTATTTAGGTTGCGGTCTGTTAGTAGTATGGTGATGCCAGCAGCTAGGACTGGAAGGGAAAGGAATAGCAAGACTGCTGTGATCAGGACGGATCAGACGAAGAGGGAGGTCTGGTATTGAGATATTGCAGGGGGCTTTATATTAATGATTGTTGTGATGAAATTGATAGCTCCTAAAATGGAGGAAATGCCTGCTAGGTGTAGAGAGAAGATTGTCAAGTCTACAGAGGCTCCTGGGTGAGAGTAGTTTCCTGCTAGGGGAGGATAGACTCTTCAGCCCGTTCCTGCACCAGCCTCCACCATAGCAGAAGCGAGCAGTAGAAGAAAGGAAGGGGGGAGGAGTCAGAAGCTTATATTATTTATGCGCGGGAATGCTATGTCGGGGGCGCCAATTATTAGGGGTACTAGTCAGTTGCCAAAGCTCCCAATTATAATGGGCGTGACTATAAAAAAAATTATTACGAATGCATGGGCCGTGACGATAACATTATAGATATGGTCATTGCCCAGGAGGTTGCCGGGCTGGCCTAGTTCAGCCCGAATGAGGAGGCTTAGGGCAGTGCCTAGGACTCCAGCTCATGCGCCGAATAACTAGTGTTCCAATGTCTGTGGTTTGTGGAGAATAGCCAGCGGTCGGCGAACATTAGTGGAGAAAAAGAAGGGGATAAAATGGCTGAGCAAGGCATTAGGCTGTAAATCTAAGAACAGGGGTTAGACCTCTTTTTACCAGTCCCGAGGTGATTATCATGTTGAATTGCAAATTCGAAGGAGCAGCTTTAAGCCTGCCGGGGCTTCTCCCAACTTTTTTTCCTGCGGCGGGAGAAGTGGACTGAAGCCAATTGATTAGGGTGTTTAGCTGTTAACTAAATGTTTGTGGGTTTAAGTCCCATCGGTCTAGTGAGGGCTTAGCTTAATTAAAGTGGCTGATTTGCGTTCAGTTGATGCAAAGCGGGGCTTTGCAGTCCTTAGTTGTCACAGAAATTAAGTGCTGTAACTTACTGAGGGCTTTGAAGGCTCTTGGTCTGTGTTAACCTAAATTTCTATGAGATAGCTAGGATGAGAGGAGAGATGGGTAGAAGTAGGGTAGTAAGAATAGTGAGTGTGGGGAGGAGGGGAGTGGGCTTTGTGTTTTCGAATTGTCATTTTATTTTCACGTTGTTGGATATGGGGAGTAGCGTGATTGAGGTGGAGTAGATTAGGCGTACGTAGAAGTAGAGGTTGAGGAGGGTGATAATAGCTATGATTGTGGGGGTAATGAGACTGCCATTTTTTGTAAATTCTTCGATGATAGCTCTTTTGGGTAGGAAGCCGGTTAGTGGTGGCAGGCCCCCTAGGGATAGTAGGGTTGATGGGATTAGGGGTATTAGTCATGTTAGCTTGTTTCAGGTGCGAGATAATAGTAGGATTGTGGTACTAGAGTTTAAGTTGAGAATTAGGAATGCGGTAGTTGTCAGGGTGATGTAGATGATCAGGTTGAGGATGGTGATGTTTGGATTATACGGTAGTACTGCTATTATTCAGCCCATATGGGTGATTGAGGAGTATGCCAGGATTTTACGCAGTTGGGTTTGGTTTAGTCCACCTCAGCTGCCCACTAGGATAGATAAAATTGAGAGGGTAAGGAGGACGTTTACGTTTACTGATGGGGATATTTGGTATATAATTGAAATGGGGGCTAATTTTTGTCATGTAAGGAGGAGTAGGCCGGATGTCAGGGGGACTCCTTGGGTGACTTCTGGGACTCAGAAGTGAAAGGGGGCTATTCCTAGTTTCATCGCCAGGGCGGTCACAACTATCAGCGATGAGTATTGGTTGGTGGTGTTGGCTGTGGTTCATTGCCCAGAAAATACGTTGTTGGAGAGGATGGCTATTAGGAGAATTATTGACGCGGTTGCCTGTGTGAGGAAATATTTAATAGCGGCCTCTGTGGAGCGGGGGCTTATTTTTTTGGTTAGGACTGGGATGAAAGCGAGTATGTTTATTTCTAAGCCCAGTCAGGCAAAGAATCAGTGGGAGCTTAGTGCTGTAATAAGTGTGCCTGTGAAGATGGTGAGGTAGATGATGGGCTGGGCTAAGGGGTTAATTAGTATGGGAAGGATGTAACCAACATTTTCGGGGTATGGGCCCGATAGCTTATTTAGCTGACCTTACTTTAGGATAGGGTGTGACAGGTGGCACGGATAATTTTGGATTCTCAGGGGTGGGTTCAATTCCCATGGTCCTAGAAATAAGGGGATTTAGACCTCTATTTTTTACTCTATCAAAGTAACTCCGATTAAGTGCATGAGTAGGTGGCCTGCAGTGATATTGGCAGTTAGGCGTACGGCTAAAGCTAGTGGTTGAATAAAAAGGCTGATAGTTTCAATAATAATTAGTATGGGGATAAGGGGTGTGGGCGTACCTTGTGGTAAGAGGTGGGTTAGGGTGATTTTGGCTTTGAAGCGGAGGCCTATAGCTACCGTGCTTGCTCATAGGGGGACTGCTATAGCTAGATTTATAGATAGCTGGGTAGTTGGTGTAAATGAGTAGGGGAGGAGTCCCAGGAGGTTGGTTGAGGTGATGAAAATGATTAGGGATGTTAGTATGAGGGATCAAGTTCGTCCTTTAATATTATGGGTAGTTATTATCTGCTTTAAGGTGAGTCAGATTAGTCATTGTTGAATGGCGATTAGTTGGTTGTTGATGAAATATTTGGAGGTGGGGACCAGAAAGGGGGGAAATAGAATGATTGGTACTGCGGCGGGTAGGCCTAGTACCGTGGGGGTAATGAATGAGGCGAATAAACTTTCGTTCATTTTAGTTCTCAGGGTTTGGCGTGGTTTTTTGTTTCAGTAAATTTTGGTGGAGTGGGTGGATGGAGGTGTGTATTTAATAGTTTTAGTTGAGTGATGAGGAATAGTGCGAGAAGTACTGGGGTGATGATGGTGGGTCATGTGGTGGTATTTAGTTGTGGCATTTCACTGCAAAGAGAGGTTGATTCTCTTAGTCTTTAACTTAAAAGGTTAATGCTAGGTTAGCTTTGCAGTGAGTCTCAGAAAGGGAAGTGGAACGGGCTGTGGGGTGGGTAGAAGGGCTATAAAGTGAATACAGGCCCTATTTCGAAGATTTTTAGGGGGATTAGTTCTAGAACAATAGGTATAAAGCTGTGATTAGCTCCGCAGATCTCTGAACATTGGCCATAATATACTCCTGGCCGTGTGGCAGTGAATGTGGTTTGGTTTAGGCGTCCGGGGATTGCATCTGTTTTTAGGCCTAGTGAGGGGACGGTTCATGAGTGTAAGACGTCTTGGGATGTAATTATTATGCGAACGGGGGCTTCAACTGGGAGGACTACTCGATTGTCGACGTCGAGTCGAAGGTCCCCTGGTTCTAGGAATAGTGGTGGGAGCATGTAAGAATTGAAGATCAATCCGCCATAGTCAGTATATTCATAGGTTCAACATCACTGATGGCCGATTGATTTGATGGTAAAAGAGGGGTCGTTGATTTCGTCTGTTAGGTAGAGAATGCGTAGAGATGGGAGGGCGATTAGAACTAGGATGATGGCTGGTAAGATAGTTCAAATAGTTTCTATCTCCTGGGCGTCTGAGATGCTAGTGTTGGTGAGTTTTGTTGTGAGTGTTAGGAAAAGGGCGTACAGGACTAGGAAGCAGATTAGGAAAATGATTATGAGGGCGTGGTCATGAAAGATGACCAATTCTTCTATGATAGGAGAGGTAGCATCTTGTAGACCTACCTGTGCTGCGTGCGCCATTAAGATACACAGGGTCTGACCTGTAATTCAACTTTGACAAAGTTACGAAATATTTTTTCTAGTACCTTTTGAAAAAGTCATGGAGGTTATAGGGCTGGCTTGAAATCAGCTTTAGGAGGTTCGATTCCTTCCTTTTTTGTTCGGGTTTCCTGCCCGTGAAGAGGCGGGCATAATATAACAAGACGAGAAGACCCTATGGAGCTTCAATTTACCAGTGCAAATAACACCCAACAAGCCCACAGGCTCTAAACCACTAAACCTGCACTAGAGATTTCGGTTGGGGCGACCTCGGAGTACAACCCAACCTCCGAGAAACACATGTTGAGACTTCACAAGTCAAAGCGAACTTCCACACACAATTGATCCAACAACTTGACCAACGGAACAAGTTACCCTAGGGATAACAGCGCAATCCTGTTCTAGAGTCCATATCAACAACAGGGTTTACGACCTCGATGCTGGATCAGGACATCCCAATGGTGCAGCCGCTATTAAAGTTTCGTTTGTTCAACGATTAAAGTCCTACGTGATCTGAGTTCAGACCGGAGCAATCCAGGTCGGTTTCTATCTATTTCACATTTCTTCCTGTACGAAAGGACAAGAGAAATGGGGCCTACTTCACAAAGCGCCTTTCCCAAATAAATGATATCATCTCAATTTAACACCACACCAACACCCACCCAAGAAAAGGGTTTGTTAAGATGGCAGAGCCCGGTAATTGCATAAAATTTAAAGCTTTACAGTCAGAGGTTCAACTCCTCTTCTTAACAAAATACCTATAATTAACCTCCTGCTCCTCATCATATCCATCCTAATCGCCATAGCGTTTCTAATGCTAACCGAACGAAAAATCCTAGGCTATACACAACTACGCAAAGGGCCTAACATTGTAGGCCCCTACGGCCTACTACAACCCTTTGCCGACACCCTAAAACTATTCACCAAAGAACCCCTAAAACCTTCCACATCAACCATCACCCTTTACATCATCTCCCCCGCCCTAGCCCTCACCATTGCCCTCCTATTATGAGCCCTCCTCCCCATGCCCAACCCCTTAATCAACCTCAATTTAGGTCTCCTATTCATCCTAGCCACATCCAGCCTAACCGTCTACTCCATCCTCTGATCAGGATGAGCATCAAACTCAAACTACTCCCTAATCGGCGCATTATGGGCAGTAGCCCAAACGATCTCATACGAAATCATCCTAGCCCTCATCCTATTGTCAGTACTACTAATAAGTGGTTCATTCAACCTCTCCACCCTCATCACAACACAAGAGCACTTATGACTACTTCTGCCATCATGACCTTTGGCCATAATATGATTTATCTCAACACTAGCAGAGACCAACGGAGCCTCCTTCGACCTCACCGAAGGAGAATCCGAACTAGTTTCGGACTTTAATACTGAATATGCCACAGGCATAATTTTAAACATAAATTTAAACATAAATTTAAACATAACATTAATTTAAACATAAACATAAATTTAAACATAAACATAACATAACATAACATAACATAAACATAACATTACATAAACATAACATAAACATAAATTTAAACATAAATTTAAAAACAATATCTAATGATATTTAAACTGAAAAATATAATTAAGACAACAAAAATAAAAATTAACATAGTCAATGTGTGTGGGAAGGAGAGGGGCACCAGGGAGGGAACTGTGTACTTTCTACTCAATTTTGCCATGAACATAAAACTGCTCTCAGAAAGTAGTCTATTAATTAAATAATTAATATAGTTAAGATATAAATTATTCTTATAGGCAAATATAAATTAGATGATTCTGTGTCAAACTAAATTATAACTAATTGAAAAGAATAACTTAAAGGGAAAATGGCAATGGATTATGGAAATGCAATATAAAAAGAAAAAATAAAATGACAAACAGATTAAAGCACTAAGAAATTGAAAAAAGACGTAATCTCAGTGAGGTAGGTATGGAAACATAGGACAGAATTTCATGCCTTCAAACCTTTTCTCACAATCACTCCCTTTCTGAGCTAAAAGAGATGGCAGGACATGTAGATTCTAAGGTAAACATTCCATCTAAGACTTGAGGTCCCAGGCAGATTTTTCTCTGTTAAAAAATAAACTGAGCCACAGTAAAAATTTGAAGAGTTCATTTGAGCAAACAATAGTCATGATTTGGGCAGCTCTACACCGGAAGTTGTTTAAAAGCTTCCCTTAGGAAATATAAGGTATTGGCTTTTATGGGACTAACAGAGAAGACAGACAAATATTTGATCACTGACAGTTATACAGTTATACAGATTTATTTGGTCTATCCTTTGGAAAATATTTAGTTATCTAATTTTAAGTTTGTTGGTTTCTTCTGATTGGTTGAGCATAAGTTATATTTTTAAGTTAAATTATATAGGCATTTACAATAAATAGCTTCAGTTGTTTCACTTATGTTTGCAAATGAAGCAAGGTTGGGGTCCTTTATGAGGCCTAACTGGCTTTGTCTGCTAAAGGATTCTTTACGGAGGGTTTTCATTTTAATTTAATGTAACATCTCAATTTGGAAAACTAAGAGCTAGGAGCAAAAATGCTTGGCTTCAAGACACTTTTGTTCAAACTTGGCTTCTTGAAGCCTCAGATATCTAGCTAGTGTTTGAATGGAGAAGGCAAGGAAGACATCGCTCAGGAGTCCTTGGAACTCATCTTCCTGTGCCCATGTCTGGTCACTCTATAGCAGCAAAGTATAGACATTAATTATATCTATTATATAAACTCGTGGGCTGGGTATGTTATCCAATCAGATTTATGTGCTAGTTTATAAAAAGTAAGTAAAAAAAAAGGTATTTTAATTTATCCTTTTATTTTCCTTACAAAAATATTGTGAACATTTATCTCGACTCAAATGAGCAGTTGTTTGATTTTGTTTTATCCTTAAATACAGTAAAAATAAAAATGTTCTGGCATTCTTTAAAACTACTCTCACAAACAAAAATGTTGAATTTATAACTCATTCTGCCTCTTTTACATGCATGTGATTATTTTGTCCAAAATAAGATAATCCAAATGAAAAGTAGATTTTATTACTTTGGGTAAATTTGCCAACTGATTTTAAAAAGAAAAATATAATGGGTTAGGTGGATTTATGGGGCAAATAACCCACTCTTGGCAATAGGATGCTAAGAAAAAGCTGCTTTAAAAGTTAAGAAGCTCATAATGCCAGCTCAGAATTTATAGCTAACAGTTTTATAGGCCAAAGCCACTATGCAGGCATCCTTATCCTGCAGTGCAAATAGGATTACCCTTCCAAGCATTATCCTAATGTGGAATTAAACTGTCAAGTTGGCTTGCTTGTTGCATAGACTTGCACATAAGATGAATGTAACTCTGGGTAAAGTTCAATATTGTTCCATCTGTTAAGCACCTTTTTCTTACAGAGACACAAAAGCTGGAAATACGCACACATACAACATTTCTGCTGAAATACTGAGTCATTGTGGGTTGATTTATTGAAAAATATGACAATAGCAACCCTGATCAATCTTTATCATAAATTCATATTTTTCTGCTTCTTAAAAGTCTAATAAAATAATGTAACTTGGACTATTTGTGTTTAAGTAAAATTTAAGGAAATATCATCATCAAAAAAGCCAAATGTAATTACATAAGGTTGGGAAATGGATGTAAGAATTTGCCATCAATGTCAGTCTCTGCTAGCAAAAACTTATTTCTTTAGCTAAACTTCTTTTCTTTCATCATCAAAAATTCTTTGGATCCTTCTAACTATTTTGTGTTCTGTTCATGACATATCTTTATTAGTAGATTCACTGTATTTTAACCATGATGATTATGGAAATTTGCAATGATGTTTAGGAAATTATTAATTGCTGAAGTGGCAGTTGCATGCTGATTTGCTAGTCAGAATCATACTACATATAGAAAAAAGTAACTAAAGAGGTACCCAGTTTCATATAAGAGGAGAAACTTAGAAAAGGCAACATTTTAATGTAGTAATGTACTTTCTTAGTTCATTTTGTGCTGCTATAACAGAATACTTGAGACTAAGTAATTTATAAATAAAATGCATTTTTCACAGTTCAGGGGGCTGAGAAGTCCAAGATCAGTGTGCTGGAAGGTTTGGTGTCTGGTGAAGGCCCAGTCTCTGCTTCCAAAATGACACCTTGTATGCTTCATCCTCCATGCAGGAAGGAACTCTGTGTCTTCACATGACAGAAAAGAGGAAGAGATGGCATCCACTTCCCCAAGTTATAGCAGCATTGATCCATTCATGAGGGCAGAGCTCTCATGACCTAAACATCTCCCAGGAGGCCCTAACTCCCAGCACTGTTGCATTTGGGGTTAAGTTTCTAAAGCAAATTTTTGGAGGAAGCACATTCAAACCATAGTGATCTCAAATTTATAATTGCTTCATTGGGGTGAAATTTAATCTAAATAAGATTTTATTCATAAATACTTAATGAACCCTTTTTCAAATTGATGTTTTCTCTCTTTCTTTCTTTCTAAAGCAAACATTTTTACCGTCATCTCACATATAGGAAAATAATTTAGCTCTAATCCAATATAAGTATTCTTCATAAATGTCCTTAAATTACTTCTAATGAGGCATGAGCATAGCTCAATATTTATAGCTGGCTTTTATTTTACAAGAAAACCATATGCTGTTGATGAGTCAATTATCTTTTGTTAGGTATTTTACTAAGTAAAATGGAAAAGATGGCTTTCTTCCTTTCCCCCATTTTTGTTATTTATAGAAGTAATAATACTGATTAATAGAAAAGTGTGAAATTCATACTTTCAAAATTTGTCTATCCATATCTAGGTAAATACACTGAAGTCATAATATAGATCTAGAGAACACATTCTAAGGAGAATTTTCTTGTAACTAAATTCTTAGATTTTAGATTATAGGAACAGATTTATGAGCCAGTCAATATAACTAATGTTACCGTGCACGTAAGAATTTTGTTAGCACTGCAACCAAGTGATATTGAGATAATTTCTAAATTAAAGAAAAAATGAGATTAAGTAACTTATTTCATTGTGTCGTACTTTTATTATAAGTAATACAATATACTAAATATATGTATATTAATAAAATCACTTATTGGAGGCACCAACACGAAACTGTTAAGTGGCTAATTCTGGAAAGAGATAGTACCTTGATAACAGGAGATAAAGTGTGTGTGTGTATATGTGAGTTTGTGTGTAGATGTGTGTGTTTACGTATGTGTGTGTGTATGTCTGTGTGTCTGTTGGGGGGATAGTCATGGTGTATTGTATTACATATGCAGTGTAATTCTATGTTATAAAACAATAATACGTAAAATATTAATTTTTTTATTATGAAGACTGTTGTCATGAAAAATCCACCAGATCAGGTTCATTCTGCCCTGTATTTCAGTGATTGCCATAAGCTAGTGATGAAATGGGAGATGTTCCTTTATCCTCCTCACAGGGAGTATGACAGGGGTGTGGCTCAATTCTTCTGTGTCCTGCTGCTCAAACCCCTAGGGGGAGCATGCAGACAGGCAGATCCTGGGAAGCATTTTTGGGCTCCAGCCCCACAGCAGCATCTAGGGTTGAGTGTTTACAGCTCTTGAAGATCCGGTGGGCATGTGTTACAGTGTGCTCCTTCAGCTTTGCTGTCTGTAGGCGGCTTGTGTTAATCAGTGCAATTAGACCCTCTGCCTTATCACAAGGACAGAGGGCTTTCTGTATCCTGGGTTCTTGCCCTGGTATACAGAAAAATCACATCACCACATGGGCATGGAGGATGGGTGCAAAGTTTTACTGAGTGATGGAGGAGCTCTCAGAGAGGTGGATGGGGAGCCAGAAGGGGGATGAAGTGGGAAGGTGGTCTTCTCCTGGAGTTGGGCAGCCTGGTGGCCTCTCTTCTGACTGCCCCCAACCAAATTTCACGTTGTCCCACCCCACTGGCCTGCTAGTATCTGCTGGTGTCTGTTGGTGTGCTCTTCGGCTTCTCTTGACATCCAGCTACTTGTGTCTGTGCTTGCTAGGGTCTCAGGTTTTTATAGGCATAGGATGGGGGCATTGTGGGCCAGAATGGTCTTAGAAAATGCAACATTTGGGCACAGAAACAGGAGTGCCTGTTCTTACTTAAGTTCATGGGCACAAGCCTGAGGGTGGAACCCTTGTCAGAGATCCCACCCTTTTCTACCCAGCATTTCCTTGGTCTCTCCCTGTATCAGTATTACTTTAGCTCTTAAACAGAAATATCCATTTTCCTCCTTTTTTCTGCACTTCTTCTAAGTTACAATGTTCATTTGCGTACATTGGAATTTTCCAGAAAAATTTTACAACACCTGTGCTATTATTTTGACATTCACATTTGTTATAACTTGAAAATATTCTTTATCTTATGGCAATACAATCTAAGAATTAATTAAATAATAGGACCAGTGCATGCATGTTCTGATAAGTGCTGCCTGGCAACAAAAACTTTGGAACTCAATTAGTCATGTTAAATTTCTAGTAAATTTATTTAAGTCCCTTGTAGGTTCTGGATATTAGCCCTTTGTCAGATGGGTAGATTGCAAAAATTTTCTCCCATTCTGTAGGTTGCCTGTTCACTCTGATGATAGTTTCTTTTGCTGTGCAGCTCTTTATTTTAATTAAATCCCATTTGTCAATTTTAGCTTTTCTTTCAATTACTTTTAGCATTTTTGCCGTGAAATTGTTGCCCATGCCCACGTCCTGAGTGGTATTGCCTAGGTTTTCTTCTAGGGTTTTTATGGTTTTGGGTTTTACATTTAAGTCTTTAATCCATCTTGAGTTTATTTTTGTATAAAGTGTAAGGAAGGGATTGATATGGTTTGGCTGTGCCCTTACCCAAATCTCAACTTAAACCGTATCTCCCATAATTCCCATGTGTTGTGGAAGGGACCCAGTGGAGGTAATTGAAACATGTGGTCCGATCTTTCCCATATTAGTCTCATGATAGTGAATAAGTATCATGAGATCTGATGATTTTATCAGGGGTTTCCACTTTTGCTTCATCCTCATTCTCTCTTGATGCCCCCATGTAAGAAGTGCCTTTCACTCTCCACCATGATTGTGAGAACTTCCCCAGCCACGTGGAACTGTAAGTCCAATTAAACCTCTTTTTCTTCCCAGTCTCAGGTATGTCTTTAACAGCAGTGTGAAAACGGATTAATACAGTAAATTGGTACCAGTAGAGTGGGGCATTGCTGAAAAGATACCCAAAAATGTGGAAGCAACTTTGGAACTGGGTAACAGGCAGAGGGAGGAACAGTTTGGAGACCTCAGAAGAAGACAGGAAAATGTGGGAAAGTTTGGAACTTACTAGAGACTTGAATGGCTTTCACCAAAAGCCTGGTAGTGATATGGACAATAAGGAACCCTTTTACACTGTTGTTGGGAATGTAAATTTGTTCAACCATTGTGGAAGACAGTGTGGAAGACAGTGTTCAAGCATCTAGAAGCAGAAATACCATTTGAATCAGCAATCCCATTACTGGGTATATACCCAAAAGAATATAAATTATTCTACTATAAAGACACATGTACACGTATGTTTATTGTAGCACTGTTTACAGTAGCTAAGACATGGAACCAACCCAAATGTCCATCAATGATAGACTGGGTAAAGAAAATGTAGTACATATACACCATGGAATACTATGCTGCCATAAAAAAGAAATGAGATAATGTCCTTTTCAGGGACATGGATGAAGCTGGAAACCATCATCCTCAGCAAACTAATACAGGAACAGAAAACCAAACACTGCATGTTCTCACTCATAAGTGGGAGTTGAACAATTAGAACACATGGACACAGGGAGGAGAACAACACACACTGGGGCCTGTCAGGTGATAGGGGTGAGGGGAGGGAAAAATAGCTAAAGTATGCGGGGCTTAAAACCTAGATTATGGGTTAATAGGTATAGCAAACCACCATGGCACACGTGTCCCTATGTAACAAACCTGCATGTTCTGCACTGTATCCCAGAACTTAAAGTAAAATAAAAAAAAATTTACAGAGAAGGTCAAGTTTTAAATGTTGCAATTTTATTTTTGATGAAATAAAAAGTGTAATTAGAGAAAAAATATATCATAGGAGATGTATGTGCTGTGATTGGAAATTCCTGTTTTCTGAGACCACATTTCTCCATTGGCTTTTCTATAACAGAAATTATTTTGGAATTACTTTAGGCTTGAACTATGCAAACCTGTAATTATATAATATCCTCAGAAGTGACTTTCCTAAAATATAATACAGCTCTCACATATCTCAGTGTTGTCTGAATCTTTTACACTGAGAAAAGTACATATTTTATTTTGCAAATAGCCACAAAAAGGAAAGCAACACATGATTGTTATAGAAGTTTTGAAAATAAAGATATTTTTGGAATGCCATCAGTAACACTACCTACCTATGAAAGATGATCATTGTTATTAGTTTAGGAAGTTTCCTTTTAATATATACATATTTATGTGCATGTGTGTCTATATATATATCTAGATATATATAGATATAAACCCTAGGTAAATATGTACATGTTTTCTCCTATCAATATATTGTGAAAAGATATGCATGAGAATAAAATATTTTGCAAATACAATTTGGATAGCTACATAACATGTAATCATTTCTACTATTTTCTTAATATAAATAACATTGTAACTAATATTGTGGAGGATTCCTGGAGTTTCTGATAACTTCTTTAGGACAGTTTCCCTGAACTAAAATTACAGGATATTAACTCATTTAAAGGTTAATCTTTGCCATGTTGCTTGACTGAGGTTGGTGTACCAATCTACCACAAAATGGAAATGTCTTTTATAAGAGCAACTATTTTCCATTTCTCTAAGCCTCACATCTGCATTGGGCCAATCTCTCAGGCATTAATACCTTGAATAATTCTTCATAGTTCCTTCCTCAAGCATTTCTCTCTCCATGAGTATATTTTTCTGTAATTTTTGGAATGTGGCTATTTCTGGTTTCCTCTGCTCTAGAGAGCCTGTCTCTTAGCCAGACAAGAGGAAACAGAAGAATGACTGCTTTCTTGACATTAACCTGTACCATCCTCACTTGGGGCACTGTTGGTATTAGGGTATAGCTATATTTTCCTTGGGTAGAATTTGACAGACCATTTCAGAAAATTTAGTTTTTCTCCACATCACAATTCCTCTGCATCTGCTCAAATAATTGCTGCTATGATCTAAGCATTTGTGTCTTCCCAAAATTCATATGCTGAAATCCTAACCCACAAGGTGACGGTAGTAGGAGGTGGGGCATTTGGGAGGTGATTAGGTCATAAGGGTTGAGCCCTTATGAATAGGAGAAGTACTTTATAAAAGTGACTCTAGGCCAGGTGCGGTGGCTCACGCCTGTAATCCCAGCACTTTGGGAGACCAAGGCGGGTGGATCACAAGGTCAAGAGATAGAGACCATCCTGGCCAACATGGTGAAACCCCGTCTCTACTAAAAATACAAACATTAGATGAATGTGGTGGTGCATGCCTGTAGTCCCAGCTACTTGGGAGGCTGAGGCAGAAGAATCGCTTGAACCCGGGAGGCGGAGGTTGTAGTGAGCCGAGATTGCACCACTGCACTCCAGCCTGGAGACAGAGTGAGACTCCATCTCAAAAAAAAAAAAAAAAAAAAAAAAAAAAGTGACTCCAGAGAGTCACTTTTCTTCTCTCACCACAGGAAGACACAGTGAGAAGGTACCATCTGTGAATCAAGCAGATCTTCAACAGTCACCACATCAGCCAGGACCTTAATCTTGGACTTCTCAGTCTCAAGAACTGTGAGCAATTTCTGTTACTTGTAAGACACCCAGCCTAATGTTTGTTTGTTATAAAAGCCCCAATAGACTAACATAATTCCCAATAGAACCTCCACCGGCACTGTAACCGAAAGTATCCTGACAGGTTTCTGTATGGTCATTGGGGGCTGGCACTGTCTGAAAAATAAAAACAAGAGTGAAGTTTCTGTTTTCTTGATGACATATAGTTACTTAGGGCTGCTGAATTCCATGTTTGTCTGTTTGTTTGTTTTGCTTTTTGTATCATCTTATCTCGGTCCTACTCCAATACACTGGTTGAATTTTACCTTAGCTGGGCCCCATTAATAAAAATTTGATGAGATAAAAATAACATCTCACTGATGCTTTTAATTAATATTCCTTTTATTAACAGAAGGAGCTTAAATATATTGTAACATATTAATTCTGTAAATACTTTGATCATACTGTTGCCTATTTTTTACTTCTTGGTATACTGTATTTGATGACTCCCTGTATATTAAGGATTACCTACAATTTGTTCCATGAAATCAAAATAGTGATGCTTTCAAAACACATTGCATTTTATTACCACTCAGCTTCATGCCTTCAATGGTTTTTCTTCATGTTTAAAATAAAATCTGAAAAACATGACCTGTAGGTCCCCACCCTATCGTTCTATTCTAATCTTTCGTTAGCTCATAATTGCCCCAACTTACCAATTCTGCTATTCACATTGGGTTTCTTTCAGTCATTGAAATATGCCAAGACATATACAGATTTCTTTTCTTACCCTGTCCACACTCATGGAAGTTACCTTCTTATGCTTGTCTTTTGGGCTGAGTGATTATAATCCACACAACCTCCCATTCATATACTGAAGCCCTGCACCCCAATGTGTCTGTATTTTAAGACAGGGACTTTACAGAGGCAACTAAGGTTAAATGAAGTCATAGGAGTAGAGTGTTGATCTGACAGGGTTAATGTCCTTAAAAGAAGAGACTCAGAGAGCTCATCCACCCTGTATGAGCACAAAGGAAAGATCCTGTGAAAACACAGTGGGAAGGGGCTCATCTGCAAGCCAGGAAGAGAGCCCTCACCAGAAATCAAATTGCTGGAAGCATGATCTTGGAATTCTAGATTTCAGAACTGTGGAAAAAAAATTCTGCTTTTTAAGACACCCAGTCTGTGGTGTTCTGTTATGGTAATCCCAGCTGACTAATAAAGACTTTGACTTAATACAGGATCTCCTTGTGAGAGAACCAATGATTACCTTTGAAAGTACGACTTCCACCGTTTAACAGACACACACACATACATACCCCACAACATTGCCTATTACTCTGTTTCTTTCAGAGCACTAATCCCTTTTAAGACTTGGATTTTTTTTTTTTTTAAGAAGGAGTCTTGCTCTGTCACCCAGGCTGGAGTGCAGTGGCACGATCTCGGCTCACTGCAAGCTCTGCCTCCCGGGTTCACGCCATTCTCCTGCCTGAGCGTCTCCGAGTAGCTGGGACTACAGGCGCCCGCCACCATGCCCGGCTAATTTTTTGTAGTTTTAGTAGAAACGGGGTTTCACCATGGTCTCGATCTCCTGACCTCGTGATCCACCCACCTTGGCCTCCCAAAGTGCTGGGATTACAAGAGTGAGCCACCGCTCCCGGCCAAGACTTGGATTTTTAAAAACATTTTTAGTTTTTAAAATTTCTTGTATTATTTTTTGCCTTTTTTTTTTTTTTTTTTTTTTTTTTTTTTTTAGGGAGAGGATCTTATTCTGTCACCCAGACCGGAATTTAGTGGTATGATCTTAGCTCACCTCAATCTCTGCCTCCCAGGTTCAACCAATCCTCCCACCTCAGCCTCCTGAGTAGCTGGAGGTACGTGCCAACACACCTAGGTAATTTTTGTATTTTTTGTAGAGATGGGGTTTTGCCATGTTGCTCAGGCTGGTCTCAAACTCCTGAGCTCAAGTGATCCACCTGCCTAAGCATCCAAAAGTGCTAGAATTACAGGCATAAGCCACCATGCCTGGCCTTTCCTTTGTTTCTTAATATAGACTTCCAATTCTACATGCAGAAATTATTCTTGTTTTATTCATGGTTCTTTATACCCAGAGTTAGGATACTGCTAGTGATACAGTTTGGCTCTGCGTCCCCACCCAAATCTCATGTTGAATTGTAATCCCCAATGTTGGGCGAGGTACATGGTCGGAGGTGATTGGATCATGGGGGTGGATTTCCCCCCTGCTCTTCTCGTGATGGTGAGTGAGCTTCACGAGATCTCGTTGTTTGAAAATGTGTAGCACTTCCCCTTCTCTGTCTTCCTCTGGCTCCCACCATGTAAGATGTGCTTGCTTCCCCTTCTCCTTCTGCCTTGATTGTAAGTTTCCTGAGGCCTCCCAGAAACAGAAGCCTGTATATCTGCAGAACCATTAGCCAATTAAATCTCTTTCTTTATAAATTATGCAATCTCTGGTATGTCTTTATAGCATTATGAGAATGGATTAATACAGCTGTGTACAAAGAGCCATTTGGTAAATATATCCCACTGAATTATATAGCTAATATTTATTACTTACTATGTACCAGGTGTTGTCAAACACTTTACAAGCTTTCCCATATTTATTTTTCCAAGAACTGTGTTGTATAGGCATTGGTTTTTTAGAGAAAGGAAAATTATGTATCTAGCCCAGGAATAAAAGTGAGTGTCAAAGAAGCTGAGATTAAAAAATGGAGTCTGTCTCCACATCACTCACTTTCAACCATGACAGCATGTTATATTTTTTCCCAGTAATGAGTGAATTACTTGAATACATGAATATCATCTTGTTGACTGTCACATTAGCTGGAAATGTTTTCCCACATTTTCCCCACATTTGCATTTTAATTAGTTTATTATAGCCCTTTTAATGAGTTTTATTTTATAAAAGTAGTACATGTACTCAGTTTAAAAATTCAAGTAGAACTGAAAAGATCAGTAATGAAAAATGTGGTCTTCTGCTATATTTCCCTAGCACCCTTCACTTGATTCCTTTGCCTTTTAAGTAGTCTTCTTATATTTACCTGGGTATATATAAAATTTATATCTATATCACTATTTCAAGATATATAAATCATAAAATGTGTATCATTTTCTAGTATGGAGGATGAGATTTAGAACTCTAATACTCATAGCTCCTTTCATTGGTCTTTCCTTACTCTCACAATAAGCTCTTATCACTGTATTTGGGTAAGTTAATACTTAGTGTGGGTGGCAGTTATAACACTAGTTTTTAATATTCTGGGAGACTATCTGGAGATTTGGGCTGGATGCCTGAAAATCATCAAGTAGAGTTCCATTTAGTTAACCTTATTTAAATCTAGCGCTCTTTTCCACAGCTGTTCTTGCTCCCCCAGAATCCATCATCCCTTCTTAGAGCAAGTCATCAGGCTTCTGCCCAAATAGCAAGGGATATTGTTTTTTGTTTTATTTTGGCTCATGTTTAGATAGGAGAGGGAAGGGATATTCTGGAATCTAAGTTCTCTTTTTGACTTTCAATTATTCTTCCACATACGTTCAGTCTCACCTACATTCTGCCTTATAACACTTGTCTATTTGTCCTACAGCTTCCAAATTGTCTTATCAGCTTTCACCTGCTATGACCTTCTCTCTTCTCTTACTACCGTATTGGATAACTACTACTGTATGACAGAGGTGTCCAAATTATAGCATGTTAAGACAGCAAACAGTTCTGTGGGTAAAAAATTCAAAAGTAGCTTGGCTAGGTAGTTTTGGCTCAGAGTCTCACATGAGGTTATGGTCTGGATGTCAGCGAGTGCTTGTTGTCATCTTGACTGGGGCTAGAGAGTCTGAGGACAAAATGGCTCACTTGCATGTCTACCTGTATACCATAGAGGAAGTGTTGTGACTCTCAAATGAAATAATGTACAAAAACATTTATTCTCTTTCCATATTCCCTCCTCAGCTCATATAAGAACAAACAGAACACTACTGCCCAGACAGCACTGCAGGAGCTGGGGTTGAGTGTAGGAGAGAGGGGTCAATGCTACCCTGACTAGTGGTGAAGCAGGAAAAGCCACTGGCATAATGAATCTAGCTAGGCTAGTGGACTAACTTAAGAGTTCCCAACCCCGGCTGCGTATTAGAATCAGCTGGAGAGCTTTTCAAAAATATTGATTCCCAGGCTGCACCTACAGTGATTCAGACTTAACTGGTCTTGGTGAGGCCTAGGTAACAGTGTTTCAAAAGTTCCCAAATAATTTTAATATGTAGTCGTGGCCAAAAATCAAGGAATTGATTGAATCAGGTCTTTTGTAATGCTGGTCTTTAAAGGAAACACAGGCTAGAGAGCACCTGCCTCTTGCTTACCCATTTTGGCTTTAAGTTTTATAGTTTAGGACAATCAACATTAATGATAAAATATTATTATATCAAATATCTAGCCATATCTATACATTAGACAGTATTGGGAATTTTTTTATCTGTTTTCTAAAACTTACAAGTTAGTTTTTATTGCAAGCAGATATTTTGATCTAACACATCATATCACTTTTAGATCACAAAGTTTCCTTGCCAGTGGGGTAAAGATTATGTAAATCAAAATGTAGTCTTGGCCAGGCATCGTGGCTCACACCTGTAATCCCAGCACGTTGGGAGACCGAGGCGGGCAGATCACCTGAGGTCAGGAGTTTGACACTAGCCTGGCCAAATGGTGAAACCTCTTCTCTACTAAAAATACAAAAATTAGCTGGGCGTAGTGGTGGGCACCTGTAATCCCAGGTACTCGGGAGGCTGAGGCAGGAGAACTGCTTGAGCCCAGGAGGCGGAGGTTGCAGTGAGCTGAGATGGTGCCACTGCACTCCAGCCTGGGCGACAGAGTAAGACTCCATCTCAAAAAAGAAAAATGTAGACTTATATAGGCTGAGAAATTAGACCCATTTTTCCCCACACAGACTTCAATAAGCTCCAGTCACAGGTAAGTGTTGCTTCTGACTGTTTCTGTGTTATTGACTATTGACACATATATGGGTACGCGTGTGTGTGTTTAGGTATATATTCACTAAAATGTGATGATTTGCATTTGTTTATTTAAAAAAGAGCTTAGAAAAATTTCGTTTCTTTCTAGTACCCAGTGCTTCAGTATCCAATAAATATTTTTATCAAGAAGCTTACAAATAAAGGTATAGCTAGAAAATTCCAGAGTACATTTTTTGAAGAAGGGGGTCTTCTAGTCTAGATTTACATTAACACAATAACTACATGTGTGATTTCAAAGTTATTTGATTTATAACAATTTATTTGTTCATATTGGAAAATGCAAGCATTTGCCAACAATATATATGCTTTACAACATTTTTAATACTATTGGTAAAACAACATAGAAACTATGGTATTGAAATTACTCTATTTAGACTTTATAATCAACAGCATAAATGGGTTCTTTGGATGGGAATATAAAATGATAAAATGTTGCTATTGAGAAAACGCTAAGAATTCTCATGATACTCATAAGAACTAAAAAGGCAAAAGATTTATAAGATCTGAAGAGAAACCAGAGCATACTCATCAGAATTAAGAGAACTATTCTTAGTCGTTATTCTAGCTCAAATTGTATGTCATTTTTACCTTTTGCTAATATTAGATCTATTTGTTTACTACAACTTTCCCTTGTTAGATGACTGAACTGAAACACCAACCACATAGACTTGATATGTCTAGAGAGAAGAGAAAATGAAAATGAAACTTAGTTATCATTATATGGCTAACTTAGGTGGTGTTTAGTTAAAACAAAAGAATATCACAACTAGATACAAATGAATATTGCACCAGGAAAAAGAAATTCTGGTAAAATCGCTTTGACTTGACAATTTTGTGATGAGAAAATCACATACATTAACATGTAATAATGTTATGCTTGTCATATATGATAATATTTATTGTCACCTTATTCAAATACTGTTCTAAGTATTTAATGCTGATGACAGCACTTTGATTCATGAATCATTACTTCCATTTTATAAAGGAAAAAAAACCCTGAGGGACAGATAAACTACCCAGAGTCAAACAGATACTTCCCAAGTGGAGTCGGGATTTGAAACCAGACAATTTGACTCCTCAGGCTAATAAATATTTGATTTCATATAAATCAATGCTTCTCAACCTCAGTACTATTGACATATTGGACTGGGAAATTCTTTATTGTGGGGAACTATCTTGTACACTGTAGGATATTTAACAGTGTCCTTAGACTGTACCCACTAGATGCTAACAGCTCCCCAAACCCCTCATTGTGCTAACCTAACATGCTTCAGGTATTGCCAATGTTCCTTGGAAGCAAAAAGCACCCCCAAATGAGCAAGGATAATATAGACCGATCTGTTCTACATTTACAGTCATTTTATCATAATTTAAAATAAGATGCCATATCAATGGGCTTGATCAGAGAATATAAAAATGGATGCAATTAATCAAGATTCCTGTTCATCAGATATATCACAGTCTTTTTTGTGTGTGATGACGTCTCACTCTGTCACCCAGGCTGGAGTGCAGTGGTATGATCTTGGCACACTGCAACCTCTGCCTCCTGGGTTCAAGCAATTTTCCTGCCTCAGCCTCTTGAATAGCTGGCATTACGGGCGCCCGCCACTACACCCAGCTAATTTTTAGTAGAGATGAGGTTTCACCATGTTGGCCAGGCTGATCTCGAACTCCTGACCTCGTGATTCACCCAACTCAGCCTCTCAAAGTGCTGGGATTACAGGTGTGAGCCACCGCACTTGTCCTTTTTATTTTTATTTTTATTTTTTTTAAATACTTAAGTTCTGGGATACATGCATGCAGGTTTGTTACATAGGTATACATGTGCCATGGTGGTTTGTGGCAGCCATCAACCTGTCATCTACATTAGGTGTTTCTCCTAATATTATCTCTTCCCTTGCCCCCCAGCCTCCCAACATGTCCCAGTGTGTGATGTTCCCCTCCCTGTGCCCACATGCTCTCATTGTTCAACTCCCATTTACGAATGAGAGCATGCGGTCTTTGGCCTTCTGTTTCTGTGTTAGTTTGCTGAGAATTGTCCCATTATCCATTTCCCTGCAAAGGACATGAACCATTCTTTTTTATGGCTGCATAGTATTCCATGGTGTATATGTGCCACATTTTCTTTATCCAGTCTATCATTGATGGGCATTTGGGTTGGTTCCAAGTCTTTGCTATTGCGAATAGTGCTGCAATAAACATATATGTGCATGTCTCTTTATAGTAGAATGATTTATAATCCTGTGGGTGCATACCCAGTAATGGGGATTGCTGGGTCAAATGGTATTTCTAGTTCTAGATCCTTGAGGAATCACCACACTGTCTTTTACAATGGTTGAACTAACTGACACTCCCAAAACAGTGTAAAAGCATTCCTATTTCTCCAGATCTTCTCCAAAATCTGTTGTTTCCTAACTTTTTAATGATCATCATTCTAACTGGCATGAGATGGTATCTCATTGTGGTTTTGATTTGCATTTCTCTAATGACTAGTGATGATGAGCCATTTTTCATATGTTTGTTGGCCACATAAATGTCTTCTTTTGAGAAGTGTGTGTTCATATCCTTCGCCCACTTTTTGATGAAGTTTTTTTTCTTGTAAATTTGTTTAAGTTCCTTGTAGATTCCGGATATTAGCCCTTTGTCAGATGGATAGATTGTAAAAATGTTCTCCTATTCTGTAGGTGCCTGTTCACTCTGATGATAGTTTATTTTGCTGTGCAGAAGCTCTTTAGATTATTTATTTATTTATTTATTTTCTTTTTTTTCATTACTATTATACTTTAAGTTTTAGGGTACATGTGCACAATGTGCAGGTTAGTTACATATGTATACATGTGCCATGCTGGTGTGCTGCACCCATTAACTCGTCATTTAGCATTAGGTATATCTCCTAATGTTATCCCTCCCCCTCCCCCCACCCCACAACAGTCCCCAGAGTGTGATGTTCCCCTTCATGTGTCCATGTGTTCTCATTGTTCAATTCCCATCTATGAGTGAGAACATGCGGTGTTTGGTTTTTTGTCCTTGCGATAGTTTACTGAGAATGATGATTTCCAGTTTCATCCATGTCCCTACAAAGGACATGAACTCATCATTTTTTTATGGCTGCATAGTATTCCATGGTGTATATGTGCCACATTTTCTTAATCCAGTCTATAATTGTTGGACATTTGGGTTGGTTCCAAGTCTTTGCTATTGTGAATAGTGCCACAATAAACATATGTGTGCATGTGTCTTTATAGCAGTATGATTTATACTCCTTTGGGTATATACCCAGTAATGGGATGGCTGGGTCAAATGGTATTTCTAGTTTTAGATCCCTGAGGAATTGCCACACGGACTTCCACAAGGGTTGAACTAGTTTACAGTCCCACCAACAGTGTAAAAGTGTTCCTATTTCTCCACATCCTCTCCAGCACCTGTTGTTTCCTGACTTTTTAATGATTGCCATTCTAACTGGTGTGAGATGGTATCTCATTGTGGTTTTGATTTGCATTTCTCTGATGGCCAGTGATGATGAGCATTTTTTCATGTGTCTTTTGGCTGCATAAATGTCTTCTTTTGAGAAGTGTCTGTTCATATCCTTTGCCCACTTTTTGATGGGGTTGTTTGTTTTTTTCTTGTAAATTTGTTTGAGTTGATTGTAGATTCTGGATATTAGCCCTTTGTCAGATGAGTAGGTTGTGAAAATTTTCTCCCATTTTGTAGGTTGCCTGATCACTCTGATGGTAGTTTCTTTTGCTGTGCAGAAGCTCTTGAGTTTAATTAGATCCCATTTGTCAATTTTGGCTTTTGTTGCCATTGCTTTTGGTGTTTTAGACATGAAGTCCTTGCCCATGCCTATGTCCTGAATGGTAATGCCTAGGTTTTCTTCTAGGGTTTTTATGGTTTAATTAGATCTCATTTTTCAATTTTGGCTTCAAGTTGCCATTGCTTTTGGTGCTTTAGTCATTAAGCCTTTGCCCACACTTATGTCGTGAATGGTATTGCCTAAGTTTTCTTCTAGAATTTATATGGTTTTAGGTTTTACATTTAAATCTTTAATCCATTTTGAGTTGATTTTTGTATAAAGTGGAAGGAAGAGGTCCAGTTTCAGTTTTCTGCATATGGCTAGCCAGTTTTCCCAACACCACTAATTAAATAGGGAACCCTTTCCCCACTGCTTGTTTTTGTCAGGTTTGTTGAAGATCAGATGGTTGCAGATCTGTGGTGTTATTTCTGAGGACTCTGTTCTGTTCCATTGGTCTATGTATCTGTTTTGGTACCAGTACCATGCTGTTTTGGTTACTGTAGCCTTGTAGTATAGCTTGAAGTCAGGTAGCGTGATGCCTCCAGCTTTGTTCTTTTTGCTTAGGATTGTCTTGGCTATACAGGCTCTTTTTTGGTTCCGTATAAAATTTAACATAGTTTTTTCTAATTCTGTGAAGAAAGTCAATGGTAGCTTGATGGGAATAGCATTGAATCTATAAATTACTTTGGGATATATGGCCATTTTCATGATATCGATTCTTCCTATCCATGAGCATGGAATGTTTTTCCATTTGTTTGTGTCCTCTCTTATTTCCTTGAGCAGTGGTTTGTAGTTACCCTGGAAGAGGTCCTTCACATCCCTTGTAAGTTGTATTCCTAGGTATTTTATTATCTTTGTAGCACTTGTGAATGGGAGTTCACTCATGATTTGGCTTTCTGTTTGTCTATTATTGCTGTATGGGAATGCTTGTGATTTTTGCACATCAATTTTGTATCCTGAAAATTTGCTGAAGTTGCTTATCAGCTTAAGAAGTTTTGGGGCTGATACGATGGGGTTTTCTAAATATACAATCATGTCATCTGCAAATAGAGATAATTTGACTTCTTCTCTTCCTATTTGAATACATTTTATTTCTTTCTCTTGCCTGATTGCCCTGGCCATAACTTCCAATACTATGTTGAAGAGGAGTGGTGAGAGAGGGTATCCTTGTCTTGAGCGGTTTTCAAAGGGAATGCTTCCAGCTTTTGCCCATTCAGTATGATATTGGCTATGGGTTTGTCATAAATAGCTCTTATTATCAATACCTAGTTTATTGGGTGTTTTTAGCATGAAGGGGTGTTGAATTTTATTGAATGCCTTTTCTGCATCTATTGAGATAATCATGTGATTTTCATCATTGGTTCTGTTTATGTGATGGATTACATTGATTGATTTGCATATGTTAAACCAGCCTTGCATCACAGGGATGAGGCTGACTTGATCATGGTAGATAAGTGTTTTAATGTGCTGCTGGATTCGGTTTGCTAGTATTTTACTGAGGATTTTCACATCGATGTTCATCAGAGGTATTGGCCCAAAATTTTCTTTTTTTATTGTGTCTCTGCCAGGTTTTGGTAGCAGGATGATGCTGGCCTCATAAAAAGAGTTAGGGAGGAGTTCCTCTTTTTTTATTGCTTGAAATAATTTTAGAAGGAATGGTACCAGCTCCTCTTTGTACCTCTGGTAGAATTTGGCCTGAAATTTTATTTTTCTGTTGTGTCTCTGCCAAGTTTTCATATCAGGATGATGCTGGCCTCATCCAAAGAGTTAGCGAGAAGTCCCTCTTTTTCAATTACTTGGAATAGTTTTAGAAGAAATTCTACTAGCTCTTCTTTGTACCTCTGGTGGAATTCGGCTGTGAATCCATCTGGTCTTGGGCTTTCTTTGGTTGGTAGGCTATCAATTACTGCCTCAATTTTAGAACTTGTTATTGGTCTATTCAGGGATATGACTTCTTCTTGGTTTAGTCTTGGGAGGGTGTATGTGTTCAGGAATTTATCCATTTCTTCTGGATTTTCGGATTTATTTGCGTAGAAGTGTTTATAGTATTCTCTGATCGTAGTTTGTATTTCTGTGGGATCAGTCGTGATATCGCCTTTATCATTTTTTATTGTGTCTATTTCATTCTTTGCTCTTTTCTTTTTTATTAATCTGGCTAGTGGTCTATCTATTTTGTTAATCTTTTAAAAAAAAACAGCTCCTGGATTCATTGACTTTTGAAGGGCTTTTTGTGTATCTCCTTCATTTCTGCTCTGATCTTAGTTATGTCTTGTCTTCTGCTAGCTTTTGAATTTGTTTGCTCTTTCTTCTCTATTTCTTTTAATTGTGATGTTAGGGTGTTGATTTCAGATCTTTCTTTCTTTCTCCTGTGGGCATTTAGTGCTATAAATTTCCCTCTAAACACTGCTCTAGCTGTGTCCCAGAAATTCTAGGACGTTGGTTCTTTGTTCTCATTGGTTTCAAAGAACTTCTTGATTTCTGCCTTAATTTCATTATTTACCCAGTAGTCATTCAGGGGCAGCTTGTTCAGTTTCCATGTAGTTGTGCAGTTTTGAATGAGTTTCTTAATCCTCAATTATAATTTGATTGCATTGTCTTAGAGACTGTTTGTTATGATTTCCATTCTTTCGTATTTGCTGAAGAGTGTTTTACTTGCAATTACGTGGTCAATTTTAGAATAAGTGCGATGTGCTGAGAAGAATGTATATTCTCTTGATTTGTGGTGGAGAGTTCTGTAGACATCAATTAGGTCTGCTTGGTCCAGAGCTGAGTTCAGGTCCTGAATATCCTTGTTAATTTTTTCTGTCTCATTGATCTGTATAATATTGACAATGGGGTGTTAAAGTCTCCCACTATTATTGTGTGGGAGTCTAAGTCTCTAAGGACTTGCTTTATGAATCTGGGTATTCCTGTATTGGGTGCATATATACTTAGGACAGTTAGCTCTTCTTGCTGCATTGATCCATTTACCATTATGTAATGCCCTTCTTTGTCTTTTTTGATCTTTGTTGGTTTAAAGTCTGTTTTATCAGAAGCTAAGATTACATACAACCCCTGCTTCTTTTTGCTTTCCATTTGCTTGGTAAATATTCCTCCATCCCTTTATTTTGATCCTATGTGTGTCTTTGCATGTGAGATTGGTCTCCTGAATACAGCACACCAATGGGTCTTGACACTTTCTCCAATATGCCAGTCTGTGTCTTTTAATTGGGGCATTTAGCCCGTTTACATTTAAGGTTAATATTGTTGTGTGTGAATTTGATCCTGTCATTATGATGTTAGCTGGTTATTTTGCCCATTAGTTGATGCACTTTCTTCATAGTGTCGATGATCTTTACATTTTGGCCTGTTTTTGCAGTGGCTGGTACTGGTTTTTCCTTTCCATATTTAGTGCTTGTTTCAGGAGCTCTTGCAAGGCAGGCCAGGTGGTGACAAAATCCCTCAGAATTTGCTTGTCTGTAAAGGATTTTATTTCTCTTTAACTTATGAAGCTTAGTTTGTTTGGATATAAAATTCTGGGTTGAAAATTCTTTTCTGTAAGTGTGTTGAATGTTGGCCCCTACACTCTTCGGGCTTGTAGGGTTTCTGCAGAGAGATTTGCTGTTAGTCTGATGGGCTTCCCTTTGTGGGCAAACCAACCTTTCCCCCTGGTTGCCCTTAACATTTTTTCCTTCATTTCAACTTTGGTGAATCTGATATTATGTGTCTTGGGCTTGCTCTTCTCAAGGTGTATCTTTGTGGTTTTCTCTGAATTTCCTGAATTTGAATGTTGGCTTGTCTTGCTTGGTTGGGGAAGTTCTCCTGGATAATATCCTAAAGAGTATTTTCCAACTTGGTTTAATTCTCCCCATCACTTTCACGTACACCAAACAAACGCAGATTTGGTCTCTTCACATAGTCTCATATTTCTCGGAGGCTTTGTTTGTTCCTTTCTGTTTTGTTTTCTCTAATCTTGTCTTCATGGTTTATTTCATTAGGTAGATCTTCAATCTCTGATATCCTTTCTTTCGCTTGGTTGATTCAGCTGTTGATACTTGTGTATGCTTCAATAAGTTCTCACGCAGTGTTTTTCAGCTCCATCATGTTATTTATGTTCTTTTCTAAGCTGATTATTCTAGTTAGCAGCTCCTGTAAACTTTTATCAAGGTTCTTAGCTTCTGTGCATTGGGTTAAAACATGCTCCTCTAGCTCAGAGGAGTTCGTTATTACCCACCTTCTGAAGCCTACTTCAGTCAATTTATCAAACTCATTCTCCATCCAGTTTTGTTCCCTTGCTGGCCAGGAGTTGTGATCCTTTGGAAGAGAAGAGGTGTTCTGGTTTTTGAAATTCCCAGCCTTTTTGCTGGTTTTTCTCATCTTTGTGTATTTGCCTACCTTCGGTCTTTGATATAGGTGACCTTCAGATTGGGTTTTTGCAAAGTCATCCTTTTTATTGATGTTGATGCAATTGCTTCCTATTTGTTAGTTTTCCAACAGTCGGGCCCCTCTTCTGCAGGTCTGCTGGAGTTTGCTGGAGGTCCACTCCAGACCCTGTGTATCACCAGTGGAGTGATACCCAGGGTATCACCTGGGTATCACTTTTGCCTGGGTATCACCAGTGGAGGCTGTTTGCCTGGGTATCACCAGTGGAGGCTGCAGGTCAGCAAAGGTTGCTGCCTGCTCCTTCCTCTGGAAGCTCCATCCCAGAGTGGGGCCTGCCAGATGCCAGCCAGAGCTCTCCTGTATGAGGTGTCTGTTGACCCCTGCTGGGAGGTGTCTCCTCGTCAGGAGGCACTGGGGTCAGGGACCCACTTGAGGGGGCAGTCTGTCCCTTAGCAAAACTCGAGTGCTGTGCTGGGAGGTCTGTTGTTTTCTTCAGAGCTGGCAGGCAGGGATGTTTAAGTCTGCTGAAGCTGTGCCCATAGCCACCCCTTCCCCCAAGTGCTCTGTCCCAGGGAGAGGGGAGTTTTATCTATAAGCCCCTGACTGGGGCTGCTGCCTTTCTTTCAGAGATGCCCTGCCCAGAAAGGAGGAATCTAGAGAGGCAGTCTGGCTACAGTGGCTTTGCCAAGCTGCGGTGGGCTCCGCCCAGTTCAAACATCCAGGAGGCTTTGTCTACACTGTGAAGCCTCAGTAATGGCGGACACCCTTCCCCCAACCAAGCTCGAGTGTCCCAGGTCAACTTTAGATGGCAGTGGTGGCAGTGAGAATTTCAAGCCAGTGGATCTTAGCTTGTTGGGCTCCTTGTGGGTGGGATGCACTGAACTAGACCACTTGGCTGCCTGGATGCAACCCCCTTTCTAGGGGAGTGAACAGTTCTGTCTCGCTGGCATTCCAGGTGCCACTGGGGTATGAAAAAACTTCCTGCAGCTAGCTCAGGGTCTGCCCAAATGGCTGCCCAGTTTTGTGCTTGTAATCCAGGGCACTGGTGGGGTAGGCAGCTGAGGGAATCTCCTGGCCTGCAAGTTATGAAGACCATGGGAAAAGCATAGTACCTGGGCTGGAATGCACCATTCCTCACGGCACAGTCCCTCACAGCTTGCCTTGGCTAAAGGAAGGAGTTCCCTGACCACTTGCACTTCCTGGGTGAGGTGACACCGCACTCTGCTTCTGCTCGGCCTCTGTGGCCTGCACCCACTCTCTAACCAGTTCCAATCAGATGAGCCAAGTACCTCAGTTGGAAATACAGAAATCACCCACCTTCTGTGTTGGTCTCACTGGGAGCTGCTGACCCGAGCTCTTCCTATTCAGCCATCTTTCCTGAGAGTCCATATATCACATTCTTATGTTTAAAATGTCAGCAAGGGACAAAATGAACGTAATAGATAAGAAACCAATTTCAAAGTGCTATTATATATTTTTTAAAGGAAGCTGATTCTATACACACAGAAGAGGAAAACTTAAGGAAGACAAATACAGTCAGAAAAGCTTCAGCTGGTGCATTAGAGTAATGTAGTGATAAAAAAGAAATACTGGGGCTGGGCATGGTAGCTCATACCTGTAATCCTAGCACTCTGGGAGCCTGAGGCAAGAGGAACACTTGGGGCCAAGAGTTCAAGAAAAACCTAGACAACATAGTGAGACCCCATCTCATTAAAACAAAAAACAAAAACAAAAAATGATAAATCTAAGCAACTTGCCTAAACGTCATACAAGTCAGGAGGACCCAAGTTGACTGGAGAATGCCTACCAACACTATGTTCATTCACATTTAATTCTTCAAAAAAATTCAGCTAATTTTTTTTTTGCAAAGAATATTCTTAATGACACTAATTTTTGAGATATGAAGTTGTGGATCTTCTAGGAAGAAGAATTATGTAAATAGGCCCACATTTGTGGAACCTGAAAGTAGTATAATGTATTTGGGCCTCAAGATTTGATGTGAAGATAAATATTTGAAAAGGTAACTCATAAAATGAATACTGGGGTCTTCTACTCTGTTGTAAGAAGGCTGAGACATGTCTTAACAATGGAACATGTTACAAAGAAGGATAACATGATTACATTTGCATTTAGAATATTCATTCTTTGAACTTTTGTATTAGTTTGGAAGACACTGGTTGCAAGAAAGCTGTTGCAATAATTTGCCCAATATTGATTAGCAGCCTTACAGAACCAAAAATGGAATTGGGGAGCAATAAGGAAGAAGTTGAACATTAATGAAGAGGTAGCAGTGGGTTTGGGCTAGAGGTAGCACATGCCTGTAAGCATTTTGTGAGTAAGTTTCTAAATCTGCTCTCACAGTTCTTATTTTAGAAACCAGGTGGTTGGAATCATTCCTAGTAGATATATAGGGGGACGAGTAAAGAAGGAGGGATGCATGATGAGTTCACAGATAGCTAGGTGTGGATACCAAAAATGTTTATCAGGTAAAGGTTTAATTGTAGCCTTCTTTTTATCTTATTGTGATGTAAAAGAAAATTGGCTTTAGTGTTTAAGTTTAAGCAACTTCCAGCATTAGTTTGGCACCAGCTTTTCCTGTTGGCACCCTTTACATTTGCCCTGGCTTCAGTGCCAATACTGCCAGAATGTACTTGGCAGTCTCAGGATCTAGGTGTCAAATTGTTAAATGATTCTGTCCCACTTTCTTTTTAAGTAAATTATTTTTGCAAGCTAACTTTGCTTTCTATTTAGTGATTTAAAGAGAATTTCTGAAAATATTTTTAATAAAATGTTTATTATTTAAATTCAGCAGTTTTACTATTTTTTTCTGATGATCCTGCCGATTTCCCACATCTCAGTCACACTATGTCCTGTCCACTACTCAATCCACTGAAAAGTGAGCCTTTTCAAAAACAGCACCATGTACTTGACAAGCCACTCTCTTGCAAGTATTGCTTCGGTTCTCACTGATGGTCTTATATTGGGTTCCCTGGAAATAGATTCTGAAGCAGGGGGTTGTGAGCAGAATACTTACTGGGGAGCTCTCTTGGGAGATAGAACTATCAGGCAGTGAAGAAGGCAGGACTAAGCAGAGTAAGGGGCTATAGCAAAGTTATTGCACCAAAGGCTTCAGCTAATCCTGCATATAGTTCTGCAGCTAAGATGGACCTTCAGAATGGTCCCAAATTTAGGCAAAAAGACCAGAACCTTTCATCTTCACATGAACCCATCTTCTGGTCACTCTTGGAAAGGTAAGTCATCTTAAATAGAGCAGTTTCTGAGGATTAAAGTGATTTGCAGAAGCAATACAGTGGTAAACAGCCAGCAACCAAGATGGTATGCTGGACAGCTGGAGAATGATGACTTGACTTTTGAATAGGGAAGACACCACAGAATCTGCCACTCTATTATCCATGCCATTTCCAAAGTCCTAAATCCTCCAGGAATTCTTATTGCTTGAATTTTCATTGTCCAGTTGGAACTCTGGTCCAATTATATCTTCACCTTTATCTGTATAATCTGTAAATTAGATTCCTGTCTACTTTTTCCCTTGGTAATTTTTGTTTCTTTCTGTTTATTCTGTATGTTGGAATTTAAGACTCTGAGACAAAAGTGGCCATATCTAAATAGAACATGGTGTAGAATTACACAGAACCTTAAACATGAATTGCTTATTAATCCTAAAAGAATTTTATAATACTAGAATATAAAAGCTTGAACAGAATGTATAGAAAGAAAAGCTTGAGAAAAATTTAAATAACTTATGTATGTAAGCACCAAGCCTAGTCCCTGTCACAAAATATCTATTTTCTTTATTTGATGTCTTTTCTAACGTGACTCAAAACAAAACTGAGTTAAGTTACGTTACCTATTTAACTAGTTAAAACTAGTTTTGTGTTCTTTTCATTGCATAGCAATGAAAATCATAACTGATATGTCAAATATTAAGTATAATAAATATTGAGTACTAAGTAGCAAATATTAAGTATAATGGTCAGAATCCTGAGCATATTGTAGTAGATAGTTTCAGGTGAAAAATTTGTGTTCTTTTTCTCCCAGAGAGAAAGTACTCAGTGTTTCACCAATAAGTATCATGTTAGCAGTAAGTTTTTCATAGATGTACTTTAGCAGATTGAGAAATTGTCTTTGTATTTATAGTTGCCTGAGAGTTTTTATTTTGACTACACATTAAAGTTTTTCAAATACTTTTACTGCATATTCTGAGATAATCGTATGATTTTTATTTTCTAGTTTATATTGTGAATTACACTGAATTCAAATTTTAAACCTTGCATTGCTAGGCTAAATCTGGTCATAATATAGAATACTCTTTTAAAAAATTGTTGTATTAAATTTGCTAAAAGGCTGGGCTTAGTGTCTCGTGCCTGTAATCCAAGAAATTTGGGAGACCAAGGCAGGTGGATCACTTGAGGCCAGGGAGTTCCAGACCAGCCTGGACAACATGGTGAAACTCCATCTCTACTAAAATACAAAAATTAGCATAGTGGCACACTATACAAAAATTATAATACAAAAATTAGCATAGTGGCACACGCCTGTAATCAAAGCAACTCAGGAGGCTAAGGCATGAAAATTGCTTGAATCTGGGAGGTGGAGGCTGCAGTGAGCTGAGATCACGCCACTGCACTCCAGTCTGAGTGATAGAACTAGATTCTGTCTCAAAAAAAAAAAAAAAAAAAGGAGAAAAAAGAAGAGGAAAGAAAAATTGTTAAACTATGTTTGAGAATTTTTGCATCTGTATGCATAAGGTGAGAAGTGTTTGCTGCTCTTCTATTTTCTGGATGTCTTTCTTAAAAACTGTTAAATATTTCTTTTTTAAATATTTGGTGGAGCTCATTGTTCAGTACACCTAGGCCTGAAGTTCTCTTTGTGGAAATACTTTAAACTACTAATGTAAATATGTGAATGACTATCCTATTTCTTCCTGAGTGAGCTTTGATAGTGGTGTCTTTTAAGAAGTTTTTCTATTTAATCTAACTTACCAAAGTTATACTTTTAATGTGTATAGGCTCTATAGTGATGTTTGTGCTTTCTCTATTAATATTGGAAATTTGTGTTTTTCTCATTTTTCTTATTCAGATAAACCATAAGTTTATCAATTTTATTGATCTTAAAAACCTACAAGTCATTTAGTTCATTTTTCTATCCTTTTATTTCATTAATTTCCACTTTCATATTCCTTATTTTGTGTCTTGTGCTTATCATAAACTCACATTGTTTTGTCTTGTTTAGTTTTTTTTTTTTTTTTAAACAAAGTCTCGCTCAGTTGCCCAGGCTGGAGTGCAGTGGCACAATCTGGGCTCACAAGCTCTGCCTCCTGGGTTCATGCCATTCTCCCGCCTCAGCCTCCCAAGTAGCTGGGACTTACAGGTGCCCGCCACCACACCCATCTAGTTTTTTTTGTTTTTGTTTTTGTTTTTTGAATAAAGCTGAGATCATTCATTTAAGGACTTTTTAACATAACTATTTTAATATAATATTTTTTTCCTAAGAGCTATTTTAGCTCTGTCACACTAATTGTAATGTATTGTGTTTTCATTTTAATTCAGTTCAAAATATTTTCTATTTTTCTTTGTGTATCATCTTTACACATGGTTTATTTAGAAGTATATTACTTAATTTCCAAATACTTGAGGCTTTTCAGTTCTCTTTCTGATACTGATTTTTAGTATAATTCCAATGTGATCAAAGTTCATACTTTGTATAATTTTAGTACTCTTTATTTATTAAATCATTTTATTGATAGTATGTGGTTTATCTTGGTGAGTGTTCAAATTGTACTCAAAAAGGGTAGGTATTTGGGGATAGAGTAGTCAATTTGCTTAACTTGTTGATAGTGTCCAAATTACTGATTACCTATTTACATTTTCTTTTAATTAGTGAGAGACTTAAAAATTTACAACTGTGTATATGTATTTTTGTATTTTTGTATTTCTTCTTTGAATTCTATTTGGTCTTCTTTTACATATTTTGAAGCAATGTAACTAAGTCCTTAGACATCTAAGATTTTTTTTCTTAAATGAAAAAATGGAATTAAATATCACATTTTATTTCTTAAAATATTCTTGTTTGTAAATATGCTTTGGACTGACTGGTTTTTAAATCAGTTTTTCAAAAAGGAAAAAAATGCCTTTAAATTGCCTTTTGTAATTACATAATTACCCTTACCAGTGCTCTTTCTTTGTTCTTATACATTTGGATTACTGTCTGGAGTCACTTGCTTTCAGTCTGGAGAATTTCCCTTAGCTTTTCTTATAAGATGGTCTGATAGCTATAACTTCTCTTGGCTTTTGTTTATCTGAAAAGTACTTTATTTCACCTTTACTTTTTAATAATATTTTTGCTGGATATAGGGTTCTTGGTTGTCATTATTTTATTTGAGAACTTTGAATACATTTTCCTTTTGCCTCTGGCCTTGAGCATTTCTGCTGTTAATCTTACTGAGTTTCCTTTGTAAACATGTGTCATTTTTCTTTTGCTGCTTTCAAGATTTTCTCCTTGTTTTTGAATATCAGTATTTTTTTCCATGAGGTGTCTCTGTAGTTTTCTTTATGTTTATTCCACCTGGACTTTATTGAGCTTCCTCTGTGTGTTGTTCAATATTTTTCAAAAAATTTTTGAAATTTCCAACCATTATTTATTTCTTTGAATTTTTTTCTCTTTCTTCTCTTTTCTCATGATAATATTATTATGTGTATATTGGTGCACTTAACGGTGTTTTACCTTTCTCCAGGGCTTTGTTCATTTCACCATTTTTCTCTCTCTACTTTTGGCTCACATACTCTTGATCAATCAGACTTCAAATTTGCTTATTTCTTCTTTGACTGGTTCAAGTCTTCTGTTGAGCCACTTCAATGAATCTTTAAAAACTATTTTAGCTATTGAACTTTCAATCCTAGAATTTCCATTTAATTGTTTTTTAAAAATAGTTTCTATCTCTTTATTGATATTCTCTACTTGAGGCAACATTGTCAATATACATGTCTTCTTTAATTACTTTTGTGAGTATGCTTTTAATAGCTAATTTTATTTTATTTTTTTGTCTCTTTTTTCTTCTTTCTTTTTGTGGAGAACGGGTTCTCACTATGATACCTGGCAGGGGGCTCAAGCTATTCTCTCACGTCTGTCTCCTTAAGTGCTGCAATTAATAGGTGCAAGCCACTATGCCCAGGTAATTTTCAATCTTTTATTTGAATATGATATCATCATTAGTTAGAAAACTACTCTCATAGGCACTGCCTCTTGCCTGCTTTTTTTTTTGTAGGGTACAGGTCACACTTTTCTATTTCTTTGAATGTCTCATAATATTTGTTGGAAAGCAGAAATTTTAGATAATATATTGTAGGTATTCTAGGTACTATCTGGGTATTATCTCCTCTCCTGGGCTTGTTATTGTAATTTGCTTATTTGTTAGTTTAGCGAATGTCTGGATTGTTTTAGTGAAATATTTCTCTATTCTCCTCTTTCAGTGTTAGCCCTCATATATTCCTCCTTAAAGAGGAGCAGCCTTTAGTATGCCCACAGTCATCAAGGGATAACAGCGGTATTGGTAGGACTCTCTTCCATTCTTTCTCTGACCACACCCCTTCATGAAAGTCCACTACTTTCCTTTCTAGTCAATTCCTCTACTGTTTTCAGTAAGTCCTTGGGACATAACTTACCCTACAAACTAACCCAGTCAAATTATGTCTCCTTTGAGGGAATAATGTCTGAAGTTAGTATTTGATAGTTTGAGTGTTCCTCTCAGCTGTCTTATTCCCTACTTTTCCTGTACAAATCAGTCTGCGTCTTGTATGGGCTGTACCTTTGTTAGATACATTGATCTTTTCCCAATTGACTTTCACTACAATTTCCACTGCTCTTAAGAGTGCCGTTGGGCTTAAACTTCTCCAAATTCTGTTGCAAAAAAAAAAAATGTCAGTTTATTTGGGAAGAGACTAGGAGCTGTTTATCTCACATCCTGCTCTCCCCTGAGGAACATCTCTTATCTAGAGCTCTAGAGCTGGATATGAGAACAATGACAAATTTCCTTCTGAGTGACATCCCTGCTTTAGGAGCTGAGCATGCAGTGGAGGGAGCAAGTAACATCCTGTTGTTTCTCTCCTGGTGTGAATCCACCACCTCACAACTGGAGGAAGAGATATGAGGGTCCAGTATCCTCAACATTCCACGCTCATAGCAGAACCTGGATTCCATGAGTAGGGGTTGTATAGAGGGAGCCCACCTTTGGACTGCACTTGCCCATGATTTAGCCTTGGCACCAGGTAGCTGAGGTCAGGATGAGAAGCTCTAAGGTCATTTTCCTCCTGGGAAAAAAAAGTCCTCTGTCTGGGAATTGGGAAGAAAGGGAAACCCTGTATTCTTGGCTTCAGGAGTCTGGAGTGTAGATTTTGCTTTGCTGAACTTGGGGTAGGGGGAATCAATCTTGGTTCAGTTGCCACAGACTTTTGCTTTTGTTACGGAAATTTGTAGGTTTTCTTGAGTAGATGTTTCTCTATTAGCCATTTCCCTTGAGGACCATCTCCAGAGGCTTTAAATGAGTGTGTGTGTGTGTGTGTGTGTGTATGTTTTTAAATAATGTCCACCAGTTTCACTGGGAAGCAGGTCAGAGAGGCTTCTTATGCTGTCACACTAGAAATCAACCCTTTTACTACTATTTTGAAAAAATACTTTTTGGGGTATAGAAATATAGCTTAATGGTTTAGTTTTCTTTCATTACTTTAAAAATTATCTTCTATTATCTTTTGGCCTGTTAGAGTTCTTTTGAAAAGGCTGCTGTCATTCTTATGTTGATTGTTCTGCAAGTCATAATTCTTATTTCTGGCTCAAGATTATTCTTTGTTGCAAGTTTAGTCAATTTGATTTAGATATTTTCTAGTGAAGTTTCCTTTTTTTTTGTTTTTCTGGTTGAAGTTTGTTGAGCTTCTTGGATCCATGAGTACATAGTTGTCATGAAATTTGAAAAAAACTCGCAATCATCTTAAATCTTTTCTGCCTCCCCCAACTTCTGAGACTCAAATTGCATAAATGTTGTATTTCTTGATAATGTCCCAAAGACAATATGAAATTCTGTTCATTTTGTCAGATTTTTTCTCTTTGCATCTTCACAAATCATATCTTGTGGGGTGTCCAATCTGCTCGTGTACAAATCTGGTATATTTTTTATTTTATTTTGCATTTTTTATCTCTAGCAGTTTGAGTCATTTTTTTATATCTGCTATTTCTTTATTCATAATGTTCCTACTCTTCTATACAATCTTGAACATATGCAATAAAATTACCATAGCTATTTTGATATTCCTATGCTAATTCTATAGTCTTAGTCATGTTTTCTATTCTCTGTTACTATTAATTGATTTTTCTCCTGGTTATTGGTCTCATTTTCTTTCCTCCTTGTATGCTTGTTTTTTTCTTTTTTAAGAATTACAATTTTTTATTCCTTTTGTATCTACTGTCTTTTTATCTTCTCAGACAGGTGCTGTGGATGATACACTGCAGTGAGACTATGAAACCTTTAAAATTTTAATTTTGTAAGCAGTTAAATTATTGACACATTATTTTCATACTCTCAGACTTGGTTTTGTTCTTTGTGGGAGCTATTTGTGTATTTGCTTTTGTTTTCCCATTTTTAAATCTGGGTATGGTTTTTTAATTCAAAGATAGTCTTTTCTCCAAGTTTTGACATGTCTACAATCTCAACTGGATGTCCACGTTCAGCAAGTTTCTACCATCTGGCTTGGCTTTAACTCCAGTGTCTTTCAGGACTTTTCCAACTATGTTACTTCTCTCAGTTCTTAGCTCCCCTGCAGCAGTTACTTTCCCACAGCCTCCAGAGGAGTCTCCACATGTGCAAATTATCTTCACGTCACGAACATATGGAACCCTCTGCAGATTTTGAGATCTCACTCTCAGCACTCCCTCATTTCCAGTAACCTGCCCTACTAAAATTTCAACTACTTCAGTTGCCCTGAACTCCATTTGTCTTCAGCTCAGTGAGGCTGCTGTACTTTCACTGGAGTCCAATTTATTGTACTTTGGTGAAAAATGTTTCCCCAGCCAGAAAGCCTAAGTGAAAGTTGTGCTAACTTTGTTCTCCTTTTCTCAAAATCACAAGCTTTCTTTAAAAAAATTTGTCTCATGTCTTTTTCTGTAATTTAATTATTGTTTAAAGTGAGAAAAGCAATTTGGTCCTAGGTAACATAACATATATGAGATAAATTTTTAATTTTCCAATTTTAAATAAACATGTCTATGTTTACCACTTTCAAAATAAACATATAAGTTAAAGATTCACAATAATTTTGAAAAATAATTCTTTTTAGTAACTACCTTAAGTATTATTTATTTGCATAAAAATAAATTGGATAAATATTTTAATCAAATGACATTAATGCCTCTAGATAGAGAGCATGTGATTTGGTTAGATTTAATCTTTAAAATGTCAGCATCCAAATATGGCATCAATTCTTACTAAATATTATAAGTAATATAAACTAAATATATTTATATATATTAAATACTCAAATAATACTCCTAACGACAAAATTAACCCAATGATGACTTCTTTTCCAAAACACTGCAATGTGTCAATACCTTTAAATTGCTTAAAAATTAATGAATGAATCTAATTGAGTATACTTCTACCAACGATATTTTTACATGTGATAGGTAAAACATTTGTCATTTTGAGCTTGGGCCAACTGGCAAGTCATTTTTATATCATATTGGCTGTTTCTAGGCATTTTTTTACTATTTTAACCAAGAGTGAGTCAAACTATATTGCTCAATTTATACAGTAGTAATGTGAAAATCATTATTACAGATGGAAAAACTCACGAACAAGGATAATTATTTTCTAAAGTCACAGGTAGATACAGCAATATTAACAATAACTATGACTTGCAGACTAACATTTAGTATGTAAACAGAGTACTCTAATTTTTAAAAAATATAATTAGAGGGAAGGCACTGCATTGCTCAGTATATTCCCAAAGCTAAGTGGCAGTTTGATAAGAGTTGCATTAAAGTAAAGGTCAAATAATGATGACAAGATTCCTCCCATTTCACTTTGCCACAGTTTGACATAAGCTGAGATTTATGCGACGTCACTAACCATCAATCAATCACCCATGTAATAACAAATAAAGAGATGAAATGGCTAAGTAAATATGTTTTTTTAAAAATACAGGTAAAGAAAAAAAATAACATCAGCTACCAGGCTCTACGAAGAGAAGAAGTAACTCAAATACTGTTTTATTTGAAGCCCTTGTATTTAAGGAAACAAAGTATTGCCTATTTTTCTTTCTCTTGGATGATACATAACTATTTTAGTTCCTAGAATAGTTTTGTTAAAATACTGTAGTATCAGTTAATTTTGTTTCTTAAGAAGACCTGAAAGAGGTTTTTGGTTTGTTTGTTTGTTTTTTATCCTTATGTAGTTCTTATCTTATTGGTAGGCTTTGAATAGCTATCCTATAAATATTATTGGTTTCATAACATTTTAGGTACTTATTTTTAATTCAATATCTTTGTTATTAAAGCAAGTCAATTTAGATGAGTTGAAGAAAATGGTAATAGTAATGATTTTAAAAATTGCTAATGGTTTTCAGCATACGGCATACACCCAAAACACTTTTAAAAACATATAGCTTAAAATCTCTATGGGGAAAATGTTTTAATGTCTTTATTCTAAGTGAATACAGATAAACTTAACAGAAGTAATCATTCTGGCACAAAGACAGATGTAGGTTGGCATGAGGACATGTGAAAAGATTAGCAGGAGATGACAGTAGTGGAGAGACTGAACAACACTATAACAATAGTGCATCAAATCATACCCAGTAAGAGCTACACCAACATTAAGGAGGAAGAATTGCAAGTTAATGTCAAAAACATAATGTAATTTTTGTACGTATGTAACTTGTAGTTTTATACATGTTTACATGCAAATAAAAATGCATAAAATGTCACAGCATAGTATATATTATTTTCTATAGAATAGATAATTTTACTAATTGTTTTTAACTTTAAAATATTTCATGTTAAAATTTATCTACTTTGTGTATTTGAAAAGACAGATACATATGCTTGATGGATCTATGTGATAATTACAGTCTAGTACCAGAGGCAGCATAGGAGAATACTTTGACTTTCTTTTTTTTTTAATAGAAAGTATTTTTTAAAATTACACTTTAAGTTCTAGGGTACATGTACACAACGAGCAGATTTGTTACATATGTATACATGTGCCATGTTGGCGTGAATACCTTGACTTTTGACTGGATCCTTCTACATTTAGATACTAAAGGAAGCCCAGAGTAGGTCCCTAGAACATGCATGCAGATGCTGATTTGTGAGATGCTGCCTTATAAGGCCCATAAACACATACTCAAACCAAAATTGTTAAAAAGAGAACAGATGATTTAAAACAACCATAAGGAATCAGTTTCACATTTTTGATCATTTTAATGGCACTTAAAATGTAGTGTAATGACACAAGTGATGTGTAATGATACAGGCCTGTACTTCACTATATTCTTTTTTTAAAATTTTCTCAAGCCCCTGTGTTTTTAAGACCCTTTTTTCACATATATTTCTAAGAAAATAATAGTTTTATTTCAACCACATAATTGGATATTCAAAAAGAAATGTGATCATTTCTACATTCAGATTTTTATGTCTGGGTATTACACAGAAAAATGATAACAACATGTCTTGCCTTGAGAAGAAAAATGCAGAAAGCAAATCATTTTTATTTTGATGTTATTCTTGGCAAGCAATATAAAGGTATATGTGTATTTGTGTTCAAACGTGAAATATACCAGAAAGAACAAAATCTGATTTCAGAAGTCTTTGATTGCTGGTCAAAAAGAATTTTTTTTAAGGAGTGTAACTAGCAACTATTAATCACTTTCTCAAAATGTAGTGAGATTGTTCCTAGTTTTGTGGGTTTTTTTTTTTTTGCATTTTCTCACAAATGTTTATCAAAATCACCCTTTAAAGAACCTTTCAGTTGTATGCCTTAATGAAAATAACTTCCTTTTCTTATCTATTGTTTTAAAAATAAGAAGCAACAAAAAACTAAATAAATTTTTAAAATCTTTCTATAATAGCTCACAACTGTATTAAATAAATCAAAATAGCTTGTCAAGGGCTATCGTATTTCACTTGTTACTCTCTATAAACCTTGGAAAGCTTTAAGAGAGCAAATGCTGCATTGTATGTATGAGCCCTTTACTAAACATCTGTTCCCTAATATTTTATATCAGCCACTGAATTAGCTTCTTGAACTGCAAAAAATTGTAAAAAGTCATGGTTTCTTTACCCAAGGAATTGGCAGTACTTTCACAGTCAACTGAGAGGACAGAAACACAAGTCATTACTGAAAAGAAAAGGAATGCAACATTGGTGTGAATGAAACACAATAAAGGAGCATAGCAGAACAGATTTTAAAACATGATATTAAAAAACCTACTTTTAAACAAACTATATATACCTATATCTACTTTATTCAGGAATATAATCTTTAGTAATAGTTTTAATAAGGAATGGTTATAGTTAACTTTATTTCAAAGTTCATAATCTAGAAAAATATTCTTTTAAATGAATGAGGAGAACATGTTGTATTCATGAGAGAGAATATTTCTTAAGTTTTCAAGAAATATTGGTATGTTCTCCACATGATCACTGTCATATACAGTCCCAGTGCCATCAAAGCTTTGTACCCCAGAAACACTGTTAACTTACACAGCTGGAACTGAAGGAATATGTCTACGGATATTTGTTTTATGTTTAAACATGGTACAGATTGTGATGTCTAAAATCAGAAGAATTAGCTATAGGTGCATCCTATTGTTGTGCAAACAAAACGACAGGTGGCTTATTGGCTGATTTACCTCATCATATGGCTAATTTACCTAGACCTTTCTTCTAAAACATTGAAAGTTACAATATACCATACGATCATTCACATAGTAAATACCAGTAAAAAAATCCTATGCCTCTGTTTTGCCAACACTTGCTTTGTAAATGCATTTTTTTCCTCAAAATTTAGATTAAAATAGAATTTTTGATATGACTATCATTTGTAGTTTTTAAATTATATTTCTTCTATTCCCCTGAACACTGTCTAGTATTTAATTACATTAATATATAAAATATCCAGATCTCATTTCAGGGCAAGATAGAGTGATTGTGGAAATTTTGACAGCTTTTCATTTTTTATTCCCCTGCACTATTTTTTGAAGGAGCTGGCCATGCCTGAATATAGATGGGAAATTGTCCATCATCTCATTGATCCATTCTTTTCATCTTCCTTACTATTTTCAAGCAACATATTTCGCAGTGACCAATATTAATTTTTCATGATTTAAAAGAGGATTATATATATATAAAAAAAAGTTTTTCTTTAATTTTATTTTTGTAATAATGAGAGTTTTTTCTTTCTTTTACTTTGATTCTTGGGCAACGGTGTTATAAAACAAAGCTATTCTTAGAGCAATTAATTTATTCATAGGTAGCTTGTGTAAATATAAAGTTTCATTCTTTCATAAAAATATATTAAACATAGAACAAATAAGTATAGTGTGAGCTTAAGGTGAAGTAAGCTGGTTTGCATAATGTATTTTTTTTGGCTATGGATTATAGAATTTTACACTTATGAGAGTTTGAATAACCTACAAGTCACCAGTGTCTATGTTTTTCATAAGATGGTGTTTGAGGTAATAAAATCCTCCCTACAAACTGAGTGTTAGAAGTCTGATCGATATTCACTTAACAGGAAAAATGCCCACATATTATTAGCATCTCTTGTGACATCACTTGTTACTGAGCTGTAAGTTACATAAGGTAGTTTATAATCACACAGCTACAAGGTACCAAAGATATGTGATTAGCCATGAAAATCAGCTTTCTCACCACCAAATGCCACTCTAGTTATGAAAGGTCATGCAAACAGAACGTCCAGAGTTGATTATCTCAGGCTGGGTAACATATTAATAAACTTGTCAAGGTCAAAACTATGACTGTAACTTAAAAATAAACCCTATATTTTATTTTTCTGTGTCTAAATGAGATTATTTACTAAAATTTCAAAATCAGTCTTCCTTAGTTTTACTTCATGTACTTTTTATATAGTTGTAAAAAAGAGATAAGAAAAACAGAAAGAATAAGAAACAGAGAAAGAAGACAAGGAGAAAAAGAAATCCACCAAGCATCTAGCAAGTTTAATGTGCTATTAATATTCTCATTTGTTTTTACTTGCAACAACCATCAGCTACTAACAAAGATATAGAAACTTATAAAAACAAACACAACACAATGTATCAACTACAAATTAAACTCTATGCTAATAAATCACAACCTAAAGAGTAGCACTCTCTTCTATTCACAATTTTCTTCAAAGGATCACAAAGGCTTTATTAAAAAGAACAAAACCGACCTTCAATTTATTGAATTATTATTATTTTCTAGGGACTACTTTAGGTGTGGAAATACAAAAGAAAACAAGATCTGGGGCCTTTTGAGCCCTACATTCTAGTAAGGAAAATAACAATCTAATAAACTGATAAAAAATGAAATATATTATTTGCTAATATTGATTAGTGCAATAGAAAAACTAAGAGAATATAGATAGGAAAAATGACAAGGGGAGGCAAGGGTTGCGATTATATTTAAGTTGATCAGAAACCTCATGTACTTTGACTGCTATGGTGACATTTGTACCAAGACTGAAAGAAGAGAAGCAAGCAATCCTTGAAAATCTCTGGGGCCAGAGTATTTTTGTGAATACAAAAGCTTGAGCCAGGACTGGAAAAAACTTGGCTGCCTCTAGGAACAGCAGCAACCTTGTGTGCTAGGAGTGAAATAACCACAGAGGGAGCTTGGTGAGGAGTTCAGGAAGGTAAGGAACAGGAAGTTTGTGTGGAACTTTACTTCCCTCTCTAACAACCCAGGCTTTATGTGCATAGAGATACATTCTGAATAACAAATCAAAAACATTCTGAGAGATTCAAGACCAATGGTTACTCAGATGACATCTCATCATTTAAAGTGGTCATAGCAGCTGGCATTGACTAGTCATTTAATCTAGTAATGTTATTGGATTAATCATGTTTCAGTGCTCAGAAAAAATGACTGCCGCTTATCAATGGCCTTTTGATAATTTTATCTAACCTTACCAAAAAAAAGAGGGAGAGAGAAAACTTTTTACTTTAAAATATGAAAAAAGTATGAATAGTTGTCTGTATCCTCTCATTTATATTTCAACACTGTTGCAAAAAAACTTGTTCCAGATAAGCTTTTAATGAAGATGAATTTATTTCTATAACTACTTGTGGTTGTACACATGGCTTCAACTTTCCTGGCTTCTATTTTTTTTTTTTTACTTCTTATCTGTAAAATGATATAGTTGAAGTAGAAGATTTATAAATTTCTTTTTATGCTTTAAAATATTAGGATTTTAAAACGAAAATTATATTTTAATATAGCACACATATTACAGAATGTGTTTGAAAGGGCAGAGCAGATTACTAATCTTCTGTAAAACTAATATAATATTATATACTCATGTATGAATATGGAGTGAAAATAAAAGAAACATATGAAGCATACAGAAAACCTTTTCTCTTCTTTCTTTTTAAATCACCAGAGAGTTCTTTCAGCTACTTTGAATTTGAAACCATTTATTTGAAGCAACCAAAGAGCTATGCTGCCACCTACTGACCATATGATTAGCATCCATAAGCCTGCAATTCCTTAGAAAGGAAGAGTAATAGATATTTAGAGTCCTCACTTATAAAAATCAGGATTATGAAATGTCTATTCATTTAAAACAATGCATTAGTGAAATACCATTTAGATTATTGTATTTATTGTAAACCACAACAACACTATTTTTCAGGTGGTCTTTGTTGATAATGCAATGCACTTCTCATGGCCTTTCTAGGAGGAAAATATCACTTGTATTTTGATCAATGTTCCAGTATGATTTCACAGTAACAGAAATAATGTATTTTTTCAATTCCTAGAAATAAAAGCATTTAGTTTTAGAAGCCAACATATAAACTACCTTTAAAATAGAAAAATTCCAAAGTTAGCCTTGGTGAATGACTAGCTATATTAAAAGTGAGTCACGTAAGAGCTAATAATACACTAGTAGTTTGAGCACTGATGTTGCTTAAAAAGCTTGACACTTAAAGCCCTTTCATTTAGAAACATTAGCACCTAAATATTTTACAGAGCTGCCAAGAAAGTAGCCTTTTGCTTATCCCATAAGGCTTTCCTTTTTTTTCAGAAAAGTCATAGCAGTATGTGCAGTTTTAGGTGTTTTCTTGCTATTATACACTAGCAGTGATTCATGTTGATGAACTGATGCAGTGTAATCCCCACCTTGTTAATTGTGTGATAATGCAGTCCTTTGACATGATTCTTATCCTTTCAAAAGTTGTCACATTCAAAACAAGCACTTTTTAAAAACAAATAAAAACTCTTAATTTTGATAAGGCAATAGAAAACACAAAGAATGAGAGAAAGCTAGTGAATCAGGCCTTTAAGACATTTAAACTAGAGTAATTTTTATTCTGGGCTTGGTTCCAAAATTAAGTTCTTGATGTGTGTGCTTTCTGACTTTGATTTGAAACACAAATTGTAGAAATTGGAAAGGGAAAGGATGCATCACATAATTTCGATGCCTGCTTTCTGAGCAAAGCCACTCTGAGAGAGCCTGAGTGCTTTGAACAACCTAGCTTTAATGTTTCCACCCCTGAATCCTTAATCAAATAGATTGCCTCATCAGAAAGATTTTTTGGAACACTAGCTTAAACTTTAATTTTCCTTTAACAAAGCAAACTCCCACATTTTTCCCAAATATGTTTCATGCTCTGCATGATACTTAAACCTTTGGTAAGAATTACATCACTTCTCATTTTATGTTACTGTATACAGATATTTTTTCTTATTCTCTTTTTCATGGTTCGTTCTTTTCTTTCTTTCTTTCTTTCTTTCTCATTATCTCTTCTTCTGTGTTCTCTTAAATTTCTTTTTGTGTATATCCATATTCTAAGAAATCAAACCACCAAATCTACAGAAGCAAATGGTTACCTTTCTGTCATTTTTATATTCAACAACATTGATTAAAACCCATGGAATACATCTTACAACTTAAACATCATTTTAAACCTAGCACTTTAAAAATAATTTTATCTGTATTTGAGGGCTAGAGGACATTTGAATAGCACCTTTTAGTATCCTTATCTTTTATTCTGTCTCTGAATTTTCCCTGAACTATAGGGAAAAGATTCTTTTCAAAATATGTTCTGGTTATGATTCAGAGAACGAAATGTAGATTATCCAAATAACATGATTTTTAGTTTTTTATTAACTGGAAGGTGTACATCTTTAACATTATTATGACTTTAAGAAAACAATTACATTATTTGAATGCCCATGTAATTATTGAAATTAATCTAATATAATGTTTTTCATTTTTACAAAGACTCCAAAAATATTTTATTGCATCTATAATATACCATTAATTTTGAGCGCCATAATTAATTTAACTTTTATTTATATATTACTATAAATATTATGGATATAATATTATAATATAAAGTATTTTATGCATTTCAATTGATTTCATAGGATAGATCTTCATAAAAGGGATCACTGATTTAAAAGATATTCGACATTTTACGATTTTTGTTATTTTTCCAAAATTTAGGTTAAATCATCATGTACCAAGCAAAACACTTGGTTTCTGTCATTGCTAAATAAAAGCCAGGGAGGGGCTAATTAGCCACTTTATCTAAAGTAAAAGTCACACCTCTGGCGCAGCTTTCAGGGTAGCTGTGTTAGCCAAGAGAGGTGTTTCTCTTTGGAGGTTTCTGTTAGCTCATAAATCTACAGCTTGAGGAGGAAAGTTTTTCAGCCCTTCTTTTTTCTGGAAGGGTAAAGATAGCCTTCTTTTTTCTGGAAGGGTAGAGATACGTGGTATTGATTTGGGGGTGCAGGCGCAGGGAAATATTGGGTAAAGAAGGGCAAGGTCCCTGGTGAAGGCTCCACCCTCGGGCCTGTGCCCAGGGACCTAAGTGAGGACAGGCACTTCTGTTTTAGCGCCCAAATGTTGCATTTTCCAAGACCACTCTGGCCTGCCATACTCCCCATCCTTTGCTTATAAAAACTCTGAGACCCTAGAGGGCACACACACAGGTGGCTGGATGGCAAGAGGAACACAGTGGAAGAAGAACACACCGACAGATGCCGGCAGGCTATCGACTGAGGAATGACACGCACGCCGAGGGAAATTCGGCCAAGGGCAGTCAGAGGACAGCCCAGCTGCTGAATGGCCTGGCTCCAGGGGAAGACCACTTTCCCATTCCATCCCCCTTCTTGCTTTGTATCCATCTTCTGACAGCTGCTTCCACCACTCAATAAAAAACCTTGCACCCGTCCACCAAGCTCACGTGTGCTCTGATTTTTCGAGTACACTAAGGAGAGAACCAGGGATACAGAAAGCCCTCTGTCCTTGCAATAAGGCAGAGGGTCTAATTGAGTTGATTAACACAAGCTGCCTGTGGACGGCTAAGCTGAAAGAGCACAATGTAATACACGCCCACTGGGGCTTCAGGAGCTGTAAACACTCAACCCTAGATGCTGCGCTTCCCATACCTGCCAGTCTGCATGCTCCCCTTAGGAGTTTGAACTGCCGGACACCAAAGAAGTGAGCCACAATCCCCATCACACGTTCTGTGAGGGGGATAGGAGAAAATGTTTCCCATTTCAGTATGTATAATACAAGCCATATTAAGTAAAAAGAATAAAAATATTAGGTTATTTGTTTGGTTTGTAATCCGATAGACTTCGAATGGGGATTTAAATTTAATCTAAAAGAAAATGAAAGTTTTAAATCTGGTGAGATGTGTAATCTGGGAATAATGATAACCTAAAGCCTTGTTGGGTTGAGTTTAATGCATTTCCTAAATTGGTTGTAGTTCAAATATTGATACATTTGCTAAACGCTTGAATTAAAAATATTTAAATTCCTGACTATAAATATGTATTATACACATATCAGGACATTCTAATTAACTACTGCAAAGCAAAGCAGCAGATAATTGAATCAATCTGTGTTTCTTTTTATTAGTTCTATGGTAAAGGAATTATTCAGTTAAGAACTCTGTGTTTTCACAACTATCACGTAAATGAAGCACATGAAGATCTAAACAGATATCTCTAATGTTCATCACATATACGTGCATTGGATAAATACTAAAAATTGAATAATATGACTAATGTAGTATAAAGAGAAATAAAATATAATCAATGTTTGAAATGTTATAAATATTTTGAATATCATTTAGTATATACACAATGATTAAAATTTAATCATTCTATATGTTGGATAATAATACGAGTATAGTATCTCCTTCCATTCCACTACCATTATAACATTTTTCACATATCATGTTGTTATAATTTTCATTTGTCATTGTTGATGCAGAACACAAATTGAGAACATGAAGTATATGTGACTGTTTGTATACAAATATTCAGATGAATGAATCAGTGATCAAGGAATCATGTAAAACAAATGAACAAAATGATGTTTAAGGACCACAGAAGTTGAGTATGTTTGGTGACCCCTTTGCTTGCTGAATTCAGTTACAAAGCTTTTTCAATATTAAAAAATAAGGTTTTGAGCAGTCAATGGTTTATAAAATATCACCAGAATGCATTCACCTAATCTTAACCTTTAATACTTCTTTTTTCAGTTTAATGCTTTTGGAAGTTTATTTACATATGTATTTTAAGAATCCGGAAAGACACTTGGGAGAATTGTAAATGGAAGAGAGACAAGAACACCCACACTTGATGGCATAGAGTTGTTCATGCTTCTATTTCTCCCTATTAAAATAGGGCTCATCGGTCCAGGGTGGCGGCTCACACCTGTAATCCCAGCACTTTGGGAGGTCAAGGTGGGCAGATCATTTGAGGCAGGAGTTCGAGACCAGCATGGCCAACATGGTGAAATCCTGTCTCTACTAAAAATACAAAAATTAGCCAAGCCTGGTGGTGTGTGCCTGTAATCTCACCTACTTGGGAGGCTGAGGCATGAGAATCCTTTGAACCCAGGAGGTGGAGGCTGCAGTGAGCCAATATTGTGCCACTGCACTCTAGCCTGGACAACAGAGTGAGACTCTGTCTCAGAAAAATACATAAAAAATTAATAAAAATAAAACAAAATAGGGCTCATTGAGGGCAGAAGCTGGGTTTTATCCATGTTTTGCATTTTCATAACATATCACCTGGTGCATTAAAGCTACTTATTACTGTTCACTGAGGCAAGACAAGGTAGGAAGGGAGGAAGGGAGGTGGGGAAAAGGATAGACTGAAGAAATGGTTAAGAGCCCTATGTAGTTAAGTCAATTTTATTTTCACAATTTTAAGACAAAAGCTGTAAAATAAAATTAGAATATCTACCAGGTGAAATAATTCTTAAATGATAATTTATAGCCTTAACTTTCACACACAGTTTTCCAAAGACTAACTTTATCTTGGGTTTAAAGTTACTTCAAATTTCCCAAAGCTATCATACCACTATTGAGTAAAATATGAGGAAGACAAAATTCCATTTAAATTATCCTTATTCTTTTAACAAATATAGTTTAATTCTAAGTGAAATAAAGTTCTGATGGCCTGCAAATTTCTCAATCTGCTTCTGGTAGTTATAATCGGGTAAAAATAACCTTTTTTTTCTATACCATTTAGTGCCTGCCCTGGGATTGAATTAAAGATGAGTCACTTGTCTGCTTCAACCTTCTCCAAATGACCCTATGTATCCTTCAATGGAAATCTTCCCAAGAGGACTCAGTTTTCTCTGTCATTATGTTTATGGAAACCCTCGATGTAAATAATTTGGGTGAAAATAATAAAGAGATCATTTTCTTTACTCCATAGCGTAGTAATTATAAAAATACAGATAACTAATGGAAGGGATAATTCACATGACACTTGGTCTTAATTTTGCATTAAGCACAGAAAAAAAAAATGGTTTTACAAAGAGAAAAAATACCCTCAGGTGATATCTCTAATCTCATTTAGTTATTCAACAGCTGCTGTTGTTAGTAAAAAGAAAAACTGACAGAGAGTATTTGAGGGCCAAGATTGTTCCAAAATGTGTTAAAAACCCCTCTACTCAAAATAGGTAAGATTGTTTATCTTATTGAGGAATTGCAAAAAATATAAATACTTTCAACTGTTTCCCTAAGGGAAAATGTCAAAGGCATTGTTTCTATATTTAGGTTATTGACAATCCAGTTGGAATGATAGATCACACACATGCACATGGACAGAGAAATTTTTACACTGATACAGCTTCTCAGGGGCATAAGCATTGTAATGTTAGAATTGGGATGTGGAAAGGGGAGGGAAAGCTGTAAATGAAGATTCTTTCATCCACACCAGCTTCTCAGAATTCTTGAAATTAAGACTGGAGAGAAAGGCAGATTACAGTAGCCAAGGATACTTTTGCTGTGGGAAGGAGGAAGAATACAGAGTCCTTGGTGGCTCTACTCCACAAGTCAGCATTGTACTATGTGATGACTTATACAGAATTCCTTTATCTTACTGCATTATAAAATTGTGTTTTAAGTTCTGGGATACATGTGTGGGATGTGCAGGTTTGTTACATACATAAATTTGTCCCGTGGTGGTTTGCTGCACCTATCAAACCATTACCTAGGTATTAAGCCCTGCGTGCATTAGCTATTTTTCGTGATGCTCTCTCTCCACCACCCCCACAACCAGCCCCACAGGCCAGTGTGTGTTGTTCCCCTCCCTGTGTCTATGTGTTCTCATTGTTCAGCTCCCACTTATGAGTGAGAACATGCAGTGTTTGGTTTTCTTTCCCTGTGTTGGTTTGCTGAGGATGATGGCTCCAAGCTTCATCCATGTCTCTGCAAAGGACATGATCTCATTCCTTTTTATGGCTCAATAGTATTCCATGGTGTATATGTGCCACATTTTCTTTATCCAGTCTATCATTGATGGGCATTTGGGTTGATTCCATGTCTTTACTGTTGTGAATAGTTCTGCAATGAACATACGCATGCATGTATCTTTATAATAAAAAGATTTATATTTCTTTGGGTAAATACCCAGTAATTGGATGGCTGAGTCAAATGGTATTTCTGGTTCTAGGTCTTTGAGAAATCGCCACACTGTCTTCTACTATGGTTGAACTAATTTACATTCCCAGCAACAATGTAAAAGCATTTATATCTCTCTGCATCCTCACCAGCATCTGTTGTTTCTTGACTTTTTAATAATTGCCATTCTCATTGGCGTGAAATGATATCTCATTGTGGTTTTGATTTGCATTTCTCTAATGATCAGTGATGCTGAGCTTTATTTCATACATTTGTTGGCTGCATAAATGTCTTCTTTTGAGAAGTATCTGTTCAGATTTTTGCCCACTTTTTAATGGAGTTATCTGTTTTTTTTCTTGTACATTTGTTTAAGTTTCTTATAGGTTCGATATTAGATCTTTGCCACATTGATGAGTTGCAAAAATTTTCTCCCATTCTGTAGGTTGTCTGTTCACTCTGATAATAGTTTCTTTTGCTGTGCAGAAGCTCTTTAGTTTAATTAGATCCCACTTGTCAGTTTTTTTGTTGCAATTGCTTTTGACGTTTTCATAATGAAATCTTTGCCCAGGCCTAGGTCTTGAATGGCATTGCCTAGATTTTCTTCTAGAGTTTTTATAGTCTTGGATTTTACATTTAAGCCTTTAATCCATCAAGAGTTAATATCCTACTGTATTTAATTTCAGTTGTTTATATTTTACTGAGAAAAAACATAAACAACCTCCAGGCAGATTTTTTATGTATACATCAGTTGTTAGTAAGTATATTTTACAAAAGGAGAAAGGGACTTTTTTTCTAATTAGTTTAAAATAAACTAAATAACTCAAATTATGCCCCCTGTGTTACAGTGAGTGTTTTAAAAAAGGTCTAGGTGTGCACTATTTTACTCACAATACTTGGGAAAACTTATGTCACAGCCAAAAAGTTTGAAGCATATTCAACACATCGAACACTAGAGGTTTTGCAGACTCCACTTACTCACTTATTGGGGTTGACTTTCATTCTAAAATGACTGTGTTTTGTATATTAATGAATGCATTAATCAGAACCTATTTGCATATAACATCAATAAACAATGTTTTTTTTTTTTTGAGACAGGGTCTCACTCTTTCACCCAGGTTAAAGTGTAGTAGTGTGCTCATAGCTCGCTGTCATACTGGAGTCCTGGACTCCTGGGCTCAAGTAGTCCTCCTGTCTCAGCCTCCCAAGTAGTTGAGACTACAGGAATGAGCTAGCATGCCTGGCTAATTAATTTTTTTTTTTTAGAAATGGGGTCTTGCTGTGTTGCCCAGGCTAGTCTTGAACTCTTGGCCTTGGGTGATCCACCTGCCTCGGACTCCCAAAGCATTAGTATTACAGGTGTGAGCCACAGTGCCCAGCCATAATAAACAAAAAACTAAATGTCAACAAATTCACAAATCAGAAATAACCATCAAATATCTCATCAAACAGAGGAATTATGCAGGTAATATAACTGCAGGATTATCTAGGTCATCTAATCATAGCCCATGTTTTCCTGCTTCTTGGTCTATGATATTGTTTATTTCTTTATGGAGTAATTGAAATAATTTGAATCATTTTACTTAGTGCTTCTCTATAGAGATAGTATTGCATTTCAAGCAGATTTTACTTTAAGAAAAAATTGGGAGCTGAATATCTAATTTATTTGTACTTAATAGCTTTCATCTTATTGCATGTAGTTATGCTTTCCTTTATTGTTTTTCATTATTTTCACTCCAGATTTACCTGCATGGTGGGGTCCACTAGGAACAGTTTCTTGTGAATTACACAAATATTAATGGATTTCTGTTCGAATGCCTCAGGTATATGTTGTCAAAAAGTGAAACATATTTTCATATTTTAATGAATATAAACAGTAGATAACATATCCATTGTGGAACATTAATAAAAGCAATTTTTGATACTTCTTAAATTAAGAGGAAAAAATAAAAATTCAAATAACCTAATTTTTTTTCATGGGGGATATGGACATAAAAATCAGCTCGTTTTTGCATTTTGGAAAAACACTGAAGAATGGATTATAAGAGGATCCTGCATTGTATACATTATGTAACAGTAGATTACATCTCTTTTCTTTTTGTATGCCACCCTCACCGTTCAGAAGAGTTTGTTTATGGGAGGCCTCATTAATGGTTCTTTACAGCTGACCCCTGCTGTAGAGGGTATTACCACTCCACAGGTTTCTATCACACAATTTTCTGGGTATGTCAAAAGCATATGTCAGAGCAGAAGGGGCAATGACAAACCTTAGGGATTCTAAAGAGTGACACCTGGCTGGAATTCAATTTGTCAGGAAATGTAAAGCTCTGTTGCAATGCACCAAGAAGCTTGGGTTAGCTTAAAATGACTCATTTGCCAGAGTTTAAAATTAACACTAAGGACCCTCTGTGACAGTGTTTAAACTCTGTACAAACATAATACTGAAATATTTAAACCCAGTGCAAATTATGTTTTGATTCAAGACAATGAATATGCTTAATTAAACTGGCACTGAAAATGTAAATATTTCAGCTAGTTTCGCATTAACGTTAAAACCCTGGGAATTATATTGTACATTTCTAATCTTTCATAATGATGGAATTCAAAATGTTATTGTTGTGTTTATAAAGGAGTCCATTTTTAGGCAGCATATTCATTATGAGACAATAGTTACACATCTAATTCCACAGTAGGGAATGGATTCAATGGTTCAATATTGTATATAATGATAACAGATTTTATTAAAAATGTCAATATGACATAATATGGGATTCTAAAATCTAAAGTCATACAAAAGAGAAAGTATCACAAGTATGTGATATTTTAAATTATATTTTAGCAGATACCGTAGGCGACTTATTTTGATAATAAAGTAAATTGCCATTCTCATTAAACTAGAAGCAGTGTTCCTTTTAAGGGAAAAATGTTATGCTTTATCTAAGAAGGAACAATAAACAAAAACAAAAACAAAATACATTGATTTTCTGAAGTATGTGTGCAAATGTGTTTAAATTACTGATAGATCCACATTTCCTTGAAAATCCACTTGATTTTATTTCTGAGTTTTGCAATTAAAGAAAATAGATAAAAATGAACAGAAAAATAAACATACACTCAAGATAATCCTATTTTGTGAAGGTGGTTGTGGGATAAGGTATAAAAAAGGAGATGATTAATACATATAAACGCTGCAGATACAAACTGCCTCACTTCCAAAATAGCAATTCCAATTAAATATTTTTAAATATCAACAGATTCCACCAGCATTTAAGCCTATTTTTAAAATTCAACAAAAGATAACTAAACTTCAAATTACAGAATTTTTAATAAATTTGGTGGCATTGATTTTCTAATATTGAGTAAGAGATACCAAGTTATTATATTTTTTATACCAAATTGTTAAACAAAGTGATGTCAACATTAGATCAAGAAAAGATGAAAGTACTTTACATAAAATGGTAAGAATTATTTGTTTTTTGGCAAATAGTTCCTTCCATTCCATCGGTTGCCTTTTCACTCTGTTGATGGGTTCTTTGGCTGTGCAGAAGTTTTTTAGCTTGATCTCGTCCCACTTGTCTACGTTTGCTTTTATTGCTTGTGCTTTTGATGTTGTATCCATGAAATCATTTCAAAGACCAATGTCATGGAGCTTTCCTCTTGTTTCTTTCTATGAGTTTTCTAGTTTCAGCTCTTATATTTAATTATTTTATTCATTTGAGTTGATTTTTGCACACAGTAGAAGGGTCTAATTTCTACCCTTCTCCTGTTGTATACTCTTGTGGGAGGTAGCCTCTAATAATAACCCCCAATAATCTCCGCCTACTTGTAATCACGCCTTTGTGTTTCCTCCCCTTGAGTATGACCTAGGCCTATTGATAAAATAAAGCAAAACTGTTGAGGTAGCTTTTCTAAGATCGGGTTATAAAAAGAGACTGACTTTAGGCTTTGATACCCCCTCCGGTTCACTTAGAAGGAAGTCAGCTGCCATGTTTTAATCTATGCTGTAGAGAGGCCATCATGACAAGGAATTAAGACAGACCTTCAACAAACCACCAGCAAGGCAAATCCTCTTCCAGTCAAGTCTTCAAATGAGATGACAGCCCCAGCCTACACCATGATTAGCAGCCTTCTTAGAGACCTCAAGATAAGTCAGACTTGAATTCTTTACTCATTAAAATTGTGACAAAAATGAATACTCATTATTTTAAGCCCCTAAGTTTTGGGATTAATTTCTTATGTATGAATAGATATCTCAAACAACCTTGTTTACTCTGATGTTTCATACAGATCTTGTCAATCAGTGAACAAAGATTACAGAGTCCACAATGGGTGTTAAAAGGAAATTCGAGAGTTAATTTCTGCCATTGAGTTAACTAACTGAGATCTGTTATTTAATCTGTTGCTGCTGATTATTGGTGACCATGGGAAGCTGGTGCTAGAGACACATATAAATCATAATGTGTGTCATTTTACGTTTTACTCTAATTGTCAAAAACTTAATGTGGCATTATAAGATCCTTATAGTAGACACAGGTTAATTTTATTTTTTAGTCTACAGTACACCATCTTTGAAAATCAGCCCTAGGTACACAAATATTCTGAAAATCAGAACTGTATTTCTTTTTTTCCTATTGTTGACTTGCAAGCTTCCCCTGTTCCCAAACTGATAAAGATCAAATAGATATATAGGTATAGAATAAAATCTTTTACTTTCATGTTTAACAAGTATTTACTGAATACCTCAAACAAACCTGGTATCTACTGACTGACAAACACAGAGTCAAAGAAGATTGTCTAGAACTTCTCAGGTGCCACAAGGTTTCACTGGAAAGAAGAGGTCTGGGAAGGTTAGGAAGGCGGACTGTTGTGGCAAAAACTCCCACTGCTTTGAAAACACATGAAAAAATGCTCACCATCACTGGCCATCAGAGAAATGCAAATCAAAACCACAATGAGATACCATCTCACACCAGTTAGAATGGCAATCATTCAAAAGTCAGGAAACAACAGGTGCTGGAGAGGATGTGGAGAAATAGGAACAGTTTTACACCATTGGTGGGACTGTAAACTAGTTCAACCACTGTGGAAATCAGTGTGGCGATTCCTCAGGGATCTAGAACTAGAAATACCATTTGACCCAGCCATCCCATTACTGGGTATATACCCAAAGGACTATAAATCATGCTGCTATAAAGACACATGCACACGTATGTTTATTGTGGCACTATTCACAATAGCAAAGACTTGGAACCAACCCAAATGTCCAACAATGATAGACTGGATTAAGAAAATGTGGCACATATACACCATGGAATACTATGCAGCCATAAAAAATGATGAGTTCATGTCCTTTGTAGGGACATGGATGAAATTGGAAATCATCATTCTCAGTAAACTATCACAAGGACAAAAAACCAAACACTGCATGTTCTCACTCATAGATGGGCATTGAACATTGAGAACACATGGACACAGGAAGGGGAACATCACACTCTGGGGACTGTTGTGGGGTGGGGGGTGGGGGGAGGGGGAGGAATAGCATTAGAAGATATACCTAATGTTAAATGACGAGTTAATGGGTGCAGCACACCAGCATGGCACATGTATACATATGTAACTAACCTGCACATTGTGCACATGTACCCTAAAACTTAAAGTATAATAATAATAAAATAAAAAATAAAATAATAATAATAATAAAATAAAATTTAAATTAAAATAAAAAAAGAAAATTATGGGTGTGGTCACATTCACAAGCACATACAAACATACAAACACGTCCCTCAATCCTAGTTAGAAATGACTAGGAAAATGTTAGTCCTGATCACGATCTGCTTCCATACCATCCAGCCATTTATTTATCTCTGTATCAAATCAAGATAAACTGAAATGGCCCTGGGGCTTAAGTGTTTTCACTTATGTGTGATAACATATCAAGTGCCCCATAAGAGGACAGAGAGATTGCCCATTCTCATTTTATCATGTGAAGATACAATGAGAAATTGGCAGTCTGCAGCCTGGAAAAGGGCCCTCACCAGAACACAGCCATACTGGCACACTGATCTTGAACTTCCATTATTCAGAACTGTGGGAAATGAATTTCTGTTTGTTTATAAGCCATGAAGTCTGTGGTACTTTTGTTACAGCAGAACAAGCTAATATACTACAGTACTTAAAACTTGCACAAGACTGAGATTCTCTTTCTTGTTGTCATATGCCATCCTATAAAATGTATTTCCAGTGATTTCACTGAAGGTTAAAATAACTTATCTTACTACAGCAATAGGGTTTAATCCTACCCTATTTAATCATTAATTCACGTAGACTGTATTTCCTAAGATTCCATAAAAAGTATGCAGGGCAACATAACTAGTAATTCTTATTAAAATGTGTTTTTATAATGTAAAAGAATCAATCAGAAAGACATAAATTTTTAAATGTATATGCACCAAACAGCAGAGCCCAAAAATACATACAGCAAAAACTTATGGAACTAGAAAAGTAGACAAATCCATAATTTGTCTCTACCTCCCCCTTTTGGCAATTGTTATAATTATTGAACAGAAAATCAGCAAGGATATGGAAGAAATTAATTACACAAACAACCACCAGAATCTAACTGACATATAGAACACTCCGGGCAACACCGGTGAATAAAGAATTTTTTGTCAAGCACCTACAGGATATTCATGGACCATATCAGGGCCATAAAGCAAACCTGAAAAAACATAAAGAACTAAAATTATGTAAGGCATATTCTCTGGCCATAATGGGATCAAGCTAGAAACAATTAAAAGACAAGAAGGAAGTCTCCAATCACATGAAAATGAACAAAACACTTCTAAATAACTCATGAATGCAAGAAAAAGTGTCAAAATAAGTTTTAAAAAACATAACTGAATGAAAACAAAAATAGACCATATCAAAATATGTCGAATACAGGTAGCATAGTACTAAGAGGAACATTTTAAATATTTGCATTTGAGACAAAGAAAGGTCTTAAATTAATAACTTATGTTCAACCTTCAGGAGAAAGAAAGAAGCACAAAATAAACAAAGCAAGCTGAATGAAGGAAATTATAATTGTGAAAATCAATAAAAATGACCAGAGAAAAACAATAAAAAGATCAATGAAACTAAAAGCTAGTTCTTCACAAAACCAATAAAATTGACAAATGTCAGGAAGATAGAGGTAAAAAGAGAGAAGACTCAAGTTACCAATAGTGGGAATGCAACCAGGAATATCCATTAGAGACTCTGCAGACATTAAAAGGATAATGAGAGATTACTTTAAGTTGCCTTATACCATAAATTATACAATTTAGAATAAATGGTCTTAGGATCACACACTACTAAGACTTAGCAAGATAAAACAGATACTCTGAATAGTCTCACAACAACTTAAAAATGGAATTTTTAAAAATTAAACTCCTCCCTCAAAAAACTCTAGACAAGATGATTTCACTGGAGAATTCTATCAAATAATTAGCATAATTTTAGACAAAGTCTTCTAGAAAATAGACAATGAGAAACACTTTCTAACTCATTTTATGAGGCCAGTATTAGCCCGATAACAAAGGTAGACAGTACAAAAATTAAATTATAGATGAATATCTCTTATGATCTTAGGAAAAAATAATTCTAAACAGAATGTTATAAAATTTAATCCAGTAATTTATGAAAAAATTATATCCCAATATCAAATGGGATTTATTCCAGGTGTATCAGGCTGGTTTAATCTTAAAAAGTAATACACCACATCAACTCTTTAAGAGAAAAGTTGTATAATCACATCAACTGATACATAAAAAGCATTTGGCAAAATCTAGCACCCATTTTTAATAGAAAATCAAAGCAAATAAATAAGAACAGAATTTCCTATGTTTGTATTTTCTGCAAATTCATATTTTGAAGTCCTAACTCCCAGTACCTCAGAATATGACTTTATTTGGAAACAGGGTATTTAAATGAGTAAGTTTAAATGAGATCACTGGGGTGAGCCTTAAGGCAATATGACTAGTGTCATTATAAGAAGAGAAGACAAGTGCACAGGCACACACAGAGGAAAGATCGCATGAAGACATAGAGAAAAGACAGCCATCTATAAGCCAAGGAGAAAGACTTCAGAAAAAGAGGCCTACAGACCCTTTATCTTGAGCTTCTAGCCTCCAGAACTGTAAGAACATAAATTTCTGTTGTTTATACCATCCAGACTGTGGTGCTTTGTTATGACAGTCCTAGCAAATTAATAAACTTCTTCAATTTGATTAAGGAGCACCTACAAAGAATCTACAGGTAACATCATAGTTAACATTGAAAAGCTAAATGCTTTTTCACCTAATTTATGAGCAAAGCAAGGATGTTGACTTTCACCACTCTCTTATTAAACATAGTGCTGGAAGTTCTAACCAGCACCATAAAGCAAGAAAAGAAAAAAAAGGTGTATTGATTGATAAGAAAGAAATTCTACAAAAAAAGTCTTAGAACTAAGAAGTGAGTTCAGCAAGGCTGAGTGATATATCAATATATGAAAATAAATAACACTTCTATACACTAAAAATAAATATGTGAGGGTTGAAATTTAAAAAACACTGAAAATTGCTTTAAGGAAAGTGAAACATTCAGATAGAAACCTAACAAAATATCTATAGGATTTATACTCTGAAAATTACAAAATTCTGATGAAAGAAATCAAAGAAGATCCAAATAAATGTAGAGACAGTCCACATTTGTAAATTTGAAGACTAACAGTAAAGGTGTTAAATCATTCCAAATTCACCTATAGATTAAATGCAATTCCTTTCAAATTCCTAGTAAGTAGTTAAGTAGCCTAGAAAACTTTATCCTGAGATTTACATGGGAAGACAAAAAACCTAGAAAGGCTAAAACATATTTTTATATATGTGAACTAAATGAGAGGAATAACTTATCTGATAATAGGTCCTACTACATGGAATCTGAATGAAGACTGTGGTATTAGTGGAGAGAGGATCACATAGATCAATGAAACAGGATAGAGAACTGGAATAAAAACCAACAAATATGTGCCTAGCGGAGGTGAACAAAAATGGAAAGGCAATTCAGTGGGAGAGGTGTAGTCTTTTCAACGAACGGTGTTAAAGCATTTGAACATTCATAGGCAAAAACAAAAAACAAAAAACCTTGAACCTAAATATCACACATTATTACAAAACTCGACTAAAATGAATTATGAATTTAAATTCAAAACCTGAAATTGTAAAATGTTTACAAAAATGCATAGGAGAAACTCTTTGGGACTTAGAGATAGGTGAAAAGGTCTTAGACTTGTCTAAGTCTATAAAAGAAAAATTTGAAAATTAGATTTCACAAGAATTAAAAACTTTTTCTCTGTGAATGACCCTGTGGAGAGGGTAAAAATGAGCTACGGACAGAAGAAAACAAAACAGAAACACCTCGATAGCCACATATCCAAAATAAGAATTGTATTTAGAATATGTCAAGATATCTAGTCAACAAAAACAACAAAATGATTCAATGAGAAAACAGGCAAAAGATAAAACAGATATTTAACTGAAGGAGGTATAGAGATAGCAGATAAACACATGAAAATATATGAACATTGTTAATCATCAGAAAAATGCAAATTTAAATGATACTAATATTTACTTCACACCTATTAAAATGGTTGAAATAAAAAATAGTCATTGCATCAGATGCTATCTAGGATGTGGAGGGCCTAGAGCTGTGATACACTGTTGGTTGGAGTGTAAAGTAAGGCAGCCATTCTCAAAATTATATATAACAGTTAAAAAATGTCTGCATACCATATGACCAATCAATTGTATTCCTCATCATTCTTCCAAGAGAAATGAAAACATGCTCACCTGAAAATCTGTACACCAATGTTCACTGCAGCTTTAAGTTTAATACTCTAAATACAGAAACAACAAATATGTCATTCAATGGATATGTCATTCAACGTTATGGATATGTCATTCAACGTTAAATACACTGTAGTCCATCCATACTATGGAATATTAGTCTCAAAAAGGAAAATTTGAATGGATTTTAAGGAAACTATTCTGAGCGAAAAAATAGTTTCCAAAGGTTGTATATGATTGCATTTATATAACAATCTTAAAATTATAGAGATAGAGAAGAGATTAGTGAATGTCAAGTGTTAGGGAGAGGCAGAGTAAGGGAGGAGGATAGCTGTCACTATAAAAGGGTAACAAGCAGAAGCTCTGTGATAGAACTATCCTGTGTCTTGACTATGGTGATGGTCAGACAAATGTAAGATAAAATGTTTTAGCACTAAATATACACACTGGTGAATTCTGAGTAAGCTTTAGTGACTGTAGCCATGCCAGTTTCCTGCTTGTGATATTACTGCATACTACAGTTATACAAGATGTCACAATGGGGAAAACTGGGTGAACTGGTGATGGTTATACAGAATTTCTCTAACTTACTTCTTCAAACTACATGTTAATTATAATTACCTAAAATAAAAAGTAAAATAGTATCTTTAACAATAATTAGAACTTAGCATAAACATAATAGCTGTTTACCACACAAGTGCAGTGCTAAGCTCTTAAAAATATCATAACTTTTTATTGTTGCAAGAACTGTATGACACAGGCACATGTTATCAAAATCTAATTTAAAAATAAAAACATTGGTGTTTTGAAAGATAATAAAATTTGCCTAAGAGGATATAGCTCAAGAGTAAGAAAGGAGGAATGTAAACTCATGTTAAGAGGACAGAGAGGTCCTTGACTATAACATCTTTCTGTTTTTTTAAAAAAGCAAGTTTATTATCTTATATGTCCTTTATATTTATACTTGGCATAATTGTGGCACTAAATCTATAAATATTTATAAGTAAATGAATGTAGTCATTAAGCCATCAAATTTTATTCTCTGAAAGCATAGACGTAATAGTATAAGCGGAAGAATAAACTCTCAATTCCGTCAAGTCATGTAATTTGCAAAACTAAATGCAAATCTCAATTTCAGTTTCATGATTTCCTGACTAGAGAAATGGATGCTTCGTATATCTTTTAAATTCTATCTCTCAAATATCAGATGTCTCAAGCAAGTTTTTGGCATCACAGTTAATTTATGATTGACGTTTTTAATGAGTGTCTGAAATGCCAATATTTTGTGTTGTTGATAAAACGATCCATATGTTTTACATTTCAAACACTCAGGCAGCGGAATTGACATTCTGTTGTGAAATGTTAAGTTCCTAATATGATTTCACATCCAGGCAGTAGGCTAACCCATTTCCATAGGGAACTTAGAATATGTTCAAGATTTCATTCCTGTTTTCATCTGAGACTTGGCGTTTTTAAGTACCTAGAATGTGCAAAGACAAATGCTGCAAATAGGTTGATCTTTATCAAGAATTGCAAATGCTATGTAGAAGAATTAACATTACTTGATAGTACAGGAGACTGAGCCAGTAATTTCATATTGGAGAGCTTGGGAGATCTTCAGTCACTGGCACTTTAATAGGGACTTGTTGCTTGAGTGTAAGCTTTCCAGGCAAGAACTGTCAGCTTCAGGAGGGCAGGAAGTCGGTGTGTTTCCTTCATCAAACTATTTCCAACATTTAAAATAGTGCTTGGCATATAGTGAGAGGCACTTTATCAACAAAGCAGTTGAAAAATAATCTGGCAGATTTAATAGGCAAGCACATTTAAATTTTTTTATCCAATTATCGTATACCAATCCCTATTGCTGTGTTTATTTGAACTGTATCTCAATTAGCTTGGAATTAATATTCATACATTGCCTTCTCTCATTCTTAAACTTTGGCTCAAATGCCTGAATATAGTATTTCAGATTTTTTTTTCAACTTCCTTTTCAAACTCTCTTAATAATACCATAACTCCATTTCCTAGAATTTTCTAATTTATCTTTTGGTTTAAACATAGCAGAAGATAAAAAAATAATTTTTCTCAAGATAACTTTTGAGAGCACAAAAAATCACCTGTGCTTCTCCCATTCAAAATTTAATTCCATATTTTTCCTTCTTTAGAATAGCACAGATTAATACATTTCTCCCTTACTAATCAACTTAAATTTGAAAAAAGATAATTTGACAAAATTTAACACCGGAACATTTTTTTTTTTAATCTCACACAAAAAATAATTTTTTAAAATAGAAACACTATTTTCAAATTTGAAAAGGTATCCCTTACAGGAAACTCTTCCTGTCATATAAGAAAGAAATTAGTGCTAATTTCCTATATGACAGGTCTTTCTGTCCTGCAAAAGGACCAGACATAAATCAATAATGTCTATTAGTGGCATTGTCTTCCAAGTTTTGCTATACGTGATCCATCTCTTTTGTCACACTTTTTGTTTTTCCATATCAGGATGGAAATGTCATTGCAAATAATTCATTGTCTCACTTTTCGATATTAAAAGTTGAGTCAAAGGATTTCACTCATTCATACTCATTTGCCTAAAATATGCTCAGTTAGATAATTAGACTATAACAATAATGTAGACAATTATGGTTTCTAACAAAAAGGATTTAATGGTGTCTTCTTGATCTGTAAGAGTTCGTAGCTATGGCAAACTTTCTTTTTTTTTTTTTTTTTTGAGACGTAGTCTTGCTCTGTTGCCCAGTCTGGAGTGCAGTGGTGCCATCTTGGCTCAATGCAACCTCCGCCTCCTGAGTTCAAGCGATTCTCCTGCCTCAGCCTCCCAAGTAACTGAGATTACAGGTGTGCACCACCACACCTGGCTAATCTTTATATTTTTAGTAGAGACAGGGTTTCACTATGTCGGCCCAGCTGGTCTCAAACTCCTGACCTTTGGTGATCCACCAGCTTTGGCCTCCCAAAGTGCTGGGATTACAGGCATGAACTACTGCGCCCGGCCCAGCTTTGTTTCTATTGTGCTCATCATGACTAGTATGAAAGACCTTTAACATTAAGAGTCATTTTGGAGAGACTTTCTAGTAGCATTTATGGTTTTAATTCAATCCTTCCAGAAGTTTAGGTGAAGTTTCTTTGCCTCAGCTCTCATTGTTATATCTATCCATCTGCACACACATAATTGGCTACCAAACACATATTACAAATCATTGTAATTATACATTCAAGAAGATTTCTTGAAATTTTTCTCCTCCTCTTTTTCCTCTAAGATCCCATCATCTTTTGCATGAATTCTTACATTCTAACTATTCCTTATTTCTGTTTTATCTCTGCAATCATGTTTACATTGCTATGAAAATTATCCAAGTTAAACACACATTTTTCAAAGGTCACTTATTGTCTATAATATGATGTTCAAAACTCTTATAATGGCTAAGATTAATTTAGCATCTTGTCAAAAACCACTTTTTCAGGCTTGTTTCTTCCATCCACCATCCATACCACACTACACCAGACTACATACAAAACTCTTGGTGGCTCACGCCTATAATCCCAGCACTTTGGGAGGCCGAGGCGGGTGGATCACGAGGTCAGGAGATCGAGACCATCCTGGCTAAGATGGTGAAACCCAATCTCTACTTAAAAAAAATACAAAAAAAAATTAGCCTGGCATGGTGGCGGGTGCCTGTAGTCCCAGCTACTGGGGAGGCTGAGGCAAGGAGAATGGCGTGAACCCAGGAGGCGGAGCTTGCAGTGAGCCGAGATTGCGCCACTGCACTCCAGTCTGGGCGACAGAGCAAGACTCCGTCTCAAAAAAATAAAAAATAAAAAAATAAAAATAAATAAAATAAAACCTCTTAAGTTCATTTTGCATTTTCATATCTAAGGTAAATTTCTCAGGTGAGTCCTTCTTTATGGGCACATTCTAGCCTAATCACCTTCCTTACTCTGCCAGCCACTTATTTTCCAGTATCTATTTCCGTAAAGAAAAAAGGACAGAATGCTAAGAGAGGAAAGGAAGAAGGGAAGAAAAAATAAAGAGTTTTGAGTAAAGAAAATATTATTGAAAGGTTCTAGGCATAGTTCTAATGATGAAATAACTCCTATAAAATGACATTTTTGTATGGTACTTTTCCTTTTTCGTATGCGATTTATTCATCAATCTATCTTTCTGCTTTATGTGATTAGATATGTACTACATATTTACAATTAATAAGGAATTAAATATTCTCTATGTATTTGCTTCTCTACCTTTTTAAAAAAAATGTAAAAAAAAAATGGAGGAAAGGTAAAAGAATGTTAATTCACTTGTCCAGTAAAAATTTTAAGCAAAAATTTAGGAAGTTCATTCTTTTACCTTTTAACATTTGTTTTTATTAATTATAAAATAACTACATTGAAAATACAGAAAAAAAATCAATCTGTATATGTATCTCTCTCTCTATCTAATCTACCTCATCTATCTACCTACCCATTCTCTAAAAGCCATGCTATAAGCCAGAGAAATTAACTCTTAAAGTTTGGCTATATTTCATTCATATATTTTTATTTAAAAAATAATTGGAAGCATATTAATACAATATCCTGCAAGCTTCTTTCTTTCCTAACAACAAATCCTATATATGCTCCCCAAAACATTAAATATCCTTAGGAAACATGATTTTTTAATGAATAGAAAGTTTCCATTAAATAAGCATACTGGATTTATTGAATCAAATTTTATTAATAAATATTTAGATTATTTTCACCTTTTACTTACTAGAATTAAAAAATATATATATTTACATTCTCCATAAAAATGATAAAGTAGTACCTAAAAGTTTTACAAACACTGCAAGCTGAAGTTTTACAAAATATTATTTTAAAATGTCTATAATATTAAATAATGAAATAAATGCAAATTACTAAGTAGTACGGTTTTTTTTGTGTGAACCAGAATTTTTTATTGATTTGCATTCAATTTTATAATTGTAAACATAAATATGTAAGTTTATAAAGTGCCTTTATATAATACTTTAATGAAGTTACTGTACATCATTTTGTCCACTTACACGGGATAATTTGTTGGACTCTTTTTATCAATTAGAGATGTTAACATTTGGAATGAAATATATAGTTTGTGTATCTTTTTCTCAGCTGATAATATTAATTTAAATTTAATTTAGTTTTCTTTTAACACAATTCTTATTGAACCTAACATCAATTATATCTCAGATATACTTTATGATTTTTCTCCTTAGATTTTTTTCTTAGAATGATATTTCTTGCTTTTTGACAGGACATTCATTTTTTAAATTATTCTTTTAAGTTTTAATTTAATTCTATTTAAGAATATTTTAATTTTTCACAGTACATTCCCATTAGGAAATTATTGTAAGCTTCACTTCTGAGAAGAGGAATGAATATGTTAATATTAATCGTACTTAGGTTATGTCATTATATTTCCATTAACTTGTATATTTCAGTTGGTTTTTAATACTTTGAGTGCCATGCTTTCTAGCACTTATGATTTTTCTTGTTCACTGTGAATGGTCATCTTTTAAATTAAATCTTTTCTTTGCTAGCTATTGGAAAAATATAAGATATTTTTACTAGTAGTGATTTTTAGAGCTCATACTTTTAGAATAAACTTTTATATTTTGGAATCCTCTTAGATTACAGAAGTTTAAAGATAGTCCAGTTTTCTCTATTGTCAGCATCTTACATTATTACCAAGTTACATTTTTTACAACTAAGAAGACAAATTGGTGCATTACTATTAACCCAGCTCCAGATTTTATTTGTATTTTATTTTTCCACTAATGTCCTTTTGTTTCAGGATACCACATTGCATTCAGTTGTTGTGTATCCTTAGTTGTCTCTGGTTTATGACAGTTTATTTTCTTGTTTATCATGGTCTTGACACTTTTGAGGAGTATTGGTCAGGTATTTTGTAAAATGTGTCTTAGTATGAGATTCTCATATTTCTTTTCTCACGGTTAGACCAGGGGTATAATTTTGGGGAGGAATACCACAGAGATGAAGTACCTTTCTTATCATCTCATATCAGCAGTGCAAGCTATCAGCATGACTTATCACTGATAACATTTGCTTGATCATTTTGTTAAAGTTTTGTTTGCCAGGATTGTCCACTGTGAATTTACCCATTTTTACCTCTTTCCCTACTATATTCTTTAGAAGCAACTCTAAGTGCAGCCTACACTCAAGGAGGAATGAGTGAAAATTAATCTTTATCTCTCAGAGAGGTATTTATCAATATAAATTATTTGCAATTCTTGGAAGAAAGAATTTCTCGTCTTATTATTTATTTAGTCAATTATTTATGTAATTATGAATTCAAAGTTTACAATTAAGTATTCAAAGTACATTGTACTTGGTCATTGTGGTGATTTTACACTTAAAAAATATAGCTAATCTATTTGGCTGTCAATGTCAAGAATTAAACAATATTTGTTAATTCTATTCTTACTAATTCCAGGTCTCAGATACAGATTATTTTGAAACTCCTATTTTGCAATGTATTTTTTTCCATTTCTTCTTTCCTTAGTCAATAGGAATTGCATTCTACAGTTACTGAGAGAAAAATCTTTTGAGTTACCCCTGACTCCTCTCCCATTCTCACCCCACATCAAATCAGTCACTAATTCTTTCAACACTTTCTTCAAATATATACAGAATCTAAATACTTCATACACACTTCATGTCAATCACCCATGATCACACCACTGCACTTCAGCCTTCATAATAGAGACCCTAAAACAAACAAACAAACAAAAAAAGGCCAATTGGCTAAATGGCAGCAACAACGATAATTCTTCTAATGTTATGTCATGTCATAGCACCTTTCACCTCAGAAAGCTCTTATGGCTTCTCTTCTCACTCATGTTAAAATTCAAAACCTAACAATGGCATAAGCCAAGTCCCAGTAAACATCTTTGGTCAAAGGCAAGTAAATAAACACTAGTTGCAGCTCTGCGGGCAGTAAACACTGCACAACTATCCAATGCTGCCGTTGTTGGCTGAAAGCATTCATATACAATGTGAATAATTGAGTTGTGTATTTGTGTTCCCATAACACTTTCATTACAAAAATACATGTTGAGAAGAATTTAATCAATAGGCATAATTTGCCAACTCCTGGCCTAAATAATCAGTTTCTTACTTTGACCTTCTTTCCTAACTCACTTCCTTCTTTTCCTTGAAACCAGCCAGGCAGTCTTCAACATCAGGTTCCTTGCTCTTTGCTGTTCCTTCTTGCTGGGAAGATTATCTCCAGGCTCACTCCATCACTTCCGTCAATTAAAAGGTCTCCTTAACACAAATAAGGCCTTTCATAATTGCCCACACTCTTTCTTCCCTTTTTCTGCTTTATTTTTCTTCATGGCATTTATCACTACCTGATGTATTTTTTTATTATGGATCCATTCTCTTCAGTAAAACAATGTTACACAAGAACAGGAAGGTACATGTTTCGGTCATTGTTGAATCCATAGAACCTAGCACATTGTTATCTCTTAGTAAATATTATTGAATTAATTTTTAAATCAATAATGCAGCATCTATTTCTGACATTAGTACTGATATACATAAGAATTTAGAATTTTTATGGTTTTATTGTTTTTAATTAATCACTCATTCTTAACAGAGCTCTGATATTATTGAATAACTTGTTTTGATTCATTTCACTATTGGCTCCAAAGATGACTTTGAATTACTTTTTTTTTCTAATAAGTAAATTTTATAAACATTTTCATGGCTAGATATAAAAACTTTGAATCTCAATTGGTTTTACTCAAATTCTATGGAAATGGATTTATGGTTTTGGTATTAATTTTTGTCTTAGGCAACTTTCAAGTCTATTATTTTTAGTCACCAAGATGTTTTTGGTTTTGTTTTGTTCTAGTGTTTGTTTTCGATATTTGTATATGAATAGTTGTGGCTTTTTTTTTCTCTCTGAATGTGCAGTCACTTTACTAAGGTGTGGGTCTCTTTTAATCAATAGAGTGTGGCATAGAGGTGATCAGAATGAATGGATCAGGAAAAGGCTTCATGAATTCTACTGAATCTAGGCTTTAACTGTCGTCTTACACTTTAATTTCTGCCTGGCCAAAAATGCTGATATTAACACTAATCCCTTAATCAGGTTCAACAGGGTTAATAAGTTGAGAACATTAAATGAGTTTATAGACATATAACACTTTGGAAGTTAATAATTACTATTAGTTTAATGTCAGTTATCATCATTATCAATTTAATCTAGTACATAGTGAAAACTCATTAAAAAAGAAAATTTTCTTCAACCATTTTCCTATAATGTCTTCAATATTGATTACTTCCATTTTTCATCCTGGGATTCCTTTAATAACATTATTAAAAATTGCTAATATTTCACCCATAATATTTTCCCTTATTATACAATTTATCTATCATTTATTTTTAATTATATGGGAACTTTTCAAGATTCTTTATTACTTTGACACTAGTGTTATTTTTTCTAATAACCTGATCTATAATATGCTGCTTATATTCTAAAAATTAGAAATTTGTGACATAGCACTCCAGCCTGGGTGATAAGAGTGAGACCCTGTCTCAAAAAAATAAATACAATAAAAATAAATAAATCAATAATATTCAGAAATAGTTTACATTTAACAAAATTCAAGTCCACACATATTTATTGAGCTGCTGCTACATGCAACAAATTATACTAGAAGCCATGATCCTTTTTTGATCTCAGAGTTTTCTCTCTTTGTTTCTTCCACTTTTATTTTCCAAACAGACTCTTGATGTTTCTTAAGAATAAAATTTGTGAAAATGAAATTAGGACAGAAGTTATTATGTTGGCTAAACATGTTAACATTTATAAAATACTGAGAAGAGCATCCAGCAGATAGTGAATGTTTTGAAAGTAATATTAAGTTTAGTAAATGAAAAAATACAAATAACAAAAGTATGCATTTCTATGCATTTTCTTAACTCTTATTAAAATTGTCATAGGAAGACATGTTTTGTTTCTTTATATTGTGCTCTTTCTTTTGAACAGTAAATTTTTCCTTGTGTTATGTAATTTTCTCTATATTTCATCATTATTATTATTATTGTTATTATTATTGAGGCAAGGTCTCGCTCTGTTGCCTAGGCTATGGTGAAGTGGCACGATCACAGTTCACTGCAGCCTTGAACTCCTTGGCTCAAGTGATCCTCCTACCTCAGCCTCCCGAGCAGTTGGGACTTCAGTTGCACATCACCATGCCTGGCTAATTTTTTAAATTTTTGTAGAAATGAGAGTCTTACTATGTTGCCCAGGTTGATCTCAAATCCCCGGGCTCAAGTGATCCTCCTGGCTTGGCTTCCCAAAGTGCTAGCGTTACAGGCATGAACCACCATGCCCAGCCTACTTAATTTTTAACAGGAAGACGAATTAACTTTGGCTACATTATAGGAGAACCTCATCTCTTCAAGTCCCCATGTAGGTGAATATTTAGGTTTCCAGCAGTCCATTTGATCGTGAGAGATTTTGCAATAAGCAAGATGTTGAGAGAACCAAGAAAGAGAGGTTGGGTGAGGTTCCTTTTTTGTGGAAGCAGCTGGATTCTAACTGGAGCCAGCTGTTCATCAGCTGGAATAAATGCACTAATTGAACACCAGCGATACCAGTTCACAGTCACTTTGCCTGGCCCAGATTCTAGCTTTAAGCTGCAGGCTGGAGGAATCACCACATCAGGCTCTCTGTTCAGCATGTCCTCCCGCACCTCCTGGGCTTCACAGAAGCATTACTGGAAGGGCTGCTCTGGTCCCTACCTGATCCAATCTTGTCTTTACCTTTCTAATTATGAGACCTCCATTATCAAGTTACAGGTGATTTGTGGCAAGTCATGTGTCATATTGGTCCTTTCTTCTATCTGGCCTTATCTGTGCTTCTCTGGCAGAAATTTCTTTGGATACTTGGCATGTATATATACATTTTCTATAACTTTTTCTAAACTTATACATTTTCTAAACTTTTTCTAGTTTCCAGTGCTATTCTTTTACCTGCATTATGGCTACTTGCTTATTTGAAGATTAATTGGCTTGTGGGCAACTTAAGAACATATTCTCCCATCTCACACCATAAGTTTGATTCTCACCAGTATCAAATTGCATCTTGATGGAATGTCATTGTTCCTTCCCATGCTTACAAATAATAATTTCTTCCTACCTGAAAATAGAACAAACTCTTGAGGAATGACAGGAATTTAAGACAAAACTTTTCCCCTAAGACAACCTTCTATAAATTGTTGTCCCATAGATTTTGCTGCATGTATTTCATGTCAATGTCATGTGTTCCCTTGAATCGTGAAAGAATAATTCAGTGTATTTTAAATGAAAGCAAGGCTTCGAGTGAAGTATCTTAATTAGAAGTGTTATGAGTCCACTGTTTGAGAGGGCTTTCCTCCAGAGATTACAAATAGAATGAAGTACCTCCAATTAAATATCAGATTGACAAGAATTTTTCACTGCTCTCACTGACAACACTCAGATAACTCATTCAGAATTAGAGATTCAAGTACTCTTAATGACAGCAGGACTCTACTTTCTACTCATTTGGCATTTCTGTCTCTGTGTACAAAAATACTGGAACTCTTATTCTATTGAAGTGTGTTTGTGTGTGTTTCTCTGTGTGTGTGTGTGTATAGTAAAAAGTATCAAAAAAGAAAAAATATGTTGCTGTTTATTTTTATCTGTCTCCAAAGAGATTTTAAGAATTTCTTTCTGAACTTATTATCCACAACTACATAGCTCAAAACCAAATTAAGGACTATCTTAATAATAATGGCTTAGTGTTTAAGTGCAAGGAATTTATATAAAAATATACATTGCATATATATGAAATAAAATAAGGCAGATATTTTTTACAAATTATATATACATATACATATTCTCTGGAATTAGGATAGTATGATTTATAATAAAAAGAGAAAGACCAAATAAACCAATACAAAAACTTCCAAGAGAGCATCATTTCATCAAAAACTTTACATAGTTTTACCTTCCCAAAATTATAAAAGTTTAGTCTTAAAAATAAACAGATTAATTGCCTGTCTACTATTTAGCAAAGATGAATACTCAAAACAAATAGAAAAAAATGTTGACAGCTGGGATAATGTGCCTTAATGGTTCATTGACAGGCAGACTGGTTTGGAGCATCTGCATATTTATTTCTGCTTCCGTGGTAGTCCAGCTGTAAGTGTTACCACATTTGATAATGCCTTCAGTTAGATCCGCACCCTTAATGGATATCAGGATATCATTATTTTTTACAACCACCCTCCCATAGGTTTCATTCAAAGTAGGCAATAATAAACATATATGAGTGATACAATTAACATTCCACAATTTTCTGTTCCATTTTCCTGTAGGAGTGACACATATTGATAGCTGAAAGCAAACATGTGGCTATGTACTAACTCAGTGTATCTCAGTTTGCTTCCCCAGTGATTTTGTGAATTAATCCTTTATTACCCTTTTACATTAAAATGTATAATAATCCAACACATTTTCCATGAAAGAAGTAGGTCATGTATATTAATGGACCCCTAAAGATGCATTCCTACTTATTTTTCTTTACCTTGTGATTGATTTCTGCCTTCTTAGTCAGCTTTCCCTTTAATGCTATGGAAACACTTAAGGTTCTCCATGAAGTAAGATGAAAGCTGAATTAAAATTCATTTTTTCCTCAGGGCCTCAAATGATAAAGGTGGCTTCAGAAATTTGAGACATGCTGAGATTTAGCTGAAAGCAAGAAGAGACTTAAATCATTCCCCTAACAGAAAAGCCTGCAGGCAAGTAAGGTGGACCAATTAAAGCATTCCAAGTCATTCCCAATGGTTGTTTAAGTCAGATGTTAATTATCACTAGACTCAGTAGGGACTGAGCATTCTTTCTGTGTATCAAGATCTACTTGGTCCTTAATTTGGCTTTGTCAAAATAACCTTTGTCTGTGAGGAAAGTCTTCTTTAACTTGTCAGACTGATTAAGCTCTGCTATACAAGAATGGTGAACTAATTTTATTTTGAAGCCCTTTGATATCCACACTAAATTTCTGTCCAGAATATATCTGCCAGTTAAATAGTTTAAACTGAATCCCCACAGACAATCTTGAGCCATCTGGAATTTTTTTTATTATGTAGAGCCAATATTATTATGATATTTATAATCATAAGACAATAGAACAGGAAATAACTTTATGGCTATATTTTTGTTAAAATAATAATTAGAAAAGGTAAACAATGATACTATCTTTTTATACAGGACAAATATCATGGCTCTAGTATATTTCTTGGAGAAGAACAATTATATAATTGTTGGGTAGTATCTTTGACTATCAGCCCTGAACTAGGATCTTGTTAGAGTATAATAAATATGAAGAATCTGTCTGTTACTTTCTTTTGAGTCCTGACATTCTCACCAGTCCATTTAAACAAACCAAAGTGTATGTTCCATAATGTATCTATTTCTCACTTATAATTTATTTTGTGACAAAAAATTCTAATCGTACTGATACTTTGAAGCAGAAGTTGGTGCTATAGCTGAAAAGGCATAAGTTTTAAAGATAAATAAAACTGCATTTATGTCCCAAACCTTTGTCTTACCCGTATGTGGCCCTGGGCAAATGACTTACATGAGTCTCAAACTCCTCAACCTTAAAATGTGGATAATGACTCCAACTGTGTAGAATTTGTTGAAAGTATCAGAATTTAACTCATGTGATGTGGTGAAGACAGTGCCTGGCAAAAACTGGAAGCATGCTAAGATGTCTTACTGTTATTATTAGAATTTTCATTCTGTTAGGGCATTTCAAATTATCTGTTCATTGCCACATTAAGAATTCTATATAGCTATGGAAATTTATTATTATCCTGTTGTAATATTTTATATTTGGAAACATAACAAAGAATAATACTGCCTGGACTTTTTTAAATGTTGCAGCTTCAGAGTTGCCTGGAAAATTGTGTTTAAGGTTTTTTTTTTTTTTTTTCCCACAAATCCATCCATGCGGAAGAGTGTAATTTAATTGTAAGCACATGGTGTACGTGGGCACATAGAGTACTGTCTCATTTGTGTCTTTCTGTCTGCCAAATAATACAGAACCTACTAAAATAAGTGAAATGGAGAATGAGTCAATTTTCTGAGAAGCTATAGGAAGGACACATGTGATACACTGGGAGAATGCAAGACCAGAAATAAACAGTAGTAGAGCATAATCTCTTGCTGAGAGTGACATTTCCAAGTTTGGACTAAATTTCATCAGTTCCCTAAGATGCAAGCCAGGAAGCTATTGGGACATAACTCTGTATATGGCCTAGAGTTTCCCTCAACTTTCAGCTGTGCAATTTCAGTTTCCTTCAAAACTCAAAAGTTTCAGTTTTTTAGTAAATTAGGGCGAGTAAAAACTGTGTGAGCAATAGAAAATCTGAACAATAATACTGGTGGGTTTCAAAAGTTTCACTAGACTGTGAAGTTAGTAGAGACAGCAGAAGATGAGGTCAACAAAACAAGTATCCTCAACTGCCAGGTAATTTAGCAAGCAACTTTGACACAAGTTAAAGTTAAAGGCTTTTATACTTAAAGGAAAGAAGTCATGTTATGTTTAGGGATAGATACTTTCTACAAAAAGATAACAATAGCTATATGGTAGGACCGCTTTCCATCAAAAGAGCTAAACCCAGATCATCATCATATGCAAGTAAAAGGCTGGTTACCAAAAAGTTTCTGTTAATTTTTATAACCCACTAGAAGATTATAGAAACATTGAATGATTCCCGACAGTAATTGTAATCACTTGTGCTGTGTATAATGTTGTTCTGAGAACATGAGTTGCTTAAAATTGATAACAGTTCCACCCTAGCATTTTATAGCCAATTATGTGTCTCTTTCATTTGTCACACCAGATTAGATTTCTGGCCCATCTAGTTAGGCAGATTGCCTCTGCCAGTGGCCAACGTAAGCAATGTTTCAATGTGAGGAAAAGAGAATGTAATGATAGAAGAAGTGAAATAAGTGAGCAGGACTCACTGGGTATGCTTCCCATCAATAATAGCATGCAATCATTTATCTAGGGACTATTTACATATATAATACAAACATATAGTCTGATACAACACTTAATGGGAAAACTCTGATACATTTTGACATAAAATTATGTCAAAACATCTTTAAGGACATTTGTTTCTATCACTTTGAAAATTAGTTAAAAAGCATTGTCATATCTATGGTTTAAATGAAAAAATATATACTCAATTGCCTCAAACAATAAAGTTATATTGGCTCTTATGATTGAAATGTTTAGAGTTAAGACAGTACCTAGGCATTGATGTTTATTGGGATTCTAGCTCTATTCCATTACCACCATTCCAGCGTCAGTTCTGTCTTTAGGATAGCTTTCCTCATGCTAGCTTTAAGGCTCCCTTGAATTCCTGTGGGCACATCATGATGGTTAATTTTATGTGTCAACTTGACTGGGCCAGAGGATGCCCAGACATATGGTTAGACATTATTTCCAGGTATGCCTATAAGAATATTTCTGAAATAAATTAGTATTTGAGTCAGTGGACTGAGTAAATAGGCAGCCCTCTTCAATGTGGGTGGGCATCATCCAATCTACAGAGGGCCTGAACAGAACAAAAAGCTTGAGGAAGGTATAATTCACTCTCTGCCTGAGTGTTTGAACTGGGCCACTGATCTTCTCCTCCCCTGTGTGCTCCTGATTCTCAGGGCTTTTTTTCTAGACTGGAATCAACGCTGTCAGCTCTTAGGCCTTGAACTACATCCCTGGCTGTACTGGAAACGGGTTGCAGATGTCAGATCATGGAATTTCCCAGCCTCCATAATCACATGAGCCAATACTTTATAATAAATCTCTTTCTCTCTGTCTCTCTTTCTCTGTGTCTCTGCCTGCCTCTTACCTCTCTCTCTCTATATATATATCATATATATAATATAAAATATATACATATATATAAAATTGGCTTTACTTCTCTAGAGAATCCTGGCAAATACAATTTTTTTTCACACAAAAGGGGATATAATGCATCCTGTTCTACCATCAGAAAACAAAAGACTCATTTCACTCTAATTTGATAATTTTAGGCCACACGTGTTAGAAAAGAAGTTCTATTTATTCAATTTCTCATATATTTTATAAGGCTTTTGCAAGACTAACATCCCAAGTCATTCTTTGGCATCTTCTATTCTCTTTCTGATGAAGGAGGATTGTCCTATTTAATTAGAGGAGATCTTAAGATCTTCCATTCATTAGCAAACTCTCCTTGAGAAAATAGGAGTTCTTTCCTGTATTCTTGTAACACCCTGTGCTTACATTATCACAGGAAATATAACAATCTACTTTGGATTTTTCTCCCTTTATTGGGTTTAAGCTTCTCTAAGGCAAAGGTAAGACATTTTTGATCATATCTATAGTCTGTTGTATAGCACCAAATTCATAGTAGTCAATATAAGGTTGGTGATTAATACCCTAAACTAAAATATAATTAAGTAGAATCATGCCATGCTCTAGAAATGCCTACATGAATTCATGTTGTATTTCTATGTGAAGAGATAAATAATAATTCTAATTGTGTCATAAATATTAAGCATTAGATTTTGATTAGATGCTGTTGAGTTGAGGAATAAGAATGGGGGCAGGAGAGCTACAAGCTTTCTGCAAAGGAAAATGATATCTTAACTAAAACTACATGAATTCATGTTGTATTTCTTGTACTATTTCTTCATGTTACTTTCTTCAGCTTCGACTTGCTATGTGTTACTCTCTTCTCTCAAGGAGAAGGTGCTATAGTGTGAAAACCCAGTCCTTACTCAATCAAGCTTTTGAAAAGATACTCACTTAACAACTGATGAATTGGTGCTCTAGGTTGAAGAAAAAACCAAATGTTCTCATATAGGATGAAAATGTCTAGGTCTTGTAGACAAAGGAATTATTCAAGTTCCTGCATAATTTTCTAATGAGAATACATGATTAACCATTGCATCTATCTATGTTTCAGCTATCTATCAACATTCTGGGTAATTCATTTATACTTCATTTAGGGACCATCCATTAAAAATGTTTAATCATTAATCCCACTTGAGGATTTCAAGTGGAAATAGAATTAATTCTGGAAAGAAGAGTATGGAATAAATGAAGGAGAATGAATTCACAATGAGGAAGAAGCTTGCAAAATTTTTGCTTGGGTAACAGACTTAACCTGAGATTATCTAAATTTGGGATTTTGCTCTAGCAATAAAGACAGTCTTTTAGATTATACCATCTTCTATAGGGAGCTTGTGCTATAGTTTTCTCACAGCATTGAAGGAGAGTAAAAGAGTTTGTTGCTCTTTCCACCAGCCACCTTTGATTACCATCTCCAAAGCTGATAGATTTATTTATTGGCTCTCGCTTTTTGTCAGACTTTGTATAGTCTTCTATAATACAATAACTAATTCACTCAAAACTAAGACACACTCTGTTTATGGCCTCTAAACTATATGATTTCCTTTGAGAAAGGGAAGGTTAAAAAAAGATAAATAATAATCTTAATTGTGTCATAAATCTTAAGCATTAGATTTCTGATTAGACACTGCTAGGTTGAGGAATAAGAATGGGAGCAGGAGACCAACAAGCTTTCTGCAGACGAAGATGATATCTTAACTATAAAACTGGAATATTGGTACTTTAGCTTTGAGTCCAGTATTTTATCTATAACAACACAACTCTGTTGCAAATAGCCACTGTAGCATATTAATAAGTTAATTTTTTGAGTATGACAATGTTGAAAGTCTACCTGACTCATTTCTGTCACTAGATCTATGATTTGGCAGGCAGCAAGTGTGAGTGTCAGGCTGCAGCAAAAAGTAGCTGGAGTTTCTGTACTGGTGGAGGAAGTAGCCTTTGCAGTGTCCTGGAGTCTCATAATGAAGAGTAATAAGTCACCATTCATACATTGATGGCATTTTTTGCCTAATGAGTGTTCAATATTCACATAGCTGAATGGCATACCTCCGATGATTTGTGTATACGTAGATTTTTAAATTTAAGTTTTGGTCACAATGTCTTCAGCACAATGAGTCTAGCTCATGTTCACTGAGAGCATGTTTTTTTATAGAAGAGAAATAATACAGGACACTTTGAAAAAACTTAGGTAGCTTAAGAACGATAAATTTAAACGAGTGTTTTTGTGTTTAGAAAAATGGATATAATCAGGCCTTTTGTTTTATGAAGTTTTAAAAGAAAAAGCTGCTAAATATTTAGAGATGGATACTTGGGAGTAGAAAAGAGTTCAGTAGTTCTGGGTATGTGAGGTGATAAACTCTAGAACGAGTTCCACTAGAAAATTTCTGCATGTGAACATAAAATAATTCATAAAATATAAATCAGCACTACTCATTTACATATATCTGAAGTATGACACAATATATTAACAGGTAGAAGCAATAGATAATAGTGAGCTGGTCCTATTATTCTTACCGTTTAGTTTAAATGTGGAAACAAAACATTTTGGACTATAAATTTTTCACATACCCTTTGGAAATTTCAAGGAGCAAATATTGGACTTCCTGATAGTATGGCCAAAGGTAGTTGTATCAATTAATGGAAAAAAATCATAAAAATTTAGTATTCTGCTTTAGTGGGATATTTTATTCTTGTAATTAAGGTGTTTGCCTATAAGTAGTTACCTGAAAATTAGTATTCTATAGTCCCTTTGTTAGTTGAGTGAAGTCCTTCAGAGTTCCCATAACATCGTGTCTATCACTTTATTATAGCTCTTCTCAGATCATATTAGAACAGTCCGTCTGTGAGCATTCGAGGGTGAGGTTTCTTTCTTACTTGCATAGGAATCCTCAGTAGCTATTGTGGCTATTAGCACGCAGTAAGAACTGAATCATTTTTTCTTAAGTAACCAGATTTCTAAAGGTCTGTGGTCAAGTGAAGACTCTCAGCAAACTACCAGTCTGTTAAAAACTTATGTAACTGCAACTGAAAAATGAGAAAAACAGTATATAGTTATTTTATCTTGCTTTCTTCCAATACAATGGGAACTCTAATTCTTACATATGCAGAAGAAATATCTCAACAAAGTACCAAAATTAGGCTGAGTAGAAAGGAAGGAAAATGTACATATTAAGTTCTTTTTTTTTTCAAAGCAACTGTGCTAATTTAATTTAGATTTTGAGACATCTGGGCATTATATGAGGCAGGCATAAAATTTTGTCTGGGAGTAACCAGCAAGAAAATGTTTTACTATCTGTATATTTCAAATGTAATTTTCAGCTGGTAATTCTACCCAGGTCTGTTATTTACACTACCCAGATGAGTTAGCAGGTTAGTTGTGACTAGTTAATCTCCCACCTTCCCCCTCCATAGCCATGTCTCTGGATTGAATCCTTTTATGCCATCCTGTTATTCAACAGTTGGAGGCTGTTTGTATGCCTGAGTGACTGCATTCCTTCAGAAACTGGTGATCAGGATACAGCAGTTACAGTAAATGAAGGGGCTGCTCTGTCTTTGGACTTTACAAATTCTGGATAAGTCTAACTCACAATGGTTTGAGGCAGGTAATAGTTGGTTTCCAGTTTATTCTGCATATGTAAACCTGCATACAGTCCCTGTGTCTGCTGCACTAAGAGTTGGTGTGTGTCCATGCTAAGCAACTGGTTTTCCTAGTTGCAATTGGGATTGCCTTTTGGAATCACATGTCAGGTAGAAATGTCAATGCAAAGAGTCAAACTCTGTGAAATAGTTGCAGAGACTTACTCCAAGCCAAATATGAGTGACAATGTCCTGTGACACAGCCCTAGGAGATCCTGGGAACATGTGTCCAGGATGGTCAGGCTACAGTTTGGTTTTATACATTTTAGAGAGGTGTAAGTCATCAATCAATACGTGTAAGATGGTATATTGGTTTGGTACAGAAAGGTGCAACAACTCAAAGTGGGGACTTCCAAGTCATAGGTGGATTCAGAGATTTTCTGATTGGCAATTGCTTGAAAGAGTTATTATCTAAAGACTTGGAACCAATAGAAAGGAATTTCCAGATGAAGATAAGGGATTGTGGAGACCAAGGTTTTATCATGCAGATACAACTTCCAGGTGGCAGGCTTCAGAGCTCTTATCAAACCTAAAAAGATGCCACACTCAGTTAATTCTCTCTTGGATCAGGAAAAAGACCTTGAAAGGAAAGGGGATTCTCTAAAAAAAAAAAAAAAAAAAAAAAAAAAAAATATATATATATATATATATATACACTCTCCACTCTTTACAGGGTCATTTCAAAATATGTCAAAGAAATATATTTTTGGGGGTAAAATACTTTAATTTCTTCCAGTGCCTGCTATCTGTCATGTGATGTTACACTAGAGTGAGGCTAGAATTTGGTCTTTTATTGCTACACAAAGTCTATTTTGTCAGTCTGAAGATCTGTGCTTTAATGTTAAGGCTAGTTAGCTGTGTTTGAATTCCAAAGAGAGGAGGGTATAATGAGGCATGTCCAACCCTATCTTTCCATCACGGTCTGAACTAGATTTTCAGGTTTACTTTGGAATGACCTTGGCAGAGAGGGGGTACTTTCAGTTGTTTGGGAGGCTTAGGATTTTATTTGGGGTTTACAGAAGTATGAAAAATGATTGAACGGGTGCATGACTTGAGATATGAAAACTGGCCAGGAAGTATTTCTGTTGTTTTAGAGAAGACTCAAGAAAAGGTGGAGCTAAGACCATGGCATGGAAATGCAGACGGGAAGGCCAGTATGAGAGAAAGAACTGAATATCTTGGTGAACAAAAGGAAAGGAAAAGTCCTAGACCCAGGGTTTTAGAACAGACAGAAATTAGGCCCTGGTAGCAATTTTGTTGGCAAATCTGTATAGGTTTTGGCCATAGGAAGATGAACAGTTGGCCGGGTGCAGTGGCTCACACCTCTAATCACAGCACTTTGGGAGGCCGAGGGAGGCGGATCACAAGGTCAAGAGATCAAGATCATCCTGGCCAACATGGTGAAACCCCATCTCTACTAAAAATACAAAAATTAGCCGGGCGTGGTGGCATGTGCCTGTAATCCCAGCTACTTGGGAGGCTGAGGCAGGAGAATCGCTTCAACCCAGGAGGCGGAGGTTGCAGTGAGCCGAGATCGTGCCACTGCACTCCAGCCTGGTGACAAAGCGAGACTCCATCTGAAAAAAAACCCAAGATGAACGGTTACGGTGCAATGAAGAGTCAGCCTCAAATTACAGAGACAAATAGTAAAAAAATAAATGGAAAGGAGTTCCATATGGGTTTCTTACTCCAGATTGCAGATGCTGCATCACTGCCAATGGCACTATCTCCGAACAGGAAGTCCTTCTTGATCATTTGTCTCACAGTGGGTTTATGACAGCTGGAGTTCCCACAAAAACCAATGATGCTGACATATACAAATGAAAAATGTTGTTCCATATAACTTTTATTTAGGGAGAACATTCATCACATGAATTTTAGCAGGTAGTGTAGGAGTCATAACCTATGGCCCTTGGGCCAAATCCAGCCTTCAGCCTGTTTGTAATAAAGTTTTTTTAGGACACGTCCACTCCCGTTCTTTTATGTCTGCCTGCTTTCAAGCTACTGTAGCAGAACTGAGTGGTTACACAGAGACCATATGCTCTGCAAAGCCTAAAATATCTACTACCTGCCTCTTTATAAGACGAAAATAATTGTCAATGCCTGTTAGAACATCAACTCAAAGTTTCTTTCCTTGGCAAATTTTAATACCTTCTATAAAATTCTTAAATTTTATATGGTTTTGCATACTTTTATAATTAAAAAGAGTTGTATCAACAGGACTGTTCCATATTATCATCTTCAATTTACATTTCCAAACATTTTTAGTTGGCTACAGATTAAGGTTTTTTGGTGCTGTTATGGAATCTTAATTATTTGAATCAAATTGGTTACATATATTTAACTATTTAAGCCAATATTTTTTATTCATGTAAATCAGAAACCCAATACCTTTCCTGGGGAAGAGAATGAATGATCAGCTTTTCTGATCTTTCTTTAAAGAAGACATTTACTGTTTATATTAATATGCTTTAAACCTAAAATTTTTATATTTTCATATATAACATGAAAATTGGCAGAGGGGGCACATACTCATATCATGAGACTTACAGTTTCCAAATTCTGACTTAGAATTACTTGACATTCCTTCCCCAGTCTTCTCCCTTTCATTTTCTCTCTTTCTGTCCTGGCACTGGCAGGACAGTTTTTTCTGGGATCCACAAGGTTTTATCTCAGGGAGTGGCAGAGGCAGAATTGGCAAGAATTGACTAACTGGGATGACTTTATTAAAATTCCCTAGTACAGATTGAGACATCAGAGACAATATAATAACAAAGGAAGGGATGTTCCATAATGTTGGACGGCAAAAATTGCCAGAGGTCCGGTTGTCCTGACATTAAGAACCTCAAAGTAAAGTTAATTGTCCTTTACTTCTCCTCAAAGTGTCCTGAAATTAGGAAACTGCTTCACCTTTCTTTGGAAAGTACCCTTTGCATCTGATCAAAGTTTCTCTTTTTTTCTAGACCAAACTAAAATTAGAACAAAAACTCAACAATTTTTCTAACACATATGTACCCAAAAACTTACACTGTCCTTTCAGGTTTCCTCGAGGTTGTTTTATTTAGACAAGAAGGAGGAAAAGAAAGAGAAACACATATCCTGGCTGATGACCATCAGTATTTGAACATTAAAACTTGTTCTCTCAAAGAAGCCTTTATTAACTCAACCATCATTACACTTGGTTCTTTCTTTCACAAAAAAGCTAAAATTTTTGAAATACACAATAAGTCATCTCTCCTTTTTCTCCTTAAGTTATTGTTATCAGTTTTCTGCCCCCATAATTTCTCTGAGCCTGGAATATCCAGAATCATTGAACAAATTCACCCTAAATTACCTGAATATTTTTTTCCTTTTCTCTTTGAATACAAGTGCCATTTTAGTAGCATTTGTTTCTTTTCCTCCCTTATTCCATCTTAAAGTATAATTTTACTTCTATAAAGCTACAAAACTATATTTCACACCACACAACTATCTTGCTTGCTAAATATATAGGTTGAATTGCCTATTTGACATGTACACTTGAGTCATAGACATATCACACTCGATGTTTGATCATTTAAATGCATTATCTCTCAAACCTGCCTCTTTTCCAGTGATCCCTCTTTTGTTTTTACATTTTTTGTAGAGATGAGGCCTCACTGTGTTACCCAGGCTTGTCTCAAACTATTGGCCTCAAATGATCTTGCTGCCTTAGCCTCCCAAAATGCTGGGATTACTGGTGTGAGCCACCACTCCCAGCTTGGTCTCTCTTTAAGTGAATGATATGGATGTTTACCCAGTTGCCTTATGTGGGAGACAAATGTCTGATTACAGCACTTCTGTTTGCAACTTTTCAAAGGCTTCCCTTTCCTTTAAGGAGAAAGTCTATACTCTGAAATCTGACTTACATGTCCCATCATGGTTTGGTTCCTGTTTACCTTTCCAACTTTGGCTCTTAAGCTAGTATAATTTTCCCTCCATAATCCAGTAACTATCACTGAATTTATTTCCATTCCTTAAGAGCCCCGTGTTTTGTTGTCATATCTAAATTTTAAAATATGCATTTCCCTGTGACTGTAAGATATATTTCCACTCTGCGTGATAAGTATGATGCAGACGGTGGAAGACATGTCTGCTTACCATTATATTCCCATCCTCAAGATGGTGCATGGCATTGAGCAGACAGTAGAAGATGGCACAATGACACTCAGCCTTGTTATCAGTTATTCTATTCTGGATATTTTGACCCTATAAATGTTATTGTTGTGGTTGTTGTGATTATAACTTGTTTATTTGTTGGTTTTGAGGCAGACTGGTACATCTTTTAATGTGCATTTATAGGGTACTAAAGCAATTTGAGGAAAAGCAAGTATACTATTTATCACAACCATGTTCTGAACAGTCTCTGAATTTTGATGAAAAGCTACAGCCATTTATTTTTAAGGACAGAGTCCCAGCCAGAAGCCCTTATTTTCCTCACTGTATGAGAGTCACACTCGCAGTGAGAGCTATGGGGAAGGCCAGTTAGCAATGGGTGTTACCACACGGGAAAACTGATCTTTAAAATATGAGTGAAGTATATAAGTTATTTATAACGAATTCATGATATACCTGGGCAGAAAAGTTGTGTTTTCAATGGTTTTATTAATGTTGCAAACAATTTATCATTTTTCTTTTCTTTCTTTTTTTTTTTTTGACTGGGAGTTTTGATCTTGTCACCCAGGTGGGAGTGCAATCACACGATCTTGGCTCACTGTAACCTCCACCTCCTGGGTTTAAGTGATTCTCCTGCCTCAGCCTCCTGGGTAGTGGGGATTACAGGCACCTGCCACCATGCCCAGCTAATTTTTGTAGTTTTAGTAGAGACGGGGTTTCTCCATGTTGGTCAGGCTGGTCTCAAATTCCCGACCTCAGGTGATCCGCCCACCTTGGCCTCCCAAAGTGTTGGGATTACAGGCGTGAGGCACCATGCCCAACCAATTTATCATTTTTCTCTCCATTTGCCATACTTGTTTGATGTTTTTGTTTATCAATTTATTTTTAAGACTATGGACACTTAGAGTCAGAACAAATAAAATAACATTATTTAAACTTTCATATCTCTACCTTTAAATTGGTGTTACTAGTGATTTGAATTTGCTAATTTGCTTTACTTTGTAATATTCATTACTTACTGGATGCTTCTGAATTTTAACAAAAAGTACTCTATATTTACAAAGGTTATAACCATCCTACACAACATTTTCATTAGTTCAGGTTGTTGGGAAGCTTGAAGACTTCAATGTAAGCAACATATGCAATATGTTCTAATTTTTCCACATGAAGTAGTATAGACTTACAGAAGTTACTCAGACACCATGAAAATGATATATGTTCTACAAATGCATTAATATTACTACTGATCCTAGAAAATAGCCCCAGTGTTCATCTATAGTATTCTACAACTGGAATTAAAAGAAATAATAATAATAAAAAGATATGTCAAGATAATTTAACATGATGTGTGCAATTCAATTAAAACCCAAAATATTTCTTCCAGCTTTTGCAGATTTATTTCTATTACTCTTAGATTTTAAACTAAATTCCAATAGCTAGATGATTCTGTTAGCACCACCGAGCCTATCAGCGTGACAAAATATCTTAAAGAGATACTAACACACATGCATCATTAGCCATTAAAAATTCTCCCTCAGTTATTGGAACAGATGGTAGGAATAGCACATCTTGGAAACTACTTGGCTAACAGGAATATAAACTATCCAGAATAAATAAAACTACAAATTAATCTACTTTGCTTCAAATCTTGTTGAAAAGATGTTCAAAAAATGTAAAAGAAAAGTAGAGATTGAAAAATAAAAATTAAGTGTGTATTTTTATCAAAAGGCAAAACAAGAAACTGAATGTGATCCAGGAAATATATAGAAGATTGATTGCAGAAATGAGGCCATATAATCTACATAAAACAACTATGGTAATACACAGTAGTGATTGTATCTGGTTAATACATTATTAGAGTGGCAACATGTCCAGCCAAAAACAATAGTGTTTAATGAAGACTGTTAGTGTTTAAGTAAAGATAACTATTTTTCCTGATGATGCTGCTTATATGAATCTATTTTTTAACCTTACAGAATTTAGTCACTGATTGGTGATATGTACTTTTATAAAATTAGTTCTGTTTATAAACTTTAAGGATCCTAAGCTAAATAAACATAATGAAGTTTATTATAAAAATAAAGCAGTTCAACCTTTTGAAGACCCACAGATTTAGCAACTAATCTACTCATTTACTAATAATTGTATTAAATTTAATTCACTTTCCAGAGTCTATATGATGAGCTCTTAAAGCATAGTGGTCATACATTATTTGCATACATTGTAAGAATGCTTGAAATTCCATTTATAGTGCATTTGAAGGAACTTTATCATTGGAAAGATGCTATGATAATTAGAAGGCATTGTAAATAGATTATTGCTCATGACAACCGCATTCTTTCATCATGGCCCAAATTCATGACTTGTCCATTAAGTTCAGACACACACACACACACACACACACACACACACACGCGTTGCATCTGTGCAAATAAAAATATATTCTTAAGAGAAGTAACATTTGAAATGTAGAATACATAACACTTTAAGACTATGTTCTATTACATATTATTTTTGGAAATGGCAAATAGCATGGGAATTGATTATCTTAGGCATATGACCCTCACATGCTCTTCTAAATCTTCAAATTTATTTGAAAAGGTGTCAGGTACCTGTTACAAACACCAAGACCCATCAGCTATCTAGTTGTGCTTTCTTAAGACAAAAACAATTTAGCTTGCAGAAATAGGAAAATTGCCTCAGAAGTAAATTCACCAAATTTACACTTACAACCGAATGATTTTTGACAAAGGTGCTAAGAATATACACTGAGAAAATGAGTCCCTCTTCAATAAATGGTCCTTGGAAAAATGGACATCCACATGCAGAAGACTAAAGCTAGATGCCTATCCTCATCAAACACAAAATTCAACTCAAAATGATTAAAGACTTAAACATGAAACTATAAAATTACTGAAAGGAAACATAGGGGAAATGCTCAGGACATTGGTTTCGGCAAAGATTTTACGGCTGACACTTCAAAAGCATGGGCAATTCCCCCAAATTCTGACAAATGGAATTAAATTAAACTAAAACACTCTTCACAGAAAAGAAAGCAATCAACAAAATGAAAAGACAACCTGTAGAATGAGAAAAAAAATGCAAAATACTCATTTAATAAGAGACTTATATGTAACATCTACAAAAAACTCAACAGCAGGAAACAAAACAAAAATGAAAAAAAACAAAACTGAATAATGTAATTAAAAAGTGGGTAAAGGAACTGAACAGATATTTCTCAAAAGAAGATATGCAAATGGTCAATAGGTATATGAAAAAATGCCCAACATTATTAATCATCACTGAAATGCAAATAAAAACCACAATGAGATAACAATATATTATAACTGGATTAGTTAGAATGACTTATCAAAAAGTTAGACTGGCTATTATCAAAAAGACAAAAAATAACAAATGCTGGGGAGGATGTGGAGAAAAGGGAACTCTTGTGCAATGTTGATGGGAATATAAATTAGCACAGCCATTATGGACAAAGCATGAAGATTTCTCAGAAAACTAAAAATAGAACCACCATACGACCCAGCAAGTCTACTACTAGGTATTTATCCAAAGGAAAGGAAATCAGTATATCAAAGGTATACCTGCATCACCATGTTTATTGCAGCACCATTCACAATTGGCTAAGATATGGAATCAACTACAATGTCCATCAACAGAGAGATGGATAAAAAATGTGTTATGTATATATATAAATTAAATGAATGAATCCTGTCATTTGCGGCAACATGGATAGGTCTGGAGTATATTAAGGGAAATAAGTCAGGAACAGAAAGATAAATATCACGTTTGCACACATATGTGAAAGCTAAATTTAAAAAAATTGAACTCATGAAAGTAGAGAGTAGAATTGTGATTATTAGAAGCTAAGAAAGGGAGAGGGTGGGAAAGATTAGGAAATATTTGTTAACAGATACAAAGCTACAGCTAGATGACCAGAATGAGTTCTTGTGTTTTACCACACTATAGGGTGAATATGATTACCCATAGTTTATTATATATTTTCAAAAGTCTGGAAGACAGAATTTTGAACGTCCACAAAACAATACGTGTTTGAGGTAATGGATACGCTAATTACCCCCATTTGATAATTATAATTGTATACACATGTGGAAATATCAATCTGTATTCCATAAATATGCACAATAGTTACGTGTCAATCAAAAATAAAAGGAAAAAATAAGAGGAGTACATTAGCTATGCCCTCGCCCCCCTCCTTGGCCCCCAGGCTCACTATTTGCCACAGTAAAGAATTTGCTCTGGGCAAGAGAAATATTCTTATTAACTACAAATTTTAACATCTTCTTAATAAAAACTCACACCAATTCCATTTTTTCCACCCAGAGGATAAAGTAAGCATCTCTTTTCATATTAAAAGGTCAGGGAGGGGAGTGAGTTTGTTTGAAGGCAAAGATAATTTCAGCAGAGGAAGACTGATGCTACAGTCCTATCCCATCTCTGTCCTGGTGGGCAGTCTCTCCTCTCCTTTCTCTCTCTTTCTCTTCCCCACTCTCCTTTGTGTGTGTGTGTGTGTGTGCGCATGTGTGTGTGTCTCATAATTCTGTATTTTTCTCTACAGTTTTTGTCATCTGGCATACTTTATAGTAGTCTCTAAATTTACTTCTCTATCTTCTCTCTAAACCATAAGCTCCGTGATAAAAGAATTTTGCCTTTCCCGACTACCATATCTCCAGTATCTAGAGCAGTGCCTGCAAAGAGTGGGCCTTTAATAAATACTTACTGAATTAAAATTTCCCCTTTATCCTGAGAGTTCCTGTCTCCCAAATTAATATCCCAAATCACCTATGATCAGATTTTTTTAATCACTGTTGCCAAATGTCAAAAGAAGACTGGCTACATAATTTAAGATCAGTGAAAAAATGAATTGTCTAAAAAGTATTAAGAATTTCAAGACAAAGACAGCAGAGCATTAAACCAAGCACAAGTACTTCTGAGTGTGGGGCCATTGACAACTGTACAGATCTCACACGTGTGAAGCCACCCTTGTTCAAAACCCTGTATGTTTAGACTTTTACGTAACAAATAAGGAAACAAAAATATTCTTTAACATTCCTAATACCATCATTTATAGATAGCCAACTATAAAAGGGACCAGAATTGGGATACTGGTTGAAGTGATGTATGTAAATTGAATCAGTAGAGAAGAAAAGTTTTACATGGAAGCCAGGGCAGAGTGTTATTGTCATTTACAGTACACTTATTTTAAAAAATTAAATAAATTTTTGCGCCTTCCAAGTTCACTGTTAATTATATGTTAATACTAGATCTCTATATGATCAATAATATTACACCTCAACACTACACACATGTTGAGTTGTGATATGGAGTGCTGTGACAGCTGCTGTGATCCTCTATAAAAGGGTTTTTAATCTCAGTTTAGCAGCCAGTGGACAGCCAGGACTGGTATAATTAGACATCATTCAAATTTGAGGGAACAAACTTGAAAATTGAAAAATTGCAGAGAAGACAATTGATATGCCAAGTAGGACTTCGTAGACAGAATAAGAGACAGAGTTAATCAAGACTCATTAGTGTGGTCCAAGACAAAATGAGATATAATGGATGAAATGAGAACTTTTGGTGCTAGTGTCATAATTGCAATTCTTCCATTACAGTATCCTTTTATAAGCAGCTTGGTTCATCATACAGAGGTGAACTTAGCAGGGCCAGAATACAAAATTGTATCACATACACCTTTTTTTTTTTTTTCTGGAGTTTAGAGTTTACATAATCACAATACCATAAATGCCAATCATAATTATATAAGTATTTTTAACCTATTATAAAATCTAACTTACACCCAATGAAAAGCTATATTTAAACTAGGTGTATAATGTCAAACTTTCACCCAGTGTTTATTTCAGTGTTTTTAAGTGCCACTCCAAAAGAAACTCTTCTTTTTTCACACCTCCACTCCAGGACTATAGAATACAATTCTGTGTATAGTGTTTCTGAATGTTCATAATATCCGGAATTAGAAAATGCAGTCAGTTGAAGCACATTATGAATAAAAAGAGGCACTTCCTTTTTAACATATAAAGAAGTGCAAACTATTCATTTTTAAAAGAAAAAATGTTCAGAATAACACAGGTTTGCTTTCTATTCCAATGTTTGTTTCTTCTTTGAGAGTGAAAATAAAACAATAGAAAGAGACATGAAATTAACATGTTTATTTCAATATATTTTATATTCATGTTGTTTCTTTGTTCTAGAAACTTCTCCACCTTAACTTTCTAACAATAAAGTACAACCCTTCCTGTGACACTTGAGATTAGATAGTTTCTGGTGATTTACTTTATAATGATATCACAGATGAGTAATAGTTGTGAAAAACAGTCAGTAGCCGATGTTAAAGATTTCCCCAAAGGGAAAGGATTTCTGTGTAAAAGAGAATAAGAGAAGTTCTCATCACAAAATTACATTTGAAAATAGCGTATTTAGAGGTGGAGAAAACAGTTTTCTCAAAGCAGTGATTATATAAGAACAGCTGTGATGACTGGATGTCAGCCAAAACCTTCACATAATCTCAGCCCTGTTAGGATACAGCAATAAGGTATCAAATTTAACCATTAGTTAATAGGAGATAGGTCTTAATTAAATATTGGACTCATGCCATCATCGTTACAGTGAAGGCAAATTAGGAAGTAGATGTAGGTGAAAATAATTATAAGACAGAGTGAGAGATGTACCTTGGTAACAATGTTTAATTCAGGTGACTCAGAGCCCAGAGTTGTGCCCTATTTGACCTGTATGTAATTCTGACACATTTTGCCACTTGACTTAGAAATTTTTTTAAAAAACGAGTTAGACAATTAGACAACGATGGGTTAAAGAAAAAATAGTGGATCGTTTTGTAAGCGACCCACATTAGACCTAAGGTTGCATATTTTCTCCTTGAATAGTTTTGTCCTATGCATGTAAACAGGAAAGGAAGAAAAAAGCGCTTTTCTCTTATCATTCTACATCTTTCTGTCTCTTTTTGAATTAACAATAGTTTCATCAAGAAAAGACTTTTTAAAAAAATCAGAAAACCAAAAGTTAAAGCAGAGATGAGCCCAACTATTTTTTCTCTCTTCCTTCCATTCACTCAATCTGTTAAAATTTTCTTTACTCTTTTGTGAAACTAACTTGTTGGGAAATGTAAAAAGTAATTTGCAGTTACAAGATTCACTACTCTTATTAATAAAACAAAATAAAAACTGGGAAAGTGTAATAAATTATAATATATAACATTTAAAAAAATGAAGGCAATTTAAAACAAAACTTCACCTTTTAATTCAGAATTTTACTTTTGAAAGATGGCAAAAAACAAACACACACTTGAGTATTGCTTATTTTGTAAGACGTGTGCAAAACATAATATAGGTCTTTATCTTTATGTATATTATACTAGTTTTAAAAATATTTGTACTGTTTTTTAGTTGACAAACTAATTGTACACATTTATGGGGTTCAGTGTGATGTTTCAATACACGTATATATTGTATAATGATCAAATCTGGGGATCACGCATATTCCACACTTCATATATTTAGCATTTATTTGTAGTAAGAATGTATAAAATCCTCTCCTCTAGCAATTTTGAAATACACAACAGTGTTAACCATAGTTTCCCTAATGTGTACTAGAACACCAAAACTTATTTCTTGTCTCTACTTGTAAATTTGTACCCATTGACAAATCTTTCCCCCACCTCCCTCCCCTCTCCCCTCCCCACCCTCTCTGCTAACCACTATTCTACTCTCTATTTTCATGAGATCATCTGTTTTAGATTCCATATATGAGTGAGATAATGTGGGTATTTGTCTTCCTGTGCCTGGCTTATTTCCTTTAACATAATGTCCTCCAGGTTCATCCATGTTGTTGCAAATAGTGATACTTCATTCTTTTTATGGCTGAATAGTATTCCCCTGTGTATGCATACCACATTTTCTTCATGGATCATCTATGGGTAGGCACATAGGTTGATTTCATATCTTGGCTATTGTGAATAGTGCTGCGGTGAACATGGGGTGCAGATCTCTCTTTGACACAGCTTCATTTTCTTTGAGTATAGAACAATAGTAACATTGGTGGATCTTTTTTTCCCTTTTATACCGTGCTATTTCACAGTGTCTGAAAATAATTACTTTTTATATATTGTCCAATGGCAGGAGTGTATGGGAGGACCCTCCTAACCTCTCAATGCAGGAAGCAGAAGACTCTGTTCTTCATTGAAACAGGTAGCTCAGTCCTCCCACTATTTTAAGATTTTAATGTAAAATAGCTTTAACTTTTAGAAAAGTTGCAAGAATAGTTCATAGAACTCCTGTATATCCTTTAGCTAGAGTCCCTACTCACATTTCACCAACTGTCCCAGGAACAGCCTTTGGAGGAAAGGTTCCAGTTCAGGATTGTACATTGTACCTGGGCATCTTGTCTCTCCAATCACTTTCCATCTCAGTCAGTCCCTTGATCTTTCTTTGATTTTTAAGTACTTTAGTATTTTTGAAGATTATTGCTGAAGGAGTTAAGGATGAAATACCCCCAATTGCCCCAACCTAGCGTATGGATTATTTCAAGCTGAAAGCACTTGGGAAGCATCAGTATCAGAGAGATTTATCTGAACTTCCTTCTCACCTATAGCAAGCCATTAGGATTCCTGTGAGAATGCCGCCTTCCCTCACCAACACAAGAACACAACCTGTATTACCAGTGATTGAGAAGTGATGCTGCAATGGATTTTAATAAATAAATAAAAGTAGCAAATAAACCCTTATCTTCTACTTGGCTTTATACCCCTCTGTGTAGCTCCCAGTTACTTCTCTAGAATTCACAACTAGTCCAGACCCCCCTGTTTTTATCATTTCTTCACAAGATTTACCATTCTTTGTTTAAAAAGAACAAAAGCTTTCTGCTTTGGCTATTACTTCAGGTCTTTCCTCTCTCGTGAGGATCTCCATGTAAAAGTAAGAAAACTTGTATGCTTTTTCCCTTGTTAATCTGGTTTGTGTCAGTTTGGTTCCTAGACCCAGCCAGAGATCCCACTGAAGAACTATAATGGCTGGCTGAGATCTTTAGGCACCCCTACATAATCTAGTCATTTTGTAAAACAACCCTCAACTTGGATTTGTTCAATATTTATTTATGATTAGACCCAGGGAATACATATCAAATTTGCTATGTGCTTTCCCTTGCAATCTCTGGGTGGCACCTGATATTTCTCCATTCCACGACTGACAGTAATGACTATGTCCACTTTATAAAGATGATACATCAAGGTTTTTTTCCTTTTCTGTAAATTTTCTTGTTTGTCCCTTTGTATTTAATAAATGTTTTGGTGGGAGATACTTTGAAACCATTTAAAACCCTCCTATTCAACCCTTTCACCCATTTATTTTAGCACACCTTAATGTTGCTGGAATTAATACTATAGCAACTGCCAAGCAGTGATATTTAAATGTACCAAATCCTTTTATAGCTGTTAGCTGGCATTCCACTGTGTGGAAGAATTTGCCATTATCATATAATTCATTAATTCATTCACTTAGATGGATGGACTTCTGGATTCTCATGTTACTGTATGAATTATAATTTGTTACTATCATTAGTTGTTTTGATGCTCAAATTCTCCCATATTTGGCTGCTGGAAACTCATTAATGTTGGCTTTTCTGCCTTTAAAAAAATCCCTACATTCTTTGCACACTTCCTAATTCTCTGGCACTCATGATGTTCCAAGTTCTCTTGTACTTGCACTTCCCCAGTCCTAGTATCCGCCATTTCTCCATAGAGCCCTGGTTCGTTTTAGTGGGGAGCAGGGTTTGATACAGAAAAAGAGATGCACAGGGCAAGGTTGTGTGGGAAAGAGCATGGGACTTCCAGATCCTCTCCAGGCACGCCTCCCTTCAGGAACCTCCACATTTTCACCTATCAGGAAACTCTCTGGGGCATTATAATCTCAGTAAGAAGGAATGCTGTGCAGCACAACATTATTTAATAAAAGCAAAAGATCATATGGAAAGAAATGCTCAAAGGACTGTCTTCCCACCAAAATGTAAACACCACATAGGTGAGGGCTTTGTACTTTTTATTCACTTCTGAATTCTTACACACACACACACACACACACACACAGACACACAGAATAAATAACTTGCCACAAAACATAAATGCCATAAGATTTAGTTGAGATAAATCTCATTAAGGATTAGGGTACTCAAGAAAACTATCAATTTTCATGTTTTTCCTAGTTCTATACATTTAGTTTTTGAAACATAAGCAGCATTTGGGTAGGGAAACCCCAGACAGGCATTTCAGACAATAGAAACTATAGGAAGAAGGACATAGAGACATAAAAAGAACCTTATGTTATTGTTGGGTGGTGGTGCAACTAGACTGGGTTGAGAAAGCAATTAGTGTGAGCTTGAGGTGTGTTTTTGTGTGTGTCTGCGTGTATATAGGGAAAGGATAGAGAGATTATGCTAAAAATAGATAGTAAGGGATTGAAAGTCAGTTTGAAAAGTTAGGCAATAGAAAAATTACATGTATATATGTTCAGGATAATTGTATTTCCTGTATTTTTATATTATAATTTATTTCAGGATAATTTAAAACTGAATATATTTGTGGCAAAAAAAGATGAATAGTGATGCGCCAAATCAGGAGTTAGCAGATTATAACCCATGGGGTAATTTCATCAGCCACCTGTTTTTGTAAATAAAGTTTTATTAGAACATACCCACATCAGTTTATATTATCTATGGCTGCCTTCACACCACAATGGCAGAATCGAATAGTCATGACAGAGAACATCTGGCCCATAAAGCCTAAAATATTTAACTTCTGGATCTTTACAAAATATTTGCCAACTCTTGCTCAAGATAAAAACAGAAAACAGGGTGCTTGCTGGATGGGTTATATTTCTACAGAAATATATATGCCATATTTCACAGAGAACAGGGCAAACAGTTCTTTCTGAATTTGGAGGAAGTAGGGGTGCAGGGTATGAATTAAAGTCTCGGAGTCAGAGTCACATCTTTAATCCTTGAGTCTCATGTCCCAGGACATGGAAGACAATGCCATCAATTTATGTGGAAAGAGTAGTGTGAGTGGACTGCAGGGCTCAGAATATATTGTGATTTAGCAACCAATGAAAGAATGTCAAGAAACCAGTGTGTCTCGCCTGTTTAGTGCAATGATAGATGCTCTCTGCTGCAACAGGTAACTCTTTAGGTAAATCAATCTGTGTCTTTCTCTCTGTCTCTCTCTTAAACACACACACACAAACACACACACACACACACACACACACAGAGTAGCAGCAGGAGAAGCAGCATTTCACAAAAGCCCAAATGAGACTGATAAGGAAAAAAACATGTTAGGTGATCTGAAGTTCAGTTGCTTCAGCCTGTAATTTCTTCATAATTCAGGACATCTGTACTTTTAGTAAGTAGTATTGGAACATTCAGTTTTATTTGGAAGATGAAAGATATTTTCATTGTCTGTTTTCTAACCCAACAGGATTGGAGTAGAAATATGAAGGAACAAATGGACAAATAAGTTTATGATCTTGCTCTCAAGTGGTGCTAAGTAGATGTGTTTGCTATAGATTATGAGACTGGCAATAAAAATATGAGAATAAAAATACAAAATATTATATTTGAAATATTTGATCTAATTAGCCATGTTTTCAAAACTAATCTGTGAGTTTTCACTATGTCATTCTTCAAAAGATTCCACGATGGATAAATCAAGGTCTTTAGAACCCAATAGATTTAAGATTAAATTTGAGATCTCCCGGTTATTAGGTACATGGTTTTTGCAATTTACTTAAACTCAGTAGGCCTTAGATTCCTAATCTATAAAATGGGATAAAATGTCTGTAAGGCAGTATTTCAGTGAGTAATAATTAAGGAAAAATACGGAAAGTGTCAGACACAGTGACCTACACAGAATAAATGCTGTATAAATAGCAGTTACTATATTTTTGTTGTTTTATGACATATTAGGCTTAATTTCTCCAATAGCTTAGTTCCATTACTATAATCCAAACCGTTAATTCAAACAATAGACTTTTAACTGGTCTCCTTGTCCCAAAGGATATTCTTCTCCAAATCCTCTTCATGCTGCTATCAATTAGGATATATTTGTACTACCCAAACCCTACTCGTTGGAATAAATGAGAAGTTGGAAATCCAGAGCTGGTTCAGACTTCCTATTGATTGACTCAGAAGTCCAACTTCATCATTTAAAACACAAGTTCTTTCCATCTTTCTGTTCTGCTTCCCAAATTGTCAACATCTTAATCAACATAACTTTTCTTCAAGGTTCTAGTGCCAGTAACAACCTGGACCTGGTTTACATTTGGCAAGGAAAAGAGGAAGTGCCTTTATACAATTTGCTGTTATAAATGACTGATCCAGTTTCTTGGGATTATTTATATTGAGACCAAAAAGTTTTACCCTTGAGGTTGAGAGTACAGTTTCTTTTTAGACCCTTGAGCTGCACCTTATGTGTTAGCATGAGAAAAAAACATAAATATAGACTAGCTAATATTCACAATAGAACAATTCATACAACATTACTTCAGGATCTCTCTTAGGTCTGTTTAGGGGAAGCAGCAAGTGGGTTTCCTACCTTAGTCCCATGCCTGAGTGTGGCGTACAATTTGGAGTGAATCCTCTTGTATCTGGAATGATACAAGCCCCAGAATAAATAGGTTTCTTTCACCCTTGGGCTTGAGCCACATGTCTTGGCTCTTGCCTTCTCTTTGCCAATGGTATGGACCACTTTTAGTCTACAGCACCTGTGGATAAACAGGTCCCTTATCTTGTGCAGCTTCCGTTGCCGGAGCTTATAGTGTTCACTCTATGTCTTCTGCAGATTCTGTGCCATGTGGTTCACAACCCACCCAGGGGTGAACACATATATCTCCTGAAAGGGCTTTTAAGATTGTTGCTCTGCAACATCAAAAGGTCCTTCCAATTGATATCCTCAATTATCTCCAATTATGATACTGTGCTCTCATGGGTCAGTCAGAAGCCAGACCCAAAGAAGGATTGGAATTCCCTGTGCAAATTGGACTCCTCCTCAATGCTTCACCTACAGGCTGTTTGCCTATCCTCCTCACTAAAGGCAGGCAGGGGTGCTGTTGGTATTGTAACAATTCAATAATTATAGTCTAAAGTGTTCAAGAGAAGATGTGGCTGGCCAATGGGCTGTTCTACATTTATACTATACAATTCTAAATGGTAAATTTAGTATGACCAAAAAAAAAAAAAAAAGAATTATCATTCAAAGTTTCCTGGATACTATGGGCAGGATTTATATCTGTGGTCATCATCAATAAATCATAGTGCTAGTCTTGAGAAAATCATTAAAAGCCAGCATTCATCGGTGACACTTTAGATGATGCAGAGTCATATGTGTATTAGTTTTATAGTGATACTATAACACATTATCACGAACTACGTGGCTTATTTCAACAGAAATTTATTATCTCACACTTCTGGAGGCCAGAAGTTTGAAATAAAGTGTTAGGTTGGTTCCTTCTGGAGACCTGAAGGGAGAGTGAGTTCAATTCCTCTCTCTAGCTTCTGGTGGTCACCGGCAATCCTTGGTGTCACTTGGATTGTAGACACAGCACTACAATCTCTGCCTCTTTCTTCACATGTCACTCTTTTCTTCTGTGTCTGTGTCCAACTTTCCCTCCTCTTACAAGGACACGGGGCATTGCATTAGGGCTCACTCTGATCCAATGTGATTACATCTTAACTTGATTGTATTTGCAAAGACTATTTACAAATAAGGTCTCAAATAAGGCCCAATAAAGCCCATTTGGAGTGGCTGCTGCCATCGCACCACTGCAGCATGGTAGTGTGGCTGGGGCTGCACACTCCGTGGAGCCAGCGGGAGCCAGGGTCAAGTGGGAGCCCTGACCCTTCCAAGTTGGTGGGGCAGGAGCTCCTGGGTGCAGCTGCAGCTGCCCAAGTCATGGCTGCAGATCCTGCCTCCTGCTCCATGAAGCAGGCAGGTGTCCCACCCTCTCAGATGCAGCTGCAGCCACCCAATTCGTGGCTGAAGACTTGGGCTTTCCTGTGCTCTTGGCAGGGGGCAGGAGCAGGCAAGAGACTTGCCCTCGTGGGCACAGCTGCAGCCACCCAAATTGAGGCTGCACATTTGGGCCTACTGCCTCACAAAGCAGTCAAGAGCACCTAGCCCCACCCTCCCCCCAACAGCAGTTGCAGCTGCCCAAACATGACTGTGGATACAGGCATCCCTGCACTCTAGGGAACCCAGGAAGGCCCCCCTTGCCCTTGCAGGTTCAGAAATGTCTGCTCCAAGTGCCTGGCTTTTACCTGCTATTGGTGCATACTCTGATCTCAGAGCAAAGTTGAGGCTGAGCCTGGGCACTGTCACAGCCCAGCTGGGTGTGCATGCTCTTGGGGGAGTGCTGATACATCATTCCTCTGCCAACTCAGCCCTCTCTGGACTTTGGTTCCCAATAAGCATGGGAGGGAAGTTGATGAGGAGCTGAGGGCAGCTTGGTACTGGCCTGCAGGTGTCCCTTGGAACCTACAGCCTGGGCACCAGGAATGGTAGCAGGAGGCAGACAGGCTCTTGGGTGGAAGAGAGTGGTCCCCTGTGAGGCCCCACCTTCAGGCCAGGGTGGGCTTAAAGGCTGAGGGCCGGGCTGTCAGACCCACTGACTTAGTGGGAGCTTGTGGTGCCTTTTCTGGGCCTGCCCATGGTTCTCCGTGGACCAATCAACATGCACTTCCTCCCTGCTAAGGCCCACAAAATCCCTGGAATCAGCCAAAGCAGAGCAGACGTTGGGATGACCAGCTACCCACCCTAGGGCCTCCTCTCTGCTGAGAGATGTAGACATTAGGCCGAATGGCTGCATAGAGAAGCTACCCACTCCAGGGCCTCCTCTCTGCTGAGAGATGTAGACATTAGGCCGAATGGCTGCATAGAGAAGCTACCCACTCCAGGGCCTCCTCTCTGCTGAGAGCTGCAGATGTTGGAACAACCAGCTGCAGAGAGGAATTGTCTACTCCAGTGCCTCCTCCGAGCTATTCTGTCATTCAATAAAGCTCCTCTTCACCTTGCTCACGCTCCACTTGTCCACATACCACATTTTTCTTAGATGGAAGACAAGAACTTGGGACCTGCTCAATGGCAGAGATGAAAGAGCTATACCACAAACAGGGCTGAAACATGTCCCTTGCTCAACACCTTGTGGGTAAAGAGAAGGAGAGAAGAACTGAAGCCCTTTGGGAAGCCCAGACCTGAGAGCTCACCAAGCCAGGGCTGTGACTCCATCTTTGGGACCCTGAACTTCGTGTAGTCTCCAAGCTTCCAGGCAGCACTGCATTCCCTGGTGGCAGACAGGGAAGCTGCTTATGGTCCATCTGGTCCAGCTGCAGGCTCGCAGAGAACCAGCACACATGTCAGCACCTGGTGCTGCCCACCCTGCTGCAGCAGCTGGGATGACTCACTGTGTGCAATGGCCGGACCCCACACTCGCTCACTCACATACCCCTCAGCACTCCATACCTGACCTGCCCTTGGCAGATGTAAGATCCAGGTTCGTAGCATGAGCTGAGCACAGACTGTCAGGCCAAGTGGGCAGAATTAACCCAGGGAGCCCAAGCCAAACTTGGGCAAAGATGCCACTGGCCACATAGGTTTCTGGCCAGAAAAGGGACACCCCAAGGATCCTGCAACATTATGGGTGTGAGGAGTTAGTACTAGAACATATCTTTTTGGGGGAAGAGAACACAATTCTACCCACGACAATGAATAATGATGTATACAGCATTAAGTACATTGTGTTAAGGATCTTCAGAGTCAAAAAGATCTGTATCATTGAATACTGGCAGGTTCTAAGGAAACTTGCCAGTGGTAACAACATTGCTACTTTTATTTCTTGGCCAGAGATATGAAATTAGCCAGTAATGCATAATTAATAATAGAGAAAAGATGATGCAAGGGCACTATGAAGTCTCTTTATGTGTACTCATTGGGTGATAAATACGTAAGAACCTCTTTTGTACCCACTGTTCTTAATCTTCATTGATAACTCACTATCTCACGTGGTCTAAATAATTTTGTAAAAATTGTTTTATGAATCAAATTGTTTATATAGACAGGGACTTCCAAAAGTAATTTTGCTTGAACATCAGCCACCTAGTAGACTTAGTAGCAGCCCTAGCCACTCCCTTCATAAAATAATACCAAAGACTACATTGCCTATGGTATACAGCCAACACCTCTAAAGCTATATAACATGAATTTCTACACTTCTACTACACAAACTAATTCAGAGTATTATGTTGAGTTTAAATAGCTAGCCTCTAAAAATACTTTAACTCCAAGAGTTATTCCTAGGAAAGAACATGAAAATAAATTTTATTTATTTCACCATATTATTTGTGGATGTAACAGTATATTCATACATCTTTATTCATACTCACAGATTGTAACTAGATTACATTTTCCTCCAAATTTCAAATTTGATTGATGGCAACTCATTAGAGAGAGTATTTCACCAAGTCTTCTCAGCCATGTTTATAAACTATCTCTTTGGAAACAGCACATCTGCACATGGTTATGCCACTTGTTTTAACCTAATTTTTATAATAGATTTGCCCTCTGAAATAGTCATTTTCTAGTCCTTGTACTGTAAATCGCAAGACAACTTATAGATAGATACCTATGTACAGAGTACAATACTGACACTGACATCCCAACAAGCTGTAAAGTCCATGTAGAATCTCTCACATAAATAATCCTGTAACAGATTATGGATCATTTTAAGGTGTCAGCTGTATGCTAAGGACTGACAACTACACTGTATCTTATACACAGTCAAATATCTTCATAAGGGATACAGCCCTGAAAGCTGTCACTGAATTCTCATGCCTCAGCAGTAAGCTTTTAACTGATTCACTGGAAGTCAAGTCAAATCAAGACTTGAAAGATAACATGAAGAAAAACCAGATCAATAACACGCTCATTTCTTTTGGGAGAACCACTGACAGACTGTGGCTCCAATGCAGCATGAAGCTCCTAACTAAGAAAATCTGTTGTTAGCACAGTTCTATTCTACAGCTGTCCATGCAGGAGAGTAATGTTAGTGTTGGAGAGACAAGGAAAATATGTAATCGGGGGAAGGGCAGTGAGGTTGAGATTGTTAGGGTTCTTCTCATTAAGTTAATCTTCTACCTAGGATACAGAAAAGTTTTATGAATATAATCAGCAACAACCAACAAGTAGCTTATTAATCTACTAGTTTGGAACACAACCATTTAGAATAGAGAGGGGAGATTTTACAAAATATCTACATGAAATTTGTTTTGATATAGACCTTATATTGTATTTCACTTGTGATCTCTGTTTGTAATACAACTAGAATATAATGTTTTCTTTCTTAAATCCAGTAATATGTTTAAAAGATTTATTTGGTAGCATTGAGGAGGGAATTTGGAGAAGGAGTTCATAATGGACAAGTGGTTTCAACTCCAGTTTTAAAATGAGACACCCTCTTTGATTCGATCTTTTTATCACACACAGAACAGTGTATTATTTATTTTAAAATATCTCCCCTATGCATTATTTCCTTTTCTTTCTGGTAGTCACAGCTATAATACAAATGCCATCAATAGGAAATTATTATATATTTTATAGAATTATTTAAAAACTACTTATTGCAATAAAATATGTAATACAAAAATAGCCTATTTCATTTGTAATAAGAGATATCACATATCTTTCAAAGTTACCATGAAAAAAGAAATATGAAATATGTATTAGTCTGTTTTCATTCTGCTGATAAAGTCATACCTGAGACTGGGAAGAAAAAGAGGCTTACTTGGACTTACAGTTCCACATGCCAGGGGAAGTCCTCAGAATCATGGCGGGAGGTAAAGTCACTTCTTACATGGTGGTGGCAAGAGAAAATGAGGAAGAGGCAAAAGCGGAAACCCCTGATAAACCCATCAGGTCTCATGAGACTTATTTACTATCACGAGAACAGCACTGGAAAGACCCGCCCCCGTGATTCAATTACATCCCCCTAGCTCCCTCCCACAACACGTGGGAATTCCGTGAGATACAATTCAATTGAAATTGGAATGGGGACACAGCCAAATCACATCAAAATATAAATCCATACATAATAAATTACCTACCACTTTTTTCTTTCATAAATTACCTATCATTCGATGCTGAAAAGAAAGGCATTAACAGTAAAATATTTTAGTCCAATGGGATAAACAGACATTTTGAAAAGAAAAATATATTTGGGTCACCATAGCATTTTGAGGCATGAAGCTTTAACAGGGCTTTTGAGAACTAGGATAATTTAAATTAGAGGGACTTGATTTCAGATACAAAGCAGATCATAATCAAAAGTTTCTCTTTCATAAATTTTCTGATTAGGAATCTCAAAAAGGGATATTTAACATTCAGGAGTTGTTTAATAATAATGAGTCTATGGATAATCTGTCATAAAATGTAAGCACTAGATTATACTTCATAGATACAGAGTCAGTACCAGTTCATTTGTGAAACTCAATCCTTCACAAGAGAATTTTGTTTTAACCACTATTCAGAGATGGTCAGAATGTAAACACCATACTTACATTTTCTATGTTTTAATTTCTCATTAATTTCATACAGGTTTATTGCAGATATAACATTCAAATTCCTATAGGACACAGACAGGAAATTGCACCATTGAAATGGTTGTAAGATTTAACAACAGAATCTCTGGACCATGACAAACAAGACTAACCACACAAGATTTTTGTAACTGGAGAGCAGCTGCTCTTTGATGATGACTTTTGGGAATGTGGATGAGTGTTTTTAAGATTTTTTTTCAGACAAGCAAGATTACTATGCAAATTTTCCCCAATTTTACAAATTTATTCCAAATAAAATTTAAATATTATGAAATACTGCAGACCCAACACAAAATATCTACAGGTGGAATCTTGCCTAGGGACAATAAATTTGTTGGTTCATGTTGGACAAATCCTACTAAATAATTGTTTTAAATGCCAGGCTTTGGAAAATAAAGATAATTAAGCATTTTTTTTTGTCCTTCAAGAAGTACACAGACTTAGTAAGGAAGACTAGACCCGCACATAACATCTGTATTTGCAAGCCCAAGTCAAGAGTACAAATGTAGGCACCCTGCATTTCCCCTTCTATTCCTCTATAACTCTTCACTAAAAGGAACATCTCAGCCCTCACATCCAAGCTCCATCCATAGCCACTGAGTCAACCACAGAAGCCTCACGCTTAACATTAGGGCTTAATGGTGAGCACACTAGTAGTAAAGTCACCTTTCTGTAGCCTCGGGGAAATGAACTATGGAAGAATAAGAGGAGGAGAGCTCTGAAATATAAATTCCATGAAGAAGGTACAACTGGCTTCAGGTGGGCAGGAATCCTTAGCTCCTGCCATCCAGTCACACTGGAAAGTGGGATGACAAATGGAGGGCAAAACATAAGTACTCTAAAGCATTGTGTAGGGAGCAGGTGCTTGATGGTTAACTCTAAGGGTTATATTGAGGGAGAACAATGTGCAAACAAATATTTTGGGCATTAGTTGATCACTTACCCTTATGTCCTCAGCTATAAGACTACAGAGGTTTATCTCCTATGTAACATACTTGGCAGCTACTTACTCTCTTACAAACACGCTGTATTCAAGTTTAGAAAAGCTTATATAATCCACTCTTAATATCTGAGTGAACAAGTAATCTGCTGTATTGTAAAGAAAAATTATTTTGCCCAGAAAATGTGCCTTTAAGAAAACAGCTTAAAGATGTCTTTGACAGAGGACATAACTACAGATATTTTCTCTATGAGGCTTTTGCCTCTCTATGTGGAAGCACTCTTAATTCAATAACATGCAGCACTTCAAAATCATAAAATGACATATTTTGAGCTTATATGGTTTTTGAATGTTAAACTTTTACTGCCTCTTATATGTGAATTTCAGATGTTAGGTGTTTGAACACTTCATGAAAAAAATGTTTTTCACTAAGATGTTCTTGAGAGAGAGACACTAATATCTCTTAAAGAAGAAAGGATGCTTTTAGGGCTGCTTTTGGAAATAATTTTACAAGACAAACAGCTCTCTGTCCCCACCGTTAATGGCTTGTTAGTCCACAAAGAAGATAGTGCAAGGGGAAAGCAAAATGCACAGGTTAAGCATCTTCAATAGCATAGTAATAAAATCAAATAAGCTGTCCTAAAAGTCTTGGCAATTTTCAAGTGGAGTCAGTAACACAGGTCCAGAAAAGGGCATGTTGGTATCACACAGAATAATTTTAATAGTTTTTCTCAATCCCAGTGCATTGAACATCTTCATTTTAGAGCTGAAACAGCAGCAATAAAGGCAACAAAGTTGTGATAAAAATAGATAATGAAGTTTATTTGCCAGTATTTTCCTGTTCATTTTAGAATTATATTGCTCATGAACACTAAAGCATTGATGTATTTAAAAAAATTATTTTCATGTATACATTAACCCGTAAAAGACTTGAACTTAGACTTTTAATTATTAATATGTTTTCCTACAATGGAATACTAGGCAAAATTATGATCATAAGTACTTTGGAAACTGAATTAATAATAGTGAGAAATTTAATGAATATAAATAACTTTTAAAAACAAAGGTCAAATTCCAATGAAACAGTTCGTTAGAAATTTATGAGCTTTTCTTGGATATAAGAAATATACTGAAAAATTGGTTTGCTGTGTTAGACAACTTGAACTTCTCATTTATCTATGTTATTTGAGGAAGTCCATAGGGTATGAAAACAACTCAGTAATAAATTTTTGAAATCAAGAATTAGATTAAGTAGGTCAAAATATCTAAAGAGAGCCAGAAAGGGTTATCTTCCGGTAAGGTATTATATTTGCTAGTTATCCAGACTAAAAAAAAACTATCATAATTGAGATATCTCAACTGGAGTTATAATGATGGGGTTGTTTGACACAGAGGTAGGTGAGACAAAACACAGGCAAATAGAAACGACAAACAGCACAGTATTCTCAATTAATACAAAACTAATTTTAGAATAATATATGTAAAATTCAAGTACTCTTTTAATGTTTTATGTTGATTATAATTGTTTTCTAGGCAGATGATTATTTTCATCAATTAATAAGGTATCCTAAATTCCAAATCAGTACCGAGTGCATGTGAATTATTATGAAATATTACCTCTAAAAGTATTGTTTACATGATTTGTTTCTTTATCTCATCTGACATTAGAAATGATTATATAATTGTTAAATACATAAATATAATTATGTAGCTTAAAGTGTCTAGCAATTTTAATATCAAACTTGTGAAAGTGAATGGTTTGTCTCTTTAAGTCTTTCTGGGCATTGCTATATATTTTTCTTACCTAATATTTTTATACAGCACATTGTCATATTGTTTGCAAATACACTACAAAAATAAAACCTTGAAAATGTGGAAGCAGGACTTGGTAACTCACGACTTCGGGAGGCTGAGACAGGCAGATCACTTGAGGTCAAGAGCTCAAGACCAGCCTGACCAACACGGTAAAACCCCGTCTCTACTAAAAATACAAAAGTTAGCCGGGCTTGGTGGTGTGTACCTGTAATCCCAGCTACTCAGGTGGCTGAGGCATGAGAATTGCTTGAACCCGGGAAGTGGAGGCTGCAGTGAGCCGAGATCACCCCACTGCACTCCAGCCTGGGCGACGAAGTGAGAGACATCTCCAAAATAAATAAATAAATAAATAAATAAATAAATAAATAAATAAATAAATAGGGCCGGGCTCAGTGGCTCACGCCTGTAATCCCAGCACTTTGGGAGGCCGAGGTAGGTGGATCACAAGGTCAGGAGATCGAGACCATCCTGGCTAACACGGTGAAACCTTGTCTCTACTAAAACTACAAAAAATTAGCCGGGCATGGAGGCGGGCGCCTGTGGTCCCAGCTACTCGGGAGGCTGAGGCAGGAGAATGGCACGAACCCGGGAGGCAGAGCTTGCACTGAGCCAAGATCGTGCCACTGCACTCCAGCCTGGGTGACACAGCAAGACTCCGTCTCAAAAAAAAAAAAAAAGTAAAAAATAAAAAAAAATTAAATAAATAAATAGGAAAATGTGGAAATTGCATGTACAGTAGAACGCTTCTTTATCATCTGTTAATTAAGCAACTTGCTGGATTTCAACCTTTTTTCTCCATTCCCAGGGTAAAATATTTACTAATGAGCAGGCCTTTGGAACATTGATGGCTATTAGGTTATTTATTAAAAGATCTTGGCACTTGTAGCTACCATGAGTTGAGATGAGTGTCTACTAAGAGTCCATCAAGGTTATTCTCAATTCACTTACACCAAATAAAAATATGAAAGGTACTAGATGATTTAACTATTATACAATTTTCTGATATCTTGTGCCAAAATCACTGTGTGTGTGTGTATTTACATGAACATGCTGTTTAATGCTTAGTAAATAATAAATAATTATTAAAAGTTGATAAACTAAGCTGTGGTTTAAAAAAACTAGAAAATATTGGAGAAAAAAAGATTTTAAAAATCTATATTAAAATAAAATAGAACATCAATTTCTTAAATTTTTGGTTTGTAATACTTATTTTGTCTTTTTAATTTCTCATTTTACTTACTTAAAAAAAACCCTAAAAATTTACCATTAACACATTGGATTATAAAATGGGGAGAGTACCAATCTATAGATCTATTTCAATAAAAATTGTCCTATTTAAAAATATTTGCCAATGACTGCATGTTAATATATTTTATGCTAATTATTATTACAAAATATGCATGAACATTTCAAAAAAAAATCAACCTCTATGCAACTATTTCAATTCCAATGGCAGCTTCTCTCTGTTCTTTGGACCTTTTTAATACACAGATCTACAATATGCTCTTGGAAAGATAAATACCCCAAGGATTAAATTTGATTTTATTAACTTTCTAAAAAGATAATGCTCAAAATAAATGAATTAAACAACACATGCACAAGTAATCTTTCATAAATACTTAATTGTGAAAAACATGGAAGGTTAACTGGACCAGGTTTAGTCAAATCCATGCTTTTATGTTATCTTTCTGAAAAACTGTTCATTTCTACTGCATGTATCTACTCAATCCTTTTGTTTATTGCCAAGTAGATACCTTACCTAAAATGAATCATCTTCATAGTTCAGAGACCTCATTATTTTGAATTTGGAAGGATTTGAGTGAGGACAGGAACTGCGCTCCAGTTAGACACATTGATTGAATGAACTGGTGGATTCACCATGGAACAGGGGAACATCTGAGGAAGATGACGATGTGAGCAGGTCTTCTAACTCCGTTTGCAAAACCAGAATTAAATGATCAAACAAAATAAAATAAAAACCCATATCCGCATAAGCGTGAAAGTCAGAAAAGGCTGCCACTTCCTACCCTAAGCTTCTAGTAATTTTTTCCTATTAAGTTTACATTAAAGAACATCATCAAGAGGAACCCCCAACTTTTCTTCAAGAGAAAGTAGGACGTAGGTAGAAAAAATACTTAGCAGGGCTTCTCTATAATGTCTTTAATCAAAAAAGACAGAATAAAAGATTCTGGGAGAATGGAGGACACTCCAATTTACACAATTTTCTATTGAACATTAGACAGAACCTTGGAAAGCCGTGAAAATATGCCTCTCAGATCTCCTGCAGCTACTGATTCATGGTCCCAGCTTCTGCCTTTCTGAATCCATCACCACTTCACACTGTGGTTCCACTTTCCAAAGGCTTCTCCCAGGCAATGGCTAGAAGCAACCCTGGTCCTAATAAAGTTTCATTCCTGTGAGACATGAGAGGCTACCAATTGGAGATTTGGGCCCAATGGCTCCCTTTCAGCCTGGCTGAACCTGCTTTGGAATTGTGTTGCACTCTGTGTTTCTTCCTGTCCAACCCTCCCTCCTTTCCCCTCTCCTTCAGATGGAAGACCTACTAGTGTTAGATGGCTCTCCCTGCCTTCTTTGTTTATTTGCTGGTTATTCTTCACAGTCATTTCCATATATATATATATATCTTACATGTACTCCTATCTTTGTTTCCTCCTTTTTGGAAGATCCAAGAAAATAGACAACAGGATAACAGGATAACAGGATAGGAATCTAGCACTGACTCATTCGCTCACACCTGGTAGCCAAGAAAATGCCATTCTGAGTAGTACGTGGTGACTGATAGTTTCTGGAAAAAGGTGGTGACCAAATTGCTAAAGAATTCACATGTCTATGGGTGACTTGAGAAAACATCTGGCTTGGGAAACTGCCACTTGGGGTGCAATATTTCAGGCATTTGAAAAATATGTGGTCAACAGTGATTATTACAAAAGCAGTGGAGTTGATTCATTATTATGTCAAATTGATGTCTGTTGTGGAACACTGTTTTTGTGGAACATGGTTCTGGTTTTCAGAACCAGAACCAGGTTCAAAAACCAGGGTTGGTTGGTTGGTTTGTTTTTTTGTGATGGAGTCTTGCTCTGTTGCCCAGGCTGGAGTGCAGTGGCGTGATCTCAACTCACTGTTACCTCCGCCTCCTGGGTTCAAGCAATTCTCCTGTCTCAGCCTCTCAAGTAGCTGGGACTACAGGCGCATGCCACCACACCCAGCTTATTTTTTGTATTTATAGTAGAGATGGAGTTTCATCGTATTTGTCAGGCAGGTCTCAAACTCCTGACCTCAGGTGATCCACCCCTTTCCGCCTCCCAAATTGCTGGGATTACAGGCGTGAGCCGCCGTGCCCAGCCCATTAATTGTTATAAGCTAAATATTAGACCCTTTATCCTCTGTAAAAGAACAGACAATGGCCCAACAAGCTGAAGAATCGATAGTTCGAGTCACAGAGTATCAGAGATATTTACATGTGAAATATAAATGCTCAGTCAAAGCAGGTTTATCATGTTAAAATCAGGGCTGTGGTTGAAAATTCCTGTGCTCTTGAAACATGAGAGGGGGAAATGCCTTCAGAGCTTGTAGAGCTGACATATTCTTTTTTTTTTTTTTTTTTTTAGGTTATTTTTTTCTTTATTAAAAAAAAAACTTTTTTAAAAAGAAAAACTACCGTATAACATTGGAAGGGTTGATTTTGGCATCTTTTTTTTTTTTTTAATTTTATTTTTTATTATTATTACTATTATTATTATTATACTTTAGGCTCTATGGTACATGTGCGCAACGTGCAGGTAAGTTATATATGTATACATGTGCCATGCTGGTGCGCTGCACCCACCAACTCGTCATCTAGCATTAGGTATATCTCCCAATGCTATCCCTCCCCACTCCCCCCACCCCACAACAGTCCCTGAAGTCTGATGTTCCCCTTCCTGTGTCCATGTGTTTTCATTGTTCAGTTCCCACCTATGAGTGAGAATATGCGGTGTTTGGTTTTTTGTTCTTGCGATAGTTTACTGAGAATGATGATTTCCAATTTCATCCATGTCCCTACAAAGGACACGAACTCATCATTTTTTATGGCTGCATAGTATTCCATGGTGTATATGTGCCACATTTTCTTAATCCAGTCTATCATTGTTGGACATTTGGGTTGGTTCCAAGTCTTTGCTATTGTGAATAATGCGGCAATAAACATACATGTGCATGTGTCTTTATAGCAGCATGATTTATAGTCCTTTGGGTATATACCCAGTAATGGGATGGCTGGGTCGAATGGAATTTCTAGTTCTAGATCCCTGAGGAATCGCCACACTGACTTCCACAAGGGTTGAACTAGTTTACAGTCCCACCAACAGTGTAAAAGTGTTCCTATTTCTCCACATCCTCTCCAGCACCTGTTGTTTCCTGACTTTTTAATGATTGCCATTCTAACTGGTGTGAGATGGTATCTCATTGTGGTTTTGATTTGCATTTCTCTGATGACCAGTGATGTTGAGCATTTTTTCATGTGTTTTTTGGCTGCATAAATGTCTTCTTTTGAGAAGTGTCTGTTCATGTCCTTCGCCCACTTTTTGATGGGGTTGTTTGTTTTTTTCTTGTAAATTTGTTTGAGTTCATTGTAGAATCTGGATATTAGCCCTTTGTCAGACGAGTAGGTTGCGAAAATTTTCTCCCATTTTGTAGGTTGCCTGTTCACTCTGATGGTAGTTTCCTTTGCTGTGCAGAAGCTCTTGAGTTTAATTAGATCCCATTTGTCAATTTTGGCTTTTGTTGCCATTGCTTTTGGTGTTTTAGACATGAAGTCCTTGCCCATGCCTATGTCCTGAATGGTAATGCCTAGGTTTTCTTCTAGGGTTTTTATGGTTTTAGGTCTAACATTTAAGTCTTTAATCCATCTTGAATTGATTTTTGTATAAGGTGTAAGGAAGGGATCCAGTTTCAGCTTTCTACATATGGCTAGCCAGTTTTCCCAGCACCATTTATTAAATAGGGAATCCTTTCCCCATTTCTTGTTTTTGTCAGGTTTGTCAAAGATCAGATAGTTGTAGATATGGGGCATTATTTCTGACGGCTCTGTTCTGTTCCATTGATCTATATCTCTGTTTTGGTACCAGTACCATGCTATTTTGGTTACTGTAGCCTTGTAGTATAGTTTGAAGTCAGGTAGCGTGATGCCTCCAGCTTTGTTCTTTTGGCTTAGGATTGACTTGGCGATGTGGGCTCTTTTTTGGTTCCATATGAACTTTAAAGTAGTTTTTTCCAATTCTGTGAAGAAAGTCATTGGTAACTTGATGGGGATGGCATTGAATCTGTAAATTACCTTGGGAAGGATGGCCATTTTCATGATATTGATTCTTCCTACCCATGAGCATGGAATGTTCTTCCATTTGTTTGTATCCTCTTTTATTTCCTTGAGCAGTGGTTTGTAGTTCTCCTTGAAGAGGTCCTTCACATCCCTTGTAAGTTGGATTCCTAGGTATTTTATTCTCTTTGAAGCAATTGTGAATGGGAGTTCACTCATGATTTGGCTCTCTGTTTGTCTGTTATTGATGTATAAGAATGCTTGTGATTTTTGCACATTGATTTTGTATCCTGAGACTTTGCTGAAGTTGCTTATCAGCTTAAGGAGACTTTGGGCTGAGACAATGGGGTTTTCTAGATATACTATCATGTCATCTGCAAACAGGGACAATTTGACTTCCTCTTTTCCTACTTGAATACCCTTGATTTCCTTCTCCTGCCTAATTGCCCTGGCCAGAACTTCCAACACTATGTTGAATAGAAGTGGTGAGAGAGGGCATCCCTGTCTTGTGCCAGTTTTCAAAGGGAATGCTTCCAGTTTTTGCCCATTCAGTATGATATTGGCTGTGGGTTTGTCATAAATAGCTCTTATTATTTTGAGATACGTCCCATCAATACCTAATTTATTGAGAGTTTTTAGCATGAAGTATTGTTGAATTTTGTCAAAGGCCTTTTCTGCATCTATTGAGATAATCATGTGGTTTTTGTCTTTGGTTCTGTTTATATGCTGGATTACATTTATTGATTTGCGTATATTGAACCAGCCTTGCATCCCAGGGATGAAGCCCACTTGATCACGGTGGATAAGCTTTTTGATGTGCTGCTGGATTCTGTTTGCCAGTATTTTATTGAGGATTTTTGCATCAATGTTCATCAAGGATATTGGTCTAAAATTCTCTTTTTTTGTTGTGTCTCTGCCAGGCTTTGGTATCAGGATGATGTTGGCCTCATAAAATGAGTTAGGGAGGATTCCCTCTTTTTCTATTGATTGGAATAGTTTCAGAAGGAATGGTACCAGCTCCTCCTTGTACCTCTGGTAGAATTCGGCTGTGAACCCATCTGGTCCTGGACTTTTTTTGGTTGGTAAGCTATTGATTATTGCCACAATTTCAGCTCCTGTTATAGGTCTATTCAGAGATTCAACTTCTTCCTGGTTTAGTCTTGGGAGGGTGTATGTGTTGAGGAATTTATCCATTTCTTCTAGATTTTCTAGTTTATTTGCGTAGAGGTGCTTGTAATATTCTCTGATGGTAGTTTGTATTTCTGTGGGATTGGTGGTGATATCCCCTTTATCATTTTTTATTGCATCTATTTGATTCTTCTCTCTTTTTTTCTTTATTAGTCTTGCTAGCGGTCTATCAATTTTGTTGATCCTTTCAAAAAACCAGCTCCTGGATTCATTAATTTTTTGAAGGGTTTTATGTGTCTCTATTTCCTTCAGTTCTGCTCTGATTTTAGTTATTTCTTGCCTTCTGCTAGCTTTTGAATGTGTTTGCTTTTGCTTTTCTAGTTCTTTTAATTGTGATGTTAGGGTGTCAATTTTGGATCTTTCCTGCTTTCTCTTCTGGGCATTTAGTGCTATAAATTTCCCTCTACACACTGCTTTGAATGCATCCCAGAGATTCTGGTATGTTGTGTCTTGGTTCTCGTTGGTTTCAAAGAACATCTTTATTTCTGCCTTCATTTCGTTATGTACCCAGTAGTCATTCAGGAGCAGCTTATTCAGTTTCCATGTAGTTGAGCGGTTTTGAGTGAGATTCTTAATCCTGAGTTCTAGCTTGATTGCACTGTGATCTGAGAGAGAGTTTGTTATAATTTCTGTTCTTTTACATTTATTGAGGAGAGCTTTATTTCCAAGTATATGGTCAATTTTGGAATAGGTGTGGTGTGGTGCTGAAAAAAATGTATATTCTGTTGATTTGGGGTGGAGAGTTCTGTAGATGTCTATTAGGTCCACTTGGTGCAGAGCTGAGTTCGATTCCTGGGTATCCTTGTTGACTTTCTGTCTCGTTGATCTGTCTAATGTTGACAGTGGGGTGTTAAAGTCTCCCATTATTAATGTGTGGGAGTCTAAGTCTCTTTGTAGGTCACTCAGGACTTGCTTTATGAATCTGGGTGCTCCTGTATTGGGTGCATATATATTTAGGATAGTTAGCTCTTCTTGTTGAATTAATCCCTTTACCATTATGTAATGGCCTTCTTTGTCTCTTTTGATCTTTGTTGGTTTAAAGTCTGTTTTATCAGAGACTAGGATTGCAACCCCTGCCTTTTTTTGTTTTCCATTTGCTTGGTAGATCTTCCTCCATCCTTTTATTTTGAGCCTATGTGTGTCTCTGCATGTGAGATGGGTTTCCTGAATGCAGCACACTGATGGGTCTTGAGTCTTTATCCAATTTGCCAGTCTGTGTCTTTTAATTGGAGCATTTAGTCCATTTACATTTAAAGTTAATATTGTTATGTGTGAATCTGATCCTGTCATTATGATGTTAGCTGGTTATTTTGCTCATTAGTTGATGCAGTCTCTTCCTAGTCTCGATGGTCTTTACATTTTGGTATGATTTTGTAGTGGCTGGTACCGGTTGTGCCTTTCCATGTTTAGTGCTTCCTTCAGGAGCTCTTTTAGGGCAGGCCTGGTGGTGACAAAATCTCTCAGCATTTGCTTGTCTATAAAGTATTTTATTTCTCCTTCACTTATGAAGCTTAGTTTGGCAGGATATGAAATTCTGGGTTGAAAATTCTTTTCTTTAAGAATGTTGAATATTGGCCCCCACTCTCTTCTGGCTTGAAGGGTTTCTGCGGAGAGATCCGCTGTTAGTCTGATGGGCTTCCCTTTGATGGTAACCCGACCTTTCTCTCTGGCTGCCCTTAACATTTTTTCCTTCATTTCAACTTTGGTGAATCTGACAATTATGTGTCTTGGAGTTGCTCTTCTCGAAGAGTATCTTTGTGGTGTTCTCTGTATTTCCTGAATCTGAATGTTGGCCTGCCTTGCTAGATTGGGGAAGTTCTCCTGGATAATATCCTGCAGAGTGTTTTCCAACTTGTTTCCATTCTCCCCTTCACTTTCAGGTACACCAATCAGACGTAGATTTGGTCTTTTCACATAGTCCCACAGTTCTTGGAGGCTTTGCTCGTTTCTTTTTATTCTTTTTTCTCTAAACTTCCCTTCTCGCTTCATTTCATTCATTTCATCTTCCAGGGCTGATACCCTTTCTTCCATTTGATCACATCGGCTCCTTAGGCTTCTGCATTCTTCACGTAGTTCTCGAGCCTTGGTTTTCAGCTCCATCAGCTCCTTTAAGCACTTCTCTGTATTGGTTATTCTAGTTATACATTCTTCTAAATTTTTTTCAAAGTTTTCAACTTCTTTGCCTTTGGTTTGAATATCCTCCCGTAGCTCGGAGTAATTTGATCGTCTGAAGCCTTCTTCTCTCAGCTCGTCAAAGTCATTCTCCGTCCAGCTTTGTTCCGTTGCTGGTGAGGAACTGCGTTCCTTTGGAGGAGGAGAGGTACTCTGCTTTTTAGAGTTTCCAGGTTTTCTGCTCTGTTTTTTCCCCATCTTTGTGGTTTTATCTACTTTTGGTCTTGATGATGGTGATGTACAGATGGGTTTTTGGTGTGGATGTCCTTTCTGTTAGTTTTCCTTCTAACAGAAAGGACCCTCAGCTGCAGGTCTGTTGGAGTACCTGGCCGGCCGTGTGAGGTGTCAGTCTGCCCCTGTGGGGGGGTGCCTCCCAGTTAGGCTGCTCGGGGGTCAGGGGTCAGGGACCCACTTGAGGAGGCAGTCAGCCTGTTCTCAGATCTCCAGCTGCGTGCTGGGAGAACCACTAGAGCTGACATATTCTTCCTTAGTAGGAACAAAAACATAGCCAGTGTTGGCAGATAATGCACAAACTTCTCTCTGTTAAGTCAACAAGTGTCCCCCAAATAAGGTTTCTCCACTTCCTCTCCTGACATCAAGGCCAATAGCTAGGATCAAATCCCAACATAATATTACTGAATATATGCTGGGCTTGACGATGGCAGAAAGACATTATTCACTAACAGAGCCACAAGAGTGAAACAGTGTGTTTCAGTAGGCAACCAGAGTGTATGAATTGATTGGATTTTGAGGATGCCATATTAAGAAGGGCAAAATGTAGATTAAACATTAATTCACTGACATGGGGGGCATTTTTTGAGATACCTGGCAAGTAATCCAGTGGATGGAGCAAGTTTACCATTACAGAGGCTCTGAGAAGGCTAGAAAAAGAAAAAGATATCTAAGATGAGTGATGTCAAAAGAATAAAGATGCTAAGGGAATTAGGAATGCTAAAATAGGAATATTATATAAACCCAGAAAAACCACCCAAGGATTACGCTCCACAGAAGGGCTCACTGAATGCACAGTTCACTAAGGCCTTCAGGAATGCACCAGTGATAGGGGCACTGGCACCACTAAGAAGTTCAATAATAGCAATTCTCTGAAAACCAGGAACAACAGAAGGAGAGGTATTTACATAAGTGGGAATTGTTAAAACTCAACAAATTGAGAGGTAACAGCGTGCTGGCAGCCCTTGCAGCCCTCACTTGCTCTGGTGGCCTCCTCAGCCTGGGCGCCCACTCTGGCTGCGCTTGAGGAGCCCTTCAGCCCACCCCTGCACTGTGGGAGCCCCTCCCTAGGCTGTCCGAGGCTGGAGTCAGCTCCCTCAGCTGGCGGGGAGGTGAGGAGGTGTGGAGGGAGAGGTGCGGGAAGGAACCGGGGGCATGGTGCTTGCGGGCTAGCACCAGTTCTGGGTGGGCGTGGGCTCAACAGGCCCCACCCTTGGAGCTGCCAGCCGGCCGGCACTGCCGCCCGGCCCAGTGAGGGTCTTAGCACCAGGGCCAGCAGCTGCAGAGGGTGTGCTGGGTCCCCCAGCAGTGCTGGCGCTGCTCTCGTGTTCTCCCCGGGCCTCAGCTGCCTCCCTGTGGAGCAGGACTCAGGACCTGCAGCCCACCATGCTTGAGCCTCCCCAACCATGCGGGGGGCTCCTGCACAGCCGGAGCCTCTCCTACCGGTGCGGCTCCCTGCTCCATGGTGCCTGGTTCCATCCACTACCCAAGGGCTGAGGGGTGCAGGTGCATGGATCGGTACTGGCAGGCAGCTCCACCTGTGGCCGCAGTGCAGGATCCACTGGGTGAAGCCAGCTGGGCTCCTGAGTCTAGTGGGGCCCTAGAGAACCTTCTGTCTACCTAAGGGATTGTAAATACGCCATTCAGCACTCTGTGTGTAGCTCAAGGTTTGTAAACACACCAATTAACACCCTGTGTCTAGCTCAAGGTTTGTAAATGCACCAATCAGCACTCTGTATCTAGCTAATCTAGTGGGGACTTGGAGAACTTTTGTGTCTAGCTAAGGGATTGTAAATGCACCAATCAGCACCCTGCTGAAACGGACCAATCAGCTCTCTGTAAAACAAACCAATCAGCTCACTGTAAAATGGACCAATCAGCAGGATGTGGGTGGGGCCAGACAAGGCAATAAAAGCAGGCTGCTGGAGCCAGCAGTGGCAACCCACTCAGGTCCCCTTCCACTTTGTGGAGGGTTTGTTCTTTCGCTCTTTGCAATAAATCTTGCTGCTGTTCACCCTTTGTGTCTGCAGTGCCTTTATGAGCTGTAACACTCACTGTGAAGGTCTGCAGCTTCACTCTTGAGCCAGCAAGACCACGATCCCACCAGAAAGAAGAAATGCCGAACACATCTGAACATCAGAAGGAACAAACTCCGGACACGCAGTCTTTAAGAATTGTAACACTCACTGTGAGGGTCTGCGGTTTCATTCTTGAAGTTAGGGAGACCAAGAACCCACCAATTCAGGACACAAAATGACAAAACCACCAAGAAGCCTGGCGATGAGAGCCTGAACACCAGAAACCAGAAGGTCACACAATAAAGATAGGTAAGCTTCATCCAATGGGAATTGAGAAAATGGTTCAAAGAGCGTGGATGAAGTTTCGAAGAACAAAATAGGCATGTAGTCAACAACAGTCTACCAAAGACATACAAGCAGAAAGAGGTAAGAACCTAGGAACAAGAGATTAATGGCAGGTACCCAACCAAAAAGTCATACTCCCTCATTCAGTTCTCAGGCTGAAGCCTACTTCCAGACCCAGAAACCATGGACTGAAGAAATGGCTCTGTTCCTGAGTGGAAGACACCTCTAGTAAAGTGGCATATCCAGATAGTTCATATTATTATACACAGAGTCTAAGTTAACATTAATACCTAGAACCCCAAAGCATCATCCTGGGCCTATTGGTAGAGTCAGAGCTGATAAGGGCAAGGTAATAAATGAAATCCTTACAATATGAACCTGGCTCATATTCAACCCAATGGGTCTGAGAAACCACTCAGTGGTTACTTCTTCAGTCTCCAAATGTTTAATTGGAATTGATTTAGTTGACAATTTGCTTAGACCCCACATTAGTTTATTGGCCTCTGGGAAAAGAGTTATCTCCCTAGGGAATACCAAATAGAAATGGCTTCATTCCCCCAGTCAAAATGATAACCCACATACAATATTTAATGGATATGGATAATGGTAGAGACTAGTATCACGACTTGCGTTAGTTTGTTAGAGCTACCATAACAAAATACCACAGGCTGGGTTGCTTAAACAACAGAAGTTTATTTTCTTACAGTCGCAAAGCTAAAACTCCAACATCAGTGTATTAGCTGGTTTGATTTCTTCTGAGGCCTCTCTCGTTGTCCTGCAGATGGCCATCTTCTCTCTCTCACTGTCCTCAAATAGTCTTTTCTCTGTGCATTCACACACCTGTTTAAATCTCTTCTTCCTATAAGGACAACATTCATATTGTATTAGGACCTACCCTAGAATCTTATTTTACTTCACATACCTCTTTGAAGGCATTTTATCCAAGTAAAATCACATTCTGTGCTACTAAAAGGACTTCAACATACAAATTTGAGGGGACACAGTTTAGCTCATACCACAACTAAAGTATAAAAAGCTGCAGGGGTGGCATGTGGTCTCTATTATAAGATCTCTATTTAATTCTCTTGTCTGACCTCTGCAGCCACTGTGTGAATCCTGGCAATGACAGTAGAGAGTGATTGTTACTTAAGTGCAACAAAGGAGCAATCTGATAGGAGAGGCCATGCCAGGCATAATAATATTGCTCGTGTACATTGAAAAGACCTCAGGTACATGGTATTTGGCCATTGATTTCTTGACCAATTTCTATTTAAATTAGAAAAAGCATCAGGAAAAGTTCATATTCACTCGGGACAGACAAAACTTACAGTTTTGTGTCAGGGCTCTGTTAAGTTGCTCACCGTCTGTTATAACATAGTCAGAAGAGACCTGAACAACCTGAACATCCCACTAACATTATAATGATTAATTACACCCATGGAATCATGCTAATTGGATAAGATAAGCAAAAGATTGTCTTGGTGAGACAAATGTGCTCCAGAGAATGTGAGATAAATCCTGTGACTATTTGGAAATCTAACTCTTTTTTAGGAGACCAGGGGCCAAGAGTGTGCTGTGACTTCCTTTTCAAACTGAAAGACATATTATTGTGCTCTGGATTCCTTGTCGTACTAATCATGCTCTGGATGATACAGCAAGTAATAAGGAAGGCAGCCAGTTCTGAGTGGTCCCCAGGTTGGGAAAGGGCTTTTTGAAAGATCCAAGCTGTAGTGAAGGTAGCTGTACGGGTTGGGTCATACAATTCAGCAGATACTTTGGTGAGTCATCTATAGCGGAAAAATATACAATATGGAGCTTATAGCAAATCCCAATTAGAGCATCACAACAATTTTTTTTTTAGATTTGGGAACAAGGCCATCTATCTGCACCAAAAAATTATATTCCTTTTAAGAAACAGCCCTAGCAGAGACAGAAGGTTTGCTCATAGTGCTCTAAGTGACAGTGTATACAAAAGTACCCATTATGAGTCCAGTTCTGTAAGACCTAATAAATCATAAATTTTATCAGGCCCAGCATTTTACCATAATAAGCAGGAAAGGTGTATCTGGATTAAGCCTTAGTAGAACAAGAAGGAAGGCATCAGTAAGTTATATGAGCAAATATCCCAGACCCTCCTATCGCCTAACAGCTCTGTTATGTCCCTTTCCCAGTTTATACTTGGGGCTGCACTGGAGAGCAAGAGGTCACATGCAACCAGCTGCAGGTGGAGACTCCATCTCAAAAAAAGAAAAATCAAAATTATATTTTAAAAATGTGATCAAGTCAGGTTTATTACAGGGAAATGAGGATAGATAACATTTTTAAATGGTTTCACATAATGACAATAATTGCAAATAAAGAATATACCCTCAAAAAATATATGCACTGCATGAAGATATCTGCACTCCTATGTTCATTCCAGCGTTATTCACAATAGCCAAGATATGAAAAAATCTTAGGTGTCAATCAATGGGTAAATGAATAAAGAAATGGTGGCACCTGTATACATGTGTGTATATATATAATGTATGTATATATATTTATATATATAATATGTGGTATAAATTTATATATAACACACAATGGAATATTACTTAGCCTTTAAAAGGATAACTATCCTGCCATTTGCAACAATATAGATAAATCTGGAGGGTATTATGCTAAGATAAATATGCCAGGCAAAGAAAAATACTGCATACTCCATTTATATGTGTAATCTTTAAAAAGCTGGGTATATAGAAACCGAGAGTACAACTGTGGCTACCAGGAGCAGGAAGGGAGGGGAGATGTGGAGATGTAGGTCAAAGGGTACAAAAGTACGTTTATGTAGGATGAATACATCTAGAGATTCAATATATGGCATGAGGACTATAGTTAATAATTTTATACTAGAAATTTGCTAAGAGTAGAGTTTATATGCTCTTACTGCAGACACACAAAAGTAACCATGTGAGGTGAACATGTTAATTTGCTTCACTATAGTAATTATTTCGCTAAATACATGCATATTAAAACAGCATGTTGTGCATTTTAAATATATATAGTAAAACAGGAAAAAAGAACATAAGTTTCAGATTCCATTCCGGAATAAAAAGTATGGGTAACGTTGAAAAACAAAAACTGAAAAGTTCTAAAACTCATATAAATTTTAATGAGGTATATAAAAGTTTTGACAACACCCAAAAAACTTCCATGAATATAAAGATAATATGTACCAAATTAATGTAAAAATAATGTAAATATTTAATTAAAAATAGTCTTGTAAAGGAAGTAAACACATTGATTTGGTTGAAAAAAGTCAAGTAAACATATATTGATTAATAGGAATTAATGAAGAGGTCTTTAAACTATCAGATAACTAGAAAAAACTTAAAAAACCAGAACAACTTCCCAAAGTATATAGATGAACTGTTCATATTTTGATGCCTACCTTACATCTTACACTAATGTACATTTCAGATATTAAATGAGCAAACATCAAAAATAAAAGAAAAAAAGCTAAACTACAGAAAATATAAATTAGAATATGCATATATCTGTTCATCGACACAAGGAAGTTTTCAAAATTGGATATAAATAAAAATATAATATCAGAAAATAGTTGGTAGAAATCAAAATGTGACATTTTCAACATGATAGAAAATCTAGCGTAAACATAAAAAGCAAAAGAATGTGAGAGACACTATTTGTCACATATCTAACAGACCATAAACCAGTCTTAAAGTTGTATACAAACAGTGAATGTTCCAGCTGAAACTTGGAAAAGTTAATGAGTACACACAATTTGAAAGGCTAAAAATATATAGCAATTAATTATGCTAAAATATATTTCACTTCATACTTAGAATAAATCAGAAAAATCAATCATTTTACATTTCTCCTTTGAAAAGACAATTATTTATCAAACATGATAATAACAGGATTAGTGATTGTGCCAAAAAATATAAAATGGCCCATATGCAAAATTTTCCCTTCTATACTTTTTTTCTTAGGAACTACTAGTGCCTTTATATGAAACAATATTCACTAAGTTTTGTTTCGATTATAAGAATTAGAAATAGTGTACATGTTCGAAAATAGCAAATTAGTTAAATACATTTTAATGTAACCCCATCGTAGAAGCTACATTTTAACAGAGATTCCAATGAGAAATCAAAAAATGTTCACATTTCCTTGCGTGAAAGTTTAAATGTGCAAAGTTGAATTTGCACTTGTTTCTATTTTTTAAAATAAGATCATATGAATATGGGTGAAGATCATATAGACATATATATATATATTTTTATATATTAAGTTCACATTGTTTTTTTCTAGGTGAGTGGCTTATTGATGTGTTTGAATAAAATGTGTGTACTGGGAGTGGGCAGAATCAGTTCTCAGATTTCTACAAGCTTCTTTGGTAAGAGATTAAGTGAATAGACAGACATAATGAAAAAAAAAAATCCCCTGGGACCACCTTTCTTTTCCTGTAAGGAAATAGAATGATCATTTTCATTGAGAGCTATTTGGTAAAGCAAAATTACTTGCTTGATTTTTATCCATCAGAAAGCTGTTATATACCCAAAATCAGTCAGAATAAAAAGCACCACATAGGGTTCTTTAGGTCTCTGCATGCTATACAAATGTTGGCATGGCTTTTTTTTTTTTTTTAAAGAGCAGCACATGGTGATAACTACATAAAATGATTCCCGAACTCCAGTAAAATATTGGTATTGGGACACTGGTGATTGCAGAGCTAGCACTTTTAGCAAACCAAAAAGGCAGAAACACTAATATTTATTCTAGGAAAGAGACAAAATGTGTGAACAAAATTGTGTTAAAAATGAACCTTCTACAAAAGAAAGCAAGATCAACACTGAAATTAAATAACTCTTCTATTTAATATATTGCGACATTATATCTACTCACCACCAATACGACATTTTTATGCGTTGATAGACTAAATAACTTCCCAATTCTTTAATATAAAAATATTTCTCCATTAATGAGTCCCTGATATGAACCAGTTTTTAGTACATTTTGGGGTGGGGGAAGTGGGTAGTGAGTCAGGAATGGCAAGGACTGGAGAATTTTCTGAGGCATTGTTACATGGAGAATGTAGGTTTTAACCTTTGTGAAATCACAGAATCATTAACTTTGACTTTACTATTATGCGCAGAATTTCTCTCCTCTCTCTTCTGTCTTGCCCCCAGTAGAGAAGTTCAACCTTTTAATATTTAACAAGTCTATTTCTGGGCTATTAAGAGAGATTAAGAAGGAAGCAGTGAAAAGCAATGTTATTAATTTGCTCTGAAATTTAGTAGCAGCTAGAGGCTGAGCTGGGGATCAAGTGTTAGGATTTATAGTTACAAGAATAACTTGCCCTGCTGCTCCCTCACTTTCTCCATGCACACACATATGTGTGCATGCACATACATACATATGTGCAAATATATACATAGCACACACCCACACCCACACCCTCACACCCCCTCCACACACATACACACACAATGTTCAGTTGATATTTAGCAGACTGCTTTGGGGAATAAAAGATATTGATACTCTCAGTTTCTAGGCAGATAATAAATATGGAGAAAAGAGTAAAAACATCATTGTTTCACAAGTCGGTGCAGAGAAGTATCTCTAAATAAAAACGTATTTTAGTGCTTTCTGTTCCTCTGTGGGACAGAAAATAGGAGGTCCAAATGCCTGAAATATCTTTATAGATTCCAGGCTTAGGAAGTATTGGTGCAGGGCCAAAATATCTCTATCAAGGGAGGGGTATGGTCTTGTTAGACAGCCACTGAATTCTGATCAAGCAATTGTAAGTTGAAATAACATATTTGAGAAGATAAAGTACATTTGTTTAAGAGGGGAAGAGGAGAACAGTAACCTCAGGCTGGACATATAGAATTATGAGTAAATGCAGGATGAGGAGGAGAAAGGCAGAAATGTGAATTGTTGGACTTAGCTTGAAAGTGGAAAAGGCAGCAACCAGGAAACTTCCCAGGATATGGTTTTGAAGATGCCAACTGATTGCCAAAGTTGATGACTTAGTAATATTATTTGGAAGACCTCTAGACCCCTCTAGGTTTATCTGTCTGCCATAAGGCCCCTCCCATTAGTAGCCTCCAAAGCACATTCAGTTTGGTTCTTGAGACCTCTAATTTGTCTTGTGGAAAAATGACACATCAATAAAAACCCATTACTCCAATCAATATTTCAGGAAGCCTGGAGAGTATATGCAAGCTACTGACAATCCATGTAATAGCCCCAAAGGAAAGGTGGGCATTACTTTCTAGCCATTTTATAGACATCGATATTCCATCAGAAAATATCACACCTATCATTTCACTAACAAAGAAGTGCTGTTTGATTGAGGAAACTATTGATAGCCTAGTGAAAAAGAAATGACACATCCAGGGGAAAATGATCATTTTTAAACAAATATCCCACACATTAGTGTAGAATAATTACTGGAGAAGAGGTATCTTTAGAAAAACTGAAATCTCAAGGTCTCTGTAAATGATATTGTGACCAAGTCCAGCTCTTATAAACTCATTCTAATACTTCCACTTTTCAATATTGACCCTTCACCACCATCGGATTGTTTCTTCTTGTTCATAACAGATTTATTTATGTATTTAGGAGTATACATGTTTTGAAAACATTCTCAGAGCGTATTACTTTAGCTTCTTCTTCTCTTATATACTTATGTATTCAACCATCTGTCTGTCTCTCTACCTAGCTTTTTAACTGCCTACTAAACTACCTATGCTCTATCATCTATCCATCTATCTCATTATCTTTTTGTCATCTATCTATGTCTACCTTTATCTTAGCAAGAGTTGCATATGATAAACTTTAATACAAATTATATTTCCTTGGTTGTTTATAAGATTTTGAAAGCTCTACAATCTTCTATTGAATAATGACAAGTGTTTCATTTCCTATTATTAACAATTCTCTACTTTAGAAACAGGTAGAAAATCTTTATGCTTCTCTTTGTGATTTTGTATCTTTTTAAAACATTTAGGTGCATTTAAGGTGATATGCAAAACCAAGGAATTTTTGGTAAAATAATATCAGGATCATTTTATACAGAGATTGTCACTAAATATGACTATCATTATTTGTCTTGTTAGGTGTAAAGCCTCTTGGTTAGTTTTAGTGTTAGCCTGAACTCAAACATTTACCCTTACTGGAAACTTTAAGCTTGTGGTCAAAATTATTCTTATTTAAGTGAATCTACTATCATCGGAGTTAAATTAATTTTATTCTTGATAGGATGAGACTATTTTTCTTATTAAGTTAAACTCAGTTTAAGGCATTTGCACCATACTTAACAATAAAGATGAAAATTTCTGAGGTAGGATTAGATCTGATAGCTTTATATTTTTAAAATCTTCATTGTTAGTTTTAATCTTTCTTGTATATTTCTCACAAAATTCAATTCAGCGTTTGAGGCAAGTTTAATTACTGAACACCTCGGTGTACAACAAACTTTAAACTATGTTTAAAAATACCTGTGAGATGTGAGGAAGCCATGTAGAATGTTATAGGAAACCATACACGGGAGATTAAAATGAACATTATTTACTCAAGGGGAAAATGTGTAATTCCTCTTGAGATTTGCAGAATTATTTTATATGGTCTATAATCCTTTTTAATATTATAAAACATATAATTCTTGGAACTGTAAAGGTATTTAAAGCAAAAATGTTTAGAAAATATGTATTGCTTATTTCCAATTTATATCTGCATTTACTATGTTTTATAGATTGCTAATATTTTTCTAATTTATACACTATTTCAAAAGTTTTAATTCATCAGAAATATTTTATAAATATGAAGCTTGTTTTATATCTTCATATCTAATCTTTTATCTCAAGAAGTAGATATATATAATTATAATAATATTGTCAGTGCATATTTTACATTCCCCTATCTCCATATTTCTAGGTAAGTGGAAAGAGAAGGGTATGGCACTGGGAATCAAGAGGGAAGAGGGGAATTTTTTAAAGTTTAGTGGTTTCTAGAATGAGAGAGGTGAAAAAATGGAGAAAGGAAAATAAAAAATATAAGGCCCTTTTTAGATCAAAATGCCTGCTATTGGGGTTAAGAGAACAGAAATGACTAGAGATATACGATAGATAGATAGATGATAGATAGATAGATAGATAGATAGACAGACAGATAGATAGATAGAGATATACGATAGATAGATGATAGATAGATAGATAGATAGATAGATAGATAGATAGACAGACAGATAGATAGAGATATACGATAGATAGATGATAGATAGATAGACAGATAGATAGATAGATAGATAGATAGATAGATAGATAGATATAGATAGATAGATAGATGATAGATAGATAGATAGATAGATAGATAGACAGACAGACAGACAGACAGATGTTATGGGCTAAATTGTGTTTCTTCCAAACTCACATGTTGAAGCCCTAACTCCCAGTACCTCAGAATGTGACTGTATATAGACATGGGCCGTTAAATAGATAATTATGTTTAAATAAAGTCCTTAGTGTAGGCTCTAATTCAGCCTTATTGGTGGCCTTGTAACAACAGGAAATTTGGACATACAAAGAGACAGCAGGTGCATGCATGCACAGAGGGATGACCATGTGAGAGACACTAAGAGAGCAGCTGTCTGCAAGCCAAGGAGAGAGGCCACAGACACCTTGATCATGGACTTCCAGCCCCCAGAACCGTGAGAAAATCATTTCTGTTGTTTCAGCCATCCAGTCTGTGGAACTTTGTTATGGCAGCCCCAGCAAACAAATACAATAGATATTTGCCCCGTCTTCCCCATTTGGGATTCTGTGAGAAGACCTTTTAGAATGTGTCTCTGTCAATCTGGAGCAGGCTCAACAGAGAAATTTGCTACCAGGATTTATGCCTCAAATTTCCCCAAGCTCCTGTAATTTAGAAAGGAGAGGTTTTCCCTTTTTTTCTGTGTGCTCCTTGAGAGAGACACAGAAAGTGGCAATGGACCTGTTATTGTGACGATCCCCCACTGAGGTAAGGGGTAAGGTGACCCCAGAGTGGAGGCTGTGGGGTAGGATGGCATAAGTCTTACATACAATAGAAAATGTGACTGAATCACAAAATCCTGCAGGGTCGGCCAGAGCTGATCAGTAGAAGCTGGCAGGGAACCTGGTATTTAATATGACATATTGCCACAGATACTACCAAAGCCCCAGAGGAGGAGAAAAGGATGAACATTTGGCTCCAAGGACACCATCGCTTGGAAGTGGAGGCAAGTAAGCTTTCCCTTAATACAGATGCCAATTTGGGAAGAAAGAGAGAAGCAGAAATCCTTTAAAGCTATGTATTTACAAGTTACTAAATAGAATGTTTAAAATGGAAGATATTATGATGTTTTAAAATCACAGCAGTGAGTCAGCTGTCCCTACAACGCCCATAGTACTCTGGACTAAGAGGACTCAGATATAAGAGAGAGAACTTGTTTCTTGATTTAGTCAAGTATACAATCAAATAAATCACAATTCCCTATATAAGCCCAATATTTGTATATAAATATAGGGCCCCACTACAAGTTCATGCTTCTCTTTTGTTCAACTCATAACTAGGCCATTATAAGTATTTGAGCAATTGAAGTTGCTACATCAATGATGTTTGAGTTGATATTAAAATAGCACCATGTATTTTATATTTTACAAGAAATTAAGTCTGACAGATGGAAGTAAACAAGTCTAGAAGGGTGACTAATCACTAACCCACATTGAATGGTGTTACTAGAGGAGCTTAAGCACTGTCAGTGTCAGCTACAAATCTCTTAGCAAATGGAGTGAATGTGTCTTCAGTGTGGAAGCAAAAATAAAGTCAATTATAAGAAGTTGAGGAAGTGGAGAAAGGAAAAGAAGAACATGGAAAAAAGTATAAAACAAAAATTAATAACTACTATGGCTCACCCCTCATTTAAGTTATAAAATTGCAAAATATTCCCACAAAAAAACATATTTGTAAATCTTCATTCCTTAAAGATCTATGACAGGAGTTAGCAAACCACAGTAGATGGGGAAATCAGAATTTCCATCTAAAGTTTTATTGGAATACCGTCATGCCCATTATTGTCAATGGCTACTTTATCACTACCAATGGCAAAGTTAAGTAGTTGCTGCCGAGACTTACACCTCACAGTGCCTAAGTATTCGCCATTTGGCCCTTTACAGGAAACGTTTGCCAACTTCTGTCCTAATTTTGGAGGTCCTATTTTTATATGGGAATATAACTGGTTTCTACTTATACATTTTCCATACCAAAACACAGATATCAACTTGATTTGAGGCAGGTCAATAACTCCTTTTTCTTCCTTATTGTCATTTTGGCAAAAGGACCCGAAATTCCAGCTGACAGTATCAGCTTCCAATATTTGTCCACTAATATTAGAAGGATTTTTATTTATATTGCCATGATTTTACACCATCAAATGCAGAGTTGTTATGGTGGAAATGAAAATGCTTGTATGTCATTGGATTCTCTACCATTATTTTACTTTTTGGTGGTAAGTGACGTAAACAAATATTTCTAACTCTCTGATTTCTGGGCATAAGACAGATTATAATTCTGGCTTTCTTGTGTTTGGGAGAAGCCATGTGACAAGGTGTGGCAATGAAATGTGAGTGGAAATGATATGTACCACTTCTGCAAAACATTCTACTATATGAAAACCCCAGGTCAGTGTGATGGTTAATATTGAGTGTCAACTTGATTGGATTGAAGGATGAAAAGTATTGTTCCTGGGTATGTCTGTGAGGATGTTGCCAAAGGAAATTAACATTTTAGTCAGTGAACTGCTAGTTGCACAACTACCCACAGTGTGGGTGGATACCGTCTAATCAACTGCCATTACAGCTAGAATAAAGCAGACTTGCTGAGTCTTCCAGCCTTCATCTTTCTCCCATGCTGGATGCTTCCTGCCCTTGAACGTCACATGCCAAGTTCTTCAGCTTTTGGACTCTTAGACTTACACCAGTGGTTTGCAAGGGGAGCTCAGGCCTCTGACCACAGACTGAAGGCTGCACTGTTGGCTTTCCTACTTTTGAGGTTTTGGGAGTCGTTCTGATCCACCATTGGCTTTCTTGCTCCTCAACTTGCAGAGGGCCTATTCTGGGACTTTACCTTGTGATTGTGTGAGTCAATTCTCCTTAATAAACTCCCTTTTACGAACACATATATTCTATTAGTCCTGTCCCTCTAGAGAATCCTGATTAATACAGGCATAATACCACTAATACATATCACCACTAGTACAGGCTTAATACCACAGAAATACAAAAGATCTTTCAAGCCTACTATGAACACCTTTTTGAAACAAATCAAAATGAAAACACAACATACCAACGCTGAGGAATGCAGCAGAAACAGTGCTAAGAGGGAGGGAAGGTTATAGCATTAAATGCCTATGTCAAAAAAAAGTAGAAAGATTTTAAATTAACAATCTAACAATACATCTCAAGGAACTAGAAAAGCAAGAACAAATCAATACCCCTCCCCTCAAAAAAAACACAGAAGAAACGGAATAACAAAGATCAGAGAACTAAATGAAATTGAAAAAAAAAGTACAAAAGATAAATGAAACAAAAAGCTGGCTCTCTGAAAAGATAAACAAAATTGATAGACTATTAGTGAGATTAACTAGGAAAATAAGAGAAAAGATCCAAATGAGCTCAGTTAAAAATGAAACTGGAGATATTACAACCAATACCAAGCTAGTTTAGAAAACACCAAGCAAGATAAATACCAAAAATTTACAGCAAGGCACATCATATGCAAACTGAAACAAAAAAAAGTGAAAATATTAAAAACAAAGACTTTACAAATAGAGGAACAAGGATGAGAAGTTGCATCAGACTTCTACAAAAAAATATTCTTCAAGAGTGAAGGAAACATCTGAAGGAGTTTGTTGCCAGTAGACAGGTCATGCAAGAAACGTTAAGAAGTACTTCAGAGACAAGAAAAGTGGTATAGGTCAGAAACTTGAATCTATGTAGAGAGAAAATATGGAGAAGGGACAAATGAATGTAAAGTGAAGTATTTTATTTTTATTACTCCTAGTGCATCTAATAGAGTAATGTTTGTTCAAAGTAATAATACCATCAATATTTTAGGTAATTATAGCATATAGATAAATAAAATGAATGACAATAATGTTACACCAGTGCTACCTGTGAATCAGTAGGTTATAATGTAAGAGTTAACTTAGAGTAGGCCAGGCACGGTGGCTCACGCCTGTAGTCCCAGCACTTTGGGAGGCCGAGGAGGGCGGATCACAAGGTCAGCAGATCGAGACCATCCTGGCTAACACGGTGAAATCCCGTCTCTACTAAAAAATGCAAAAAATTAGCCGGGCGTGGTGGCAGGCGCCTGTAAGCCCAGCTACTCAGGAGGCTGAGGCAGGAGAACGGCGTGAACCCAGGAGGCGGAGCTTGCAGTGAGCTGAGATCTGAGATCAGGCCACTGCACTCCAGCCTGGGCGGCAGAGCGAGACTCCGTCTCGGTGGGGAGGGGGAAAAAAAAGAGTTAACTTAGAGTAGTTGTAAATGTATATTGCAAACTCTAGGGCAATACTTAAACATGTTTATTTATTTCCTTTATTTTGTATTTTCTTTTCAGGACACAATTGATTGGACTGTGTAAATACCTTTAAATATAAATTATTTTCTATGAAAGGAGAGAAAATGAAAACACATTAAAATGCTCTATTAAGAATAAAGAAGGCAGTAAAAGGAGGGACAGTAAAAAGTGATTCAAATACACCATCGTCAGAGACTGTCAGAATGGAAACAAACAAACAAAAGCCAATACACAATTATATGCCATCTACAAGAAACCTATCTTAAATATAGACACAGACAGATTAACGTAAAAGGATAAAGAAGAAAATATTATACTAACACTTGTGTAAAAAACACTGGAGTAGCTGCATAATTGCAGAAAAAGTAGAATTCAGGACAAGGAAATTATCACAGATAAATAGGAGCATTAATAAAGAGGTTAATTTTATAAGAATGCATAACAATCTTTAGCATGCATGCACCTAACAACAGTGTCAAAATACATGAGGCCAAAAGTGATGAAATCTGTAAAAAGGAATAGGCAAATTCACAATTAAATTTGAAGACGTTAACATCTCTCTGTCAGTAATTGATAGATCCAGTGAGCAGAAAATCAGTAAAGTTAGAGAGGGAGTGAACAGCACCCCCAATAATAAAGGGTGTCTAAAGGATACTTATAGAATACTTCATCCAATAACAAAAAAATATAATTTTTTTTCAAGCTGACATGGATCATTCATGAAAATAGACCACATTCTGGGTCATAAAAATATACCTTAACAAACATAAAAGAATAGAAAATATACAAAGGTACAAAGCATGTTCTCAAAACACAATGCAATTAAACTAGAAATCAAGAAGAATAAGATAGCTGGCAAATCTTCAAATATTTGAAGATTAAACACACACTTCCACATAATACAGTATTAAAAAAAAAAGCCTCCACGGAAATTTTAACATTGGAACTAAATGAAAATGAAAACAAGACTTTCCAAAACTTATTAGATACAATGACAGTATTGCTTGAAGGAAAATTTATATCATCGAGTATATATTAGAAAAGAAGAAAGTTATAAAAATCAACAGTCTAAGGTAGCACATTAAGAAAAATATGAACCTAAAGAAGGAGAAAAGAGATAATAAAGGTTAGATTAGAAGTCAATGTAATTGAAAACAGGAAATCAATAGAGAAAGTGAATAAAAACAAAAAATTTTTTTTCTTTTGAGAAAGATCAACAAAACCGATAAATCTTTACCAGGGTAACAAATAAAAGATATATATACAGAGAGAAAAACAAAGTGCTAATATCATAAATAAGACAAGGGCTTTTACTAAGGATTTAATGACTACTAAAAAGATAATATTATAATACTGTGAACAACTTTGTGCCCAGAGATTAGATAACTTGGCTTAAATAAACAGATTTCTTAGAAAACACAAACTCTCAAAATTTATAATATAAGAAATCTATAATGTGAGTAGGGCTGTACTTATTAAGGAAATTGATTAATAATTACCTTACAAAATTAAAACAGAACAAAATACCAGGTCCATACGATTTTACTTGCAAATCCTACTAAATATTTAAAGAAGAAATTACATTAATTCTCTATGATCAGTTTCAGAAGATAAAATTGGGGTGAAATGCCCTAATGCATTCCATGAGGCCTGTATTATCCTAATACCAAAACCAAACAAAAATATTACAAGAAGAACAACTACGGACCAATATATCTCATGAACATGAATGTGAAATCTTTAGTTAAATACTACCAATATAATACAACAATGTATACAAAGAATTATACACAGTTATCAGGTGGGACATATTAAAGTTATTCAATAGAGGCTGAGATTTGATTTATGCCATCACATGCCAAGGGACACCTGGGGCTACCAGAACCTGGAAGAGGAAAGGAAGAATTTTTTCCTAGAATGTTTGTAGGGAGCAGAGCCCTGCTACAATCTTGATTTCAGACTTATAATCTCCAGAACTGTGAGATAATACATTTCTGGGATTTTTTTTAAGCCAGAAATCATGTGGTAAATTATTTTAGCAGTCACAGGAAAAGAATTCAAAGCCTAATTAATTAATTCAAAAATTTAATTGAATTTTTTTAATTTGTATAACTGTATGGGATACATGCGCAATTTTGTTGCATGCATCGGTTGGATAGTGGTCAAGTCAGTGCTTTTAGGGTGTCCATAACCCAAATAACATACTGACTTATATTCATCCTCCCCTCTCCCACTCCCCATTCTTCTGAGTTTCCATTAGCTATCATTTCACTCTGTACATTCACATGAACCCATTTTAACCACGTAATTATAAGAGAGAATATGTGATATCTGTCTTTCTGTGCCTGGGTTGTTTGACTTAAGATAATGACCTCCAGTTCTATTCATGTTGCTGCAAAAGACATAATTTAACTTTTTTGACTCAGTAGTATTCCATAGTACATATATACCACATTTTCTTTATCCAACATCTGTTAATGGACACTTAGGTTGATTCTATATTATTGCAGTTGTGAATAATGCTGTGGTAAACATACTAGTGCAGATATGTTTTCTAGCTAATGATTTCTTTCCCTTTGGGTACATACCCAGTAGTGAGATTGCAGAATCATACTGTAGTTCTATTTTTAGTTCTTTGAGAAATATCCATACACTGTTTTATAAAGACTGAACTAAATTATATTCCCACCAACAGGGTATAAGTGTTACCTTTTCTCCACGTTCTCGCCATCTTCAGATATTTTTGTCTTTTTAAACAATAACCATTCTGACTGGTGTAACGTGATATACCACTGTGGTATTGATTTGCATTTTCCTGATGACTAGTAATGTTGATAAATTTTTTATATACCTGCTGGACATCTGTATGTCATTTTAAAAAAGTCTATTCATATACTTTGCCCACTTTTTAATAGACTTATTTTTGTTGTTGAGCTGTTTGATTTGTATATTCTGGTTGCTTAGTCCCTTGTCAGATGAATAGTTTGAAAATATTTCCCCTCATACAACAGATTGTCTCTTCACTCTGTTGATTATTTTGCTATGCAGAAGCATTTTAGTGTAATTAAGTCCCATTTGTCTATTTCTGCTTTTGTTGCCTAAGCTTTTGCAGTCTTAGTTATAAAGTTTTTGCTTAGACCATTATCCAGAAGAGTTTTCTCTATATTTTCTTCTAGTATTGTTGTACTTTCTGGTCTTAAAATTAAGTATTTAATTGATCTTGAGTTGATTTTTGTATATGGTGAGAGGTAGAGGTCAAACTTTATTCTTCTGCCTATGAGAATCCAATTTTCCCAACACCACTTATTGGAGAGGGTGTCCTTTCCCCAGTGTATTTTTGTTAGCTTTGGCAAAGATAATTTGGCTGTAAATATGTGGCTGTTTCTGGGTTCTCTATTTTTTCCCATTGAACTATGCATATATTTTTCTTCCAATACTATTGATGGCAGTGGTGGCATGTCTGAAGCGGCTGCTGTGAAGACACTGGCTGCACACTCCATGGAGCTGGTGGGAGCCAGGAACAAGTGGGAGCCCTACCCTCCTGGGCGCAGCTGCAACCACCCAGCCATGGCTGCAGACCCATGCATCCCTGTACTCTCGGGGGCCTGGGAAGTACCCACTGCCCCTGCAGGCTCAAAAGTGCCTGCTCCCACTGCCTCGTTTCTCCGCACTCCTGGTGCTTGCTTGAATTTCAGAGCAAAGTTGAAGCCGAGCCCAGGTGCTGTTGTGAGCCGGCTGGGTGTGTGCATGCTCAGGGCAGCATTGACACACCAGCTCCCCTGTCACCTCAGCCCTGTCTGAAACGTTGGGCACCAGTGAGCTCAGGAAGGGAGGCCAGTGGGGGCTGAGGGCAGCTTGGTGCAGGACTGCAGACGTCCCTTAGCACAAATAGCCTGGGTGCTGTGGATGATATGTTGATGGTGGCAGGAGGCAGACAGGCTCCTGGGTGGAAAGAGGCAAGTTTCTGGTGAAGCCCTACCTTCACGCCAGGAACAGCCTGAAACATGGGGGTGGGGCTGTCAATTCCAGGTGAAGGCCACTGCCTGGAGTGAGAACTTATGGTGCTTTTTCCCGGGCTGCCCATGGTTTCCCATGGACCAATCAGCACACACTTCCTCCCTTCTGAAGTCCATAAAAACACTAGTCTCAGCCAGACTCACACAGACATTAGGATGACCTGCCTATGGAAAGAAGCTACTCGCTGTTGGTCTCTTCTCCACTAAGAGCTGGACACTCATCTGGATGACCTGCCTACAGAAAGGAGCTACCCACTTCAGATCTTCTGAGACCTGTTCTGTTGCTCAATGCAACTCCTCTCCACCTTGCTCACCCCCGTTGTCTGTGCACCTTATTCTTCTTGGATATGAGACAAGAACTTGTGACCTGCTGAATGGCAGGACTAAAAGAGCTATAACACAAACATGGCTGAAACACGCCTCCCCCACTCACCACATTGCGGGCAATGAGAAGGAGAAAAGATCTGTGGTCCTTTGGGGATCCCAGAACTAGAGGCTCCTGGAATCACGGCTGTGACCCCTCTTTGGGGATCTTCAGTTCCTGGAATCTCCAGGCTTTCTGGTGCCACCATGTTCCCTTCATCCAGACGCAGGTGCCTGTAACTGAAGCTGCATGCAGTACATCTGGTCCAGATGCAGCCTCCCATGGTGCTGGTACCTGTGACGGAACATTGAGCTGCCTGTGCTGCTCCAGCAGCCAGCGTGCCAGGCTGTGTGCAGTGTCTGAACCCTGAATTCACTTGTCCACACACCCCTCATCATTCCCATGCCTGACTCAGTTTCGTTTCCATTTTTGTGGAATATCTTTTTTCACCTCTTTGCTTTCAGTCTGTATGTGTCTTTACTGCTAAAGTGAGTTTCTTTTAGGCAACACACGGTTGGATCATGTTTTTTCTTTTTCTATGCATTTAGCCAATCTAGAACTTATAAATGGAGCATTTAAACTATTTACATTCAAGATTACTATTGATACGGGAAGTTCTTTCATATTGTTAAATTTTTTAGTTGTTTTATAAATTCTTGGTTTCTTTTTCACTTAATGTTTCTCATTGTGGTTTGATGGAATTCTGCAGTGGTGCCATTTGATTCCTTTCTTTTCCTCCTTTGTGTAATTGTTTTACCAGTGAGATTTATAATTCCATTGTTTTTATAATTTTTCCTTTGCTTTCACGTTTAGGACACCTTGAAGCATTCTTGCAGGACAGGTCTGGTGGTGATGAATTCCCTCAGCATTTGCTTGTTTGGGAAAGGCTTTATTTCTTCTTCATTTATGAAGTTTAACCTTGCTGGATATTTAATTCTTAGCTAAATAATTCTTAGCTAAATATATTCTTACTTGGATATATAATTCTTAGCTAAAAAGGATTTTTTGGCACTTCAAATATATATATATATATATATATATATATATATATATATATATATTCACTTAGAATATATCCCATTCTTTTTTAACCTATAAGGTTTCTGCTGAGAAGTCTGCTGTTAGTCTGATGGTATTTCTCTTACAGGTGACTGGACACATTTCTCTTGCTGATTTTATGACTTGCTCCTTGACTTTAGACAGTCTGATTATAATGTGTCATAGCAAATCCTTTTGGCCTTGTATTTTCTTGGGGACTAATGAGCCTCCTGTATATGGATCTCTAACTCTCTCGATATTCTAGGGAATTTTTCATTTGTTGTATCATCAAATAGACTTTTTAAACCTTTAGTTCTCTTATTACCCATGGAGATAATCATAATTCATAAATGTAATTGCTTTATCTTGTCTCAAACTTCTTGAAGTTTTCTTTGTCACTTTTTAAAATTCTTTTTCTTTATTTTTGTTTGACTAAATTATTTCAAATAAACTGTCTTCCAATTGTGAAATTCTTCCTTCTGCAAGGCCTAGTTTATTATTGAGGCTTTCAAGTATATTTTGGGCTCCCGTCGGTAATTTCTTTGTAGTTACAGAATTTCAGTTTTTATTTAATAACTAGCCCCTTGGTAAATTTCTTATTTACAATTTGAATTGATTTTTTTTTGTTCTTTCTATTGGTATTCAGATTTCTTTTTCATCTTATTGAACTTCTTTAAAATAAATATTTTAAATTTTTTCTCTGAGATTTTGAGAATTTCATTTTGGTTAAAATCTATTGCTAGAGAATTATTGTGTTTCTTTAGGGTGTCACATGTCCTGCTTTTTTATGTTTGCTGTGTCTTTACATCGATTTCTGCACATGTAGTGTAACAGTCGCTTTTTCCTATTTTTGAGTTTACTTTTGTTCAAGGGGGACTATTTCTGAAGATGTGTCAATGGTATTGGCTGGGTAGGACCCTTTGGCTTTCCTTCTGAATGCATATAGCAGTAAAGTCTCCATTTTATTTCTTTGCTATAAACAGCATCAGTGGCATCTGTGGTTTCCTTGGCATGTTGGAGTGGAATTAATAGTGGAGGCTGTGGAAGAGTTGTGCTGGGGACTGCAATGCCAGATGAGCCTATCTTCAGGATTCAGCACTGGCATTGGAGAGCTAGGCATTTCTATTCTTGTAATCTGGGGCAGTGTACACAGGCACCTATGTTGGCATTTCCAGTCCAGCTGATTATTGGGCTTCTGGGTGGCTTTCCCAGATGCCAGTTATGGTAGTAGTGTATCAGGTGTGTGAGTATTCCCTTGAGCCCCTGGGTTCTAGTGTGGTATGAGCAATGGCAGCAGCAGTGGTAACATTCTCTGCTGGATCCCAAGCAATGTATGCTTGTGTTGGTAGTGGTTGCAGTGGGCTGTGCAGGCTGGCCCCTAGGTCAGCATGTGTATGGCAGTTGCAGGTAGGAGACGGCTGAGGTGGAAGTGGTGGGATGTACAGGTCCAACCTCAGTGCCCCAGAAGGAGTGCTTGGTTGGTGGATTGGAATGTCCAGTCCCTCAGACAACAGACAACCCTGTATTGTCTTAGAGTGGAAATGAAGCCAGGTAGAGCTGGACTGGGCAGGCTTAAGCTCAGGCCTCACAATGGGGAACACATGTTGCAAAGTGATCCTTAGGCCTCTGGTTGCTTGCTAGGTTTAAGGGCAGTAGCTGCTACACTGAGGTCCTGCCATGGGGAGGGTGTGGCCAGCTCCAGTGGCCACAGTCTTGGCTCATGAGTGGGGGACACATGTCCTTGTCATGCCCGTCTCAATGGAGCTCATTCCCCAGTCCAGGTTATTGCAGTGGACCCAGGGTATCTGTCAGACCTAGAAGTCTGCACAATGGTCACAACTCAGCCCCAGGCCTTAAGAGTGCCCACCCAATTCAAGATCAATAATTCATGGCAGCTCGATTTCCCCTCAATCTCCAGAGGAGAAACCCCTTTCCCACCACCAGCAGTAAAAGCCCAATCCACAGTCATTTCCAAGTTCTTGCTGTAAGAGCCCACCCCCAACTTATATCCCAGTTGTGCAATCAATAGCATGAGTTTTGATAATGCCTAGGACTGATGATGCTGGTTCTCATGACAGAACACAGTCTGTTTAAAGCTAGAATAAAAAATGGCATCTTGCTGTAGCTGCTTAGGTTTCAGAAAGGGTCTGGGAACCAACGTGAGTTCTTTCCCTGGAGCAGTTCTTTCTCATAGTCTCCCAGCTGCTCCCTAAGTTAGATTCAAAGCTTAGGCGGGTAATGGAGCTCTCCTGTGGCCTTGACTGTTTGATTCCCCAGTAGGAAACTAGACCACAGAAAGATTCTCATGCACCTCTTTCCCATATTGGGGAGTCATTCCTGGTACCCAGCCAGTCCTGGCCAAGTGTGCTGCTTGTTTCTTTATCCTTTATAGTTTTGATGTTTCCTATCACTTTTCTGTTGAACTCCCATGCTGTCTCTTTGACAATAGATTCAAAGTGCAGTTATGTACACACTATTTGGTTCTTGTAAGTAGATGAAGTATACACGAAGTGGTGTTAGCCAGCCATCTTCATGAATTGGAGACATAATACTCTTAAGGTGTCAACTCTTTCCAAATTGATTTCAACCATCTCTACACACGGTTCTGAGTTTGGTCTGTAACTCAATATTTTGAATATATGTGCTAACACTCTTGTAAATATTCCTAATGTACTCAAGATTGTTGAGAGAAATCTTACCTTAGTTATTCAAGATATAATCACCTAGAATCTTTGTTAGACACAGATGCAAATGGGAAACAGATCATGATTTAACTGTATGTCCCATGTTTTAGTGCTAGTGTCAGAGCTTTATTTTAGTCAGTTCAGGCTGCTATAACTACCACTATAGACTGAGTGTCTTAAATAACAGAAAATATTTCTCACAGTTCTAGAGGCTGAGAAGTTCAAGATCAAGATACCAGCAGATTCAGTTACTGTTGAGGGCTCTCTTTATAGTTTGTAGATGGCCGACTTCCTGCTGTATCCTCATACAGTAAAAAGAAAGATTATCTTTCTCCTATCTCTTTAAAATGGCATTATCCTATTAATGAGTGCTTTGTCCTTATGACCTCATTACCTCCCAAAGGCCCCATCTTCAAATACCATCACAAGGGATAAAGGTTTCAACATATGAATTTCAAGGGACATCAGCACTTAGTTCACAGCAGAGCTCTCCTTAAAATATTCTCTCAGATGAAATTTGGATAGCAGAATTGTGACTTGGGTACTATTGCTTAGTACAGAAAATAGAAGATCCATAGCAGGCATGATATAAAAGTTAGAAAGTGATACTTGAAACAGTGAAATGAAATAGATTAATAACTGAACACTATTGGCCATCTGCATATGGCAATATATAATAAGACTAATTTTTACCAGATCTGAGCTAATTGCCACATCCTGGATTCAAATTAATAAAGTTGTAACACAATTATTTTTATGCTTAGAAATCTCCAGGATCTTTATTGCCTGTGGGATATGAGCTTTGGAGACATATTTAGTAATCTATTAAAACAGATTTTTTGAAAAATAGTTGGAACAGATGGTAGAATGAACCCAACAACTCAGCAGGGTTTATCGATTCTTAAAATTTTACAGCAGTGCTCCTTGTTGCAGATTTATGTGTTATTTTCCTAGATTTTTAAAAAGATATCTTTAAAAAATATTTTCAAAATAAATCATTCCACAATTATAACAATAACAATCAATAAAATAGGTAACCCTCTCTTAATAAATATAGGGCCATTAATAAAAGCTCTAGTATCTTATAGGTTTGAAAAGAAATCTTTACATACAGGTACTGTCATATTATATTTATAACCCTTTTTTTTTAAAAAAAAGGGAAATTTAACAAGGTATACACAGAGAAAGTACATACAATCTACAAAGCATATAACAGAGAATTCCAATACTCCTCACACTGAGTTTTTCCTATTATTAACATCTTAGGTTATTAGTGTGATAAATTTACCATGAATCAACATTGATACATTATTATTAACTAAAGCCTATATTTCATGTAGATTTCCTTAGGTTTTAGCTAATGTCTTTTTTTGTTCCCATAATCCCATCCAGGACATAACAATGCATTTCATTTTCATCTCTCTGTAGGGTCTTCTACTATGACATTTCTCAGTTTTTTTGATGACTTTGATAGTTTTAAGAAATATTGGGAAGGTATTTTACAGAATGACTTTAAATTTGGGTTTGCTTAGATTTTTCCCCTCAATGTTAGATAATAATTATCATTTTAGGGGAATGAAAATCAGAGAGGTAAAGCGCCAATCTCATCACATCACATCAAAGAAACATACTATCAATATCACTTATTACAACTGAGATTAACCTTCATCTGGATGGCACTGTGCTTGTCATGTTTCTCCACTGTAAAGTTACTATCATTTTCTCCATTTACATACCTAATTTTTTGGAAGGAAATCACTTTATGCAGCCCACACTTGAAGAAAAGAAAGTTAAGTTTCACATCTGTGAATAGAGAGTATCTATATAAATTTTTGGAATTATTTTACACAGATTTGCCTATGTCCTCTCATTCTATTTATTTATTTAGTCATTTATTTGTATTAATATGGACTCATATGCTTTATTAGTCTGTTTTCATGCTAATAATAAAGACATACCTGAGACTGGGAAATTTACAAAGAGAAGTTTAATGGATTTACAGTTCCACATGGCTGGGGAGTCCTCACAATCATGGTGGAAGACAAGAAGGAGCAAGTCACATCTTACATGGATGGCAGAAGGTAAAGAGAGAGAGCTTGTCCAGGGAAACTCCCATTTTTAAAACCATCAGATTTCATGAGACTTATTCACTATCATGAGAACAGCATGGGAAAGACTTGCCCCCATGATTCAGTTATCTCCTACTGGGTCCCTCCCACAACATGTGAGAATCATGGGAGGTACAAAATGAGATTTGGGTGGGGACACAGAGCCAACCATATCATATGCATTTATTCTATGTTTTGCATTATAATATAACTATATGAGTTATTTTATTGCTCATATTCTTCCAACTTTGGACACTGAAAGTTCTTTAAGGTGGATCCTATATCTCTTTAAAATGTCTCCACCAGTGTGTCCATCCTTACTTCCTGGCATGGCAAGAAGCTCCCTGTTCTTTGATTTCTCATACCTCAGCACTAGGATCAGCAACTTATTCATGGAACCTTGGTTATTTTTACTGGAGAATAATATTGGAAATCAAGTTCTGGGAAGTAATAGGTTCTTTTTATTTTAATGAAAAAAAAGACCCAGTAGATTAAGCTATTTAAAAAGCCCATATTACAGAAAATGGATTCAATGAAAAGTAAATATTTCACCCATATCCGCATCCTTTTCCTTTTTTAAAATGCAGCATCATTTCAGGTGTACTTTGATGTTTTGTAGACAAATATGCATCTCTCTAATCATTTTCTTGTCTATTATTTATAGTTATCTACATAGAAGGAGAGGTGGCACACTTCAGTGATCCTTGTTTCTTTTCACTAAGTTCATATAAATATAGTATTTATGTAAGTATATAGATGGCATGGGATATGCAGTCCATTGTTAAGATATGCTCTATTTTTTTAAATGAAACTCTACAAATTATGTTTAGTTTATTTCCTTCCATTTGATGTTTTGCAAGCATAACTATGATCACTATTTCATAGATTCATTAATGTGATTTTAATGGAAAGCATACATGGATGATGCTAGGGTTATATTTGGGAGCTTAATCAAAATTAGCTGAGCAGAACAACATAAGGCTTCTGAATAATACCAGGGGAAGGGTCTTGACAAAGCTTTCTCCTTGATCAAAAAGCTGTAATTGTGATATGGTTTAAACCATGTAACCCATGTTTCTTGTCCCTCCTTCAAGTCTTCTACAAACATGTAAATTATCACAGTGTGAAATCTCTTTCCTGAAATTCCTCCACAGTTTTTCAGTTATGTCCAGCCCCAACCGATCTTTTTGTAGAATACTTAGAGCTTCAAGATCATATGTGTTCAAGTGCTCTTTTTGCCTCTGAGTTTCTCCAGTAGGTGCTACTTTACATTAATACTGCATGGCAATAGTGGTTCATGACTATGTACCTCTGAGCAATATATTTTGTATCCTAACAGTGACTTATGCATATTACTTGTCTGAGCTAAGCTAAAAGCTACAATGTTTACAACGATGGTGAAAATCAAAAGTACTGATAACTCGAGATTAAGTCAGGAATGGATTGGGTTACTTCCACTTGGCAGAAACATGTATAATGAAATAGAGTAATGTGAAAATGCAGAAATAATTTTTCTTTCACAGTCAGAGGCAAAAGAAAACAGAGACATTGACTAATTTTGAAACTCAATTTTCCATTCTTTTCTCCAAGAGGAGGCTAAGTACTGAATCCTAAGCCAAGTACTGCACCCTACAAGATTGTAATTACAGTTATAATACTAGTCATTATTATCATTATTATCTGTACAGGTTATGCTTGCTTTTCTTTGGAGATCCCATATATTTTGTATGGATATTTTGTAGAAGCAAGCATGTGAATATAGTATCTGAGCACATCCACTGTGACCCTTACTAGTGTTTTCTAGAATGGTAACTCCAATGCATGGTGATATGGTTTGGCAGTGTCCCCACCCAAATCTCATCTTGAATTCTCATGTATTGTGGGAGGGACCCTATGGGAGGTAATTGAATCATGGGGGCACGTCTTTCCCCTTTCCCGTGCTGTTCTCATGATAGCAAATAAGTCTCATGAGGTCTGACGATATCAAAAGGAGGAGTTTCCCTGCCCAATCTCTCTCTTTGCTGGCTGCCATCCATGTAAGATGTGACTTGCTCCTCCTTTTCTTCCACCACAATTGTGAGGCTTTCCCAGCCATGTGGAACTGTAAGTCCAATTAAACCTTTTTCTTTCATAAATTGCCTAGTCTTATGTATATCTTTATCAGCAGCATGAAAAGGAACTAATATACATGGCCAAGAACTTTCATACTTCTTACAGCTGCCAAAGTCATATAATGAACTAATTCAGGAGAAAAATAAATAGTATTCCTTTACAAGATTTATACAAGTTGAACACTATGTATCATTTTCTGGAAGCTATTGCTACTTGGCACAGCACTGTAAACTACCAAAGCTTTAACAAGAACATGACCATTGTTGAATCTACAGTAAATGAATATTTTGCTGCCTCTGTTAGCATTTGAATACAGCCTTTGCTTTTGCTAATGCCTTCTTTTCTATGCTCATCTAAAAGACAAATATCAGCATATCTCCTCAGGAAAGGGGTGCAATACACATTTGACATGCTTTCACAGGTATATTTTAATGATCTTAAAGTATGTAATCAATGGGTTGGAAAAATCTTTACACATTGTGAATTGTTGGTATTCAGATGTTTCATTTGTAAAATTTTTACATTGTCTACCTTCAGCAGAAAAGGAACCAACATCGTATTTATGCTTACCATGTCTTACCTATTCAAACGTAAGACACAACCCAAGGTTATACAATTTGGGCATAAAACTTTAACCTCTACTGAGAAATAAACCAATTGACTTGGCAGATATTGACTCTAAAGAAGTTGGTTTCTTTGAATGTATCAGATGCACATTTTATACCTGGATAATTCACTAAATTAATATACCAAGTAACCAAACAGCATCTAAGATTGAATGAAGAGTCCCCGACTATAAATTAAAAAGTCAAGAAACACCAGACGCTGGTGAGGTAGCAGAGAAATAGGAATGCTTTTACACTATTGGTGGTAATGTAAATTAGTTCAACCATTGTGGAAGACAGTGTGGTGATTCCTCAAAGATTTAGAACCAGAAATACCATTTGACCCAGCAATCCCATTACTGAGTACATACCCAAAGGAATAAAAATTATTCTGTTATAAAAATGTATGCACACACATGTTCATTGCAACACTATTCACAATAGCAAAGAAATGCAATCAACCCAAATGCCCATCAATGATAGAATGGATAAAGAAAATGTGGTACATATACACCATGGAATACTATGCAGCCACAAAAAGGAATGAGATCATATTCTTTGCAGGGACATGAAAGAAGCCGGAAGGCATTATCTTCAGCAAACTAACACAAGAACAGAAAACCAAACACCTCATGTCCTCACTTGTACGTGGGATCTGGACAATGAGAACACGTGGACACAGGAAGGGAAACAACCACACACTGGGGCCTGTCAGGGTAGGGAAGGGAGGTGGGAGAGCATCAGAAAAAACAGCTAATGCATGCAGGGCTTAATACCTAGGTGATGGATTGATAGGTGCAGCAAACCACCATGGCACACGTTTACCTATGTAACAAACCTGTACATCCTGAACATGTACCCTGGAACTTAAAAGAAAATAAAATTAAAAACAAAACAGATAAAACTGCTAGAAAGTGTCCTACTTTCAATAAAAAAGACAGGCTTTAGATCCTCTCTATGCCTTAGATTTCATGGAATTATATTGGTATCTATGACTAATTTCACAGTTGACAGAAATATTTATCTACAATATCATTTTTGTCTTCTTGTTTTGCTTCCACAAACCTCTAAGCTTTTTAATTTAAGGACTTTCTCTCAACAACAACAAAAAAATAAAATCCCTCTGGTAAGCTCTTCCTGAGACAAAGCATCTCACCTAAAGAAAAGATATGACCTCCTGATTTTTCATAAATCTTTTACAATGGGTGTCCAATGTTCTTAAGTGGGACCAACTTCAGAAATTTCCATTGTGGAATGAAACTTGCACATTCAATCAGAGGCAAAAGCTTGCCTCTAAGTATAATCCAATTTTCTGATATTTGGCTGCGTACTTGCCAGTACATAGCCACAGAGATAACATTCCCTACATGCATGTCACTGCCTGGAAAAGGGCATCACTCACAAGGTCTTCCACTAGTCAAGTAGTCATGCATTAATAATTAATACCCCAAGATTTTTTTAACTGTATATTAGGCAGTTTATTCAAAGTTGACAAACTCGAGTCTTCGAACTATCCGTGATGGTAATGGGAAAATGCTGAGAGCCAGGGCATTGAATATTTTCACAATAAACTGAATTTAAGGCAGTACTCTTGATATAAAACTACTGAGGCAGTCCACGTCAAATGACTGACAAATGCCTGGACATCCAGGCCTAATGAGATCTAACTCAGAAGGAGTATTCTGACTCCAAAATTTTGAGACCACTGAATTAGTTGTTCTTTGGTCTGCATTGCAGACCCACCTCACGCTCTGCTCAGTCCTGCTCCTACTCTTACTTTCAACAGATTTGAGTTGGAAGGATATTACCTAATAAAGGGCTTGAATCTTAAACTCCACCTCAGAGAGTATGTTTCTTGAGAACTCAACCTGTAACACCTGACATCACTATTTAAAAACACTAATGTAAAGTCTTTATAAAATCTGAGTGTTTCAGTAGGTGAAAGCTCAGGCACAACTACTCCAGAACATGTGATGCTGAAGTCAGATGTTTGTACCTCTGTGTAGAGTAAATGTGAATGTTACAGCTATAAATACAGACTTGATGGGGGTGTCTACTTTTACTTTCTGTTATTTTTTTGAAATGGTAAAAAAAGAAAAAAAACTAACAAGTAGAGATACAACAAATACAGCCTTCCTACACTTTCATGTGATTTATATTCCTAAATTGAAACTGTGCAAAAATATTTAATATCCTCAAGAAAATGGAGTAGTGTTTTAGGCTCAAAACTCTTTTGAATAAATGTCTAGCAGGAAATTCAGATGTTTTTGCATAATATCAGAAAAATCATTTTGTGGAACTTTTCTGAACATTGTAGAGCATTTAGCATCCCAGTAAGCGCGAGTAGATCTCCAGTCATCACTGCCACAACAGTATCCCGTTTCTAAAACTTCTCCTAGATATCAGTACATTGGGAAGCAATGGTGAAAGAAATTTTACACCCCTGAAAAACATTGACAAAGATGGGAAATTACTTGAAGTATGGAGCAAATGAACATATTATCAGACTTACTTTTAATAGTCCTCCTAGCCCATTGTAATAAGAATTGTCTAAAGGCAGGTGGGTAAAAACATAATATGTACCCATTTATTGTTTATGCTTCATTTTAAAATATATTTATAGTGGCATAATTGTCAAATGATAAACTTCATATATTAAAATTGTATAATTTGGTAAGTTTTAACATATATATGTCTGTAAAATCATAACCATAATTGATACATAAACATGTCTATCATCCATGGTTTACACATTTCCCTTCATAATCTCCCCATAATAACCCTCCTTATTCCCTGCTTTCCCATCACCAGGCAACTACTGCACTGTCTTCTATCACTATAAATTAGTTTGCATTTTCTAGAAATTTATATAAATGAAGCCACCTAGTATGTATCCTTTTTGTCTGGTTTACTAATAATAATTGAAAATTGGCAAAATAATTGAACAGATACTTGACCAGAAGACATAAACATAGCAAAAAGCAAATAAGATGCTCAATCTTTTTCATCAGCAGATAAATACAAATGAAAACATGAAAAGATATGTGACACAAATACATAAGTGGTTAAAATGATAATAAAAAATAAAACCATCTCAAGTTAGAAAAGATGCAAAGTACCTGAAACAGTCAAACAATGCTTGGAGGGATGTAAAATGATATAGCTACACTGGAAAATAGTTTGGTAGTCCCATAAAATTAAACATAAAATCACCAAACAAACAGAAGCACTTTACTCATCAGATTTTAGCCAAGTAAACACTTTAGTTTATGGAAAATCCTATACAGAAATGTTTATAGTGTCATTATTTGTAGCTGTTCTCAAGCTGAAATTAACCCAAAGTTCTTTCAACTGGTAAACAGAGGAATAAATCTGGGATATCCACAAAATTGAATATTACTCAGTAGTTAAAAAAAAACTACTCAATATACACAACAATCTGCACAAATCTCAAATGAGTTGTGCTGCCTGAAATATAACAGACTCAATTACAGGGTCTAAGGATATGATTAGGTTTCAGTATATGACATCATTTATACAACATTCTGGACAAGACAAAACTACAGGAACTAGAAACGGATTGCTGGTTGACAGGAGCTGGCAGTGTGAGGAAGGGTTATACAAAGCATTAAAGGAAAATAGGGATGGGAGTGGATGAGATTGATGGAGTTGTTTTACATCTTGATTATAGTGGCAGTTAACATGATTATACACTTATTGAAACTCAGAGAAATGCATAGTCAAAAAAGGAAAATTGTATTGCGTAACTATCTTCTTTAATACAAAAAGTGGAATAAAGAGATATGCAATTATATATTAGATTTTGTATAAAGTTCAAATTTATAGCCTCCCTTTCCTTCCTTCCTTCCTTTGAGACCACTGAATTAGTTGTTCTTTCCTTCCTTCCTTCCTTCCACTCTTTCTCTCTATATATATAGATGTGCATATATCATTTGCATATACACACATATATATATGTATATACAGAGTAGATTGGCTTACTCTTGGCTTACTATATATAGAGAGGATTAGTTTACTCTTATGCTTTTTATATTTATTTCAATTTTCTAACTTTATAATATGCCAACATAATTATCTTTAAAATTATTAATTATTCTAAATTCACATATTCATTCTTATAGCCTCTACACTTTTATTTTTATTAAAATATTTTAATAATCTATGTTTCATGCCTTTAAATGTCATTTAAAATCTAATACCCTTGGTAAATAGAACAAATGGTGGATTTCGCTTTTCAAGAATAACAAAAGAAAATAAAACCCCCCATAATTATGAATTACTTAAATCACATATATGACAGAGAATATTTTCACTATATATATTCTATAAGTTATTACAGTAATCAAGTACATTTATATGTGTTTTAGGTAGTTTTATCTGTCTAAGACATCATAAAACACTAAAAATAATTACATTAAACATACAATATTTTAACAAAAAAGTGGTCTCCATATGATTCTGAAAAAATAGTGCTGTTTGTATGAGTATTTATTTTTCAGTTGAGATCTTTTAAAAGCAGCCTAATTAACACAGCATATTGTTTTATAGAATATTGTTGGAAGAATATCAAATACCATAAAGAAAACATAGAAACTTGGAAGAGAGTTTTAATGCGTATGAGATAAAAAGCAAGAAGAACATTGCTGGTTTAGTTTCTGTTAGTGCTATGTTTTCTCTGTCTTTATAGCTCCAGGATGTACACTTTTAAGAAATTTTATATACCTTATGTTTTCAGTCTCCACTTCTATAAACTGTCTTATTCTTAGCATGCTAGACTCATGATCCTGGGTATTGTAAAATACGATTGTTAAAATATTGATTTCCCAAATGGGCAAAACAAGTGGCACTACATAAATATTTTATGCTCTCTGTTGTCCTCTATCATTGCCTCCTCATTGTAAGCAAACACCTAAGGGATAGAATATAACTTCCCTCACCGTTCTGTTTACCATGGTTAGAAGAACCCTTGATATAATACTGTAGCTCTGTCTAATTTCAAGAGGTCTAAAATTTTCTTTCTTTGATACTATAAACCAATTACTATTTCTGTATAAAATAGCAAATATAGTAATATAAAATTGCTGACAAAATTTGAACTCAAAAATATCTTGTTGTTAAGTAACTGAATGTGAAAAGGACAGAAAATTGATGCCATCTAAAAGCAGCAAACATACAGAATGGCTTATGGGATTTAATTTAAACATGATATGTATAAATTTAATGAGGTAGGGGATGTATTACAAGACAGAAATTTGACTTTCTTCTTCCCATCTAATCCAATTTTTTATGCTCCAAAACTTACTGAGGACTCACAAAATCTTTTGTTTGTGTGTGCTGTGTCTATCAATATCTACCATATTGATATCAAAAAGAAATTTTTAAAATATCTAGTAATAAATTAATTAGGGAATAACAATAATAAATGTACTAGGTACTATGAATAATGATCATAGTAAAATCAGTATACTTTTATTAAAAACATCTGCATTTTTCAAAATAAAATATTCAGTGAGAAGGGAGGGATCGTTTTATACATTTGCAAATATCTGTGAAGTCATGTAGATTCTCATATTTCTTTCTTCATTCAATATTTTGTTTTAGTTGGAGTATTTGGATAAAATCTGTTCAATTATTAATGTAGTTTAAAAAGTTACAATGACCTTTTTAGGTAATTGTGAATAATATTCTTTGGTTTTCACCAAAATTCAACAAGTGATAATTTCTTAAAGATTAATTGCAATATGGGATCAGAAACCCTCTCAGTGAACTTTGGTATTCTTTGGTACTCTTTCACATTACATTACATTATAATTTCGTGGCTTGTTTGGAACTTCAAATGAATTATTTACCAATGCATATTTTCATAATATGCATTATTTAAAAAATATTAGTTCACTAAGTTATATAAATCTTTAAAATTTTAACACAGTACAAAATATGAAAAGTTCATGTTTATTAATCTCATTACCTATCTCATTAAAAAAGTTTCAAGTATTTGAAATTGCCAAGCACACAGTAGAGAATACAAGATTTCTAAAATTTTAATTGTTGCTCAAGAGCTCACATTGTATTAATGGTAATGAAGACTGCCATTTGCTTTTCTTGAGCAGTCAGTCTCTCACTTGTTCATGTTCTCAAAACTATCTGCCAAATATCAAAGTCTAAATAATCATGTTATTTTTCTTTCACTTATCAAGTAAATGTTACATTCCATAAAAACAATGGCTGGCTCACCAAGCCACTAAAAGTAGTCCACAAATTATTTTCTCTGGGACAATCACCATAATATGTACTCAGCATTAAGTACTTTAGGCGTGCTCCCTATTTCTTCACACAGAATATTAAACATGCATAAATCAGTGGTAGATACCTTTAAAAATAACAATTTTAAATTTATCATTTAGGGCATTTATTTGAACTAGAATTGAACTAGAATTTTTAATTTTATTCTAAGTGTAAGGCAGTGAAGAACGCATTGACTACACGTACACTTGGTGTCTCCACTTTGATTCATGCTGATGTAACTGCAGTTTTAACTATTTTGGCTCAATAGTACTCCATTTTGTGTAAGCATCACATTTTTTAATCCATTCATCTGCTGATGGACACTTAGATTGCTTCCAAATCTTATCTATTGTGTACAGTGCTGAAACAACTTGGGAGTGCAGATATTTGATACAGTGTTTTTCTTTCTTTCGGATATATACCTAGCAGAGGAATTGTTGGATCATATGGTAGCTTTATTTTTAGTATTTAAGGAACTTCTAAATAGTTTTCTGTAGTGGTTATAATAAGTTACATTCCTACCAACAGTGTACAAGGGTTTCCTTTGCTTTACATTCTTGCCAGCATTTGTTATTGCCTGTGTTTTGGATAAAAGTCATTTTAACTGGGATGAGGTGATGTCTCATTGTAGCTTTAGTTGGATTTTTCTGATAATCAGTGATGTTGAACACTTTTTCAGATATTTCTTTGCCATTTGTATGGTTTTATTTTTTTGAGAAAAGTCTATTCAAAAATTTTTGCCTATTTTAAAAATTGAATTATTAGATTTTTATCTATAGAGTTTTTTGTGCTCCTTATACAATCTGGTTATTAATCCGTTGTCAGTGGTAGATTGCAAAGATTTTCTCCTGTTCTGTGGTTTGTCTCTTCACTTTGTTGATTGTTTCGTTTGCTTTGTAGAAAGCTTTGTAACTTGATGTAATACCATTTGTCCATTTTTTTTTCACATCGGAACAGCTAAAATACTAAGACAAATTTCTTGGTTTTAAGAGCTCTTATCTCAAATTAATCATATAATATATCATTACTATTTTTTGAAGTAAGAAATATTACTCTATAATTAAAATTATTCAATTACTAGAATGACTCAACTAAAATGATATGATGAAGAACTGTAGCTGGCTTCCAATTACAATGGACTATGGACTAAAAAAAGAACACATAAAGTCTATATCTATAAACAAACAAAAAAAAACAACCAAAAGGACTAGACAAAACTATTTTCTGACGTTACCCAAATGCCAGATTAAGACTCTGGTCCCAGAGAGAAAGAAAACCAACAAGTTGATCTCTACCATTGCCTCAGTTTTCTTCCAGGAAACATATTCCAGAACACTCATCAAGAAAGGAGATTGTCAACAGAACATGTTAGTTACACTGACTTACAGACAAAATGATGCACTTTAGGTATAGAAGTTGCTCCAGAGAGAAGGAAGGAAGCTATATAGGAAAAGGGTTTTAAAAATAATGTAATTATTTAGACTTTGGTATTTGGCAGATATTTTTGAGAAATTAATTAATTAGATTGATGCTTCAAGAAAAACAAATAGCAATATTCATTACCAGTAATAAAATGTGAGCTTTTTTTTTTTAGATAGAGTCTCGCTCTGTCACGAGGCTGGAGTGCAGTGGTGTGATCTCGGCTCACTGCAATCTCTGCCTCCCGGGTTCAAACTATTCTCCTTCCTCAGCCTCCTGAGTAGCTGGGACTACAGGTGAGTGCCACCATGCCAGGCTAATTTTTGTATTTTTAGTAGAGACGGGGTTTCACCATGTTGGCCAGGAGGTCTTGATCTCTTGACCTCGTGATCCTCCCGCCTTGGCCTCCCAAAGTGCTGGGATTACAGGTGTGAGCCACCACACCCAGCCAAATGTGAGCTTTTCAGTAAACAGAATTGTGGAAACCTTATGTCTTCTATTGTGATCTTGGCAAATTCAAATAAACCATGTGCTTATGGCCAATTGCTTTACAACCAAAGTGCCCACATGCAATCAATAATAATGATAATAGCAATAAAATTCTCCACACCATATACAAAAATTAAATAAAAGCAAATCACAAGACCTAAATGAAAAACCTAAAACTATTTATATAAAAAAATTAGGAGAAGGGCCTCATGATCTTGGGTTAGATAAGGATTTCTTAGATTCTTCCTAAAAATTATGATCAACAATTTTAATAGACATTTTACTACAGAAGATGTATAAAAGTTTAGGACACATGTTTAAAGATGTTCAATGTCATTAATCATTAGAGAAATGCACATGAAAAACATAATAAGATACCATTACACACCCACTAGAATGGTTATGGAAGAAGGAGACAGAAAATACCAAGTGTTGGGGAAAATGTACACAAATGGGAGCCCTCGTGCATTGCTAGTGGGAATACAAAATGGTAAAGTTACTTTGGAAAACAGTTGGGCACTTGAAAATTTTGACATAAACTTATCATACAGCACAGCAATTCCACTCATAGAAATCTACCAAAATAAGTGAACACGCAAGTCCATGCAAAGACACATGTGTGAACATTCACAGCAGCATGGTTCGTAATAGCCAATACCTAAAAAGAATACAAAAGTCCATTAACTGGTGAATGATTAAAAATATGCCGTATAGGGACAAATTGTAATAGTATGCAATAAAATTTAACAAACTACTAATACATGCTGCATCGTGTATAAATCTAAAAACATTGTCTAGTGAAAGAAGTCACATATCGCATGATTCTATGTATATGAAATGTCCAGAGAAGGCACATTTATTGAGACAGAAAGCAGATCAATGCTTAGGGTGAGAAGGGGGTTTGACTGCAAAGGAACAAGTTGGAAATTTTTGGAGTGACACGAATGTTCTAAAACTGAATTGTGCAGATTTTCACAATTGTATACATCTAGTAAAATTCACTTAATTGTACATTTACTATGGGTAATTTTGGTACCAATGCTATCCCTCAAAATCTGTAAATAAGACTGGCATTTCTCAAGATGAAAATATCTTGGCACTAAAACTTTTCAGAATCTGTATGACTCAGTAGTCATATTCAAATAGGTGTTTTATAACATTTCCCAATATTTACATAATTAACAATCTTTCCCAAACTTGCTGGGATATTTCCCAATTAAAAAAATGGAAATAATTAAATGTAAGTGAGAGCAGTGGTTTGGCCAAGGTTGTATGTGTTACGTAGGACCTAAACCTGACATCAAGTTAATTGGCTTAGTTACTTTAAATTTTGCTAAGCTAACAACTTTCTCAAAAGCAATAAAGAAAGTAATATTTCAGTACAATTTCTCTTCTCTACTTTTTAATTTTCTTTGCTATCCTGTTTCTGTGCCAATCTTTGTTTTCAATACAGTTAAAGTGACATTATTTCTAATCTTTCAGCAGGACTTTATAGGTCTATATTAAGAACACATGTCCCTCCTTCATTTCATTTCCTCGTATGCTCTCTTTTACGGCGTTTGTTAATAAATTTTGTCTTTACAAAAATCACACAATTTTTAAAACCTGAGTAAAAGATTAAAAGGGGAAAAAAATCACCCTTGATTTAGTCACTCACTAAGCTTTCTCACATGAAATTTAAGCACCACTGATGCTGACAGTTTCCTGGTTTTTCCAGAAGATTCTAAGGGAGATTTTTTCACACGTCTATGTCATGACTTCAACCAGCTGGCAGTGATTGTAAAATTCAACTGATTGTAAAATGCATCTAGATTTCTCAGAAGTGAATAGGTTGAAAACATGCATATTGATAGGGTTTGGCTGTGTCCCCACCCAAATCTTATCTTGAATTTAACTCCCACGTGTCATGGGAGGAACTTGGTGAGAGGTGATTGAATTATGGAGGCGGGTCTTTCTTGAGCTGTTTGTGTAACTACATATTTGAAATATGAGTTAATTTCATGTTCCGATTTTCATATGTGCTTGAAATTACTAAAAATCATATATATATGTTTTTTATAAGAAATTTAAAGTGTTCTTCTACCAGTAAAAACCAGGCTTTGGATCCTCTATATGCGTTAGATTTCATGGAATTATATTGGTGTTTATGACTAATTTCACAGTTGACAGAAACCGTTAGCTACAATATCACTTTTGTCATCTTGTTGTGTTTCCACAAACCTCTGGGTTTTTAAATTTAATGACTTTCTCTCAACATAAAAAATAAAATCCCTCTGCTAAGCTGTTCCTGACACAAAGCATCTCACCAAAATAAATGATATGACTCCCTAACCTTTCATGAACTTTTTATAATGGGTGTCCAAAGTTCTGAAGTTGGGACAAACTTCAGAAATTTCCATTGTGAAATGAAATTTGCACATTCAATCAGAGGCAAAAGCTTGCCTCTAAATCTAATTCAGCTGGCAAATCATTTGAGCCCAGGAATTTGAGACCAGCCTGAATAACATGGTAAAATGCGATCACTACAAAAACACTCAAAGCAGCCAGTCATCGTGGTGGCACCTGTGGTCCCAGCTACTCAGGAGGCTACAGTGGGAGGATTTTAGCATCATTGTAGTCCAGTGTGGGTGACAGAGTGAGACTTTGTTTCAATAAATAAATAAATAAAAATAAAGTATTTGCCAAAAGACCTTCTGCGCATTCTTTTTGGGGAAAAAAAATGAGTAGATTTATCATTTATTCAGTGTTAGTAATTAAAAATTATTTCTGTCCCTATAACACTTATGAAATAAGAGAAAAAAACTCCATTTATCACTAGGAAAATTAGATAGATATTCACAGTTTATAAGTTTTGATTTCAAACTGTAAACATTTATTCTTCACAAATAGCATTTTTTAAAACGTAAAACTGGCATTATATTATGAATTAGTTTTTAAAAAAGCAGACTCTCTTCTGAGGTGGCTTCCATTGGAGCTACTGTTAAGGCATGCAATGGTGGATGGAAATATTTGACACTCTTAAACCTCTGAATCCTGAGTTAAATAAATCTCATAAGAAATCATATTATTTATGCATCATGCTTTTATTAATTTATTTACACTATAATATGCTCCAGAAGATTTAAGGAGAAAAAAGATTAAAAGATGTGTAAATAATGTACATCTAATTTATGGTCTTGGCAATAGCTTGGCTGAAAAAAAGTATAGAATATATGACATAAGATTATTTTTGGAATTGAATACTTGAAAATATTAATCACTGTTGCTGCCTCTGTATGTGTGTGTCTGTGTGTGTATCTGTGTTGCGTGTACATACCTGTCTGTACACAACTGCATCTACACTTCAATCAGGGATTGACAATACTTTCTTGACTACAATCTGGTAATGTTTGACTCGTGGGTGTTCATCTCTCAAGGGCTTTACGCACTCCTCCTTGAAATACCTTAGATAATAAAAATGATTACATATTAAATAAATATTTGTTGTATTCAATTAAATTTAATTTGAATCTAGGAATAAAAGGAAAAAAACTGTCATAATTTAGCACATTTAGTTTCAGGCAAAAAATGCAGCAAGCTAACATTTCACACATTTGTCTTTGTAGAATTAAAAAATACATATAAGTGATTCTGATTTCTCAAATGATCACTTCTAAGTCCTTGGTACTTAAAGTAATAATAAAACTTTAAAATAATTTATCAGTAATGTTTCCATAATGTTAAATTTTATCGAGACTCTTGTGGTTGAAGAAGAAAGTTCTCAAGCTGTGAGTTATTTTAAATTTATAAATCTTATTTAGCCACATGCTATGATAAATTTTTATCTTTTTTTTTTTTTTTTGGAGGTGGTCTTGCTCAGTCACCAAGGCTGGAGTGCAGTGGCACAATCATAGCTCACTGTAACCTTGAACTTCTGGCCTCAAGAAATATACCTGTCTTAGCATCACAAAGTACTGGGATTATAGGTGTGAGCCACTGTACCCAGCCAGATTCATTGTAAACAAGAAATATATTGCAAAGGACAGAACAAAGTATTTTGATGTATTTTATTGGCTATGCCTCCTAGAATTATACTTATTAATATTAATATTTATTTTATTAAATTGTAAGAAAATTTGCACATGATTAAGTTACATAAATTTAATTGTACAGAAATGACTAGAAAGAATACAGAAGGCTATGTTTTTTTTTTTTCAGAGACAGGGTCTCAATATATCACCCAGGATGGAGTGCAGTGGTGCCATCATGACTCGCTGCAGGCTCAGCCTCCTGAGTTCAAGCAATGCACCTGTCTCAGCCTCCAGAGTAGCTGGGAATACAGGCGCTTGCTACCATGCCCAGCTAATTTTTTGTATTTTTAGTAGATACAGGTTTTCACTATTTTGTCCAGTCTGGTCTTGAACTCCTGAGTTCAAGTGTTCGCCCCCTCAACCTCCCAAAGTGCTGGGATTACAGGAATAAGCCGCCATGCCCAGCCTGAAGGCATTTTTTTTTTTTTTTAACATTTCAAATAGCCGCTTTTTTCCAAAGACTTCAAATGTTAGTAATGTTAAATGGCAGTTTTATGCATGCACTGGGAGAATAGCAAAGCTGCCATGTGTAATTGATTCAAGATTCTGGCTGATTATACTTTGCTACTTTTAATCAGATATCTAATGAGTGTGATTACTGGAAAATATTCTCTATAGAATGTTTGAAAAATTCTTCATTGCAATGAGTCTGTTATTTATGGTATATAACTTCATGACGGGAAAAAGTGTAATAAACCAATGTTTTCATTAACAGTGCACTAACATAAAAAAATCCTTTACATTACATAGCTTATCTAATTTTTATCAATTTGTTCTAAAAAATACTTTTCCTAAAATTCATCATTTGTGCAGTAAGCATAGCAGACATGTTGTGTGAAGTTTGCTTGGATGGAATTAGCTTAAGATGTCTCTGAATGCTGGCAAGAAGCTAGCAGCTACAGGGAACACTCTCTATATCTACAGTTCCAAGACATTCTTGTGGGCACAAGAAGCTGTTACTGCCCTCGCTCTGTGCGGATAAGAGATGGGAAAGACTTTCTGTCCTGTTACTCTGAATGACATTTTTATTAGTACCCTCTGGCGACTAACACAAGACCAGACTCCACACTCTGCATCTATAGACTCTGACTTTCAAGTTTCTTCAGAAAAATACACTACAAAAACTTCTGTTCAACAAGCCAAGTTTGTTGGAGTTCTACTTAGAGAAATTATAAAAAATTGAGTGCACTGTTTCTTGTTACCTAGGACTATAAATTACTTATTTTCAATTTAAAATTCTGTGTGTGTCTGTGTATTATAAAATTTGGCAGGAAATGTGGGCTGAGCTTACCCTCTTTATTCATTTTCTCACTGCGCCTGCCATTGATAGATATATGGATGATAATCACAGCTACTTCCAGGATAATAGTTGCCAGCAGTATTTATCAACATCTACTAGCATATCATCAACAGAAGGAATTTCCTCAAGTGACCAATCAGTTGATGATGACACTCCAATTATTTCTCTAGTATACAATCAAATTTTACTATTAATAAAATAAATTGCTTAAAATTTCTCCCCAAATACTGAATATCAACTTCTGGGCCTCAATAACAAAAAGATCTTCTATTGAGTTTCAGACAAGTGTTACTAAGAAATCCTTAGATAAGAGTGATATTTGGTACCAGAAAAGGAAAGAAGAGCCTCCTACAATAAGTAGGGCTTGAGTGTGATAAATCTGCAGCAGTTGGTGCTGTGAGATATTTTTAAGACTAAGTAAGAGAGGTACTTTCATAAACTGTGCCTTTATCAGTAAGATCTAATCTTGACTACAATGTATTAACCCCCATTAAAAAGATGGAAAGGTTAAATACAAAATGTTTATCACACCCATCTTTACTTTTGAAGCAACTGCTGTATAAAGAAGCCATGTAATTTGCTAAGTGTGATACAGCTACCCTCAAGCGTCCAGCCATCTGGCAGAGCAGCGTAGGATATAAGAAAATAGACTCTGGAGTCAGCCCCCTGAGTTTGCATTTCTGTTCATCCTTTTTTAATTGTGCATACCTGGACAAATTATTTAAACTCCTTGTGCTTCATTTTTCCCAAAAAAGGAAGTACCTAATTAAAGTACCTAATCCCTGGCATTGTTACAAGTATTAAATATTTTAAACTAATACATGTAAAACAGTGAGATATGTGTGGTTTTTATTATAATTAGTCTAATGGTAGGTATAACTTGGACCTAGATGCATACTTACTAGCTTATTTATTTATGTATTTACTGAGACAGAGTTTTGCTCTTGTTGTCCAGGCTGGAGTATAATGGTGCGATCTCAGCTCACCGCAACCTCCACCTTCTGGGTTCAAGCGATTCTACTATCTCAGCCTCCTAAGTAGCTGGGATTACAGGCATATACCAACATGTCCAGCTAATTTTGTATTTTTAGTAGAGACGGGGTTTCTCCATGTTGGTCAGGCTGGTCTTGAACTCCTGACCTCAGGAGATCCGCCTGCCTGGGCCTCCCAAAGTGCTGGGATTACAGGCTTGAGCCACCGCGCCCAGCCCACTAGCTCCCTTTTATACTACTCCTACTACATTCATGGGCTACATCATTATTCTCCTCTGTACTATCAACAGTCCATTTTCCATTCCTCAATTTGAAGTGAAGTACATATCTGATAGGCCACTCCTCTGCTCTCTTACCTGAAATGAGTCTGCATATCCTCTCTCCTCTTCCATTCCCCTAGAATGTGTTGGAGTAGTTCTTTTCATTGTTTTTTAACCTTCCTTTCTTCTTTCCTTCTGGCCTAGAAACTTTTTACTTGTTTCTAATCTTATATGCTGTCCCCTCCAGCCTGCCTTCTGTTATCCATCTAATTCTGGTAGGTTTACTTTTGAGAGGTCTTCTTACACGCTGCACTCCTGTTAAGCTGCATGATATCAACATTTCTAGTGTACTTCGGCTGAAGTTGTTTCTCTCTCTCTCTCTCTCTCTCTCTCTATCTTGTGCGTGCGTGTGTGTTTTATGCCATTATCTTGTAAGGACTTAGTATAGACTGGGCTTTTGTTTTGATTGTTGTTTTTCTGGATTTGTTTGTTTCACTTGCTAAAAACATACAATCTCAAGGAGAATACAGCAATTTGTTCTACAGGAAGCCACCACACAAGTACAGTTTAATTTTAGCTTATGATGTGGTGAAGTTGATGATGTGTTTGGAATCAAAACACCCTAGCCCCCCACCATTTATTAACTAACAGTATAATTTTGTAAAAAGCTTTTTACTTAAGCCTTTTGAATCCTCTGCTTTAAAATATTAATAGCCATTATATAGGGTAAATAATATAATTAAAGAAATTATAAAGAACTCTTCAAAATTTTTGAATAAAATTTAATCGAATCTGAAAAACACATTTGCAATGGATAATCACCAATGAAAATTGTTAGTGGATAAAATATTTATAAGGCACTTATTTTACTAACATTTTAGATCATCTTATTAAATTTATATAATTGCTTTATGTTTCCATTTAGTTAATTGACCTGTATTATTCAATAATTTGAATTGTAGGAGTTAGTAGTTTTCACAACTACATTTTAATATTACTCACAAATTTCATAAGTATAATTTGGGCAAATACAAAGCAACACTTGTGGATCACAATAATAAAATAAAACATGACATATCTAATACATTACAAAATAATTTTAGCACCATTTAGTATAGGACTAAAATTCTGATGTTGATAATTTGGAAAGCAAACTCTTGTTCACATAAGACCAATCATTTGTGTGCAATTACCTAATAAAATATCTGATGACTAAAGTATCATATAAAATAATAAATATGTAATATCTTCATGTAATAAATCTAATAGATGTGCATCATACTGTAACAACAAATGTTGCAAATTCTCCAGTGGCTAAACATCAAGTTATAACTCATGATATATTTATCTTTCCTAGGTTCACCTATAATTAATATTTTTTAATTATATTATTAATTGGAAAAAATAAACAATAAGATATATCTTGAGCTTACTTTTTAAACTGTGCTTGATTCCAGTGCTCTCCCTTCTACCCAATATGTGGAGAAGAAGAGAGGAAGAAAAGGAAGAAGAAGGAGGAAGAAGAAGGAGGAAGAAGAAGGAAGAAGAAGGGGGAAAAAGAAGGAGGGGAAAGAAGAAGAAGAAGAAAAGAAGAATAAGAAGGAGAAGAAGAGGAAGAAGAAGAAGAAGTAGAAAGAAGAAGAAAGAAGAAAGAAGAAGAGCAAGAGCCAAATAGCTTCATCCCATACTGCTCACCTTTTCTAGATTTTTGGTTTTGCTTGATTACCAACATACAAAAAAAGTGAATTGAATAATGTAGCTCCTGTTGACACTGGCTTAGGAAGCAATTGAGCTGCCCATTTTTCAAAGATCACAGAGTGTATTAGTTTGTTCTCATGTGGCTATGAAGAAATACCTGAGACTGGGTAATTTATAAAGGAAACAGGCTTTATTGACTCACAGTTCTGCACGGTTTAATTGACCTACAGTCCTGCATGGTTTGGGAGGCCTCAGGAAACTGATAATTGTGGTGGAAAGCACCTCTTCACAGGGTGGCAGGAGAGATAATGAGTGCCAGCAGGAGAAATGCCAGACACTTATAAAACCATTCGATCTTGAGAGAGCTGACTCACTATTACAAGAACAGCATGGAGGACACTATCCCCATGATTCAATTACCTCCCACTGGATCCCTCCCATAACACGTGGGGATAATTCAAGATGAGATTTGCTTGGGGACATAGCCAAACCATATCATTCTCTCCATGGCCCCTCCCAAATCTCATCTCCTCACATTTTCAAAACACAATAATACCTTCCCAACAGTCCTCCAAAGTCTTAACTCATTCCAGCATTAACCCAAAAGTCCAAGTCCAAAGCCTCATCTGAGACAAGGCAAATTCCTTCAGCCTATCAGACTGTAAAATGGAAAGCAAGTTAGTTACTTTCTAGATAAACTGGGGATGCAAGCATTTGGTCAATACACCCATTCCAGATAGAAGAAATTGGCCAAAAAAGGGGGCTACAGGCCCCATGCAAGTCCAGAATCCAATACAGCAGTCATTAAATCTTAAAACTTGGAATGATCTCCTTTGACTCCATTTCTCACATTCAGGTCATGCTGATGCAAGAAGGGACTCCCACAGCCTTGGGCTGCTCTGCCCTGTGGCTTTGCAGGAAGGGTACAGCCTCCTCCCAGCTGTTTTCACTGGCTGGCATTGAGTGCTTGCTGCTTTTCCAGGGCACACTGCAAGCTGCCAGTGGATCTACCATTCTGGGGTCTGGAGGATGGTGGCCCTCTTCTTACAGCTGCACTAGGAAGTGTTCCAGTGGGGACTCTGTGTGGGGGCTCCAAACCCAGATTTCTCTTCTTTACTGCCATAGCAGAGGTTCTTCATGAAGGCTCTGCCCCTGCAGTAAATTTCTGCCTGGACATCCAGGCATTTCTATACATTCTCTGAAATCAAGTTGGAGGTTCCTAAACCTCCATTCTTGACTTCTGTTCACTCACAGGACAAATACCATGTGTAAGCTGCCAAGGCTTGAGGCTTGCACCCTTTGAAGCAATGGCCCAAGCTGTACCTTGGCCCCTTTTAGCCACAAATGGAACTGAAGCAACTGGAACACAGAGCACCATGTTCTGGGGCTAAACAGAGCAGGGGGGCCCAGGGTCTGCCCACAAAACCATTTTTCCCTCCTAGGCCTTCAGGTCTGTGATAGCAGGGGCTGCCATGAAGGTCTCTGACATGCCCTAGAGATATTTTCCCCATTGTCCTGGTGAGTAACTTCTTAATCCTTAGTTATGCAAATTTCTTCAGTAGTCTTGAATTTCTCCCCAGAAAAGGTGTTTTTGTTTTGTTTTGTTTTTGTTTTTTTTTTTCCTATAGCATCAGCAGGTCACAAATTTTCCAAAAGTTTATGCTCTGCTGGCTCTTGAAAGCTTCACAGCTTAGAAAGTTTTTCTGCCAGATACCCTAAATCATCCCTGTCAAATTCAAACTTCCATAGATCTCTAGGGCAAGGGCAAAATGCTGCCAGTCTTTTTGCTAAAGCATAACAAGGATCATCTTTATTCCAGTTCCCAAAAAATTCCTCATCTCCATCTGAGACCACCTCAGCTTGCACTTTATTTTCTATATCACTATCATCATTTTGGTCATAGTCATTCAACAAGTTTCTGGAAAGTTCCAAACTTTCCCACATCTTCTTGTCTTCTTCTGAACCCTCCAAACTGTTTGAATCTCTGCCTGTTACCCAGTTCCAAAGTCACTTCCACATTTTTTGGTATCTTTATATCAGCACCCCACTCTCTGCAGTAACAATTTACTATATTAGTTTGTTCTCATGCTGCCATGAAGAAATACCTGAGACTGGGTAATTTATAAAACAAGAGGTTTAATTAACTCGCAGTTCCACGTAGCTGGGAAAGCCTCAGGAAACTTAATCATGGTGGAAGGCACCTCTTCACAGAGTGGCAGAATACAGAATGAGTGCCAGCATGGGAAATGCCAAGACACTATTAAAACCATCAGATCTTGTGAGAGCTCACTATCAGGAGAACAGCTTGGGGGAAACCACCCTTAAGATTCAGTTACCTCCCACTGGGTCCCTCTCATGACACGTGGATTATGGGGATTACAATTCAAGATGAGATTTGGGTGGTGACACAGCCAAACCACAGGGAAGGTGGCGAAATGTAAATATTTGGTAATTTAGTGTTGATACTTTTTTCCAAACACTATCATTTTCAAAAGAATATTTGGATAATTTTTTTTTGCTCTGTGAGGAATACTTGTGTTATGGAAAGCACTTCTTCATTACCAATTATGAATGTTTGAAACATTATTTTGTTCTCTTGCTGTAAATATCTGTGGGTTTCACTCACAATTTATATGGATCACCATTTAACCTATATGTCAGATAATTAGGTTTTCCCCAAAATAAAATTTGAAACTCTTAGACGATTAGCTCCATCAATGACATATGAGGTGGGTCTATTAGACACCTCATACACATCATCTGAGCTATTGAATACTCCCTTCACTGTAGCCACCATAGCAGCAGCCCTGTGTGGACTGACAGGTTTTATTGACAATAGCTGCCTTAATAATGTAGACTGAGTGGCTTATAAACAGAAGAAATTTATTTCTAATAGTTCTGGAGACTGGGAAGTCCAAGATCAAGTTGCCATCAGATTTGATGTCTGATGAGGACCCAATTACTGATAATGGGCTGTCTTCTTGCTTCTTTCTCATATGGGCAAGGGTAAAAGATCTCTCTTGTGTTCCTTTTGTAGTTACTAATACTATTCATGAGGGCTCAGCCCCTAAGATCTAATTACCCCCAAAGTCCCACCTCCAGATACCATCCCCTGGGGGCTTAGGATTTCAACATATAAATTTTGATACGAGTTGGGGAGACACAACTATTCAGTCAATAGCAAAAGCTCTGTATTTCATGTCTATAACTCTTGACTTATTACTCCACCTTAGGGCTTCTTTATTGCCTCTGATGTATTAGATGCCAGAGAATGCTGGGTGCAGTGGCTTATGCCTGTAATGCCAGCATTTTGAGAGGTGGAGGCAGGCAGATCCCTTGAGCTCAGGAGTTGGAGACCAGCCTGGGCAATATGGAGAGTCCCTGTCTCTCCAAAAAATACAAAAAAAAAAAAAAAAAAAAAAAAATTAGCCAGCTTGGTGGCACGTGCCTGTAGTCCCAGAAACTCAGGAGGCTGAACTGAATCACTTGAGCCTAGGAGTTTGAGGTTGCAGTGAGCTGTGATCATGCCACTGCACTCCAGCCTGGGCAACAGAATTAGACCCTGTTTATAAAAAAAAAAAAAAAAGCCACAGGAACTGCCTGCTTTTCAATAATGCACAACCTAGAATGCTTTCTTATGCTTTGTAATATGCACATAATGCATGATTTTTATTTTAGGCTCTGCTTTTTGGGCCACTCAAGCTGAGACTAGTGGTAATATATTATGCTTAAGATCGCAGATTTTGAAATCAAATAAAGGAACTGTTTTCTAGATGTGCAGCTTTTGAGACTGTTATTCAAATTCTCTGGTCTTCATTTATTACTTAATATATAAAATGAAAACAATAATATTTATTTCATAGAACTGTGGCCAGAATGAATAAGAAATGGTGGACAAAACTTCTGGTAACCTACCTGACACATAGTAAGGGCACAATAAATATTGTCCAGCTATTTGGTCACCACTAACAATTTCTATTTTGCCATTTTTCTGAAAAATGTACAAAATTGTATTTTGGAAGAAAACCTGTAAGTCAAGTGAATTTGAGGATTTTGTTTTTAGGTTTATGCATATGCAATGCAATGAACTATGCTGAGAAAAAATTTGAAGTGGAGAGTGATTTTTAATACTTTGTACATATGTAAAGATAAAAATGTACCTGAAATTATTTATTTATTTATTTATTTATTTTTATTATACTTTAAGTTCTAGGGTACATGTGCACAATGTGCAGGTTTATTACATATGTATACATGCACCATGTTGGTGTGCTGCACCCATTAACTCGTCATTTACATTAGGTATATCTCCTAATGCTCTCCCTCCCCCCTCCCCTCACCCCACGACAGGCCCCGAAGTGTGATGTTCCCCTTCCTGTGTCCATGTGTTCTCATTGTTCAATTCCCACCTATGAGTGAGAAATGCGGTGTTTGTTTTTTTGTCCTTGTGATAGTTTGCTGAGAATGATGATTTCCAGCTTCATCCATGTCCCTACAAAGGACATGAACTCATCGTTTTTTATGGCTGCATAGTATTCCATGGTGTATAAGGGCCACATTTTCTTAATCCAGTCTATCATTGATGGACATTTGGGTTGGTTCTAAGTCTTTGCTATTGTGAATAGTGCTGCAGTAAACATATGTGTGCATGTGTCTTTAGAGCAGCATGATTTATAATCCTTTGGGTATATACCCAGTAATGGGATGGCTGGGTCAAATGGTATTTCTAGTTCTAGATCCCTGAGGAATCGCCATACTGTCTTCCACAATTGTTGAACTAGTTTCCAGTCCCACCAACAGTGTAAAAGTGTTCCTGTTTCTCCACATCCTCTGCAGCACCTGTTGTTTCCTGACTTTTTAATGATCGCCATTCTAACTGGTGTGAGATGGTATCTCATTGTGGTTTTTATTTGCATTTCTCTGATGGCCAGTGGTGATGAGCATTTATTCATGTGTCTGTTGGTGGCATAAATGTCTTCTTTTGAGAAGTGTCTGTTCATATCCTTTGCCCACTTTCTAATGAGGTTGTTTGTTTTTTTCTTGTAAATTTGTTTGAGTTCATTGTAGATTCTGGATATTAGCCCTTTGTCAGATGAGTAGACTGCAAAAATTTTCTCCCATTCTGTAGGCTGCCTGTTCACTCTGATGGTAGTTTGTTTTGCTGTGCAGAAGCTCTTTAGTTTAATTAGATCCCATTTGTCAATTTTGGCTTTTGTTGCCATTGCTTTTGGTGTTTTAGACATGAAGTCCTTGCCCGTGCCTATGTCCTGAATGGTATTGCCCAGGTTTTCTTCTAGGGTTTTTATGGTTTTAGGTCTAACATTTAAGTCTTTAATCCATCTTGAATTATTTAACAGAAAAAAATGTTTGCCAAATACTTACATATTTTCAAGTAGTGTTTATTATTGACCTTATAGTGTTATTGTGAGAATTTGATAAGAAAATTCATGTAAAACACTAAGCATAGTTTCTGTCATATTATAAGTGATCAATACTTATTAATATCATATGTAATGGTTCAGCGAAAATATAAATATTGTATTTCTTTTGCTTTTCATCTATTTTGGCATCACTTTGTTGTAAAGGATCTTTAAATTAATATGCAAAACTATTTAAAAATCATTAGATTTCAGTAAATTAAAGCAAAATGATATGTGATGTATAAAGCTGTTACATCATTTTAAATAACAATCAACATGGAAATAATAAAATGTATACAGATAACCATGTACTTTCTACTTGTTGTAAAATGTCTTTGTTACCATTAGCTAAGCAGTTACTATATGCCAAGCATTGTGCTCTGCTCTTCTTTCAGTTCATGCTGAAAATCCTGACAAACTCTTGAGAAAGGCATTATTCATTACCATTAAATAGCATATTAGGAAACTGAGGTATGAGAAAATGAATGTGTTCAAGAATAAATGATAAGTGTTTTTACTAGCATGAAACCAAAGCTCTCTGGCTCTAAAGCATGTGTGTTTTATCACTATAAATAAATGTTTGTTTTTAGTTTTAAAAGGAGAAGGAAAGAAAGCAGGAAGGAGAGAGGGGAGAGGGAACAAGCAAGACAAAAGAGAACAGCAAGTTCAGGTGGGTTAGATTCAACTTCTGTCACATAAAATCAGCATTTTTCATCTGAAAGTGGTAATCTTTAAATGAGAACCTTTTAACCTCTATGTGGATTTGATTAGGTTACTTTTTGACTTTAATTGACTGGGAGTTGTATTTTTATCAATTTATTGCTATCACAATATTTCCTCTGCCTCTTTGCATTCAGTTTAAACCCATTTATTGGGGTTGGACATGTCAACTTCTAAAGATTAATTTGCCTTCATTAAAATGGCAATTCAGAGTTAATTATAGTAAAATCTCATAGAGATTATCAGATGCAATTTAGAATTATATTTGACTTAAACTATCACTGAAAATGAAATCTAAATAGTTTCACTAAATGATTACATGGGAATTATATGCAGAAGTTTTGTCGTAACTCAGTCTTAGTAGTGAGGCCTATTGATACAGTGAGTGTAATATTTGGCCAAAAAGTTTCAACACCATGTTGCCCAGGAGCTACTGCAGCCAGAAATATTGAAAATTTTTTATTTTTGTGATACACAATATTATATCCTATTTCAGCAGAAACTTATTTTTCTCCACCATTAAAATATGTGTTCTGTATGCCTATAGTTCTTTCTGTAAGGAGAACAAAGACAAAAAAGTCAAAGAATCCTCAAGCCAGAGAGATAAAAAACTGGAGCAAGACACAACCACAAACAGCATTGTTTCAAAGCCTATTGGTGAGGAAATAAGTATTTCCGTAGAAACAATTGAAAAATACCTAAATTCAATACTCCAGTGCAAGCATAAGCAAAGGTAGGGACTTGATATTTAGATCTGTGAAACAAGATGGAGACATCATACAAAAATGCTATGGGATAATAGCCATGGTTTCTTTAGTCTTAATAGTCAAAGGCGATTACACTGATATCTCAATAAAGAAACTGGATATTCTTATAACCCGTTGCATATCCTTTAGATTTTGTTGAACTTAAGCATATAAAATAAACAAGAAGTATTATATTTCATCACTTCTAAGAGACACATTTTCCCCCAAGTAAAACTGGAGTAAAAATTGGAGTAACTATTATAATCTAAGGTACCCTGTCATAATAATTTGCAGTATTGTTTTCTTCCTCCTCCCCCTCCCATTTTCTAAGAGATACATCACATCTGGAGTGCATTGAAGAAGGACAGTAAAAAAGCAGGTATTGAAGGCAAGGAGCAACATAAAACAGGCTATTTGAAGAATCCAAGTGAGAGATGATTATAATTTGAACCAGAGGGTAATGAACATTAACATTCTAGTGATATTTGGTAAGTAACATTTCAAAATGTGGTCAATCCAAATTATTCAAAGATTTAATATTTATGAATTTGCCTACTTACTAAATTATTTGTATCCCCAATAGCAATACTTGTGCTGCTTTCATGCACATTTATGTACATGCACAGAGCCAGGAATAATTTGAGTTGTCCAACATCCATATTACTAAGTTGAGGTCAAATAAAGTGATGCTGCTTTCTTGTTTCAGTGATTCCACTATAAACAAATCTTTTCATGGTTTATTTAGTATCATGGTTTTGCCTTTCATGCTTTTGGTTTGTGATCTTGCTGTTTAAAATGGCCCCAAGCATAGTGCAGAAGTGCTGTCTAGTGCTCACAGGTGCAAGAAGGCTGTGATGTGCCTTATGGAGAAAACACCTCTGTTACATAAACTTTGCTCAGCCATGACTCACAGTTATATTGGCTGGAAGTTCAATGTTAATAAATCAGCAGTGCATATTAAATAAAGTACCTTTAAACAGAAACCCCCATAAAACAAAGTTATGTATTGATCAGTAAACAAAAATCTGTAAGCGAAGGCTTGCAGAAACTCTCTTCTCCATGTGTAGGAGCAATGGTTGAGTATTTCCTAACTCAGTGTTTTTGTTAACTTCGTAGAACACATTATCCTGAATAACAAGCATTGACTGCATTCTCACTTCTTATGGAGTGTGAAAGAAAGAGAAAGAAATAATTTCTATGAGCTTTTTGCACTAGTCCACTGAAATGATTGAACTGTCATCCATGGTTATAAAGAGTAATGTGGATGAAGCTGGTTTCAGAATGAACAAGAATTTAGTTTTCATTGTGTTGTGCTACAAATGTCTATCACACGACCAATAGGACGTGGCAATAAGAAAGTTATATAAACAAATAGGAGTTTGAGATGGAGAGTAATTGGCTGGAGTTATCTATTGCTGATTCATCACCATACAGAATGTAATGCAATCATTGAATCTGGGTAAAATAACAACAACAAAAAAATTAGTGTAGTCCAATGCGAGTCAAGGACTAAGTTTTGCATTGTTACGTTAACTTACGCTTTGTAACATTAGTCAGAGTGAAAAGAAAATATAATCAAAAGAGACTAAACTGGAGCAATTACTGAGAAGGAATGAAAACAGAGTTTGATGTCCTAGAATACAAGTTAAATATATATGTGTACATATACACATACACATACACATCGAAGATGAGAAAATAAGTCACTGCTGTGAATTAAGTAAAAAAAAAAAAATGATGACATATAATTACTTGCTGGATTTAGCAACTTTAAGGTCATTGCTAATCTAGTAAACCCTGATTGGAATGTACTGAAGAGGGATTAGAATAGGAATTAAAAATAACTCTCTTGAGAATTTTACAATGAAAAGGAAAGAAGAATATAAATACAGAGTAAAAGGGGTCAAAGAAGTGTCTTTCACGTGTATTGTTTTTAACACAGGCAATAAAAACATGTTTGCATACTGATGGGAAACATTCAACAAAATTACAGAAAAAAGTAATGAGTTAGGAAATAAAGAGAGGTTTGCTGAAGCAGTGTCTTTAAGTAAATGAATAAAGATGGAACTTAGCAAGCATGTATGTGGAGGAACCGAATTTAGATAGAAGCATCAGAATGATCAGTGATAGATGCAAAGATGGGATTTGTAATCCTTAATGAGGTTCATGGACATATATTTAAAATTAAATATGAAATACAAATTTAAGTTAATACAAATGCATTAAGTTAATACAAATGCATTAATACAAATGCATTAAGTTTGCTTTATGCATTTTTCCACCTATATGTAAGGACATAGGTGCAAATTTGGAGTAGGCAGTGTCGAATCAAACCAGGGTTGTGGTTTTGTCAAGAGAGGGTGAGGATGTTAAAGAAGAAAGAAGAATTGAGGGATATATAAAGGAGTAATTATGAAGGAACCAAACGTCATTGCCTGAGATAACTTAAAAATAGACTTTTGAACATCACAACTGTGGGGAGTGTGGACTCAAAGCAGGAGAAGGTATGGAGAGAAGCAGACACTAAGTTAGGAAAGAATGGTTAGGATATTTAAAGGAGTGCATTCCTGAGTTGTATACAGCTCTCTGAGACTGTGTGGCCAGTTTGGGAGTGATCCCTGCAACTCTGAACAGTCTTTATAGTAAGTGAGCAGAATTTAACTCTTCTCTCCTTATTCTCAGTGGTCAATTTTGTTCCACAGAGTGAGCACTAAGTCCCTGAGTTTATTGAGTTGTGTTACCTGGCCTTTCTGGTAACCTGTGAGGAAGTCTGCTCCCTCAAAACACAGAGCTTCAGGTGAGCCTGTGATTGAAGGCAGAAATTCTGTCATTTCTACATGGATTTGGCTGGGCTGCACAGGATCCTGGATCTGCTGCTTTCTAATGTTTTATGCAACAGAGACCATGATGAACTGGTATGTTAATAACAAAAGGAGTGAAGATTGATATAACCCACTGTACATCCTTTAGATTTTGTTCTCTTTAAGTATACAAAATGAACAGAATATATTAGATTTTATCAAGTCAAGTGTAGGAAACTGCAGAAATGTGAATATGTGGCTAAACGTGGATACCCTGAAATTGCCAAAATTGCCAAGCAAAATTATAACCTTTGATCAGATACATATTAATTTAAATAGAGAATTCTTAATAAGTTAAGGCATATATGGAGTAAAAATGAACTCAGAATTAGTCTTGGTTTAGGCATAATTCTTAATTGTTCAGTGGAATTCTCTGGACCTGCTTTTGCCTTCTGAAGACTGCAGATGTTCTTGGCTATACTGTACATAAAAAAAAAAAACCAACCAACCAACAAAAAATGACATAAAATTTAAAAATCCTCAAAACAAAATCTATGAAAAAAAAATTAAAACTAGAGAACAAATAAAGGAAACTATCCAAAAAAAGTAGTATAGAAGGAATGCAAATTAAACAAGATATCATTTTGGTTTTACTCTAAAATTTGCAGACACAGAAATTATAATATCAGTTTCAATTTATGTAAAGTATGTTTTAAATTGGCCCAATTTTTGCAAGATAAATTGTATTATATGTATCAAAAACCTTAAGTTCTTTGTAAGGAAATATTGGGTACATTTGCAATACTTTTGCAGAATATAACTTCTTGAATTTTTAATTTAACTGACCTAAATTACAAATTTCCAAAAATATTGTTTGAGTTGTCAAAAACAGGAAAAAAGAAGAAAATACTTAAAGCACATTTTAAATGATATTGTAAAGATAATTCAAATGTGAAACTTGAGCAAGTATTTGAAAATCAAATACAATTAAAAATCAAATATTTGAAGAGAAAATACTTCAATATTTCTCTCAGATTTTTAAGAGAAAAATATAGAAGCAAAAGTGACGAGAGGACAGATGGCTAGGGATTTACAAACATATAATTACTAAACAATCTATGAAGAGAAACAAAATTAGGCATAAGAAAAGAATTAGATAAATAGACAAAATGCATGATATTTTCTATTTCCTGTTTTGTAAGGCATGGTGACAATGGCCCTGCAGCAGACATCTCTAGCAATAGCATGAAATCACTGATGAGAACTGTTACTCAGAAAAAACTTTAAGGTTTAAATAAATTACATAGTTTGCTGCCAAGATGTGTTCAGCCATGATTTTCTTTTGTTCTAAACACTCAGAGATTGAATAAATATGTTTTCTGTGGAAAGAAGAGATGACTAGACAGTTGACTATCATTCAGTTCAATTTGGAATAACCTATTTTTTATTATTTCAAATAAGCAATAATATTTACTTTTAATAAAGAACATTTTGAACATTACAGCTTTTCTTCACAGTCACAATTTCTTTTATCAAACAAATAACAAACGTCTAATATAGAAGATTCCCTCAAGAGAAAGCTAAACGAAAGTGGTAGATTATGTCAACATAATACGATTTTTTTAAAGAATTAGGAATAAACAATTCTATCCATGAATAATATGATGATTTTAACCTGAAACTAAATGTTTTAGAGCATTAAATATGAAAGTACTAATGCCAAAACAATGTAGAAACTCCACATTAATTTTAATCCTCTGTTGTAATTTGCAGCAGACCAAATAAAAGATATATTTTTATGATGATCACATGCTGCATAATCATTATAGACATTCAAAACTAAGTAATAAACATTCACAACAAGTAATAAAACATTAATTAATATCCCAGTATTAATTTGATAAACATTTTTGAGTTCTTCAGATTGATTTATATATGCTAGTCAAACAGCTGATACAGAATTTTTGCATACTTGGAAGGACACACATAATTTAATTCACTTAGATTTGCATGTTATATGAAAATTAAACAAGGCTCCTATTAGTTGGTATTTTTGAGGTTTTATATTAAATTGGCTATCATGGGATTTTAATATGTAGCCAAATATATTCAAAATCTTACTGGATATAACAAGTACACTGCTCTTTTAATTCTTCATGCTGTAATATATGTTTGCGCAAGATTGGAACTCCTTTTTCCTGATTTATTTAAGATTGTTTAAGACATTGGCATTGACTATAAAACCTGGCTGTTAGAGGTCTTTCCAATTTTATGGGTTCTCTTGGAGTTTGTGTGATTTTCAGAAAGGAGAGAAAGGAGTGGCACCATTAATATTATGTAGTGAGTTTCCCAATACCTTAGAGAAAAGTAAAATTGTAGTTATATTGAATTTGCTTTAAGAAAGTGAGATAATTGAAAGTCTTTCTGAATTTGAATTTTTAGGTTGTGATGGCTGCCTGCTACATAGTTGTTATTGTTGTTTTTCATATTAAATTATCTTATACACATTTTTCAGGTGACATATTTCTACTTTATTTTCTGTGTTTCCAATTCACTAAATTATCATTCTGTTTTCAAATCCTTGTATCATGAATAAATAAAGGCATTTTATTATCTCCCCATATCAAGATCCCTCCTGCACCCCACTCTTACCTTGCAACAACATAATATTTTCAAATATTAGGGATTTTACATTAGTTTCCAAGATGTGCAATAATGTGCCAGAATCCCAAACAGCTGAAAAGCACCTAAACATAAACATAAACACTGTCTAACATATGTAGAAATGTACAAGTTACAGAGGGAGTATTTCCGTACTTATGTCGAACTTATTTGATACTTTTGATTTTTCTTTTCTTTCTCTTGAGACTACACAGAAGGAATAAGATAGAAGGAATAAGATGTAACAGATATAAGGAATAAGATGTAACTTTAACTAGATAGAAGAATAAGATGTAACAAATTGACATGGAAAATTCATATAGATCAGACACAAATTTTCAGCTATTTCCTAAATAATTACGTTTGCAATTTAAAAAATTAACTCTTGGAAGAACTAAATATTAAAGCTTTAATAATACCATTTTTTAATGCTGCATCAACACTAGAAAGAGACCATTGTGTGTTATAGGCACTGTCAATGACTAAGTAAATAATTAAATACAATTAAAATGCCAAAAGCACAAAGCCAATGGTCTATCTTAGAAGTGTTAGTTATAATTAATTAGGTTTTGTTAACTTTTAAAAATGGGAGTAAAATAGAAAGAAAATACATTTAGAAAAGTTTCATGAGTATTTGGATTCCTAAAGATAGCAAAACAATGACAGATTGAAATCCGAGTTACGAATTTCCACTAAACTATCTATTTCAATCTTCAGCAAGTCTTTTTGACTACATGTTATATTGCATTTTATTGTGTTAGACCTGAGCTTGAAAATAGCCTATCATTTGTAGGGGTGAATTTTGAAGAATATCCCGAATTATTCCCTGAGGGAGCAATTATAATTGTTGAAGGAGGATAAGTAAGAATAGAAAAAATATCCATGTCACAGGTCACATTAAATTCAGCATTGCCCATATGGGTGTTGGAAGATAACTATGGGAAAATTGTAGATATAGTTTCTGCTGTATTTGCAGAGTTATTGATTGAAGACATTGGTTTTGAATAGAAGTGTTACATTTAGGTTGAGATGTCCAAAGGGCAGCCCATTTTCTTGGTGAGTTCTTCACTCTGTCTGTAGCTCAAGCATAGTGCTCTAAAAGTCAAACACTTTCTCACTTACCACTGAGTGGCAGCTTTCCCTTTTTAACCTTTTTAACCAAGCAACCTACAGTCATCTCTAAAACATGAATATAATGTTCCTCTTAATTCTTAAGACATTTATCTTCCCATCAAGCAAGCAAGACTTCTCTGAATTCCTGTCAGCACACACACAAGTAGAATAGTTGCAAGAACTATTCCGATCATAACTTCCTCCCAAACTAATCAGTACAGAAGTGTTAAGTGGCATGTCATTCTGAAATATGCCACTGAGAGTGACACTTCATGTCGGAAGTTGTGCTGCTGTATTTGAAATGGAAAAGGAGAACTATTCTCAAAAATTATTCTACTGTCTTTTTTACATAAAAAACTATAATCTGTGGTTATTATTTCTGCCTCCTCAGCATACACGCTTTTCTTCTGGGACTCACAATTTTCCTTTAGGCAAAACAGAAAACCCAAAAACCAAAAACCAAGTCAAACAAAAACAAAATCTTCCCTAACCCTCATCCCATATGATAAAGAAAACACTGGGTCTAGTATTTAAGAATGGAACAAAGACAGAACTAAACAATGTCATTTTCAACCCCTGTCCACATCCATTGTTCTGAGATAAGCCTATGACTCAAGCTGGTTTAATTACTATTAATTAACAAGAGACTTGTATGGACACCAAATGAAGACATACTCTTTTTTATTTCTACCTAATTTGAGGCTGTGATAATGCAGGCATACATACTGAGATCCGCTGCTATTAATGAAGACTCTGGATTGAAATTCTCCCTGAAGCTAATTCTGTCTGTGCTTTTCTGTGCTATGTCTGTGCTTTTCAGTAATGTGAACAAATCAGATCCCTTCTTAAGCCAGTTTTAGTTGAGATTTTTTATCTCTTGCTATGGACACCACCCTAAAATAATAGAGTAATTTATCTTGGGAATAAAATAGAAAATAAAGATGTGAGCCTCAATTCAGAGAATGTTGAGCTAGTTCATGAATTCATGAGTATATTCACAGAGGGATTCTTTTTGAGGTTCAACTCCATCATAAATCTGCACTTTCTACTAAAACTGACTGTAGGTTTTAGCACCCCCCACCCAAATTTTATCACAATGTATGTCAGACAGCCCTTTAAGAGACACTCTTACAGGCATACAATGTGCTTGTAATAATCATTTTGTAAATAAGTGCAACTTAGCAAAACTCAAATTCAAGCATTTTGTGAAGCTGGGCTGCAGTTATAGATATGAACAAACAATAATGACTCAGTACATAAAGTATGAACTTTGAGAAATTGCAAACAGAGATGTTGAGGACTCTCCATTCTTTGTGATTAAGGATCTGAAACTGCAAGATCTTCTAACTGTGAATTAAAGAAATCTCAGCAAAATTAGAAGAATAAAATCTTTCTCATTCTCTCAGAGATGAAAGAAAAATGTTTAATACCCTGAGTTTTATAAAAATGAAGTGTCTATACATGTATTTTTCTAATAAGTAAGACTTGTAAGACATTCAAACTTTAGAAAATGTTACTATGACTTGTGTAACTAAACTTTAACCATGGATAGGTTGTCTTAATTAATAAAATGTTGCCATCATTATAGAATTTAATTTGGCATCTCTGATTTCTCAATGACACATATCTTTGCAATTCTTCTTTGATTTATGAGACGAGATTGGAACATATATCTTCTCTATACCTGAAGGAGAAAACAAAAACATTCTGCCAAATTTCTTATTTAAATGAAGACTCTGGTAGTCTTCTCTCATTTAAATTAACCCAGGTGAAATATGTAAACTTTCAGGCTAGTACTTAGGAGTTTTCAGATCAAGAAAGGCCTAGATTCTATTCAATTTCTGCCTCTGTATAACTTTGGGCAAATAAATTAAACTCTCTGAGTGTTAATCTACTCATTGATAAAATGCAATTGGTTTTATAATTCATTTCAATGAGACAGCTTTTAGCTTCGTTTAAATTGTTTATTTTCTTTGGTTTCTCCATTGAATTTTGCTCAATTCTTTATGATTTTTTTCCACTTGTTTTGAATTTTATTTGCTTTATTTAGGTGGAATCTGAGATTATTTATTTGAGAATGTAATTTTTGCTTAAAATGAGAGTTGAGTGCTATACATTATACTCACATCACAGTTTTAGATGGATTCCACAAATTTGGATATGTTCTATTTTCATGTTTAATCAATTTAAGTTTTCTTTTTTAATATATCTTCAGACTTCCTCGTTAACCCATGGGTTATTAAGAAATATGTTAATTTCCGCCAGGTGCAGTGGCTCAGGCCTGTTATCCCAGGGATTTGGGAGGCCCAGGGGGACAGATTGCTTGAGACCAGCATGGTGAAACTCAGTCTCAAAATATATATACATATATATATATACACAAAAAAAATTAGCCAAGTGCCTTGGTCCTAGCTACTCAGGAGGCTGAATTGGGAGGATAGCTTGAGCCTGGAAGGTGGAAGTTGAAATTAGCCAAGATTGTGCCATTGCACTCCAGACTAGGAGACAGAGTGAGAACCTGTCTCAAAAAAAAGTATATTAATTAATTTCCAAATAGTTTGGACTATTTTAAATAATTATTAATTTTTAGATTAGCTCTGTATGGTCAGAAAAAAATAATTTGTATTATTTCTAGTATTTCTATTTGTATAGTTTGCTATATGACCAAGGATATGCTCTGTCTAGGTAAAGGTTTCATATACATTTGAAAAGAACATGTATTCTGCTGACGTTAGGAAAGTGTTCCATAAATGTCAACTATTTCCTTTGATGAAGTTGTTCAATTCTTCTAAGTTCTTACTGATTGGCTTCTAGTTCTATCAATTACAGAGAGAGGTGTGTTGTAGTTTCCAGAACTAATTTTGGATTTTTTTTCTATTTCTTCTTCAACTTCTATGAGTTTTTGCTTTATATAACTCAAAGCTCTGTTATTAGGTGCATGCAGATTAAAAATTTTTATATCTTCTTAGAAAATTGACACTTTTATCATTATGTAATGTCACTGTTTATCCCTGGTAACATTTCTTGTTCTGAATCTATTCTGTCAGATATTAGTATAACTAAAGAGGTTTATTTTGACATATGTGTGGTATAAAGATTTTCATCCTTTTCCTTGTAACGGCTCTAAGCTCAGGTATTTAAAGTGTGCTTCCTGTAGCTAACATATAATTGGTTCTTTCTTTCCTCATTCAATCTACCGATATTTTATTAACTGGTATCTTCTAACCTTTTATATTTAATGTGGGTATTGTTATAGCTGCTTTCTGTTTGTTCCATTTTTATTTGGCTTTTTTTCTCCATTTATGCCTTCTCTGTGTTAAATGAACATTTTACATGGTTACATCTTATCTTCACTATTGTCTCGTTATGTACACCTGTTTAATTTTTTTAGTAGTTGTCCCACGTTTGAAATATACATTTTTACTCAATTGTAGTCTAACTTCCAATGATATCTTTCCCCTTGAGGTGCAGTTTATCTTATAACCATATAGTCTCAACTATTCTCATCTTATTCTCTGTACTATTGCTGCCATGTATTTTTTTGCATACTCGTAAGCATACAATATATTACTATTACTTTTTCCCTACACATTCAGTTATTGCTTTGCTTTGACTTCCTTTACCGTCTTCACTACCCATCATATTCCATAAGTTAATTTTAAATAGAAATTGTAATGGATTCTTTGCACTATCAGAGAAAAAGAAAAGCGTCATTCTGGAAAGAATATGGAATTTCAATATTAACAAACTGGAATTTTTCCTGTAAATGGGAAATCATAAGCCATAGATAAAACCAAACCAGCTGGGAGCGGTGGCTCACGCCTGTAATCCCAGCACTTTGGGAGGCTGAGGCGGGCGGATCACGAGGTCAGGAGATCGAGACCATCTTGGCTAACACGGTGAAACCCCGTCTCTACTAAAAAATACGAAAAATTAGCCGGGCGAGGTGGCGGGCGCCTGTATTCCCAGCTACTCCGGAGGCTGAGGCAGGAGAATAGCGTGAACCCGGGAGGCGGAGCTTGCAGTGAGCCAAGATCGCGCCACTGAATTTCAGCCTGGGCGACGGAGCAAGACTCCGTCTCAAAAAAAAAAAAAAGAAAAGAAAGAAAAACCCAAACCAAAAATCAGTTTCAGTACTTATTAATAGTAATTGCAATTTCTCAGATTTTCTAAGACAATTAGTATTTTAATCAGGTTACCAGAATGGCAAATGAAAGAAAAATATATTAAATAATAATTTAAGGAATTATGCCTATACGGGAAAAAAAAAGAAAACAAAAATAGGTAGAAGAAGAAATTTAACTATGATATAGTTGCAACAGATCCCCTGATCTCACTGTGAGCTCTAAAGCTGAGTTGGACCTTCAGAAGTACCCCAAATTGAGGAAAAGTATTGAGGCTTTATGTTCCTGTACTAATTACTTTTGTTATAGGTTTCTTCCCATTGAGGAGATGTAAGAGTGTATGAGGATGCCTTTTTTGGCTGAGAGAAAATCCTTGGAAGGGATACTTCTATGATACATCAGCAGCTATTATTCTCAGCACCTGGAGTAACAAGCATCTTTACTCTGAAAGGGGACTTAAACAGTACACTACAACTTCCATTGCAGTCCACCCTTTGTGTCTCTTAGAGCCTTTGTTTCCAATAATAAATTTACTTCTTCTGGAAATAGATTTTTCAGGTCTCATTTCCTGAGGGAAAATTATTATTGAGACTTACACAAGCCTTTCTTCCCTAGCTTCAGCTGGTCTCAGGGCCACAAATGATATGCATAATCTTCCTCCTCTGCTACCCTTTCTAGATTCCCCTCAACTTCAACTGTAACTTCCACTAGTCAAGAGAGACAACTTTTCTTCTGAAAAGCTGATTCTCTAGGGCATGATGCCCCTCTCCAGTTAAGGCTGCTATGGTCATGTATTTATTGTCAAAACTGGGCAGATATTTGGTGGTTCCTCAAAAAGCTAAACATAGAATTACCATGTGACCCACTCCTGAGTATATACCTAAAAGATTTGAAAATAGAGACTCAAACAGATATGTTTATGCCAATATTTATTTCAGCATTATTTGTAATAGCCAAAGGGTAAACACAATCTGAGTGTATTTAAACTGATTATTGGATAAATAAAATATACTCCAAATATACAATAAAATATTACTAACCAATAAAAAGGATGAAGTTCTGATACATGCTACAACATAGATGAATCTTAAGAACATTATGCTAAATGAAATAAGCCAAATACACAAGGACAACCATTATATAATCCCAATTATATAAAATATTTAGGTAAATTTATAGAGATAAAAAATAGATTAGATGAGAGGGGAGATGAAAGGAGGGAGAAGTGGAAATTGTTGCTTAATGGTTATAGGATTTCTTTCCTGGATGACAAAAAACTTTTCAAAATAGGTAGTGATGAAGGTCGCATGACATTCTAAATGTAGCTCATGCTATTGAATTCTATACCTAAAAATAATCAAAATGGTAAATTTTATGTTAATATATAAATATATAAAATTATATGGAGGTTATATATAGAGATTAGATAAATCTCTCTATATAATGAATTAATAAATTCATTTATTATACATCAATAAATTAATTCATTTATTATACATCAATAAATTAATTCATTTATTATAAATCAATAAATTAATTCATTTATTATACATCAATAAATCAATTCATTTATTATATATCAATAAATCAATTCATTTATTATACATCAATAAATCAATTCATGTATTATAAATCAATAAATTAATTCATGTACTATAAATCAATAAATTAATTCATGTACTATAAATCAATAAATTAATTCATGTATTATAAATCAATAAATTAATTCATGTATTATAAATCAATAAATTAATTTATGTATTATAAATCAATTATAATTTATTATAAATCTCTATGTATAAATTTAAATTATAAATCAATAAATTAATTTATTTATCAAAAATCAATAAATTAATTTATTTATCAAATAAATAAATTTAATTATAAAATTTATATTATATATACATTTTATTCAATTTATAATATATACAGTTTTTATGTATTTTACCACAATTAAGAAACAACGAAATACTCTAAAATCATTGACTTGAATGGTGTAAGTAGGAAAATTGTATTTTATGTCAATCATATATCAATAAAATTATTTAAAAAATGGCAGAAGAGTTCCAAGTTATGACCCAATGAATCACCTGGATGCCAAATATATTTTTCATTTTACCTATGATTTAATAATAACCCTACCTCTTTCTTCTGATGATTAAAGTCACTATCTCTGCCAAGATAGTGACTTTTTTCTTCCCTGCTTATTTTTGGTATTAGGAGACTAACATTATGTGGTAGCCATACCTTAAAATTTACTGAAATTCTGGCCGTCATCCCTGGTAGAAGTGTATCCTCATGGGGAACCTAAACTTTCAGATCTGAAGAGACTACAGTTGTAGACATGGCAAGCACACATTCACCAAGTCAATCACTGAGAGTAACGGTAATTACAGCCATTCCTACTTCCATCTCTTGGTTCTGAAGCTTGTTTATTTTAGATAATGAGGAAAGACACCACATTATTATACTGATTTAGTGTGTATATTGTTCCTAAAATATGGTGCCCCATCTGACCAGGGTGTTGTTACCAACCTAGCTTCTGTAACATGCCTCAATTTTCCATTTCTTCATATCCTTTCCTGTAGAGTTCCTTGTTATAATATAATGTTATGCAGAATACCATATTAGTGGATCAAACACTCTATGCACTAAAATACTAGCAAAAACTGAGGCTCTGTGGGAAAGGAAATACTAGCAAAAACTGAGGCTCTAAAGAATGTGTGAACTGCAGTCATGAGGAATTACTGTCCTTTTCAGAATGTAAGTTAGTCTCTGTAGTCAATTTGGCATTAAGTGTCTAAGAGGTATATTCCTATATCAGAAATTTAGTACTGATTTCTACTGCTAGCAAGATGAATAATTAACAGCGGCAGTAACTAGGTCATTCTTGGTGAGTAGAAACCCAAGCTATTCATGCACCCATTGTGCTAGCTCGGGAAGGGCTGCTGATAAGAGTCTGAACATTAACTGGCTGGAGCATTCTATTTATTAATGCCTCTTTCATGATGAGCATCTCTGGTAGAGATTTGTGATGGCTAATTTTATTTGTTAATTTGGCTGGGCCACAGTACTCAGATATGTGGTCAAATATTATTCTGATGTTTCTGTGAGAGTATTTTGGATGAGATTACCATTTAAGTTGGAATTTGTATAAAGCAGACTGTACTCCATAATGTGTGGTGGACATTAACAAACCAGTTGAAAGTCTAAAGAGAATAAAAGATCGCCCTCCACTGGGTAATAAATAATTCTGCAGCAGAGGGGCTTCAGACTCCAACTGCAACAGTGGCTCATTCCTGGTCCCTAGCCTGCTGGTCCACTGTGCAGATTTTGGACCTGTAAGTTTCCATAATTGTGTTAGCCAATTCCTTAAAACCGACCTATATCCATTGTCTATCTCTATGTATAAATTTAAAATATATATTTTACGTATAATAAATCTTTATGTTTCTGTCTCTCTCTACACACACACACACACACACACACACACACACACACACACACACCCCATTGGTTGTTTCTCTGGAGAACCTTGACTAATAAAGCATCATAAGGTAACATAAAGATCTTCACTCTTTTTGCTTACCCCCCTCATTTATGCACACGCCTTTTCTGTAGACCTCTGTCTCAGTCTTCTAAGCTGTCTGCTTCTAGGCCCCTGATAAACAAAGCAAGTGTTTCCCCCACTGCCAATGAGTTCATATATATTGTCATCTATGGAAACTATTCTTGCCACACAATGTGAATGACCAAGTATATCATCTGAAGCTCTGCCCACATGAAAATTCCTCTTCACCAATGTCATTCATGACCACTTCTTCAGAAATGAAGTCTACTAAACATGTTGCTTATTTCTTTATGGTGGGAGTTGTGAGATACTATAATTTGGGTTTCTTTATGTTTGAGGAACATTTCAGAACACCCCAGGCCACTGGACCCCTAAACAATGCACTTATCGATATGTTGAGTCCCAGAAACATTATAGAGTATATTTCTCACACTCTTGAGTGCATGAGCTTTAACAAGACCCACCTTATACAGTAACATTAGCGCATTTTTAATTTGCAACCACAAGCCAATGTACTCATAATCTTTTTCTTGGCCTTTGCCTTCAACGTAGGCTGTTCTGAGTGGCTGCCAATGTAACCATACGGGTGAGCTGAGGGACAGGGCCCAGTGCAGCAGTGTCTGATAAATTGAAATTCTAAGCCACTTTATGCAAATTACTTGTAGCCCTAACTTTGATTCTGCCCAATTTCAAATACTTTCCTTCAACCTTGGAATAGATAGCTGGATCTACATGACCATATGATGTGGAGGGTCTCACAGAAGCCGGCTCATAAAGGATGGGCTGCATGGTCACCTGATAGCCCATGATCAGCATTTCTCTCATGGCTAAGTAGCATTTTAAGATCTTTTTTAAGTGACGTATGAATGTTTTTCTTTCAATTTTGTTTTCTTTTTAAAGTCTTTATTTTGTAGCCAAGTCTATCAGTTTTATTTTTTATTTATTGTTTTGTTTTATGTTTCCTTGTCTTTTTTTTCTTTATTTATTCTAAAAAAAAAAAAAACAGATGCATGTGCAGAACGTGCAGGTTTTTTTCCATCAGATATACATGTGCCATGGTGGTTTGCTGCACCTATTGACCTGTCCTTTAAGTTCCCTCTCTCACCCCCCACCCCCAACAGGCCATGGTATGTGTTGTTCCCCTCCCTGTGTCCATGTGTTCTCACTGTTCACTCCCACTTATGAGTGAGAACATGCGGTGTTTGGTTTTCTGTTCCTGTGTTAGTTTGCTGAGGATGATGGCTCCCAGCTTCATTCAGGTCTCTACAAGGACATGATCTCATTATTTTTAATGGCTGCGTAGTATTCCATGGGGCATATATATCACATTTTCTTTATCCAGTCTATCACTGATGGGCATTTGAGTTGGTTTCATGTATTTGCTATTGTAAATAATGCTGCAATAAACATATGTGTGTATGTGTCTTTATAGTAGAATGATTTATATTTCTTTGGGTATAAACCCAGTAATGAAATTGCTGTGTCAAATGGTATTTCTGGTTCTAGATCCTTGAGGAATTGCCATACTGTCTCCCACAATGGTTGAACTAATTTACATTCCCATCAGCAGTGTAGAAGCATTCCTATTTCTTCACAGCTTTGCCAGCATCTGTTGTTTCCTGACTTTTTAATAATCACCATTCTGACTAGCATGAGATGGTATCTCATTGTGGCTTTGATTTGCATTTCTCTGATAATCAGTGATGTTGAGCTTTTTTTCATATGTTTGTTGGACACATAAATGTCTTCTTTTGAGAAGTGTCTGTTCATATTCTTTGCCCATATTTGATGGTTTTTGTTTCTTGTAAATATGTTTAAGTTCCTTGTAAATTCTGGATATTAGACCTTTGTCAGATGGGGAGAGTAAGAAAATTTTCTCCCATTATATAGGTGGCCTGTTCACTCTGATGATAGTTTCTTTTGCTGTGCAGAAGCTTTTTAGTTTAATTAAATACCATTTGTCAATTTAGACTTTTGTTGCAATTGCTTTAGGCATTTTTGTCATGAAGTCTTTGCCCATGCCTATGTCCTGAATGGTATTGCCTAGGTTTTCTTCTAGAGTAGCTGTGGTTTGGAGTTTTACATTTATGTCTTTAATCCATATTGAGTTAATTTTTGTATAAGGTGTAAGGAAGGGGTCTGGTATCAGTTTTCTGCATATGGCTAGCCAGTTTTTCCTGCACCATTTACTGAATAGGAGATCATTTCCCCATTGCTTGTTTTTGTCGGGTTTGTCAAAGGTCAGATAATTGTAGATGTGTGGAGTTAATTCTGAGGTCTCTGTTCTGCTCCATTGGTCTATATGTCTGTTTTGGTACAGTGCCATGCTGTTTTGGTTACTGTAGCCTTGTAGTACAGTTTGAAGTCAGGTAATGTGATAACTCCAGCTTTGTTCTTTTTGCTTAGGATTGTCTTGGCTATACGAGGTCATCTGTGATTTCATATGAAATTTAAAATAGTTTTTTCTAACTCTGTGAAGAATGTCAATTTTGATGGGAATAGCATTAAATGTATAAATTACTTTGGGCAGTATGGCCATTTTCACGATATTGATTCTTCCTATCCATAAAGATAGAATATTTTTCCATTTGCTTGTTTCCTCTCATTTCCTTGAGAAGTGGTTTGTAGTTCTCCTTGAAGAGGTCCTTCACATCCCTTGCTAGCTGTATTCCTAGGTATTTTATTCTCTTTGTAGCAATTGTGAATGGGAGTTCATTCGTGATTTGGCTCTCTGCTTGCCTATTGTTGTTGTAAAGGAATACTTGTGGTTTTTACACATTGATTTTGTATCCTGAGACTTTGCTGAAGTGGTTTATCAGTTCAAGAAGTTTTTAGGCTGAGATGATGGGGTTTTCTAAATATAAAATCATGTAGTCTGCAAACAGAGAAAATTTGACTTTCTCTCTTCCTATTTGAATACGCTTTCTTTCTTTCTCTTGCCTAACTGCCTTGCCAGAACTTACAATACTATGTTGAATAGGAGTGGTGATAGAGGGCATCCTTTTGTCTTGTACCAGTTTTCAAAGGGAATTCTTCCAGCTTTTGCCCATTTAATATAATATTAGCAGCGGGTTTGTCATAAATAGCTCTTATTATTTTGAGATATGTTCCATCAATACTTAGTTTATTGAGAGTTTTTAACGTGAAGGAATGTTGACTTTTATCAAAGGCCTTTTCTGCATCTATTGAGATAATCATGTGGTTTTTGTCTTTGGTTTATGTGATGGATTACATTTATTGAGTTGCACATGTTGAACCAGCCTCTTATCCCAGGGATGCAGCCAACTTGATGTTGGTGGATAAGTTTTTTGATGTGCTGCTGGATTCAGTTTGCCAGTTTTTTATTGGGAATTTTTGCATCAATGTTCATCAGGGATATTGGCCTGAAATTTTCTTGGTTGTTGTTGTGTCTCTTCCCAGTTTTGGTATCAGGATGATGCTGTCTTCATAAAATGAGTTAGAGAGAAGTCTCTCCTTTTCAATTGTTTGGAATAGTTTCATAAGGAATGGTACCAGCTCCTCTTTTTATTTCTGATAGAATTCAGCTGTTAATCTGTCTGGTCCTGGGCTTTTTTTGGTTGGTAGGCTGTTAATTACTGCCTCAATTTCAGAACTTGTTATTGGTCTATTAGGGGATTTGACTTCTTCCTGGTTTAGTCTTGGGAGGGTGTATGTGTCCAGAAATTTATCCATTTCTCCTAGATTTTCTAGTTTATCTGTGTAGAGGTTTTTGTAGTATTTCTGTGTGGTCAGTGGTTATATCCCCTTTATCGTTTTTTATTGTGTCTATTTAATTCTTCTCTCTCTTTGTCTAGCTAGTTGTCTATCTACTTTGTTATTTTTTTCAAAAAAAACACCTCCTGGATTCACTGATTTTTTTGGAGGGGTTTTCTTCTGTCTATCTCCTTCAATTCTTCTCTGATCTTAGTTATTTCTTGTCTTCTGTTAGCTTTTGGAGTTGTTTGCTCTTGCCTCTCTAGCTCTTTTGATTGTGATGTTAGGGTGTCAATTTGAGATCTTTCTAGCTTTCTGATGTGGGCATTTAGTGCTATAAATTTCCCTTTTAACACTGCTTTAGCTGTGTCCCAGAGATTCTGGTACTTTGCGTCTTTGTTCTCATTGGTTTCAAAGAACTTCTTGATTTCTGTATGGTACATTGTGTCTTTGTTCTCATTGGTTTCAAAGAACTTCTTGACTTCTGGCTTAATTTCGTTATTTACTGAGGAGTAATTCAGGAGCAGGTTGTTTAATTTCCATGTAGTTGTGTGGTTTTGAGTGAGTTTCTTAATCCTAGGTTCTAATTTGATTACACTGTGGTCTGAGAGACTGTTTGTTATGATATCAGTTCTTTTGCATTTGCTGAGGAGTGTTTTACTTCCAATTATGTGGTCAATTTTAGAATAAGTGCCATGTGGCACTGAGAAGAATGAATATTCTGTTGATTTGGCCTAGAGAGTTCTGTAGACATCTACTAGGTCCACTTGATCCAGAGCTCAGTTCAAGTCCTGAATATCCTTGTGAATTTTCAGTCCCATTGATCTATCTAACATTGACATCATGGTGTTAAAGTCTCCCAATATTATTGTGTGAGTCTAAGTCTGTCTGTAGGTCTCTAAAAACTTGTTTTATGAATCTGGGTGCTCCTATATAGGGTGCATATGTATTTAGAATAGTTAGCTCTTCTTGTTGAATTGCTCCCTGCACTATTATGTAACGCCCTTCTTTGTCTTTTTTTATCTTTGTTGATTTAAAGTCTGTTTTGTCAGAGACTAGGATTGCAACCACTGCTCTTTTTTCGCTTTCTATTTGCTTGGTAAATTTTCCTCCATCTCTTTATTTTGAGCCTCTATGTGTCTTTGCATGTAAGATGGGTCTCCTGAATACAGCACACCAATGGGTCTTGACTCCTTATCCGATTTGTCAGTCTGTGTCTTTTAATTGGAGCATTTAGCCCATTTACATTTAAGGTTAGTATTGTTATGTATAATTTGATGCTGCCATCATGATGCTATTTGGTTATTTTGCACACCAGTTGATGCAGTTTCTTCATAGTGTCATTGATCTTTATACTTTGGTGTGTTTTGTAGTGGCTGATCCAGTTTTCCTTCCATATATAGTGTTTCTTTCAGGAGCTCTTGCAGAGCAAGCCCAGTAGTAATGAAATCCCTCAGCATTTGCTTGTCTGGAAAGGATTTTATTTCTCCTTTGCTTATGAAGCTTAGGTTGCCTGGGTATGAAATTCTAGGTTAACAATTCTTTTCTTTAAGAATGTTGAATATTGCCCCCCAATCTCTTCTGGCTTGTAGAGTTTCTGCTGAGAGGACCACTATTAGTCTGATGGGCTTCCATTTGTAGACAACCTGGCCTTAATCTCTTGCTGCCCTTAACAGTTTTTCCTTCATTTTGACCTTGGAGAATGTGATGATTATGTGCCTTGGGGTTGATCTTCTCGTGGAGTATCTTAATGGTGTTCTCTGTATTTCCTGAGTTTGCATATTGGCCTGTCTTGCTAGGTTGGGGAAGTTCTCCTGGATCATATCCTAAACTGTGTTTTCCAGCTCGTTTCCATTCTCCTCATCTCCTCTAGTACTCCAATCATTCATAAATTTGGTCTTATTATGAAATCCCGTAGTTCTTGGGGGCTTTGTTCATTCCTTTTTATTATTTTTTCTCTATTCTTTGTGCATGTTATTTCATCAAGGTTGTCTTCAAACTCTGATATCCTTTCTTCTGCTTGGTTGATTCAGCTGTTGATACTTGTGTATGCTTCCTGAAATTCTTGTGTTGTGTTTTTCAGCTCCATTGGGTCGTTTATGTTCCTCTCTAAACTGGTTATTCTAATTAGCAATTCCTCTACCCTTTTATCAAGATTGTTAGCCTTTTTTACGTTAGTTTAGAACATGCTCCTTTAGCTCAGCATAGTTTTTAATTACCCATAATCTGAAGCCATCTGATCCTCTGTCCAGTTCTGTGCCCCTGATGGTGAAATATTACGATCATCTGGGGGAGAAGGGGCATTCTGACCTTTCTCAGGATTTTTTCATCAACTCTTTTTCATTTTCATGGATTTGCTTGTTTCAATCTTTGAGGCTGCTGACCCTTGGATGGGGATTTTGTGGGTACCTTTTCTTGTTGTTGTTGATGCTGTTGTTTTCTGCTTGCTTGTTTTTCTGTCAGTAGTCAGGCCCCTCTTCTGTAGGGCTGCTGCAGTTTTCTGGGGGTTCACTTTAGGCCCTATTCATCTGATTCGCTCCTGTGCCTGGAGATGTCATTCAAAGAGGCTGGAGAGAAGCAAAGATGGGTGCCTGCTCCTTCTTCTGGGACCTCTGGCCTCAAGGGGCACCAACCTCATGCTAGTAGGATTGCTCCTGTATAGGGTGTCTGACAATCCCTGTTGGAGGGTCTCACCCAGCTAGGACCCATTTAATGAAGCACTGTGTCCCTTGTTGGAGGGGGTATGTTTCACTGGGGGATATTCCACTCATCTGGGCTGCCTAGATTCCTCAGAACTATCAGGAGGAGAGGCTAAGTCTGCTGGTCTGCAGAGACAGTAGCCACCCCTCCCCACTGGGGCTCAGGCACAGGGAAATCCAAATTCTGTCCCTAAGCCTCTGGCTGGAGTTATTGGAGTTCCTGTAGGGAATCCTGCCCAATGAGGAAGGATGCATCAGGGTCTGGCCCAAAGAGGCACTCTGGCCACAGACTACCACCGCCAGTGTGTTGGGCTGTGGTGATAAGTCTTGGGACCAAGACTTCCAGCCATCCTGGCTCAAGCAGAGGAAAAACACCACCTGAAGCTATAGAAATGGGTGCTGCCCTTCCCCAGCCCAGGAAGCTTAGTATGTTAGGCAGTTGCAAGTCCTAGTGCTGGCAGCTGCCCCTCCCCAAAGGAGCTCAAAAGGCTTAGACAGCAGGCAGCAGCAGCCAGTGCTGGTCGCCTCTCCCCACCCTGGGAATTTGGTAGGCTTAAGCAGATTCTAGCTGAGATGCTGTAAGAATCTGCTCATTCTGAGGTTGGGACGCTAGGCCCTCATGGAGTGGGCCTGTGAGTGGGATATTCTGATCTGTGGTTGCACAGTTATGTGGAAAAGCAGTTTCCTAGGCTGGGTAGCACACTCACTCACTGCCTCCCTTGCCTGGGGGAAGGGGAATTCCCCTGCCCCGTGTGGCTCTCAAGTGGGCTGATGTACCACACTTTCTTCTATCTCTCCATGGGTCACTTCAGCCTTCTAGTTAATTTGGATGAGAGAATCTGGATACCTTGGATGTCGGTGAAGGATTCACATGCTTATATTTTTTTCAATGGTAGCCTCTGAACACCACTGCTTAAAGTTGGCCATCTTGGCCCCACCTGCACTTTTTAGAGTCTTGCTTTGTCATCCAGGCTAGAGTGTAGTGGTGCAATCATAAGTCACTATAGCCTCAACATCCTGGGCTTAAGTGATGCTCCTGCCTTGGCCTCCCAAAGTGCCAGGATTAGAAGTGTGAGCCACCACACCTGGGCTTATGAATATTTTCCTACCACAAATGTCTTTAATTCCTTAGTTTACTAGTTTGTATGATCTTAACAATAGGACTTGCATTGCAGCCCAAAACAGCTGCAAAGCCATTCTTTACGCATGCCCCAATCGAAGGTGGCAGTTTTCATTTCAGTAAGTAAATGGGTGGAAGTGGTACTCTCAAGTGCAGAATATGTTGCCCAAAGAACCAAAGAGATCTAGGAATCTTTTTTTTTTTTTTTTTTTTTTTTTTTTTTTTTTTTTTCCACAAATGTTAAAGGTATATTACCTCTCTGCAAGATTTAAAAGCAGCAAACAAAATTTTGAAAATGCAATGCAAGTACTGGTTTTCTATTGCCGCAAAATTAGAGGCATAAAACTTCACGCACGTATCATCTCACAGCTCTGTAGAACTGAAAGCCAGGCAGGGCTCAATTGGGTCCTTTGCTCGGTTTTCACAAGGCTGCAATCCAGGCGTCTTCCAGGGCTGTGGTTCCCATCTGTAGCATGGGGACCTCATTTCAGTTCTTTCAGAATTGCAGACAGAATTGAATCCCACATGGTTTCGTGACTGAGGTCCCATTTTTTTTCCAGCGACTGTTGGAAGATCACTCTAAGTTGCTACAGGCCACTTGAACCTATAAGTAGTTCACAGCATGGCTTCTGGGAAACCTCTCTGCTTTTAAAGGCATCATCTGATGTCTTTAAAAGACCCAAGTGGGATACTCTAACCCTTGATTAACTCAATGCTGACTAACCTCGGGCCCCAATTTCATTTAAATTTTCTGTTAAGTTTTCCTTTTATATTTCAAAATTTCCCTTTTTATCTCTAAAATACTTATTGCTTTAAAGTTTGCTTTACCTAAGTTGAGTTATACTGGATGTTTTTTGGTTAGTGTTTTCAATGTATATAATTTTTGATTATTTTATTTCAAATATTCTCTATTCTTATTTTTAAATATATTTAATGTAAGCAACATATATTTTAATTTTAAAATACAGATTACAAAACTTTTGTCTTTTATTTGTATTATTTACATTTTCGTGTAATGTCATCCCTTATAGTCTGGTATTTAAATCTAGTATTTTACTAGTTCTTCCCATTTATACTATCTGTTCTTTGTTCTGTTTTTCTCCTTTCTGGCTTTGTTTTTGATCAATTGTAACTATTTTTAGTTTTACAATTAACCTTTGCACCTAATTAGTTATACATGCTTTTACTGTTCTTTTAGTGGTTATAGTAGAGATTGTAAGACTGTAACATGCATCCTTGATTTATTTGAGATCTAGGAATCTTGCTTCCTTTACTTTGGTGGGAGGTATGAAGTGTCATGATTAGCTTTTGTTTTGAAAGGAATACACCAGAGTACAACAGATGGCTGGACTCTTAAATATCATTCATATGCTCAGTCTCTAAAACATTATAGTGATGGCAGTGATGGCCCATCTGGAGCAGCTGCTGCCATGATGCCAGCTGCAGTAGGGAAAGCACAGCTGGGGCTGCATGCTCCATGGAGCCAGCAGAAGCCAGAGACAGGCAAAAGCCCTACCCCCTTCCCAGTTGGCAGGATGGGAGCCTTGTGCTCCCCAGGCACAGCTGCAGCTGACCAGCTGCTGCTCTGGACCCTGGCATCCCTGTTCTCTTGGGGGCTGGGAGCAAGAGGGAGCCCTGCCCTCCCAGGTACAGCTGCAGCTGCCCAGCTGTGGCTGCAGACTTGGGCATGTCTGCACTCTCAAGGGCCCGGAAGTCCCCCATCTCACCCCCACAGGCTCAGAAGTGTCTGTTCCCTCTGCCTAGTCTCTCCCAATTTTCAGTGCTTGCTCTGATCTTGGAGAAAAGTTGAGGCCGAGTCCAGGTGCTGTTGCAATGCAGCTGGGTGTGTGCACGCTCAGGGCAGCACTGATATGCCAGCCACCTGCTGCCTCAGTCCCCTCTGGAATTTGGGTGTTGATGAGCACAGGAGGAGGCCAAGTGGTGGCTGAGGGCAGCTTGGTACTAGCCTGCAGGAACCCCTCAGCACAAACAGCCTAGGTGATGGCAGGAGGCAGATAGGCTCCTGGCAGAAAGGGGAAGGTCCCTGGTGAGGCCCCACCTTCAAGCCAGAGATGAAGTCTGGGGGTTGGACTGACAGACCAGTATAAGAACTTACGCTGCTTTTTCTGGGCCTGCCCGTAGTTGCCCGTTAACCAATCAGCATGAATTTCCTCCCCTCTGAACCCCATAAAAACCCCCTGGACCCAGCAGAGGTTGGGACTACCAGCTGTGGAGAAGAGCTACCCACTCCAGGGTCTCTTCTCTGCTGAAAGCTGAACATTCATTGGGACACCCTGCTGTGGAGAGGAGCTATCCACTGTGGATCTCCTCTGAGCTGTTCTGTTGCTCAATAAAGCTCCTCTTCGCCTTGCTCACCCTCCGCTTGTCCACTTACTTCATTCTTCCTGGATGCAGGACAGGAACTCGGGACCTGCCGAATGGCGGGGCTAAACATGCCCCTTGCTTGCCGTGTTGTGGATGATGAGAAAAGAGAGAAGGAGAGAAGAGCTGAAGCCTTTTGGGGAGCCCAGACCTGGGAGGTCCCCGAGCCAGGGCTATGACATCCTCTTTGAGGTAATGCAGTTCATGCCATCTCCAAGCTTCTGAGTGCTACTGCATTCCCTGGTGCCAGCCATGGAAGGTGCTTGCAGTGTGTCTGGTCCAGCTGCAGCTCTGCAGGAGCCAGCACCTGGAGATACCCACCCTGCTGCAGCTGACATGCCTGGCCATGTGCAGTGGCTGGAGCCCGTGCTTGCTCCCTCACACAGCCCTCTGTGCCTGGCTCACCCATGGCAGGTGTGAGATTCAGGTTGGTAGCATGAGCTGAGCACAGACTGTCAGGTGGAATGGGTGGAATGAGCTCAGCAGACGTGAGGAAAAACTCAGGCAAAGGTGCCATGGGCCACAGAGGTTTCAGGCTAAAAGAACAACATCCCAAAAATTCCGTGACAATAGAATTAATTTCTCACGCTCTGGAATGCATGTGTTTTATCGAGGCTTCCCTTATATTAGCTGTATCTTGCTCATCATCATTTTAATAAACATAACATTGTTTGTTCATCTTATAAGGAAATGGAAGAAATGGGACTGGGCTGAAAGGGGATTTGAATTGTGATGTGGTTGCAATAGGGGCCTCAACTTATAGGGAACTGTAAACTGATAAGTCAGGATAGTTCTTCAAACATATCCTGACTTAAAGTAAGAGGACCAGGTTTTTGTACAGATTGATCACTTCTTAGAAGTAGACTGTTCTCAGGGCATGGGCATAATATTGGGTGAGGGCAATTTTGAGGGATTAGCTCAGTTTTGAGACTTCAGCAGTCAAAACTCCTGAAAAAGGAGTTTTCTCCTAGAGAAATCTGGGAGGCACATCACAGTATCTATTTCAACAATGAGCATTAACCTAGTAAATATATTTTTCTAGACAGCAAATACATATACCAGTTTTTTAAAAATCAGAGGTGATTTGTGTAATCAAAGAATATAATTGCTCTGAAATAATACTTTTTAAGATTGGCAATATTTCACATATTCCCTTTTAATGGTAGACATTCTAATAATAATATATAACAAATGACTATTTGTAAGCACTAATTGCTCATTATTTTATATGAGTCATCTGACTTTTAGAAGTAATTATATTATTACCACCATATATATACATTTCATTGTCTCTCAATACTAGCACCTCTGTCCAACTTGCAAGCATGATTAAAATTCTCTCGAGTAGAAATGAAGCTTCTAATTCAAGTCATTCTAAAATCAATTTATTGCTTAATTTATGAATATTTCTACATTAATAACTTAATTTGCTAATAGTTTAAGAAGCAGCTTCAGTCATTGAGAATATATACCTCAATGAGAATAATAGACTGCCTTTTTTCTCAACATATTATTGAAAACAAAGATTTTGTCAGAAAAACTAATTTGAACAATGTATTTTAAATTGAAATGTATGCAATGAATAAGCTGAATTAAATTTATATTTGATTAGAGATAGCAAAATCTTGCTAATAAATAATTTTTAAAATATTAAGTTCAGTGATGATATAGTATTAGATATTATTTAGTGGACCTCAACTACGTGACATATTATAACTAAAGAATCATAGTGGAAAAAAGCTAAGGACAATATAAGTTAAATTTTTAAATATTAAAATAATTAACAAATGTATAAGAACATTTTCATTGTAAAGTAAAAGAGCTGGAAAATACCTTCTCAGCAGACCTCTATTCCCATACTATTGAACAAGCAAATATGGCAATCTTAAACTACATCATGTATACATGAAATGACATAACCCTAAAGAATAGAAGAGGTTTATCAATAAGTTGGCCTATAAAAGTTCATTGACTTGTTTTTATTTAAATTTACCAGATGACTCCTGGGGTGGGGCTAGAAGTAACACAAGTGTACTTCCTTTTTCAATGTTTGTGACATGTCACAATTCTGAGTGTCAATGTTATTCTTTAGGCCAATTGTTCCCAATAGGATCTTGTAAAAGCACCAATCAATAAAAATATTTTCATCAAGTCACAGATAAATAAGGGGAAAATATAGAAGAATGATAACTTAAAATTTTTCTGCAAGTAATATAAATCTGAGGATATAGTCTCTTACATGTTTTGATATTAAAATGCTGTATTTTTTTTCCTGAGCAGAGGATGAGAAAGGCCACATTAAAGAATCAACTGCTTTAAGCTATTCTGTCCTATAAAAGAGCTCTTCCACTCCCTATTGGTCTCTCACTCCAACTATACCATGAAGCCATAGTTTGCAGGGCCTTTATGGGGGTTTAATGTGTAAAGAAACAGGAAATTGTTAAATAGGAAAAAATTCTGAATTAGTAAGGTGGGTAAGAAGAGAAGAATAAGATTAAATGCACAGTAATTGTAATAATCATATTTCTGTGTTACAAGAAATATTTTATTTTACCTAGGAGTTCAAGCAAAGTGATTCTTTCTGGGGAAAGCAAAGATTAAAAAATATTCCTTGTATGCATAGTATTCCAGATAAAACCAGTATGATAAAAATATCATTACCAACCTAAAAAAATCATGTTAGAAAATCTTTTGGAAAAATCCATTAATAAAGATTTATTTACTAAAACCAATAGTTAAGAAAGCCAAAATTCTACCTCTGCTAGTAATATGATCCTTGATTTAAGATCAGGATGTCAATCCATTGATGACGTGTCACAAGGCCATAAGTAGCAAGTGAGAAGTAAACTGAACCAGAGAGTTGCACAGCTAACCACCGGGGCTTGAAAGAAATGTTTCATCAGGATTATAACTGTTGTCTTATACATACTGGAAATAGGCTTATTCCCTCAGAAACTCTGAAATGTCTTCATTTGGAAATCAGGGTACCCAATATTATAATCTGAATATACTGAGTTTCCTATATATAAAGATAACCAATTTTTAAAAAACAAAATGTACAGTTGGATTCATTAGGGATTCAATTCAATCATTCAGAACCAATAGTTGGAAGTTTCATCATGCTATTACTGAATAAAATGAAAAAGAATCTTACTGGTATTTTTATGTATATAAACCTGACTTGGTATTATATACTTTTCTGTTGAAAACCCCAAGTATGAAAAAACAAGTAATCACAATTTCTTAAGCTAGAGAAATTGACCTACTCCACTGCTCCAACTTTATTAAGTTTGAGTAAAGGTCATTTCTCCCAAGCCATAGTCCCAGCTCTTCCCACTTCCTTGCATTCTGTAGTTCACTTTTATTTCTTAATCTTATGACCCTTTAGAATATGAACTAGACGGTTACTCTTCCCTGGAGTGCCTGACATTGCACTTGAAGGTCCGAACTCTGGCTTGCTCCTTGCCACTGCATCAGACTTTTACAGTCCTAAGAGCTAAATATTCCATACATGGTCCTGTTGGAATCCCCTTTGGGAACCATCATTCACTGCTAGGTGGTTCCCTGGGCTTGCCATTACAAAATATTGTTTAATGTGCATTTCTAGGAATAAACACACTGACTTATTCCATATGACACAACTATTTCAGACACAATAGAGATCTCTTCCTGAAATTGATATAACAATTGACCCAAATTTATATTCTTTGTAATTTCCTTCCAATGCTTTCCAGACACTGGACAAAATTTATGTTAAAAAGATCTTTAGTTGTTTTGGACTGTGAAACCATTGATGGGTTTATGATGGAACACTTCCAAAACTAAATAGGGTGATTGACCTTGTGAGCATATTTTCAAAATTGAGGCATTAACTCTTAAATTAAAACTTCTTAAATTCTAGCCAGATCATATTTTTTTTTCTTCTTCTTTCACAGTCAGCCTTGGCCAATACCCTGAACTTCAATAATTTATGCAGATTACCTGGTGTTAAAGGTTAAATAATATTTACAAGACTTTTTTCTTGAGCCAAACAGTTTTCCAAAACCAAGGGCCCCCAAGTAATTTTCCACAGACCATTAAATTATAGGCTATCCATATTATTAAATGCAACGTGTTTTAATTAGAGTTCTCCAGAGAAACAGAACCAATAGGATATATATAGTTATATATCTATATCTGTCTAAAGAGATTTATTATAAGAATTGGTTTATAAGAGTATGGAAGCTGATAAGTTTCAAGATCTACAGGGTGAGTCAGCAAGCTGGAGAGCCAATGATGGACCATCAGTCCAAAGATCGGCAGGCTCAAGATCCAAGATGAGTTAATGTTTCAGCTCAAGTAAGAAAATGCAAATGGTCCAGTTTTAAAACAGGCAGAAAAATTCTGATCTGGGAGAGGGTCAGACTTTTTGTTCTGTTTAGGCCTTCAACAGATTGGATGAAGCCATCCACATTAGGGAGGACAATCTTCTCTACTCAATCTACTAATTTTAATGCTAATCCTATCCAAAAACATCCTCACAAAACACCCAGAATAATATTTGATGAGATATCAGGGTACTCCCTGGTCCAGTCAACTTAGCACATAAAATTAACTATGATGTGGTAACTTATAAATCTCTGTGTGCATATATATATGTGCATGTATACATATGTGTACATATGCATGTATATAAGCAGGTACTAGATATACTATTATAGACTCCTAAGAGAGAACATGTGCATATGATTCTCAAAGTAATTTTTTATTCTATTAAATAATTGACCATGCTATCTTTTCTACTGCAAGCTGCCTGGTGCCTTTAAAATGTGATTCAAGTTTTAAAATGCAAGCTTATATACCAGGAATGTTTCTTTTCCATATAGCAAAGAACACCCATGTTTTTATGTGAAATATAATTAATTGATAGCTGGAAATATAAAAAATGAATTTATATTAAAATATTGATCTTTACCTGATTTTTAAAAATTATTAGTTTGTTTTGCAGAGAAATGTGTATTTAAAAGTAGATAGGAAAATTATTGGTACATTTATTCAGTGCTGTTATTTAATTCATGTTTGAGAATGTTCTTTCAAAAATTCCTAAATTATTTTCAGAAGCAACAATAAGTAATCTGCCCAGTGCTACCACAAACAATTTTTCAAAACACAAAACCATTTCAAGAAAAGTCTGGAATTATGTTCTATTAATGCAAACACATTGCAAATGTCAGGGATTTAAATGGAAATCAAAAGTGCACGTTGTTTAACACATTAAGATGCAGAAAGTGAGTTGTGATTATTTCTCTTAATACTTAATAATGTGTTTCTTGATGTTATGTAAAATTTGATTCATTTTATTTTTTACTTATGTTTATATTTTTAGTTGAAAATAATTGTACATATGGATTATAATATAATGTTTTGATATATGTATATGGTATGAAATGATTATATCAAGCAAATAAACATCACATAATTATCTTTTTTTGCGATGAGAATATTTAAAATCTATACCTATTGCAATTTTGAAATATAAAATACATTAATATTAAATATGACAATCTTGTTTTGTTAAAATTGTGAAAACTAAATCTTGTCTAATTTGAACTTAGTATACTTTGGTCAATTTATCCCCATGCTCTCCTCCACCCCCCGGCCTCTGGGGGGGTATTGTGTATCTCTAACATGTTTTATTTATGCATTCATCCCTTGATGGACACTTAGGTTGATTCCAGATCTTGGCTATTACAAATAGTGATGCAATAAACAAGAGTGCAGATTATCTTTTCGATATACTGATTTCAATTCTTTTGGACATATACCCACAAGTGGAATTGCTGGATCATATGGCAATTCTATTATTAGTTTGTTGAGGAACACTCATGCTATTCTTCATAATGGTTGTACTAATTTATATATTCACCAGCAGTGTACCGGGGCCCTTTTTCTTTACATTCTTGCCAAAACTTATTTTCCATCTTTTTTATAGTAGCCATTCAAACATATGTGAGATGCTATCTCATTGTGTTTTTAATTTGCATTTTACTGACGATTAGTGATATTGAGCATTTTTAAAATAAACCTGTTGGTCATTTTTCTTTTGAGAAGTGTCTGTTGAAATCCTTTGTGCATTTTTTTCTTGCTATCGAGTTGTTTGAGTTCCTTATATGTTTTGGAAGTTAACCCTTTATGAGATACATGGTTTGCAAATATTTATTTTCCCACTCTGTGCGTTTTAATCACTCTAATGATTGTTTTCTTTTATGTACAGAAGCTTCTTAGTTTGATGCAATCCTATTTGTCTATTTTTGTTTTTGTTACATGTGATTTTGGGATCATATCAAAAAAATCGTTGCCAAGACCAATGTTGTGGAGCTTTTTTCTTATATTTTCTTCTAGTAGTTTTACATCTTAGGTCTTACATTTAAGTCTGTGTTCCATTTTAAATTGGTTTTAGCAAATGGTGTGAGATAAAAGTCCAATTTCTTCTGCATGTGGATATCTAAATGCACCTACATCATTTATTGAAGAGACTGCCTTTTATCTATTGTATGTTTTTGTATCTTTATTAAAAATCAATTGTCCATACATGCATGGCTTTATTTCTGAGTTCTCTGTCTCACTGATGTATCTGTTTTTATGCCAGTACAAATGCTGTTCTGATTACTATAATCTTGTACTATATTTTGATATCAGTTATTGTGATGCCTCCAGCTATTTTCATTTTGCTCAAGATTGTGTAGACTATTTTGTTGCTGTAAAAAATGACATTAAGATTTTGACAGGAAATACATTGAATTTTTAGATAATTTTCAGAAGTATGGACTTTTTTTTCTTTTATTATTATTATTATTATTATTATTATTATCATTATACTTTAGGTTTTATGGTACATGTGCGCAATGTGCAGGTAAGTTACATATGTATACATGTGCCATGCTGGTGCGCTGCACCCACCAACTCGTCATCTAGCATTAGGTATATCTCCCAATGCTATCCCTCCCCACTCCCCCCAGCCCACAACAGTCCCCGAAGTGTGATGTTCCCCTTCCTGTGTCTATGTGTTCTCATTGTTCAATTCCCACCTATGAGTGAGAATATGCGGTGTTTGGTTTTTTGTCCTTGCGATAGTTTACTGAGAATGATGATTTCCAATTTCATCCACGTTCCTACAAAGGACATGAACTCATCATTTTTTATGGCTGCATAGTATTCCATGGTGTATATGTGCCACATTTTCTTAATCCAGTCTATCATTGTTGGACATTTGGGTTGGTTCTAAGTCTTTGCTATTGTGAATAATGCCGCAATAAACATATGTGTGCATGTGTCTTTAGAGCAGCATGATTTATAGTCCTTTGGGTATATACCCAGTAATGGGATGGCTGGGTCGAATGGAATTTCTAGTTCTAGATCCCTGAGGAATCGCCACACTGACTTCCACAAGGGTTGAACTAGTTTACAGTCCCACCAACAGTGTAAAAGTGTTCCTATTTCTCCACATCCTCTCCAGCACCTGCTGTTTCCTGACTTTTTAATGATTGCCATTCTAACTGGTGTGAGATGGTATCTCATTGTGGTTTTGATTTGCATTTCTCTGATGGCCAGTGATGGTGAGCATTTTTTCATGTGTTTTTTGGCTGCATAAATGTCTTCTTTTGAGAAGTGTCTGTTCATGTCAACATTAGACAGATCAACGAGACAGAAAGTCAACAAGGATACCCAGGAATTGAACTCAGCTCTGCACCAAGCGGACCTAATAGACATCTACAGAACTCTCCACCCCAAATCAACAGAATATACATTTTTTTCAGCACCACATCACACCTATTCCAAAATTGACCATATACTTGGAAGTAAAGCTCTCCTCAATAAATGTAAAAGAACAGAAATTGTAACAAACTGTCTCTCAGATCACAGTGCAATCAAGCTAGAACTCAGGATTAAGAATCTCACTCAAAACCACTCAACTACATGGAAACTGAACAACCTGCTCCTGAATGACTACTGGGTACATAACGAAATGAAGGCAGAAATAAAGATGTTCTTTGAAACCAACGAGAACCAAGACACAACATACCAGAATCTCTGGGATGCATTCAAAGCAGTGTGTAGAGGGAAATTTATAGCACTAAATGCCCACAAGAGAAAGCAGGAAAGATCCAAAATTGACACCCTAACATCACAATTAAAAGAACTAGAAAAGCAAGAGCAAACACATTCAAAAGCTAGCAGAAGGCAAGAAATAACTAAAATCAGAGCAGAACTGAAGGAAATAGAGACACAAAAAACCCTACAAAAATTCAATGAATCCAGGAGCTGGTTTTCTGAAAGGATCAACAAAATTGATAGACCGCTAGCAAGATTAATAAAGAAAAAAAGAGAGAAGAATCAAATAGATGCAATAAAAAATGATAAAGGGGATATCACCACCGATCCCACAGAAATACAAACTACCATCAGAGAATATTACAAACACCTCTATGCAAATAAACTAGAAAATCTAGAAGAAATGGATAAATTCCTCAACACATACACCCTCCCAAGACTAAACCAGGAAGAAGTTGAATCTCTGAATAGACCAATCACAGGAGCTGAAATTGTGGCAATAATCAATAGCTTACCAACCAAAAAAAGTCCAGGACCAGATGGGTTCACAGCCGAATTCTACCAGAGGTACAAGGAGGAGCTGGTACCATTCCTTCTGAAACTATTCCAATCAATAGAAAAAGAGGGAATCCTCCCTAACTCATTTTATGAGGCCAGCATCATCCTGATACCAAAGCCTGGCAGAGACACAACAAAAAAAGAAGTATGGACTTTTAAACAACATTAGTTCTTTCAATCCATGAACATGAGACATTGTTCCATTTATTTGAGCCCTCTTTAACTCTTTTCATCAGAGTTTTATAGTTTTCAGATCTTTCATCTCCTTGGTTAAATTTACTTCTGGGTATTTTGTCATTTTTGTCTATTGTAAATGGGATATTTTAAAATTTAGTTTTTGGCTAGTTCATTGTCAGTGTACAGATATTCTACCGATTTTTCTATTTTTTTTTTATCCTTTAACTTTACTGAATTCATTTATTGGTTCTAGCTGTTTTCTGTGGAATCTTTAGTTATTTATATATAAGATCATGTCATCAGCAGAGACAATTTTACTTCTTCCTTTCTGATTAGAATTCATTTTTATTTCTTTCTCTTGCCTTAATGCTCTGTCTGGGACTTCCAGCACAATGTTTGAAAAGAGGTGGCAAGAATAGAAATCCTTGTCTTGCTCCTGATCTTAGAGAAAAAGCTTTCAGAACTTTTATTTTTTTTCCATTCAGTATGTTGAATGTGGGCTTTTCAGATATGGCATTTATTGTGTCGAAGTACATTATTTCTACACATAATTTGTTTAAAGTTTTTAACATAAAAGGATATTACATTTTGTAGAATGATTTTTCTGCATCTACTGTAATGATTTTTTTTGTCCTTTGTTCTGTTAATGTGGTGTATCACATTTATTAACTTGCATGTTTTGGACTATCCTTGCTCATCACACTTGGTGATGGCAAATGATCGTATTAATGTACTGCTGGATTTCTTTTGCTAGTATTTTGTGAGTATTTCAAAAATTTGTGTTCACTAGGAAAATTGGCCTGCAATTTCTATGTAGTCACCTTATCTGGCTTTGTCAATAGAGTAACGTTGGCCTAGTTCAATGAGTTTGGAAGTATTCCTTCCGCTTTAACTTTTTTGGTCATGTTTGAGAAGAATTAGCATTAGTTCTTTAAATGTTTGGTAAAATTCAGCTGTGATGCCATCAGGTTCTAGGCTCTTCTTTGATTCAAGAACTATTGATTTTTTGTTACTGATTCAATGTCCTTGCTTATTAGCCTCTTCAGATTTTCTCTTTCTTTGTGAGTCAGTCTTGGTAGGTTGTATGTGTCTAGGAATTTCTTTCTTTCTTTAAGGCTATCTAATATGATAGCATATTGTTAATAAGTCTCTTATAAAGCTCTTGATTTTTGTGCTATCCATTGTAATGCCATCTCTTTCATTTCTGATTTTATTTGAGGCTTCTCTCTTTTTTCTTAGTAAGTCTAGCTAAGGGTTTGTGAATTTAGTTTTATCTTTTTAATTAAAAAATCTGTTTTATTGAGTTTTAAATTTTTTTTAACTATATTTCATTTATTTCTGCTGTTATTTATTTCCTTCTTTCTGTTAACCTTGGACTTAGTTTGTTCTTCTTTTTCTATTTTTTTGAGTTGTTACATTAGGTTTTTTATTTTAGATCTTTCTTTTTCTTTGATACAGATGTTTATTGCTATAAATTTCCCTCCTGGAACTGTTTTGCTGCATCCCATATGTGTGTTTTCATTTTCATTTGTTTTAAGATTTTTTTTTTTAATTTCTCTTTTTATTTATTTTCTGACTCATTGGTTTTCAGGAACATGTTGATTAATTTCCATGGTTCTGTGAATTGTCCAAGATTTCTACTGTTATTGATTGCTACTTACATATTTTGTGATTAGAAAAGATAATTGATATCATTTTAATCCTCATAAATTTGTAAAGACTTGTTTTTTTGCTAAATTACCTATCCTGGATAACATTCCATGTGTACTTGAGAAGAATGTGTACTCTGTAGTTGTTGGATGGGATGTCCTGTATATGTCTGTTAGATCCTATTGGTCTAAAGTGTAGCCGAAGTCCAGTGTTTCTTTGTTGATTTTTTTTCTGGATGTTCTAGTCATTGCTGAAAGTGGGGTATTGAAGTCCCCTACTATTATTGTATTGCCACCTATATTTTCCTACAAATCATTTAATATTTGCTTTATATATTTAGGTACTCTGATGTTGCCTGCATATGTAATTGCAATCGCTATATTTTCCTGATAAAGAGAAATTGTTCACTTTAAAACTATGATCTTGAAATACTATAGATTCGGGACAAAAAAGTTCTTTGTTTTTTAAGTATTATGATTAGTCTTCCTTTGCCTCCATAGAGCCATGTTTTAGCTTTCTCCATCCTGGTCTTTACCCAGAAGGCAGACATTTGTTAAGGTATAAACTAGATGGTCTTACCCTCTGGCTTCTGATTTGGCCAGTGAAATACATTGCCAGAATATTGTGAAGCAGGAAGAATGTCAGGCTATTCTTCCCACGTCGGCTCCCATTTCACCAGCCTATAGGCTTGCAGTGGATGTAATGCTCCACCCAAGATAAGAGATAGTTTTCTTCTATAGCTAGGTTCTTACTGTATTTTGTAAGTTGCTTTATCTGATCTTGATCGTTCTGGTCTAGGTTATTAAGTTTGATCTACTGTTGTTAACCTTGTTGGGGTGACTGTAAAACCATTATTCCTTTTTAAGAAAACCAAACATACTTTTGTAAATAGATTTTCCTCAAACTCTTTTTTAATTACATATGTTAATACATTGTAAATTTCTGCCATTGACTGATACATAAATAATTACTGAATTAGTTTTGTGATGATGTTAGAATGACATAGAATATTATTGAAGATAAGATTAAGGAAGGGATATATATATATATTATGTATATATATACACACACACACATACTATTTCTGAAAAGACAAATATTAGCATATTTGAAGGGAAATTAAGTAACGGCCATTCAAAATAATATTTGCATACCATAAAATACAAAAAAGTTTTATTTCCAATAAAAATATGCGTCAAATATGCAATATTTTCAAGTTTTTGTTTAATCATTTTTATAATTGTAAAAAATCAGAAAGCAGTCTCATGTCAGTGAGCAATAAATTGGCTAAATATAATATTATAGTAGTCCTTACTAATCTGCAGGAGATACATTCCATGATGCCCAGTAGATGCCTGAACCTGCAGGTAGTCCCAAACCCGAAATATATTACACGTTTTTTCTAAATACACATACATATGATAAAGTTTAATTTATAAATTAGACACAATAAGAGATTAACAACACTAACTGGTAAAGTAGAACAATTATAATAATACACTGTAATAAAAGTTATGTGGATCTGATCTTTCTCAAAATATCTTATTATGCTATAATCATTCTTATTTTATGATAATGTGAAATGATAAAATGCCTACATGATGAGATAAAGTGAGGTGAATGATCTGGCATTGTGAGATAACATTAGGCTACTATTGACCTCTGACAATATGTCAGAAGGAGGATCATCTGCCTCGGGAGATCCTGGATCTTTGATCCATGATGTTGACAATGGTTGAATGTCTGGAGTAGAGGATGTTAATGACTGATGGACAGGGAACATATACTGTGAGGATACGGTAGACAAAGGGGTGATTTACATCCCAGGTGGGATGGAACACGACGGTGTAAGATTTCATCTCACTACTCAGAATGGCACACAATTGAAAACATATAAATTCTTCATTCCTGAAATTGTCCATTTAATATTTTCAGACTGTGGTTGACCGTGGGTAACTAAAACTGCAGAAAGGCAACTACTGTATATCTATGAATTCAATCATCATGGACGTCTAAAATAAATGGTGAATTTCTCTATTTACTTATGGAAAAAGATTTACAAGACTATCATCCTTTATTTTTTAAGAAAGCAAAATGCATTATTTTTATATAAAATAGTAGAGTACCATTTTGTTTTACTCATATATCCATGTAATAGCATATATTAAACATCACTTATTTCCCACGTTTTATATATTTTTCTGAAACGTATAAATACAGAAAGTTATCCTGTTTATTTTGAAAGAAATATATGTTTTATAAGAAGTTTATAAAAACAAAGGAGAAAGCTATAGAAATATTTCATCTATGTAAAATTTTAAACATGTATTAAATGTATTTTCTGTTAAACACCAAGTAATAAAGTAATAAACACCTTCTTTTGCTATTGATGTTGTTCAATAAAGGTACTTGGGAAATAAACTCTGTGTCTTTCCATAAATTGAAAATGTTTGTATTTTAACCTTTTGATAAATATCATTTTGTTGAATATAAGATTCTAATTTTGAAATATTTTTCCCTTAGGATTTTGAAAGCTTTGCTTTAAGGTGTTTTCTCACTTACACTTAATATTAAGATATATGGAACATATTTAATTATTATTAATTTCTAGATAATCTACATTTCTTTCCTTAGAATGTATTTGTCTTTTTCTTTTCTTTAATTTTTAAAAACGTTTTGATGAGCAATATCAGGTAATACTTAATATAATTTTTGTAAAGACATGTTTGATTTGAAGTCTTTTACTTTTCCTGCTATTCCACAGTTAGTAGAGCTCTTCCAAGCTAAAAAAAATTCCCTAATATTTATACATTTCTGGAAATTTTTCTTCTATTATTTCATTGACATTTTTCTTGCTCCTGTATTCACTCTGCTCCCACTATAAAAAATCTTATTCAATATAAATTAAATATGGTTATATTTCCCCAAAGAGACACAACATCTTGTGTCTGGACTTTAGAGAAAGACAAAATCTGTTTAATGTCTGCTGTTAGGGAGAAGACACTTACTTTCATCTTGAAAGATTAAGGAAGCTGAAGGAACGGGCATTCCTTTCTTATGAAACAAAACAATATGGGACTTGAAGCCAGGAATAAATTTAAAGGATAATACAGGCAAAGGCCTAGGTGTGATTTAATATAAAGCGTTGTATCCAGGTAATATAATATATTCTGAGTATTTATAAATAAAATTATTATGTACAAATTGGCATTGCAAGCTCTAACAACATATGGTAGCAAAAGATTTGTTGTTAGTTACATTTGGCTAGAAAAATTCCTGGTTATGAAGAAACAAGTAGTATGGTAACTAATTATGAAAATTATCCTTTTAGGATAAGAGTGTCAAATTTAAAATGTATTGCTTTAAAATTAGTCTGAGAATAAAATGGTATAACTGAACATGAGAAACACAGAAAAATTGTTCTTAATAATTTGGGCCTAAAAACCCTTAAGAAACTCAGCAAATATAAATGCTTTCTTCCTCTGAAATGTGTGCAAATTTAAGTGCAAAATTTGGAATTCTATTTCAGTAGGATGTGCACCTCACTTTCCCAAATCACCCAAATATATTATCACTAGAATGAGAGTGCAATTGAAGAATATACAAAACAAGAATATTAAAAGAAAGACATAAGTTTCTTGGTAAACAATTGGTTGTACGCTCAAATATGTAAGAACTAAATGGTAGCAAGGTAAGATCTAGAGAATTCTCTTTCCCACCTGTGTATATATTTGTTCTATCAGGGATTGCTGCAAAAACAAAACAAAATAAGGATGACAAGCTCTTCATCATCTTTACAAAAATGAGTTCTAGTTTCTAAGCTATATATGCTGGAGAAATGTTCTGTTTTCCATTATCTATGACATAAACAGGTACTTTTGCCTCTTTTTAAAACTGATCATTGATCTCATATATTTCAAAACTTAATGGTGATGGCAGAAAACTGAAAAGCCATAATCTCAAATATATGCATTATTTATAATTTGATATGATATAGAATATTGAATTATCTTTTTATTTAGACTGATACAACTTGGAAAAATTACCCAAATTGCCTTCATTTATTTATGTATTTCTTTAAAAGTACTCAAGTCAGGACCATGCTGAAGATACAGCAGGATTAAAATGGATTTAATCTTTGCCACTTTCAGCCCAGGAAACAAACAAAAGCAAATACCTTTGCCAGAAACAACCCTGAGGATCGTTCACTTATGCCAGGAATTGTTGAGCATACAGCTGTGAGAAAGAAAGTTAACAGCACTTACACTTAAGTTGCTGACAATCCTGTAGTAAAAAGCAGATTGTATTCTCAAATTAGGTTTCTTGAAAGATTCTGTAGTCAGAAAACATGTGTGAAGATTTAACAGCATGTAAAAAACAGAAAAATAAAAGATGGTCTATTATAGATAATAGACTAATGAAAGTAAAATAAAAAGACTAATAAAAGTAAAATAAAAGACAGTCTATTATAGAAACTTTCAAAGTAAGACCTTGGGATGAGTTGTCCAGAAAATCATTGCTGGTTTTGGTGGAGGGGTATGAGTATTAGTGTGTGTAAGTCTGTGAGTGGTCACATGCAATGTCACTTTAGGTACCCAGTTAACACATTTCTGCAATGAATCACACAGGAAAACACTCTGTCTACTTCTGCACATTGCCCAGGGGCACTCTAAGAGCTCTAAGATTGGCTCTTTAGTGAATGCCAAACATAAAACAATTCTGATGAACATTAGTGTTATCTTGATGAGCACTCATAGCAGATCTCCCTTAAAGTGACTTCTTGAACAGGGGAAGCACAGGAAAGATGCTTATGGCCATTACAGTATAACGATGGTTATATATCTGAAACATCAGCTACACATAATGGTGCATTAGGGTAGATACAGGTTTCCAGTCTGACATCTTTCAGAAGTAAGAGTGGGCAATATTGCAGCAGGTAGTGGAGGTGGTTCAGGTGTAGGTAGGGCATGAATGGTTAGTGTGATTTCATTTATGAACACAGCAGGAAGGATGTGCAATCATTTAGTTCATGTGTACATATATCATCAACGTCTTCACAAATAAAAACCTCATATTTACATTTTCTGAAACAGATTGCTTACCTTCCCCTTTAAGATCAACACACATTGCAAACCTACTCTGTAATAATTAATTCTTAACAGAAAGCATATTAAAAATAATTGTATAGATAGGTCAAGATATGAGGTTGGTGTTTGAAATGAGTTACTTAGAATACAATATGAGCAAAATTGAGATTAGATCTAATAACCTAGAAAATAAATCCCTGAGTTTTTTTACTAATAACATTTCAATTTCCACCCTACACTAACACTGGCTTCCTATGAAGTCAATCATTAAAAGATCACTTTGCAGTTGACCAGAATGAATTTCAACCTCCCACAGCTACCCATTACAAAACAGTAGTCTTGCACTAAAGAAAGGAGATACTTTTATGGGGTAAAATAACCATAAAATGAATGAAACTCTTTCAGGGATATTAGATATTTACAAAGTAGCTCTTTATAAAAATGTTCCGTTAGGAATAAAGATAAAATGTTTTGGATATAAAATAATGATGGGGTTTAATATTAAAGGTGTCAGCTATGAAGACCACATGGTTATTGTGAGAAATAACATTTAACCTTTCTCTTGTGGCTGATGGAGGCCAATGCAGTATTTTATTATCAACAATGGCAGTTGATTTATTACCACTGTTTCTACTCCAGTAGAGCCACATTAGGCTGGGCTTGATGTATCATTTGTTATCTTCAACCCCCCTGCACACTTTCTGCATGCATAATCTCTTTGTTGTAGCAAATTTTAAACAGAGAAGAGTAAATATTTAAGTAATTCTTCCAAATTCATTAGAAACTGTAGAGGTAAAATCGACTAGCTAAATAGATTATGGCAGACAATGTCTGACGTAATCATAAAGTTCTGGCTTCAAGAAGAATGATGGTTATACATCTGAAACATCAGCTATGCATAATGGTGCATTAGTGTAGATACAGCAGTGACAGAGAATAAATCAAAGGCACACTTTCAGATGGGAATAAAATTTTGTGGAATAAATTCAGGTCAGATAGCTTTTAGCAGTTTCTGTTTTCAGAACTTACTACCTAAAAAATCAGTCAAATTGTCTAGAATTGCTTGGCAGATGCACTGAGAATAATTTCCCTATCTTTCAACTAGTCTGATGATTTGACATTAATGCAGAAGCAAATTTAGGTATATCAAAATAGTTCTATCTGAAATTTTATCTTTTATGTATACATCCCTGATGAATTTTAGAATCTTTGGAAATATAATTTTTGCTGTAGTAAAATATGGTTAATGATCATCATTATAAATCTAGAATGAACTTGTTTCCATATGTTTTCTAGCCAATGATCATAAATATTAACTGAACTTATGAAGTGTTAAAAAAAGATGCTTTTTGTGTGATGTTTTATTCTGTGAGAAGGGCTCTGAATCATCTTAACTCCAAGCCTCTCTCTATCTTTTTATTCAATCCGCTAACAGGAGATGGAGTACTTTTTATGACTGGTAAATGTGGAAGTAGTTAAGTAGGCATGTTTTGCTCATCTATGCCTTTCCTTCTCTTTATAGTAAGCAAATCTGAAGAGATAATTCATTGTCTGCTGTTCCTTAAGGAGAGCAGGTCTACTGGTTCAATAACTATTAATTTTGATATCTGCTTTTAAGAATCCCATTATTGGTTCTCATATGTAATATATAATCTATGCCTTCAAATCTATTATTTATAAATTGTAATGGAATATTTTTGTTTTCCATCTACCACTTTTTATTTCTCAACACTCAGTTGAAAAATTTAGAGGAGTGCTATTTGTTGAGGTTTCCGTAACTGCAACATGCCCTATAGATGAAAAAAATATAGGTTTCATATTTTCCCATCTCTATTTTAAGCAGCTCCTTCCTCTGGGTTCCTATATTATGGCCTATCCGCTACCATGTTAATCCAAAGCTTGAATTAATTTTATGCATTAAGAAAATAATAAGCATGTATTTCCTAAAGTGCATTTATCATGAACAAGTATTTGTTAACCCCTAAAATATGTGTGCCAAACATTCTAAATGGTCTTGCATAAATAACAATGTTTGGGACGAGAAATAAACACAAAGATGAATGAATAGAGGAATCAATATAGGAGAAAACATGGAGGTGATATTAATTCAGTCAACAAATATATATAAATAAATAAACATGATGAGGGCTAAGTTTATATAAATAAACTAACATGACGAGAAGTAAGAAATATATATTTGAATTGAATGTAACTGGAACTAAATCTTGTCTGTGCTACATATCATATCCTACCTTTGAAAACCAATTTTTTTGAGTCTAAGTTATATCAATAGTAAAATTGTGCAAATAACTTCTAAGTCATATGCAAGTTAAGAGGTTTTCCTTAATAATGTATGTAAAATAATAACATATCAAGAACTCAGTATGCATTATTTTCTCTACTTCTCTCCAAAGTGTCTTGAAGTCTTTTGGAAAAGACTGACATACAAAGAGATGATACATCTAGAGAGATACAGAATATGAATTGGAGAAAGAAAAAAGCTATTTACTACTGAGTAAAAAGTAAAATATGATTGGAAGTATAAGGTGATTATACGCAGTTGCCAAGAAAGTCTTTGTTGGATCTGAATTAACTGGTAAAAAACTTGCTGAAAGATAACAATATTTTATCTGAATTTTATACTCTGTGTGTATGTGTATGTGTGTGTATGTTTGTGCATGTAGAAAAATGTAGACTAGTGAACAGAGCATATTGTTTTACAGTATGGGATCACGGAATAATGTTGGCAAAAAATTGGATATACTAAATAAGACTGAAGCTATGTGAGTTACATACCTGTGGGAGTAACTGAAGTGATAGTTAGTTAGCAATAGGCCACAAGTTTAAATAATACAGAAACTTTCTACTCACATTTAAAACTTAAACTTCCTCCAGTGAACATTTAGATGATTGCTTATTTATATTATGAACAAATCTAATGTTATAGGGTTGAATTAACAAAACAAAACAGCAAAACACTAGTAATAAAAATAACTATGTATTTTATTTTAAGAAATGTAACTAATATGGTTTAGCTAAGTAAGTCTGCTAAACAGCATTAATAAATCTAAAGATATCTTCAGTTTTGGTATAAATTTACATGACCACATACAGAGACAGTAACTGTATCATTCAAGTTTTCTCATTGAAATAATACATTTTAGCATCTTTTTTAAATATCTGAGTAACTGAATACACAAAAACACACACTTACATATACATGTATATATATGACTAATTCATTATTAAAAATGATTGTCCTTAATAAATGTCAATTCAAAATATGGTAAGAAATAGGATCACTAATAGCTTCAAATATGGCAAATTTAGAGAGCCTACTCTTGAAACTAAATCTGCTTATTTAAATGTAGCATATGCAAGAGCATAGAAAAATGACACAAAAACAAAGAGATTCCAGAAATGCAAAATAATTTATTAACTGGGACCACCAATTGGTATATTTAGGCTGTCTTTTACAGGATTAATTTTACTGTCCCAATATGGTCCTGGAAAATCTTTGACATGTCAGCTTTCAGGAGCCTGGGGAGTCGAGTTTTGATGCTCATCAATCAAAATTAGGGATTTAGTCACATTTGCTTTACTTACGTGAGAGCAACGGGGAAAAAAATAAGCTACCCTGGTTCAATCATAAGGCGGTCAAAGACATGTATACAAAGAGAGGACCAGACCGTAATCATAGCTTATGGCATGGTTTGTGTCAATGTTTATTTTATGGTAGAAGTCCTTGGATTATAGACGGGGCTCTATAGTCACAGTCATAGAAAGAACTTTTTTCACAATAGCCTAGGGTTTGCACAATTTTTTGATGTTGTTCTTTTATTCCACATGGTAATTTGTGCCCTGTGTATTCTCACAGGCATACTGGATGCACTAATTAGGGTTCTCCAGAGAAACAGAACCATAGGAGATATAATAGAAGAAATGATATTTCTTATATAGTATAAATATACATTTGTGTGTCGGGGGGAGAGAGAGAGAGAAAGAGAGTGAGAGAGATAAAGAGATAATATGTATCATAAATATTTCCTCTGTAAGAAATTGGCCCATAAATTATGGAAGCTGAGAAGTGCCATAATCTGTCAGCAAGCTGGAACCCAGGATAGCCAAAAGTGTTTTCCTATTGGTCTCATTGTATTATATTTTCATTCCAGTGGTGTCAATCTGAAGGCCTAAGAACCAAGAACACCAATAGTTGTAAGTTCCAGTTCAAGGGCAAGAGAAGACCTATTTCCCAGCTCGATCAGTCAGGCAGAGAGTAAAATCTCCTTTCCTTTACCTTTTGGTTCTATTCAGGTCCTCAACAGATAGGAAAATGCCTACTCACATTGGAGAAAGCCACTTCTTTAATTAGCCTATCAATTTAGATGCTAATAAAATCCAGAAACACCCAGAAAGAATGTTTAACCAAGTATCTGGGCACCCTGTGACACAGTCAAATTAACACATAAAATTAGCCATCACACTTGGCTATTTTATTTAATAATAATAAGGGAGATGTCTGCTTCTGATCAAGATGGTTTAACAGACACTGAACTTATGTTTTCTACCTGAACATCAGAAAAATGAATATATAAAACAATATTCTTCAAGATGCTGGACATCAGACAACAAGGAACAATGATTCCTGAGAAATGAAAAACAAATAAGGCAATCTCCACAAATTAACCCAGTTTATTCTCTTGAGAGAATTTTGAATCTGTTGCGCAGGGAAGGCAAACAAGGTAATATGGTTTGGCTCTGTGTACCCACCCAAATCTCATTCTTGAATTGTAATCCCCATGTGTCAAGGAAGGGACCTGGTGGGAGGTGACTGGATAATAATTATAGTTTCCCCCATACTGTTCAAATGATAGTGAAGGAATTCTCACAGGATCTGACAGTTTTAAAAGGGGCAGTTTCCCATGCACTCTATCTCTCCTGACGCCTTGCGAAGAAGGTGCTTGCTTCTCCTTCTGCCATGACTGTAAATTTCCTGAGGCCTCCCCAGCCATGTGGAACTGTGAGTCAATTGAACTTCTTTTATTTATAAATTACCCAATCTTGGATAGTATCTTTATAGCAGTGTGAAAATTGACTAATACACCAGGGTAAAGCCTGACAAACTTCCTGAGTTGAGATGGAGCTGAGAGTCTACAGAGAACAAGGAAGCTAGAGATTTCAGGACAAATAATTATATAGTAGATATTTTCAAGAGAGAGAACTACAAAGTTCTGTAGAAGTTGCCTTAGAGTATTCAGCTGCCCATGCTCACAAACAAACCAACTTCAGTCAAAAGAAACAATATCAGAAAAAGTTTACAGTGCCTGGCATACATATACAGAACTGGTCATAGTTCCTGTATTCTCACTAACCAAATGGAAAAATCCTCAAGATTCAAAGAGTAATGTGCAGAGTACATAGGTCTTCTTGCCTCAGTAGTGAGGAAATAACTAGTCCAAATCTGATCACTACTTTGGGCCTGCTCAACAAATCTTAGAAGACAGAAAAAGATCAAACTTAATTTCAATGTGCCCCCAGAAAATAGCTCTAGGATATTTTTGTAAATGCAAAATATCCAGCATGCAACAAGGTAAAATTCTTAATTCCTACCATTGAATGAAATACTACAAAGCTCTCAAAAACAAGTAGAAAAAACATGCCCAAATGAGAAGAAATAGCAATTGATAGATTCCAAGAACAGATGAATATGCTAGAATTTGCAGACAAAGACACTAAGGGAGTTATTAGAACTAAATTATATATGTTCAAAGAGTTAAAGGAAGATGAAATATGTAACAAAGACCTAAATAAACTTCTAGGGAGAAAGGTATAATGTGTGTGTTAACAAATACACTGAATGAGATTAACAGATTGGACATTACAGAAGAAATGATTAGTGAATTTGAAGAGCTAGCGGTAAAACCTATTTAAAATAAAACACAGCCAGAAAAGAGAAATAAATAAATACATAACAGATCATCAGTGAAGTATAGTAGAACTTCAAATAGCTTAATATAGAAGTAACTGGAGTCTCTGAAAGAGAGGAAAGGGAAATAAAGGAAAATAAAGAACTGTTGGCCACAAATTTTCAAATTTTATTATATGTTTAAAATAACTGCTAAACAAAATTCAAGCACACAAAACATGGAAGCACACAAAACACTATGTCATAATGAAATTGTTTAAATCCAGTGATAAAAAAAATCTTATAAGTGATCAGAAAAGGCATGTTGTGTTGTAAAGAAGAAAATAGATTTCCCATTGGAAACAAAAAAGTAAGAAGACAATGGAATAACATGTTTAAAGTATAAGTATTAAAACAAAACAATGTCAATCTATAATTCTATACCGAGGGTAGACAGAGTTACAAAGAATGTTGTTAGTATTTTAACCTTCAGTTAATCTGAAGCTTAACATTTTTTGGTTTAGCATCCTGGTGTTTGGTATTTCCTCTGTCCTATGCCCCAGACATGGGCTATCTCTTCCAGTTCTCCAGCCCCAGCTGTATTCTATTCTGAATTTTTAGTCAAGGCTTGCAGGAATGGGGTTGAGTTCTCTAACATTACAACAAAGCTTCAGCCTTAGGCCAGCTTCGTAAATGGATGTCTCAGTTGTATGGTCTTCACACATGTCCCTCTCCCTTCTCTAGGTATATATAACGCTGAACCTAGCACATATTCCTGGATCTTCCTCGGTGGAAGAACGCCTCTTGCCCCTTCCTGTAACCCCCTTCCTGTTTTATTCCTCACTTGTACCGAACTTTAGCAGTGGCTTCAGCCTAGAGTTTCGATTCCCTTCCCCATGTAGCTTAAGACTTTCGTAACATCAGAGAGATAGAGAAAATGAGTCTGGGTGAACTTTTTACAGTGACCACTGTTCCTCTCCCACTGCCAGCTCCACAGATGAGACTTCTCATAATCCTTTTTGATCTTCCCTGTGGACTCCTTTTGGATTTCCTGAAGGAAAAGCCTAAAAGAGAATATGAACCTCTCTCTGTATCTCTAGTCGTTATGGGCTTCTTACTCTCACACCAGGTCACAGTCAGACTTCAGCAACTCATTAGTCCAGTTTAGTCTTACTAGATTACATCCGGGTCTGCAGCTTCCATTCTGTGCAGGCACTTGCCGTCTTGTTTCTCCCTATTGGCCTGCTGTCACTCTTGATTTTGGGTTAGTCATGGTGCCAATCAAATGAACACATTTAAGTCATTCAGGAAAAGACAAGTCCCGAATGAATTTCTTGGTACTAATCAATGAATTATTTCTCTTGTGGATTTTAATTACAATACAAAGTTTCCAACAATTTGTGTAAAAGTCAAATAAGTTATTAATATTAATATCCTTCTAAATCCTGCTAAATTAAAGCAGAATAAACTTTTTTTTTTTTTTTTTTTTTTTGATGAGACGGAGTCTCGCTCTGTCGCCCAGGCTCGAGTGCAGTGGCCCAATCTTGGCTCACACTGCAAGCTCCGCCTCCTGGGTTCACGCCATTCTCCTGCCTCAGCCTCCCGAGTAGCTGGGACTACAGTTGCCCGCCACCACGCCCGGCTAATTTTTTGTATTTTTTAGTACAGACGGAGTTTCACCGTGTTAGCCAGGATGGTCTCGACCTCCTGACCTCGTGATCCACCTGCCTCGGCCTCCCAAAGTTCAGAATAAAAATTTTCTTAAGCTCAACACCGTTACTGGTATTTTACACAATTTATTTCATTTATTTATTAAAAAAAAATCCTATGAATTAGATGTTCCGATGTTTTACATTCCAAAAAGAAAAAAAAAAAAAAAGACTGAATCTAAAAGACTTCTAAGAAGCTTCCCCCAGATTGGTTACTGAGCGAGCAGCAAGAATAAAATTCAAACTTATTTCCTAATTCAATGTCCATGCTTTATCAAAACAAAACGGAGCTTGTGGAAACTATTCAACAAATATCTGATGTTTAATTCAAACACTATGTCTGACTACTACTGTCTAAATTTTTAAATTTTGTACTCATTATTAGAAACAGCTGCATTCAGGATAAGTGCTAATGATTTCAGTTTCAAGCCTAAAAAATTATTTATATGTGGTATAAATGTACAAATATAATAGGGTTATAGAAATTTACTTAGGAACAATGCATAGGTATGATGTCACTTATTGAGCTGTGCAAATACTGTATTTAGTAATACAAGTGTGAAAGAATTATGCATTTATTAAAAATGTATTTTACAACAAAAATACTGAAATTGTTGCAAAATGGCATTTTAATTTCAAATGCATGTTTGTAAAGTCCTCTTGAATTAAAAATTACTGAGAATTGAACACATTCTCAAACTAAAGGAATTATTTATACAATTGTCATTCTGTAAATTGGAAAAGTGGAATGATATAATATTTTTTTGCTGAATTTATAAGCTGAAATTGAGCTAGGAATTAAATGCACCCTGACAAACAGGTAAGTAATCTATTTTCTGAAGTTAATATTCTTACCTTGTAATTAAATTAGTGACTGAAATAGCCATTTTTTCAAATATCAATAAACAGTGAATTAAATATACCTATATTTACAGCTTTTAAGATTGTTTTATTTTTATGATTAAAACAAATGTAATTCATTTCATAAAACACTAGTTAAAAATATTTAAATATTTTTATTGTAATTTACTTTATAACTTTTACGATGCACTTCATGAACACTACTTAATTTCAGAGATAAAAAAGTATAATAGATAATGATCTTTATGAAAATCTGTGATCTCATACCATATATACGAATTTTTGTTCTGCTTTAAACCTAATATTTTATCTTTGAAAGTAAGTTATCTAATTATCACTTATGATTTTAAAAATGAAGTTGCCTACTGATAAAACATTTTCACTTTTTGCATAGATTGAATTGGCTTTTCATGAAGTGATGTTAGTCAATTCAATCAGAAATAAATTTGAACATTAATTATAGTGCATCATATAGATTGTTAGGATACATAATTAATTGCTTACTTACAAATAGTAGAATTGAGAGTCCTGAGTTGAAAGTTAGTAATTTCTCTTTTCCAGATAAGTTTCACTCATACTAACTGACATGAAACTCATATTTCACTCTCTGTTTGGGAACTAAAAATGAGAATACAGATTAATACCCATTTTCTTATATTTAATCCCATGTAGTGTTTGCAATATAAATACTATCCAAAGCACCAAACAAGTTTTTTTTTCTATGCAAAGCTATTTGATCTCATTTCTTCAGTAAAATTTCTAATTAAGGAATAAGAATGTTTACAGAGGTAGACGTTAAATACAAAGCATTGGATTTCCTCTAATTCATGCTTTATTTATACGTAGTGTTGGTTTATAAAAGAGTGTTCTAGTTTTTTATAATTTAATTGGTAGTTTTGACCTTAGCACTTTCTAAATACATTTAGTAATGAATAACCCACTTGACAACTTGGAGTCTGAATGCTTCACTACAGAAGATGGCCATTATACTGTTATACTGTTCACTTCAAGAGTCATTGTGAGGCTCAAGAATCTGGGTGAAAATACCTCCTAGTTTACGATGTTCTTTGTAAGTATAATGCATGATTATTATTTATCTTTGTTAGTCTCCTTCTATTGAAGACTTTGCTCAAGATACTTACTTGAAGACTTTAAAACTCTTATTCATTTTATTCCTTCATGCACTAAGGTTATATGTAAATCCCAATCTATGCCTCTTTAAATACAGGGATAATTTCATTTTCAAAAATAAAATTACAATTCCTTCTCTCTTCAGAACAGCTTTTACATGATTAGAACCACTTATAATACATATAGCACATGCTGTCTCTTAACAGTTCAAAGTGAATGTGCAAGTAAGCATCAGGCTTTTTTATTAACATAGGAATTGGCAAAAAAACATAATTGAGAGAATCCAAATCAAGAACCAGCGAAACTTATTTCTGTATCTGTTTCTTCCATTATTGCATTGCATTATGTCATTAAGTTTGCAATTTGGAGCTGGTTTCTTTACTGGTCCTGTAAATACTAGGGTATAACTTATAGTTCTTGAGAGGATACAATTATGAAATTATGTACACATGTTAAAATAATATACAAAATACTGATACCAGATTATAAGGTAAAAATACAATGTTATATGTTTCTATGGGAGACAATGGTAAATATGTGTTTTAGATTTGTATCTTGGTTTGAGATGAGGTTTGAACACAACAATTTATTGGGTAGGTAATCCCTGGAGACAATAGGGAATGGGAGAGTAAAAGGAGAGGGAAGGCAGCTAATTAAAGGCACATATTCAAGTATGTTATCATGTGGGAAACCTGACGTTGATCATGCTGGGGAACTCTGAAAGCCAGAGTAGTATAAATGCCTCACTGAAATGACACAGGGGGGCAAAAGATCTGAGATATTTTTGCACTTTCCATTGTTGGCTGAGGATCCCTCCTGAGGGAACCTGAGACGGTTGACACTTTTGGCCTGCTGCACCCATGGGCAGAGCTTGTCTGAGAGCAGAAGCCCTTAGACAGAGATGCAGGTTCTGCATTTGGAGTTCTGGGCTACTTGCACAGATACAGGATGAGAAAGCGGATGAAGGTGAACACAATGTATTTTCTGTTGAAGTGGCCACAGATCAAATCTACTCATGCACCATACTAAATCCATTTCAACCTGTAACTGCTTGTTAAAGGTGGTGTGCAGTGACAATGTTATGAAGAAAGGACTTAAAACAAGTATTAGTGTGCCAAGCTAAATCCATACTGCAGTGTATAATCCTGAGACAATAACTAATATTCATCATATTCCTCTTCTGCCGATTATCTTGATGCTCTTCATGCCTGACCAGAATATTTGCTGATTTGTGTTGCTTGCAATGTGAAGTAACTTAAATCTATATTCCTAAAGAGGTCGGAATCTGCTACCACGCTCTTGCTAGGTCTGATTGGCGCAATTGTCAAATCACAATTATGGATATAGAAACAATACATGGCTTCAAAGTGACTCTCTCAACTTCCAGGTATACTTTACTGCCTTCAACAGATTGTAACAACTATTTCTTCATTATTAATCAGGACTAATAAGACCTTTCTTGTCCTGCTGGTCTGCTGAAATAAAGAACACAAATGATCAGGTGGCAGCCTTTCGTTTTAGTGTGATGTTTATTCTGTCCATTAATATACTTGCTCCTCCATGAAAACCTGAACCTCTAGTCCAGTAGGCACATAACTATAGAAATTATCCAAATGGGTACTTCTTTGATTACCTGGTTCTGAGACACCTGCATTCTACCTAACAAACATAACTCAGTACCATAAGATAGCCATAGGCTCAAAGAGTCTTGAAATTGTTCAGGGTTTAATCACCAAGCCAATGTCTTAGTTGTACTTTAGGAGTCCATGCCAATGTTCTATTAGTCTAGCAACTTCTAGGTGACATGGTACATGGTAAACCAGGACGAAACCAAGTTCATCCGTTTATTTATCATAAAGTAGATCCACAGTGGACCAATAGACTAGCCAGGGTGTGTTGTTCTCATGGCAAGAGAAAGACACAGAGAGAGTAGAATCACATGAGACCTCTTTTGGTCCATCACCACCACACTGTCATTACTGCCTCATGCCATAGGCCAAAGTCCAAAAGTCAAAAAGTGGAGAAATACAGTATCTCAAAATTGAGGCAATGATAAGGATGTGGATTCAAGTTGGGGTGAAGAATTTGGGGATCTGCCTTCACTTTATCATACTGAGTGTTTCTTTCATCAATGTCTCATATATATTTTTATAGTCCAAGAGAGAAAAGATAATATATGATTACTCTCACATGCATTGTTTTACATATCTTTTCTCAATATTTTACCTTTGGTACATACAAAATTAAGGACTTCAACTCTATCAACAATACATTATGAATAATTACAGTTAATCAGTATGCTGAATCCATTTATAATAGTTAAAGATATGGAATGAAAAATACAGAAATATGCAATTTGGTTTGAGATGCACAATATGTTCATTTAAAAATTTAAAAACTTTTATAAGCAATACAAAATTAGCAAGGCTGGCTTAAAAGTATCTACATGTTAATAAGAAGTAATATGAAATAAAATCAGAATGGAGGACGATTAGAAAGTTTGGTTTTAGAAAAATGAGATTTTAAAGAAATTTGTTTTTAAAGAATATTTGAAAAAAATAAGAATTAGAGAAAAGAAAAACAATTTGAATTTTTGGTAGTGAGAAATAAATTAACTTTCAAACAGCAATGAGTGGAAAAGCATACCTAAATTGAAGCCCCAGGTCCAAGATAAAGTTTAGTTAAATGTGGTTCTACAAGACTGGGAAGAATAGAAACAGAAGCATTAGAGACAAATTAACCTATAGCCATAATAACAGCCTTCATTTTGTAAGTTATTTGAAAGTGTCTTTATTTTGGAGTTTCCGTGTGCTTTTTTAAAAGTGTTTAGTAGAGCTAAATATTCCACAAGATTTAGTGAATAATCAAGGATTCATTTGAAGTCAGCAGCAGGTAGCATCTTCACAACTAGTAGCAAATGAACAAGGAGTATAAATACCCCATATTGAAGTGGAGATAAAGCAAATTTGGGAAAATGCATGTATAACTAAAAATAATAATAGAACATTAATAAAATTTGTAAGAACTCTGAATCAACTGAAGTAATCTTTTAGACTAAGATATTATTAGAAGAAGTGATATAAAACAAAATAAAATGAGTCATTTTAGATATTATGAGTTCATTATTGCTCATAGTAAAATGACAAAAGCTCTTTGAATAATGACAAGATATTGAAGAAGATAATACAAAGGTATGTGAAAATTTCCTGAAAATTTATTTCAGTCATCAAATTTTTATCAACATAATATTACCCAAGTTAACAACTGACCTGGAAAAGTTAAGAATAATTTCAACAATTAATTTAACAAGAATTTTATCTGGATAATGGTTGAAGAATGGTTAAAAAATAAAAATCCCCTTTACTCATTTAAGTAAAACCTAAGAAATATCTGGACTTTCTTTCAAAGAGGGATTTATTCACTCAATAAATCTACTCTCAGTATGTCCCAAAGTACAAGAATTTTCTGACACAAGGGACAATGTAGCAGAAAATTGTTGTTAGAAAAAAATAAATTAAATTAATTGCGTAGTTTTTAAGTGGATAAGAAGTTTTTTGGCAGTATGTAGCATTTATTTTGTTATTATTACTGTTAAACTTTTATTTCAGGTTCAGCAGTACATATGCAAGTTTGTTATATAGATAAATTGCATGTCACCGGGGTTGGTATACAGATTATTTTGTCACCCAGGTAATAAGCATATTACTGCTTAGGTAGTTTTTTATTCTCTCCCTCGTCCCACACTCCAGCCTCACGTGTACTCCAGTGTTTGCTGGTTCCTTCTTTATGTTCATGTGTTCTCAATGTTTAGTTCTCAAGTATAAGTGAGAACATGCAGTATTTGATTTTCTGTTTCTGTGTTAGTTTGCTTAGGATGATGACCTCCAGCTCCATCCATGTTGCTGCAAAGGACATGATCTCATTGTTTTTTTTATGGCTGCACAGTATTTCCTGATGTATATGTACCACATTTTGTATCCAGTCTACCGTTGATGGGCATTTAGGTTGATTCCATGTCTTTGCTATTGTGAATAATGATGTGGTGAATATACACATGAATGTGTCTTTATGGTAAAATGATTAATATTCCCAGTAATGGGATTGCTGGGTCAAGTGGTAATTCTAAGTTCTTTAAGAAGTTGCCCCACTGCTTTCCACAAAGGTTGAACTAATTTACATTCCCGTTAGCAGTGTATAAGCCTCCCCTTTTCTCTGCAACCTTGCCAGCATCTGTTATGTTTTTACTTTTTAGTTATAGCCATTCTAACTTGTGCGACATGGTATTTCATTGTGGTTTTGATTTGCATTTCTCTAATGATTAGTAATATTGAACATTTTTTCATATGCTTGTTTATCACATGTATCTCTTCTTTCTAAATGTGTTTGTTCATGTTCCTTGCCCACTTTTTTAATGGGGCTGTTTGTTTTATATTTGTTCATTTAAGTTCCTTATAGATTCTGGATGTTAGACCTTTATGGAATGCACAGTTTGCAAACTTTTCCTCCCATGCTGGTAGCCGTCTGTTTACTCCGTTGATAGTTTCTTTTGCTGTACAGAAGCTCTTCCATTTAATTAGGTCCCATTAATCAATTTTTGTCTTTGTTGCAATTGCTTTTTGCATATTTGTCCAGAAATATTTGTCAGGGCCTATGTCCAGAATTGTACAATATGGCATTTCCTAGGTTATCTTTCAGGGTTTTTATAATTTTAGGTTTTACAACTACATCTTTAATCAATCTTGAATTAGTTTTTGCATATGATGTAAGGCAGGGTTCCAGATTCAATCTTCTTCATATGGCTAGGCAGTTTTCCCAGACCATTTATTGAACAGGAAGTCCTTTCCTCATTACTTGTTTTTTGTTGACTTTGTTGAACATCAGATGGTTATCAGATGGTTGTAAGTGTGCAGCATTATTTCTGAGCTATCTATTCTGTTCCGTTGATCTATGTGTATGTTTTTGTACTAGTACCATGCTGTTTTGGTTACTGTAGACTTGCAGTAGAGTTTGAAGTCAGGTAACATGATACCTCCAGATTTTTTTCTTTTTGCTTGTATTTGCCTTGGCTATTCTGGCTCTTTTTTTGTTCCATGTGATTTTTTTTTTTTTTGAGGGTGGTTGGGGGTGTAGAGTCTCACTCTGTCACCCAGGCTGGAGAGCAGTGGCACAGTCATGGCCCACTGCAGCCTCAACCTCCCAGGCTCAAAGTGATCCTTCTGCCTCACTTCCTGAGTAGCTGGGACTAGAGGTGCACACCATCATGCCTGGATAAATTTTTTGATTTTTCATAGAGACAGGCTCTCACTATGTTACCCAGTCTAGTCTCGAACTCCTGAGCTCAAGTGATCCTTCCACCTCAGCATTCCAAAGTGTTGGGATTACAGGCTTGAGCCACTGCTCCTAGCCCATATGAATTTTAAAATAGTTTTTCTAATTCTGTAAAGAATTTCATTGGTAGTTTTTAGGAATAGCATTGCATCTCTAAATTTCTTTGAACTGTATGGCCATTTAAAGATATTGATTCTTCCTATCCATGTGCATGGAACATTTTTCCATTTGTTTGTGTCATTTCTAAGGGATAAAAAAAGAGAGAAGATCCAAATAAATACAATCAAAAATGACAAAAGGGACATTACCACCCACTCCACAGAAATACAAGAAAAAAAAATGCTCAGAGACTACTATAAACACTTTTATACACACAAGCTAGAAAACCTAGATGAAATGGATAAATTCCTGGAACATACAGCCAGAAAAAAATTGAGTTCCTGAGCAGACCAATAATGAGCTCCAAAATTAAATCAGTAATAAAAAGCCTGCCAACCAAAAACAGCCTAGGACCAGAAGGATTCACAGCTGAATTCTACCAGATATCTATAAAGGAGGGCCAGTATCATTCCTACTGAAACTGTTTTAAAAAATGGAAGACGAACTCCTCCCCAACTCATTCTATAAGACCAGCATTATCCTGACACTAAGACCTGGCAGAGTCACAAAAACAACAAAAAATCTTTAGACCAGTATCTATCATGAACATCGATGCAGTAATCTTCAACAAAAAACTAGCAAATTGAAACCAGCAGCACATCAAAAAGCAAATCCACCACTATCAAGTCAGCTTCTATCCCTGAAATGCAAGGTTGGTTCAACATATGAAAATTAATAAACGTGATTCCTCACATAAACAGAACTAAAAACAAAATCCACACAATTATCTCAATAGACGCAGAAAAGACTTTCAACAAAATTCAGCAGGCTTGCATGTTAAAAACTCTTAGCAAACAAGAAAATGAAAGAACATACTTCGAAATAATAAGAGTAATGATAATAATAATAATAATCTATGACCAATCTACAGCCAACATCATACTGATTGGAGCAAAATCTGGAAGCATTCCCCTTGAAAACTGGAACAAGACAAGGATGGCTTCTCTCACCACTGCTAGCTAGAGCACTCAAGCAAGAGAAAGAAATAAAAAACATCAAAATAAGAAGACAATAAGTCAAACTATCCCTGTTTGCAGACAACATGATTCTATAACTAAAAAACTCCATAGTCTCTGTCCAGTAGCTTCTTGATTTGATGCACTACTTCAGCAAAATTTCAGGATACAAAATCAATGTACAAAAATCAGTAGCATTCCTATATACCAACAACATCCAAGCTGAGAGTGAAATAAAAAATGCAGTCCCATTCACAATAGCTATAAAAAGAATCAAATACCTTGGAATACAGCTAACAAAGGAGGTAAAAAAATCTCCACAATGAGAACTACAAAACACTGTTCAAAGACATGAGTCCTTGTCATGAATACACAAAATAAATACTCTGTCTAGAATGACTGTAAAAAAATAAAGATCACCATAGCACATTACGGTAGTTTATCTTCAATGTGAAATCAGAAAATAGATAATTATTTATTTGGGAATCCCCTTACAAGGTTTACAGGAGGATAAATTAATTATTTAGTTTCATGCTGTTACGTTGTTTTACAACACATAATTGTCAAATAGACACTATTGTTTTCAGCAGAAATCATCCATCATTGTCCCCCCAGCTCTAACCAATAAATTTATTCTTTATAACTTAGATGCTAATTTACATTATTTCCCAATTTTCCCTGAATAATTCAAAATCATCATTGAAATCTAGAAGGATAATTAATTTTTAAACTATTGAAACAGCAACAGCAATTTAGAACAAGTTAGTTGCCACAGCAACTCTTGCCACTAGGGACTAGACTCCAAAATGACCCCATATGCCATCAAATAAATTGCATAAAGATATGAGCTCAAAATAAGTTGCTCTTAACCTTAAATGTGGGAACAATTTTGCATATCCATAATTGTCAATATGGCACCATTCAGGATACACTAGAATATCTGGGCAGAGAGCCAATCAGCCTTATGTTCAGTGATATGTGAGCCAGCTGGACATCTGACAGGTGCATTGTGGTGGTTAACTGCTGTCATCCACACTCTTTAACCCTCCAGTGACTCTGTTGTTCTGAGATGATTCCCAGGGGAATAGGCCATGACACAGCTGAGTAAAGCATAGCATGCATACCTTATAGTGATGAGGGCACCAGTAAGGCCCAAAGATAATATTTAAAAAAGTACTAATAATCCAACTCTGTAGGCTCTCATTCATGTTCACTTATGGGAGACGGCTATTCCCTAATTATCCCTTTAAATAGAGGTAACTAGAAGTTCATCCAAAGTTTTCCACTCTAGGAAATTAGAGAGTAGTACTGATGTGGATTTCATGCTGGATCAAGGTTACAGCATAGGCTCTATTCCTAAAAGTTTTCTTAAATTTTTAGGCCTTCTGAAGTCAAGTAAACTACTGTGCTGTATATCTTCTTGAGCTATCACTCCTCCCAGAGAGATTTTACTGGAAGATGCCCAAATGATTAGATTAGCCTTTTTCAAAAGTCAGTATGACTGTTAAAAGTCATATACCCACTGAGCCTCTAAAGGCAAAAATATTATTTAAAGTTCTTGAATAGACAATGACTTGAATATATTTTGTCTAATAGAAGGATTCATTTTCAACTCTAGATGCAAAAAAATTCCCTTTAAACAACATATTAACAGATTAGCAATATAATCCATTGGAGAGATTGTTGGGAAATACATATTTATATACTGCTGAGGAAAATATTTCTATATACAACATCTATGAAAAGTAATTTTGGAATATCTGAAAAAAACAGCAACCCTTCTTTTAAGGCTATCCAGGCAAAATTTTAAAGCGGCATATGCAAAAGGCTATATGTTTTTGTCCAATTTGTCCATAAAAGAGTAAATAATAAAAATGTTCATCTACAGGGGACTGGTTTAATAAACTATGGTATATCCGTGGAGGGAAGTAATATATATCTCTAAAAAGAATGAGAAATATTTTTCTAGATGATTATAAGTTAATTTTTAAAAAATATTTTAAAGGTGCCGACTAATGTTATTACTATGCTACCTTTTGTTTCTGAAAGGGGGTAACATGTATATATAAAATGATGTAAATATATATGCATCTGTGCATATATATAAGAAATATTCTTATTTTATAAATATAAGTAAAAACAAAAAAACTAGTGAAAAGTATTATTTACACCATAGAAACATCAGAAAAAGGGAAATTAATAAACAATACACTTCTCTGTATGTAATTTCTCTTATGGATTACAATTTAGAGCCTTCTAATTATTTTGCATAATTATAAAATAAAATTCAGCTTAAATTAATAAAACAATCCTAAAAAATAGTAAAAAATAAACAAACTAACTAAATTATATATCAATTTGATGACTTAACTATGCAAGAATAGTTTTGAATTACCTTAAAACATGGTAATTTGACTGTACGTTTTTTTCTTTTTAAAAGCTTTTAAAAATATTTCTTTATGTAAATTATAACTTTAAAAACACTGCACATTTATGACCTGCACAAGAATTACAAGGCATTGACAATAACCTAGGGAAAAAATAAACCACTTAGAAGTAGCAGCAACAGTGAAATTGAAGCTAATGATACACTGATGATTTCCCTAAGGCACAAGAGAATCTTGAAAGAAAGTGCAGTCACAAATGTCCACTGCGGCACTATTCTCAATAGCACAGATATAGAGTCAACCTAAATGCCCATCGATGACAAGTTGGATAAGGAAAATATGGTACATATACACCATGGAATCCTATGCAGCCATAAAAAAGAATGAGATCATGTCTTTTGCAGAAAAGTATATGGAACTGGAGGTTATTATCCTTAGCAAACTAACGCAGGAACATAAAGCCAAATATTTCATGTTCTCGCTTATAAGTGGGAGATAAATGATGAGAGCTCATGAGCACAAAGAAGAGAACAGGCCAGGCGCGATGGCTCACGCCTGTAATCCCAGCACTTTGGGAGGCCGAAGCGGGTGGATCACGAGGTCAGGAGATCGAGACCATCCTGGCTAACACGGTGAAACCACGTCTCTTCCAAAAAGAAATACAAAAAATTAGCTGGGCGTGATGGCGGGCACCTGTAGTCCCAGCTACTTGGGAGGCTGAGGCAGGAGAATGGCGTGAACCTGGGAGGCGGAGCTTGCAGTGAGCCGAGATCGCACCACTGCCCTCCAGCCTGGGTGACAAAGGGAGACTCCGTCTCAAAAAAAAAAAAAAAAAAAAGAAAAGAAAAGAAGAGAACAACAAACACTGGGCTCTACTTGCAAGTGGAGGGTGGGAGGAGGGTTAAGGGGCAGAAAAAAATCACTATTGGACAATAGGCCTAATATCCGGGTGATGAAATAATCTGTACAACAAATGCTGATAACAAAAGTTTACCTATATAGCAAAACTTCACATGTACCCCCGAAATCTAAAATAAAAGTTAAAAGAAAGAAAGGATAAAAAAGCGCAGACAGCCACTCAGGCTGTGTGACATCGACTGGTCTGGCCGATATGTTGGGGATTTTTCTCAGATGTTGTTATGTATGACTTGACTGTACATCTTTCCTGGGATATACCAAGGTTAAAAAAGAGCTGAAATAAAATATTAAACAGCATTTGTTGATCATGTTAATACTAATAATATCAGTACTATTATTTTGAAGATTTATATGTAGATAGACAAATAGGTAGAAAATAAGCAATTATATTAGCGTTCTTAAGAAAGAAGATTTTCAGAGTAAGAACTAAGAGTAAAAAAAAAAAGACAAAGAAATCTTTTACTGTTAATTTTTAATTTCAATTAGTGTACAAACTCTATGTGTGATTATTTTCTCTTATGCAATAAAATACATATTTTCTAACTGGTACACAGGAAAGATCTAAAAGTAATGGTAAATCCAGATAAAGAGAATTCAGATTGTGGTCTCTAAATACCACTTCATAGTCAAATAAACCAAATCTTCTTGGAGAAATGACAGGTTTTCCCTGTGATAAGAACCGTACAGTGTAAGCCTGGAAATATTTTTATACCAAATTGCAAAACAAAGAAACTATCAAAGGCTATAAAAATCCTATTGGAAGTTCACAGTAAGAAAGTAAAGGGGCTTTACTAGTTTAAAACAACATGATTTAAACATCAAATAATATAACCACAATGAACATCGCAAAAATGTTAAAAACCCATGAGTTCGTAATAATCTGAAAGATCTCATTGATCACCACTGAAGCTTGCTTAGGAAAAAATGCATAATTCTGGAAACTGATGCGTAAGAGTAGACACTGAAGAATTCATCATTCCTTTAGTGTGTGAATGTTTGTTTGTTTGTTTGTTTATTTATTTATTTGAGACAGAGTCTTGCTCTGTCGCCCAGGCTGGAGTGCAGTGGTGTGATCTTGGCTCACTGCAACCTCTGCCTCCCTGGTTCAAGTGATTCTCCTGCCTCAGCCTCCTGAGTAGCTGAGACTACAGGCACCTGACACCACGCCAGGCTAATTTTTTGTATTTTTAGTAGAGACGGGGTTTCACTGTGTTAGCCAGGATGGTCTCGATCTCCTGACCTCAAGATCTGCCCGCCTTGACCTCCAAAAATGCTGGGATTACAGGCATGATCCACAGCGCCTGGCTGTGAATGTATTTAATGGTAATCAAATAGTTAACGAAGAAAGCTTTTGTATGGAATAATAACAGCTGATATTCACAGCAAAACTAATAATGTTGGACCATCACCACTTTTTGGCCCTTAATAAGATAATGGGCTATTGCTAATGACCTACAATGACTGCTGAAACATTAAGTGAAAAGCTGATACAGAACTTTACATCTGAGGACTGCAAAAAGGAGAGATGACCAGACATCATTGTGCATCATAAGGTATTTCTAAAAAGTCAAAGTTGAATTTGATCAAGCTCTTCAATTTAATGCATTAATATAAAATAAAGGAAATAGAGGAATATGTTAAATGATATCATAGGGATGCAATTTAGCTCAAAAACTATATAAGACAAATGACATAATAATTATTCCTTGTTTAAAAGAAATACTTTTTCTTTTTTTTTCTTTTTTTTTTTCTTTTTTTTTAGAGACGGAATTTCACTCTTGTCGCCCAGACTGGCACAATCTCGGCTCACTGCAACATCTGCCTCCCAGGTTCAAGTGATTCTCCTGCCTCAGCCTCTCAAGTAGCTGAGATTACAGGTGCCTGCCACCATGCCCGGCTAATTTTTTGTATTTTTAGTAGAGACGAGGTTTTGCCATGTTGGGCAGGCTGGTCTCAAACTCTTGACCTCAGGTGATCCACACGCCTCAGCCTCCCAAAGTGGTGGGATTACAGGCATGAGCCACCGCGCTCAGCCTTAAAGAAAGGCTTTAAAATGAGGAGATTTTATAGATTAAAAGAGGCAAAGAGATATGCAAAACATATAAAATGTGTTTTTCTATACTGCTATAAAAGAACAAAGTATTTAAGAACCTTTATGAGACAATGGAGACTTGCCAACATGAAGATATATTAGGTACTATCAATAAATTTTCCTTTTTTTAAAAAAGGCATTTTTTGAGATGTATACTCATTTAAGGTTAAAATTTTATGCCATCTATATTTGCTTTCCAATAATGGAGCTGGTTGGAGAAGGAAACTTGGATGTAATACTAGGCACATCCATCACCATACTCCACCGAATGTGAAGGAAGGAGTCAGAAAGATTCAGGCACTTCAGAAAACTCATGAATAAAGTGCTCAAATTGGAAAGGCCGGAATTATTTAGCATTAAAGCCATTCACTGTGTATTTTTAAATTATTTTTCTGATATATAAATACCATATGATCATGGCGGAGGAGCAAAAGTTATTCAAGAAATCAATTGGTGTTTGACTCAATATTAAGGCAGATTTTGAGTAAGGACACAAGCAAATATTAAAACTAGTAATAAGATCAAAAAGTAAAAAATAAATAGATCTCACACAGCATGGAGTGAGATGATATGAGAAATTTATGAACTCAAATAAAATAAAATAGGAACAGAAGAGAGAAAGTTGTCTTAATTATAGTATAGGTTCCCTTTAGTTAGTAAAACATGGACAACTAAATCATTTTGCCTTTCAGTCTATTCTTTATATTTCATACACTTCTTCACATTGTATTACACATGCTGTCTTAGTTCATTTTCTGTCACTCATTACAGAATACCTAAAACTTGGTAATTTATAAAGAAAATAAATTAATTTTTTAGAGTTATATAGACCGGGAAGTCCAAAGTGAAGGGAGTGCCTCTGGTGAAGGCTTTGTTGTTGTTGAGGGCTTTCTGTGACATCCCAATATGATGCAGAAGATCACATAGTGAAGAGGCTGAGTGTGCTAACATCTAGCTCAGGTCTCTTTTTATCTTCTTACAAAGCCACAAGTTTCCCTCCCATGATAATCCATTAACCCTAAAATCCATGAATCCATGAATGGATTAATCTGTTCATGAGGGAAGAGCCCTCATGACCTAATCACCTTGTACGGGTCCCTTTCTCCATATTGCCACATTGGAGATTAAGTTTCAACATGAGTTCTGGAAGAAACAGTTAAACCATTGCACATTTCATGTAACTACACTTACTATTTTCACTATGAACTATGAATTATACCACTGTGAACAAATTTCGTCATTATTTTAGTAATAATTTCTAAAAAGAACAACAAAGTAGTTTAGAAAAAAACTGCATCTGTGTAAATGTCCTCTCTGCTTTGTGGTGAGAGAAGCAGAGATATGAGAAGCTGGATGTCTTAAGTCTTGTTACATGTAGGTACAGTGACAAGACATTTCACAGTATAGTGCTAGCCAGATTTGCTATAATTTAATTGCAAAGTACTAAGATTCTTTCAAAAGAGCATACTTAAAAAGCTTCTTACCAATTTTAAAGGGTTGGGTTTATATTTTGAACTAAATCTAACACTATTAGAGGTTAACATTGAAGCAGGCTTCATTCTTGAAAGTTCAATTAATTCCTAAGGATTGTCACACCTTAGAAATACAGCAGTGACTATAAGAACAAACTCTTCACTTTCTTTGCCCTATCCCCTGACACTTACAGACACTAAGATCCTCACAAGAGGTAATCTCAAAGTTAAAAAGAGATTCTCCTAGCTAAGTTTAGGTATAGGTTCTGGAGAAAGTTCAATTATTCTGTAGAAGAAATTGGGAGAGTTTTATTATTTTGTGCTAAATTTTGCTTTTACAAAAATATATAAAATGAATAAACCAAGAAATGAGTTTAAATTCAATAGGATTAACTACCTGAAACATTCAATTTGGTTACTGATATTAATTTTCTTCCTGATAATTTGTTGGCATAAATTGAAAAATACCTAAAGAATGACAAACCGGAAATATAACTGAAAGAAATCAGCTTAGGAACTATTAAAAATGCATAAACACTATTCTAAATATCTGATGCTTAAAATAGTAATTAATAAATTGCCCAGGCAAAACTTTGCAATAATCTTCAAAATCTGTCAAAACTCTTCAACAACAATATGTATCATAACAAATTTGAAAAAAGAGTATGTAGAGATGAGTTTTTAGTAGGTATATAAATACAAGTATGGGAACTATGCTATTTAGATGTTGTGATTTATTATTCTTGTTTTTAATTAATTTGCAGAGCTTTCTTTTCATTCACTTGAGTGTATTCTCTGACAAGAAATGACTGCTATACAGTCCACTATGATTTTCCTCACTACCAATTTTAAACAGTATAGTTGCTTTATTAATATTAATAAATATTAATTTATTTAGTATTAAATAATGAATATGACAATAGAGTATTTAGTTGACCTACATTTTATGACTGAAAGCAAACGTAATTACCACTCCAAAGATGCCCAGAAAGCTTCAAATCTAATCCCAGGTGTAAAAGGAAGAAGCAACTATAAAAACCTAAAGAAAAACCGGCAGAAGCATTTTAAATTCTTTTTTTCCTATAGAGTAATCATTCTGATTGCTTAAGTATTATTTTAACTGTAACATATATTTTTAACATATTGTTAATCAAAGTTCTTGAGAAAAGTAGAGGGAAAAATCTTACATATGACAGCTGCTCAACATTTGAAGATATCAATTATATTTGTCCCTCAGGCTTTTACAAGCTGAACATTCCAAGTTCCTTCAAGTGTTTCATATGTCACACTTACATATTCTCATGTCATTCTCTAGCCCTCTGAAAATATGACTAGAGCTGGACTCACGTTGCCAATGTGATCTGACTGGCATGTTTGGAACATCACTCCTCTATTTAACCTTGTCATTTTTAATGCATCCTATTCAGTTTTTTGTCACCTAATCCCTTAATAGCCATAGTGACTTCACTGAATTTGTGACCAACTGAATTCTTTAAAACTTTTCACAGTAGTTGTTCTTAGATGCTCTGCTCTGCATTTATGTACAATATTTTAATAAAATGGCAATTTTTATTTATTCCAAACAAGAATTTATTCAATAAACATCTACTGAATACACGCTATATTACCAGTACTATGTCAGGCACTGGAGAGGCAGAGGTAAACACATTGACACTCTCTCCCATTTTATTAATTGTTTTCAAACAGATAAAGCACAGAAAAAGACAAAAATTTTTTAAAAACCACAAAAATACATTTTGCTAGTATATTGCACATGTTGATAAACAAGCAAATGATGCTCTGAAAGAAATGTAATTGGTGAGACACCCAATTTGTTTATTTACTTTATATATAGTTTTTATTTCAATAGCTTTTGGGGTACAAGTGGTTTTTGATTACATGGATTAATTTTATAGTGGTGAAATATGAGATTTTAGTGCACCCATCACACAAGTAGTATACATTGTGACTCAACATGTAGTTTTTTTAATCCATCACCCCTTTCCACCCTCCCCCATTCTGAGTTTCCAATGTCCATTACACCACTCTGTATGTCCATGCATACCCATAGCTTAGCTTCCACTTCCAAGTGAGAACATACAGTATTTGGTTTTCCATTTTTGAGTTGCTTCACTTAGAATAATGATCTCCAACTCCATCCAAGTTGCTGGAGAAGACATTATTTCATTTTTTTTATGGCTGAGTAAAAGTCCACATTTTTTATCCCCTCATCTGATGTGCACTTAGTTTTGTTCCATTTCTTTGCTAACGTGAATTGTGCTGTGATAAACATACCCAGGTGTTTTTCTCATATAAGGACTTCTTTTGCTTTGGATAGATACCCAGTAGTAGTATTGCTAAATAGAATAGTAGATCTAATTTTAGTTCTTTGAGTTATCTCCATACTGTTTTCCATGGAAGTTGTACTAATTTACATTCCTACCAGGAATGTAGAAGGATTCCCTTTTCACCACATCCACACGACATCTGTTGTCTTCTGATATTTAATAATGGCCATTATTGCAGGGGTAAGGGGGTATTTTATTGTGGTTTTTATTGGCATTTCTCAGAAGATTAGCAATGTTTATCATTGTTTCGTATGTTTGTTGGCCATTTGTAAATATTCTCTTAAGAACTGTCTATTCATGTCATTTGTCCACTTTTTAATGTGATTTTTTTTTTCTGCTGATTTTTTTGAGCTCCTTGTGGATTCTGGATCCTTTGCAAATGTATAGTTTGCAAATACTTTCTCACATTCTGTGAATTGTCTGTTTACCCTGATGATTATTTCTTTTGCTGGAGACACCCAATTTAAATGTGATACTTAGAGAATCACATTTTTGCAATATTTAGTTACTAATTTACTTATCCTGACTTTAATATCCTAAATGATCTAACTCTTGTCTGTCTCTTCTGCCTTATCTAATGGCCCTTTTGCCTATCTAAGCTATAGCCCTACTGATAGTCCACCGGGTTCTCAAATTATCAAGCTCTTTACTTCATATATTTAGCTGCAATGTTATACTATTTACTTTAAAACATTTACCAAATGAGATCTACTTTTGTGATTGTGTCAGAATTAAAAACATTTATAAATTTATTGAAAATTTTCATATAAAGAAGAGAAGAAGTTTGTATTTCCTTGTCTTGAATCTGAGGGAGACTGTCTGCTTTGATCAATAAAATGTGGCAAAAGTGAATGCAAGTTTCCAGACATTAGCTTTAATAGACTACCTTGCACTACAGATCTTGAACACTCCCGTAGTCTTAAATGGCTATATTCAAGTACCTTGCTAGAGGGGAAATCCAAAAATTATGCCAAAAGAAAAAATGGGCTGGCTAAGGCAGTCCTTCCCCCCCGAGACACCAGCCTCTAGACTAGGTCAGCCAGAACTCTGTGTCATTGAGCAATTCCAGTCCACGCATGTGGCAGAAGATGATAGGCCAGCCAAGGACTGCCTCAATTTCCAATCCACATAACCATGAGGTTTTTTTAAATGGTTATTGTTTTAAGTCCCAAAAGTTAGGGCATTTGTAATTCAGTAACAGATACCCAGAGCAAAAGTGGAGGATGGAGCTTTCACTCAAGAGGAAATGTTATGTACCAAAGTTTAATACTAGGAAAGAGCTTGGCATTTTGAGAAGCACATGACCACCCATGCTATAGCTTACCTAGGGGAAAGGGCTGCTAGAGAAGGCAGAGGAGATAGGAAAGAGTTAGCTCATTTAGGTCATTAAGGTCAGGGTAAGTTGAATGTAATGTGTTCCAAGTGCTATGGGGAATAACCGTGCATACAGAAGAGCTTTCTAACTAGATACAGTTTGAGATAGAGGAAATTAAGAGTGACTATATGCAAACAGTGAGGAGACTATCATAGTAGTCCAGTAAAAAGTATGAGAGTGATGATAGCAACGGAAATGAAGGGAAATGTTTGTATTTGAGATATATTTTTGAGTTTAATAAACAAGACTTGCATTCACACATAAATAGGATGTGAGAGATGACAGAAAAGGAATCAATGATTACACTGAGCAGAATGATGCCACTTATTAGTTGGTAAAATTAGAATTAGAAAACATGTCCAAAAAAGAGTGAACTCAAGAGATCTATTTTGGATTTTACTGTGATTGTTGCATTCAGGTAGAATGTCTCACAGTGACATGGCAATAAAAGAGTGGTGTTCCTTGATTAATCTAGACAAAGGATTTATATTCGGTAAGATCTAGGCAAGAAATTTCTATTAGGAAGAAATGAAAAATCAACTGGAAGACAAATGTCCACAAATAATTTACATGTCCTAGGAAATGAGTATACAGAAAAAAGAGAAAGGGCCAAGAAACAAACTCCAAGGTATTTTGAAATTAAGAGTATAGACAGAGGAGGAGAATGTAGCAAAGTAAACTGAAAATTAGTGAACAGTGAAGTGGGAGCAAAATTAAATTGATGATATAAAAGGCAAGACTTGTATTTCCAAAAGAGAATTGCAAGAAGGTGAAATATCTGAAACAAAAATAGAAATGTGCTTATTGCATTTGTCAACATTAAAGATGGTAGTTTGATACCAATAAATAAATTGTAGAGAAGGTTGTAAAAGTCAGACACTAGTTAGAGGAAGATTAATTGGGTATTGAGTCATTTCACACAAGTGTAAATATCTCTTGGTTTTGAAGGGAAAAGGAGAAATGTCACAGTATTTAGATATGAGGCTGAGGATTTGTTTTTGTATCTTTTTAACAGGAGTGGGTAGTGGACATTTTCATGCTAAGTGTGGTCTTGCATTAGAAAATACAATATTGTTGAAGAATAGAAGTGAGATTCTTTGTGTAATAAAATTATCAAGATGGTAGAACAGTAGAATCTATAGCATACATAAAGTCATTGAACATAATATGATTTCTTCATTGAAATAAAATAAGATAAAATAACATAAAAGAAAAATAAAAGAAGTAGATGGTTATAAGCTTAGGGAATTTGATTGATTGTCTGATTGGCCAATTGCAGGTAGGCAGAAGAGAAGTTCATTTTGATGATTTCTAGTTTTTCAAGGAAGGGAAAGAGAAAATCAGCTGTCAAGATTGAGGATAGAAGAAAAATATAGAAGATTTAGTGTACACACATCAAAGGTGTCCATGTTCTTCACTGAGATTAGAATAACATTCTAATTAGGATTGACAATACCACTTAATGTCATTTTTTCAATGCTGATAAATCTTGTATGTAAGCTTTACCTCTATTTTTATATTATGTTTTCCTAAGCAAAGGTAATAATATGTCTTTATCAAAATCTTGATAGATACATTAAGAAACAGGCCAAGGTCAGAAAGGTGTGGTGACATTCCACAAGTTAACAACTTTATTGAGGTATAACTGAAATACAATAAACTGCACATATGTAAAGAGCACATTTTAAAAGTGTTGCCATATGTATATATCTTGTACACTATTATCGCTATCATCATGGCAAACGTACACACTATCCCAGAAAGCTTCCTCATGCTTCTCATATAATCCTCCTCTCCCGCTCCTCAACACAACACACATTACCAAGAAGTATTGGTATACATATACTTCCTATTTCCAAAGATTTGTTGGGTGTTAAATTTGTCAAATACATTTTTTTCCTGCATCATTTGATAAGATAATGAGTTTTTTCTACTTCAACAAGTTAATAAGGTGAGTTACATTGATTTATTCTTGAATACTGAATCAGTTTTGCTTTCCTGGAATAACATAGGTCATGGGTTATTTTTTGTATATAGTGCTGTTTTTTATCTGCTAATACTTTGTTGAGAATTTTTATGTCTCTCTTAATCCAGGATATTGATCTGAAATTGGTGCTTTTGTTTTTATGTAGTTTTGGGATTAATAAAATATTGTTCTCATAAAATGAATTGAAAAGTGTCCTTTTCTTGCTGTTTTCTGGAGGATATTGTATAGGAGTGATATTAATGCTTTCTTAAATATCTGGTAAAATTTTCCAGTAAAAATAAGTAGGCCTAGATATTTCTTTTATGGAATGTATTAAACTAAAAATTGAATTTAAAACATAGTTATAGGACTATTCTGATTATTTAATTCAACTTGGGAATAATTTGGTAGTTCAAACTTTTCATTGACTTTGTCCATTTAACATATCAAATTTGCATAGATTTGTTCATAGTGCCTCTTTATGATCCTTTTGATATATGTGGGGTCTGTAGTACATCCACACTTTCATTCCTTAATACCGGTCATATTTTTTCTCTGTCATTTTTGCTAGATGTTCATCAATTTTATTGACATTTTTAACAAACCAGCTTTTACTTCATTAATTTTTAAGCTATTTTTAATTTTTTTTTGGCTTTGTTGCCCAGGCTGGAGTGCAGTGGCATGACCTCGGCTCACTGCAACCCTCCGCCTCCCAGGCTCAAGCCATCTTCTCACCTCAGCCTACCAAGTAGCTGTTACTCCAGGCGCATGCCACCACACCTGGTTATTAAAAACAATTTTTTTTTTGTAAAGATTGTATTTCACCATGTTGCTCAGGCTGGTCTCAAACTTCTGAGCTCAAGGGATCTACCTGTCTCTGCCTCTCAGTGTGCTGGAATTACAGATGTGAAACACTGCTCTTGGAACTTTAATTTTAAATTTCATTGCCATGCTCTTATCTTTTTCTTTTTTATTCTTCAGCTTGCTTTGATTTTATTTTGCCCTTCTTTTTATACTTTCTTGAGGTGGGATCCTAGATTTTTTACTTGATAATATTCTTTTTTTAATGTAAATTTTAGGTGCTATAAATGTATCTCTCAGTACTGCATCAGCCATATTTCATACATTTTGATATGTTATATTTTCATTTTCATTCCATTCAATGTAATTTTTAATAGTCTTTAGAATTCCTTATGGTTATTTAGAAATGTGTTATTTATTTCCAGGTGTTTGTAGATTTTTCTCTTACTTTTCTCTTATGGGTTTCTCATTTGTTTCCATTTTGGCCAGAAAATATACTTTGTATATTTACAGTTATTTTAACTTTGTTTAGATTTTTTAATGGAAAATGATGTGATCTATCTTGTTGAATATTTCATAGGCACTTGTAAAGAATGTGTATGTTGCTGCTGTTTGGTGAAGTGTTTATGAATGACAATTACAATCTGTTGGTTGATGGTGTTCTGTTTTTTTATACCCTTGATAATTTCTGTCTAGTGGTACTATCAATTTTTCAGTGATGGTTTTTTCTTAACTATAACTGTGAATTTGTTTATTCTATTTTAAGTTTTATGAGTTTTTGCTTCAAGTATTCTGAAGCTTTGTTTTTGCTGTGTACATACTTAAGATTGCTATGTTTTTTGTTAGACTTACATATTGTGTGTAAAGACCCTTTCTGTCCCTAGCAATTTTCTTCGCATTCTCCTTTACCTGTTATTAATATTTTTTGTTTAATGCCTTCATGTTAAGTAACTTTGCATTCATTTACTTTAAACTGACTTGTATTGTTATATTGTTACATTTAAAGTGAGCTTCTTATAGACAACAGTTGATTAATTTTTGTTTGTTCACTTTTTATCCACTATGCCAAACTTGTCAAGTTATAAATTTAAACCATTTGTATTTAGTGTAATTATTTATATAATAGGGCCTAAATCTTCCTTTTTCTTTTCTGATTTCTGTTTGATTTCTTTGTTGGCTTTTAAAAATTTATTTGTTTTTTTTTCCTGCGCATCTGCGTGTTACATAAACATTTTCTAAAATTTTATTTTTATTTATCCATAGTGGTTTTGAGTATATCTTTCTATAAATCTTTTAGTACTTGTTTTAGATATTACATTACATGTGCATAACTTATTCTAGTCTAGGGGTTTTGTATAAGTGTATAAGTTGTATAAGGGGTTTTGTATAAGTGGTCAGTATAAGATAGGGAGGAAGTGAGTGTTGTGTGTGATTATCAAAGGTAATGTAAAGGATTTTTGGGGTAATGGGAGAGTTGTATATCTGGAGTTTAATTGTTGTAATGGAACTTTATGTGTAAATATAATTATACAAATACACATATTAGTGTATGTAAAATGGTAAAATTTGAATAAGGTCTGTGGATGGTATTATTGCCGATTTACTGTGTTTGATTTTGTACTATATGCAAACTATCACCATTGGGGAAACTGGATGAAGGACACACAAGACTTTTCTGTGCTATTTCTTTTTTCAAATTTCTGTGAACTTATGAGAATTTTGATATACAAAGGTAAAGAAAATAAAGGTGATGTTTGATTTTTATGTGAAGTCAGGATTAAATGAAATCTTATGAAGCTCTCAAGTATAATAAAATATGCTGAATATAACCACAAATAGTATCAGCCAAATAGTGGTTTTAACTGGACTTATTAGCAAAAATGATTTATGTTGCAATTCTCAAATTGTGTATTAAAATTACATAAACATCCCATACTTAGCACTATGTCTTCTCTTTTTGCTCACTACAGTAACAAGTCATTCTTGTTCACAGCATGATTAATATCTTTGCATTATTTATCTAAACATTATCTTAATGAATAATCAATCATGCATTCTAGCCCAATGAACATGGGCTATATGACAACAAAACAAATTTTTAGAAATTGGATTACTTTCATCTAAACAATTACATTCATGTAGAAAGCAGGAGGGAAATAAAAAACACCATCATTTTGAAAATAATGGTGTTAAATTGCTGAAGGATAGTTTCTTCAATAATTGATAAAATACGTATCACAGATAAACAGTTGATGAGTGTACTTAACTTATATGGTAAAGGTATTCAATAAATGCACTTTAAGGAAGGAGAATAAAACAACGTGGGAGTTATACATGCCTCTATTTTATTCTGACAGGGCCGATTTGGTATAATTTTGTGTTTTTCTATTAAAATTTAATATAGAAAAAGATGATTTTAACACCTGAACTGTATTATAATATTTAACAGTATAATCAGAGGTTCAATAAACGGTCTTTCCTTTTTTCCTTTTTCTTTTTCCTTTCTCTCTTAATGTACTTGTTTATATGCACTTGTAAGTGTACACATATATATCAGGTTGCAGAATTAGAACCACCTTATTTATTTCTCACTTATGTACCAACATTATAGATATCAAAACCCAAAGTGTTTGTAAGATAGTTCCCTATATGCTGAATTTATAAATAATAATAGTAAAAAATAGTAAAAGAAAAAATTGGTTTCACGTTACTGGACCACTTTCCAACTTAAAAATAAAAAAAAAATCAAGATACAGAGAACAAAGATGCAAGGAACTTTCCAACTTTAAGATTTAAAAAAGTCAAGATACAGAGAACAAAATAGGAATTCCGGGAAGATTTTCTTCGAAGAGAACTGTTATCAGATATGATTTCCTTTCTTATCACCTCTACCATATTACATTTGAATTCCAAGCATAGTAAAGGCAGCTTCGATGATATCACTCAGAGTCCTTGATTTAACATATAAAAGTGATTTTTTTTAATGCCTGAGAAAGCTAAAGGCCCTACATTTCCTACATCTATTAATGAAAAGATTGGATGATTCAATTTGCCAAGGACTAGGAGTCAGTTGCAGAACAGGAAAAAGAGAAATCATTGTCCAAGAGGTCTTAAGCCAGAAGACCTGAACAACGAGAGAACTGGAAAAGTGGACAATCAGATAAATGAGGGCAGAGGAGGTCCAAACAGAAAAGCATCCACAAGCCCACAAAGCACTCCTGAGTGAAATCAACTTTAAATACTGCCAGATCCAGAGATCAGCAAATAAAAAAATCCCCTGTCCCTTCACTTTTAATTTGTCTATTCCCACAAGGTAGCAGAGGAAGGAAAAAAAATAAAAAATAAAAAAATAAAAAAAATTAAAAAAACACCAGACCTTCTTTCCTAGCTACAAGTCTCCCAAAACTCTGTCTTTAGTTGCATATAGGAGAGTAGGTCTTATCTTTTGCCATAGCTTGAAGTGTTGCTTTATATCTTGTATTAGATTTCTGATTAAGACTATATTTTGAGATTTTAAATAACTATAGAATTATCTATTAAATAGAAGTAAGCAAAGTATTATGGGCACTGGTCCAATTTTTATCCAGGACCACAGAAAAATTACTAGTGGTAGAAAAGAACTAAAAGACAAGAATAAAATATGTATTTATTAGGGTCATTCATTATGCTTGTTCAACATACAAGTTTTACATTTTTAGACTCAAACGTGTGTACACTTTTACTTCAGTAGGCTTTTCCTATTAATTCAATACCATAGTCTTGTTTTCATCCAGCAACGTTTCATGGATATTTTGTATTTCCCAAATACAGGGAATTAATAAAATATTTTAAAGATTCATTAGTTTTTTTAAAAAGTTGATGACCTGTTTTTATTTATCTGTTTGTTTTTAAGCAGCAAAATAAAGAACTACTTTTCATATCTCTAAATGACCACATTCTATTACCAAATATATTTGATTAAATAATCTGTTCTATGCACCAGAATCTGCCTTTATAATAGACCCCTGGTAGTCCTTCTGCATATGTTTCACAAACACACTTTAAGGAAATAAAAGACTAATTTTACCAAAACATTTGAAGAATTATTGTCCAATGTAAAACAACACTTACATTGTATTTTAAATAACTATATATGAATAGCACTCTCTATAAGTCATTTTCCCCTTACTGTTTGTCTCTCTTCCTGGAATCTTTGCTGTTTTAATATGAGCTATCAAGATAAATGCAGAAGTATTTTTTAAAAAGACTCAAATTTAATAGAATTGTATCAAATTCTCCTTCTTTTATTACATATACATTTATGGGCAAGATATTTAACTTCTTGGTACCAATATTTCCTTAATTTTAAATTAAATATAAAATATACATTATAAAGATAAAGTGTTTTCAGGCATATACAGCACATAGTGTTAAGAATATTTACTTTATTTCTTCTGCATTATTTTCTTCACCTCTTTGCTGCCCAGTATATCTTATTTTCTCATAAGATAAATTTGTAGTAGTCTTCTTCTTCCATAAAAGGCATGCTTAAATATCTTTGAATTAAAACCCCAAATTACTTAATAGTTTTATTGTAGCATTTTCTCCTCTGTAGTACAGCCCCTACACTGAAAAGATATTTGTATTCTACCTATTTATGTCCCTGGATTTCATTTTAATATCTTTTTTTGGCGGTCACATAGGTTAAATCCATCACTATTATTACAGGCTCCGAAAAACACACCAGTTAAAATAAAGAAAACTACTAAGAGACTGCACTGTGGCTATTTCACATTAATGTATGTGACAAAAATAGCTACCGATTTTATGCATTTATTTATATAATGAGAGGAGGAAAAAAGACACAGCAACCCTAGGCAAAAAGAAATGCAGTATCATGTTACATTCATTAACCATATAAAACCAGATGTTATTTATCACTTCTCTAGTGAATTGCCAAGAAACCTAAGTAATTAGAAAACAGGATGTTTGATTAATTACTTTCTTAGTTGATTTTTTAAATTTTGTTATTTCAATTCCTGTTGCTGAAAATATATCAGTACATTTTCTACCTTAGCAAATATAACATGATAAATATAATTTATTGTTGTGAGTAAATTTTTGTTTCACATAATCATAATTTTAAATTAATTCAAATGATATTATATTGAATATGAAGAAATTTCAGAGTGGATATGACATTGTGAGAAAATAACTAAAAATATATATTTTTTAGTAAAATCATTTTACCATCCCTTATTTCTTTTAAAAAATACTTATTTTGTGTTCACATTAACTGGATTGTCTTAGCTGAAATTTCTTTAAACATTGCTTTTCTTTACCTAGTGGCAGTATTTTTGCGCCCTGAGATACCATACTATCGATAAGAAAGAAACAACAATAAACTATGTCTTCTATCAACTTTTCTTTTGAGTTATGAGTCACATGTGGGCCTATTCACACTAGAAAAATGTAGTACAATATATGTGATGATGCATAATAGCATCCCTCTATGAGATAAATTAGCATTAAGCTCAATTTCCAAAGTTGTGATTTCTGTAACATATAGCACTGTCATTTATACTTTCACATGTTGAGCAGCAACATTTCCAACCTTTATGTTGTAAAGACTGAATCTGATACTATTTTAGATTCGCAGCTGTTTGATTTTTTCACAGATGCTTTCACTACTAAGATGAGCTCTTAAGAATAGATGAATATGTCAAAATCTTTGTCTTTTATAGAGAAAATAAAAGTAATTTATTTTAAAAATAATTACCCGTTTTGAGACCAGCGTGTACTGACTGAGCTCTTGGCACTAAGATTAGACAAGCCGAAAGCATGTAAATCAGGACATTTCCTAGAAGGTCATTTCAGAGAATAGAGAACCTTAAGTTTGCAGGTTTCTGTTTCTCTTGAAAAGATATCAATACTCAGATTACGTGACAGACAAAGGAAGAATTACTTAATTTCTACTGATACTAATTTGTCTCTGATTTATATAAAATTATTTGTTTCTTCCATGTTAACATAAAATGCAAGTGAGGTCAAATGAAAAGTAGGTCAGGAGCTTATAACAAGACCACTATCCTTTATATCAGATATTGATTCATGACCTTTGAGTAAGGCACTGAAGAGCAGAAATTTGGAAATAAGACTTCTCAGCACAGTCACTTTCTGGTCATACAAGTCATGGTAGTTATTTAACTTCTCTGCTCTTCTATTTCATTTTGTCTGTACAAAGCGAGATGAAATAATAATGATACTTTTTCTTAAGAATTGTTTAAGAATTTAGTTACATGTGAACATAAAGTACCTACTACAATGTTTAGTACATAGTAACAGTAAAATAGCTTTTTTAACATTATTACTGTTTCCTTATTTGTCTTATCATAGAAACTCTTGCACATATTATAAACTAAAACAGTAAAAAGCTTTATAAAAGGTAAAACATCTTCCCAAACTTGACTTATAATTTTATTCTTGAAAAATTATCACTACCAATAAGGTCATTTGTATCAGTACAGAAAATTTTCCTAATTGTGTGTTTTGTTTTTATACAAGTGGGAGTATGTGACCCACATTTTCAGTACCCTCCTTTCTAATTTAATTAACAATATATCTTAAGTACTTCATCCTACAATAATAGTGTAGAGTCCTTTAGAGTCTATATTGGTAATCAATAATTTAATTAGTCCTCTTTTAAAAGACATTTGTGTTAATCATATTTTGTGTGTGTTATTACAAAAATAATATATAAAAACCTCAGTTTATGAGTATCTTTGGATACAATTGACAGTAAATATGTAAAACACATTTCTACTAGATGAATTGCAGGATGAAATAATGTGTTTATTTAATTTAATAACTACTACCTGGTTACCAGTATAGGAGTGCCTATTTCCTCAAAAATTATTATTATAATAAATTCAATTCTAATATATAAATAAAATAGGTATATCTTGATATTTTAATGTTATAAGAGATGTTCAGCATCTTTTTTGTTTCAGTCTATTTTTGGTTATGAATTATACATTCATATATTTTGTATTATCTGTTAGCCTGTTGATTTTTTCTTATTGATTTTAATCAATATTTAAAAGACAAGCCTCACTACTCTACTACCTAATTGCATATATGTTTAGCTATTTGAAATTCAAATTAAATATCAAATTTAATTATCTTTTTCTCTGTGATTTATGGGTTCATGTCTTGCCATGAAATATTTTAAAATTATCTATTTTTTCTATTGTATAGCTTATTTTTATGTTTACATTTTTGATCATCCTAAAACATATTTTCGTTTAAGGAGATAAGTATGGCTCTTGTTTTATCTATCTGTATCTGTCTTTCTATTTATCCATTTACTTTCCATTGTGTCTAATGTGTTGTTCCACATAACTGGCAGGAATGTTTTGTCCATCTCAAAGATTGTAATGGCACCTTTTTCCTATTCTTTCTTATTTTCTATTCATCTCTCTCTCTCTGTCTCTTTTTCAACATGTATACTGCCTTTCTGTATTATTTTTTATTTCATTGATATTTCTATTTCTAAACAGTAGTAAATTACTTTACTATTGTTTTATCATTTTTGCTATAAGACTTAAAGATTTATCTTTTAGAATGTTCTGGCACCCCTACAATCCTTTGGCTTATTGAAAGCTGAAAATTCAAATATAATGCTTAAAAAAGAAAATAATCTAAGCTGTGACTAAAAGGAGTGATTTTAACCCAACTGATATATTTTAGTGCATTTATCTTCTGTAAGTTACCCCGACCACAATGACATGCAAAAATACAGCACAGAAACAAACCTGCTGAGATCTCCACCTTCTCATCCTTTTATAGACAATTAATGAAGTGTGTCCATGTCATAGAATACCTTGATTGTTTTCTTATGAAGCCTCTTGGAGGTAAATGATCTTATATTTCAGGTTTCTGTTGAGCCTTAGCTCTTAGAAAGGAGCATGTCTATTACTTAAACATAGTGATTTCCAGCATATGGATTTGGTAACACACAGATTCCCAGAATGCTTGACTATTGTGAGGCGTGCCAACTTAAACAAGATGATTATGTCTACACATTGCCATCTTGGAAGCACTAATGGTTCTTCGGTTTAAGGCATCATAGCATACCAGTGGGCATACTAAAAGTAAAACTCCCTTATAAGAAATTCAATTAAATGTCAAGAAAGGACCATACCAGAAGCAAATAAATTTTTTTCTCACTCTGGACTTATTTTACTGTTTCTTTTGACTATTGTAGTTATTGAACCCTTTTGTAAAGATATTATTTACTTAAAACTGAACGTTTGAAACAATATATAATTTTTAAAATAATGTTTTATTTGCATGCAAATAGGATTTTATTTCTACAAAGTGAGCAAACATATTGTGAAATGTTAGTTTTTAAAAATGTACTCCTATCCCAGCAATAAAGTGTATACAGACAGGTGAAGGCATGTGTGATAAGATTAACAATCTTAGTAACCAATGTAAGGTTTTAAGTTTTCGTTATATAAGAAAGGCAAATGGGCCTTATCCATCCATTTGTAATCTGTAAAATCAAAGTAAATATATCAATCAAATCATACAAGTAATTAAATAGTCTACTTTTATATGAAGACAACTCATACGGTTTCAGACACAGAAGAAATCTATGGAATTATCTAACCACCAATTCAATAAAGTATCCCTACAACCCTGCAGAATAGATCTAGTTACAGGGATCTCACTAGCTAATAAAGTACCCCATTTCTTTATTGTATGGTATGTATTTAAAGCACACACACAATATTACTGTGTAAAGCTAAATTCAGGCTTCTGAAAATTCAACTTGCTAATTACAAATCTAATCTCTTGAAATAGAGTATTCTCTTCCAAGTACAACAATGCAACCATTTAACCTTATGAAGAAATATCAATTATTGTATGAATTACATCAATTGAAGAGCAAATATACCAAGGTTTTAGCATTTATGTGCACTAAACTAGCAACATTAGAATAAGCAAATAGCCAAGACACGTCCTTTACTTATGATAACTCCAAGAGTTTGGCAGTTGTACTTATCACTACACTAGGAGCAAAGGAAATGAAAACAAATGTCACTAAAGAATATTAAACAATGTAATATTTTAACATTAATATATGAAACTTCAATATATAACATACCTAAGTAGAGATTTTCTTGTCTTTTAAATAAAGATTGAAATTCTATGGGTCAAGGGTACACATACTGAGCTTTTCACTCACCTTACCTCTTGTGACAAGCCAGGTTCACCTCAGGCGAAACTCTAGTCTCTAAGGAATATAATTTGAAATAGTTAAACATAATGAAATTTGATGTGAGAACTTTTTCTGTTTTGCTTTTTGATTATAGTGGTCCTTATCTTAATAAAATAAAAAATATATATATTTTTTCCTTTTGACGTTTGAGCCCTCAAGGGGGAGAGAAGCTATGGACCTATATACCTAAGTAGAATATCAGATACCCACATGCTCTAATTCCATAACCATTAAGAAGATAAAATATGAGAAACAAATAAAAAATTCTAATCCTTTCAATAAATGTAACCAGTGAAGCAGCAAAGTAGGGCAGCATTAAAAAAAATTTTGTTAGTTTTGTGAGTGTTTATCTACCTCTAAAAAAAGGAAGTCATTTTCTATTCTTAACGTGGCATGACTGATTCCAAGTGTTGATATTAAAGTGATATTGCCCAGTGTCAAGCCTGGAAATTGTTAAGCATTCGTAATATGCAAAATTCTGCAGCAAAGACCTCTTTGCCAGCCTACATATTGTCCGTGCTTTCTTTAAACTCTATTGATATAAATGTAATTCTATTCGAAACATTGAAATGCTTGAAGTTGATTTGCTTCAATTTGGTCAATTCAATGTATGATTTTTGTAGTAGTTAGAAGATAAAAGTAAGTATTTATATACTTTATAATAGCAGCGTCATATAATAATAATATTCACTCCTTGGAAATACTCTCACGACATCATTCATTCACTTTGAAAGTTTGAATTCAAATATATTTGTGGCATTATATGGACAATGCACATTCATATACAACATTTAATTTAATTAACTCATTTATTCAGCTAATACTCCCTGAGTGCTTATAATATTTGGTGCTGCAGTCACAACAATGAATATTAATTTGTGTTTTTCTTCATTGAATTAAAGTATAGCAATGAAGATAAGCACTGAATGCATATTTGATAAAAAAACAAAAACAAGAAACCCTAACATTTGCAGCTCTTAATTTTATACAATTAACTCTCTGTCTTTGTGGCATTTATATGGTAATCCAGGGCCTCTCTCCGTCTTTCTTTGGAGGTTGCTTTAAGCTCATTGTCTCTATCTCCAACATAATTCTGTCTTAATTAGATGCCTAATCTCTCCAAAACCTATCATCATTAAGACTATTTTCTTTCTGTTTTCCAATGTTCTTCCCAACTGCCCAATCCAGCCATTTACCTTCCACAGGCCAAAGATCACCTACCTTAGATAAATGCCTTAAATTAATATACATATAATGTGTCCAGTGAATAAAGATGTGCCAGGTTGTATAATAAATGATAGAGTCATTTGATTAATAACAAGCAGAATATTCTCCATAGTCCTAATTTCAACCATCTAACTCTCTGACTGATCGCCCAAGCTTTTGATCCCATTTAGACTTACTGTTCATTGATAGTCTAATTTTATTCCTTAACAAGCTTAAATTTTAGGATAATTATTACTACATAGATAGATATAAGCTCAATGTGTGTCTACGCTCAACTGTACTTACTTCTATTAGTAAAATAAAACCTAATATTTGGCCTTCCACCTACTTTTTGCCTGCACTCATACAGTTGAACATGGTTGAACAAAAGTGTACCACATTGCTGGCAAGTCTTATTTTAAGTTATAAAGCAATTAGTCTTATAAAGATCTTAATTTTATCCAGAATTCATAGTATACATTTGTAAACCATTCATTTTTGCATTATTCTAGATGATTAATACATATTTTCTTTTCTCTCTTCTACCAAATCCACCTCTAACTCTTAGCCGATGACTGCTTGCTATTTCCCCAAAATACTTAAAAGAAAACATTCATTACCTGTCTGCTGCACATATATTAACCTAACTCAATCTGTTCTTCATTTCCTTTTCTTCTAATATTTTACACACTCTCTTTATTCTTACCATGAATAACATTTCTGCTTGATTACCAAATTCTATTCTCACTTTTTGACTCAATAACAAAATGTAGTAGTTGAGTATTCATTCAACATAAACTGATAGAATGCCAATTCTATGCCCCACATATTGGGAATGTACCAGTCCCTCAAGAGTCATTATGACATAACTTTACTCAACCACTTCATACCATCGCCTACTCTTCACTTTTGCAGATCCCACAGTGTTCAGTAAAAGTATAATCAGGTTCAGACTCAATTCGTGTTAAAATTAGTAGGGCCAACCCTCCATATCTGTGGGTTCCAAGTTTGTGGATTCAACCAACTGAATATCAAAAATATTCAAATTTAAAAAAGGTTGCATTTTACTGAAAATATACTTGTTTTTCTTATTATTCTCTAAGCAACACAGTATGACAATTGTTTATATGGCATTTACATTGTATTATGTATTCTAAGTAATCTAGAGATGATTTAAAGTACATGGGAAAATGTGCATAGGTTATATGCAAATACTGCACCATTTTATATAAGACACTTGAGAATCCATGTATTATGGAATCTACACAAGGTCCTGGAATAAATCCCCTGTGGATACGAGGAGATGAATATTCATATTAAGAACTAGGAATTGAAGGCACCATTCCAATAATCTGTAAATTATATGTAGACTAAATTTTAAATCCATATTTTAAAGTAATGAACACCTTCATAATGCTCAGTTTTTCCAAATAAGGAATTGTATATTACCTCCAGGTATGTATTATCTCCCAATTAAATGTTGTGGTTTTCCTTATTTTCTTCCATAGATTACATGCAGTATTTATCAGGTTAATTTATCTTGTAATACTACTGTAAATGGATTATTTCACAAAGTATATTCTAACAGGACATAAAAGATATAAGGAAGCATACCTACCATCCACAGAAAAATTTAGTTTGAAAATAATGACATATTTTATCTATAGAACCTCTTTGAAAAGGGTAATTATAAAATAACAGAATACTTCACTTGAAAATCTGAATTTACATCTTTATATTAAGAAAAATGAAAGACTGTCACAGTAAACATGTTTTTCCATTGGGTAGAACTCAGTGGAAATTATTTCTTTTTCACAGGACAGGTTTTCTCTTATCAGCTCTGTTTTACAAATGAACATTACCAAGCCTAACCACTGTTGCCATTTGACAGTCTGTTATTCAGGACATTTAAGGATTTTTGATGGTTCACTTCAACAAGTTTTCTAAATGACCATAATAAGTTTTCACCTATTTTCTGGATTATTAAGAAAACCATTATCACTTGTAAAGAATTATGATCTGGTCTTTTTTTGCCATAAAACATCATTATTTCTGTTGTGAATCATACTACATTAGCCAGAACCATTGGAGTCATGTTTAATAGTCATGATGAGACCCATTATCTTTGATGACAGAAAATATGCTTCCTCTGACAACATATAGAAAAGTCTATGTATTTTTAAATAATGCTTTTCAAAACATCAGAGAGTTGTGGAAACAATGAGGATTAGGCGGACTAAATTAATAAAGAGAAAATTAAGATTTAGAGATGAGCTGAATATTGTAAGATCCCTCCCACTAAGAGGGCATTTGCTAGTTTAGACTGGGGCTGAGAATCTGAGAATCACTCTGAGGGATACTCTTGGGGGAAAGTGGAAGAAAGAACCAGCAGAATGTTCATTCAGGGCTAAAGTGATAAAACTAAAAGCTTGAAAAGCCTTCAACAGATTGCTTATTTGCCCCAGAAGGTATTTCTGGAAATGTAAGTCTTTAAGGGAGGCTAAAAAGAGCTAAGGTAAAAACTTGCAAATGGAAAAGATGTATTTCCATCAGACCCTCAGCACTCAGGAAACAACAATAGCGCTGACCATAACGGGCCTGAAGGTAAAATATGCAAAAGATGAAAGCTCTAAAAAGGGAATAGTGAAATAATACTGATGTATGCAGCCCGTTTACTGATTATAGAGCTGGCTAGAATCTGGGAAAATAGGCTTGCCCTCTGGCAGATGCTTATTTTGAGTTACAAAGAAACCAGTAGAGACTTTATAGCTCATTCAGGGTTGAAGTGACAGATAGATAATGAAGCCATCTCAAAAACACAGCTAGTTCCTCCTCAAATTTAGTACTAAATTTTGAATCTACAAGGGAAAAATAAGTTAAAGAGCTTTGCTGATAATACTCTGAAGAGTTTAAATGAATTTTCCTGTTTTCAGGGTTATATAAAGGAAGACTTAATAGGGTTTCAATTGAAATCTCTAGAGGGCCCCCTTCTAGTAAAAGGGATAAATTGGAGGCAGGCTCTATCTTGCTAAACTGGTAATCCAACAAGGCCCAGGTCCACACCAGGCAAAATAAATATGGTCAGTCACCTATCCGTGTTTCAAATACAGGCAATAAAGGATGCTTTCTGAGGAATGGTAACATCATTTATACAAATATCCAATACATAATAAAAAATTTAGACATACAAAGCAGCAATAAAATGAGACCAACATTCAAGATATTGTTCAAGAAGAGAAGTATGTTAAAGAAGTAAACCCTGTGATAATCCAGGATTTAGAGTTATTCAAGTGAGAATTTTAAATAACTATGTTTAAGACAATACAGGAAAGGATAAAAAACTAAGTATAAATGTTTTTTTTTCCCACACATTGCAAATTTTATTAAAGATATATGGAAATAAAGATGTATGAAAAAGAATCAAACATTCTAAGACTAAAAATAAGAATATTTGAAATTAAAAAATTAATAAATGGATTATTGATATAGTAGGTATAGTGGTACCAAGTAAAAGTGAAATGGATAAAAGGTCAATAAAAATGTCTAAATTAAAGCACAGACATGAAAAAGAATGAAAAATAATCAAAGAATATAAGACATGTGAGACACTCTCTAAAATGAGCTAAGTAAACACATTAAGTACACAGAATAAAATAATAAAAATTAGAACAGATACCAACAAAAAAGAATAAATATACAATGATGAAATCTATAAACTAGTCAGAGAGAGGAAGAGAAAGACAGAGATTCTCAGGAAAAAAGATGAGAACATCAATAGAAATCTTACAGAAACTGAGAAAAATGAGGTATTATGAACTTAAAATGAGCAAGTTTAACAAAAATTTAAAAATGGACCAATTCCTTAAAAATCTACAACTAAACAAAGCTGGCAGAATAAGATACAGAAAATCTGACTATTTTCTAATGAAATTGAATCTCTTATTACAAGTCATTCTCATAAAGAAAACACACTTTTAGATATTTCTTACCAAACTAACTCTTACTGTAGGATTGATCCAGCAATCACATTAATTAGTATTTACTCACAATTTACTTCCACACAGAATGTGCACATGGATGTTTATAAAACTTTTACAAGTCTTATACTTGCCAAAACTTGAAAGCATCCGTGATGTTCTGTAATGGGTTAATGGATAATTAGTGGTACATCCAGACAATGGTATATTATTGTGTGCTAAAAAGAAATGAGATGTCAAGCCAAGAAAAGACATGAAGGAACTTCAAATGCACATTACTAAGTGAAAGAAGCAGATTTATAAAAGTTACATACTGTATGATTTCAACTATATGACCTTCTGAAAAAGGCAAAACTATGGATACAATGAAAGGATCAGGGGTTGGTTGCCAGAGGATAGTGGGAAATGTGAAATAAACAGACACAGAACAGAAGATCTTTACAGCAGTGAAACTACTCTGAATGACACTACAATGTTGAATACATGTCTTTATACTTTTGTCCAAACTCATAATGTGTACACCCCAAGAGTGAACCTTAATGTAAAATATGGCCTTTGGATGATGGTGTGTCTCTGTAGGTGTACTAATTGTAAAAAAAAAAAAAAAAAAAAAAAAAAAAAAAAAAAAAGTACCACTCTGATAGGGTGATACTGATAGCAGGAAAAGTTGTACAGGTGTGCAGGCAGTGGGTATATGGGAATTCTGCTCAATTTTGCTGTGAATTTCAAACTGCACTAAAAACGTAGTTGATTTACTCAGATTGTTTCAGAAATACAAAGGTATTTCTCAGCCTAGGCTTTACCACATTAATTGAGAAAAGCAGAAAAATTATATGATTTTTTATAGCTGTAGAATAAACTTTTGATAAAATTCAACAACTACTCATGATTCTAAAATATTTATTTTGTTAACTACAAATATGAGAAAAACTTTGAAACCTGTTAAATACTTTATATCAATAAGTTCCAAATATCATATGCAATGATAACATATTAAATATTTTATATGTTGTCAATGAGACAAAAACGGACATATTTTCTCATATTGTACTCTAGTCTTTCTTTTTTAAGAACTTTATTTTCTTAAACAAATAGTTGAGAATATTTTTTAAGTTTTTTAACTTTTTTTAAATTCAAGGTTATATGTGCAACTTTATCACATAGGTAAATTTGTGTTGTGGGTTTTATTGTGCAGATTATTTCATCAGCCAGGTATTAAGCCTAGTACTCATTCGTTATTTTTCCTGATCCTCTCCCTCCTCCCACCCTTCACCCCCTGAAAGGCCTCAGTGTGTGTTGTTCCCTTCCATGGGTCCATGTGTTGTCATCATTTAGCTCCCACTTTTAAGTAAGAACATGTGGTATTTGGTTTTCTGTTCCTGTGTTAGTTTGCTAAGCATAATGGCCTCCAGCTGCATCCATGTCCTTGAAAAGGACATGACCTTGTTCTTTTTTATGGCTGCATAGTATTTTATCATGTATATCATACTATAGTCTTTATCAGTGTATTGAAATGTAAAATATAAACTAAAGACATAAATATTGGATACATTGTCTACAAATTAGTAGTGTCTCTATACGCCAGAGACAAACAGTATAATAAGGTTTAAAATATTATTTATAATATTGTTACATATAATAAATACCAAGGAATAAATCTAAAGTTTTGTGAGATCTCCACATTGACAACTATAATGTATCACTGGAGAAATTAAGCACTAAATACATAGATTGGGAGCCTCAATATTTTACAGATGCTGACTTTCCAAATTTTAATATATAGAATAAGTTCAATATAAATCAAAATTTAGTCAATTCAAACTTGGAGAAGAGCCTAGCTATGAGCTATAAGGACTTAACATAACCTATAAGGACTTGTGCTACCAGATATCCAGACCTATTTAACCTGGGTTATTAAGACAATTTGGCAGTGGCAAACATTTAAACAAACTATGAGTACTTAAACAGATCCAACCCTCATTTATGACAATGGTTACACTTATGAAAAAATGCATTTTGAACTCTACATATACTATACCTACTCACATATACACACTCACACACACAGCTCAAAAGGATTGCAGATAACGGTGTGAAAGTTATAAGAGAAATAATTTAAAGGGAAATATTTAAGAATATCTTCCTGACTTTAAACATTTTTTAAGCAGGAGAGAAAGATACCATAAATGAAAAATTAGTTTATTTGATATAATAAAATAGAAATTTCTGTTTTTCAAAGTACCATAACAAGAGAAAAGAGAAACGTTCTAAAGTGTTAAATGTTATTTCAATACAAATATTCATGAATGTAATCAGAACCAAGATCAATAAACAGAATGTTACCAGTACCCCACAAATAACTACTCACGTTCATTTCAGACATTATTAAAGCCCCTCGCCATTAAGAATAATACCATTGTGACTTCTAATACCATGTCACTCTTATTTCCTTCATTTAAGTGGAATAATAGAATATGCATGGATTTTATATTCAGTTTATTTCACTCAACATTTTATTTGTATAACACAATATCATAACTATATAATGATCTTTGTCTTTGCTATAAAGATTTGCATTATATATCACATTGTATTTATTGATTCTACTACATTGTAGACATTTGGATATTCCAGAAATAGGAATATACTACACTACACGTTTTTTGGAGCTGTTATGAACATTGTTGCCATAAATTTTAGTACCTATGTTTTGGTGACTATATGAACAAATGTTTGTTGGTTTTATACCTAAGATGATAAATTGCTCAAGTATAGAATTTACCTGCTGCTGGTTTAACAAGTAGGTTGTACCAATTTACATTCCTCCATCAGTGCATGAGATTTCCGGTTGTTCCACATCTTCGCAACAAGACCACCACTTTTAAAGGCTGTAGGCGAGTTGATGACGTCATCAGATAAAAATTTGTTGATGTTAAGAGTTGATGAAAATGCTCAGAGACATGGTTATGGATGCAATAGTTTTTTAGGTTAAATATGGTCAGTTCAGGATAGCACATATGAAAAATGTGGGTGGTAGACTTCATTAAAAGATAAGAAACTGTAGAGAATTTAAGGAATAAAGTTGGTGTAGGAGATGTCTTTACTTTGCACAGTGAGAGATAACTCATGATGGGTTCGCTGCAGCAGTTCCTTTGAAAAGTGTCAGCACCTGGGCTAGAATCAGAGGACTTGTCTCATTTCATGTAGTTTATATGATCTCTAGGTGTTCATCAAATAGGGTAAGATTAGTAACAATCATGTTGATTTTTTTAGACTTATAGTAAGATGTAAAGAAGAAAACTTCGACGATAATAACATCTGGAAGACAATGGAAAGTGCTAAATAAAACGATAACATTCTCATAGGCCGTCCAGTGTCCTTCCTTTTTAGTAGCTGTAACAATTGACAATTTGAAAGCTAACAAAAACAGTAACTAATCTGGTTCACTTACTATTAGATTTTGTTATTCCCTTGGTGCTTCATAGCATCATAAGGGCATGTTTAACCTCTGCTAGCTTATGGGGTAAGCTTTTAGCACTATAATCTCTTAAATTACAGATTTAAACGAAACCTATAATTTTATTTAAATATTTGTCTTCTCCAAGGGGTGGAATGTTTGTGTCCCCTTCAAATCCATATGTTGAAGTCCTGGCCCCATTGTGATGGTTTCAAGGAGATTAGGTCTCTAGGAGGAGATTAGTGCACTTATAAAGGGACTCCAGGGAACTCTCTGAAATCTTTTACCATCGTGTGAGGACACAGTGAGAAGATGGCAGTCTGCAACGTTGAAGAGATCATCCAATACAACCTAGCTATGCTGGCACCGTGACCGTGGGACTCCTAGCTTCCAGACTGTGAGAAAGAAATTTTTGTTGCTTAAAGCCATCCAGTTCACGGTACTTTGTTATAGCAGCACTCACTGTCTAAGACAACTTTTATATAGTTAATGTTAATTATTGTATCACTGGGTCTCTGGGTCTCTACTGAATAAAAATTTGTCAATGATTACTAAGCACAAAAATGTCCTCTGCTTTTTATCTCAGGATGACTTCCTTTGGAGGCACAACTCAAAAAGAGGAACTGTAAAGAATATTCACAAAACAGAACAGAGATATTGCTGAGCAACAATAGCTGTAAAGACAAACAACTGGAATATGGATCAAAGGGTATTTCATTCTGAAATTTAGATAGCCATTCACACTAGTGGGTTACTCAACTGCTAGGGAGAGCACTTAAGTGAGAAATTTGGGGCCCATGGGAACAAAAGAGAAAACAGTGGCAGTCTTGCTAGTCTGTACAAAGTCAATAGCATGTCAGGCACAAGATCGTTGATCTAATCCCACAGGAATTTTTCCATGGAATTGGAGAATTTAAGGTTTAGAATACTTCGTTCCTTGCTATTTCTTTTTAAATTTTTTTAACTTTTATAGATTTATGGTGTAGAAGTGCAGCTGTTACATGGATATATTGTGAAGTGGAGAAGTCTGGGCTCCTTGTGTACCCATCACCCAAATAGTAAACATTGTACCCAATAGGAAATTTTCAACAATCACCCCCTTGCATCCTCCCTTGGAGTCTCCAATGTCTGTTATTACACACTATATGTCCACTCATGGTTTAGCTCTCATAAGTGAGAACATGTGGTTTTTGACTTTTTGTTTCTGGTTTATTTCACTTACTGCAATGACCTCCACTTCCACCCATGCTGCTGCAAAGGGCATTATTTCATCCTTTTTCATGGTTGCTTAATATTCCATGGCATATATACACAACATTTTAATCCACTCATCCATTGATGGACACTTAAATTGATTCCATGACTTGCTATTGTAAATAGTGCTATGACACACATATGAGTGCAGGTATCTTTTTTTATACAATGATTTCCTTTCCTTTGGGCAGATAAACAGTAGTGGGATTGTTGAATCAAACGGTAGCTCTACTTTTAGTTCTTTGAGAAATCTCCATACTGTTTTCCATAGAAGTTGTACTAATTTACATCCTCACCGACAGTGTATAAGGGTCCCCTCTTCTCTGCATCCTACATCTGTTATTTTTTGACTTCTTGAGAATAGCCATTCTGACTGAGATAGTATCTCATTGTTTTTGATTTGCATCTCTCTGATGACTAGTGATGTTAACGATTTTTTCACCTTTGTTGCCCACGTCTGTCTTTTTTTGAGAAGTATCTGTTCATGTCCTTTGCCCACATTTTAATGAGATCATTTGTGTGTGTGTGTGTGTGTGTGTGTGTGTGTTTGTGTCTGTTTTCTCACTGAGTTGTTTGAGTTCCTTGTAGATTCTGGATATCAGCTCTTTGTCAGATGCGTAGCTTATAAATGTTTTCTCCCTTCTGTAGTTTGTCTGTTTACTCCACTGATTATTTCTTATGTTGTGCCGAAGCTTCTTAGTTTAACTAAGCCCTCTTTGTCTACTTTTGTTTTTGTTGGGTTTCCTCTTGAGGACCTACTTTTAAATTCACTACCTAGGGCAAAGTGCAGAAGAGTTTTTCCCAGGATTCCTTATAGGATTTTTATAGTTTTAGGTATTAGGTTTAAGTCTTTAACCCATCTTGAGTTAATTTTTGTATATGGTGAGATATAGGAGCCCAGTTTGATTTTTCTACTTATGGCCGTCTAATTTTAACAGCCCCATTTATTGAATAGTGTTTACACTATTCAATATACACTAATTCCTTAGTGTATATTTCCTGTCAAATTTGTCAAGGATCAGTTAGTGTATGTGACTTTATTCCTGGATTCTCTGTTCTGTTCCATTGATCTGTGTGTCTAATTTTATTCCAATATTATGCTTTTGTGGTTACTAAAGTTTTACAGTATAATTTAAAGTGAGATAATGTGATATCTCCAGCTTTATTATTTTTGCTTAGGATTACTTTGGCTATTTTGGCTATTTTTTTGGTTGCATACAAATTTTAGGATTGTTTTGGTTAATTATGTGAAAAATAACACTTGTAATAGCTTTGGGAGGTCAGGTCATTTTAACAATATTGATTCTACCAATCTATGAGCATGAGATGGTTTTCCATTCATGTAATCTACAATTTCTTTCCTAGGACTTTCATACTACTCTTTGTAGAGATCTAGCATCTCCTTGGTTAAACATATTACTAGCTATTTCATTTTATATTTTGTTGCTATTATAAATGGGACTGGGTTCCTGATTTGGTTCTCAATTTGGTCATTACTGAAGCATAGAAATGCTACTTATTTTTGTACATTAATTTTGTATCCTGAAAATTTACTGAAGTCATGTGTCAAATCTAGAAGTCTTTTGCAGGTGTATATAGGGTTTTCTAAGTATAAGATGATGTCATCAGTGAACAGAGATAATTTGACTTCCACTTTTCCCATTTGGATGCTTTTTTATTTCTTTCTTTTTTGCCTGAAGGCTCCAGCTAGGATTTCCAGTACTATGTTGTACATCAGCGAGTAAAGTGGGCAGTTTTGTCTTGTTCCAGTTCTTAGAGGGAATGCTTTCAACTTCTCTCCTCTCATTTTAATGTTGACCATGTGTTTATCATATATGAGTCTTATTATTTTGAGGTATGTTCCTTCTATGCCTAGTTTGTTTGGGGTATTTATCATGAAGTGATGCTAGATTTCATTGAAAGCTTTTTTTGCATTTATTAAGCTGGTCATAGGGTTTTTGTTTTTAATTCCATGTGGTGAATCACATTTACTAATTTGCATATGGTGAGTCATCCTTGCACTCTTGGAGTAAAACACACTTGATTGTGGTGTATTATATTTTTGATGTGCTTTTAGATTCAGTATGCTAGTTTCATTGAAGATTATGACATTTATTTTCTTCAAGAATATTGGCCAGAAGTTTTCTTTCTTGTTGTGTCCTTAACTGATTTTGGTATCAGGTTAATACTGGCTTCATAGAGTAAGTATGGGAGGATTCTTTCCTCCTCAATTTTTTGGAAAAGTTTCAGTAGGATTGCTACTAGTTCTTTTTTGTATGTGTGGTAAAATTCAACGGTGAATCTGCCTGGGCTTAGGCTACTTTTTTGAGGGAGGTGATTTTTTAAAATTTAATTTTACTACTCATAACTGGTCTGTTCAGAATTTCTTTTTCCTCTTGGCTCAATCTTTGGAGGTTGTACTTTTTCAGGAATTTATCCAATTTCTCTAGGTTTTCTAGTTTGAGTGTGAAGATACTTATAGTAGTCTCTAATGATCTTTTTTATTTCTGTAATATCAGTTGTAATGTCACCTTCTAATTTCTTATTGTTCTTATTTCAATCTTCATTCTTTTTCTTGGTTGATCTAGCTAGTAATCTGTCCATTTTTTAATATTTTCTGAGAACAAACATCATTTCATTGACATTTTGTATTGTGTGTGTGGGTTTTTGTTGTTGTTGCTGTTTTTTTTTTCCCCTTGGTCTCAATGTCATTTAATTCTGCTCTGATCAAAGTCCCTCTTGCAGTGTGTTCCCCAGGAGTTTTCTGAACTTATTCTATCTGGATGTCTAAATCTCTAGCAAAACCAGGGACATTTTCTTCAATTATTTCCCTAAATAAGTTTTGCATACTTGTTAACTTTTTCTTCATTTCCCTATGGAATACCTATGATTTATAGGTTTGGATGCTTTACATTTTCCCATATTTCTCAAAGGCTTTGTTCATTTTTAAAAAAGTTTTTTTATTGTCTGACTCTGTAAATTTAAAAGATTTATCTTGCAGCTCTAAAATACTTTTTTTGGCATGGTCTAGCTTATTGTTAAAATTTTCAACTGTGTTTTGTAATTACTTCAATAAAAGTTTCATTTCCAGAATTTGTTTTTTAAGTATCTATCTCTTTAGTAAGTCTTTCTTTCACATCCTGAACTGTTTTTCTGATTTCTTTGGGTTGATTTTCAACTTTCTCTTGGATCTCATTGAGCTTCCTTACAAATCATATTTTGAATTTTTTTAGCTGTCATTTCAAAATTTTCATTCTGAATTGGATCCATTGTTAGAGTGCTTATGTGACCCTTTGGAGGTGTCATAATATTCTGTTTTTTAATATTGTGAGAGTTCTTATTCTGGTTCCTTCTCATTAAAAGAAGCTGTCACTTTTTATTTTTGGATTTACTTTCATGCAGGTGGGACATTGTTTTCCCTCTTGCAGGTGTGACTGTAATTTGTGTTGTGTATGGTTATTTGGTTTTGATTTTAGGTGCTTTCAGGGAGCTAATGCTCTATATGAGTTTCTTTGTTATAGATAGCTTTTGTGTGGTAGCTTTCTCAAATGCTGGTTGTAGTAGTGATGTACTGGGTGTATGAGCAGATTAATTTCCTTTTTCAGGACTGCAATTTGCAGAGCTTTCAGTAATGTTATCTCATTCTCCAAGGCTGTGCACTTCGTCAGCTGGTTTTGTATTGAGTTGTGCAGTTCAACCTCCAGGCCAGTAGATGATGCTTATGAGCAAGAACCAGCTGAATACAAGCAGATGGATATGTGCTTGATATTTGTTTACTGGGATGTGCTCTTTGTTGCCTCAGGTGATGGACCTGTCTGTAGAATGCCTGGTGTCCTGAGTTCCTTGCTCAACACCAAGGTTGTGGGGATGAGGTGACAATGCTAGGCAGAGTTGTGTTGGAAAGCTCACTCATATATACCCCAGTGATAATCACAGGCACCATCCCTGATGGGGGTGGTGCAGCTTGCTCGTGGTGACAATCACTAAGTTCTCCACATGTCCAGAAGGAGCTGCACCAGCTGTATGTCTTAGGTAGGCAGAAAAATGATTTGTTTCCCTATCACACTCCTGTACTGGGCTCCTGACTCAGTTCAGCCCAATACTGTTGTCTATCTTCAGTCCATAATTTAGCTGAGATCTAAAAAATGCCTCTTCAGCTCTCCACTGAATTGGCTTCAGGGTGGAAGATCTTCCCTGGGCTCAAAACAAACAGCTTTGTGACTTGCCTGTTCTCTGATGCAGAAGTGCTGCTGCTTTGTGTAGACAGGGGAAGGTTGTCTGCCTTTTGGCCTATGTGGATGAATATCAGCTGGGATGGTGTCCGCTGGTTGGATTGGCCTGACCTCAGACCCCATGGAGTGATCAGGTACTAGTGGTATTGGACTGGGCAAGGCAATCCTCAATTCACACACCCCTAGACAGCCCCCTGAACTATATGCACAAGTGTTGGGGGGGACTAGACTGGGACCAGACCAGTGTAGTTGTCCTCAGGTCCCAAGAGTTTATGTGCTGGCTATGATAGGTTGAAGTGGGCTGCTCCTAGGCTGATGGCAGAATAGTCAGGTGGGGGCGGGGTGGTTATGCTGCAGGCCTGCCACCAGGAAGGGCACTCCCCTCTCAGTGGGAGCAGCAGAGGTAGGCGGCCATGGGGCACACAGTTTACTCATGCCTGTGTCCCACAGCAGTGGCAGAGCTATGTGTCCTAAAGTACACAAAAGTTCATGGCCTCCCTGTTCCCTCCCAAGCCCTGTGGCAGTGGTGGTAGTGGTAGCAACTGTGGTGTCAGCCCCAGGGCAGGACACAAGCCTCTGGGGACAGGGCTGTCAGAATGGGATGAGGCTGTAGCTAAAATGCTCAGTAGGGGGCAGGGTGGCTACATTGCTGGCCTGCCACCAGGGAGGCCAAGCCCCTCTTAGAAGGAGCAGTGGAGGCTGGCAGCTGTGGGGGCACATAGTTTGCTGATTCCTTCATCTCACAGCAGTGGTGATGGTATCTGTCTTTGAGTGTGCAAAAATGCCTGGCCTTTCCACTCCTTCTCTTGCCCTGAGGTTGCAGCAGCAGCTTCAGGGCAGAACACAAGACTCTGGGGCCTGGGCTCTTAGAATGGCACTGGGCTGCAGCTGCTCAGGGCTCGAAAACATCTGGGATTCCATGTGAGTTTGAGCAATGCCTCTACACAATCTCTAGGCACCTTTCTGTGTTAGTCTGGAGGCCCAGGAGGGTTGAGGGACTTTCTCATAGCCAGGATTATAATAGTCCCTGGCGGAAGTGTGGAGCCCCAGGGGTCTCTTACCATTTACCACATCAGAGAGCTTCTCCCAGCTTCAAGCCAATCCCAGCCTTGTCTGGCTTCACTCTCATTTTCTTTTCATGATTCCTTTTGCCTCTTTGTTGAATTCCAATGTTCTCTTTTAGATGATGTATTCAAAGTGTAAATATTTGCTTACTATTTTGATTCCTCTCCATGGAAGAGGTGCCTACTAGCTGCATCTAGTCAGCTGTCTTGAACCACCCTCTTTATTATTTTTTGTTATCTCATTTATTTATTTTTTTAAAAATTGACCCATTTTTATTTATTTCTTATTTTTTGATTGAATATATTTAAGGTGTAGAACATGATGCTTTTAATATAAATATATTAATACATGGTGATATGATTACTACAATAAAAAATTAACATATCACCTTATATACTTTTTCACCATCAAATGGTTACCTCTTTTTTGTAGTAAGAGTACCTACAACCTACTGTCTTAGCAAATTTCCAGTATACAATGTAATACTAACTATAGTCCTCATGCTGTACATTAGACCTCTAGACATATTCTTCCTACATAACTGCAACTGTGTACCATTTGACCTACATCTTCTCATCCTTCCCCCATCCCCACTCCTAGGAACAACTGTTCTACTCTCTGTTTCTATGTGTTTGACTTTTCTTAAATTCCACTCATAAGTGAGATCATGCAATATTTTTCTTTTTGTTTCTAGCTTATTTTACTTAGCATAATATCCTCCAAGTATATTCATGTTGACAAAAATGATAGGATCTCTTTCTTTTTTTATGACCAAATAATATTCTAGTGTGTGTGTGTGTGTGTGTGTGTGTGTGGGTATTCAATTTCTTTATTTGTCTGCTGATAGACTATATAGGTTTCTTTCATATTTTAGGTATTGTGAATAATGCTGCAAAGAATAGTCTCTCTATGAGGTGCTGATTGTAATTTCATTGGGTATATATCCAGAAAAGAAAATCCTGGGTCATATAATTCTATTTTAATTTTTGAGAAACCTCTATACTGTATTTCATTATAGCTCTACCAATTTACACTCCTGCCAACAGTGTAAAAGGTTTTCATTATCTCCATACCCTGGCCAATACTTGTTAGCTCTTGTCTTTTTGATAATAACTATCTTAACAGGCATGGAGGTGGTATTTCATTGTGATTTAGATTTACATTTCCTTGATAATTACTGATCTTGAACACTTTTTATATGCCTGTTGGCAATATTAATGTCTTCTTTGAAAAAAAAAATAGTCTATTCAGGTCCTGCTATGGTTTGAACTTTCTCCTCAAAAATCATGGTTAAGTTTAATGGCCATTGTGATGGTATTAAGAGGTTGGACGATTAACACGTGATTAGATCATGTGAGCTCTGCCATCATGAATGGGTTAGCACCATTATCTAGGGAATAGGTTAGTTATAGCAGGAATGAGTTTCTGATTAAAAGCATAAGTTGAGCCTGCCTTCCTTCCTCTCTCTCCCCCCACCCCGTCTTTCTCACTCTCTCTCATGCTCTTGCCTTTATGTCTTCTGTCATAGCATAATGCAGCAAGAATGTTCTTGCAAGATACAGCCCCTTCAATCTTAGACTCCCAAGCTTCCAGAACTGTAAGCTGTAAGTCTCATTTCTTTATAAATTACTAGTCTCAGATATTCTGTTATAGCAGCATAAAATGAATGAAGACAGGTCTTCTTACTATTTCTTTTTAGTAAAGAAAGTTTTCTTAAGTTACAGAGAGCTGAAGTCAATTAATCTTGAGAACCTATTTCCTCTTTAAAACACTGTTTCAAAGAATTTCCCAACTTTATCAAAGCCGTTTACTTATTTAGGAATTCAACAAAAGAGTCTAATTGTGCGTGACAGATTAATATATATGATGGTGAAAAAGTATCGTTACACAAAAGTAAGTGCAGGCATGAAAGCTAAATTTATGATACTGAATGACCAAGAAGATAAATTCTCATGGTAATTCTTCCATTGTATGTGGATAGAATAGAACTGCAATATACTAGTTACTGAGTAGTTTCGTAGAGCACTGAAAAATCACATCCTTTCACATTAGTTACATTACTTTTAATGTGACATCTATTTGCCTCCAATTGTCTCTTGAACACTAAAATTGCAATAACTTTTCCTAAATGGACTGAAAATAATAAAAAATTCATATTAAGTGAAATTCATCTTTGTAACTCTGCCACTTTCCAAATCTGCCTTTCTCGTTTCCCTAAGAGAACACTACATTTTCTTTGATTTTAGAACCTTTGTGACTTCCAGTTCTTCTACTCTATACTCCCAGATGAAATCTCATTTGAATTATCTCCTGTCATACCATTCACAAAACTAAATACCTCAATGCTGTCTGCCTTCAGTGCCTTGACTGATTTTGCTCTTCTGCTACATGTTCCAATATCGTTTTTCCTTTGAATCATCTCTCATCATATCATTAAGGAAACTCTCTTATCTTTCTATTTTTAATTATCTTGCAAGGATTACTAATTGGTAGACATTGATACTTTGCTTATCTCAAAATACCAACAGCCTCTCATCTTTGTAGACTTGCCTCCATTACTTATCCCCCTTCTGTCCTATATCTGGTGTCTTGTTCCTTTGTAGCACCAATTTCCCTCATTCAATAATAAGTCTTCACTAATTCTCCTTAAAGTTGCTTTTCAATATTCCTGTCTCTCTAATTAGTGATACATCCGCTTCTTTCTGTTATTTTCCTTCTCATCAAATTGTTTTTTCATGCTCTCCTACCATCTACAATTTAAATAGACTTTGATCAATCTTTTCCAAGAATCTTATCTCAGATCAACAACCACAGTAACATTTTAAAAACGAATAAATACTTGTCTTTGTATATATTTGTCTTCCAATACCTGTTATAGATTTTTTGAGGGAAAGTGTAATAGTGCACAGAAATACTGAGATTTGTTTCCTGGTGGAAAATGGCTGACTTTAAAAATGGTTCTACTCACCACAGAATTGAACTAACTTATCTAGCAAATTTATTACATTCCAGAGTCTTATACACTAATTTTCAGGTGCAAACATTTATTGGATTAGCCAATATAATTATAGGATTCAGGTCCCTAAGAATAGCAGTATATTATTCTGTTTAAAGCACAGATTCTGGGATAGACTGCTTGGATTGAATTGTGGTCCCATCACCTTGTAGCCATATGACTTTAAACAAGTTTTATAATGTTTCTGCTCCTCAGTCTTTCCATCTGTAAGATAAAGATATTAGTAGGGCTTTTACAAGGATTACGTGAGATAAATACTTATAAAGCACAAAGAATAGTGCCTTCTCATTGCAAATGCTTTGTAAGTGTTAACTATTGTTTAAGAATAGAGTTTTAAGCCAAAAAAAAAAAAGCTAATAAAAGAGTGGTGTGGGGCAGTGTGATTTTCACTGCACCCTGTTACAATCCTTTGACGACTGAGATCCAAACTAGAATTAACAGGCAAAGCAATCTGGGCAATTCACTATTCACTGTTAGTCAATATATGGAGTGGCTAGCAAAAGCCAGAAGATGATGAAAAAGTTTTCTCTTAAAAGGAAAAGAAATTGTCATTAGTAGATAGGAAATAGATTGAAATGTTCACATTATTTGTAATGACAAGAGATGTTCCTTTTCAGATAATGCATGAGAGAGCCAGTCCTAACTCAGAATCACTTGGCTATTGCTTCTTTCAGTCCATTGTCCAAAAGTTCACCCATCTGTAGTCCCTTGAGGCAGAGTAAGCACTGAGACCAAAGATACTCCTACCTTCTGCACAGGCAACAGATTCTGGCTGGAGAGAATGCGCTGGCATTCTAAGCTCTCCTGAGTCAACAAAACTGATAAGACAGAGTCAGGATCTGAGCAGACTGGACTCAATATTACTTCTTGTGAGATATGAGAACAATGAGTTTGGGAAAGAATGAGTGTCTATATGGGACAACTTGCAAAGTCATACAGATGCTAATGTAAAAAATATATACAGAACATTAGACTGATTCATTTTTTTCCCCCACAAAATAAATTCCCTTGCTTTCTATCACTAAGTTTAAGCCACATGACTTTTGCACAGAAGATGAGCAAGAAATTCCAAATACAAAAATAATTTTAAAATGTCAACAAGTTTTCCTTTGGTAGAAAGGAAAAATAGGCGATTATTCTGATGTCAGAAGGAAGGTAGGAAAAGGACAAGAAAGAGGAAGGAGAAAGAAGTTAAACAATTTGTTTTGCTCCTATTTTTAAGGCAGAACCAAAAGAAAGTTAGTATGTAGTGAAAAAAAAACTCCTATAAAATGCAGGAAAAAATAATATGAAATTGTATTTTTACAGTGCTACTTATTTTGACCTTTGACAAAAAATTGTTCTAATCCAAAAAACAACGGCTTAGCTGCAACACATTAAAAAATGCAGTGACACGTTTTTAGATAGACAAGGAGAGGCTGTAGTTTCTATTATTCAGCATTCATGTCATTTTGAAAGGATGCAAACATTCTTGCATGTTTCTATTGGGAGCCAGAGGACCTACCTTGTGGTCCTGCAGATGGTGGCGGTTTGAGCAGATTTACTGGAAGCACAATGTGGAAGCAGCCAAGATTCAGAAACAAACATTGTGCTTAGTCACTTGAAGGCAAACCCCCAAATTTTGATGGCACCTGGAGTGCAGAACACTTCTAGAACAAATGCTTGTGGGATACCTTGTGAACAATTACATAAGAGACATCTGCATAGAGGTCAGGGAAGACCTCAAGTTTAGCAAAAGCATGAGCATATGGACTGACTGCTTCTCTTCAACCACCATGAATACTCTTTAGCTATTCCTCAAACACAATAAACATCCTGAAGAATCAATTGCGGACCCAATTGGTAAAAGAGAAATAGACCTATTAAGGAGTTAAGACTTTAATAAATATTCAGAATAGAGGAAAGACAATTGTATTCAGACAAGCCCAGCTAAAGTACTCCAGTTCCCTGCTTCCCTTGCAGCTAAAATTAGTAATGTCCATAATATTGATACCTGAGACTCTTGAGAAGGTCCTTAAATGGGGGAAAAACATTTATCATTTTTATTGCCCTCTTTTCTGCTGCCTGGAACATGGGCATCATAGATGCAATTCTAGATAATTTTTGTGACTATAAAGTTGCAACCTCATTATAGACATAGTAGATGAAAAAGATCAATGCCTGGGTTCCCGAAGGACTATGGAGTTTCCATTCCAGCTGTGATCTGCCTTTCTCCAGAAATAGCTCAGAATTACCTATGCTCAGCATAGTGTTATATGGAGAAAAATAATTTATTTAAGCCACTATTGTTATAGGATCTTTAGGCTGTCGCTTTTCTGGCTGGAAAGCTCGGTGGCTGGTGGCACCTTTGCCCAAGTTTCTGTCCTGCATCCAGGAAGAATGAGGTATGCAGACAAGTGGAAGGTGAATGAGATGAATAGGAGCTTTGAGTGTTACAACAACTCAGAGGAAACCCGCAGTAGGGGTAGCTCCTCTCTGTAGGCAGTCATCTCGTGGAGTGTTAGCTCTCAGCAGAGAGGAGGCCCTGGAGAGGGTGGCTTCTCTTTGCCAGCAGGTTGGCTTGTCATCTCCAGCAACCAGCTACCAGCTCCAGCTATCAGCAAAGAGGGTAGCTCCTCTCTTCAGCTGGTCAGACTGTTGTCTCTCTGTCCTCTGCCCTGCTCTGCCTGAACCTGGGGCTTTTATGGACCTCAGAAGGGAGGAAGTGCATTCAGATTGTTCCATGGGTGGCTATGGGTGGGTCCAGATGAAGCACCACAAGTCCCCACCCTGGTCCAGGGGACTGGCAGCCCAGCCTCCAGCCTTTAGGACCTTCCTGGCCTGAAGGAGTGGCCTTACCTGACTGCCCCCTTCCACCCAGGAATCTGTCTGCCCTCTGCTTCCCTTCACGGTCCTGGGGCTCAGCCCCAACCCTGCTCAGAGATCAGAGCAGGCCCTGGGATGGGAGAGAGGCCAGGCAGCCAGAGCAGAAATCTCTGAGCCTGCAGGGATGAGGGGATTCTTCCAGAAGCCCCTGAGGGTGCAGGCTGCACTTGGGAGGGCTGCCGCAGCTGCACCTTGGGAGCTCCTACCCCACCAACTCAGAAGGGGCAGGGCTCCCACTTGTCCCCGACTCCTGCCTGCTCTATGGAGTGGGAGGCCCAGGTCTGTAACTACAGGTTGGGCTGCTGCAGCTGCACCAGGGAGGGCAGATCCTGTCTGCTCCTGTCCCCCACCAAGAGCACAGGAAGACCTGGATCCACAGCTGCAGTTTGGGTGGCTGTAGCCCCACCCAGGAGGGCAGGATTCCTGCCTGCTCCATGGAGCAGGAGCCCTGGGTCTGCAGCTGAGGTTTGGGTGGCTGCACTGATACCCGGGGAGGTCTCACCCCAACTCAGAAGGGGCGGGACTCCCATTGGCTCCATGGAGTGTGCAGCTCCAGCTGCACCTCTTTGCAGCAGCCGGTGTGATGGCAGCAGCCGCTGCCATCACTATTATTTGTGTTTTGCTTCCTGAGTGATACAGAATTTGGTATCTAAAATAATAATGATGCATAAAATGTGGAGTTGATTGAAGGGGAGGGCTGGCAGGTGAATAATAAGGACTCTAATATAAATCAGACATTTCACTGGAAATATGATTACCCTTGTAATGTATTAGCAGAATATTTGACCACACATTCACCTTTCTCATCTTAAACAGCAGACTGAGCCATCAGGTTATATTTTTATTACTCTTTGAAAATATCCTCCTATATTGCCTCCTCCCTGCATTACATATTACATATTACATATTATTGATTTTGAAATATTTCAGACATGCAAAAGGGTATTATGTAAATAATTATCCATATAATTATGTTATATATGGTATATATCATATCATATATAATATACATATATACTTTTTGTTATACATATAATCATATATAAATGTATATAAGCATAAATTCTATACATATTAATGTGTATTAATCTGTTCTCATGCTGCTAATAAAGACATACCCAAGACTGGGAAATTTATAAAGGAAAGAGATTTAATTGACTCGCAGTTCAGCATGGCTGGGGCAGCCTCAGGAAATTTACGATCATAGCAGAAGGGGAAACAATACATCCTTCACTTGGTGGCAGCAAGGAGAAGTACAGAGCAAAAGGGAAAAAGCCCCTTAGAAAACCATCAGATCTTGTGAGAACTCACTCACTCACTATCACGAGAACAGCATGGCAGTGACTGCCCCCATGATTCAATTACCTCCACCTCTTCACTCTCAAGAGAAGTTGGGATTATGGGAACCATAATTCAAGATGAGATTTGGGTAGGGACACAGCCAAACCATATTAACACGCATAATGTCATGCATTTGTTATATTTTATAGGCTTATTATCATCTATGTGTTATATAACAATATAGCCACCACCCAGCCTGAGAAATAAACTTCTACAAGCACAGTTGAAGTCCTAGTTCACTTTCATCTCCCTACTCCCCTCTCTTCCCAGAGCTAACTACAATCATGACTTCAAGCTGTATTAGTTCCATGTTTATTACACATCTTCTACTTACGTACGTGTCTCTAAATAATGGTGTGCATATTATTTACATAAATGATGTCCTATTTTATGTGCTTGCCTGAAAATTATTTTAGTTCAACTTTGTTTTAGGTTTATCCATGTTGATAAATCCAAATCTATTTCATTAGTTTTATTAGGTGGATTTCCACTGGATGACTGTACCAAATGTATTGGTTTGTTTATGCTGTTTCAGAGTTTTCTATGGTATTGTTTTCCTATAAAAATGCTGATACAAACATTCTATATTTTTTCTTGTGCACTTGTGGGAGAGTTTCTCTATGACATAGGGTAAGCTCTACTAGAGATTGCCAAATTGCTCCCCAAAGTGGATGCAAAAATTTAAACTTCCACCAGCAGCCACATATGAGATTGCCTATTTGTCTACAGCCTTGCCAACACTGTTATTGGCAGACACTGAAATTATTGTCTAGTTTAGGAGCATGACAGATATTTAATTGTGATTATAATTTTGCATTTTCATGGTTTCTATTGAAATTGAAAATATTTTCATATATTCATGGGCTATACTTCGGCCAGGAAAGTGAGTTAGTATATTTGCTCTTTTAATACTTCAGTATTTCTACATTTTATTTTTGATTCATAGGAGGGCATTTCAAAGTCTAGATACTAATTCTCTACCAGTTTTATGTATTTTAAATACATTCTTTCAGCCCAAACTTAATTCTTAATATTTTAATGGTGTCATTTCAGGCAAAGCACTAAATTTTTCATAATCAAAATTAAAATGTTTAATATTTTCAGATCTTATTAAATACTCTGTACCCTGAATTCATAAAGAAAATTCATATTTTGGGCTGGGTGCGGTGGCTCAGGCTTGTAATCCCAGCACTTTGGGAGGGCGATGCGGGTGGATCACGAGCTCAGGGGATCGAGACCATCCTAGCTAAAACAGTGAAACCCCGTCTCTAGTAAAAATACAAAAACAATATTAGCCAAGTGTGGTTGCGGGTGCCTGAGTCCCAGCTACTCAGGAGGCTGAGGCAGGAGAATGGCTTGAACCCAGGAGGCTGAGCTTGCAGTGAGCCAAAATCATGCCACTGCACTCCAGCCTGGGTGACAGAGTAAGACTCCATCTCAAAAAAAAAAAAAAAAATTCATATTTTGTACTAAAAATTTTAAAATTTTCTTACACCAAATTGTTACCCAGGAATTTTGTGTATGATGTGAAGTATAGGTAACTTTTTGTTTGTTTGTTTGTTTTGAGATACAGAGTCTTGCTCTGTTGCCCAGGCTGGAGTGCAGTGGCATGATCTCGGCTCACTGCAACCTCTGCCTCCCGGGTTCAAGCAATTCTCCTGCCTCAGCTTTCCAAGTAGCTGGGGCTTGGGGCTTGCACCAAGTAGCATGGGGCTTTCCAAGTAGCACGGGGCTTGCACCACCATGCCCAGTTAATTTTTGTATGTTTTAGTAGAGACAGGATTTCACTATATGTTAGCCAGGTTGGTCTCGAATTCCTGATCTCAGGTGATCTGCCTGCCTTGGCCTCCCAAAGTCCTGGGATTCCAGGCATAGGCATGAGCCCTGCCAACTTTTTAAAATGGAAAACCACTTTCATCTTCATTTGTTAAGTTGCTGTTCTTTCTACATTGATCTATGATTACACCTTCTTCCTACACAAACTGTCCAGAAATCCATAGTTCCATCTGGAGACTTTCTTTTGTGGCATTAGTCATTTGTCTGCACCACAGCCAAATTCACTGTCTCAATTTCCATTGTTTTATGATAGGTATGCCTTAACAGGTGTCCATGCATCAATCCCCTCCATGTTCCTCCTTAAAATTATTTTGTCTATCATTATGTCCCTACAATTACATATATTTTCAGATCAGTTTGTCAAGTTCCATCAAGGAAAAGATGAGATTTTTATTAGGATCACATTGACATTACTCATTAATTTAGACAGTTAACATCTTTGTGATACTGAATCTTTTTTTCATGAATACAGTCTATATTCAGTTTATTCATCTTTTATGATTTTAATAAAGTTAAATTTCTCCATAAAGGATTTGGACATTCCTTGTCAAATGCATTCTTCTGTACATCATATTTGTACATCTTGTACTTTTAAAATAAGCTTTTCTTATTTTTAACCCAGTGTATAAGAATGTAATTAATTTTATACCAAAAAAATTACTTAAAATCGTATCTACTGTTAATTTGTCAGTTTATTATTATTGTTACCTCTCTCCAGTCCTTATGCTCGTTATTTTTTTCCATCTTCCTGAATTGATGGAGGCCTCAGACATAATATTGACTACAAATGGTGGTAGGAAGAGACTTTTTTTTCATTCGTTACTTTAAAAAAAAATGTTTCCAACATTTCACCATAAAACTATGTTGGCTTAGGTTTGTTCTTTATTCTCTTTAGGTGGTGTCCTGTTATCTTTAGTTTGCTAGGAGTTTCTTTTTGTTTTTGTTTTGTTTGTTTGTTGTTTGTTTTTGAGATAGGGTCTCGTTCTGCCACCCAGGCTGGAGTGCAATGATGCAATTATGGCTATCTGCAGCTTCGAACTCCTGAGTTTAAGAGATCCTTCTACCTTGATCTCCCGAGTAGCTAAGACTACTGGCCCACACCACTATGCCTGGCTGTTTTTTATTATTATTATTTTTATAGAGATAGGAGTCTCGCTATGCTGCCCAAAGTGCTGGGATTACCGGCATAAAACACTGGCCAGCCTGCTTAAATATTTTATGATACATGGCTATTGACTTTAGGTCAAAGGTTTTTCCACGGTTATGTACTACATTTTCTCCTTTAATTTAAATAAGGAAAATTATATAAGTAGATTCTCTAATCAGTCTAATCCATCCTTGCATTCCTGGGATTAACCCTACTTGGGCATGATATACTATATTTAATATATTTCTGAGTTTATTTTGCAAATATTTATAGGATGTTTACCTTTATCCATACTGATATTTTTCCTATAAAAACAATCCCAGATTTCCTGCCAAAAAAAATTTAAAAAAAGAAAAAATATAGAACACTATATAAACTTTTCAAAGTTTTTATATGACTCCCACTTAACATTTATAAAAGCTTCATAAGGTAGGTGGTCTTTTTATACTTACTTTTCACCTACAGCAAAAGGCTGAGGTTTAAGAAGGTAGAATAATTTTCTTAAGGCCTAAAATGGTTAGAGAGCAGATGCAGGATTCCTCAAAACTCAATTACTGTATCTGCTAGAATCATCTCTTTTATTCCCTATTTAAACAATGGATTATCCAATAAATCTTTAAAAATACCTTAACCTTTTTTTTTGTTTTGATCCTTTATTTCTCATCCCTACTCTATCTCCTCTCAGTCCTCTGAATGTGTATATCTATGTAGTTTTCCTAGTCCTATCATTTTACTTCATCTGTAATACATTTAAATGTATGCTTATTTTCATGCATTTGGCAAGACTGTAAGCTCTGGGAGGCCAATAACTGCCCCATATCTGTTTTTTGTAGCCATATGCAGTGCCTTCCATGTTGCTTTGTAAATACATAGTGATTACAAAACAGATATTTTGGTAGTGAATTGAATTATTCCTCCTTGAATCTAGTGTTTGTTTATATTTTAGAGAAGTTGTTGGTTTTTCTTTTACTGTGTGAGAGAAAGAATCCCCTTGAGTAGTGAAGGAGAAAATTAGTTTTAAAGAGAAACAAAGTAATTAACATAGGATATAAAACAAGCCATAATGACAGTCAAAATATAACAAACATAATGGAATTAAGATGACATTAAGGGGAGTATCTAAGTCATAAGAATCAAAAATGGTAAACTAAAACTACAATTTATTAAATTTTATATAATCAACATTCTAAAAATAAGATCTTACAGATCATTTCTGCAGATTCCACTGGGTAAAGTTCCTGGAAGCTGAGGTAATTCAAGATCCCAAGAAAAATAAATAGGAAACTAAGGGGGAAAAGCTGCATTTTATTAGCCTAGGGATAAGACTACAAAGACTCCAGAAGAAAGAGAGAGAGAGAACGGACATGTAAGCACCAAAATCTCTTTTATTTTTGTTGACTAGCTCCATTTTGCTATATGAAATCTATTTTTATTCCTGTATTGCTGCAAACAACTGCAACTTTGAAATCACAGTAGAAGAAATAAAACATTTCCATTACATAATAGTTTTTTACATTGTTTATATGTTTTATTCTCTTTAAACCTGCAATTTTGTGCAATTTTAATTCAGGTGTCTTTATTCTCTCTTATTTTATAAGAAGATAAACATTTATTCAGAATCTATGTGTAAGTTATCTCACCTCTCTATTTTAAAGATACATTCTCATATTCAATCAGTCATTTAATAGTGTCTTTTGTATATTCACTATTACCCTTGAAGGGACATACACAAGATACGACTCTAGATCTAATCAGCATATGCACAGACTTCATTGAGCCTACATTCTGAATATGAAGCCAAAACTTGGTGAGGCACTTTTCAAAATAACAGAATGCTAAACCACAGTACTAATTATAATTACAAAAGAGTTTTGGAAAAAATGTAGCAAAGTTTGGTTCTAAATATTAAAGGATGTTTCATAATCTGGATCTTAATCTATCAAATTAGAAAATGTTGAAGTCAGATGGGACATTACTCTGAATAGGAACATAAATTAAGAGGGAAGCTGAAATTAGTTTGGTATAGAGTGTTAAAATATATACTTAATTAGAGTCCAAAATAGTTATTTGATAGATGTGGGAAATTGACTGTATGAGCCAAACTGTGAAAGATTTTAAAAGTTGGTAAACTAGTTTGAAGTCATTTCTGCTGGATTATAAATTCTTATAACATAGCTTACCCCCAGTACCAGTGAATGTAACCTTATTTGGAAATACTCTTTGCAGATAATCAAGTGAAGATGAGGTTATACTGGATTAAAGTAGGCCCTACTCTGATGACTAATGTAATAAGTGAAATGAAATTTATAAACACACACACACACACACACACACACACACACACACACACGGAGAATGCTATTTGACAACACTGGGCAGAAATTGAAGTGAAGCAGCTGTCAAGAAAGTACAAAGATTGCAGCAGACACCAGAAGCTAGGAGAAGAAATTCTGCCTCAGAGATTCCAGAAGAGAGACTCCCTTCTGATTTTGGACTTCTAGCCTTCAGAACTGTAAGAGAATAAACTTCTGTTGTTTTAAGTCAGCCAGTCTGTGGTTATTTATAGCACTGCCCTAGGAAACTGAAACAGATCCCTATCTAACACCTCCTATAAAAATAAAATCCAAATGCCTCACTTAATGTTTAAATTTTTTATTTGAAATAAATATAGATTCATGGGAAGTTGCAAAAAAAAAAAAAAAAAGTACAGGGAGTCCCCATGTACCCTTTTCCTGGCCTCTTCCTCTTCTAACATCTGTGTAAGTAGAATGAGGTATCACATCAAGGAAACTGATGTTGGTACAATCCATAGAGCGTATGTACTTTTCACCAGTGGCACATGCATTCATGTTTGTGTGTTTGTGTGTGTATAGCTTGATGTAATTTTATCACAGGGTAGCTTTATATGACCATTTCACCAATGAAGATACTTATCCCTAGAGCCACACCTAGCCCTTAACCTTTCCCTGACCTCTGGCAATCACTAATTCTCCATCACTGTAGTTATGTTATTTCATAAGAACTGGAATCATACAACATGTATGCCTTTGACATCAGCTTTTTTCACATCACATAATTTTCTTGAGGTTTATTAAATTTGTATATCAATATATCATAATAGTTTGTTTCTTTCTATTGCTGAACAGTATTTCATGATGTTGATGTATGACAGTTTGCTTGACCATTCACCTACTGAAAGACATTTGGGAAGTTTAAAGTTTTACATTATTAAAAATAAACCTGCTATGAATATGTATGTGCAAACTTCTATGTGAAAATAAGTTTTCATTTCTCTGGCATAAATTCTCCAGAGTGAAAATGCTGGGTCATATAGTAAGACCAGTTTTTAAAATAACTGATAAAATACTTTCCATTGTAGCTAAACCATTTTGCATTCCCGTGTATGAGTGATCCAGTTTCTCCACATTCTTGCCAACATTTAGTATTATCACTATCTTTAATTTCAGCCATTCTGATACATGTATAGTGATTTAAATTTTACTTTCCTAATGTTTAATAAATTTGTACATCTTTCATCTTCTTTGGAGAAACATCTATTCATGTGTTTTGCTTATTTTCTAATTGTATTTTTTTCAATGTTGATTTTTGAGAGTTCTTTATATAGTAGAAATACACGTTCTTTGTTGACTAAGATTAATAAATATACTCTCCATGTCTGCATCTTGACTTTTCGCCTTAAAAAAGATTTTCACAAGACAAAAAATTATAATTTTAATGGGGTCAATTACCAATTTTTTCTTTTGTGGATTGTCCTTTTGGAGTCATATCTAAAAACTCTGGGCTTAGGCCATGGATGTTTTTCATACATATATTATAAATGTATTTATATATATACATATAAATATGTGGTGTACATCATATTTTTATATGTACATGTAAGTATGTGGTATACATTATAAACATATGATTTATAGTTTATAATAAATGTATACCACGTATTTTTATGTTGTATAATTTTACTTTAAGCCCATGATCTATTATGAGTTAATTTTTGTATAAGGTGTGAATTTACATTAAGAATCTTTTTTTTCTTGATGATGGATGTTAAATTGCTCTAGTGCCTTTTTTAGGCAGGAAACCACTCCTCCACTGAATTACTTTCATGTGTTTGTCAAAGATTATTTAGATATGTTTGTGTAGATGTATTTTTGGATTCTCTATTTGGTTCCATTGATCTATGGGTATCTTCTTCTGGGGATACTACACATTCTTGATTACTGTAGGATGAATGAAGTAGATCTTTCCAAATGTATTAGTCAGGATTCCCTAGAGGGACAGAACTAATAGGAGAGAGAGATATATATTAACTTATGCAATCACAAAGTCCCACAATAGGCTGTCTGCAAGCTTGAGGAGCCAGGAGAGCCAGTCAAAGCCTCAAAACTGAGGAACTTGGAGTCTGATATTTGAGGGCAGGAAGCATCCAGCATGAGTGAAAGATGTAGGATGGGAAGCTAGGCCAGCCTCGCCTTCTCATGCTTTTCTGCCTACTTTATATTCGTGGGCAGCTGATTAGATTGTGCCCACAATCTCGGGTGGGTCTGCCTTTCCCAGCCCACTGACTCAAATGTTAATCTCCTTTGGCAACACCCTTACAGACACACCCAGGATCAATACTTTGCATCCTTCTATCCAATCAAATTGACACTCAATATTAACCATCACACCAAAATAGTCTTCTTTCATTTCTCTCATTAGCATTTTTGTAGCTTTAAGCCCTCGACTCCTACAGATGTTTTGTCAGATTTACATGTAATAATTTTACTTTATTTGGTGCTATTGGGAATGGCATTGCATTTTCTATTTTGTTTTTCAATTGTTTATTGTCAGTGTATAGAAATGCATTTAATATTTGTGTGTTTGCTGAGTCATATGGTAGTTGTATTTTTAGTTTTCTTCTTCTCCTTTTTTTGAGACCGAGTTTCACTTTGTCACCCAGGCTGGAGTGCAATGGTGCTATCATGGCCTACTGCGGCCTCAACCTCCTGGGCTCAAGCATTCCTTCCACGTCAGCCTCCCAAGTAGCTAGGACTACAGGCATGCACCACCACATCCAACTAATTTTTATTTTTTGTAGAGATGGGGCCTCACTATGTTGCCCCATTTTTAGTTTTTTGAAAAACCTTCTTACTGTTCTCAATAGTGGCTCTACTAAGTTACCTTTCACCAACAGTGTACAAGGGTTCCCCTTTCTCCACATCCTCATCAGCATCCATTATTGCCTATCTTCTTAATAAAAGCCATTTTAACTGTGGTGAGTTGATATCTCACTGTGATTTGATTTACATTTCTCAGGTGATTAGTGATGTTGATTTTTTTTTAAGGTACCTGTGGGCCATTTGTATGTCTTCTTTTGAGAAATGGGTACTTTTCTCATTTTTAACTTTTGCTCATTTTTGCTCATTTTTAACTTTTTTACTATTGAGTTGTTTGAACTTCTTATACATTCTGATTATTAATCCCATGTCAGCTGTGAGTTTGCAAATAATTTCTCTTAGTCTGTGGGTTGTCTCTTCACTTTGTTTATCTCTTCAAATATTTTAGTTAATTTAAGGCATGGGAAGGAGGTTAGTCACCTTGAATATTTGGCGACTCCACTTCCCAAATTAATGCAATTATGAAAAAGTCTCTTGTTTATCTTTCCAGGTTTTCTTGGAGTTCTCTACACAATGATATGTAATGATATCTCTATACAATAATATGTATTGTATTTAAGATATGATTGTATGATTTGTATATGCTCCAGTCGAATATAAGATACTATGGAATATTTATCCATGATACCACTTCCAATTAAAAATAACATAATATTTTGGCTGTCATAAATATACATTTGTGCTATAATTACAATTTTCAGGACTAACACTCTTAGTAGTTTCCATGTAGAATCACTGCTCTCATTGATCTTGCATTCTAGTGGAGTGATGGAATTTTCTCTGAAAATGCTATTCCACCTCTACCACTTGATAGCTGAGTGTCTTGGGAGAAATTTATTAACCTCTCTGGGCTGCAGTTTCCTCATCTGACAATTGGGGAAGACGTCTAACTGGTAGTACTATATGAAAAGTAAATAAAATATGTAAATGTCATTAAATGAGACTTATATAGTGAAAGGCAGTACAAACGTGGCTTTTGGTGTTTGATTCCTATGTGTGTGGCCTTCCTTAACAAATTGCTTAACGTCTCTGCCTCAATGTCCTAGTTTTTAAAATTGAGATAATAATGGCACCTCTCTCATAGGACTGTGAAGAATAAAAGAGTTAATAAATGGAAAAATGGTACAGTTTAGCTCCCAATAAAAGTTAACTATTCTCTATTACATCAAAATAAGATGTAGAATATACTTCCAGTGAATATGAAAACAAAAAAGCCCATAATTTGATAGGTACATTTTAGAAAGAAGTATGGCTAACTCAGAAGTCAAGTTCAAACAATTTCTTACCAGAAATCATTTAAACTACTTAACCATGTTTAAAGCTTGAATTGCACTTACCTAAAATATTTCTTCTAATGAAAAATAAAAAGATAATAAACCATAGCTTACTCTTATCTGTTCGCTCTTTACTTTCTATGGCAAATACTAAATCTTCTGATCTTTAATTATATGTGCTAACAGTAGTCTCACAAAATCTAATACTGATCTGTAAACATGAGTTAGACAATATTTGTAGAACTTGATATAATGTTAATTTACAATTTTCTGCTCTACAAATGTTTGCATAAATAATGAATTGAGGTGTTGATGTTTCCATGATCTTTGTTCAATTAGACACTTTTGGCAATTCAACACAATTGTAAGGGAAAAAATGACAGATAATTTCTTCTTTGCATTCAATTTAATTATGTAAGCTGTTTGGAAAATAAATTTCCAAAAATCTTTCACATGCCACTGTAGCTTCTCTGTCTCATCTAATGAAAAACTACTATGTTTAATTTGTTATAAAGTATTCACAATTCATTTTAATAGTTTCAGAAAAAAAGACTAATGGTATTGTTTTAGAAAAGCATTAATTACAGAGATACTCCCTTCTCTGTAGATCTTTCACACACATAGGCACAAATAAATTTCTCTTTCTTCTAGAGATATATAGATCAAGAGGTGAGGGCAGCATTCTCTAATTTAGAATATTCATTATAAATCTATAAAGGAAGGCAGTAATAAAATGTGATCTTGAAATTTAGGATGAATTTCTTCCTCTCTCACAAATGCTTTGTGGTGTGGTGTGTATTGGTATATACCCAAACATATGTACAAACACTCGACTAGAAGACTGAAAATGAAGCCCCTTATCCTAATTCAAAATATTCTTTTAAAAAGTGAATACACTCTCAGGACACAAATAAAACTATTAATGTGTATATCACCATGTTAAAACAGTGTCCTTGTTATTATTCCATAGCAACTGACACTAAAGTAATGCCACGGGTTGCCGCGTTCTGCCTGTTAACTTCAAGCATCCAGTTAAACTTATTCCTTCATTATTAAAAAACATAGGGTTAAAAAAGTCTAAGGATTCAGAAAGAAAGAGCAGAATAAACAAGTCTACCTTCAAAGGCAAAGAATGTCATAAGGAGATGCGTGTGCATGTGTGTGTGTGTGTGTGGGTGTGTGTAAGTATGTTCAGAGGATTTCAAGATGTTCTAGAAATTCAAGAAGCTTTAACTTTGTAACACAAGGACAGAGAATTAGGAAAGAGGGGAAAAACTAAGAAAGTGTTTTTGAAAAACTAAATGCCACTTTGAACACAGAATAACTGAATAGAAGGGAAACAATTCTATAAAAAAGCAACAGATTAACTGAGCATCGAAGACCAAATATGACTTAAATAAATCACTTGTACATAAATTATTGTGTAATGTTACACATTAAAGGCAAAAATAATTTTCCCAATGGTTTCAGCCAGAAAACAATAAAACAACAGGCAAGTGAACTTTGAGGAAACCAGAATCAGAATAGCATTATGTTTTTCATCAGTGAGAGGAAATGTTAGCAGATAGTGGAGCAAGGTCTCAAAGCAGAGAGGGAAAATGTGATAAAATCTAGAATTCTATATCTCAACAAATTATTAATCAATTTTTACTTGATTACCAAAGTTCATTAATGCAAAATTATTCAACACTTACATAAAAATTTCCTCCCAAGGAAATTGTTTGCACATCAATTCTGGAAAGTGAGAGAAAAAAACAAAAATAGTGAATATTTTTTTAAGGCCTAATTCTCAACTTCTTTTCACCCCTTATTCTCCTAAAGCAACAGTAGGGAATGGGGGAGAGGTCAATTAAGTCCTTTTTAAATGCTGCTATGAGGAAAAGTTAAATGCTAGTAAATTAAAACTATATGGTAAATCGGTTTTTAGGAGATGACTCTCCAGCTATCTAAAAGATGTTAGGACTTAGGGTTCTATGAAAAACCAAAAACAACTGTAATCAGCGATTGTTGATTGAGGATTATACTGTTGTAAAATATAGTCATAGTTCAAAAACATGTAAACACAAAGTCAGCATGATTTTAAGAGTTAGTGAAATATCAAAAGTAAAAATACACTTGCCATTGACAGTAAGACTATTCACTACTGAACGGCACAGCTGCAGTGACGTTAGAAACTAGAAGAGGAAATGGAACTATGTACAATACTTGGTTCTGAATCAAACAACAGTTACACAATCATAATAATAAACCAATTTTTAATTTTCAACTTTTAGGCTCAAACTATGCAGAAAGCAAAACACAGTTAACTATTTGTAACATAATAGGATATAAATATTATCAATCTTAAAGTGAAAATTAACATGAGGATAGAGGCACTAACATGCTCCTCTTACAAAATAGAAATTGGAAACATGATGTTTATAGTTGATAAAAATTGGACATTTCAGTAAGTTTTCTAAAAAAGTAACAAGAAAAATTAATTGAAAATTTTTAGGATATTAAAATTATCAAGAATTGGAATAAAGAAGGTTGGAGGAGAGTTGAGGGTAGAGAAATAAGTTAATAGCTCATCTATCACAAGCCAAGGACAATGCAAAAATATCTATAGTCGATGAATCAGAAAATAACAGTATAAACATATGTGTTAGCTATGTGAAGGCAAGCAACAGAACAGCTCTGAGCAGACATTAATACAGGCTCAGTGAGCAGAGCTGGGCATGCAGAAGGTTAGGGCAAACAATTGCTGAGTTCAACTCCATCAATAACATATTATTTATTTTTTTAAGACTATGTATAACACTCTGAGGTAGTTTTTATAAATTAAAAAAACAAATATGTATGTCTTAAGTTTTAATGGTATTTTGCTTATTGTGAGATAAGTTTTGACAAACACGGTGTTAAACTAATACTTCTAATCAGTTCAAATAAATGACAAATTGCATTCTTTATATTGCTATCAAAAAGAATAATTTGAATTTTTAAAAAATACTTTTGTTAATACTTTAATATTTCAGATATTATTTTATACCATAAAATATCATTGTTCACTTTTGTGAAGTAAAAAATATATGATAAATTCTACCTACAGATACTTTTCCTAGATTTTTCTCCTTTACTTTTGTCATTTGTGTGTAATTAATAATTAACAACTTAGGTTTCTGAATCCTAAAAATTTGAAAAATAATAACATGATGAACAATGGGAGCTAGCATTATTAATTGAAGACGATGAGTCAGACACTGTGCTGACTGCTCTAAAGGCATTATCTCATTTATTAGTCACAATAGCCTTCTCACTTAGGAATTCTCGTGACCTCTGCTTTGAATACAGGGAAATAGAGGCTAAGGTGGCAAAGTATCTTGCTCCAGATTTCCTCTTTCATTTAGTCAGTACATATTTATTAAAAATGCATCATTCGATAGGTTTGGTACACATTAATGGGGAAAAAAGCAGACAAAACATTTTCCCCTGATGGAACTTACATTTGAATGGATGGTTATACCATTAACAAATAAATGAAATAAATAAATTGTGTAGTTTTCTACAAAATAATAAATATTATGAAGAAATGGATGTCATAAAACAGATTGGTACACAATTGCAATTTAAACTATGTTTGTAAAGATATGTCTCATTAAGAAGGCAGAATCTGAGCAAAGATTGGAAGGTTGTGAAGACAATAGCTATGTGGATGTATGCATGGAGGTCACTGAAGGCAGGAGTAACCAGTGGAAAACTTTAAGACAGAGCATTAGGACATGTCTGGAGGAGAGAGTTTATAAAGAATAACAGATGTGGAGAAATAGGAACAATTTTACACAGTTGGTGGGACTGTAAACTAGTTCAACCATTGTGGAAGACAGTGTGGTGCTTCCTCAAGGATCTAGAACTAGAAATACCATTTGACCCAGCCATCCCATTACTGGGTATATACCCAAAGGATTATAAATCATGCTGCTATAAAGACACATGCACACGTATGTTTATTGTGGCACTATTCACAATAGCAAAGACTTGGAACCAACCCAAATGTCCATCAATGATAGACTGGATTAAGAAAATGTGGCACATATACACCATGGAATACTATGCAGCCATAAAAAAGGATGAGTTCATGTCCTTTGTAGGGACATGGATGAAGCTGGAAACCATCATTCTGAGCAAACTATCTCAAGGACAGAAAACCAAACACCGCATGTTCTCACTCATAGGTGGGAACTGAACAATGAGAACACTTGGACACAGGGTGGGGAACATCACACATCGGGGCCTGTCGTGGGGTGGGGAGAGGAGGGAGGGATAGCATTAGGAGATACACCTAATGTAAATGATGAGTTAATGGGTGCAGCACACCAATATAGCACATGTATACATATGTAACAAACCTGCATGTTGTGCACATGTACGCTATAACTTAAAGTATAATAATAATTAAAAAAATAATTTCAACTTTTACTAAAAGTGTAATAAGCTACTCATAATTCTCAAAATGTTATGAGAAATAAAACAGTGACAATGCCTGAGTGAACGAGGCAATTCTCAGCAAGAAAGTCACACTCCAGCTGAGACTGGAATTATTATTAAGAGCCCACTGCATGGTCTGGAGAGAGGAGTGTGGGCAAAGGAATGAGCAAATGACATGTTAAAGATACCAAGGCATGGCCACATGTGGTGTGTGAGAGAACAAAGTTTCTGCACGAATGAAAATCAGAAGACCTGGATAAAACCAAACATTACAATTTAAATGCTATATAGAGATTTAGAAGTTTTTTTTTTTTAATGTAGGCTATTGGGTACCAGAAAACATTTTTAAACAGGTTGTTTAGGTGTCACTTCTTATTTTAACCTATTCTGTCAGGCAAAATTAATAACCTTCTATTCATTCACTTGTAGAAAGTGGTTCTTAAACTTGGAATCAAATGTGTTTTTTTTTTTTTTCCCAAGAAGATTCCACTGGTGGTGCTGTGGAGGATATGCTCGGCAAATAAATTTTAAAAAATTTAAAAGCATGTACTGTTATAGGGTTTCGAGCTTAGTGCAATGGCAGCCCAGAGAAATGAAGCAATTGATAATTATGATAGGTGGTTGGGGTGACATATAGGGGTTGGTCTTCCAAGGACATAAGAATCGCAGGGGTATTGAAGGGGAATACTTGCATACAGAAGACAAAATGAGGCTTAAAAACAAGAACTGGATGATGACTCAGTTAAAATACAAAATTGTATGCAACCTAAAAACCTAGAACATATTTCACAAGCTACAAAACTATTTACCACATTTTGCTTGCATTTAACAGTTAATAAAGATGAGGCTTCCATCTGTGAGCACCTTTTCCAGTACTAAGATAAGATTTTCTGATTCTCATCTGAAACGTTAGAATTTTGAATTTGGTAATATTTAATGTTTCTATCAATTCTATAAGTCTATGAAATATCAAAGGTAAAATTGTATTTTTTTTTTTTGCTAACTTGCAAATCACTTTCACCATTTAGACTAGTTATTTTTCTCTAATGTAGAATCTGACTTGTATTAGATGTCATTTAGTTCTATAAAGGCAACATGAAGGCTTTTATGATTATTTACATAATCAAATAAATATTACAAATGCTAATTACCACAATTACTTTTATCTTCCCTAAAAATAAAATATTCAGATGACCTTTATGTTGCTTGTTAGGTGTCTTCCCTCTTTTGTGAGCGTCACACAAAATTGCTTGTTCTCACACTGCGACAATTTCCTTTTCTGTCGCTAATATAAGCAAAAGCTAATTTTATCATAGAAAAAAAACTTATTTAAATACTATGTTACTCAGTAAGAAGTAATGTAAAATTTTCAGCTCAAGGTATCTTGTCTCATTATTGCCCCACTCTTGTGGATTTCTTTGAATAGAAAGACACTAAGTAGGCTTTCTACAGAGGAGAGTGTAATAAAATACCTAGTAATTCCTTTACAATTAGTGGAAAAACCAGAATAATAAAAATATATGAGTGTTAGTATATTTCTCTCCAAAGGACATACTCAGTGCCTGCTCATATTTATATTTAGGATTGAGCAATTGTGTTATATATTTTTTTCTGTATGTGAATTTTTTAGTGATGTCCGCATGAGTGCTATTTATCCCAATCTTTCCCCATATGCTGGGAAAAAATTATTTTCTTAAAATGATCTTGCATATAAACTTGCATGTAAAAGTTTACTTTTTACTTTTTAAAAAATAAATTATACAATTTGATATGTAATGAAGAAATAATATTGATTTCAATTCTTCATGAAAGAGATCTAAAAAACTAATCTATTACTTCTATTAGTGAAATAAAACACTACATTTCAAAAAACTTGAACATAGTTTAAACCAATAATTTATTTTAAATTATTAAAATATTAAAAATATTTTAAATTATAAAATCACAAATCCTTATTTAAATCTCTGAGACTATGACATTTATCAAAATCTGATAACCCCTCATATAGAATAAAACAAACATTGTATTTTAGACTCCGTGTGATTTAGAAAATACTAGGGTATTAAAAATAATTTATGAATTTTGGTTTTCTTTCTCTCTTCCCCCAAAATATTAATTATATATTAGACATTGTTCAAGAGATTACTATCGATATAGATACATAGATTCATAAATACATAAGTAGAGTATGTTTTAGATTCACTCACTGAAAATACCTTTTTTGGGCCTAGTCCATGGAGATGTAACAGTAAATGAGAGAAAAATTCTGCCCTCATGAAGTTCATGTTTTACTTCAGTAGACAAGCACAAATAAATGAATACATAAGCATGTCATTTTTTAGTAAGGGAAATGAGGAAAAGAATAAAGCAGAATGGTGGGGAGTGATGGAGCTAGTGGACATTTTACATTATGAAGTTAGGGAAGGTGTTCCAGTAAGTGTTCATCAGAGAGACTTGGATAAAATGAGGAAGCAAGCTGTGCAGTAAAAGATTAATGGTGCCCAAAGAAAAGTGTGGCTCTTTGCCCCCACCCCTAGGAGGTAACCTCTAAGTCCTTGAAAGGTTCCATCTTATGAATGACTTTGTTTTCCTGAGGGCCTGGAACCATGCTAAATATTCTATATTAACTATGTGATTTATTATAGGGGGTCTTGGGCCACAGAGTAACAGCTCAACTTCTAAAGGGGCTGGAGTCTAAGGTCAGTAGTGTGAGTGTTCAGCCTTGTGTATCTGATGCATCCCCAATAAAATCTTTGGATATTAATGCTTAGTAAAGCATTCTTATGTTGACAACATTTTATGCAAATCATCAAGCGCTGTTTTAGGGAAAAATGAACACTGTCCACATGATACCACTATGAGGACAAATGAAAATTCTACCTTTGGTTATCCTAAATTCTGCCCTGTTTTTCTGTTGCTAGTTTTAATCAATATCCTTTCAGTGAAACACTACGCATTCACGAGTATAATGGCTATTCTCAGCTCTATGAGTCTTTCTAATGAATTATGAAAACCTGAAGTAGTCTCAGGAACTTCCTGAAGTTTGTACAAGCCAGATGAAATCTCAATAAAGTTCACTATTAAAAGAGAAACAGTAAGTACAAGGAACCTGGAGTAAAAGTTAATTTGGCACCTTCAAGAAAGTAAAATGAAAACTATGACTACAGCAAAATTAGGAGTAGGAAGGAGAAAGCTAGAAAGTGATGACACCAGCAGACTTATATAGGTCCATGATGAGGTATTCGGAAGTTGTTACGAATGTGAAGTGAAGCCATTTGAGAGTTTTGATCAAGAAAAAGACATAATCTGTATTTATTCTTTAAAGCACAAGTCTCAGCTGCTCTGTAGAAAATTCACAAAATGGGAGAAATATTAGAAGTAACGAGACCAGTTAGAGGCTGTTGCATTAAAGTGTGAGTAAAATGATGGTCTTGTGTACTTAGTCGTGGTAGGGGAGTGGGAGGGTTAAGATTGTGAAAAGTTGTCAGATTCATTACATATTTTGAGATTACAGATGGCAAACCTTACTGATGGATGGGATGAGCATAGAGACAGAAAGAGAGAGATCAAACAGGTACTCCAAGAGTTTTGGCTTGAACAAATAGGTATCTGGGTCTGCTAATTACTAAGATATGAACACTGAGAGAATGACCGAGACGTGAGGAAGATATCAGGTATACTACTCTGGAAGAGTTTAAGTTTGAGCTAAGTACTGGATATTTGTGCAGAGATATTTAGTAGACACTTAAATATATGAATCCAGTGCTATGAGGTAATATCATAAAGATAGATAATTGAGAATTATTAGAATTTAGATGGTATAGATTAGGATAAAGTATGAAACATGGGTCAAATCTATGCCACCACCTTTTTTATGAATAAAGTTTTATTGAAACAAAGTTATGCCTATTAGTTTCCATATTGCCTATGACTGCTTTCACACTACATTGACAAAGTTGCACAGTAGTGACTGAGACTGTGTGACCCACATAGCCTCATTATTTACCATTTGACAATAAAGTTTGCTTATTCCTGGTTGAGATATTATTTTAAATCATGAGACTTGATGGGATCACCTAAGACAGTAGTGCTTCTCCTAGAATCTTCTTTTAGTGCCTATGTAAATGCTAAAGTATGTGGTTACACTGAAGATATAAATTTTAAAGCCATCAGTAATAAAAATATAGTGAATAATCAGTAACATAGGTCTAGATGAGATTGTCTATGAAATAATAATAATGGAATAAAACAGCAACCGAGCCCTGGGAAATTCCAATATTTAGATCCTGGGATGAGGGTAATTCAAAAGGGAAGTACCTTAGATGTGTCAATAAAGGTAAGGTGAGTGCATGTGTCCTGAAAACAAAGTGAAGAAAAATAATTTAAAATTTCCTTATTGATTCTGCCAACATCCTCTGATTTTATTGTGGTACAATGTGATATGAGTATTGTGATTCACTAAGTAAACGAACCCATTAAAAGAATGGTAGACTTGCCGAAAACAATCACATGAATAACCCTCCTCTCCAGAAAAATAAATAAAAACAAACAAACTAAACATAAATACATTGATAAGTTTTGTGATTTGGAACTTTCTACATACGTTATTTCACAAAGTTGTCTTTGAAAAAAGCATATATTATTCCCCAATCAAATGAAATTCAGCAGGGTCAATCTTATTGAAAATTGTAAGGCTCATAAATTATAGTTTTCTTTTGTTTTCATTCTTACTTCCCCCCAAAATGAAACATTTTCTCACATCATATATTCAATACTCTCTTTCTCTATTAATTATGTCTTCCTGGAATTTAATAGTTGATAAGAGTTCTTCTGGCCAGCTGATAAGTATACTGAGTGATATGGTTAAGTTTTGTGTCCCCATCCAAATCTCATCTTGAATTTTAATCCCCATAATCCCCATGTGTCAAAGGAGAGACTAGGTGGAGGTAATTGAATCATGGGGTCAGTTTCCCCCATGCTGTTCTCATGATAGTGAATGATTTCTCATGAGATCTGATGGTTTTACAAGAGGCTTTTCCCCCTTCTCTCAGCACTTCTTCCTGCCACCTTGTGAAGAAGGTGACTTGCTTCCTCTTCACCTTCTGCCATGACTGTAAGGTTCTTGATATCTCCCCAGCCATGCTAAATTGTGTCAATTAATCCTCTTTCTTTTACAAATTACCCAGTCTCAGGTAGTTCTTTATAGCAGTATAAAAATGTGCTAATATACTATGCCTAATGAAAGTGTAAACATCTCTCTTAATTTATTCATTTATATATAATTACAAATCATATTAATTGCAAACTCTGTTTTTTTATTAAAAAAATTATATACAGAGAATGATTCTGAGAAAATGGCAGAGTAGGAAGTACCAGGAATCTTTCTTCATACCTAGATAACAATTGCACTGGGAGAACCATCTGATATAACTATTTTGGAACTCTAGAGTCCATTGAAGCCTTGCAACATCTAAGGGAAGACTTGAAAGGTAAATAGCCATTAATTTCAGTCAATTTCAACTCTTATCACAGTATCAACTATCAATCCTCTCCCACCCCAATGGCAAGCAGCAGTGCACATTGCAGGAGTGGCTTACACAAAGTGTTTCGAGAGTCCGTGTTGGAAAAAGGACTCCATCTTCCAAAAACAAGGGATATGTGTTCTGATCTTTGATTGATGCTTCTGATCATTAAGATGCAAACACAAAAGCAAGTGACTGTTGTTTTTGCACCTCTCGCCATTGTTGTGAGACCCTACCCCTCCCACTGAAGTGATTTTCAGGAGATTTCATAGGCCAGGGCCTTTTTAAAACTTTCATTTTTTTTTCTCATTTAGTCACCAAATATTAAGGAACAACACTTTCAAAAACAAACACATACATGGAGGAAAATAGAAAGTCACTGTACATGCCCAAGGAAAGAAGCCAGCTCAGAAAAGACTTGTAAAGAGTTTAAGGTTATAATTCAAGCTGATCCTCAACACGGGGGCAGCCTATAGTGATACAAACAAAAGGAGCAAACCCTAGAAAAAGGGAAGTCTCTGATTTCCAGAGTCATCACATTATTAAAATCAAATAGTGTTTTCAATAACAACAAAACAAATCACAGATCATACAAAGAAACAGAAATATATGGTCCATCCAAGGGAAAATACAATATAGCAACAAGAACTGCTCCTGCAAAATACCTAATGGAGAATCTACTAGCCAAAGTTCTTGAGCAATCCTTTTGAAGATGCTTAAAGAATTCAAGGAAGACATAGAGAAAGCTAAAAATCAGCCTGAACAAAACGACAATATAAATAAAGAGATAAAACACCTAAAAATCAACCAGAAAGAAAATCTGGAGCTGAAAAGCACAATTATGGAAATGAAAAGTTTATTAGAGAAAGTTAAGGCAATTTTGAGCATTCTATATCTAGCAAACTGTCAATCAAAAATGAGGAAGAAATTAAGACATTCCCAGATAAAAAAAAAAACCTGAGGGAGTTCATTCCCAATTAACCTGTTCTGCAATATGCTAAAGGGAGTCTTGCAGATGAAATGAAAGGTCACTAGACAGTAACTTGAAGCTGAAATAACTAAATAAAGATTTCAATACAAGTAAATACATAGGCAATTATGAAAACTAGTATTATTATAACAATGCTCTGTAACTTCATGTTTGTTTTCTACACAATTTAAGAAGCTAATAACATCTAAACATATTAGTTTAGATTTATGGACACACAATATGTTAAAGATGTAATATTTCAAAACAACAACTGAAAGGGCTGGGGATAAAGATATAAAGAAGCAAAGTTTTTAATATCTTACTGAAGTTAAACTGGCATAAATTTAAATTAGAGCGTTTTAACTTTATTGTGTTAAAAGTACTCCCATGGTAACCACCAAGAAATAGCTAAAGAATATACACAAAAGAAAATAAGAAAATAATTTAAATCTTTTACTACAAACCAACAACACAAAAGAAGATATTAATGCAGGAAATGAAAGATAAAAATGTTATAAAACATATGAAAACAAATAACAGAGTGACAGAGTCCCTTCTTATCACCTACTACTTTAAGCATAAATAGATTGAACTCTCCAATCAAAAGACAAAAACTTCAGAATGAATTTAAAAACAACCATGATCCATCTATTTGCCATCTACAAGATATTTTAGATCTAAAGACGAGCAGGTTGAAAGTGAATGGGTGGAAAAGAATATTGCACATCAGTAGCAATCAAAAGAGAATATAGGTGGCTATATTACTATCAGACAAAATAAACTTTAAATTGAAACAGCTTACAAGAGCTAGAGAATACTGTATATTAAAAGAGTTTCAGTACAATAAGAAGATATGAGAATTATAAACATGTACACACCTAATCACAGACCAAAATATATAAAACAAAAATGGACAGAATTGAAGGAAGAAATAGGAAGTTCTACAACAATGCTTGGAGACTTCAAAATTCTACTTTCAATAATGATAGACTAGACAGGAGATAAGTGAAGAAAAAAAGGCTTTAATAATGCAATAAACCCACTAGATCCAACAGACATATACAGAACACTTTGCCTTACAATAACAGAATACACACATTCTTCTCAAGTGAATATGGGACATTTTCCAGGATAGACTATATTATGAGCCACAAATTAAGTCTCAATAGCCTTCAAAAATAGATATGGTACAAAGTATCTGCTCTGACTATATAACTAAACGAAGTTAGAAACCAGTAACAGAAGGAAAACTGGAAAATGCACAAACAAATTTGTTTAAGTTAAGTAGCACATTCTTTATTTTTGTTGTTTTTTGTTTTTGTTTTTGAGACGGAGTCTCGTTCTGTCGCCAGGCTGTAGTGCAGTGGCGATCTTGGCTCACTGCAACCTCCGATTCCCGGGTTCAAGCGATTCTCCTGCCTCAGCCTCCCAAGTAGCTGGGATTACAGGTGCATGCCACTACGCCCAGCTAATTTTTGTAACTTTAGTAGAGACGGGGTTTCACCGTGTTGGCCAGGATGTTCTCGATCTCCTGACCTCGTGATCAGCCCGCCTCGGCCTCCCAAAGTGCTGGGATTAAAGGTATAAGCCACCGCGCCTGGCCGTTAAGCAGCACATTCTTAAACAACCAGTGGATAAAATAAAAAATCACAAGGGGATTTACAAAATACATTTAGACAAATGAAAATGAAAACTCAACATACGAAAACTCATGGTGTTTGTCAAAACCAGTTCTAGTGGGGAAATTTACATCTATAAACAAACAACCCCATTAAAAAGTGGGCAAAATATACGAACAGACACTTTTTTAAAAAAGTCATACATGCAACCAACAAGCATATGAAAAAAAAAAAAAAGCAACTGTTGATGGAAGTGTAAATTAGTTCAACCATTGTGGAAAACAGTGTGACGATTCCTCAAAGACCTAAAAACAGAACTATCATTCATCCCAGAAATCCCATTACTGGGTATATACCCAAAGAAATATAAATCATTCTATCATAAAGACACATGCGCATGAACAGCATTATTAACAAGAACAAAGACATAGAATAAATCTAGTTGTCCGTCAATGGATGAATGGATAAAGAAAATGTACATATACATCAAGAAATACCATGAAACCATAAAAAAGGACAAGATCGTGTTCTTTGCAAGAGCGTAGATGGAGCTGGGGGCCATTATCCGTAGCAAACTAATGCAGGAATACAAAACCCAATACCACATGTTCTCACGTGTAAGTGGGAGCTAAATGATGAGAACACATGGACACATAGAGAGGAACAACACTTGCTTGGGCCTATTGATGGGTGGAGAGTGAGAGGAAGGAGAGAATCAGAAAAAATAACTAATGGGTACTAGGTTTAATACTTGGATAATAAAATAATCTGTGCAACAAATCCCCATGACCCAAGTTTACCCATGGAACAAACCTGCACATGTACTCCTGAACCTAAAATAACAGTTAAAAACATTAAAACATTTAAAAAGCAGAAAGATCTCAAGTGAACAATCTATCTTTACAACTTCAAAAACTAAAAAAAAGAACAAACTAAATGCAAAATTACAGAAGGAATGAAGTAATAAAGATTAGAGCATATATAATGAAATATAAAAACAGGAAAAAAATAGAGAAAATCAATTAAACCAAAACTTAGTTCTTTGAAAAGAAGTATAAAATTACAAACCTTTAGATAGACTAAGAAACAAAGTAAAGATTCAAATTACTAAAATCACAAATGAAAGTGAGGACAATACTTCCAGTATTATGATTACAAGAGGGTACTATAAAAATTATGTGCCAACAAGTTTGTTAACCTAGATCGATTGGATAAACTTCAAGAAATAGAAAATCTACCAAGACTAAATATTTAAAAAATCAAAACTCTAAATAGACCTATAAATAAAAAATCTCCTGAAACAGAAAAAAAAACCACCATCTGATGATTTCACCAATACATTCTATCAAACATAAAAAAAAAAACCTAACACCAATCATTCTAGAACTTTCTGAAAAAATTAAAGGAGGGAATATTTTCTAAATTATTCTTTGAGGCCAGCATTGCCCTAATACCAAAGATGGACAAAGACAGTACAAGAAAAGAAAAATCTAAATCAATATCATTTATCAACATTAATACTAAACTCTTCAAAAAATATTAGTAAACCAAATTTAGCAGCATATTAAAATAATTATACACCACAAAGTGGGATTTATTTCTGGAATTTAAGAATGGTTTCAGATATAAAAATGGATTAATATATCACATTAATAGAATAAAGGAAAAATAGGATAATTGCAATTGAGAAAATACATTTGTCAAAATTCAACATCTTTTCATAATAAAAACACTTAGCAAACTAAGAATAGAATAAAACTACATCAACATTTAAAAAGTTATATTTTGAGGTGGGTGGATCACCTGAGGTCAGGAGTTGGAGACCAGCCTAACCAGCGTGGGTGAAACCCCATCTCTACTAAAAATACAAAAATTAGCTGGGTGTGGCGGCGCATGCCTGTTGTTCCAGCTATTCAGGAGGTTGAGGCAGGAGAATTGCTTGACTTCGGGAGGCAGAGGTTGCAGTGAGCTGAGACAGCGTCACTGCACTCCAGCCTGGGTGACAGAGCGAGGCTCCGTTTCAAAACAAACAAACAAACAAACAAACAACCTGCAGTGAACATAATATTCAATGATGAAAGATAGAAACCGTTTTCTCTAAAATCAGGAACAAGGCAAGTGTACCCATTTGGCCACTCCTATTCAACATCATACTGGAAATTCTAGCCAGAATTTAATAAAATAAAATGCATCTAAATGGGGAAAGAAGTAAAATATCTGTTTGCAGATGATATGTTCTTATATGTAGAAAATCCTAAAGATACAAAACAACTTGCTAGAACTAATAAATGAATTAAATAAAGCAGCAGGACACGTGAGTATACAAAAATTAGTTGCATTTCTATATAATAAAAGTGAACAATCAAAATATGAAATTAAGAAAACAATTCCACTTACAATAGCATCAAAAAGAATGAAATAATAAGGAATTAACTTAATCAAGGAAATAAAAGACTTGTACAATTAAAACTATAACACGTTGCTGAAAGAAATTAAAGATATAAATAAATGGATGGGAAGACATTCCATATTTATGTATTGGAAGGCTTAATATTATTAAGATGTCAGTACTACAAAAACCCATCTATAGATTCAATATACCTGCTATCAAAAACTCAGTGACATTTTTGTAGGAATACAAAAACTTTTCCTAAAGTTCATATAAACTCTCAAGGGACCCCCAGTGGCCAAAACAATCTTAAAAAGTAAATACAAAGTTGGAGGACTCACACTTCCAGATTTCAAACTTCACCACAAAGCCACAATAATCAAAATAGTGTGGTACCAGCATAATGACAGACATATAGATCAATGGAATTGGAGAGATTCCAGAAATAAACTCTCACATATTTGATGAAATAATGTTGACAAGGATGCCCAAACTATTGAATAAAGAAAGGACAGTATTTTCAACAAATGGTGCTATGAAACTAGATACCCACATGCAAAGGAATTAAGTTGAGTCCTTTCCTAATGCCATGTACAAAATTAACTCAGAATGGGTCAGTGATTTAAACATAAGTTCTAAACCTCTAAAGCTCTTAGAAGAAAATGTAGGGGAAAAGCTTCATATGCTGGATTTGACAATATCTTGGATATGACACCAAAGGCAAAAGCAACAGAGGGTAAAATAGACAAATTGGGATTTATGAAAATTAAAACTTTTGTGCCTCAATGAACACTAACAACAGAGTAAAATCCAACCTACAGAATGGGAAAAAATACTCAAAATCACATATCTGATAAGGTATTAATATCCGAATAGGTAGACAAATCCCAAAACTCAACAACAAAAAACAATCTGATTCAAATGAGAGAAAATTACTGGAATAGACAGTTCTCAAAGAAGATATATGAATGGCCAATAAGCACAGGCAAAAAAATACTAAACATTATTAATCACTAGGGACATGCAAATCAAAACCGCAATGAGATACCACCTCACACCCATTAAAATACTGCTATTTAAACAACAGGAACGTTTTGGCAAGGATGTGGCGAAATTAGAACACTCGAGTACTGTTAGTGAGAATTGAAAACTGACCAGCACTGTGGAAAATAGTATGAAATTTCCTCAAAAACTTAAAAATACAATTACAATATGATCCAGCAATTCTACTTATGGATATATACCCAAATAATTACAAGTGAAGTCTCAAAAAGATATTTGTATAACTATGTTTGTAGCAGCATTACCTGCAATAGCTAAAATGTGGAGACCACAGATGAATGAGTAAGCAAAATGTGGTACGCACACACAAAAAAATTCAACGTTAAAAAAGGTAATTTTACATATCCTACAGCATGGATGAATCTTGAAAATATTATGCTAAGTGAAATAAGCCAGTCACAAAAATATACTGTGTAATTTTACTTATAGGAGGGACGTACAGTAGACAAATCATAGAGACATAAGGTAGAATGGAGCTTGCCAGGGACTGGAGAAAGAGAAGAATGGGCAATTATTATTTAATAGATACAGAGTTCCAGTTATGCAAAATGAAAAAGCATTCTGCAGTTGGATGGTAGTGATGGCTGCATAACAATATGAATGTATTTAATGTCACTGAACAGTACACTAAAAAGGTTAAGATGGTAAATTTTATGTGTATTTTTCCACAATAAAAATAATTTTTAAAATTATGTATACAGATTTTATATAAATATAGAAATTCATATATATATATATATCTTCTGAAAAATTATGGAGATAAAGACTTTGGGGTATATAGTAGTCAGTGATGTATCTAACATCACCATTATTAATAGTTATTCTTTAGATTTCTACTTACTGTTTAAATAGAGAAAAGGACTTTAATAAAAGTATAATTCTACTCACTCCATGTCTTAGATTGCCTGAGATATTTGGTTATTTTCTAACCTTAATTTTATAGGCTATTAGACAAGTTATGAATCATATTCTTTGATACTGGTAATCACCATGACTGCCATGACTGAAAGATGGATTCACTTATACATAAATAAAAAGGAATAAATGTGTAAAACTGTTACAGATAAACAAAATACTTGATAACTTCTTGCAATGTGCAGTGTTTAAGAGAGAAAAATCACTATGCTGTATGGCTATTATGTAAAAGGGCATTGTTTAAAAAATTATGGCAAAGATTATATGTGTGTGTATAGGAGTGATTAGTGTAAGTACCCTAACAATGTGAATTACATTTTCAATTAAACAGAATTAAAGCATTTGTATATTAGTTTCATTTTTTGAGGTCTGACAGATTCTTCTGAAATTGTATTGGCAAAGTTTAAATATACATGGCATAAAAAGTGAGTTATGTTTCTTCAATCCAGTGTTCTCCAAATATGGTCCCTGGACTGGTGGCGTGAGCATCACCAAGAAACATGATTGAGAAACCGGAGAAGAGGGGTCAGCAATGTGCTTTTTAACCAGGCCTTCTAGGTGATCATGATGCACCTTTGAAAACTACAGTCTTATCTTATTCAATGGAGACAAATGAAGAGTTAAAGTTTGAGTTGAAGAGTTAGATAGAAGGATGTGTTTTGTGGGATCTTTGCAAGCCAGAGGCAATAACATTTCTCTGGAAAATGACTCTGCTTTTCAACTATGTTGAGGAAGTATACTTTCTAACATTGAGTTTGGTTCAAGAACCAGGAGAACATAAAGTTTGTAAGCTTTATCTTCCATGGAAACACACTTTGTATTAGTATACATTCCTGCAGAAAGATAGTGTAGGCTAAGTATAAAGGACAATGGCAGCACAAGAATTAATCTTAACTCTGCATAAAATCTCACCATTTGTTGAGCATTCTCACAAGAAATCTGGAGGCAAAGGAAAAGACCCCTAATCATTTTCTGTTTTTCAGCCCTTCTTCTGTGCATCACTTTCTGCCAATAAATCCTTTATCTGTTTAGCTAAATAAATCTAAGTCTTATAGCTGTTCATGGCTTCCTCCTCCCACTTCAAGACCACGAAGAACACTGCAAAATGTCCCTGATGAATTTGGGTAATTTCATAGGCCAATGAACAATTTGCGATCTTAATGATTTAAACTTTCTATCCTTCAACTTTATCTGAAATTGAGAATAATTCCACTTTGTTATATGCTATCATACTTATAATATTACCGACCCATATCTATTATTTCTTATCCTTTTGTAGAATTACAATGTTATCTTACATGAACATAGAATATATGGTAGTAACATTAAGACTGATGGTTAATTTGGCCTTTTGAGACAGCATTAACTTATACACAATTTTCACATCAAAATAGTAAAAATTCAGTAAAAAAATGATTAAGTTAATGTTTAAAAGCACTATTAAAATGAAAACTGACAATAGTTTTGCACCACTTATGTTTATGTCTAATCTTTTTTGTAATTAATGACAGACTAGAACACATCAAATGTTCTGAGTGAGAAATAACTATGTTGATAATGCCAGAAATACATTTCATTCCTTTAATACACTGGAAGCTTCAAGTTTCTAAATACAAAGAAAAAAAAAAAAAGAAAAGAAAAAAACTAGTTGGAGTGTATTATAGAATGCAGCCAAAGCAAATAGTCAAGTACTCCCCCAAGTCCAGTTGTTTTATGCCATTGCTGTGAATTGTGACATTCCATTTTACCCTTATCTTGTAGATTCCCTTGGTATTTAGCAGTGGAGGTAATTTTCCATCTCTGTAGTTAGTTTATAAGCTTCTCTTGCCACTTCCAAAATTGCACTATTTCGTCTGTCACAAACAGCTGGGCTGAGTAAGAAAATAATACTGGTCGATTAAAAAAATGCAATCTAGAAATGTGAACTATTTGATTACACTAAAATAGAAAGTTTAAACTAATCATTTGCTAATCTTCTCACATCTTCTTTGAAACAGCTTTTGATGAAAAGGTTAGCAGAAACATCAATTTTGTGGGTTCTGAACGGTTGGTTTGCTGGGGAAACATACACAGTATTTTCTAAATGTGTTGTTAAGTAAACTACGGTTGATTTCAGTGAAATTATTTTGGTTTACAAGAGGGATTCTACATAAATACTCACAAACTGAGCTCCATTCCTTTCAACATCAAACTATATTTGAGTTAGTTTAGTGTTAGTCATATAAAAAATGTAAACAAAACAATTCTAAAATTACTAAATTTGGATCTAAAAATGTAAAATGTTCTTGTGTATCTAAATTGCTCATTGCCTTATGTTACTAAGGAAGAACTGTTGAAAAACTCATTTGTTATAATGAGTTTCTTAGGATCAAGTGTAAATTAAAATGCACAAGAGATATACTGCTTATGCTCTTTTGGTTGTGAAGTTAGTTTCCCCACATACTGTCTGCCAGTCTTTGAAAAGCAGAGGTTCCTACTTTAAACTTTATGTTAACCACTGCCAAATATAAGAGTGGCATATGTCTCTCAAAGCACTGAATAATATGAATAAAAGTGAAATACAAACCACATAGGAAGAAATAGAAAAAAAGGGAAATACAAATAAGAAAAATACAAGTAGGAAGTCAGTAATACCAAACATGAAAACTACAGCTGTAAACATAAAGGATTTCAGCTCCCCTATTAAAAGAGCACTATTAAACTGAATGTTGTAAAGGTCTAAATATACACTATGCACAAAATAAACACCTAAGAGAAAAGAATAAAGATGTATAAAAATAAAAGAATAAAAAGCAAAAGAAAAATAAAGTAGAAGTAGCAAAATATATCTCAGGCAAAGCAGAATTTAAATAAAATTAGGCATGGTGGCTCACACCTGTAATCTCAGCACTTTGGGAGGCTGAGGCAGGTAAAAAACTTGAGTCCAGGAGTTTGAGAGCAGTCTGGTCAACATGGAAAGACCCTGTCTCTGCAAAAAAATACAAAAATTAGCCAGGTGTGGTGATGTGTGCCTGTAGTCCCAGCTGCTGGGGAGGCTGAAGCACGAGAATTACTTGAACCTGGGAGGTGGAGGTTGCAGTGAGCCGAGATCAGGCCACTGCATTCCAGCCTGGGTGACAGAGCGAGACTCTGTCTCAGAAAAAAAAAAAAAAAAAAAAAGATAAAAGATAAAATCACCCAAGAGAGTAGAGTGAAGCTGGTTATTTAATAATGGTAAAATTTACAACACTGAATAGTACATGTTATTCATAAAATTATACAGGTCAAATAATATAACCTCCAAATACATGGAGCAATGTTTGAATTAAGTAATAGGATTTGTTGCAAGTTTTTTTTTTCCCCCAGTGGGGAGCAGATTCTGAAATAATTTAATGTTCAGAATACTTACTGAGGGTCCTCGGAGGGGAGGGAGGAGAGGGAGGATTGAGCAAAAAAGTCAAGTTAGATTCAGGCCTCAAAACTTCAGTCAATATTACAGGAATTTGTAGAGCTGGAATGGTATCTCAGAGTTGTTGATCTCGAGTTAGATTTTATATCACCACTTGAACCAGTTACTGGATGTGAGCTACGACCTAAGATCATGACTGGGCAAAGCAGCCATCCACATCTGAGGCAATTCTGAAGGAGCTGTAGCTAAAGCCTTTTTGCCAATAGCACTCCCTGCATCTGAGGGAACAAGCCATACTGGGTAAAATCAAAGCACGTGTCAAGGACGACTGACACCACCCAGACCATGGTTTATTCAATAAATCATTTTATTTTGCACGTATTTTATCTACATAGTTTCATGTTTTCTTCAACTATTTTCTCAGAATTGAATAATGCCAATAATATCTTCAGTTATGATATATTTATACAGATAAATTAAATTTTCACATCGTTGAGAGAATTTTGAACTTTATATTCTCTAGATGTGGAGTGCAAAGGTTCAATACATACTGAAGCAAATTGGTGTCCACTGACACCTATATAATTGTATAATGGTATGCCTATATAATTCCTTAAATATCCCCAAAGATGTGTATTTTTTTAAATGTTCACTAGATTTATTACTTAGTTAACATTTACTGAAGTATAGAATGCAAAGTAAAAGAAACAGGGTTAATTTGAATACATCATAATTGAGTAGTGTTTGAATTAAAGAAAAGATATTCGGAAATTTATTGCCATCTTTTTTTGCCCAGTCAATACGGAGGTATATATTTTGGAGAAACAAAATAAATGCAAACACCAAACGTCATTGCTAAATATTTCAAATGAGAAAAGTACTGGAAAGTTTACGCTTTATAGGTAATGCGATGGCTTCTCTAAGTGTTGTTAAATACCTATTATTACAGAAACACAATCTTGGCTTCCCATACCTGCAGATTACATGACCCCATGCTTCTGGTCAGCTTCTCTGGCCTACAAGATGAACTGGCAGTGGGGCTGCAGACACCAGTACTCACAAACACACCCCTCGTCCGTGGGGATGAGCTTCCTCCTGAGACATGTGATTAATACCCTTCTTTAGGAAAGTGTTCATGGGACCCTAAAAGCCAAGGATGAAGAACCAGTGACTTTTAAGTCTGTGGCAATAGACACCACACAGAAAGACTGGGCCTCGTTAGAAAACCATAAAGAGAGGCCTCAGTGGATAAAGTCACAATTGCCCATCTCCTGGAGTTGTGATTTATGCTTTGTGGCAGGGTTGTTGTCTTCTGAACAGTAGTTCAATTAATATATCTTCACCCATAGAAAGATACCAAATTTTTACTTGTAGTTGGGTTGATGAGAACAGCATTTAGAAAGAAGAAGCAGGTTGCCAGCACAGTGGCTCATGCCTGTAATCCCAGCACTTTGGGAGGCCAAGGTGGGTGGATCATCTGAGGTCAGGAGTTCTGAGACAAGCAAGGCCAACAAGGCGAAATTCCGTCTCTACTAAAAATACAAAAATTAGCCAGTTGTGGTGGTGAGCACCTGTAATGTCAGCAACTCGGGAAGCTGAGGCAGGAGAATCACTTGAACCCAGGAGGTTGCATTGAGCTGAGATCGTGCCAATGCACTCCAGCCTGGGCGTCAGAGTGAGACTGTCTCTAAAAAAAAAAAAGAAAAGAAGAAAGAAAGAAGCAGGTTAATAATTCTTCAGTTTACTTAACCCTTTGAAGAATTGAAATACAAGGAAGATAGGCAATTTAGCAACAAGGGGATTAAACAAAAAGAAATAAAAGGAAACCAAAAAGGCAATAATAATTTCTTGGTAGATTAAAATTATTATTTTCTGTAATTATCATAATAAATTCTTGTTATCAAATTAATTCTTTAAAGTGTGCTAAAGATCCACTACACCGAAAACTACAGAATTTTTCTGAGAGAATCCAAGTGAGATCTACAGGCATGGAGAACAAGAACTATGTTGAGGAATTGCAGAACATAAGATTTTAAAATATCAGTTATCCTAAATTGAACTACACACTTAAAATAATCCCAATCAAAGTTCCAACTGGTATTTGTGTAGAAATCAATAAGGATAATAAAAATTATATAAAAATGCAGACACATATAAAGATAGAAAAAAAGAAAAGAATAGCATCCAGAATTGATCTTCATGTACAGAATCACTAATTTATAACAAAGATCCCTATGCAATTCCATGTGGAAAGAAAATCTGGGAGACACTGGATATGCATTTAGAAAAAAAAATGAATTTTTAGCTCTCCCACATACCATATCCTGAAATTAATTCAAGATGGATTTTATACTAATATGTGAAAGATCACAGAGTCTATAGAGGAAAACATTGGAGATTATTTTATAAGTAGTTCTTAAACTGGATTCAAAAAGCACTAAACATATGTGAAAAAATTCATCAGACTTTATCAATACTCAAAATTGTGGCTTAGCAAAAGACATTGCTAAGTAAATGAAAAAGCAGGTTAAGTCAGGCTGAGACTGACTAAGAACTCAGATCTATACTATATAAAGGACTTTAACAAATTAATCAGCAAGCACATAAAAAAGCTGGTCAAATGCTTGAGCTGACAATTCATCCAAATGTCACAAGTGAAACTTCAATTAAAACCATGAGACACCATTACAACCCATGAATTGCAAACTTTTTTAAAGTTCTATTTTGTTTTTAATTGACATAAAAGTATACATTTTGGGGGGACGGTGTGATGTTTCCATATATGTATGCATTATGTAATAATCAAATCAGGGTAATTAGCATATACATAATATCAAACATTTATTATTTCTTTGAGAACATTCAAAATCTTCTCTTTGGGTTATTTGAAATACGCAATACATTATTTTTACCTATAGTTACCTCACAGAGCCATAAAACACCAGAACTTACTCTTTGTATATAACTGTATCTTCGTTCCTGTTGACCAGCCTCTGGTAACCACTATTCTACTCTCTACTTTACCCGATTAACTTTTTATATTTCACATGAGTGAGATCAAGTGGTATTTGTCCTTCTGTGTTGGTTTATTTCACTGAACAATGTCCTCTAGCTTCATCCATGTTGCATAAATGACAGGATTTCATTCTTTTTTATGTCTGAATACTATTCCTTTGTGCATACATATAGAAATCCATTTATCCATTAATGGACAGATAGGTAGATTCCTTATCTTGGTTTTGTGAACAGTGCTGCAATAAACGTGGGAGTACACATATCTCCTCAACATACTGATTCCCTTTTCATTGGGCATATACCCAGTAGTGGGATTATTGCTCATGTTACAGTTCTGTTTTTAATTTGTTGAGAAACCTCAATGCTGTTGTCCATAATGACTGTACATTCCCACCAACAGTATATAAGAGTTCCCCTTTATCCACATCCTTGCCAAGATTTGTTATATTTTGTCTTTTTGATGATAGCCATTCTAACTGGGATGAGGTAATATCTCCCTATAGTTCTGATTTGTATTTTTCTGATGATTAGGGATTTTGAGTATGTTTAACACACCTATTGGCCATTTGTATGTCTTTGGTTGAGAAATATCTGTTCAGGTATTTAGCCCATTTTAAAATTAGATTACTTTTTTTTTTTTTTTCGCTATTGAGCTGCTAGAGTTTCTTACATATTCTGGATATTAACCCCTTATCAGGTACATTGTTTGCAAATATTTTCTCTCATTCTCTAGGTTGCTTTTTCACCCTGTTGAATGATTCCTTTGCTGTGCAGAGGTTTTTTTGTTCAATGTAATCCCATTGGTCTATTTTTGCTTTTGCTACCTAAGCTTTTGAGGTCTTATCCAAAAAAAAATTTGCCCACACCAATGTCATGAAGTGTTTCTCTTATGTTTTCTTCTAGTAGTTTCATAAATTGGGGTTTTATATTTAAGTCTTTAATCAATTTTGAGTGGATTTTTGTATATGGTGACAGACAGGGGTCTAGCTTCATTCTTCATGTGGATATCAGGTTTTCCCAGCACCATTTAATGAAGAGACTATCCTTTCTCCAATGTGTGTTTTCGGCAGGCTTTTTGAAAATCAATTGATTGTTAATGCATGAACTTATTTCTAGGTTCTCTAGTCTGTTCCGTTGGTCTTTGTATCTGTCTTTATGCCAGCACCAGGCTGTTTTGGTTACTATAGCTTTGCAGAATATTTTGAAGTAATGTAGTATGATGCCTCTAGCTTTGTTCTTTATTCCTTTTCTTTTTTCTTTTTTTTTTTTTTTTGAGAGGAAGTCTTATTCTTGCCATTGCCCAGGCTGGAGTGCAGAGGCACAATCTCAGCTAACTGCAGCCTCCGCCTCCCAGGTTCAAGTGATTCTCCTGGCTCTGCCTCCTGAGCAGCTGGGATTACAGGCATGAAAAATCACACCCAACTAACTTTTGTATTTTTAGTAGAGATGGAGACAGGATATTGCCTTGTTGGCCAGGCTGGTCTCAGCTTCCCAAAGTGCAGGGATTACTGGTATGAGCCACCACATCCTGCCTAGCTTTGGTCTTTTTCTCAAGATTGCTTTGAGTATTCCATGTCTTTTGTGGTCCCATACAAATATTAAGATTTTTTTTTTCTATTTCTGTGAAGACTGTCATTAGTATTTCAATAGGGATCTCATTGACTCTGCAGATCCCTTTGGATAGTATGGATATTTTAACATTAATTCTGCCAATCAATGAACACAGGATTTCTGTTTATTTGATTCTGTCCTTTTCTATTTCTTTCATCAATGTTTTACATTTTTCATTGAAGACGTATTTTGTCTTCTTGATTAAATTTATTCCTAGGTACTTCTTTATTTTTGTAGCTTTTTTAAATGGAATTGCTTTTATTGATTTTTTTCAGATAGTTTACTTGGCATATAAAAATGCTACTTTTTATATGTTGATTTTTTGTCCTGCAACTTTATGAAATTTATTAGTTTTAATAGTTTCGGTGGAATTTTTAGGGTTTTTTATATATAACATCATGTTGTCTGTAAGTAGGAAACATTTGACTTTCTCTTCCAGTTTATGTGCTCTTTATTTCTTTATCTTGCCTAATTGCTCTGGCTAGGACTTATACTACTATATAGAATAGAAGTAGTAAAAGTGAGAACCCTTGTCTATTTCCAGATCTTAGTGGAAAAGCTTTTTACTTCTCCCCATTCAGTAGGATGTTAGCTGGGGTATGTCACTTATGGCCTTTGTTGTGTTGAGGTTTGTTCTTTCTATACCTAATTTGTTCAGAGTTTTACCATAGAAGGGTGCTGAATTTTGTTAAATGATTTTTCCCATGTTTGAAATGATTATATAAGTTTTGTCCTTGATTCTATTAATGTGATTTATCATGTTTATTGATTTGGGTATGCTGAATTATTCTTGCATCCCTGAGATGAATTCCACTTGATTATGTTGAAAGATCTTTTGAATGTGTTGTTGAATTTGGTTTGTTAGCATTTTATTGAGGATTTTTGCATCTATGTTCATCAGGAGTATTGGCCTGTAGTTTCCATTTTGTTGTGCTTTTCTCTGTTTCTTGTATTAGAGTAATTAATGATGGCCTCAAGCAATTAGTTGGGAAGAATTCCCTCCATTTCAGTTTTTTGGGATAGTTTGAAAAAAATTAGTATTTGCCATCAGGTTTTGGGTTTTTCTTTGATAGGAGACTTTGTTACTGATTCAATTTCATTACTTACTATTGATTTGTTTACGTTTTTTTATTTCTGTGTAATTCAATCTTAGTAGATTGTATGTGCCCAGAAATTTATCCATTTCTTCAAGATTTTTTAATTTATTGGCATAGAGTTTTACATAACTGTCTTGTAAGATCCTTTATATTTCTGAGGCATCAGTTGCAATGCCTCCTTTACATCTCTGATTTTATTCTTTGAGTTACTTCTTTTTATTCACAGTCTAGTTAAAGGTTTGATTATTTTGTTTATATTTTCAAAAAACCAAGCCTTTGTTTTATTGATCTTTTCTATTTCATGTAGTCTCTATTTTGTTTATTTCTTCTCAATTCTCATTTACCTTAAAAATTTTAAAAATTATTTTTTAACCCATTGGTTGTTCAGAAGCATGTTGTTTAATTTTCATGTATTTATATAGTTTCCAAAGTTCCCCTTATTATAGATATCTAATTTTATTCCATTGTAGTCAAAAAGATACTTGGTATGATTTTAATTTTTTAAAATGTGTTAAGACTTTTTTTGTAGACAGATATGTGATATATCCTGGAGAATGTTTCATATGCTTTTGCGATGAATGTATATTCTGCAGCTGTGGGAGGGAATGTTCTGTAAATTTCTGTTAGGTCAATTTGGTCCAGAGTGTGGTTTAACTTCAGTGTTTCTTAGGTAATTTTCTGACTGAATAATCTCTCCATTGCTGAAAGTAAGGTATTGAGGTTCCCCATTATTATTGTATTGCAGTCTATCACACCTTTTAGCTGTATTAATATTTGCCTTATATATTTGGATGTTTCAATGTTAGATGTATATATACTTATAATTGTTATATCATCTTGATGTTTCCATTCATTTATTACTATATAATAGCTTTCTTTTTATCTTTCTAAAATATTTGGCTTAAAGTATATTTTGTGTAGGTACAGCTATACAGCTATTTCTGCTTTTTTTTTTTTTTTTTTGGTTTCCATTTACATGAAGTAATATTTTTCCATGTTTACTCTCAGTCTATGCACATCCGTACAGTTGAAGTGAATCTCTTTTAGGTGATTTTAAATGTTAGAAAGGTTGTGAGCAAATAGAACTCCCCTTCATTTCTCCTAAGAGGGTAAATTTGTACAACCTCTTTGTAAAATTATTTTGCATTTTTAATAAAGTTAAATGCATGCCAAAACCATCATCCAAGAATTACACTCTTTGGTGTATACATAAGAAATCCAAAGATAATGACACATACAATAATGTTAATCAAAGTTTTTAAAAAGCTCTGAATTGGAAACAATCCACATTTCAATCAATAAAAGAATGGATATGAGGATTATGGTTTTTATTTATTTTTTGTTTTGTTGACAAACGGGGATACAGCATAACAATGCAAGGAATATATTTCTCATAAAAAAGAATATTGAAAAATTTGAAAACCAGATTGAATAAAATATCAGACACAAAAGTGTACATATTTCATGATTCCCTTTATACAAAATTCAAAGACAGGCAAAACTAATCAATGGTAACATATGTGACAATAATATTACTTTGAAGAGGAAGAATTTTTCTGTATTTATTTTCTTGAGCAGGATGTTAGTTTCCCAGAGATATGATTATATGAGAAATTGGGTTATAGACTTCTCCAGTGTTTATATACGTGCATAATAAAAATTTGGCTGGAGCCATAAGAGGGCAGAGCATGATGGCTAAATAGAAGCTTCCACCAATCATCCCCCCCTGCAGAAACACCAAATTTTAACAACAAACTACAGACACAAACGCATCAATGTAAGAACCAAAAATCTGGTTAGCGATCATAGTACCTTGTTTTATCTTCATATTGCTGAAAGAGGCACTGAAGAAGGTCGGAAGGACAGTCTTGAATTACTGATGCACCTCTCCTCCATTCCCCAGCAGCGGTTTTGCGGTGTGGAAGGAGAATCTTTGTTCTTGTGAGAGGGAGAGCACAATGACTGTGGAAACTGGCAATGAACTCAGTGTTGCCCTATCACAGCAGACAGCAAAGTTTTGCTGGACTCAGCTGGTGCCCACCCCCAGAGGCAGCATTTGACCAAGTTCTTGCTAGAGAGGAATCACCCATGCCAGTGGTTGAAACTTGAGTTTAATCAGCAAGCCTCACCATGAAAGGTCAAAATGCACTGGGTCCATAAGTAAAATTGAAAGGCAGTCTAGGACAGAAGCATTTCAATTCCTAGGCAAGTCCTAGTGCTGGGCTGGGCTTAGAGCTAGTGGACTAGGATGACATGGGACTTAGAGAGACACCATCTAGCGTGTCTACAGGAGTGCTTTCACCAACCCTTTCCCAACCTCAGGCAGTGCAGCTTGCAGCAACAAAAGTGACTCCTTACTTCTACTTAAGGAGAGAAGAGTGAAGAGTAAAGAGGATTTTGTCTTGCATCTTGGATACCAGCTCAGCCGCAATAGGATAAAGTAATGGGCAGTGTCATGAGGCCTCCAGTCAAGGCCCTAGCTCCCAGACAGCATTTCTAGACACACTGTGAGCCAGAAGAGAACCCACTGCCTCAAAGGAAATGACTCAGTTCAAGCAGGATTCATCACCTGCTGACTAAAGAGCCTTTGGCCTTGAATAACCAACAGTGACACCCTGGTAGTATAAAAAGCAAGAAATTAAATCACACCACCAGAGAAAATCGCCTTCACTAAAAGGAATACAAGAAGGAAGAAATGAAGAAAGAGAAAATCACAAAACAACCAGAAAACAAATAACGAAATTTCAGGAGTAAGTCGTTACTTATCAATTATAACATTGAATCGAAATGGACTAAACTCTCCAATCAAAAGATAAACAAGATCCAATGATCTTTCAAGAAACACACTTCACCTATAAACATACACAAAGACTGAAAATAAAGAGATGGAAAAGGACATTCCATGCCAATTGAAACCAAAGAAAAGCAAAAGTAGCTATACTTATATCAGCCAAAATAGATTAAAAGGCAAAGCCTGTAAGATGAGACAAAGAAGGTCATTATTTAATGATAAAAGGGTCAACTTTCCAAGAGGACATAACAATTGTAAATATATATGAACCCAATGCTGGAGCACCCAGATATATTAAGCAGATATTATTGGAGCTAGAGAGAGATGGACCTCAATAAAATAATAGTTGGACACTGAAATAGCCCACTTTCAGCATTGGACAGACCATCCAGATAGAAAACCAAAAAAGACAAATCAGAATTAACCTGTACTATATAATCAATATACCCAATAGATATTTACAAAATATTTCATCCAATGGCAGTAGAATATACATTATCCTCCTCAGCACATGAATCGTTCTCAAGGATAGACCCATATGTTAGGTCACAAAACAGGTCTTAAAATATTCCAAAAATTTAAAATAATATCAAGAATTTTTTCTGACTACAATCAAATAAAACAAGAAATCAATAACGGGGAATTTTGGAAAACATACAAACACATGAAAATGAAACAATATGCTCCTAAATAACCAATGGATCAATAAAGAAATTTAGAAGATAATTGAAAAAAAATCATTTAAAAAAACGATCATGGAAACACAACGTACCAATACCTATGGGATACAGCAAAAACACTACTAAGAGGAAATTTATAGTTATGAATGCATACTTCAAAGAAGAAGAAAACTTTCTAACAAATAACCTAATGATGCATCTTAAAGAATTAGAAAAGCAAGAGCAAACCAAACTCAAAATTAGTGGAAGAAAATAAGTAATAAAAATCAGAGAAGAGATAAAGGAAACTGAAATGAAGACTACAATACAATAGATTAATGAAATGAAAACTTGTTGTTTTGAAAAGTTAACCAAAATTGACAAACCTTTAGCCAGACTAAGAAGAGAGAAGAACCAAATAAAATCAGAGTTTAAGGAGACATTACAACTGACACCACAGAAATTCAAAGGATCATTTGTGGCTAGTATGAGTAATTATATGCCAATAATTTGAAAATCTAGAGGAAAAGGATAAATTCCAAGATATATACAACCTAACAATATTGAACTATGAAGATATCCAAAACAGGAACAAACCAATAAGAAGTAATGTGATCAAAGCTGTGACAAAAAGTCAGATGGTAAAGAAAGGCCCAAGCCCCTGTGGCTTTACTGCTGAATTCTACTAAACATTTAAAAAATATATACCCATCCTGCTCAGATTAATCTGAAAAATAGAGAAGAAGGAAATACTTCCAAACTCATTCTATGAGGCCAGTATTATCCTGATACCAACACCAGACGAAGACACATCAAATAAAGGATAACTACAGCCCAATATCTCTGATAAATTTTGACACAAAAATCTTCAACAAAATAATTCAATAATACATTAAAAAGATCATTCATCATGACTATGTGTGATTTATCCAGGGATGCAAGGATGTTCAACATACACAAATCAATCAATGTATACATGTTAACAACAGAATGAAGGACAAAAACCATATGATTATCTCAACTGATGCTGAAAAAGAATGCAATAAAATTCAACAACCTTTCATGATAAAAATCCTCAAAAAGCTGGGTACAGTACAAACATATTTCAACATAATAAAACCCATATACAACAGACTCGTAACCAGTATCATACTGAATCACTAAAAACTGAAAGCCTTTCCTCTTAGATCTGAACCATGACAAGGATGCCCAATTTCATCACTGTTATTTAATACAGTATTAGAAGTCCTAGATAGCGCAACCAGAAAAGAGAAAGAAATAAAGACCCTCCAAATTGAAAAAGAAGAAAACAAAGTATCTTTGTTTGCAGGTGAAATAACTTATCTTTGGAAAAACCTAAAGATTCCACCCCAAAAACTTTTAGGCTGATAAAAAAAAAATTCAGCAAAGTTGCAGGATACAAAATCAAGATACAAAAATCACTAGCATTTTTATATTCCAACAGTGAACAATCTGTAAGAGAAATAAAAAGTAATCCCATTTACAATAGCCACTCATGAAATTAAATACTTAAAAAAGTGAAAGATCTCTACAACTAAAACTATGAAATATTGAAAAAGAAATTGAAGAGGACACAAAAATATGGAGAGATATTCAATTTTCATAGATTGGAAGAATCAATATTGTTAAAATATTTATACAATGCAAAGAACTCTACAGATTCAATGCAATCCCTATCAAAATACCCATGACATTCTTTACAGAAATAGAAAAAATAATCCTAAAATTTATATGGAACTACAAAAGAGCCAGAATAGCCAAAGCTATCCTAAACAAAAAGAACAAAACTGAAAGAATCATATTACATTATTTCAAATTATGCTACAGGGTTATAGTAACCAAAAGAACATTGTACTGGCATCAAAACAGACACATAGCCCAATGGAACAGAATAGAGAACCCAGAAACACATCTATACACCTACAGGGAACTAATTTTTGTCAAAGGTGCTAAGGTCATACATTGGGAAAAAGAATCCCCTCAATGAGTGATGCTGGAAAAACTGGATGTCCATATGCAGAAGAATAACACTAGACCCATATCTCTCACCATATACAAAAATAAAATCAAAATGGATTAAAGATGGAAATCTAAGACCTCAAGCTATAAAACTGCTAGAAGAAAATGTTGAAGAAATTCTCTAGAACATTGGTTTGGGCAAAAATTTATTGAGTAATACACAGTCAACCAAAGCAAAGAAATAAACAAATGGGATCACATCAAGTTAAAAAGCTTCTGCATAGCAAAGGAAACAATCGACAAAGTGAAGAGACAACCCACAGAACAGGAGAAAATATTTGCAATGTAGCCACTGAGAAGGGATTAATAACCAGACTATATAAGGGGCTCAAACAATTCTATAGCTAAAAATCTAATAATCAAATTAAAACATGGGTAAAAATTGTGAATAGAATTTTTTCAAAATACATACAAATGGCAAACAGGCATATGAAAGGGTGTTTAATGTCACTGATCATCAGAGAAATGCAAATCAAAGCTACAATGAGATAACATCTCACCCCAGTTAAAATGGCTTTTATCCAAAAGACAGGCAATAACAAGTGTTGACAAAGATGTGGAGAAAAGGGAACCCCCATACACTGTTGGTGGAAATGTAAATTAGTAAAATGACTGTGGAGAACAGTTTGAAGGTTCTTCATAAAACAAAAATAGAACTACCATAGGATCCAGCAATCCCACTGCTACGTATATACCCAAAAGAAAGGAAGTCAGTATACCAAAGGGATGTCTGCACTCCCATGTTTGTTGCAGCACTGTTCTCAATAGCCAAAATTTTGAAGCAACAGATGAATGGATAAAGAAAATGTGGCACATAAATACAATGGAGTATTGTCTAGCCCTAAAAAAGAATGAGATTCTGTAACTTGGAACAACATGAATGGAACTGAGTATCATTATGTTAACTAAAATAAGCCAGTCACAGAAATACAAACTTTTCATGTTCTCATTTATTTGTGGGAGCTAACAAATGAAACAATTGAACTCATAAAGATGGAGTGTAGAAAGATGGTTACTAGAGGCTGGGAAAGGCAGTAGTGGGGGAGGGAGAAGTGAGGATGGTTTATGGGTATATAAGTAGTTATTATAGGAAGAATGAATAAGACTTTGTATTTAGTATCACAAATGGATGACTGTAGTCAATTATAACTTAATTGTGCATTTAAAAATAATCAGAAGAGTATAATCGAATTGTTTGTAACACAAAGGATACATGATTGAGGGGATGGATACCCCATTTACCAAGATATTATTATGATTTCATGCCTGTATTAAGGTATCTCATGTACCCCATGAGTATATTCACCTACTATGCACCCACAAAAACTAAAAGTTTTTTAAAAATTAAAAGCTTAAGATTAAAATTAAATTATGACTAGAGATTGAGCCATAAAAACAACTCCTAACAAAATGTATTTTTTTGAAAAAGGGATTTGGCTAACATTTCGAAAAAATTTCTTCTCGTCTTTTTCTTTGTCCCAACCAGATATATAAAAATCAAACAAATGTTATTAATGCAAATAAGATAATTGAGTATCTTCCCTGAAAAACGGTGGTGAAATAAGGAAAGTTTATGTCTTATTTGCACCAACTTCAAACTCAGTAACCACATGTTTCTGCCCTCATTTAAGAGAAGGCTATTCCCACGGTGCCCCTTGCATTCTCTGACATATCTGATTTCAGAAATACATCTCTTTATCAGTCAGTTACAGTTAACCTGAAGTTATATTAAGATGGTCTCTCTCATATTCAGTATGCCTTGCATGGGCAGTACCAAACAAATTTCCATCAACATTGATAACTGTTAATTCCAATTAGCAGCTATTCCAGCCACATTACTGCATAGGGTAATTTGACACGTGATTCCTACTTTCAGACGAAAGAAGGCTCAGAGATAAAGCTGTTCTTGTAATTGTCATTATTTGTGATCCCGATCCTTTACAGTCTTTCTATTTGCTAAATAGCCCTTTCCATTTTGGCAAATTTCTGTGCCCTGGTACTTTTTATAGCTACTTTTATCAGCACTGTACTCATTTATGTTTTTATTTTTTTGTCTGATTTCTCCCTCAATATTTTCTGCGTTCAGATTTCATCTGGCCCATCTAATGCTGCACCTCTTCTTATTTTGTATTTAAATACTTCTCATTCAATTTTATACTACATTTGGATTCAGGATGAAAGAAAATCAGTCCATTAACTACAGATCATGATTGCAATTTAGCCTTAAACTAAATTAATAATCTACTTAGCTTTAAAACAAAACAAAACACAGAACTGTTGTCCAGAAATTTATCTTACTATGCATTTTACTAGCTATATTAAAAATATCTCTATTAGAGACTTATAGATTCTGATGTATTACTATCGAAAATATATAGATGAGGGATTATATTGCCATTTCCTCAGGTCTTTAAGGAATTAAGAAGTATATAGACTAATGAATGACTAAAGAAAACATGATACATATACACAATGAAATATTATTCAGCCATAAACAATAAGGAACACCTGCAGCAGCATGGATAAACCTGGAAGACATCATGCTGAATAAACTAAGCCAGGCACAGAAAGATAAATACTGTATAATCTCACTTATTGTGCAATCTAAGAAAGCTCAACTCATAAAAGTAGAGTAGAAAGGTGATTTCAGGAAGTGGGAAGGTGGGGGATGTGGAGAGATGCAGATAAAAGGGTGCAAACTTTCAATTGCTAGATGAATAAATTCTGAAGCTGTACAGCATGGCAACTATAGTTAATAATACTGAATTGTTTACTTAAAATTTGCTAGAGTAGATCTTAACTGTCTTCAGCACCCCTCCCCCAACACATAAAATGGCAACTATGTGTGGTGATGGATGTGTAAATTGATTGTAGTAATTATTTCACAATTTAGACATAGACTCAATAATCATATTGTATATTTGTAATATATTGAAATTTTGCCAGTTATACCTTAATAAGGCTGAAAAATAAATATAATGACCTAAACATGTTTTAAAAAATGTATACAGACTTTTCTCCAGTTACTCGATCCCCACTTGGTAAATCTCAAATGATTATACACTGTATTCAAAACTAGTAAATGTAGGTTTTACTTCTGGCATGAATACTAAATTGCAATATGATCTTATACATGCTACTTTATGTGCATGAGCAATTTTTTTAATTAGTCAAATGAGTCCATAGTCATATTCTACTCATTGCATATTAAGAGAATGCAGATGCCTATCCAAAAAAGAATGATGAGGAAAGTACTCTCAGAAATATGCTATCATGTAATATACAAATAGTATTCACAGGTTTTAAAAGGCAAAGTCAGTGAGTATTTTATATCAAAATCATATTTAAATATATAATGGTGGCTGAAGACAGTATCACTAATATATTCCAAGTATTTTTGCATAGGTAATATTAATTAAAATTCAATTTCAAACCAAGAGGACACCATTTTGTGTCAGTATAGCTCAAAACTAATTACATTACTTGAGATTTAAAAAAATAAAAGATTATAAAATTATTAGCAAGCATATTATCCTTATTTATATGCTCAACAATAAATGACATATTTGGCTTAGGGTATCTTTCCAGTTTTACTTGAAATATTAAGGAAATATATCTCAATCAACTCTTCACTGGGATCTCCACATGTCTATATGAAAAAAATCTGTAATCAATGAAAACATATCTGTCTTGATTCAATAACTAGAACTTGGATGTGATTTTAAAAATAGGTTAATTATAAATTTAGCTTTATTCTTCAAGATGAAATAAATAATGAAAGAATATGGTAGACTGAACATCAGATAGTGAACTTTAATTGCAAGGTAGGCACTTTGAAGTGTTTGTCTTTGTGAGAAATATTTTACTGTGATTAGGTAGAATTCTTAGGATATATTATCACTAGTTATTGTATAATACAATTATACAATAATTGTATTATTTGTATGTATATTTATGTTCATATTTTGCTTGCTTTGATTTGCTTTGGTTCACTTAGAATAGTCAAATTTTATAAAGTTGTCAGAATTACTCAGTGCCATGGTCAGTTTTATGTGTCAACTTGGCTACACCATGGTACTTAGTTTTTAGTCAAATAGTAGTCTAGATGTTGCAATAAAGTTATCTTTCCGATGTGATTAACATTTAAATCAATAAACTTTGAGGAAGACAGATTACTCTCCCAAATGTGAGTGGGTTTCATCCAGTTGGTTGAAGACCTTGAAAGGAAATTTGCCTTTAGATTGCCTTTGAGCTAGAGACTAAAACATCAACTCTTCCCTGGGATCTCAAGCCTGTCAACCTGACCAGGAGATTTTGAACTTTCTAGTCCCAATAATAAAATAAGATAAATCAATCTCTCTCTCTCTCTCTCTCGCTCTCTCTGTCTCTGTCTCTCTATCATCTATCTATCTCCCTCTCTTCCTTCACACACACACACACACACACACACACACACACCCCCCACACCCCATATTGGATATTGGTGTTGTTATTTGGGAGAACCTCGACTAATACTAATGGCTAATACACTAATACATATGTGTCTGCCAGACAGAGAGGAGAAGGAGGGAGAGAGATGGAGACAGAGACAGAAGTAGAGCAGCTATACTTGTTTAATTGATCTGTTTCTTTGTAGCAGGAAATATTCAACATTCATAACTTCGTGCACAGAGCAAAAAAGTTAGTTGAAATGAAGACAGAACTGATTGTAAAATGTGTTTACAATATTGTAAACTGTGTTATTTCCATTCCAATAAGTTCTTATAGGATTATTAGTGAGTATTTAAAGAAATCTACCAGCCATAATCAAAGGTATCAAAAGGAGGAATCCAATATATATCAAAAAAGGAAAATAAACGTGATAACGACAGGTTTTCTTTCCAAAACAAGTAAGTAAAAGCTAAAGTAAATAGAATATCCTATGTAATGGCAGCAGGTAAATGCTTACTACGTTTTTCTAAGAATAAATGTTCTGCACACATTGATAATTTATATGTTTTTGGTATGAACATCTGTGGTTTAATCATTGTTTTCACAGTAGAGCAAATGTAAAGCATATTTTACCTTAATTAAATCATTAAAGAGAAAATAGCCAAAAGCATAAGGCTTTTGAGAACGCTGATTTTAACCACATCACTAGGAATAGAATAGTACCTTGTTCTCTTTATAGCTGTATTATAGCTCCCTGAGTAATTCAATTACAGTACAGCATTGAAGCCTATCTGCATAGTATTAACTGTAGTTAAGCTTTCCAGTCTCTAGAGGTCTCTGTACATCACTTTTTCACTCACTGCCATCCTTGCAGGACAACAGACACTTCAGCTTTGTCTGGACAGACTGCAGCTCTCCAAGGAACTTAAATGTTTCACTACTGTGTTTTTCCCCATCCTCATATATTCTAACATAAATTAAATTATAAGGCTTTAGGTACAGCCAAAACAATTAAAAGAAAAACGTTTTCTATTTATTTTTAAAATTTATACAAGGAGAATGTTTCCTTTTTGTGATTATCTCAGGTGTCCCTATTCTGAAACTGTTTCGGCTACCTTGTTTCCAAAAGTGTACATAGTACTTATGATTCTGTATAGTATTATATATAGTACACGGGTTTAATTTGACAAATATTATTTTCATTTATAAGTGTTTTAGGATGAGAAAGACAAATAAATGCCACAGTTCTTCATGAAATTACCTCGAATGCAGCATGAATATTGAATTCAACACTTGAAGATGATCAGCTCTTTCATTAACATTCTCATTTTTTACCAAAACTTTGGCACACCATCAGAGAATAAAACTTGCATATAAATTAGCATTTGCCACTGTGGCTCAAATCCTGAAAACGGCAAATAACGTAGATCCTTGTCTTCAAGGCTTAAGTTTTATTTTGCTTAGTTTCTTTAGTAAGATGGACAAACCCCTCCCCCTAGGATTCTGGTTTGTGGGGAAAGCTGTGTCACGTTGTGTGACTTGCAAAGCAGGTCATATCTATCATTTGGGGTTGGGGACCAGCAGGAGGCAAGCAGCGTATTTTGTCATAGTAAGCAAAAATCATGAGTCCACGGAAGATCTAACAGTGCTGGGGCAAAGCTTGACCAGAGTTCTATGCTATTGAAAAATGCTATTTTGGACATATGTAGAGTTATTTTCTAATTTTTGGTAACACTCAATATTTATGATCAAGTATCTCTTTGATTGCAAAAGTTAAATCTTACGACATACTGGACACTAAGAATAATACATATATAAACTCATCTAATCCTCATAACAATTCATCTTGTAGGTGGTATTATTAATAACTCCATTTTAAAGGTGAAAAACTGAGGCAGATAAAGCTTAATAAATTTTCTCTTAGGGCTGTGTAAGTAAGTGATGGAGCTGGAATTTAAACTCAGTATGTTTTCAGAACCTGGACCCTTAACACCTTCAACTACCTCTCAGGTAGATATATCCTTCCACAAATGAGGAGAGACATGGAATCAACCAGTTGAATCAGCTGAAGGAAGTGCCTTTCCAAGTTTACGGTTGAGACCAGAGCCAAGAGCGAGCAAAAAACAGTGCAAAAACTTCAGAGGCTTTCTAATCAATAGCATCTCTGACAAAATGGATATTTTATACAGGTATTGTTCCATTAACTATAGATTTTTCTCTGCTTGGAGCAAAATATTAAAGTAGTATTCCTTCTAACATCTTTTTTTTTTTGAGACGGAGGAGTCTTGCTCTGTCGCCCAGGCTGGAGTGCAGTGGCAGTATCTCGGCTCACTGCAAGCTCTGCCTCCCGGGTTCATGCCATTCTCCTGCCTCAGTCTCCCGAGTAGCTGGGACTACAGGTGCCCGCCGCCACCCCGCCTCGCTAATTTTTTGTATTTTTAGTAGAGATGGGGTTTCACCGTGTTAAGCCAGGATGGTCTCAATCTCCTGATGTCGTGACCCACCCGCCTCGGCCTCCCAAAGTGCTGGGATTACAGGTGTGAGCCACCGCACCCAGCCTCCTTCTAACATCTTACTGCAGAAGAGATGTCATCTATTTTTTTCCTTTCTATAGAAGATAAAAGAGATTGAGAAAGAGAAAGAGAGATGTAGAGAGATTGGTGCCACATCTACACCTGTTTCATTGGTCTGTTTCTTTATAACAGGAAATATTCAACATTCACAATTTAGAGTATGGAGCAAAAAAATAATTAAAATAACTACAAAATTGATAATATTTGTAAGTGTGGTATATCAATATTTTGTGATAGAAAAGGCAAAGGCATGAGTTAGCCAAAGTTCAAATAAAAACTTTCACCTTTGCTTTTTGTGTGACCTTTGGTGACTTCCTTAATTAGTTTAATTCCTAGACCTCTCTTCTATAAAATGGGAAAAAATACTATTAACAGTGACTCCCTGTTCATTGTGAAGATGAAATAAAATAAAATTGTAGCAGAATGCCAAGTAATCAATATTAATTTTGATACTACTGTGTTGATAATGGTAATATCTTATATTTAGTATTTATAATTAAGCTTGTTATTTGTCATGTGAAAAACTGTCACAATCTTCTACTTGTTCGTGTTCCCAAGATGTTCTTGCTGATTCTCAGTAGATGACTTTACAACTTATTTTAATGAAAAGGCTCAGGTCCCATGAAGGAATTTAGAATATGGCCTCATATTCAGCAAGTTCCACAATGTTCTGCCACAGCCTTTGCTCTTGTTTCTCTCACATTCTGGTTCAAGTTAATGTGAAATTTCTCACATCCTTGCTGATAATTACTGATCTTAAAACTAATTCTGGCCCCTCTGATACACCAAAATCTCAATGGACAAAAATACATAAAACAATTTTACTCCACAAATGAACTTAAGTTAGCAATATTACTATGCTCCAGGCTTTAAATCTAAAAATCATCTAAATCATTTGACTGTTGAGTCCCCTTAATTACTTTCAATTATCATAAAATTTTGATGCTTTTTTAAATGAAATATTTTATTTTCTCATTTTCTCCACACTAGTAGAAACTGTTCACATGCAGTTTATTAATACCTCAAATACACAAATTGAAATGATGCCTTACATAGATAAGAAGTATTAATTACTGGCACTATTCCTTCTGAAACTATTCCAATCAATAGAAAAAGAGGGAATCCTCCCTAACTCATTTTATGAGGCCAGCATCATCCTGATACCAAAGCTGGGCAGAGACAGAACCAAAAAAGAAAATTTTAGACCAATATCCTTGATGAACATTGATGCAAAAATCCTCAATAAAATACTGGCAAACCGAATCCAGCAGCACATCAAAAACCTTATCCACCATGATCAAGTGGGCTGCATCCCCGGGATGCAAGGCTGGTTCAATATACGCAAATCAATAAATGTAATCCAGCATATAAACAGAACCAAAGACAAAAACCGCATGATTATCTCAATAGATGCAGAAAAGGCCTTTGACAAAATTCAACAACCCTTCATGCTAAAAACTCAATAAATTAGGTATTGATGGGACCTATCTCAAAATAATAAGAGCTATCTATGACAAACCCACAGCCAATATCATACTGAATGGGCAAAAACTGGAAGCATTCCCTTTGAAAACTGGCACAAGACAGGGATGCCCTCTCTCACCACTTCTATTCAACATAGTGTTGGAAGTTCTGGCCAGGGCAATTAGGCAGGAGAAGGAAATCAAGGGTATTCAATTAGGAAAAGAGGAAGTCAAATTGTCCCTGTTTGCAGACGACATGATTGTATATCTAGAAAACCCCATTGTCTCAGCCCAAAATCTCCTGAAGCTGATAAGCAACTTCAGCAAAGTCTCAGGATACAAAATCAATGTACAAAAATCACAAGCATTCTTATACATCAATAACAGACAAACAGAGAGCCAAATCATGAGTGAACTCCCATTCACAATTGCTTCAAAGAGAATAAAATACCTAGGAATCCAACTTACAAGGGACATGAAGGACCTCTTCAAGGAGAACTACAAACTACTGCTCAGTGAAATAAAAGAGGATACAAAGAAATGGAAGAACATTCCATGCTCATGGGTAGGAAGAATCAATATCGTGAAAATGGCCATCCTTCCCAAGGTAATTTACAGATTCAATGCCATCCCCATCAAGCTACCAATGACTTTCTTCACAGAATTGGCAAAAACTACTTTAAAGTTCATATGGAACCAAAGAAGAGCCCGCATCACCAAGTCAATCCTAAGCCAAAAGAACAAAGCTGGAGGCATCACGCTACCTGACTTCAAACTATACTACAAGGCTACAGTAACCAAAACAGCATGGTACTGGTACCAAAACAGAGATATAGATCAATGGAACAGAACAGAGCCCTCAGAAATAATGTGAAATAACGCCGCATATCTACAACTATCTGATCTTTGACAAACCTGAGAAAAACAAGCAATGGGGAAAGGATTCCCTATTTAATAAATGGTGCAGGGAAAACTGGCTAGCCATATGTAGAAAGCTGAAACTGGATCCCTTCCTTACACCTTATACAAAAATTAATTCAAGATGGATTAAAGACCTAAACGTTAGACCAAAAACCATAAAAACCCTAGAACAAAACCTAGGCAATACCATTCAGGACATAGGCATGGGCAAGGACTTCATGTCTAAAACACCAAAAGCAATGGCAACAAAAGCCAAAATTGGCAAATGGGATCTAATTAAACTAAACAGCTTCTGCACAGCAAAAGAAACTACCATCAGAGTGAATAGACAGCCTACAAAATGGGAAAAAATTTTTGCAACGTACTCATCTGACAAAGGGCTAATATCCAGAATCTGCAATGAACTCAAACAAATTTACAGGAAAAAAACAAACAACACCGTCAAAAAGTGGGCGAAGGACATGAACAGACACTTCTCAAAAGAAGACATTTATGCAGCCAAAAACACGTGAAAAAATGCTCACCATCACTGGCTATCAGAGAAATGCAAATCAAAACCACAATAAGATAACGATCTCACACCAGTTAGAATGGTAATCATTCAAAAGTCAGGAAACAACAGGTGCTGGAGAGGATGTGGAGAAATAGGAACACTTTTACACTGTTGGTGGGACTCTAAACTAGTTCAACCATTGTGGAAGTCAGTGTGGCGATTCCTCAGGGATCTAGAACTAGAAATACCATTTGATCCAGCCATCCCATTACTGGGTATATACCCAAAGGACTATAAATCATGCTGCTATAAAGACACAGGCACACGTATGTTTATTGTGGCACTATTCACAATAGCAAAGACTTGGAACAAACCCGAATGTCCAACAATGATAAACTGGATTAAGAAAATGTGGCAGATATACACCATGGAATACTATGCAGCCATAAAAAATGATGAGTTCATGTCCTTTGTAGGGACATCGATGAAACTGGAAATCATCATTCTCAGTAAACTATCGTGAGAACAAAAAACAAAACACCGCATATTCTCACTCATAGGTGGGAATTGAACAATGAGAACACATGGACACAGGAAGGGGAACATCACACTCTGGGGACTGTTGTGGGGTGGGGGGAAGAGGGAGGGATAGCTTTAGGAGATATACCTAATGCTAAATGACGAGTTAATGGGTGCAGCACACCAGCATGGCACATGTATACATATGTAACTAACTTACACATTGTGCACATGTACCCTAAAACTTAAAGTATAATAATAATAAAATAAAATAAAAAAAGACCTGATATTTGGCCAATTAACACTTTCTGGGTACTGGCAGCTATAAAGACAAATCTAATATAAAAGTTTAGTTCTTGTTTTGAAGAAGTTTAAAATTTATGTTCAGAGACAAAAACTACAAATACAGTAAGCTATGAAATAATATAAGTTCTAAAAGAAAGTAGACTAAGGGAAAAATTCATCATTACTATTGAATGGAAGCTTTACTTTAAATCTCAGGCAGTAAGCAAAAGTTTTTATTTTGGCCTCACAATGTAGATAAAAGTTGGCCAAGTATAACTGAAGATCAGATTTCTCCATGAAGAATGCCATGTAAACTAAAGCTTGGTAGAAAAACCATGGCTGCACGCTGTTTAGCTATGAAAAATATCTTTACTATTCTATTTTGAAGCAAATTTGAAAGCCAAAAAACTAGATCATTTTAAGACAGGTAAACATGCTTTCTTCATTTGTTTTGCTATTATCTCATGAAGCAAGTAGAAAAATGAAAGATCACACTGTCTAGTACTTACAAAATAAAACTCCTCCATGCATGAACACAGTTCCCCAAAAAGACATTTGGGAGAAAGATGAAGTCTCTTCAGGAATTTAAAAATTACAAAAAGAAACATATAACCTGTCCAGTGTCTGTAAATTGCTGCAGAGTTCGTAACATAATCTAAATGACTGTGATTGCCATATTTGTGTATTTCTAATATATGGAAATATTGAGACAGATTTCATCCAATAGTTGCATAAATTTTCCTGAAAATACGCTAACATTTAAAATGGAATAAGATGAAATGAAAATATAGATACTCATGTTCATTAATCTTATGTGTGAAAATAAACTCCATCATTGCCCTCTCTGTAGAGCCAGGATATAAGATCCTGCTTATACATATTAAATTTACATACTTTTCTATTCTGGCACTTACCCATTATTTGGCACTGCAGGGTGTCTTAAATAACTCTGGCCTAATTTAAAGAAAATATGCTTAATGATCTCTACAAATTCTTTCAAAATATAGAACTCTGAATAATCTTTTACATTTACTATAATCAAAAGATATTTAAGTAGATAACAATCAGTCATCTGTAAGATCTCAAGTTTCTGCAATGTTAGTTTTTATTTATTTGACTTTGTTTTTGTTCTTACTCCTCCATCCCTTGAAATTTAATCTTTAAATAACCTATTTAGACATCTCTGATATTAATATTTCTCTCAGAAGATATGATTTCCTGTGCAGGCAAATTGGATTTTCAATGATATTATTAATCTTTCTACAATTTCCCAGTCTTCTGGCTCTGATTTCTTTAATTTATAAACACTTGTATTTTTTCTATGTCCTTGACATACTAAAACAGATAGATTTTCTATTATAAATTGTGAGCTTTACAAAGCAAATGTGAATAGCAATTACCTATAACCTTGCAATCTTTACATATGCACACCCACAAAGAAATTTAAACATGATTTCTTAAATTTACCACAGAAAATGTATGACTTGAAAAGAGCAGTTATCTCCACCCTTCACTTTACCCACATACATGCACAAATTATCTTGGTTAAATTTTCTCACGGATTTTAAATTTTCTAAACACAGAAGACAAGAGTGAGGTAGGGAGCAGGCTGGTTTGGGTAAGCAGATAATAGTAGATAAGTAGGTAAGTAGATTACAATCAGATTTGTGGAGTATATTTTAAATTGACTTTAATTTTACATGTGTTTTAACTCTTTCCAGATATTTATTACATAAGCAATGTAAGTATGTTGAGCAGATGAGCACTTTAAAGTATAGGGACATGTAAATGCACACTTTTCAAATGCTGATTAAATTGAAGCCAATAACAAAAATTCCCATGAAATCCCACCACCTTTTATATCTACTTCCAGAATTGGTGCCCACATAATTCTGATCATCCTCCTATTGATATGGATAAACCCTGTGTTCTTAAGATTTTCCTTTCCTCTAGATCCCATTCTACCTTACCTACTTAAGAACATTGCTCCAAAGATTCATGTGTCTTTGGTCTGTTTTAATATCTCCCCTCCATACTAGTAATTCTTGTGAATTAAAAATGTCATTATTCTCTTTATAAATGAAAAAGAAAAAGAGAGGCTTCTCTTGACCTCACATTCTCCTTCCTATTTATGGTAACTTCTTAAGTGTTATACTCTCCATCTCCTATTGGATTATTATTTTCCCATTCTCTTTTGAGACTATTGTAACAGCTTCCATCAGCCACACTTCCACCAGAATTCATTTGTATATTGCTATGTATGACTCTTGTACAAATCATTAGGGACTATCAATATTGCTCATTCTAACCATCTGTTTTCTGTCAGCAATCTACTTGATGTATAAACATTATTTCACCCAGTAGATTACTCCCTCCTTCTTTAACCACTTCCTAGACTTGACTGACCTCGGTTTCTGCTGACCATACTCCTGTCCTTGTTTCCTCTGACATCACCAGCCACTTCAAGCTTCTCTCCCTCTTTCTTCCTCCTTTTCTTTGCCTCTTTTCCATATATACTAACTCATTGGGTAATCTGATTCAGTGTTAGGGCTTTGAATACCATTTCTATGTAGACAACTTTCAAATTTATAACTCCAGTATAGACTTCTCTGAATTCTGTCCATATATATTTAAATGCCAGGAAACAGATGCAAACACACACACACACACACACACACACACACACACACACACTCCTAGATAACTAATAAACAAATTACACTTGACATCTTCAAAACTGAACTTCTCACCTTTACGAGATGCACTTGCTGTCAAAGTCTTTCCATGACACAAATGGCAATCTCATTCTTCTATTTGACTAAGCCAACATCCTCGAATCGTCTCTAATAACCTCTCTTTCTTTCATATCCCCAACAAATCTTTCAGAAAATTTTTCAAAAATAACCGGAATCAAGTCATTTTTTCTCATCTCTATTACTTAAAAGCCACCATCATCTCTTACTTGGATTATTGTCATGCCTTAAAGCAATATCCTAATCAGCTTACAGTCTAGACTCATCACGGTGCTCAGAATCTATAGTGATGGTGATAGAATCTAATTTAGCATATTATATATCTGCACAAAACTGTTCAACATCTTTGTTTGATTTATTAAGCCAAATGATGTTATGATGTTCTAAATGCTAACAAAAGCTGGGTTTCAGTTAGCTTTTTGACCTCATCTACTATTCCGTCTTTGGCACTATTTCTCCAGTCACAGTAACTCCCTTCTTGAGCTCACTAGCTAGCCATGTCCCAGTCTGGACTGTTCCCCTGAAATCTGCAGGACTCACTTGGCCTAGGGACATATACCCTTGCTGAATATCCAACTTTTTAATTTACATTTCCTTAATGTATATGCCTCTGTTATTTTACTGAGATTCAGAATTTAAATTTCTTTCAATCTACATAATAAAGAATTCGGCAAAAGAATAAAATGGTGTCTTAAGTGCTCATTTAAACTTTGAAGTTTTTATAAAATTGGAACACAAAGAGAAGAGCTGGAATAACTAAACTCTGTAAATTTAACATCTCAGAAATATCGATCAAAATGGAATTTCAATGTTAGAGGCTTACTGTGTGCCAGGGGGAGGTGGCAGACAAAAATTAATAATCAGTGGGCATAGTTTTGCTTTCCAAATACTCTTTTTATTGTTGCCATGTAAGGCTAGAAATCTTCCACAACTGTTAGATTAATTGCCAGAATTTCAGAGTTTAGAAGGCACAATCTCTTTCTCCCCTCCATCATAAATCAACCTTGTCTTTATAAAAATAATGTTAATAAATGACTATAAAAAATTACTCCAGCCTTTGAGAGGGGGTAGCCATAGCACTGATGGATAAAGAGCAAGAACCACTGATATACACAACACATTTCAAGACCTGTTAAGACCTTGCTTTCCTTAGTGCTTATTCTTACCTACAGAATAAAGTGTACACATATAAATAATGAGACAGATTCAGTCAAACTGAGACACAGAGTATGAATAATTCTTCAGTCAGAAAGGAAGGCCACTTGAAAATATTTTTGACTATACAAATTAGTTGAGCCTTGAGGCTTGTAGGAAAATAATGGTATAATAGTCTCATAAGTATAGCTAATAAAAGAAGGATTAAGAAGTACAAATGGCATGGTGAGCTTACCAGATCTCCATATAAATTAACTGATTCATGGGTAGAATTTCAGAAGGAAACAGAACATAATTATTTCTGATTCACTATCCCCATGTTGCTTATTGAATGTGGTGATGGGTGGTGCTGAGAGTATGCAAACATACAGTAATAAGATGTGTAAGAATAGCTCTAATTTCCCTAAAAATGGAATAATTCTTGTATTACTTAATCAAAATAAAATACTGCTTGTGATTAAATTACCTAGACTATTATGTATAGAACTCTCAATTCCCTTTAACAAAACTTAAAAAAAATTCGCATGTATTATAAAAGTCTAAAAATGCAACTGAATATGAAATTTATAAAATCCTATATTTTTAAGAATGGAAAGAGCAGTGAAGTGGCAAATCCTATATTTTATTCTCTCTCCTTGTGTGCTGCTTATTCAAGTAGATACATGTTTTATTCTTCTATAAATACCTACATGCAACAGAAATAAATGTTTTAATCTTACTATCAAATGGCTTTTTCATCCTTGTTTTCTCCCACCCATTTTTCCTTTATTTTCAACTATATTTTTATAATTTGAATCACAAATATGTATGTTTTCAGATACTGTCAGGTATAGGATAACTGACAGCAGAAACAAGAAAAGTCATAGCTTATGGCTCTCTAGTGCTTGTTAGTATAAAAATATAATAATAATGTATATTTTGTCAGCCTATTCCCTGGCATGTTTTTGTTACAAATAAATAAATTAAGATGGGAGTGTGATTTATTTGAGCAAATATGTGGTGTCAAATATATTCTAGGGAAAAAATAATGATCAGTCAAACTCCATTATTCTTAAGAAACCAAAATCCAAAATAAAAATGAAAGTAAACTATAAGTAACTGTATTTTGCTTACATTCAATCTAATTATTTGTTTACCATGGATATAGTTTTAGAAACTAAAATTCACAAATTTATTTTATGAAGGCAGAAATCTACTCATGTACTCAGGGTTGGAGAAGGTTTTGCTTTTTTAGGTTTGGCCTATTCATATACAGTGCTTCCTAAGCAAGTCAAGAGCAATAATTATGAAACATGAAAATAAACATTTAATTCCTTATAGTAATATATAATTGCAAGCACAAAATATAAATATTCTGTTTCTATGTTCCAAATTTATACAGAGACCTAATAAAGTACATAAAATAAAAAGCTAAAGACCTACCATTGAATTATGATAGAATAATGAAGAAGAGTGGAAATCTACAACTGTGGGACAGATAGAGAAGGTAAATAAGATATTTCTAGACAATCAGAGTACCTTTTTAAAATTGAAATTTTGTTGTATGAGAACCACAAAGTGCCAAACATTCAAAGTTATATAATTTTTATCAAATCAAACCAAAAAGTAAATAATTGAGTATCTATTATATGAAAAGCCTGTATTAGTTGATTACTTAGAATGAATTTCTTCTCTTCATGATTTATTCCCCAACAATCAGATATCTGCATAGCCATACAATTAAGATTTTAAAAGAGCTATAAGAGAATGGTAATAAACAATTATGAGAGAATAAGAGAGAAATTAATTTTAATTGAGATTCTAAGGTTATATCTGGAATCATAGCCAATACAACTTTGAGCCAAACAATGAAAGATCACACCAAGTACTAGGATGAGTGAGCTTTCTTCTGTGAACAAAAAGGAAACAAAGATTTATTTAGGTTTGTGATATGAAAAGTGATCTACTTTTAATATGTCAATACAGAGGTCATGTGGAAAATGAACTAGAGAAGAGAATGACAAGATGCAGAAAGACAAAGTAGAAAGTATACAGTTAATTCAGGAGATGGTTGGGCCAAAACTGAAGCAATTGAATTAGGTGTAGAAAATAGGAAAATAATAGAAGTTTCCCATGGATCTAGCCATATTCCTTTATTCTTCTTCTGTATATGCAACTTGATCATTTCACAAATACCACTGAGGCACTTTCTTCTATGAATGTTGATGACCCTGAAAATGATATATCTATTATAAGCCTCATTTCAATTCCAGACCCAACTGTATGTTGGGGAGTTATATCTAAGAAAACACTCTGAGTGGCAAAAATTTATGTTTCTTGCTGAATCTTATCGCTCCTAACATTTGCATTTCTATTCTTCTTACTGAAATAAAAGCAACTTTTCTGTGTATAATTATCTACTTAAAGTACCAATTAAATTAGGTGTGGAAAAGTCATCTATTAACCAATCAGAAACTTAATACCACAAATGACTACTTTTTCATCTTTGCATCTTTAAAAACAATCATTAGTGTTAATATTTAGGAAAGATTCACATAGGAAAAAAATAAGAGTCATCTTCAAGTCAACTCCTTAGCAAATGTAAACAATCATGATTTTGACTAAATAGTCTGATCCAAAATATTTGACACCTCTTTTTTATAACTGAGGTGTTTTTTTGCAAAATATGCTGCTAGAATTTCTAGCCACTAATAGGTAGTGAAGCAATCTTGACAAGAAAGAGAAAAAAAGACAAAACTAAAGATGCAAAGGAATAATTATTAGTATACAAGAGAAGAGCCCACAGCACATCTGCCACTATTGATTCTTGTTTTAGGAGCACACATATATTAATTTAATTTAAAAATGATGTTAAATATTATAAAGAATACAGGTTTCATTTGGAGAGGCCCTCTACAAAAGTCTCTAAGATAGCACATAGAAAATTATTCTTACCTGTTAGTCTCTGCTTCACTCAAGCTAAACACAGAAATGTGGTCTGACAGTCAAAATATATTACAAAAACATCATATCTTTGTTATTATGAGCTGTAAACAAAGAAACAAATTAGAGTATAACCATTATACCAATGTTTTCTGTTATTAACAAGCATTACACACTATTGAATGAGCTTTTATGTATTGAGAAAATAGATCTAAATTTTATCATAACTTTTATAAATAATATATTTCTAAATGCATATCAGAGTCAAATATAAGAAAGCTAGAAAAAACATTTTTCAACATTAAAAATAATTATGTACTTTTCCGATTCTAAAACCGCATTTCAGCATTTCTAAAATCAGTGTATATTTTGAATAGATTTTTCTACTTTGAATACAGGACTGTACATTCTTTGTTAGATACTTTTTAATTGATAGTTCATCTTGCAATGAGTGGTATCTTAAAATTTATAAAATACAGAATAATAAATTTCCTAAATATATCTTGACTTTTAAACAATGTATTCATCAAAGGTTTATTATTTTGTGCATGCACTTCCTTTATTATTTTCTTTCACTATGAAACACCAACTAGTTTAAGAACAGTGAATACAAGGAATTTTAAGATTTATCGCCTGAAGCATGATAATAATTTGTAACTTTGCCTCAAAGGAATTAAGTTTATGAGATGTAAGTTTTATATCAGTTTCCCATTTCCACTCATTTTATAAGTAATAACATAAAATGCAATAGAATATTCAAATAATTTCACAAATGCTGCTGTACAAAGATAGCTAGCAGGCAGCAGTACCATTTGATGACTCAAAATGATCATTCATTGGCTGGAATATCACAGTCAGAATTTGGTGTAAAAATAATAGATTAAGAGTGCCGATGCTTAGTCTATGGAAGTGTTGGCTCTATAACATTTAGCATACTGAAATGAATGTTAATACATAAGATATTATTCCAATTTAACATTTAGCTCTTTTTTAAGTGCCATGTGCTAATATGTTACTGTTTTTGACATACATGGAACTCTATGTTCCATGTGATTGGAGATTATTAGAGGCAAGTATACATAGAAAATATTTTTTAAATGGTACAGCAGGGGCACCATATAGATGCCAGCTACTGTGCAGGCCAGCTAATCATCAACCTTGATAATGAGAAATAAATGGCTGCCTCATTATTACTATGGGAACTAATGGCATCAAATATATACATATATATATATGTATAGGACTGTGTATATATATACACACACACACACACACACACACACAGACACACTTCCTTTCCTCAGTAATTAATCCATGCTTACTATATGAATTTATGCATAATATTTTAAAGTTGTGTAGTGAGTTTAAGTATAGTTTCTGTATAACAGATATAGAGGAAAACAAATACTGAGGAATTTTGCAACATGCTTTATGTCATAATTGTCTAAAAACAAGGCAGACATTGAAACTTAATGCTGGGGGGGAGGAGCCAACATGGCCGAATAGGAACAGCTCTGGTCTACAGCTCCCAGCGCGAGCGACGCAGAAGACGGGTGATTTCTGCATTTCCATCTGAGGTACCGTGTTCATCTCACTAGGGAGTGCCAGACAGTGGGCGCAGGTCGGTGGGTGAGTGCACCGTGCGCCAGCCGAAGCAGGGGCGAGGCATTGCCTCACTTGGGAAGCGCAAAGGGTCAGGGAGTTCCCTTTCCAGGGGTGACAGACGGCACCTGGAAAATCGGGCCACTCCCACCCGAATACTGTGCTTTTCCGACGGGCTTAGGAAACGGTGCCCCAGGAGAGTATAGCTCGCCCCTGGCTCAGAGGGTCCTATGCCCATGGAGTCTCGCTGATTGCTAGCACAGCAGTCTGAGATCAAACAGCAAGTCGGCAGCGAGGCTGGGGGAGGGGCACCCGCCATTGCCCAGGCTCGCTTAGGTAAACAAAGCAGCCGGGAAGCTTGAACTGGGTGGAGCCCACCACAGCTCAAGAAGGCCTGCCTGCCTCTGTAGGCACCACCTCTGGGGGCAGGGCACAGACAAACAAAAAGACAGCAGTAACCTCTGCAGACTTAAATGTCCCTGTCTGACAGCTGTGAGGAGAGCAGTGGTTCTCCCAGCATGCAGCTGGAGATCTGAGAACGGGCTGACTGCCTCCTCAAGTGGGTCCCTGACCCCTGACCCCCGAGCAGCCTAACTGGGAGGCACCCCCCAGCAGGGGCAGACTGACACCTCACACGGCCGGCCAGGTACTCCAACAGACCTGCAGCTGAGGGTCCTGTCTGTTAGAAGGAAAACTAACAGAAAGGACATCCACACCAAAAGCCCATCTGTACATCACCATCATCAAAGACCAAAAGTAGATAAAACCACAAAGATGGGGAAAAAACAGAGCAGAAAAACTGGAAACTCTAAAAAGCAGAGCACCTCTCCTCCTCCAAAGGAACGCAGTTCCTCACCAGCAATGGAACAAAGCTGGATGGAGAATGACTTTGACGAGCTGAGAGAAGAAGGCTTCAGACGATCAAATTACTCCGAGCTACGGGAGGATATTCAAACCAAAGGCAAAGAAGTTGAAAACTTTGAAAAAAATTTAGAAGAATGTATAACTAGAATAACTAATACAGAGAAGTGCTTAAAGGAGCTGATGGAGCTGAAAACCAAGGCTCGAGAACTACGTGAAGAATGCAGAAGCCTCAGGAGCCGATGCGATCAAATGGAAGAAAGGGTATCAGCCCTGGAAGATGAAATGAATGAAATGAAGTGAGAAGGGAAGTTTAGAGAAAAAAGAATAAAAAGAAACGAGCAAAGCCTCCAAGAAATGTGGGACTATGTGAAAAGACCAAATCTACGTCTGATTGGTGTACCTGAAAGTGACGGGGAGAATGGAAACAAGTTGGAAAACACTCTGCAGGATATTATCCAGGAGAACTTCCCCAATCTAGCAAGACAGGCCAACATTCAGATTCAGGAAATACAGAGAACGCCACAGAGATACTCCTCGAGAAGAGCAACTCTAAGACACATAATTGTCAGATTCACCAAAGTTGAAATGAAGGAAAAAATGTTAAGGGCAGCCAGAGAGAAAGGTCGGGTTACCATCAAAGGGAAGCCCATCAGACTAACAGCAGATCTCTCGGCAGAAACCCTACAAGCCAGAAGAGAGTGGGGACCAATATTCAACATTCTTAAAGAAAAGAATTTTCAACCCAGAATTTCATATCCTGCCAAACTAAGCTTCATAAGTGAAGGAGAAATAAAATACTTTACAGACAAGCAAATGCTGAGAGATTTTGTCACCACCAGGCCTGCCCTAAAAGAGCTCCTGAAGGAAGCGCTAAACATGGAAAGGCACAACCGGTACCAGCCACTGCAAAATCATACCGAATTGTAAAGACCATCGAGACTAGGAAGAGACTGCATCAACTAACAAGCAAAATAACCAGCTAACATCATAATGACAGGATCAAATTCACACATAACAATATTAACTTTAAATGTAAATGGACTAAATGCTCCAATTAAAAGACACAGACTGGCAAATTGGATAAAGACTCAAGACCCATCAGTATGCTGTATTCAGGAAACCCATCTCACGTGTAGAGACACACATAGGCTCAAAATAAAAGGATGGAGGAAGATCTACCAAGCAAATGGAAAACAAAAAAAGGCAGGGGTTGCAATCCTAGTCTCTGATAAAACAGACTTTAAACCAACAAAGATCAAAACAGACAGGGCCATTACATAATGGTAAAGGGATTAATTCAACAAGAAGAGCTAACTATCCTAAATGTATATGCACCCAATACAGGAGCACCCAGATTCATAAAGCAAGTCCTGAGTGACCTACAAAGAGACTTAGACTCCCACACATTAATAATGGGAGACTTTAACACCCCACTGTCAACATTAGACAGATCAACGAAACAGAAAATCAACAAGGATACCCAGGAATTGAACTCAGCTCTGCACCAAGCAGACCTAATAGACATCTACAGAACTCTCCACCCCAAATCAACAGAATATACATTTTTTTCAGCACCACACCACACCTATTCCAAAATTGACCATATACTTGGAAGTAAAGCTCTCCTCAATAAATGTAAAAGAACAGAAATTATAACAAACTATCTCTCAGATCACAGTGCAATCAAGCTAGAACTCAGGATTAAGAATCTCACTCAAAACCGCTCAACCACGTGGAAACTGAACAACCTGCTCCTGAATGACTACTGGGTACATAACGAAATGAAGGAAGAAATAAAGATGTTCTTTGAAACCAACGAGAACCAAGACACAACATACCAGAATCTCTGGGATGCATTCAAAGCAGTGCGTAGAGGGAAATTTATAGCACTAAATGCCCACAGGAGAAAGCAGGAAAGATTCAAAATTGACACCCTAACATCACAATTAAAAGAACTAGAAAAGCAAGATCAAACACATTCAAAAGCTAGCAGAAGGCAAGAAATAAATAAAATCAGAGCAGAACTGAAGGAAATAGAGACACAAAAAACCCTTCAAAAAATCAATGAATCCAGGAGCTGGTTTTTTGAAAGGATCAACAAAATTGATAGACTGCTAGCAAGATTAATAAAGAAAAAAAGAGAGAAGAATCAAATAGATGCAATAAAAAATGATAAAGGGGATATCACCACCGATCCCACAGAAATACAAACTACCATCAGAGAATATTACAAACACCTCTACGCAAATAAACTAGAAAATCTAGAAGAAATGGATAAATTCCTCAACACATACACCCTCCCAAGACTAAACCAGGAAGAAGTTGAATCTCTGAATAGATCAATAACAGGAGCTGAAATTGTGGCAATAATCAATAGCTTACCAACCAAAAAAAGTCCAGGACCAGATGGGTTCACAGCCGAATTCTACCAGAGGTACAAGGAGGAGCTGGTACCATTCCTTCTGAAACTATTCCAATCAATAGAAAAAGAGGGAATCCTCCCTAACTCATTTTATGAGGCCAGCATCATCCTGATACCAAAGCCTGGCAGAGACACAACCAAAAAAGAGAATTTTAGACCAATATCCTTGATGAACAATGATGCAAAAATCCTCAATAAAATACTGGCAAACAGAATCCAACAGCACATCAAAAACCTTATCCACCATGATCAAGTGGGCTTCATCCCTGGGATGCAAGGCTGGTTCAATATATGCAAATCAATAAATGTAATCCAGCATATAAACAGAACCAAAGTCAAAAACCACATGATTATCTCAATAGATGCAGAAAAGGCCTTTGACAAAATTCAACAACCCTTCATGCTAAAAACTCTCAATAAATTAGGTATTGATGGGTCGTATCTCAAAATAATAAGAGCTATTTATGACAAACCCACAGCCAATATCATACTGAATGGGCAAAAACTGGAAGCATTCCCTTTGAAAACTGGCACAAGACAGGGATGCCCTCTCTCACCACTTCTATTCAACATAGTGTTGGAAGTTCTGGCCAGGGCTATTAGGCAACAGAAGGAAATCAAGGGTATTCAATTAGGAAAAGAGGAAGTCAAATTGTCCCTGTTTGCAGATGACATGATAGTATATCTAGAAAACCCCATTGTCTCAGCCCAAAATCTCCTTAAGCTGATAAGCAACTTCAGCAAAGTCTCAGGATACAAAATCAATGTACAAAAATCACAAGCATTCTTATACATCAATAACAGACAAACAGAGAGCCAAATCATGAGTGAACTCCCATTCACAATTGCTTCAAAGAGAATAAAATACCTAGGAATCCAACTTACAAGGGATGTGAAGGACCTCTTCAAGGAGAACTACAAACCACTGCTCAAGGAAATAAAAGAGGATACAAACAAATGGAAGAACATTCCATGCTCATGGGTAGGAAGAATCAATATCATGAAAATGGCTATCCTTCCCAAGGTAATTTACAGATTCAATGCCATTCCCATCAAGTTACCAATGACTTTCTTCACAGAATTGGAAAAAACTACTTTAAAGTTCATATGGAACCAAAAAAGAGCCCTCATCGCCAAGTCAATCCTAAGCCAAAAGAACAAAGCTGGAGGCATCACGCTACCTGACTTCAAACTATACTACAAGGCTACAGTAACCAAAACAGCATGGTACTGGTACCAAAACAGAGATATAGATCAATGGAACAGAACAGAGCCGTCAGAAATAATGCCACATATCTACAACTATCTGATCTTTGACAAACCTGAGAAAAACAAGCAATGGGGAAAGGATTCCCTATTTAATAAATGGTGCTGGGAAAACTGGCTAGCCATATGTAGAAAGCTGAAACTGGATCCCTTCTTACACCTTATACAAAAATCAATTCAAGATGGATTAAAGACTTAAATGTTAGACCTAAAACCATAAAAACCCTAGAAGAAAACCTAGGCATTACCATTCAGGACATAGGCATGGGCAAGGACTTCATGTCTAAAACACCAAAAGCAATGGCAACAAAAGACAAAATTGACAAATGGGATCTAATTAAACTAAAGAGCTTCTGCACAGCAAAGGAAACTACCATCAGAGTGAACAGGCAACCTACAAAATGGGAGAAAATTTTCACAACCTACTCATCTGACAAAGGGCTAATATCCAGAATCTACAATGAACTCCAACAAATTTACAAGAAAAAAACAAACAACCCCATTAAAAAGTGGGCCAAGGACATGAACAGACACTTCTCAAAAGAAGACATTTATGCAGCCAAAAAACACATGAAAATATGGTCACCATCACTGGCCATCAGAGAAATGCAAATCAAAACCACAATGAGATACCATCTCACACCAGTTAGAATGGCAATCATTAAAAAGTCAGGAAACAACAGGTGCTGGAGAGGATGTGGAGAAATAGGAACACTTTTACACTGTTGGTGGGACTGTAAACTAGTTCAACCCTTGTGGAAGTCAGTGTGGCGATTCCTCAGGGATCTAGAACTAGAAATTCCATTTGACCCAGCCATCCCATTACTGGGTATATACCCAAAGGACTATAAATCATGCTGCTATAAAGACACATGCACACGTATGTTTATTGAGGCATTATTCACAATAGCAAAGACTTGGAACCAACCCAAATGTCCAACAATGATAGACTGGATTAAGAAAATGTGGCACATATACACCATGGAATACTATGCAGCCATAAAAAATGATGAGTTCACGTCCTTTGTAGGGACATGGATGAAATTGGAAATCATCATTCTCAGTAAACTATTGCAAGAACAAAAAACCAAACACCGCATATTCTCAGTCATAGGTGGGAATTGAACAATGAGAACACATGGACACAGGAAGGGGAACATCACACTTCGGGGACTGTTGTGGGGAGGGGGGAGGGGGGAGGGATAGCATTGGGAGATATACCTAATGCTAGATGACGAGTTGGTGGGTGCAGCGCACCAGCATGGCACATGTATACATATGTAACTTACCTGCACGTTGCGCACATGTACCATAGAGGCTAAAGTATAATAATAATAATAATAATAATAATAAAAAAAAGAAAAAAAAAAAAAAGAAACTTAATGCTTTAAATTCAGGTTGAGTGTACTTTTCACCTCTCTAGAAAAAGCAGTAGTTTAGTAGCAGCAGTTTGCTTAGAATTATACACACTTTAGATTTCTATAATATAAAATTCAGCAATATGTGAAAAACCATATTGATATGGTTTGGCTCTGTGTTCCCATCCAAATCTCACCTTGAACTGTAATAATCCCCACTTGTCAAGGGCAGGGTCAGGTGGAAATAGCTCAGTCCTGGAGGTGGTTTCCCCCATGCTGTTCTCATGATAGTGAGTTCATTCTCAGGAGATCTGATGGTTTTATGAGACGCATCCCCCTTTGCTCCGCACATTCTCTCTCCTGCCACCTGGTGAAGAGTTGCCTTCCGTCATGATTGTAAGTTTCCTGAGGCCTCCCTAGCCATGTGGAACTGTGAGTCAACTAAACCTCTTTTCTTTGTAAGTTACCTGGTCTCATGTATGCCTTTATTAGCAGCGTGAGAACAAACTAATATATATATACTTACTAAGTGTATTCATTTAAAAAAATATGGGAGTGCAGTAGTTACTTATTCAGGTCTCAAGTTAGATGGCCTTGGTTTAAGTTTTCTCAGTGCTAATCATTATCTAGTGTATGACCTTGATTAAATCCCTACATCTATCAAAGTCTCAGTTTTCTCATCTACAAAATGGTACAGTTATCCCTACCTCATAGAACTGTTACTAAAAGCAAGAGAGATAATAAATAGCACTTACAAAAGTGTCTGTTACATAAGAAATGCTCAGGCCATGCGCGGTGGCTCATGCCTGTAATCCCAGCACTTTGGGAGGCCAAGGTGGGTGGATCACCTGAGGTCAGGAGTTCAAGACCAGCCTGTCCAACATGGTGAAATCTGTCTCTACTAAAAATACAAAAATTAGCTGGGTGTGGTGGCGTGCACCTGTAATCCCAGCTACTCAAGAAGCCGAGGAAGGAGAATCGCTTGAAATAGGGAGGTGGAAATTGCAGTGAGCCAAGATCTTGCCATTGCACTCCAGCCTGGGTGACAGAGCGAGACTCCATCTCAAAAAAGAGAGAAATGCTCAGAAATTGCTATCTGTTATGGATTGTTATCACCTAAAAATAGAAGACTTATATGAATACTCAAATACAGATTCTGAAATTGTGAAACTGTAATTACTGACTTGTCATCTTGGCCCTGAATTAACAGCATAAATTTCAGCAATTATTTTACTTCTGTAAATGTTGGTCTGCTTTTTTCTAAAACAGACACAATTATGTGTGTCTTGCAACTATACAGAGTTATTTTGAATGTCAAATGAGTCCAGGATGATGACAGCATATGTATCCTCTATAGTTCTGTAAGATACAAAATGAAAAACATAAACTTGGAAAACTGGAGAGTCACAGAAGCAATACAGAACTTCCAAATCACCTAAAATAATAAAGAGTAAGTTTTAGGAACCAACAAACTTCATAAAATCTTTACCCAGCTTTTCTAACTGAATATATATTTCATTAACCCTAAAACTAAAAGGAAAAGGTTAAAAAAATTCCAGTAAAGCAAAATTAAGCCAAGAACACATACAACTTGCAAAGTAAACAAAGGACAATTTTACTTGTGTGCCCCCAGCACCCTCATTCCAATTATTAACATTTTTTCAATGTGAATAATTTTTATCTGCCTCTGGATAAAAATTTTGGCATACCTATGTCTTTTCCTTTACAGGTCCTATGATAATTTACATTTCACAAAATTTCAATTGTGAAATTAGAAAATTAGAATGAACAATGACAAATATAAGTTAAAACGCAGAATCTGACTTCCAGTTAAAATTTTTTCCCTTTGAAAAGGAGACCTTCTCAAGTTTGCTCCACCTAGAATGGGGAAATGGTCATTCTTTATATCTTTCCTCTTTCACCCTTTCCTCAGTGGTTTTTTGTAATCATTTTGTTGACTCTCAACTCCAAGTCAGTGGAAGAAGAAGGTGCTATAAGTTTAGAACAGTTATTGCTTATCTGAATAGTTTGGCCATTTCTGTGCTTGGCAGATGAATAAAGCTACACTTTCTCCTGGGCGGAGCCTACTGGACAATTCTTTCCCAAACTCTCTTGACCAGGAAGGTTGCACTCCCATCCTGGTGGTCATTTACAAATCCTTCTATACCTTCTGTGTATTCAGCAATTTATACGCAGACTCCTTCAAGAGAGGACTCCTTGTCCCTCTGGAGTCCTAGGAAATAAAAGCCAAGACAATCCCAAGTCAAGAGGTAACCTCACCAGTTACCTCTCTCTTCTCTCTCTCTTTCTGGTTTCAAATCTGGCCCATGCAAAACACTTACTCATCTGTTACCTAGATAAGCTAATAGAGATGGACTCTAAGATGTGACCACACTCCTTACTTCTGCTACTAAAGCCAGTCCTATACATTTTGTGAATCGAATCATTCTCCGGTTTACATTCTGCTTCAGCCATCTTACTTTTTTCAAGCCCAAATTTTTCATCTCTTCCAATTGCAGCAGGCAGGTCAAAGTTTCCAAGTAGTTCCATTGCCTATCAGCGAGAAGGTAGCACCATTCTTCCATGTCACTCTGAGACTCCTCTCTGCCAATAAATCTCCTCCATATTCCAGCCACTCCTCTTACAGAACCCTAAGCTAGCTAAAGTTTCTTAAACCATTTCCTCTTAAATCTACATGGGAACATTTTTCTCACACTCCGTTCTAATATCTGCTGTTGTACAGCTGAACTTGAGACAGGAAAGAGCCATTCTAACATCCTATTACCCGTGGATAATCCTGCTTGCCACACACATAGAGAAGCTTGCAGGTGCTGAAGCATCTCTTCAACATGAAAGCACATGCCATAAGCATAGTTCAGCCCAGGTTTCTAACAAAGAATTTCTCCCGTGGAAAGCATGATACGGTATCACAGCAAATCAGCTAAGGAGAGGAGATTGACAGAAGAAGTAATTTCCTCATAGATGAAATAAGGTTCCAAAAGGAAAAAATTCAGTAGAGGTTTACTGAGTCGAAGGCAGAGAATACATTACATATTTTATACATAAGCCAAATTTGTGTGACAGAAGGTTGTCTGTGTGCAAACCATTAGACCAATCCTGTAACTACACATGTACCTGTATTGACTATCATTGCACTCTCTGCTGGATCCAGCACACACAGAAAGCAACCAAACACACTACTAAATTTTGCCAGAGTTTTCTCAAAGACAATCTCAACTGTCTCCTCTGGGGCTAGATTTTATGTCCCAATTGCCACACCAGTCCCTGGGCTTTCACTTTTACTTTTAACTGCTTAATCCAACAGTTATTTCCTGACCAAGTGAGAGATTAAAAATAAATATGGCAAACGAGGAATGACTATTAGGGATCAATCTTGCAATGGGAACTACTCCTAGAAGCTCTCTTTTTCTTAATAAAATATCAGTATTCCATTAAAATTTATTTCCAACTGTGAATTAGCCAATACAAAAGCAATCAATGCAGTCTTCACAAAGTGAGAGACTTCAACCACTCTTCAATTTGGCCTCCTTTTGATGCTGGCAAAACATCAATCAATCGATACAGAAAGCAAGAGAGCATAAAAGCCCAGCAGAAACAATAACTAACACACATTTGTTTGGGATTTTTATTTGTTTGATTATTTGCCTGTTTGTTGTATATTTGCTTGTTTCTGAAATAAAGGGTAACGCAACTGTTTCTTAATAACAAGCAAGATACAAATGAAAGGAGATATTCACGCAACCAACACAAAGACTAAAACAAGAATTAAGGTGCAATCATGTAGAACAAGGCAACAGAAGATGGAGTAAACCAGGACAAAACAAACAAAGAACATCAGGAACCAAATGTGAAATCTGACTCCAAAGATACATGCAACTAGAGAGTGATATTAATCTTTGTGTGTGTGCGTGTGTTTGTTTGTTTCTTTGTTTGTTTGTTTTTTGAGACAGAGTTTCACTCTTGTCACCCAGGCTGGAGTACAGTGACACAATCTCAGTTCACTGCAACCTCCGCCTCCTGAGTTCAAACTATTCTCCTGCCTCAACCTCCTGAGTTCAAACTATTCTCCTGCCTCAACCTCCTGAGTAGCTGAAATTACAGGCACCCACCACCATGCCCGGCTAATTTTTGTGTTTTTAGTAGAGACAGGATTTCACCCTGTTGGCTAGGCTGGTCTTGAACTCCTGACCTCACGTGATCCACCCGCCTCGGCCTCCCAAAGTGCTGAGATTACAGGCATGAGCCATCACACCCAACCAAGAGTGATATTAATCTTTACTAAGAAAACAAAGTAGACAGAAGCACCACATTATTTAATTGTCTAACTGAATATATGTCTTAATCATTTGGTAAAATTGTGTCATTTTACCAAAGTATTATCGGTAATTCTATCCAAAGAATTATTTCCTTCTTATGGCAACCTTGATTAAAGCAAGCAAACAAAATATCATGATACAGAAATTCCTAACCATCTGTAGAGACCCTTCATGATCCAAGAAAGGGAAGGATTAGTTTCACCAGCTAACAGAAGTAGCTTAGCCTTACCCACAAATGCCCTCAATCACAAGTTAAACTCTTTCTTTACTTTAAAAATATTTTTGCTGAAATATTATTGTTTTTGCAGGTGTGAAATAGCAAACAGCTGTGAAAAAATAATTGCATTCCTTTCAAAGTTTCAGACTTACTCTTGGCTTTGATCTTAAATGATCAAATCCTTGAAGAGGACATGTGCAAATATTTTAAACCTAATTTATAATATCCAGTTTCTAGTTGAGAGAAGAGGAAATTAATAAATAACATTCTACAAAATTGTTTTATAGTTTTCAAAATTAATAAAATAGCCAGACAATCTTTGTTGTAACTATTTTAACAAGGCAGGAGGGTATTACAATGGGCTCGTTTTGATTATTAAATCTTATTAAAACTTTAGATCTGGTTTCTGTTCTCAGAAGATAGGATTATTTTTTCTTTTCTACATCATTTGGTTTGTTTATTCATATTATCTGGGTTCTTTTAAAATGAAGGTGAAAGTGGCCAAGTCATTCTGGTTAGCACAGGTGATAAAATAGTATTCTAAGTGAAATATTATTTATTGCCAAATGAAAAGGAATAAGAGACCAGGAGAGCATTTCAACAGGTCTCATGAAAAATTCAAACATCTTTCAGGGTACAAGAGTAACTTTTCCATTACTGTTACTCAGCACATCTATTTTGATTCCTTTCTCCCTGGTCTCTTCCTATTAAAGATTACTTTCACATATTCCAGACACAAAACAGAAACCTCCACTGTGAGGATCTGATTGTTTCCCTTAGTAATTTCCCAATTTCATGCATATTTGTTGGATATTATTTTCGGACCTCGCAGCTGGCTCATTTATAGATAATTGCCTGTGGTTCATTTGTCCTGATGTCTTCTCCAATAATCTATAAGACTGAAATGTGGAATTCAGAGAAGGCAGAGTAACCAATATACGAGGAGTCGTCCACAGCTGATTTGCCATCACATGTGTCTTATTCTGGTCTTAGACCTCTATGGTCTTCCAGTTAGAAACAGTCACTGAGCAAATAATCTGCTGCAGTTCCTATGCTGCAAGAACGGAATACTTTTAGAAACAAATACATAAATCTTGTTTTCAAAGAACTCCTGAGGACAGAGGAAAAGATACTTAGAGGAAAGATAAGAAATACACTGGGGAGAGGGGAAATGCTGATAAACATACATGTATAAGGTTAAAAAAAAAAAAGGTAATGAACTTGTGAAAATTGCATAGACAGCAATATGGGGAGGAACTGTCCAAGAAGGACTCATAGGGTGATAATACTTAGAAAAACTGAGGTATGGATAGGGATGAGGGCCTGCGGGTGGCGTGATGAAAGTTATCTCAGAAGTAATGAATTCAAGAAAATTCACAAGGCTTCAGTGGCTAGCAAGTAGACTATGGACGAAGAAACTGTGGAAGATGAATCTGAAAATAAATGTGGATAGAAGTGAGAAGTTGAAGGACCTTGCGTACCACATAAAGGACTCTCAGTTTTTATCTTATAGAAATGGACGGTATCGTGATTTCCTACAGAGATGCTACATTATTAAATGCATAGATTGATTTGACTTCAATAACCACCTTCTTAAATCTAAACGCTTAGTCTCGTTAATTGCTATGCTCCTCACTGCCCCTACACACGGGGGCATCTTACACCTGAGCCTTTATTTCAGCAGTTTGCTTGCCTGAAATGCCCACCCCATTACTTTATTTCAAACCAAGTCCTTTAATTATTTTCAAATCTATGTCAGTGACATGCCTTAAATGTCACCTTCTCAGCTTTCTTTCTCTGTGCCCAACTTATTTTTTTCTATTAAATAATTTATATATAACTTTTAAAAAATATTATTGATAATTGTACCTTGCAACATTGGGTGTCCAAATAATTACATAGAATATGATTGTTTAACTTTTATGTGTGTCTGGAACAGCTCTAAATTTCATCAGCATCTTTAGTGGAAAAACTGCAGCACGCTTTGAATTTTTTTCTTTAGATTGTTTTTTTTTAAATAAAATAATCACGATTGAGTATAAAAAAGAATCAGGTTGAGAAACTATTATGTAAGATTTTTTTCTCTAAGTAAATTCACACAAAAACAAAATTTTTTTTTGTCATACTATGCATTTTGATTTTTGAAAGAGAGAAAAAAAAACCTACAAAGAAGGAAAACAAATAATCAGGAAAAATGAGCAGTTCACAAAGAGCAAAAACTAAATATTCAATAAGTATGTAAAAATATACTCAAGCACATTTATAATGAAGAAAATAAAAATTAAAACTACAAGAAGACATCATTACACACTCAGCAAATTGCTTGCTTTTATGCACCCTAGTGGGATTGCAACTGGTAAAATCACTTTATGGAGCAATTTGGCCATACTCAGAAGTTTTGAGTGTGCTCTTAGTCTACGCCCAATAATTCTCTCACGTGTGCGTGAGAAGACACGTACACAATATTTGTTGAAATGTTTTTTGTAATATTTGTAAACAACCTAAATATCTTACCACACAAGAGATCTGAAACTATGGTATACTCATAAAATAGAATATTTTATGACAATTAAAATGAATTTAATTATTTGCAATTTTAATATTTTATGACTATTTAAATGATAGATGTATCAACAGGAATAAACCAGATCTCAGAAGTTAAAGTTGCACAAACAGGAAAGTAGCTCAATAATATAATCAAATGGAGATCATTTGTAAAAGTTCGAAAACATGTAAGACAATATTAAATATTACTTACACATGCAAATGAATTATCACTGGGGGAAGACTACCAAATTCATAATTATTAGTACCTATTAGGGGAGATGGAGGAAAGAACAGAGGCAAATGAAACTGAAGAAAAATAATCAGGGAAATAGGCTCAAGTTGATCTGTATTGTTTTATGTCTTTAACAAAATGTTCCGCTGGGTGTGGTGGCTCACACCTGTAATCCCAGCACTTTGGGAAGCCAAGGAGGGCGGATCACCTGAGGTTGGGAGTTCGAGACCAGCATGACCAACATTTTGTCTCTACTAAAAATACAAAATTAGGCGTGGTGGCACATGCCTGTAATCCCAGCTACTAGGGAGGCTGAGGCAGGAGAATCACTTGAATCTGGGAGGCAGAGGTTGCAGTGAGCTGAGATCATGCCATTGCACTCCAGCCTGGGCGACAAGAGTGAAACTCAGTCTCAAAAAAAAAAAAAAAAAAAAAAGTTGCAAAGTAAATGTGACCAAAAAAAATTATGATGTGAGGAAAAATTTATGTGATTTTGTGTCTTATTATGCATATATTTGTACACATTTGGAATATTGTATTATAAATGTTGATAATAAATTTATCATTTTTTGTATAAAATATGAATTTTCTTATTCAGTGACTGATATGGTCAGCAAATATTTTTCTTTGAAAGTGTCTTTTTAAAAAATCACAATATATTTCGCATCTCAGCTAAAATGTAAATGTATAAATTTATAGTAATTCAACTCTCCTTGCTAATTTGTTTTCTTCTACATTAAAAGTCATGAAAAAGAGATACCTACAGGAGTGTATAAACAGAAAATAAAAAATCAGTTTTGTTGCAATATCTACAATTATTGATCCAAGAAGTTTAAGTTGAATTGGCAGATGAAGCCTCAAGAAGGTGAGATTAGAAGTATTCAAAAATTTATTAATTTTCTTATTTACAGCAGGGAGCGTATTAAAATCGAGGAGTTCTAAGCTCAAATATTTGATCAGTCCTTCCCACTATAAACACTTACCTTGATTGTTTTTGCCTAAGCATCACATATAAGATTTCTGCCATCGGTTTCATTTACTTGCCAACCAGATGGCCAGGTTGGGTCAAAGCATGGAAAAGAAAATGTCCCTGGAATTAAAATGTTTGAAGTTAGTTAGCATGCTATAATAAAGTTGTAATGAAATACTTGAGCATTTCTAATGTCACTAAATCTGCCTAAGACTTTTTTTTTTTCTTTTGAGACAGAGTCTTGCTCTGTTGCCCAGGCTGGAGTGCAGTGGAGTGATCTTGGCTCACTGCAACCTCCGTCTCCCAGGTTGAAGCAATTCTCGTGCCTCAGCCTCCCCAGTAGCTGGAACTACAGGTGCACACCACCACGCCCAGCTGATTTTTGTATTTTTAGTAGAGATGGGGTTTCATCAGGTTGGCCAGGCTGGCCTCGAACTCCTGATTTTAAGTGATCTGCCTGCTTTGGCCTCCCAATGTGCTAGGATTGCAGGCATGAGCCACTACGCCCAGCTTAGGACATTTCAGTGTATAAAAATCATCTTAAAAATTAACACTGTTTAAGAGATACTCAAATGTATCTATAAAATAAAATCAAAGAGTGGTATTATGTTATAAAGCATGCAACAAGTTGTAACATTAGCTAGTTACAATTCAAATAGATTTTATTTATCAATTTTAAAACATTTGAGGATTTTTGGGTGGACAGAGTCTTCTGAGAAAAGGAGCACTCTGTGAAAATAATTAACTTCGTACACAGAAAACTGTATATTTTCTCAATATAAAAAAACACAACAAGACTACACTTCATACCAATCACTTTAGCATACACGTTGAATATTTGATACAATTTTGAGTCTTATTAGTAGGAGCTGGGCTTGGATCCTTGAGGAAAAAAAATGTTGACTTTCTTTGCCACTTGGATAATCTTTTTCAAATCTACATATTTTGAACTCATTTATAATCATAGCATGGATAAAGTAATAAGTAATTGAAATAAAATTTAGTTCCATTAGTTTCCAAATGTCTTTCTGAACATTAGGGTAAAAATATATGTAGCAAGCTTAAGTTTATTTTTAAACTTGATTATGCCCTTTGCAGTAGTTTAATCAGAGCACAGATAAATTTAATAAGGTATTTTTAATTTTCTTCATAGACATTTAATTACACAATAATTAATATTTTCAATATCAAGATTTGGACCTTAATGAAAATTAAATTTGAAATTGTTTTGATGGAAGATTTCAACATAGAGAATATATTCTATAATACATATATGAAGGTTTTTGTGAAGTTTTCATCTAGAAAATCATCATTATTATTATTTTTGAAACAGGATCTCACTATGTTACCCAGCACTGGACTCAAATCCTGGGCCCAAGCCATCCTCCTGTCTCAGCCTTGGGAGTAGCTGGGACTACAGGCCCGTGCACCATGCCCAGCTTATTAGAAAATCATTACTTTGCATGGGGAAAATATGGATATTTCCCTAGCCAAATCTTTACCCTTTGAATAACAACTTCAAAAATATAAATTCAACAAAGCAGTTGCTTTGATGATATATTAGAGCTAATAGAATATATAACAAAATGAGCCATATATAATAACTTTTTAGGGTGCTTGTGTTTTATTATTTCTTCCAAGAAAATATCAAAGTTATTTTAACTTTGATTACAACATTAACTTTAGTTTGGGAAATATGTACAAAATATGTACAAAATATGTACAAAATAAAATAAGCAAAAAAAAAAAAAAGTGAAAACAATACTGTCAGATTTCTCTGGCTTCTCTAGATAAAATTTTTCTGATTGGATGTTATTTACATTTAGATGAATAAGTGAATACACTTTCCTCTAGAATCAATTTAAGTATAATACATAAAGTAACCTCTACATGCTAATTTCTGGATTTTAGGTAAGCTCAGTGGGTTAAAGTGTGGTGCTTGGCAAAACAGTTAACTTAATATTTCCATGACTGCATAATACATTCTCATGCATGAATAACTTAGCAAACATTTATTACTATTGCTGAAAAAAGGAAGAAAGTGTGCTATACTGTCAATTTTTACTATGAAATATGTTACAAAAAAGAAAATAATATTTTGAAGGAAGATATTGGAAACACGTAGAAGTGCAAGATGACAGATATTTAAAATTATTTTTATGGATAGCTTGAAAATTAGGAATATGGGAAATGGAGAAGTCCCTTTTGTCAAATTCAAGTTAGAAGTACATTTATTAAGTTATAGCAATAGCTCAGAGCCTATTGATTTTGGCAGTTGACAAGAAAAGTTGATTCATTCATTACTTCACTTAATACACATTATGAACACTTAATACAATTGTGTAGATAAAGTTTTAACATTGGGTCACTTATCTTTTGGTAAAAAGCAGATACAAACACAATTTGCCCAAAACATTGCTTAGGGGAGGTACAAAGTTCAGTCATGAAGAAAAGAATTCCTGCAGAAACTTATCTGAAGTTGTGGCCTGAAATATTAGTAGGAATAGCCAACCAAAGATACAGGAGGCTCTGTGTGTGTGTGTGTGTGTGTGTGTGTGTCCATGTAAGAGATGGAGAAAAAGAGAGAGAGAAAGAGAATGAGAGAGAGACAGAGAGAGAGGAAAAACAGGGAGAGAGAAAGAGATGGCTTCATCTACTAGTTAAAAAGAGTGAGCTATTTTCATATTGCTAAAGCACAGAATCATAGAGTAAGGTGAAAGCTACTGCAAGGGTCTATGAATCCATATGTATATGTGCATGGACTACCTGTAGAACAAATAATATGTTTTGGATCTCATATTTTTCAAATGAATATAATGAAATGCAAATGTATTCAAAATTATTGCTGGATTCCTATTAGATTTATCATTTTTTCCCAAATGAACACTGAAAGGTCAATGGCTGTAAAGAAGTGGAACACATAATTGTGAAATTAAGATTCTTTCTCTATGTTGAAGATGTGCAGAATCCCTAGCTAATAACATCAATATCTAACTCCATAAACTTAAAAATGCATCAAAGTGTCAGTACCTATTTGTCTGAGTCTATTCAGACTGTTACCACAAAAATACTACAGATTGGGTGGCTTATAAACAACAGAAATTTATTTCTCACAGTTCTCGAGGCCAGGATGTCTGAGATTAATAGGCCCACAGATTTGGTGTTTGGTGACGGTGTTTCCCGATTCATAGATGGCTGTCTTTACGCTGTGTCTTCACATGGCAAAAGGGGTGAGGGCCTCTTTTATAGCAGCACTAATCCCATTATAAGAGCTTCATGTTTATGAAATAATCATCCTCCAAAACTCATGTTCTTCTCATATATAAAATATATTTACTACATCCCCAAAGCCCAGAAACTCTTAACTGATTCCAGCATCAACTAAAAAGTCCAATGTCTTATCGAAATATCTCTAAATTAACTATGAGTGAGAATCAAGGTATGATTTATTCAGAGGCAAACTGCTCTCCAGCTCTTAACATGTGAAATCAAACAGAATTCAATGGTGGAATCAGCATAGGATAGATATTTCCATTCTGAAAGAGAGAAATAAGAAAAAAACAAAGGATTAATAGGTTTTGAACAAGTCCAAAACCCAATGGAGCAAACCCCATTAGTCCTTAAGGCTAAGAATAATCTTTGGCTCCATGCTCTGTCTTCCAGGACCACTGAGGCAGAGGTCCCTATCTGAACACATTGGGGAAGAGGACCTGCCTTGAGAACTTAATTGGGCAGTAGTCCTCCTACTGCAGTTTGTCAGGCAAAAGTTGAGTCCCCAAGGCGCCAGGTTGCCTTGGTGCCATGGCAGCTCTTTGTTGGGGACCCATCCTCACTGATCCACAGGAAATTGTTCCTTTCCTTTGAAATATAAGTTGAGGCAGTCATGCCCCCAGGCTTCTGTAGGTATGTATGATAAGTGGAGATGGTGCTGTACAAACTCTACCAAAGTTTGCTGCTTATGCCCTCTAGAAAGGCAGCCAATGCACCCTGCCACAGCTGCACCTGAAACAGCCAGAGAGTGTGAGGAGCTGAAGCCTTGATGTGAAGTTATACCAGGCAGTTTATGCCAAGACTCAACGGGCACGAGCCCTTCCTTTGCATTCTTCCATTGAACAATATAGCTCTTGTCTTCTGTTGAGAAGGCTGACTAAGATCCTTACCAAATACTCCTTCAGCCATAGCCTTAGTGTTTTCTCTTGAACAGGTGTTATCCTTCACATTATGGATAGGCTAATAATTTTGCCAAGCCTTTAAGTTTTGATGCCCTTTTAATTGACAATTCCATCTTAAAATCATGTACCTCTTCTAACATTTTACTATAATCAGCAGGGATAAGTTGCCTTAGTTCATTTGGGATGCTACAACAAAATACCGTAGACTGGGTAATCTATAAACAACAGAAATTTATTGCTCACAGTTCTGGAGGCCGCAAAGGCCAAAGCATCCACAGATTTCATGTCTAGTGAGGGTTTGTTCTCTGTTTCAAGATAGCACTTTCTTGTTGCATCCTCACATGGCAGAAGTAGTGGAAGCCTCTCTCAAATCTTTTTTAATAAGGGCACTGATTCTATTTATGAGGATGGGGCTGATGACACCCAATCACCTCCTAAAGGCATCATGTTTTAATACCACCACAATGTGAATTAGATGTGAACAAGAATTTTGGAGGGACACAAATCTTCAGACCATAGCAGAAGCCAAGCTTCATCTTTAACATTTTGTTTAGATATTTTCTCAGCTAACTATCCAGTTTCATTGCTCTCAATTTCTACCTTTCACAAACACTAGCACACAGACACAATTCAACCAATTTATTTGCCACTTCATCATAAAGGTCCAGCTTCCAATGACAACTTCCTAATTTCTGTCTGAGACCTCCTATGGCTGAACTTTTCAATTCATATTTCTACCAACACTCCATTCAAAATTACTAAGGTATTCTCAAAGATTGAGGATTTTTCTACAGATTTCCACTTTTTCCCTTAAGCTCTCATGAGAATTGCCTTTAAAAACTGTTCACAGCAATGTAGACTTTTTGTAGTATGTACCTCAAATTCTTTCAGCCTGTATCCATCACTCAGTTACAATGCCATCCCCACATTTTTGGGTATTTGTTATAGCCACATCCCATTCCCAGAACTAATTTCTCATATTTTGTCTTTTCAGACTCCTATAACAAAACACATAGAATAGATGTATTAGTTCATTTTCACACTTCTGATAAAGATGTACTCGAGACTGAGCAATTTACAAATGAAAGAGGTTTAATGGACTCACAGTTCCACTTGGCTGGGGTGGCCTCACAATCATGGCAGAAAGTGAAAGGCATGTCTTACATGGTGGTGGCAAGAGAGAATGAGAGCCAAGCAAAAGGGGATTCCCCATATAAAACCATCAGATCTTGTGAGACTTATTCACTACCACAAGAACAGTATGGGGGAGCTGCCCCCATGATTCAATGATCTCCCACTGAGTCCCTCCCACAACACGAGGGAATTATGGGAGCTACAATTCAAGATGAAATTTGGGTGGGAACACAGTCAAACCATATCAATGCATGATTAAGAATCTTTCTCTGTTGAAAATATGAAGAATCTCTGGCAAATCCACAAATTGTTTAGAAAAAAATTAACAGAATAATCTCTGGTGGCTGGAGAAAGGAAAGAACGCATTTGCCTCAGGTAATTTCAGGTTTTCTAACTGGAGCACTTTGTTCTATAAAATTAGGCCTAGTTTTAAGAAAGATTCTCACCTGCCTTGTTGCCAAATTTTATTTTTTGTTAACAAAAAAGAAAAAAGTTCAAATGTGACAATTCAACAAATATGAGGAAAGCTGAAGGAGTATAGTGCCATGACAAATCCATCTATAGTAGACCCATTGGAAGGCGAATTTCAGCATTTGGGACAGATAGTTACAAGATACAGAAATAGGGATGACAGTAAATAATACACTGCTATAGATGAGTTTCTTCAACAGTTTCTTTCCCTCATATTGTATTTTTATACTTTTCTTTGTCACTGGATGCCTTAGCCTCTGATTCACCATGTTTTGCCTGCTTTTTCCTGTGGGATACTTAGAGCCTTTTTCATGACAGTATCAAAATAAGTAGCTTCAAACAATGGCTTTGGAGAAGGGATGCTTCTCAGAGATTTATTTACATATTGTTATCATCTAAACCATTTTTAGTCACATTGAAGAGAAAAAAAAAAAAAGAATATCCTGAAAGAGCATGGCATTATTTTCCCTCAATGAGTTTCAGGTGAGCAGTTGTCCAAAATCCGAAGTTAAAAATTGAGAGTCTCAGAATATGCTGAAAAGTACCTTATCAGTTGAGAAAGTAAGAACTAATTTGAAAGCCACATGTGTAATCCAGGACACACATTTAGTTGTAGAGCATCCTTGGTGACCTTGTGCTAAGGTCAGAGGTTATAAAACACAAAATTGTGACTGACTAGCATGTGGAAACATCTGCTGACCTTATTTTTGCAAGGTAACAAATGACCGTGTATAATAGTCTCGTTTTGACATATCTAGGCTCTCAGATTTGCTCAGTATCCACCACATCTCTTGTGCTTATTGAAGCCAATAATAAGCAAAATCATCCCAGATGGAACCAAAGAAGCAGTACTAATCATTTGAGAAGTATATTCCCCACTTTGGTTTCTTTTTAATTTCTACCTTGTATGCAAAATCAGATTTATTTCAGGAAGTAACATGGATGTCAATTGCTCTGTGATCTGCAGTTTTTAAATTTGGAGAACATGGCAATACATTCATAGCCAAAGAAAAACAACTTAGTCTTTTATATCAAGTATTATAAATTGCCAATATTTTATATATTAGCCATATTCTCGACACCTTTTTATGAACTTCTCAGTTATTGCAACAAGAATCAGAGGTTATTTCTCCATTAGAACCATAATTGTTTTAACAAGAGTATGAAGGGGCCAGATAAAAAGGATGCCAATCATCGGAATAAACTATATAATTAAAGGGATGGCTGTATCATGCTATATTCACTAGATGATTAACCAAGTTTGAGAACATAAACACTGATAAAATTCGAATAACTTTATTTAAATGTCTTTTTTTTTATTTTTTGAGATTACCAGGCTGGAATGCAGTAGCGCGATCTTAGCTCACTGCAGCCTCGAACTCCTAAGCTCAAGTTATTATCCCACCTCAACCTCCTGAGTAGCTAGGACTACATCTATGTACCACCATGCCCACCTAATTTTTATTTTTCTCTTTTAGATTTGGCATCTGCCTACATTGCCCAGGCTGGTCCCAAACTCCTGGCCTCAAGCCAACCTCCTGCCTCACCCTCCTGAGTCAGTGTCATATTTTAATAAGTGCAAAGAAAATGAATTCCATTGAAGTTGGTTATAAATACACTCATAAAGTTAGCTACTACTATCTTTCATCTTTTAGAAAAACAAAAAAAAAGATTTTTCATATCTGAGATCTAGGACGTTAAGTATTTTTTAAATAATCTTGAGCTTTTTAAGGTCATTCTAGAGACCGTCTTTTTCCATCAATCAATGGAAAGTCTACATCTTCTCTGTCTCAACTGAATCCTCAGCATTTTGCAACATTGAAGTCATAACAGTGGACTAGAGGCTGAAACAGCAGTGACATCAATCCTATTTTTTCTTCCAAAAACTTTCATTATTTTAAAGAAACAAAAAACAACTCAGGGTTAAAAGGTGGTCATACAGTCTCTGAAAATCTCAATGTTAATAGCAGAGTAGTTGTGGCAGACCTTCTATTAACTGTGTGCCATATAAGCATAAATACACAGGGGTGTTGATGTCAATAGGACTAAAGAGAACCAGATATTATGATGTTGTAACATTGTCAAGTCAGGCAAGAACAAAGAAGTCAAACATAAAATGTTAAAGTAAAAGGCATATTCAGTTTTTCTCCTGTCACCACTCCAACTACTACTTTGAATTTATACAGGCCTTTCTACAGTATTTACGACGGCTTTATCACCATCATTAAGCACGACTATTAGACCTTTGTGACTTGAGTCCACCAACCTCATTTAACTTCTGAAACAGATTACTTTTAAAAACATTTTCATTGTTTTCATTTTGCTTCTCTGCTGAAGATGTTAGGAGGATGTATTAAGCAGCCATAAATAATAATGGGCAATTATGAATTAAAATAGCACACACAGAAGAAATTATGTCTTTACTGAACACTTAAAAGTAAGACCTAGGGCACTTTATTCCTGGTGTCGTATTATAAAATTCTATAACAAACCTCATGTTACGGTATAATATAGAACAAATAACTCAGTTTTATTCCCCTCATAATATTCAGCAACTGATCAATTTACCGTAATGTAAAAATGTGACATCATTGCAACTGTATTTCCCTGAGTCTGGATTAAGAAAATTAACAGTAATGAGGATACTTTAAACAGAGTGATCTTTAGCTATGCTTATTTTGAAAGCCAATGTGAAATTATTTCTTTTGGGTTGGCTAGGATATCAAGTTTGGTGGTTCTAATTGTTTTACAAGATTATTTCTCATTTAATTACTAAGAAGGGTTTGAAGAAGAAAATCTCACTTCGAATTTTACAGTCCTATATAAAGCAAAGTTCTAAAAAGAAACAAGCATCCCAGCCATTGGCAGACAGACCTCCAATCTGAAAGTGTAGAAATATTACTTTATACAAGCTTTATTCCTTAAATTCTCCTCTCCTATCACTCTCCACATCAAAATCCATCTATCTAAATGTTACCTAGAGATCTGTGTGCAGGCATACAAACAATTGCAGACAAGTTTACGTATTTTTCGTGACACGTTATCATTGAAATTTCAGGAAATTGAAACAACTTTGGGAGATTTCTTGAAATTCAACATAACTTTCTTTCCTAAAATTTGACTCAAAAAATGTATATGTCATCACACTCTCTAGTTTTTCATGCTAGAAGGTATTGGTGCCATTTGTGAAAATTACAACTAACAAGAAAAGGGAAAGAGACAGAAATCTAAGAAATTGTACATTTTTCATGTTGAGTTAAATATTGCATATATACATTATTGTATGCTCAAATACATTACAAAAGTATAGAAACATGATTTAAATTACAATTATATACCGATAATTATGAATTGGATTGCCACAATTATATACTCTCTCTATATATTATATATATAAAATATATAGAGAAAGTATATATATAATATATATATTAAATATATACAAAATAGTAAAATCACTTTCATTTTAGGCTTAGAGAAATTGTCATTGAGAATGGCAAAGTTATGCAGCTAAGGTCACAAAGCCTGTGTAAGTATTATTTCTCTCTTTTAACGCAAGAGAATGAAGGCTCAGAGAAGTAAGTGACTTTGACACAAGGTCACATAGACGTTAGAATTGAAATTAGAAGCCCTCATTCTACCACAGCATTCTGCTTCCAAGAAGATATAACTTTTATTTATTGAAAGCCAATTCTGAGTAAAACAATTTGGGGGAACTCTTACATTACCACTCATAATGACAGAGTTCTGCAGCCCCGTGCTTTACCCTGTTTTTTTCTTTACTATTTTTGATCTTTTCAAAGATGTAGAAAACTTATAATAACTTTCCCTAAGGTCAAACAGTTCAAATTTCAGATTTAGATTCAATCTCTGGTTCTACCCACTTCTAAACTCACTTGAAGCCTTCGTCAGCATTAGTGCCAGCCTCATTTATTTAGCAATCACTGTTGAATAGGCATTAGTATTATGCTCAAATATCCTGTAACAAAAATTCCTGTCTTAAAATTTTAAAGACTCACAAAACACATATCAGTGATCCATCCTTGTTGATTCCATACAGAAGTGCATATGGAAGTGGGTTGGCGAATGTTCTCATCACAACCCTAGTGATGTTTCAGAGCAAAAGGGCCCGCTAAGTGTTTTGTGTTACTTTCTTACTCCATAATCTAAATTTTTAAATATTTATTCTACTTATGGGAGACCATCATTAATTAATCCTTGGGTAGACAACAACACATTTTTCTCTATGTAAGAAAACTACATTTAGAGATTAACCCAATAAATATAAATATATAAACAAAATAAATAAGAAAACAAAACAGTTAAACCTATTATGTAATTGCTTCAATGAGTAAATAATAGAATTCACTCTTTTTTGAATGCTGGGCACTGTTTTATTTACTTGTTTATTTTAAATTTTATTTTAAGTTCAGAGGTACATTTGCAGGATGTTCAGTTTGTTACATAGGTAAACATATGTCACGGGGGATTGTCACACAGACTATTTAATCATGCAAGTATTAAGCCGAGTATCCATTGGTTATTTTCCCTGATCCTCTTCTCCTCTCACCTTCCAACCTCCAACAGGCCCCAATGTGTGTTGTTTCCCTCTTTGTGTTCATGTGTTCTCATCATTTAGCTCCCACTTAGAAGTGAGAACATGCCATATTTGGTTTTCTGTCCCTGCATCAATTTGCCAAGGATAATGGCATCCAGTTCCATCCATGTTCCTGCAAAGACCATGATCTTGTTCTTTTTCATGGTGGCATATTACTCCCTGGTGTATATGTACCATATTTTCTTTATGCAGTCAATCATTGATGGGCATTTAGGTTGATTCAAAGTCTTTGCTATTGTGAATGGTGCTGCAAAGAACATATGCCTGCATGTGTCTTTATAATAGAATGATTTGTATTCCATTAAGTATATACCCAGTAATGGCAGTGCTGGGTTAAATGGTATTTCTGTCTTTAGGTCTTTGAGTAATCACCACACTGTCCTCCACAATGATTCAACTAATTTACACTTCCACCAACAATGTATGCAATTGTAACAAAAGCAAAAATTGATAAATGGAATCTAATTAAAGAGCTTCTGAACAGCTATCAACAGAGTACACAGACCACCTACAGAATAAGGGAACAATTTTGCAAATTATGCATTGGACAAAGTTCTAATATCCAGCACCTATAAGGAACTTAAACAAATTTACAATAAAAAAAATTAAACAGTGGGCAAAGGACATGAACAGACACTTCTCAAAAGAAGACATACATGCAGTCAACAATCATGTGAAATAAAGCTCCACATCACTGATCATTACAGAAATACAATTCAAAACCACAATGAGATACCATCTCACACCAGTCAGAATGCCTATTACTAAAAAATAAAAACATATGCTGGCAAGGTTGCAGAGAAAATGAATTGGTTCTTAATTGTTATTATTATCCTCTCTGGTTGCAGGACTTTTACAAGAACCGAGGAGGCTCATAAGAGTCATCTCAAGGCACCTCAGATCTGAAAGTAAGTTTTCCTCATCCCAAATATAATTATTTTGTTAAATGCTAATTTTTTGAAATTATATTCCATACATTTTCTCTAGACCAAACTATGTTATTCAAAATATTAAGCAGAAAGACAGTATTTACCAAAATTTTTTTTATAAATCAATTTATATAGTTTATAATAAATTGCCTCCATACTGTCATAGTCATATTTCAAAACATAAATGTTAATGATTTTCAGTTAGTAAATTGCTGATCATGAGTTGGGAGGATTATTTTCTACATCTCTGACATCTTTTGTCTGAATTCTCTCTTCTAGCTCGTATTAAGTTGCCTTTATTTTGAGTCTGAATGACTGTACACATGAGGACTTTCTGCAAAGGTAAATAGGCCTAAGGGTGAGAGAAAAAATGGAGTTTAAGAAATATGTAATCATTCCGATAATTTACTAAGAGTGGGGTTTGAATTTTCATCTCTAGTGTCAGTCCTTTAGCGATGCTACTAAAATGCACTAAATAGCAAGCATTACCAACATTGCACTCTAAGTCTGATCTTTCAAGTCAACAAAATTATGGTTCTGACTTCTGTTTTTAGAATGTGTGTTCCTACAGCTGTCCACAATTCCAAAAATATAGCCTTCTTTGGGAAATAATAACAATTACAAAGAACCTCTCAATTAAGTTTTTACAGTTAAGACAAGGGAGGGAAAGCATCTGCATATCATGACATAGGCATCTAAATATAAATTGTAAATATTATTGTTATATCTTAATTAGCAATCATAATTATTGTTTAAATGTGTCCCTCTATTTAGTGTTGCAAAAACTACTCTGTGAAACTGAGTGTGTATTTCTGTGTGTGTGTTTTCCTTATGTGTAACAACATCATATCATGATGAACATACTTCTCAGTACTCTTTTGCTTACCAGTGGAGTATATTTTAGGCATTTTATGTGTCATCAATTATTCTGCCACAAACTATTTGATAGCATTCCATTGTATGTGTAAGTGACTGCTCCTACATGAAAATCATTTGAAAGGTTGCTTTCAAAATATAGTTTCTCTGTATCCACCACCAGAAATGTTGACTCATTTAATTTGAGTAAAGCAGGAAAATTTGTAGTTTTCTCAAGCTCCTGAGGTGATTTTGATGAACAGTCTTGGGAAATACTAGTTTAATTGTACCAATATGTGCTTTTTAAAGACTTCTTTAAAAAAGCAGTTTTAGATTCACAGTAAAGTTGAGAGAAAGGTGCAGAGATTTCCCAAATGTCTCCTACCCTCACAAATACACAGCCCCTCTCATTATCAACATCCCCCAGTAGAGTGGTGTATTTGTTAAAATTGAGGAATCTACATTGACACCTCATAATTACCCCCAAATCTATAGTTTGCATTAGGGTTCATGCTTGTAACAACATTTTATGGGTTTGGACAAATGTATAATGACCATCATAATACTATACGAAGTAGTTTCCCTACTCTAAAAATCCTCTGAGCTCCACATAGACATCCCTCCCTTCCTCCCTCAAACCCTGGCTACTATTGGTGTTTTTGTTATCCTCATAGTTCTCCTTTTCCAGAATGTCATACAGTTGAGATCGTACAGTATGTAGCCTTTTCAGACTGGCTTCTTTCACTTAATAATATGCATTTAACTTCCTCCTTTTTTATTGCTTAATGGCTCATTTCTCTTTAGCACTGAAAAGATATTCCGTTGTCTGGATATACCACAGTTTATCAATTCACCTACTGAGGAACATCTTGGTTGTTTCCAAGTTTGGCAGTTATGAATGAAGCTGCTATAAATATCCATGTGCAAGTTTTTTTGTGAACATAAGTTTTCACTTGATTTAGATAAATATCAAGGAGATGATTGCTGGGTTGTATTGTAAGACTCTATAGTTTTGTAAGAAACTGCCAAACTGTCCTCTAAAGTGGCTGCACCATTTTCCATTCCCACTAGCAATGAATGAGAGTTCCTGTTGTCCGATATTTTTTCCACCATCTGATATTGTCAGTGGCTTGGACTTGGGCCATTTGAATAGGTACAGTAATATCTCATTGTTGCTTTATTTTTCATTTCCTGATGACATGATATGGAGCATCTTTTCATGGACTTCTTATCTGACATCTGTATATCTTCTTCGATGACAAATTTGTTTAGGTCTTTTGCTAATTTTTTAATTCGCTTTTTCATTTTTCATTATTAAGTTCTAAGAGTTCTTGTATATTTTGGACGACTGTCCTATTTCAGATGTGTCTTAAACAAATATTTTCTCCCAGTCTGTGGCTTATATTCTTACGCTCTTGACATTGCTTTTTACAGACAAGAAGTTTTTTATTTTAATAAAATGCAGCTTGTCAATTATTTCTTTCATGGATCCTGCCTTGGTGTGTATCTAAAAATCCATTACCATACAAAAAGACATGTAGGTTTTCTCCTATGTTATCTCTTATTTGTTTTATAGTTTTGCATTTTACGTTTAGGTCTATGATTCATTTTGAGTTAACTTTTGTGAATGGCGTAAGGCTGTGTTTAGATTCATTTTTTGCATACCCCAGCACCATTGGTTGAAAAGACTATATGTGTTCAATCACATTGTGTTTTCTCCTTTGTCAAAGATAGTTGACTATATTTATCTGGCTCTATTTCTGGGCTCTCTGTTGATCTCTATTTCTGGGCTCTCTGGCTCTCCATTGATTTGTCTGTTCTTCTGCTAATATCACACTGCCATGTTTCTATTAATTCTTGAGGTATAGTGTATAGTGAACTATATTAAGTCTTGAGGTCTGGTTGAACAGCTCTGTACTTTCCCTTTTCCCTTCAATACACTCCTCCCTCAGTATCCGTGGAGCATTTGTTCCAGGACTCCTATTGGATATCAGAATTTGTGAATGGTCAGGTGTCTTATATAAAATGGCACAGTATTTGCATATAATTTATGCACATTCTCCAGTTACTTTAAATCATTCCTGGATTACTTATAGTAACCAATACAAAGAAAAGTAAATGTTTTTATACTGTATAGTTTCTTATTTGTATTTGTATATTTTTTTTTTTTTTTGAGACAAGGTCTCGTTCTGTCACCCAGGCTAGACTGCAGTTGCACCATCTCAGCTCACTGCAGCCTTGACCTCGCAGTCTCAAGCAATCCTCCCACCTCAGCCTCCTGAGTAGCTGGGATTACAGACACATACAACCACACCTGGCTGGATTTTGTGTGTGTGCACATATATATATATGAATAGATATATATATGAATATATATTAGACAGCAAGACTTGTCTATACTATATATAGTATAGTATGTTGCCCAGGCTGGTCTTAAACTCCTAGACTCAAACAATCTACCTGGTTCAGCCTCCCAAAAATGTTGGGATAATAGATGTTGAGCCACTACACCCGTTCTGTTTGTTATTTTTTATTGTTTATCTTTCAAAAAGTTTCGAGCTGCCATTGATTGAATTTGCAAATGTGGAACATGTATATACAGAGGACTGACTGTATTGTGCTGCTTATTCTGAGTCTTTGCCTTCTCTATATAAATTTTAGAATCAGTTTGTCAATATTCACAAAATAACCTGCTGGGATTTTAAATGAGATTTCATTGACTCTATAGGTCAATTTGGGAAGAACTAAATCTTGACATTATTGACTCTTACTACCGGAGAACGTGGAATATTTCTTCACCTATTCAGTTCATTGATTTCTTTAATCAGAATTTTGCAGATCCTGTTTTGCATACTGATATATTTTAAATCAATCATTTATTTTCAGACATTTAGGCTCTATGCATATTCAAAACTGTATAATGTAATCGTTTGTACAATTTATTGGCTGTGTTACAGAGTTAATTTCTCCATATAGAATTATTACAATGATTATTAGGTGTTGCTAAGTAATGCTGCTTTTTTTGCTTTTTTTTTCTATTATGTAATCTCCACCAGACACACTCCCAGTCACCAAAATAAGTAGGTAAATATATGTTAACTACTCCTGAATGATATTTCAGAGAATTTGTATGAATGCCATAACATCATATTTTTACATTTTTCTCAATCTGATCATCCTTTCAGTTCACACACAAAAAAAGTGAGTATTTCAAGAAGATTTATATAATTTTTTATTTATTGTCTGTCTTACTACCTTGTAAAATCTTCATAAAGGCAGAAATTCCTGACTGTGTTGTAGACTGTGTTGTTGCTTATGGTGTTGTATCTTCAACACCATAAGCAGTTGCTGTTATGTAGTAGATGTTCAAAACATATTTTCGAACATATTAATTTGTTCATACACCCATTTAATCAAGCTGAGAAATTTGGGTCACCACTTCCTAGATTCCTCCCTCTCAAACTCTCTTCTATCCCATGTTTAATAAATTGGGAAATTTTGTTGCTGCTGCTTCAAGCAACTGATTTTCTCCTTCACACTGATTTCATCATCTCTACTTCATTTTTTAAGTCTACTAAATATTTTTTGTAAACATGTTTCTTTAGCCTTTACTTGCAACAGTATACTCACTGTTATACCAGGATAAAACTTCTAACCTGATCTCAAAATGGCTACAATTTTCCATTCAAGTCTTATTGTCAGCTACCTTACCCCATATAGAGTATGAATTACATATCAACTTTCTCATAGGGAATTGACTGTCCATCCTATATTCAAGTTGACTGAACTTTTCTTCTGCCATATCCAAACTACTATTAAGCCCAATTAGGAATTTTAAAAATTTTAATTCTTGCATTTCCCTATTTCCTTATGATTTTCATTTCTCTGTTGATATTCTTTTGCCACTGTTTTAATTTTACAAAATTATCTTCCTTTAATTTTATGTATATATTTATAATATCTGATTTATTATATGTTTATGATAAGTCTCAAACCTGGACCATTTGATAGTTCTTTTCCATTAACTATGCAAAAAATAAAAACAAAAAATAAGGTTCCTATATTCCAGTTTCTTTCCATGTCTACTAATGTTTATTGTCAATATCTATAAGAAATCTATATTATATTGTCTCTTCTGGAAAAGTGCTGAGTTTTGTTCAACAAACTTAGGTAAACTTGGTTTATGCTTTATTGGATAGATGTATGGAAAGTCCAAGTTGTTTCCCAAAGTCCTACAAGTTGTCAGTATTCAACTTTAAATATCTACATGTCTTGTTGGGATTAGTTTGAGGCTTTGTGTGTGTGTGGAGGGGTATAGAGTAGGTTTTACTCTAGAGCATGGTTTTTACTTCTAGGACCTACTTTTCTAATATATCAGATATCTGAAGGGATGTTAATAGGGCATTAATATGGACTCTTCACTCTTGTCAGGATGCAGTATCACCGGGACAACTTGAGTTTTAGCATCTCTGCTCACTTTTTTGCCTCATTGGACATTGACGCTGTTGTCAGTTTCCTGTAGTCTCACCCTGAACAGATGAAGTACAGCCCTCACCCAGTTTCTTTTGGGGAACCATGTACAGAATTTGGGATCTCCTCCTGCAGGACCACCTTTTCTCTCGTGCTCTGGTCCAGCTGACTTGAATTTTGATCTCTGCCTCCTCAGCTCAGCGCTCTTTTTAGTACCTTGTCTGCTCTTCTGTGCTTGGGAAGTTTTCCTATTCTTAGACCTAGCGATATCATGCGGCACACCAGATGAATGTCCATGGTTTTAGGAATAGCAGTCTTGTATTCCCTATTACCTAGTTTCTGAAAACAGTTGACTCATATGTTCTGTCTAGTGTATGGGGTAGAAGGGATAGTTTGGTACTAATTAATAAGTCATAATCATATGTGAAATGTTAAAAACAGCTCTTTGCTATGTATCTTTAAGCTTTTACTTTTACATCCCATCATAATCTGTCAGTCAACTTTTACCAAAAAAAAGTAAAACAAGAAAAAGGGAGAAAGGGAATTTAATAGAAGCAAGCTGCAAAAACCTCTAAAATGCCATATAAGATTTTAAAATTATACACATAAACTTTTTAGTGTCTCAATGAATTTCCTTTGTTGCAATAATAAAATCCCATAGTTAGCCAATTAATTTTTCATATAGCTCAATGATTGAGGTACATAATTTGCTGATGGAGCAGCATAGATCATTCAAACAGCTTATTTTTTAAATCAAATCATCTGAAACTATCTATTGATGATCCATTACTACAGTTTAATAAATAAAATTGCTTTCCCTTTTTTGCATATTTTGCTCTTTCAGTAAATTGTTTAATTATTATGCTTGCCAAGTTTTACTGAGTAAGCTATATACTGTAGCTCTTGATTTTGCATATTTTATTGCTCACATTACATATTTCACAGACCTATCCCATCCGTAGTCTAGATTGTTGATAATGTGACATACATTACTAGTTATGAGAGTCAATTTATCTATTAGACTTTGCTCATTTGTATAATTTGCTTAATGACCTATATAATCAAAGTCTGATATTTACAAAATAATATATTTTACAAATACATGTTATTCACAAACTTCATTGACATGAAATATGTCAATGAATATTTTTCATATTTTATTTTATATTTCACAGTATGTTAATATTATTTTGCTTGAAAGATGACTTTTTATAAACTAAGTGTAACAATGTCAAGATAAAGAGAAGCTATTTTTCCAGAAATAAGCTAAAACATGAAATTATAATGACAGTATATGGCATCCCAAATTATTTTGAATTATGTAGTAAGAGTATGTGTTTTGTAGAAAATGTATATCTTTTATTTGCTATGTGTTATTTGTAGGAAAAAAATCATTTTGGAAACATAGAGTATCTGTTTTTCTAGGGCTGCTTTAAGTAAATACCACAGACTGGGTGGCTTAAACAACATAAATTAATTTTTTCATAGTTCTGAAGGGTAGAAGCCCAAGATGAAGGTGTCAGCACGTTTGATTTCTTCTGAAGCCTCTCTTTTTGGTTTGCAGGTGGCCCCATATTCTCCATGTCTTCATGGTCTTTTCTCTGTACACACCTGTGTGTGTGCATCTCTGTGTCCCATTCTCTTTTGTGAATAAAGACATCAGTCAGAATGGATTAGGGCCTACAATAGTGGACTCATTTTAAATTAATTACCTCTTTAAAGACCCTATCCCCAAATACTGAGATAGGGTCTTTAAAGGACTGGAGGTTAGGAGTTGAACATACAAATTTCAGGAGGACACAATTCAGTTCATAACACTTAATGCTTAATTACGTAATTTTTAATATCTCTATTTTAAATCAGGGGAATAACTTGATATTAATTGTAGAGTGACAGATCTTGTATATATTCTTATGTGAACTTATCTGATTGTATTACACTTTTTTTCACTGTATGCCATGTTATTTGAACATACTTAAAAAAAATTAATGGCATTTCATAAGTGTTTTATATGTGTTATACTTTTGGTATAAATTAATTTTTATAGAAGAAACTAAATATTAAGAATGCAAACAGTATTTTATTTAACAAATATACCCTATTAGAAATCTAATGTAACTTCTTATGTCTAGAATTCTCTGAATTGGTTTTGCCATCGCCGTAAAGTTAACCAGAAGAATTTTGATGGAATGCTTGTTCTGTGAAACATGTGTATGTAATAATATACACTTTCTCTTCTACATTTAAGCCTTTGACTTAAAATTAGAATCGCATTAAAATTAAATATATGACATATTGAAATATCTCAAGTTTTGGAATAATGCAAACATGTTATTTTGATATTTTTTCCTTATAGTAATTATTAGTAGAACTTTTAATGTTACGGTTTTTGCATGTCACTTGAGGTTCCCATGTATAGGTTTTAGTCAATCTCTAGAAACTATTCCCAAAATTAGTTGTCATACATATGCAGATTTTAATTTTTTTTATAAGTCTCTAAAATTTATTTTATTAGCTTTAAGATTCGGGATAAATAAGATTAAAGATTCCTACATTTAAGGTTTTCATCTTGAAAATGACTTGTTTTCTTTCATTTTGAGATTGAAAGGAAGCTTGAACATTTGAAAAATATCTTTTTGCAGTTAAATTTGGGGTTACATAGGGAAAAGAAAAAGGGAAAGAGAGAATGATTGCTGCTCTAAAACTGGCAACCCTTCAGGATCTACAGGTGAGCTGTGTCAGCTTTCAAAATCCTCACAGATAAGGCTTATTTCTGGAAAGTGACCTTATCTGCAAAATAACAATGTTTTCAAAATGCAGCAAAAGTACCATAAACCTTAGAATTTATGCATATGCTATTTCTACTTCCTAGAATACATTCTTCTTTTTACATGACTCTTTTTATCTTCCAAATTTGATATATCTTACCTTCTAAGATATGATTTTGGCCTCTTATAGACCAAGTAGGGCCCTAACCCATTACTCAAACTCCCTTTTTATTTTCTACCACATGTATGTTCAATTTATAGTAGTTGCACAACTAATAACCATGTATTTATGTACCTGTTTATTGAATATTTTATTGAAAATATACGTTTATTGTTTATTGAATGAATGCATCATAATAATATGTACATAGTAAGAGGGAAATATTTTATTACATTCACCATTCCATCTTGGATTAACAAATATCTTGTATTCATAAGCAGGTAATGTGTAGCATAGCTAGATATGTTTTATGAAAACATGAATCTGATTATTACACTGTCAGAATGAATTACTTCAGTGATTTCAAAAAACCTTCAGAATAAAGGCAAAACCTTGGGATTAGCACATAATACCTTTAAGTCAGATCTCTCCTTTTCCTATGATATCCTTGCCAATTTCCAGGGCTTCAACTGTGCCCTAAGCATAGCTCCATTAATAGCATGTAGACACAGTAATTTCCTTAGACAAGACCTATTCTTATTTGGCTTCTGTATCACCCGTGGCCAAGATCCAGCACTTTGCACATAGTAGTTACTCAATTACTTTCTGAAAAACAGATGAATAAATTAATTATTTACACCTACATTTTAAGTGAGGTTAAAATATGAATGAACCATCTTGCTCCTCACAGAATAGGGTCTTCTTTTCATCACTCTGGATATGTTAAGGATATTTTCTTTATCATCTCAAAGCAACATTTGGAATTTATGTTTAATTGATCTCTATCTCCTCTACTTCTTCCAACCCCTGTTTAATCTAAATGACAATTGATTTTACTTCCAAATAATCTCTCTCATTATCCTATTTTTCATACATTTATTGCCACTTTTTTTAGAACTGTCTTTGATCCCTACTTCTCAGGTTAAGGTAGATTGGACTATCAATGGTCTTCATGCTAATTTATATACTTTCAGATCCATTACAAATAGTTTTACCTTACAGATACTGCCTGTATTTCCTACATCTCTACCTCAATGTTTTTGCATATGCTAACTGACCACTTTCTCCCAATCTCCATTTTACTAAGTTGTTAAGAAATCTGCTTCATTACTATGCTCATACAACATTGTTTTTGCTTTTCAGCCCAATGTCTTCAACATAAAATATGTTCTGTAATCTGAATTGTCATATTTCTCTGTTGTATCATTACTGCAATTTGTTTTATAGTTTTTTTTATAAGACATAAGGTTTATTGAGGACTTATACATAGGGCAGTGTCCAGGAATGGCAGGCTGGACAGGATAACAGCTACCATTTGTAAAAAGTATGCAGGTTATATAGCATTTTCACTTAGCAACATCCACCTAGCAACCTCCACCTAGCAACCTCCATTTAACCCAAAGCAAAGGGCCTCAGTGCCTTGCACATCCTGCGTTCCAAGAAATGGGCTGGGTATTCAGATGTCCTTTGTAAATAAAGAGTAAACCTCCAGGTTGGCCATTCAAAGATTCCTTAACTTGGAACTCTGAACACCCCTTCTTAGACCACACTGTCATTTATTTAAACTGACAAGAAAAACATAGAAGTACCTCTAAACCAAATCAGTGTTTAGAATAGCCAGAGTCATTTTGGTGAATGCAGAAATAGTGATGGCTGCAGATTTCACAAGTGCTGAATTATTTACCATGAATGGACATATGTTGGGCTGCACGCCAGGGCATTTATTTTGCCTGTCTTCCAGTATTTCCCAAAGAGACAACACAAGATATGAATTTAATATCCAACCCCTGTGTATAGCTGGCTTTCACTCCACCAATTACTTTGATATGGCATCATGTGTTTTATAGTTTTAGGGCTGTTTATTTCTCCCTCTCTCTCTCTCTCTTTATATATATATATATATATATATTATGTTTCTCTTTCTGCTTTTAGATTATATATGGATATTTATATATACTTACCCTTCTCCTTGCAATGTTATGAAGTCTTGAGGAGAGGGATCTATTCAGCATTTTTATCTGTCTGCCCACTGCACTGTCCAGCATTATGCCTTGTACACAGTAAGGACTGAATGAATGTCTCTCAAGTAGATAAATGAGGATGCTTGGCTCTAGGTTTGATATATAGTAGTTCATAAGCACAAAGGAATAAAACAGCAGCTATTTTTCTGATGTTTACCCCCTCAACTAAAAATATTCCCTAAGCTTTGTTTAAGTAAAAGGTTTTAAAGTGGTGACATACAGACATGTATTCTTTGGACAGTAAAATATTAAACAAGGCAAAAAAAATCTAATTAGTTGACAACATTTAAAACTGGCAGACTTCACTTGATTTCAACAGTCTTTTCAAAAGTGAGAAGCAGATTTGGCAATATTGGGAAAATATTCTCCTAGATCCAAAATTTGCTGGCAATAAGTATCAACTAACCCGTTTAGCCAAGGCTACTGTGTTCTAGTTTGCCTGAATTTCAAATAGCTTATTCATCTTATTTAGATCTTTTGTGGCGGAAGGTCTTGGTCAGTGTGACCTCTTCTTTTATATACTTGATCTCTGTACTTGTGTAAAATAAGATTCCAGGACTTGCATTGGGAATCAGGGTTTTAACATACAAGTCTCCAAGCTATGCCAGCCAGCTGAGCAGGGGTATAAAGAACCTGACAGCTGTGCAGATAATGAAGAAACAAACAAAAAACTTTGAATAAAATACTTGGAAAAAATGAGCCAAGTAAAGGGCAGAAGCTAGCATATTCAGGGAGAACAGAAATACTAAGATAAAGAAAATGTGCCAGATTCTAAGGTAGACACTATTATATTAGTCTTTACTATAGCTGTATAAGAAACATTTCCTAGCTCTTGCCACTGAAAAAGCATAGAAACAGTAGCACCCTAAAGGCAATGATAATATCTATTGCCCATATTTTAATTTCTGAACACCATTTTCCATTAAAAGGAGGTAAGATTCTTGGGAGAAAGAGCTGATTCCAAGGCTGAAGTGAGAATATCTTCCATTTGAAACCTGAATGACTTGTTCAGAGAAGAAGGAAGCATTCGAAGAATAATTGAGATATGATATACATAAGACACAGAAGCCAGATTGAAGGGGCATCACTAATTAAATACAGGACAATTTGAGCACCTAAATAAATAATGGTAGTAATAGATTATAACCCACTGAACAAAATAAAGAAGTTCTAATCCATAGTGAATATCAATTTTAAAATTTATTATCTAAATTTCAAGAGGGAACAGCATATTGGCAAGATATTTAGGTTCCACTTCCACAAAATACTTACTGAATACAAGGGATAGATTACATTGGAGAAAAGTTGTTGATACAACTGTGACTGTAGGATCAAAATTAAGGTCACCATAATGGTCCAAACTGATTTCAAATATTACTTAACAGGCTGTAGCACTTCTGTGATATTCTTTTGAAATATAATCAAGATAAAACATTGACAAAACTAAGTAAAAGAACTTCTTATAAAATTACCAGTGTATAATCCTCAAAAGTGTTCATGTCATGAAAGCCAAGAAAAGCCTGAGAAACTACTTCACACATAAAACAATAGATACAGAAACTCAATTCAACAGATGATTTTAAATTGCATCATTTGCAATAAAGGACACTATTGGTACAATTGGTAAAATTTGAAGAAGGTTTGACAATAAAATAAAAGTAATGCATCAAGGATAACTTCTAGTTTTGATAGTTGATTTGTGGTTATATGTAAGAATGTTCTGGTTTGTAGAGCATCTGATTGGCAACTTATTATCAAATGGTACAGAAAACAAATTCTCTGTGTTCTACTTGCAAATTTTCTGTAAGTTTGGAACTATTTAAAATAGTTTTAAAACAGTATACTTATTGCAAATGAAAAGTAATGATTTCTAGATTTAAAGTACATAAAGTTAATGTTTATAGAAAGAAATCATTTATATTTGAAACAAGAAAATTACTGATTTAACACTGGAAAACACAGAAGCATGAAGCATGACCATTAACTTCCTTCTTTCTCTTTCTTCTTTAAGATGTATATATATATATATATTCTCTTATTTTCTTTATTTATAAAGTGAAGAAAAAGAGAAGAAAGCTAAAGAAATGTTCAAAGTAATTCTTTATATTTTAACTAATTGAAAAATGGTGCCTGGTGGATCTCAGTGCAGAGATAAAGAAGAAATAGCTATACTTAATTATTTCAAAACTGTTTTATTGTCTTATGATGCACATGAGATTTAATAACTCACACTTGCAGAAAAAGACTTTCTCTTATAGTATCTCTCAACAGAAGTGTGTTCAGAAAACAGAGCTTTTGAGGATAAATAGCTGCCTTGTCTAATATTTTTCAAAGCTGGTTTGAAAGCCAGGAATATCAGGAAGTAGTTCAATGCCTTGTAATTATAGACAGCAAACATAATTTTGTTTTTGAAGTAAATAAATGCCACACAAGTCAGTGGCAAAGGACAGAAAGTGAGGCAAGGAAAAATCATGAATTTTACAGTTTGATACTTATGGCTTCACTCCTCATTTTCAGTTGTATTTAGATATAAAATCATGGGCAAGGTGACTAACCATTTTGAGCCTTGAGTTTATGATTGATAACATAAAAATATAATCTGTCACAGAGCAGTTGTGAGATTAAGTGATATTATAAATGTACATGACTGGCATGGAACTGTTTGATTTATTGCTTTTCTTTTTTAAGTGAATATGAATATTGATTAACTTTCATTTCAATAATCTATTTGACAAATAGGCTGTAATTCCTCGTGAATTACTGGGCTCTGGGTCAGTGGAATACCAAAATTGAGGATTAGGTAGTGTCTCCCATAAATTATATTATTTCATGGTACTAGAGATTTAAACACATAATCTCAGTGGCTCCTGTTAATTCTGTTTAGGATGGTGGGCAAATACAAACTGAGAGCCGTGCAAATGCCATGAAGATGCCATAAATATCATTGCATGACTTTTCTAAGCACTTACTATAGCCTCAAGGAATATAAAGTTGGTATGATGACAGTGGATTCTGTATTTGAAAATTTACACTTTCACTAACATTTATCCAAGCACAAATTACAGTGCTTTTGATTGTTAATAAGTAAATAGTATATAGTAAAACAATTTTATAGCCAGGCACGGTGGCTCACACCTGTAATCCCAGCACTTTGAAAGGCTGAGGCGGGCAGATCACGAGGTCAGGAGTTCAAGATCAGCCTGGCCAATATGGTGAAACCCCGTATCAACTAAAAATACAAAAATTAGCCGGGCATGGTGGTGTGCACCCTGTAATCACAGCTACTCAGGAGGCTGAGGCATAAGAATCGCTTGAACCAGGGAGACAGAGGTTGCAGTGAGCCAAGCTCGTGCCACTGCACACCAGCCTGGGAGACAAAGCGAGACTCCGTCGCAAAACAAAACAAAACAAACAAAACACAATTTTACATATTGATTGGTCAGTGAAAATGTTGTGACTAAAAGCTCATAGAAACCTCATTCTTTACATCTCCTGGAATTTTTTCTTTTTTTGATAAAGTGTCTCACTCTGTCACTCAGTCTGGAGTACAGTGGCATGATCACCACTCACTGCTGCCACAACTTCTCTGGCTCAATCAATCTTCCTGCCCCAGCCTTCCAAGTAGCTGGGACTGCAGGCATGCACCACCATGCCCGGCTAACTTTCTTATTTTATGTAGAGATGAGGGTCTCACTATATTGCCTAGGCTGGTCTTAAACTCCTGGGCTAAAGTGATCATCCTGGCTTGATTTCCCAAAGTGCTGGGATTACAGGCATGAGCCACTGCACCTGGCCAAATAAATGGTTTATTATTCAATAATTCTGTTTTTTTTCTTGACTTTCTAGAACATAACCACTGTAAATAATGAGACTAGAATATGTTTTATAATCAATTCATGATAGTTGAAATGACAAATGAAATCGGGCATGAATTTTTGGCAGTATGGCAGGTGAGACATCAGAACCAAATGTCTTGAAATAATCAACATGTGATTTTAAAAACAAGTCGGGAGGAGCCAAGATGGCCGAATAGGAACAGCTCTGGTCTACAGCTCCCAGCGTGAGCAACACAGAAGACGGGTGATTTCTGCATTTCCATCTGAGGTACCGTGTTCATCTCACTAGGGAGTGCCAGACAGTGGGCACAGGTCAGTGGGTGAGTGCACCGTGCGCCAGCCGAAGCAGGGGCGAGGCATTGCCTCACTTGGGAAGCGCAAGGGGTCAGGGAGTTCCCTTTCCAGGGGTGACAGACGGCACCTGGAAAATCGGGCCACTCCCGCCCGAATACTGTGCTTTTCCGACGGGCTTAGGAAACGGTGCCCCGGGAGATTATAGCCCGCACCTGGCTCAGAGGGTCCTACGCCCACGGAGTCTGGCTGATTGCTAGCACAGCAGTCTGAGAACAGCAAGTCGGCAGCGAGGCTGGGGGAGGGGTGCCCGCCATTGCCCAGGCTCACTTAGGTAAACAAAGCAGCCTGGAAGCTTAAACTGGGTGGAGCCCTGGGATGCACCCTGGGATGCAAGACTGGTTCAATATACGCAAATCAATAAATGTAATCCAGCATATAAACAGAACCAAAGACAAAAACCACATGATCATCTCAATAGATGCAGAAAAGGCCTTTGACAGAATTCAACAACCCTTCATGCTAAAAACTCTCAATAAATTAGGTATTGATGGGACCTATCTCAAAATAATAAGAGCTATCTATGACAAACCCACACCTAATATCATACTGAATGGGCAAAAACTGGAAGCATTCCCTTTGAAAACTGGCACAAGACAGGGATGCCCTCTCTCACCACTTCTATTCAACATAGTGTTGGAAGTTCTGGCCAGGGCAATTAGGCAGGAGAAGGAAATCAAGGGTATTCAATTAGGAAAAGAGGAAGTCAAATTGTCCCTGTTTGCAGACGACATGATTGTATATCTAGAAAACCCCATTGTCTCAGCCCAAAATCTCCTTCAGCTGATAAGCAACTTCAGCAAAGTCTCAGGATACAAAATCAATGTACAAAAATCACAAGCATTCTTATACACCAATAACAGACAAACAGAGAGCCAAATCATGAGTGAACTCCCATTCACAATTGCTTCAAAGAGAATAAAATACCTAGGAATCCAACTTACAAGAGACATGAACGACCTCTTCAAGGAGAACTACAAACTACTGCTCAGTGAAATAAAAGAGGATACAAACAAATGGAAGAACATTCCATGCTCATGGGTAGGAAGAATCAATATCGTGAAAATGGCCATCCTTCCCAAGGTAATTTACAGATTCAATGCCATCCCCATCAAGCTACCAATGACTTTCTTCACAGAATTGGAAAAAACTACTTTAAAGTTCATATGGAACCAAAAAAGAGCCCACATCGCCAAGTCAATCCTAAGCCAAAAGAACAAAGATGGAGGCATCACGCTACCTGACTTCAAACTATACTACAAGGCTACAGTAACCAAAACAGCATGGTACTGGTACCAAAACAGAGATATAGATCAATGGAACAGAACACAGCCGTCAGAAATAATGCCACATATCTACAACTATCTGATCTTTGACAAACCTGAGAAAAACAAGCAATGGGGAAAGGATTCCCTATTTAATAAATGGTGCTGGGAAAACTGGCTAGCCATATGTAGAAAGCGGAAAGTGGATCCCTTCCTTACACCTTATACAAAAATCAATTCAAGATGGATTAAAGACTTAAACGTTAGACCTAAAACCATCAAAACCCTAGAAGAAAACCTAGGCATTACCATTCAGGACATAGGCATGGGCAAGGACTTCATGTCTAAAACACCAAAAGCAATGGCAACAAAAGCCAAAATTGACAAATGGGATCTAATTAAACTCAAGAGCTTCTGCACAGCAAAAGAAACTACCATCAGAGTGAACAGGCAACCTACAAAATGGGAGAAAATTTTCGCAACCTACTCATCTGACAAAGGGCTAATATCCAGAATCTACAATGAACTCAAACAAATTTACAAGAAAAAAACAAACAACACCGTCAAAAAGTGGGCGAAGGACATGAGCAGACACTTCTCAAAAGAAGACATTTATGCAGCCAAAAAACACATGAAAAAATGCTCACCATCACTGGCCATCAGAGAAATGCAAATCAAAACCACAATGAGATACCATCTCACACCAGTTAGAATGGCAATCATTAAAAAGTCAGGAAACAACAGGTGCTGGAGAGGATGTGGAGAAATAGGAACACTTTTACACTGTTGGTGGGACTGTAAACTAGTTCAACCCTTGTGGAAGTCAGTGTGTCGATTCCTCAGAGATCTAGAACTAGAAATACCATTTGACCCAGCCATCCCATTACTGGGTATATACCCAAAGGACTAGAAATCATGCTGCTATAAAGACACATGCACACATATGTTTATTGAGGCACTATTCACAATAGCAAAGACTTGGAACCAACCCAAATGTCCAACAATGATAGACTGGATTAAGAAAATGTGGCACATATACACCATGGAATACTATGCAGCCATAAAAAATGATGAGTTCATGTCCTTTGTAGGGACATGGATGAAACTGGAAATCATCATTCTCAGTAAACTATCGCAAGAACAAAAAACCAAACACCGCATATTCTCACTCATAGGTGGGAATTGAACAATGAGAACACATGGACACAGGAAGGGGAACATCACACTTCGGGGACTGTTGTGGGGTGGGGGTAGGGGGGAGGGATAGCATTGGGAGATATACCTAATGCTAGATGACGAGTTAGTGGGTGCAGCGCACCAGCATGGCACATGTATACATATGTAACTAACCTTCACATTGCACACATGTACCGTAAAACCTAAAGTATAATAATAATAATAATTAAAAAAAAGAAAAAAAAGAAATAATCAACATGTAATCATTAAAGTAATATATAACTCAAAGTAAACATATGACAAAAAATAATCCAGTTGGGAAGTAAAGCATTGCAATCAGTTTTTGTATCAATGACTTAAATAAAGGGAGTAAAACTGTGCTTAAATTTTCAAGTTGTTTGCAGACTATATGAAGTGTGAAAATGCACTGCTAGCTAATGTGAAGAGTCAATCAGAAACACTCTCTTTCCCTTAAATTTGGATCCTTTAAAAACTATATTATTTGAATAATGTAAGCTAGAAATAAATCTCCAACCCACAAAACAACATTGTGTTACACCTAAAATTGCTTGACCTGACCCACGTGGTTTGAAAATAAAACATAAATAAATACTCCTTAGAGGCTGTAACAACGAACTGTTGGCATGCATGGGTTAAAATCACATAACATGAGTTGACAAAAAAGAATGACATTTAATACAGAGTTTTAAGTGCTCTCACAGTGTAAGAGTGTCCAGATGCAATAACAACCTGGACCCTACATAATGAAATAGCCACAAAATATAGAAAACAAATTTGGACAAAAACATAAGTAATAAATGATTTCATATCATAGTGGCATAGTTTAACACATTTATTTAATAAACTTATAAAACAAGCTGACAAATTCACCTGAATAATCCCTAAGATTTTTTATTTAATCATGAATGAACTCTCATTGGCAATTGCTACGAAGAGAATAAAATACCTAGGAATACAGCTAATAAAGGAAGTGAAGGACCTCTTCAAGGAGAACTACAAACCACTGCTCAAGAAAATAATAGAGGAAACAAACAAGTGGAAAAACATTCCATCCTCATGGATAGAAAGAATCAATATCATGAAAATGGCCATACTGCCCAAAATAATTTATAGATTCAATGCTATTCCCATCGAACTACTATTGATAGTCTACATAGAATTATAAAAAACTACTTTAAATTTCATATGGAACCAAAAAAGAGCTCGTAGAGCCAAGACAATCCTAAACAAAAAGAACAAAGCTGGAGGCATCACATTACTTGACTTCAAACTATAGTACAAAGTTACAGTAACCCAAGCAGCATGCTACTGGTACCAAAACAGATATATAGACCAATGGAACAGAACAGAGGCCTCAGAAAAAACTCCAAACACCTACAACCACCTGATCTTCAGCAAACCTGACAAAAACAAGCCATGGGGGAAAGGATTCCCTATTTAATAAATGATGCTGGGAAAACTGGCTAGCCTTATGCAGAAAACTGAAACAGACTTCTTTCTTACTCCTTATACAAAAATTAACTAAAGATGGATTAAAGACTTAACTGTATGATCCAAAACCATAAAAACCCTAGAAGAAAACCTAGGCAATACCATTTAGAATATAGGCATGGGCAAATACTTCACTTCATGACAAAAACACCAAAAGCAATTGGAACAAAATCAGAATTGACAAATGGGATATAATTGAACTAAAGAGCTTCTACACAGCAAAATAAACTATCATTGGAGTGAACAGGCAATCTACAGAGTGGGAGAAAATTTTTGTAATCTACCCATCTGACAAAGGTCTAATATCCAGCATCTATAAGGAACTTAAACAAATTTATGAGAAAAAAACAACCCCATCAAAAAGTGGTCAAAGGATATGAGCAGACACTTCTCAAAAGAAGACATTTGGCTGGACACAGTGGCTCATGCCTGTAATCTCAGCACTTTGGGAGGCGGAGGCAGGAAGATCACGAGGTCAGGAGTTCAAGACCAGCCTGGCCAACATGGTAAAACCTCATCTCTACTAAAAATTCAAAAACAAGCTGGGCATGGTGGCACACACCTGTAATCCCAGCTACTCGGGAGGCTGAGGCAGGAGAATTGCTTGAATCTGGGAGGCGGAGGTTGCAGTGAGCAGAGATAATGCCACTGTACTCCAGCCTGGGTGGCAGAGCAAGACTCTGTCTCAAAAAAAAAAAAAAAAAAAAAATAAAGACACTTATGTGGTCAACAAACATGAAAAAAGCTCAACATCACTGATCATTAGAGAAATGCACATCAAAACCACAATGAAATACCATCTCACGTCAGTCAGAATGGCGATTATTAAAAAGTCAAGAAACAATATATGCTGGTGAGGCTATGGAGAAATATGAATGCTTTTACGCTGTTGGTGAGAATGCAAATTAGTTCAACCATTGTGGAAGACAGTGTGGTGATTCCTCAAAGCTCTAGAACCAGAAATACAATTTGACCTAGCAGTCAAATTACTGGGTATGTACCCAAAGGAATATAAATCATTCTACTATAAAGACACATGCACACATATATTTATTGTAGCTCTATTTATAATAGCAAAGACATGAAATCAACCCAAATGCCCATCAATGATAGACTTGATAAAGAAAATGTGGTACACCTACACCATGGAATACTATGCAGCCATATAAAGGAATGAGATCATGTCCTTTGCAGGGACATGGATAAAGCTGGAAGGCATCATCCTCAGCAAACTAACACAGGAATAGAAAACCAAACACCACATGTTCTCACTCATAAGTGCAAGTTGAATAATGAGAACACAGGGACACAGGGAGGGGAACAACACACACTGGGGCCAGTTGGGGGTGGGGGTGGGGTGCAAAGAGGGGGAGAACATTAGGAAGAACAGCTAATTCATCCAGGGCTTAAAACCTACATAATGGATTGGTAGGTGCAGCAAACCACCATGGCACACATATAGCTGTATGACAAACCTACATGTTCTGCACTTGTATCCCAGAACTTAAGGTAAAATAAAAAACAATTTAAAAAAACAGATTTTTGATTTAATCACACCAACAAAAACTTTTCCAAATAACAGTCACAGGTTCTAGGAATTAGGAAAAATATTTTGAAAGAATACCATGCATACACAAGAATATAATAATGTTTAAGCAATATAAGATGGTTATTTTTGGCAACATGATGCTGCAAAGGAAAAAAATCCCATTAAAAAACTGTTTTTTTCTTTTATATATTTCAACAGAAATGTAATTGCTTACATGAAAGTTGAAAGTCACTTAGTTTCTAAAAGTTTGTTTTGTTGTCATAGAGCCCATGTTCACTGGTCTAGAATGCATGATTGATTATCCATGAAAATAATGTTAAGCTGAATAATTCAAAGACAGTAATAATGTCTTACGAATAAGAATGGCTTGTTACATTCATGAGTAAATGGCAAAGGTGTAATGCCAATTATATGTAGGATGTTTATGTAATTTGAAAACATAATGTAAAATCACAAGATAAAATTGTGTTTACTAATAAGCCCAACTAAGACCACTACTTGGTTGATAGCATTTTTGGCTAGAATTAGTGCAGTTTATATTACTTGAAGTTTTTATAAGACTGATTATCTCCTCACAACACAAAATCACTTGTGACCATTACTTAAATCAAGACGCAGAATTGTTCCATCTCTCTAAAGGTCTCTTATGCTCCCCCTTTTCAGCCATGAAAAAGCCTATACCCTTCCTAAAATATTGTAAATTATGTGTATACAATCAAATATCTAGAACAACTGCTGACAGACCCATAGAACACAATATGCTCAAAAACACTACAGAGAAGCCAAAACGGAATTCTAAAAAATGTTTGAGTAACCTATAAGAGGCCAGGGCAAAGTGGACAGCGATAGAGAGAAAAAAAGAGAAACAAAAAACAGAAAACAAAAAATAAAATGGTACACCTCAGTTCTAATATATTACTAATTACATAAAAATCAAGTGGCCTAAATACATCAATTTTAAAAAGGGATTGGCAGAGTAGGTTTTTTAAAAGCCCCCAGAACAACTAATAACCACCTCTATGCTGTCAAAAAAAAATTAAATACAACAATGCAGGCAAGTTGAAAATATATAGATGGAAAGAGAGATACAACACAGGCGCTAGTCAATAGAAAGCATGAATGGCAATATTATCAACAGATAAAATAGGCTGCACAACAAAGAAACCGTACCAGGAGCAGAAAGGCACATCACATACTGATAAAAATAAGTCAACACAGCAAGAAAACATAAGCAATTCTAAATATGTAGGCAACAAGAAAGCTTCAAAATACTTGGGACAAAAACTAATAGAACTGAAAGAAAAAATAAAAATAAACACAATCATAGTTGAAAACATAAACCCTATTCAAGAATTACTTATCAGAATATCAGCAAGGACATAGAAGAACTAAAAAATGCCACCAACCAACAGAATCCAACTGACATTTATAGAAAAAACACAACAAAAGCAGAATACACATTCTTTATAAGAGCCATTGCAACAGTCAGCAATATAGCCCATACAGTGGGTCCCAAAATAAGCTACACAAATAAAGAAAGAAAAGTATACAGATTATTTTATCTGAATATAATGGAATAAAATGAACAATGAATACAAGTAAAATCGTGTGAAAATCTCCAAATACCTGGAAATTAAAACACGGGCTTCTAAATAAGTTACGTGTCAAAGGGGAAGTCATTTAATCCTAACCTGGGAGCAAGGATCCCAGCAAGAAAATGAAACATAAACAAATATTGAAATAAATGAAAATGAAAACACACATATCAAAATTTGTGGGCTGCAGCTAATGCAGCACTGAGAAATTTATAGCACTAAATGTTCACATTCGAAAGTAAGAATGACATAAAAATCAAGAATCTAAGCTCTTACTTCTAGAAACTAAAAAAAGAAGGGCAAAGTAAAACCAAACAAAGGAGAAGAAAGGAAATGATCAAGATAGTAGAAGCAGTTGATAAAACTGAAAACAGAGAAACAATAGTGAAATTTAATCAACTCAAATGGATCATAGATCTAAATGTAAACTTCGTGAAAGATAAATTTTGGTTCATCCATGTAATGAACTATACACAACTATTAATAAATGGAGCAATAAGAATAAATCTCAAGGACCTCTCATTGGAATGAAAAAGCTAATGTCAATATGTGGCATATGGTAAGATCTTTTTATACATCATTCCTGAAATCACAAAATTATAATTATGGCAAACAGATCAGGGATTGCTAGGGTTAGGGTTTGATTATAAAGGAGATGTTTGAGAGTGCCTTTGGCATGTTGAAACAGTTCTGCTTCCTAACTGTGTAATTATACAAATCTAACTATGTGATAAAATTTCATAAAACTCTTCTGAAAATGTGCATATAAAAGTCATTGAAATCTGAATAAAGTCCTAAATTTAGTTAACAGCATTGATCCAATGTCAATTTCCTGGTTTTGATCATTGTACTATGGTAATATAAAATTTTATCATTGGGGGAAGTTGAATGAAAATTACATGGGAGCTCTCTGGAATTTTTTTGTCACTTTTTAATATAAAAAGCTTTCAAAACACACACACACACACACACACCACTATATGTCTGGGCACAGAGACTTACACACAAAAAGGACACTATTTGAAGATGACAGCATACAATGCGTAAAGCCAAAGAAAGTCAGAGTCCTAGCAAACCACCAAAAATGAGGGGAGAGACATGTAACACATTATTTCTCGCAGCCCTAAGAAGGAATCAACCCAGCTGACACACTGATATTGGACTTCCAGCTTCCAGAACTGCGAGACAATAAATTTGTCTTCTTTAACCTCCTGAGTTTGTGCTAGGCAGCCCTAGCAAACTAATACAGACTCTTTAACAGGCAGTTAGATTTCCAGAGTATACACTGTTCACCCAGCACAATACTAGAGGTTCATTTCTCAATGATACTTACTCAGAAAATCTGTGTAATGGCCTTTCTTAGTTTGCTGGTGCTACCATAACAAAATACCATCAACTGTGTGGCCTAAACTACAGTCATTTATTTACTCAACAGTCTAAAGTTGGAGTCCAGGGTCAGGGTACCAGGATGGTGGGGTTCTGTCATGAGGTCTCTTCCTGGCTGACAAAAGGCCCTCACACTGAGTCCTCACAGGGCAAACAGAAAGAGAGAGGGCAGGATTTCTGGCATCTCTTCTTATAAATGCATTAATATCCTCCTGAGGGCCCCACATTCACATGACCTTATCTAAACTTAATTATCTCTTAATGGTTTTATCTCCAAATCCCATCAACACTGCAAGTTAGGGCTATAATATATAAATTTGGTGGGACACAATAAGTTCATAGTAGGTCCAACAGGCACAATTGAGTGTAATGAGAGTTTATGAAATGTTGGGAGACTAAGTGATCATTTATAAACTGAAGGGATTTACGGGGCACCACATTAATCGTCAAAGAGATATTAATAATTAATAATGTATGACAGTTATAAACTTGATTTGATCCTTGCTCCCAGGCTAGGATTAAATGACTTCCATCCTCAATTACCTCTTTAAATGTATTTTCTACTCTTATATTTGAAGTCCTGAAGCAGTTGCCCTTTTCCAATTGGCAAAGACTTCTCTTTCTCACTCTCTCTATTCTTTATTCCAGGCAGTTCTTCCCTGAGCTCATCTTTTTTTATATAAAACTTTGACAAAAGCACCCAACATCATCACTAATGCTCATGATCTACTTGACAAGTTATTGCTGGACAGATTTACCAAATGTTTTGTTACTGTGTAACATACCATTTTTCTAGCCACGACTACTCAACCACTAAAATGTCATATATTTAAGGTATTTGTTAGGTCAGGACCATAATTCTATACAATAATGTCCATCTCAGCTAGGATAGGCTAAATTATGTTACGATAATAAACAACTCCCAAAACTCAGTGCTTAGCAATAACAATAAAAATGCTTATTTCTGCTGGGCATGGTGGCTTACATCTGTAATCCCTGTAATCCCAGCATTTTGGGAAGCTGAGGTGGGAGGATTTCTCGACCCCAGCAGTTCAACACCAGCCTGGGCAATACAAGGAGACTCCCATCTCTACAAAAGAAAAAGAAATTAGCAGGGTGTAGTGGTGATATCTGTGCTCCCAGCTACTTGGGAGGCTAAAGTGGGAGGATCACTTAACCCCAGAAAGTCAACGCTGAGTGAACTCTGATCATGCCACTGCACTCCAGCATGGGCTTGAAAGCTAAACCATGTCTAAAAAAAAAATGTTCATTTCTTGTACATGCTAATGTCAAGTAATGGTGAAGTAATGGTCTCTGCTTTAGACACTCTAAGGATGATGGAGGCTCTGCCATCCTGTAGCTGCTGCAACATTTAGAATACTAGGGCAATTCAGTATAGTTTTTGAAGTGTATATTTTATTCTACTGCAGACAAATTATATTCTGCATTTCTCTTCTGCTTCATTTTGCACAGAGTAAATATCGTATATAATTACTTCTTGATTGAGAAATAAGAAAATAAATAAAAATCAAAACAAAACAAAACAAAAAATTAAATTTCCACAAATAAGAAATCTATACTCTTGAGTTGCCATTATAGTGTTAGCTGAAAATAATTTTCTACATTTTCCCAAATCCAGTTAGATTTCTCTGCTCTATTCAGCCTAAATAATTTTTTGCATTTATTATGAATAAGTAATAGGGCCATGTATGCAGCACCCAGAATGTTTCACGTATTATAGGCACTATAAATACGTGAAGGAAATAGAGACAGAAGTATTCACTTTATAAGAGAATTAATATAAAATGTATATAATATTCTGAAAATTTAAAACATCTTATACCATTATATAGTTCTTTTTTGTTTATTTAGAAAATAGAGTAAGTATAGAAAGTATACATCTAATCCGTGATTTTAGGAAAGGTTAACCTTAGTGGGGAAAAAAAAATATTACATGAATAAAGTTTATTCTGACATCATCTCGTGGAAGTTTGTCATACAAATTAGGTCATTCTAGCCATACCCAACTAAAACAGAGTAGAAAAGCCACGGGGAAAAAAGCACTAACGGCACACAACATTGCTCCAAAAATATAATTCTTTGCAAACCTGGCTGCCGAAACTGGCTGCTGTAACCTGAAACCAGTTTTATCTAATGGTTCCTGAAAGAACTTGCTGAGACTCTAAAACTGCCCACTTGCCAGTTCCCCCAAAATTTACTAGTGCCAGTGAAATTTCTAGCAAAACAATATGTAATATTTCCATGTTTTACTAAAACTTCCAGCCTTCTCTTTGTTCTTTGGACATACCAAAGACCACCTGGTCTGTGTTTATGCCCCAAATTGCAGTTCTTGTCTCCCAAATAAAAATGTTTTAAATTTAGAGATGGATCCATATTTTATTTGATTTTGACAATCTTTTTTCATTTTCCCCAACTGAAGACTTTTCTTGTTTTCTACTTCTTCAACCTAGATTCTCCAGAATTATAGCTGGTTGTCCTAGGAAGTTATCGTGGAGTCACGTTAGGCATTACCTGCCTGCAGTGATCCACTGTAAACATCTTTTATTTCCACATGAAACCTTGCCTGGAAAAATGTCAATTCCCAGCTTATCACATACATCAACAAGAATGCAACTCAATAGAAATATGATTCCTGATGAGTTGTTTATGTGTTAAACAATGACCATCCCTATTATCAGAAGAAAATAAGTCATAAACATAAAATAAATTTTAAAAATAGGCTATTTTAACCTAAAGCAGTCCCTAGGAGTCATGTATAGGATAGTGGGGTAGATAATTTTGTCCAAGAAAGACAGATGATAAGGAAATTTGCTTTATTAAACATAAGTTTCAAGTAGTGTGTAAAGCTACTTTTACATAGATTACCTCAAGTTTGTGAAGACAGTATGGTCATTAAGTGGCAAAGTGATAAATTAAAGATTAGGATTTGTGCAACAGAATGAAATTGTAGAACAGGTATTCAAATCTGGGCTTCTGTGATTTTTAAACTTTTATTTGTATTCCAGCATGCTATCTTTCAGCCCTTATGAAACCATGTTATACTGGCAGTCAAATGGAGGGCATTTTACAGCAAACAACTCTAAAACACCATACGCACTAATACCCTCCAAAAACTTTAGCCAGCAGAAAAACATGAATTTATGTCAGAAAAGCTGAAGAAATACTGGGTTAGCTTTCTATACATACAGTGACAAAGTATGTATAGAAAGTTAACCCAGTATTTCTTTTCTTAATCCCACATTTCATTGGTTAAAACAACACAAACTTCTTTCTCACAGTACTGTAAGTCAGAATCCAGTGTACTTGGCTAGTTTCCCTGCTCATATCTCACAAGGCCAAAACCAAGGTTTCAGCAGAGCTGTGTTCCTCTCTGAATGCCCTAGAGGGGAATCCGTTTTCAGACTCATTCAGGTTGTTGGCGAAATTCAGTACCAGGCAGTAGGGGTCATATTTTCTTGCTGGATTCCACTCTTTGCTCCCAGCAGCCTCGCTTCTGGTGCTTTTGTGTAGGACGCTGCCTTTCAGAACCAGCAGCACCTGGAATACTTCTCACAGTGCTGTGTCTCTTCTGCCACATCTTTCCATAACTTCAGTAGAGACAGGTTCTCCACTTTTAAGTGGTCCCATAATCAGATTGGAGACACCCAGATAATCCAAAATAATCAATCCATCTCAATTTCCACAATCTTAATCACATCTGTAAAGTCCCTTTTGACATATATTAACAGGTTGCAGAGATTAGTGTGTGAACATTTTTGCAGGAGATATAGTAGTCTACTACAAACAATTCTACTGACAACTTAAAAACCATAAAATGGGAAGCATGAGATTTTTCTCACACTGAAAAAAAAATTACCATCACTAGGAATTACTCCAATTCTCTCTGTGTAATATCATAACTATGATAATATCTTCTGACTATCCTTTTGAATTAGTTGTTCTAATTACCACCTGAACTCATTTAAGTGAATCCAAAACTAGTCTGACATTTTCTAAAATGGTCAAAACAGATTTGTCTGTATATTCTTTCAATGAACACTTTTATTTGCCAGTTTAAATCCTGGGTCACAAATGTTGCAGTTGCTATTTTTCTTTTTATCCAAGTGTTTGAGGTTGCTTTTTTTCTACACAGCCATTTAAAAGAAAAGAATACGATTAGCACCATATTATCATTTCTTTCAATGTACATTTTAAATATAATTACTACTTAGTGTGAATGAGAGATGCATATGGTATGAATGTTACCCACCTTTATTTTATAAATAAAAGGGAATAGTACAGCCATGATATAATAAATGCCAAAAGACATTGCTTTCAAAAACATCAGCTTACTAATTGACCTTTTTTCTGCATTTACCATACTATTTGTCATTTCAGCAGTTAGCTGTCTTTCTGACAAGTAAATTCCTTTCAAATGTGTATGACATTTAACTGGATAGAGTTATTTGTCATTGAATAATTTAATGTCATCTCTTATTGCCTCAATTTAAATGGTTGATCTAATTTTTATTTGCAATGTGAAATTTAGATAACTCATATTATATTGGTTAATGTCTAAATACTTTAAAAATTTAGATGAATGTGCTTTTGACTTATCAGCATAATCAAATGGGGCATATGGGATTGAGATTAAACAGTTGATTAAGCCCCATGATAGAATACATTTACTCTCTCTTCTCCTTTTGATCTTGCTTATTCACATCTCTTCAATCTTTCTTAGAACTCCTTTTACAACTCCAGATCTACAATAATTTTATGAAATCATCAGTTGAGCTCCTTGGATTAATATCCTTATTTTCTTTCTTTATTCTAAAGTTCCAGGGTACATATTAACTGCCTCCTTCAATCTTCTGTATTCAAATTACACCTCCTTTCCCTGAATTGAAAGCTATAGATAACCGTTTTTCATATTCCCTGAATATGAAAGCTATAGATAACCCTTTCTTATTTATCTATCTTTTATTACCTACAATTTTCATAGGTTTTATGTCCTGATTAAATTATTTATATCAGCTTCTATTAACATTAACTTCTTCAATACTTAATGGCTTATATAGTGCTTTTCTGAAGTTAACAACTGGTTTTAATCACCCTTTTCTGAATCACCCTTTTCTGATTTATATGACATTACAAATAATTTTGGAAATTGTAGATAATTTGTCATAGTACTAAAAGTTTGTATGCAAGAGGTGTGTGTGTGTGTGTGTGTGTGTGTATGTGTGTCACAGACAGAGAGAGAGAGGGAAAGAGAGAGAAAGAGAAATTGATGAATAAATCTAATTAATCAATTTGGTCCTGTACAGATAGTGAAGCTATAAGTTATCTCTCTACTGTGATAGTAATTAATATATTCCCTATGGTCTACTTTGCTTATATATAACATTCAGGCAAAATTATAATCTCTCATGACACCATTTCATTCCTTCTCCAGCTTTATCCTTCTTGGAAGAGTGGCTCATAGCAACCACTCTCACTAACACAAATTTTTATTGGTTGCTAACATGAAACAGGTCTTCAATTCCCAAACCTCTTCAGCCATTTGTCTTTCCTCAGCCTTCACCCCTCTCTATTATTCTGCATCACAAATAACCATACCCTACTTGTAGGAAAAATCTTATCCCCGTTTCTCCTCAAAATCTCTATTTGACATTTCATTATTCCGTTATTCTCCTTATATTAGTGAATGTGTAGCTCATATATATTGAGGAAATATTATTTTATAGGGTATTTTCTTCCACAAAGGAATGGAAATGGCTTACAGAAAGACACACGTCTCACAAAGCACAAAAATATATAAATATGAGTAGTAAGTTGGATGAAAGGAAGGATGAGTTGCTAAAGTTAAATTGCAGGTTTGTTTCTGAATTTCGTAGAAGCCAATACAAAAATGAATATTAGTTAGTGGCTGTATAGCATAGTGGCTAACTGTAGACTCCAGAGTTAGTGAGCTGAAATGATGGCTTCAACACTTAACAGCTGTATGATTTTAGATATGTTACTTAGCACTCTGAATCTCATTATTCTTCTCTTTAACATGAGGACGAAGAATATATTTTTAACAAACCTGTGAATATTAAATGCATATGAACTTATTAACTGTTCCTGCCTACTACAATGTAAACTTTATAAGGTATTACTATAATTCTTTATATTATTTTATTATCTGAAAATTAGAAACACACCAGTTCCTTAGAGAAAATAAAGCTTTTCTCAATATTATATATAAAAAAAATTCCTCCATGGTTGCTTTGTTTATGGAAGTTCCACTTATGAGAAATTCAGTCTTATATTTTCATTGTCTTTTGGAATATCTACCTGAAATTTCCAAAGAGCACCTTATACCTAATTGTTTTTCTCAAACTAAGTTTAGCCCTTAAGTTGTTTTTTCCTTAGGGAATTTCTTAAAGGAATCTCGGAGATTGTTTCAACAATTAAAGAAAAGGAAAACATATTGTCAGTCTCATTTTTTTTTAAAAAAGCTATCCATTCTAACTATATACTAGAAATTGGATATACTTTATTTAGAAAACACAAAACATTAAATACAAGGCTGTACTAGTCAGTGAGACCTAGTCAGTGTATACTTTTACTCCTTTTGGGAAGATACTTATGATAGTTGCTCCCAACTTTTTGGATTTTCAGTTCAGATGAACCAAAGCGAGATATCTACATATCCACCCTAGATATCCTAGTTTTATGGGACATGGCTGAGGGAGAATGTGGCATATTTTGATGCACACTGCAGGTGTGTGGCTAAGCAAAACATAAACCTGTTGAATGTAGCTTACTTATCTGTTTAGATAAAAAACTAAGTCCTCAATTGGTCTTTTTGGCTTTTCCTCCTCAGGTCATTTTAGGAGTTAGGAAGAATGCCTAATGAAGAAGGAAGTTAACATATCACTATTTGGACCATGGAAATATGTTAACTTCCTCCTTCACCTGGCATTCTTTATGAGGAAGGTAATGTACCAACTATTACCAACTATTATTATATACTTTTTTAGATCAGAAGTGGGAACATTGGTGACAGGTACTTGCCACTCTTGTTTGTTCAAAATTCCCAGTACACAAAATTAATAATTAGAGATAAAACCATTTCTTTTCTTTTTGTTGTGATAAAAGACAATAAAGACTAGAATAGCCAAGACTAGAAGACAAGAGACTACAGATAAAATGATGGGGAAGATTTGTCATTTTGGAGTTTAAGAAGAGCAATCATTTCACATTGATTTTATAAATAATGTTATTTTATGTTATGTGTTCAGTGTAACATAGTAGCACTTATTTATATCATAAAACTGACTTAAAACTGTTTCATTTGGGAGGAGGATATTAGCAATACACTTCTTAAAAAGCACTTTTTCTGTTTCTGATGCTCTCCTTGAGCTTTGCTTCTTGGCATTAGCTGTACTCTGGCACAGAAGAAAATTATCTTTTTAAAAAAATTATTTGTAATATTATTTTGATTGACAAATCATAATTATATACATTTATGGGGTACAATATGCTATTTTGATATATGTATGCAATGTAGAATAATTAAATCAAGTGAACATATCCATCACCTTACCTATCATTTTTTACAGTGAGACATTTGAAATTTACTCTCTTAGTTATAATACATTATTATTAATTATAGTACTTTGTTGTGAATTAGTCTCAAAACCTATTAATATTTCTCCTCCCAGTATGAATTTTGTACCCGTTAATCAACAACTCCCCATTCCCTTCCTCCCTCCCATCCCCTCAGCCTTTGGTAACCATCATTCTACTCTCTACTTCTATGAGATCAACCTTTTCAGATATAAGTGAGACAATGTAGTATTTGTCTTTCTGTGCCTGAATTAATTCACTTAGTACAATGTCTCCCATATTCATCCATGTTGTGAAAATGATGGGATTTCCCACTTTTTAAGGCTGAATGTGTATAACACATTTTCTTTATCCATTTATCCATTGATAAACCTTTACATGGATTCTATATCTTGGCCATCGTGACTAATGCTGCAATAAACACAGAAGTCCAGATATTCCTTCAAAATAATGATTTCAGTTCCATTGTATATATACCCAGAAATGGGATTATTTGATCACATGGTAGTTCTATTTTTAGCTTTTTGAGGAAACTCTATACTGTTTTCCATAATTGCTATATTAATTTATTTTCCTACCAACAATGTGTAAAAGTTCTCTTTTATCTGAACCCTGTCCAAAACTTGTTATTTTTTTTTCTTTTTGATAAAAGCCATTCTAGCTAGCGGATATGAGGTGATATCTCATTGTGGGTTTTTTTTACATTTCCTTGATGATTAGTGATACTGAGCATTTTTTAATCAACCTATTGGCTATTTTTACTCTACTTCTGAGAAACATCTGTTCAGGTCCTTTGTCCATTTTTTCATCGGGTTTATTTTCTTGCTATTGGGTTAAGTTCCTTATATATTTTGGATATTAACATCTTATCAGATGTATGGTTTACAAATATTTGCTCTCATTCTGTGGGTCATCTTTTCACTTTGTTAATTATTTTCTTTGCTATGAAAAAGCGTTTCAGTTTAGCGCAATGTCATTTGTTTATTTTTGCTGTAGTTGCCTGTGTTTTTGCGGTCATATCCAAAAAGCGATTTCCAAATCAATGTCATGGAGATTCTCCCCTATAATTTTTTTCTAGTATTTTTACTGTTTCAAGTTTCATATTTTAATGTTTAATATACTTAGGGGTTTTTTGTTAATTTTTTAATTTTAATTTTTTTTTATTTCCATAGGTTTTTGGAGAACTGGTAGTATTTAGTTACATGAGTAAGTTCTTCAGTGGTGATTTGTGAGATTTGGTGCACCTGTTACCCGAGCAGTATACACTGAACCTGTGTTTAATCTACTTTAAATTGACTTCTGTGTATGGTGTAAAATAAATGCCTACTTTAATTGTTCTGCATGTGAATATACAGTATTACCAACACCATTTAGTGAAAAGCTGTCCTTTCTTTATTGTGTATTCTTGATACCTTCTTCAAAAATCCATTGAGTACAAATGTATGGATTTATTTTTGGGTTTTCTAGCCTGTTCCATTAGTCAATATGTCTATACTTTATCCAGTACCATGTTATTTTGATTACAATCATTTCACAATATGCTTTGAAGACCTAGAGTGCAATGCCTTCAGGTTTGTTTTTCTTTTTTTCTTTTTCATTTTTTATTATTTTAGAGACAGGATCTGTCTCTATTGCACAGGCTGCAGTGCAGTGGCACGACACTCACTCACTGCAGCCTCAAACTCCTGGGCCCAAGTGATCCTTCTACCCCAGCCTCCCAAATAGCTGGGACTACAGGTGTACACCACCACACCTGACTAGTTTTATTTTGTATTTTTTAGAGATGCAGCCTTGCTATGTTTGTCCAGGCTGGTCTCAAACTCCTGGCCTCAAGCAATTCTCGGATCTTGTTCTTTCAAAGCATGAACATTACAGATGTGAACCACCACTCCTGGCCCAGCTTTGTTTTACTTGCTCAAGACTGATTTTGCTACTTGGAATCTTTGTGATTCCATACAAATTTAAGTATTTGTTTTCTATGTCTGTGATAAATGACATTGAAATTTTGATTCGGATTGATTGCGCTGAATCTGTAGATTGCTTTAGGTAGGAGAGACATTTTCACAATGTTAATTATTTCAATCCATGAACACATGATACCTTTCCATTTATTTGTGTTTTCTTCTATTTATTTTATCAGTGTTTTAATGTCTTCAATATACAGGTCTTCTACCTTTTGGCTTAAATTTGTGCCTAAGTATTTAAATTTTTTGGTTATTATCATAAATGGGATTGTTTTCTTAATTTTCTGTTTAGACAGTTTGCTATTAGTACAATTCAACTGACCTTTGAACTACTCAGGGATTAGGAGTGCCAACCTTCCATGCAGTCAACAATCCATGTAGGTAATCTACGCTTTTATTGAAAAAAATTCACATGTAAATGCCCCCTCACAGTTCAAACCCATGTTATTCAAGGGTCACCTTAAAAAAGTAAAAAGTAATAAATAGCATCCAAGAAATAGGGGATCCAACAAAAGGCAAAGGAAATTTGTACAATGGTGCTGAATGCTCCAGGAGGACAGACAACCAGTTCTGTGTTGGAGAGAAGGTTCCATAAAAAGGTCTCTAGGAATAAAAAAGAAATGATAAGCTAAAGAAATTTTTTTTTAAATCACTACTGATTTTTATATGTTGATTTTGTTTCATGCAACTTTATAGGATTCACTTACCAACTCCTACTATTTTTTGGTGGAGTCTTTAGGGTTTTTTTATAGACAAGATTATGTTGTGCACAGAGACTTTTTCACTTCTTCCTTTCTTATTAGGATGCTTTTTGTTTCTTACTGTTGCCAAATTCTCTGGCTAGTAATTCAAGTGGTATGTTGAAAAGAAATGGTAAAAGTAGGGGGCATTAAATTTTGTCAAATACTTTTTCTGCATGTATTGAAATGATCAAATAATTTTAGGCTTCATTTTGTTAATGTGATGTATTCACACTCATTAATTTGTGTATGTTAAAATATTCTTGCATTTCAGGGATAAACCCCACTTGATCATGGTGAATGAATTTCTTAATGTAGTCTTGAATTCCGCTTGCTATTATTTTATTGAGTATTTTCGCATGTATGGTTATTAGGGATAATGGCAATTTTCTTGCAGTGGCTCTCTAGCTTTTTTTTTTTTTTTTTAATCAGGGTAATGCTAGCCTTGTAAGATCAACTTGGAAATGTGAGAGGAAATTATTTTTTATTTTCTTCTTCCTCTTCGAAATAGTAACACTGAAACAGTTAAAAACATGAAACAACACCATAAATGGCACATTTCTACCTTGTGGAAATACTTTTAGTACATATTAAATAAAAACTTTCAAAGATAACCAAAAGCAGAGAGATCGTTGTAAAACATTCCAGGTACTCATCACCCAGTCTCAACAATTACTGACATTTTGCCAGACTTGTGTCATTGTTTAATAACCATTCCAGTTTTCCTTTGCGTGTGTACACTATTTTAAAGCAAATAATAAAAATTACGTTATATTACCCATAAATATTACTAAGCATTTTAACCCCATAAGAACTTTTAACATAACCACCACAATATTATTGCACTTCATACAGCTAACTAAATTTCTCATCAATATTGAAATTTCACCAGTTGCGACAAATGCTTTTTTTTTTCAAAATAACATCCAGCAAATATCCACACATTGCATGTGTAATTAGGCTTAAGTCTTTTTTAGTCTATAACAACCTTCCTTCCTTCTCTTTGCTTTTATTCCCTTCCATGCCATTGTTTTTTTGTTTGGTTTGGTTTTTCAAAATTTATATTATCTGTTCCATAAAATGTCCCATATTCTGATATTTGAATGACTGATTCCTCGTGGGTTTGTGTACTTGCACCCGTATGTTTCTTGTAAAGTGGTATTAGTTCAGATTTATGTTCAATTTGTGTAAGCAAGGACATTTCATGGATACTTTTTATTTTATTACATTATGGAGCATTTAATGTCTACTTATCCCACATTTAGAGATGCTAATTATAACCAGTGGGTGCAGGGGCTGTCAGACTGATCTATCCTTTACAAATCTTCCCCACACTCTTTCAACTAATGGTTTTAGTATCCATTAATGATAATTTATTATGTAACTAAGAATTGCAAAATAGAATATCATTCCCGTCATTCTTTTACATTTATTAGCCATATTATTTTTAATAAGGAAGCATTATTCTACATCAAGTATTCTGTGAGACTAAAATATAACATGTACAATGAGTGAGTTTGCTACGGCTGCCATAACAAATTACCACACACTTGGTGACTTAACAGATTTTTTTTTTTTTTTAAGTTCTGGAGGCTCAAGTCCAAGACAAGATGTCGGCAGGATTGGGTTATTCAAAGGCCTCTTGCCTTGGCTATAGATGGTCATCTTCCCACTGTGTCTTTACATGGCTGTTCCTCTGGTGTCTCTCTTTTCTTATCAGGACATCAGTTATATTGGATAAGATCCCATCTTTATGACTTCTTTTATCTTAATTATCTCTTTAAAGGCCCTATATCAATATAACAGTTACATTCTGAGTTAGTGAGGGTTAAAAATTCAACATAAATTTTAGAGAAATACAAAGCAATCCAAAATTTATGGAAAAGGCAGAATAAATGTTTTCTTTTATCCTTTTAATTAATCACTTTCAAAATAATAACATTGCCTAGAAACACTCACTAATAACCAGTGCCAGTTCATCATTTTTGTGTCAATAAAAGAAATGATTTTTTTATGTATATATGGTGGGTTAAAATTTATTATAGTAATTATTAATCTTTACGTTGTCATAGTTATTTCATTTTAGGCTAGCAGGAATAAAGTCAAATGTAGCATTTCTTTTCTTTGTAACTTGACTTTTCTTTGCACATTTTTGCATAGGGTATTTATATTTTACTTCTTAACTTATAGACTACCAATAAGAAATATTACAGTTTTATCTATGGATAATATAAAAATACACATTCTGGTTTGCCAAATATTTTTATTTTCATTTTCTATGCAAATGTCTCTTTATATTCTATATTGTCAAATGTATCCATCTGTATTAGTCCATTTTCACACTGCTATGAAGACATACTTGAGACTGGGTAATTTATAAGGAAAAGAAAAGAGGTTTAATTAACTCACACTTCCACTCACAGGGGAGGCCAAAGGAAATTTCAAATCATGAGGGGAAGAAGTCACGTCCTACATGGTGGCAGGCAAGAGAGAGCAAGAGCAGGGAAAACTGCCTTATACAACCATCAGATCCCATGAGAACGCACTCACTATCACTCACTATCACAAGTACAACATGGGGGAAACCACCCCCATGATCCAATCACCTCCCACCTGGTTCCTCCCTTGACATGTGGGGATTACGGGGATTACAATTTGAGATGAGAATTGGGTGGGGACATAGCCAAACCATATCATTCTACCCCGGCCCCTCCCAAATCTCACATCCTCACATTTGAAAACACAATCATACCTTCCCAACAGTCCCCCAAAGTCTTAACTCATTTCAGCATTAATCCAAAAGTCCACAGTCCAAAGTCTCATCTGAGACAAGCCAAGTGCCTTCTGCCTATGAGCTGATAAAATAAAAAACAAATTAGTTCCTTCCAAGATACAATAGGGGTACAGCATTGGGTTAATACACCCATTCCAAATAGGAAAAATTGGCCAAAACCAAGGGGCTACAGGCCCCATGCAAGTCCAAAATCCATGGGGACAGTTACTAAATCTTAAAGCTCCAAAATGATCTCCTTTGACTCCATGTCTCACATCCAGGGCATGCTGATGCAGGGGTAGGCTCCCACGACTTTGGGCAGCTCCTTCATATGCTGGTTTTATGTGTCTATGGCTTTTCCAGGTGCATGGTGCAAGCTGTTGGTAGATCTACCATTTGGGGGTCTGGAGGATGGTGGGCCTCTTCTCACAGCTCCACTAGGCAGTACCCCAGTGGAGACTCTGTGTGGGGGCTCCAACCCCACATTTCCCTTCCACACTGCCCTAGCAGAGGTTCACAATGATGGCGCTGCATCTGTAGCAGATTTCTGCCTGGATATCCAGGCATTTCCATGCATCCTCTGAAATCTAGGCAGAGGTTCCCAAACTTCAATTATTGACTTCTGTGCACCCATAAGGCCAACACCACATAGAAGCCACCAAGGCTTGGGGTTTGCACCTTCTAAAGCAATGGCCCGAGCTGTACCTCGGCCCCTTTTAGCTATAGCTGGAGCTGAAGTAGCTGGGACAGAGGACACCAGGTCTCAAGGATGCACAGAACAGGAGGGCCATAGGCCTTGTCCATGAGACCATTTTTTCCTTATAGGCCTCTAGACCTGTGATGGAAGGGGCTGCCACCAAATTTCTGACATGCCCTGGAGACCTTTTCCCCATTTTCATGGTGATTAACATTCAGCTCCCTGTTCCTTATGCAAATTTTTGCAGCCTGCTTGAATTTTTCCTCAGAAAATGGGTTTTTCTTTTCTATCGCATTGTCAGGCTGCAAATTTTCCAAACTTTTATGCTCTACTTCCCTTTTAAATGTAAATTCAAATTTCAGATCACCACTCTCAAGTTCAAATGTCCACAGATCTCTAGGGCAGGGGCAAAATAATGCCGGTCTCTTTGGTAAAGCATAGCAAGAGTCATCTTTGCTGCAGTTTCCAACAAGTTCCTCTTCACCATCTGAGACCACCTCAGCCTGGACTTCATTGTCCTCATCGTTGTCAGCATTTTAGTCGAAACCATTCAACAAGTCTCTAGGAAGTTCCACACTTTCCCACATCTTCCTGTCTGCCTCTGGGCCCTCCAAACTGTTCCAACCTCTGCTTGTTACCCAGTTCCAAAGTTGCTTCCACATTTTCAAGTATCTTTATAGCAATACCCCACTCTCCATTGTACCAACTTACTACGTTAGTTCATTTTCACATTGCTATAAATCTGATACTGGGTAATTTATAAAGAAAAGAGGCTTAATTGACTCACAGTTCCACATGGCTGGGGAAGCCAAAGGAAACTTACAATCATGGCAAAAGGGGAAGAAGTCACGTCTTACATGCTGGCATGCAAGAGAGAGCCAGAGCCTTATGAAACCATTAGATCTCTTGAGAACTCACTCACTATCATGAGAACAGCTTGGGGAAACCACCCCCCATGATCCAATCACCTCCCACCTATTCCCTCCCTCAACACATGGGGATTAAAACTGGAGATGAGATTTGAATGGGGACACAGAGCCAAACCATATCACCATCTTTTCTTTAATTGCTTCAAATAAATTAAAAGTTATGGTTAGGAAATACTCTCTACCCCAGGTTGTAAAAAATTTCAATTTAATTATTATTTTAATACTTATATATTTAATTTCAAAACTCTGACCCATTTTGAATTTATCTTGACAGATTTGGTGAGGATTATACACAATTTTCTCTTTTCTATATGATGAATTATTGCTTCAAACATTATTAATTAGTAAAGGCTCAATCATATCACTTAATAATAGCACCAATTAAATACTAACACCTGGAAGTCTGGAGGTGGCTGAGACCTATTCTATCTGATGTGATATATTTTGCTGTGAATCTGAAAACTATATATATATATATATACATATATACATATATATATATACATATATACATATATATATACATATATACATATATATATATATATACATATATACATATATATATATATACACATATATACATATATATATATATACACATATATACATATATATATATATATATTATTTGTCTTATATTTAGGATATAGAGGCCTGGAAACTGAGAGATGGATTTAAAAGTACTTCCTCTCAACTGTACTTCAAACGGCCCTTCAGATTCATTTTTCTCCTGTTTAATAATGTCAGCTCTGTTAGTTTAGAGATCTACTTCCCAACAGAATGTTTCCACCCAGGGACACAGTTGTTGCATTTAGTTGTAAGTCAGGATTGTCATCCTAGTTTTTGTACTTTCTGAGTCTCTGAGCCAATAGAGAAGTTACTGTACTGGCTTGAGTGATCAGCTTTTATTATCAAGAAGAATGTGAGGTGGGGAGGGGGCAGGAGCAGTAGCGCAAGCCTAAAATCCCAGCAAAAGATCGCTGGAGGCCAGGGGTTCGAGACCAGCCTGGATGACATAGTGAGACCTCATTTCTCCAAAAAAAAAAAAAAAAAAATTAATTAGGCATGATGATGCACACTTGGAAGGCTGAGGTGGAAGAATCACTTGAGTCCCAGATGTTGAGGCTGTAGTGAACTGTGATTGCTCCCCTACACTCCAGCTTGGGTGACAGAACAAAGCAGAAAGAAAAGAAAAGAAAAGGAAAAGAAAAGAGGAGAAGAGAAGAGAGAAAAGGAAAGAAAATAAAAGGAAAAAAGAAAAGAAAAGAAAAAGAAAGAGGGGGCTCCTGTTACATATAACAGGGCAAAGGAGGAGAGTGGATGGAGTCTAGAAAATTGTTTAGATTACCATTTGGTACTTTATGTCCAGGGGTAAAAGTTAGTGGAAGACTATGTCAACGCAATACAAACAGGAGTACTAAAGCTCATCATGTGTCAAAATAAGGGTTTTGAGTCACCCTGGCAAGCACAGATCCTTCAGTAGGTGTTTTGACTGAGAACAATGGAAAATATAACAGCTACTGGTTGCGGGAAGTCATAAGTAACAACGATGATAAGATTAGAAGAACTACTGAAATGTCCAAATCTGAGGCACTATTCAAGAGTCATTCATATTGGATTCTATGTAAAGCCACACACTCACAGCACAAAACTAGTGCTAGAACAAATATGAAATGTAACCCCAAAAGTTATTCAGTGCAGTCTCCTGAGCTATGATTTCATAACTAACAAGGACTGTGAAAATGATACAAATTTTCTTTGTTCTATAGTCTGTCTATGCCACGATGGTGGTCATGAAAATCAAATTTATCAGCTCCCAATTTATCAGCTAAATTGACAGGATGTCAATTTAGGTTTGTACCTGAGCCACAGGATTAGTGATCATCACCAAAAGATGAAAGAACTCTTTCGTAGGGGAGAAAGAGAACCCATCCCTGTTTATGGGTAAGAGGGTTGCATTATATCAGGAATATACTACTGTTGCAATTCCCGCTGCTTTATTAGGTTTCTTTGTGGAGTTTCCTAGTGGGAGAATTAGGAAAGATATCATCAAAAGGTTCCTTCTGAAAACATTCCAGTTCCCTTTAAGTATGCCTTTGGTGTTGTGGGTTCTAGAATGCTAATCTTTGTCTCTCCATACATAGCCTGGGTCCTGGATAGGATTTAGATTCCACAAATACTCTCATAGTGCCATTTGGCTGTAGAAAAGAACTAAGTGTGAAGAAAAGCAGGATGTAAAACATTTATTTGCTGGCATGTATAGAAATATAACTGGTGTCATTCTGCTGTCAGCATGTCAGAAGATTTTAGACTTTTCTGCAGTGGTTATGGAAGCTTTAACCATGTTACAGGGGCAGACTGATACTGGAGTTTGAAAGCTACTCTTGGAGACATGGGCTGCCTACTATTTTGGCCTTCCAACAATTTTATAAGAAACTCAATAGATGACGATAAATACCTTCAAGCTTAAAATTGCGATTATGATTTCTGCTGTGCGCAATGAAACTCTGAGTGAAACAGGTAACATATTCTGCTTATCAGATTTACACCACCTTTGCTAAAACAAATTTCTTGCAAAGATATGATACCAAGTTCTGTAATTAAACAAGGAAAGAGAAAAACTATCAAATTATAATTTTAAAAAAGAATTAAATAGCTATTCTTAACATCTCTAGTAGAGAACTGCAATATGTAATTGATTTCAGAAAATATAGTTTAAATGAAAGCAAATGATTTTTTATGATTCTCTACTTCGTACACAATGCAAAGTATCAGGATTCTACCATGTTGGTTACGTTTCTGTTTTTCCTGTTTTAAATTCAAGAATCATAGAAGAAAACAAAATCTTAAAGGTCATTCAAATAAAATAGTCCAGAGAATATTTCTAGATCTATACTTTATCATTATAAACTTTTAGAGTAAAAAAAGTTTAAAAAGAGACAATTATTTTATTAATATGATGAAAAAGTGAGACTTAACATACAAAACTTTAGTATTACAGTTCTTACTTTGTGATTGTACTGAATTCATATATATGTATACATATATATATGCTATTTTGTTTACCTTTAATGTGAGTTGATTAATAATAAAGACTTTTCCCTTTAAGTGTTGTGAAGAATAATTAACAAAAAGGACAATTCTGAAGATTAATGATGTGACCTAGGTACCTAGCTAAACAAGTTATGTAAACATTGCATAGAAGGGAGGCATATAAATCTATCATACATATTTTATACTGGACAACACAATCATCTGGGAGGATGCAAAGATTTATTGCCCAAGTGCTGTTGTTGTATGTAGTTCTCTGTCTTTTTCACATCTCAGTAGTTTTGTCTGAAATGTTGTCTTAGTCATACTTTCTCATACTTTATCATTAACAAATGTCTAAGCTATGACTTAAGTCATCTAAATTAGCCATTTATCACATTATTCACTAATATTGTGGGCAATTTTTTATTACTTTGAAATCTATGGTAATAAAAATCTATACAATGATTTTAAGCCCTAAGTATTTCACTTATAGTCTTTCAATAGTCTACTCAATTAGCTTGTTTAAATATTATTCTTGGTATTTTAGTGGTGTCAGAATTGACAAATAAATTGTAAACATTGATGCTCCTGATAAAATGGTACTTTACCATGCCTTATGATTTCACTTTCTATAAATGCTTCAAGAAAAATGTGCTAAGTACTATCGCAAAAAACTCTTTTGTCACTTTTTTTGATGCATGATTAGAGAGGGAAAGATAAGTATAAGAAGGTTTTCTAGATCTGAATCATGGATGGGTAAATTGGAAAACATCACTTCATATGTCATGTGAGGAATGACTCAACCAGAGCTCAGTAATTTATTGGGTTACTCTATCCCAAATAGGACTAGACCTTGTGGAACAAAGATGAAAAAAAAGATAATTCCTAATTTCAAGGATTTATGATCTGAAACTCATATATCCAGGTCTTACAAAAGAATAAGTAGTCCAGTATTATAAGAGATGCAGAGAATTACACACTTGAGTATGATTTTATTTTTCTGTGATGTAGAGGAAATCACAGACTTCAGATAAACTTTAAATGATCTTGAATAATGAATAGGTTTTTGGAACAAAGAAGACACCTCAGGTAGAAGAATCATGAGCATGAACAAAAGAAATTATCTAGAAAACAATTTGGTCATAAGTGTCTAATATAGTAGTAACCTGAATAATGAATGTGGCTATTTACTCATTATAAAATCAAATGTGTGGTTTATGTTTTTTCTGAATTAAACACAAAAATTCAAAAGTTACAAAAAGCTTGCCATGAAATGCAAACTTCTTTCTCTCGTATTCCAGGTCAGAGAACAAATCACAAGGCTTTTATATTGCTTTTCACATTGTTCTATGTATATACAAGTATATACATTATTCCTCTTTTTTTTTTTTTTTGAGACGGAGTCTCGCTCTGTAGCCCAGGCTGGAGTGCAGTGGCGCGATCCCGGCTCACTGCAAGCTCCGCCTCCAGGGTTCACGCCATTCTCCTGCCTCAGCCTCCTGAGTAGCTGGGACTACAGGCGCCCGCCACCATGCCCGGCTAGTTTTTTTTTTTTTTTGTATTTTTTTAATAGAGACGAGGTTTCACCTTGTTAGCCAGGATGGTCTCCAACTCCTGACCTCGTGATCCTTCCATCTTGGCCTCCCAAAGTGCTGGGATTACGGGCGTGAGCCACCGCGCCCGGCCTCCTCTTTTAATTTTTACACAAATAGTAGCAAAAGACATATTATTCTCTATTTTTATTTTAACACAATACCTTTCTGAGATTCTCCTCATCATTTGTATTCTTCTTAAATCTGTGGAAATGAAAGTTGAATTGACTAGTTTCAGCAAAATAATAGATTACAGTCTGATTACAAGAATCAGTAGAATGCATTGTTGGCCAGAAACTGGAAGCATGATGTATAGACTACTGTCAAATACTGGCGGTAAAAGGAAAAGGCAAAATGAAATATTTGCATAATGAGCTATTTTAGAAGATAGCAAACTATAGTGGAACAAAATAACTTTGGTGGTACAAAGGTTTCTATTAAATTTCAAAATCCTATATTTATCAAGTCTAAAACTTTGGGAAAATTCTCTTCAGTTACTACATTTGTATAATGAAGGAAAATAATAACTAATTCACAGGATCCTTGTAACGTTTAAATGAACCTTTAGTTCCTGGCCCATAATACTTATTTTTATGGCATTTTATAATTATTTAGTAATTATCCATAATTTAATAACAAAAGCCTACAGTCATCAATGTTACTAATGTCTCTTAATTATATATGCACTATAACTGTATTTAGATTTTATTATTGTTTTGCATACTTACTAATTTAATGTTTGAGTTCTATGAAGTAGAATTACAGTGATCAGTAGTTTCTTTAGGATAATTCTAGCTGCTGAAACAAGGAAACCCCAAAATAACAGTGGCATCACATAATAGTTTGTCACTTATTACATTGCCTAATGCAGGTGTTCTCAGTTAGTGTAGATCTCTCCCATGTAGTGACTCTGAAACTTAGTTTTCTAACATCTTTTTTGACTCTCCAGTCCTCCAGGACTTTGAAGTCCTCTGCATCCAGGCAGTGGAACGGAAGTGTGGAGAAGATTCATCATCTGCTTCTTAAACGCCCTAGTCAGAAAGGGATACTCATAATTTCTGTTCATATTTTATAGGGCTACAAATAGATGTGAGAAGAGCAAGAAAACATAGCCCTGGCAAGGTAGTTGCCTTCTGATGACAACTCTGCACTCTGGAGGTAGACAAATTTTGGTCAACAGCTGGCAGTTTTAGCAATATTAGTCCAGTACTCACCTTCACAAATGAGGAAACTTAAGACTCGGCAATTGTTGATCTAACAGATACTTACTGTTTTTTATTGTGTTTTCTTGATCAAACGGTATTTTGAAACACAATGGGTAGGACTAAAATGTGGACCATTCGAAAGGAGGAAATGTTAGATTATTATTCTAGGCAAATAATGTTGCCAATATATTTGCACAATTATAGGACATAGACTTTCATTTTCCTCTTTAAAATAAGTATGTAGTATTAAAGAATTAACATAAAATATGGCATTATTAAGAAGATCTATGATTTTGGTGCCTGGTCCTTATTTAGGAGTTCAGCACCTTGGTTACATACATCATGATAATGAAAAAGCTTTATTCTGTTTTATGCTGTCTGCAGAAAAAAAAAGAAGAAAAAGAGGAACTGTCTGTGCAGTATGAGCCACAGTATAAATGTGCAGAATATGATGTAAGTGGAGGATGATAAAAATTTTGAAAGCAGTATTTGTAAAACTTGTTCCAAACTTCCTCATTAATTAGCACAAATATTTTTCTAAGTATACATTGGAAGGCCTTTGCACCTAACTCAATTATTGAAGTAGTAGGAAAATTATGCTCTACCGTGTATAAAATAAGCTATTCAAAGAAGACACTACAAAGATATTTAAAGAAGCTACTATAATATAGAAAAACACTTCATGCAGATGTATCAATTATTAGTATCTCATCACTATATGGTGTTCTTAACTAAGTTGAAATTGTTTTCAAATACTGGTTGAATAAGTGAAGAAGGAAAATTGTATTGTGTTAACAGAAATGTGTGTTCATTCACCCACCCACTGAACACCTATTACGTGCCAGACACTGTTCTGGATACTAGGGATCCAGCAGGGAATAAAACACATGAGTTTCCCACTTGCTTATTTTTCCCTTACTTTACAAACCTGCAACTCTTTAAACAACAAACTGAAAAACACCACATAAAATTAGGCAGCTATCTTTGAAGAGTGAATTTGCTTGGATTGCCTACTTTGAGCATCATAAGTTTGATAAGGTATGAAGCAAAAATACAGATGTACAACATTAATTAAAATAACCAGCAATTCCACCAGAGGATTCCAAAAGGGATTTAAAGACTCACGCTGCCAGAACAGAGATGGAGCCAGAAAAGGGTGATGAAGCAGATTTACAAGATAGGCTCAGAAAATTTGCTTGGACATGCAGAACCATGCTTCCAAGTACTAATGTTACCAGTGCGAATCTGCAGCGAAAGTGATCCTTGCCTCCTTGGAGGAAAGAATTTGGCTGAGGGGCAGAAGTATGTTTAAGGCAGAGGGAGAGACTGAGGCAAGTTTTAGAGCAAAAGTGAGAGTTTATTAAAAAGTTTTAGAGCCGGAGTGAAAGGAAGCAAAGCACACTCGGAAGAGGGTCAAGTGGGTTCCTCGAGAGATCCAAGTGCCCCGTCCAACTTTTGACTTGGGATTTTAATGCATTGGCTTGGTTCCAGGATTTGAGTTTCTCCTTCCTTGATTTCTCCCTTGCGGCAGGCTGTCCACATGCACAATGGCCTGCCAGCACTTGGGAAGGGGTGCATACACAGTGTGTTTACAGAAGTTGTGCGCATGCTCACTTGAGGTGTTTTTCCCCTCATTAGACAAAAATTTCCAGAGGAAGGTTATATACCGGTTAAACTTTGCCATGTTGTCTCTTCGGGCATGCTTGAGCCCACTAGCCCAACCCCTGAGATCTTAATCGGAAAGCTGCCGCTCCTCCACAGCTCCAGGAGTTTCCTATTTATTGGGAGACGGTCGTTCCCTAGTACCAGCTGTGACCGATTATAATTTCAGAGACACAGTTTAACAACCACTTGACTATTACCTGAAGTTCTCTGGGGTTGGGAGAGGCTCTCCTGCCTGGCTCATGTCTGCCTAACTACCTACTCTAACATTATGACTTGGAGAAATACTTATTGGGGACTTTTTAAAAACTACAGAATATCATAAGACTTTTGGCTATGAGGATTTACCAGTTGCAGAATACAGAATTTTAAAATAATTTGTCTTTGAAGATATTACCTTCCTTCTGATATATTGCAAGTAAGGTATTGAGAAGTTAATAGAGTTTGGTGCCAGGTTACTGATGGAGAATTTGAAGATATGTGTTTACATTTCTATAAGGTATATTTGACTGTTTGAGTCACATATATCTTGGTCATAATTCACAATTATTAGGAAATTTGAAAATAATTTTTCTAACAAAAGCAAATTTGAGAAAGTCCATTTTTAAAGTTGCTAAAATAAGGGGCTCAGTATATTTTTAGTAATTGGAAGACTGGTTGATTGAGAAATACAAATTTTTCAGTAAAAATGTATTTTCTTTCCAAATAAAATAAAAATTTATGAAATATAATTTCTAAAAATTTGAGGATTAAGTATAAAACTTCTAACTGGGTATTGGCTTATAATTAATAAATGTAATTGAAATATGTTTTATGAGTTAAAAGCTTATAAATCTTTTTAGTCATATATTATGCTATTGCTTATACATTGTATTGCTTACTAGTAAACTATAAGTTTATGTACCTATGTGGACAACAAACACAAATTATGTTAGGTTATACAATGATATTTTATACATGTATATTGAAAAATACCCATTTGTTTGATTTCTTGGTCCATTTTAAAAAGAACTTCAAAATTTACATTTTGGTTTCTATTTTCCCCATCAACATCAGCATTCTGCATTACTTGAAAACATTACTATTAAACAAAAAAGAAAATATTATGAAAGGAATACCTGTGGCAATTTAGTTGGTAATTTGTTCTCTTTCTATGTAAACTGTGGCCCACAAATTGGCAGCATCAGTATCACCTGGAAGCATATTAAATCAGAAGCTGCATTTAACAAGATCCCCAGGTGATTGTATGACCATCAACATTTGAGAGGCCCCCGTCTGGTGTATGCAACAACTTTTTTTCTGCTTTTTCTTTGCTAGCAAACCCGTACTTTGTTCACATTTTGGGTGGTCATGTTAATTATGAGCCCTTCCCAGCCCCAGGGGACAAAGGTTGATAAGACTAACCCAAGCATGATAATTTAATTTCCCATTCCTGTGACTGTTTAAGCAGGGGCATGTGTCGCAACCCTAAATAAAACACCATAGGGAATATTTTGAGGACAGAATAACATGTTGTTACTCTGAAAAAGGTACACCAAACAAACAAGAGCATGGATCTTCTTTTGCTCTGGATATTTTTCTTTTGCAAGTAATATCTAACATGGCACAGCCTTCTTCGAACTATGAAGAGAAGGCAAGGGGAAAGCAGAGAAACTGATCTAGGGTCTTTAAGGCCGAGCTACAGTTCTTTCATTTGTTCCACGAGTCCCTCTGCTGCAAGCGTTCTTGTTAACGATATAATGAACCCTTTCTTGTTGACCTCTTTCAGTTGCCTGTCTGTTACTTATCCTAACACAGATATCAATTTATAATTATCACTGGGATCAAATAGCTAGATTAGCCACTTTATTTGCCTTTAAATCACCACCTTCTTAATCCACAGATGGGATAATTTGTATAGATTTGTGTTAGTGAGCTACAGATGGATGATGAGATGTTCCCAAAAGAATGGCAGCCTGTACAGCAAATTTAATTGTTGGACTATGATTGAAATAAAGGTATACTCAAATTTCCCTATGTGGATTTTCATTCTATTTAAAGATTAAATGTTTGGTTTTCTATATTCTGTCAGTTTGGAAGAAACAATAAAACAGTAACCAAATTTGGATATTAGTTTTGATTGAATACATGTTTACAGGTTTTAGTGACTTCCTTAAATAGCTTATAACAATAATGCTTGCATTTGACTTCTTATAAAAATCATTCTGGGGAGCTCAATTTAAGAGCAAAATTAATGCTTACATTCTACTTATATTGTGCATTGATAAATAAGCTTTTTCATTAGATATGTGTTTTCATTGATATATATTTTAATTACATATAAGTTTTCATTAGATGTATGATCATTAGATACATAGAATTTAAATTTTACTGGACAGTATTGATCTAATATATTGTACAACGCATTTAAGAGATATACTTTATTTGGAAAATATTCATGAATTTTTAGCTCACTAAGGTCATTGCATTTTCACATTAGAGTTTATATGTGCATCTTAATTGTTTGGTTAAAATAATTATTATTTATAAAAGTATGGTCCTGGCATGGTGGCTCACGCCTGTAATGCCAGCACTTTGGGAGGCTGAGGTTGGCAGATCACCTGAGTTTGATAGTTTGAGACCAGCCTGACCAACACAGAGAAACCCTGTCTCTACTAAAAATACAAAAATTACCCAGGCATGGTGGTACATGCCTGTAATCCCAGCTACTCAGGAGGCTGAGGCAGGAAAATCATTTGAACCCGGGAGGCGAAGGTTGCAGTGAGCCAAGATGGCACCATTGCACTCTAGCCTGGGCAACAAGAGTGAAACTCCGTCTCAAATATAAAAAAATAAAAAAGTATGACAGATGGTATTTTTCCAGAGTTTGCCACAGGATTCTTTCTGGCCTCAGTGTGTTAGATGAGTTTTCAGTAATATGTTTATTATGAATTGATGTTATAATAGCCATATATGTATGTATATATTAAACATATATTTCTCCTAAAATTATTTTAGCTTACAATCTTGTCTATAGTCATGATTCTCTATCCAGGTTACATATTCAAATTACTTAGGTTATTTTACAAAGCACTAATGTTCTTCCCAAGCCAATTAAATTAGAATCTCAGGGGAATGGACCTGGGCATTGGTATTTTTCAAAAGTCTCTGTTCCATTTAAATAGGCAACCATTTTAGAAGCATTGTAAACCATCTTTTAGGATAACAGATCTAAAGGATGCAATAAAATAGATCTGACTGACTTAGTTCATTATTAGCCAGTTATTTGCTTCTCCCTGCACCCAGCATATCAGTGGCTTGATTTTTTATAGACATAATCTGAGACTGTTTTTATTCATAAAATATATTTTTGTAATGCATTTTAAAGATTATATGAAGCAGCATTAAGATCATTAACATTAGAGATTAAAACAAGTTATTGACCTCTCAATTATTAGTGTCCTATTACCATAAAATGCATGTTTTTAAAATAAAAGTTGTTAAATTTTGATTTAAAACTAGTGATTTCAAATTAAATTAGAAACTGACTCCACATTATTAATGTTTACTGTATTATAGGGAACAAATTCAATTTAGTAAAAAATGCAGTTACAGTATATTGATACTTAATTTTTATAAACATCTCAAATTTTATTTGGGAGTCTATGCTACTTGAATTGCCTCTATAATTGACCATCATATTAATGCTAACATCTCACATAAGAAATAAAAATAGATAAATACCATTGTATTTGTCCATTCTCATACTGCTATTAAGGACATACCTGAGACTGGGTAATTTGTAAAGGAAAGAGGTTTAATTGACTCACAGTTCTGCATAGCTAGGGAGGCCTCAGGAAACTTATAATCATGGCGGAAGGGAAAGCAAACACATCCTTCTTCACGTGGTGGCAGGAGAGAGAAGTGCAGAGTAAAGTGGAGAAATACCCCTTATCAAACCATCAGCTCTCATGAGAACTCACCCACCCTCACAACAGCATGGGGGGACTGTCCCCATGATCTAATCACCTCCCGTGGTGTCTCTCCCATAAAACATGGGAATTACAATTCAAGATGAGATTCGGGTGAGGACACAGAGCCAGATCATATCAAGCATATAATTCTGTGGGCATTTAAATTTAAATTAACTAAAATAAAGTTTAAAACATAGTTCCTTAGTTGCATTAGCCACATTCAGGAGTTCAATAGCCACAGATGGCTAGCAGCTACCTTTGGACACAACAGATATAAAAGGCCTTTAAGGCAGTACTTTTATTGGAGAGAGCTTAATAAATGTTTAGCACACTGGGCTATCATATTTTTACTTCAGCGTTTACATACAAATGATTTGTTTTAAATAATTACTATTTATAAAAGTGTGGCAGATGGTAATTTCCGAAATTTGCCACAGGATTATTTCTGGCCACAAATGCTGTTTTAGAACTTTGCCACTTCTCTTCATGAGATACAGTTTATTGTCTCTTCCTTGGAACCTCAGTGTGCTTGTGACTATTGAAATCAATAGACTACAAAAGAAGTGATGCTCTGATTCAGGAGGCCAGGTCATGAGGAGGACATGCCTTCGGTTTGACCCTCTCCTTTTTGGTATGTTTGCCCTGGGAACCAGCCACTTACTTTAAGAAGCCCAGAATACATGCAGTGGCCACATGTAGGTTTCAGTCAACAGCCAGCCAGAAAAGTGAGTGAGACGTCAGCTGATTCCAGTCCTCAGCATTCATGTCCTCTGATGGATAGATGTTTTATTCCACTACGTTTTGTGATTCCATAAATGAATTAAACGTACTTAAACCTTAAAACGAAATTGTATTCTATGCTTGTGTTTATCTAACATTTGGATAATAGTAAATTGGCTGGTCAATAGAGAGAAGCTGGGCTTAAAGTCAGACAAAATCAGATTTGAATTCTGGATTCTGTGATTCCTAGCCAAATTAAAAAAAAGGTAAATATTTCTCTTTCAAAGTTGTGATGAGATTACTGTTAAATATAAAACATCTAACCTAGTACCTGGCACATAGTCAATAACTAATAATTGGTGTGTTTGTTACTATAATGTTTTGGATGACCAGAAACACTATAGGAATAATAGTAATTATGAATATTTACTTGAGTGCTTATGTATCGTGTACTAAGTTTGATGTATGTGTTGTCTCAAGTAGTAACTAATTTATTTAATTCATTAAATCATTTTAGACACACTTAAATCATGTTGCAGAAACTCATCCTTTTTTATTACCAAAAACGGTACATATTTAATATATGTAATTTTTTGGTTGGAACATATACATCTTTGAAACCCTCACCACCATCCTGTCCTTCACCTGTAAAATGTCCTCCTATCTCTCTCCCTCCTTTTTGTGGTAAGAACACTTGACTTAAGATTTACCCTCTTAACACATTATTTAAAGTGTGGAATACAAGACTGATGACTATAAGAACTATGTTTCGCAGGAGGTCTCTAGAACTTATTCATCTTGCATAACTGAAACTTTATACCCATTGAACAAACCACTATTGTCTCTGCTTCTTTGAGTTTAACTATTTCATACCTGTTATATAAGTGAGATCAGGCAGTATTTGTCCTTGTATGCCTGGCCAATTTGACTAATGCCCTCCAGGTTCATCCATATTGTTGCATATGGCAGAATTCCCTTTTTCTAAGGCTGAATAATATCCCATTTTATTTATATATCACATTTTTAATCCATTCACCTGTTAATAGATATTTAGGTTGTTTTTATATCTTAGCTATTGTGCATAATACCACAGTGGACACAGAGTGCAGATATCTCTTTAAAAACCCGATTTCAATTCTTTTGGCTATATATCCAGTGGTGGGGATTGCTGGGTCATGTGGTGTTATATTTTTAATTTTCTGAGGAACCTCCATACTTTTTGTCCATAGGGGATGCACCATTTTATATTCCCATCAACAGTATAAAAGTATTCCAATTTCTCCACGTTTATCAACACTTTTTATATTTTGCCATTTTTTATAATAGTAATCCTAAGAGGTGCGAGGTAATATTACATTACAGTTTTGATTTGCATTTCCCTGATTAGTGATGTTACACATCTTTTATTATACCTGTTGGTCATTCGTATGTATTCTTTATAGAAATATCTATTCACATACTTTGCTCATTTTTTAAAAAGGTTATTTGTTTTTACTTACTATTGGGTTGTAGGAGTTCTTTTATATTTTGGATATTAACTCATTATCAGGTACTATTTACAAATATTTTCTCCCACTCAATAGGTTTCCTTTTCACTCTGTTGATTGTTTTCTTTGCTATGCAGAAACTTTTTATTTTGGTGTAGTCTCATTTGTCTAATTTTGCTTTTATTGCCCATGCTTTTGGTGTCATATCAAAAAAAAATCATGTTCTAAACCAATATCACAATTTTTTTCTATTTCTCTCCAAAATCTTTATAGTTTCATGTCTTATATTTAAGTCTTTAATCTATTTTGAGCTGATTTTTTGTGTATGGCAAAACACAAAGCACCAATATAGTTATTTTGCATGTGGATATTTAAATTTCTCAATGTCACTTGTTGAAGAAAGAGACTATGCTTTTCTCATTGTTTATTCCTGGAACTCACTGAAGATCAATTGACACTATAAGTGTAAGTTTGTTTTTGGGCTTTTTCTTGTTTCCATTGGTCTATGTGTCTGGTGTTCTTTATTTTGCCAGTAATATACTGTTTTATCTACTATAGTTTTGTAATATGTTTTGAAATCAGTGTGAGGCCTCCAGCTTTGTACTTTTTCTCAATATTGCTTTGTTTATCTAGGGTCTTTTGTGGTTCCATGTGAATTTCAGTATTGCTTATTTCTATTTCTGTAAAAATGCCACTGAGATTTTGATGTGAATAGCATTGAATCTATAAACGACTTTGATTAGTAAGGACATTTTAACATTAAGTCTTCCAAGCCATGAACACTGGATGACTTTCCATTTATTTGTATCTTCTTTAATATCTTTCATCAATTTCTTTTAGGTTTCAGTGTGCAAAAGACTCATACAATCAATCAATTTAATATAGAGACATGTCTTTCTTCCAATTAATGTGTCAGCTATTGTTAATAAAAATAAAAATTGTGAGAATACTCTTTAAATATAAGTGAAAGATCAAAATATAGAATACTAATAGGAAATCTCTAATTGCTGTATTTATCTTTTTAAACAGGCGAGGAATTCTAGTTTAAAGAGTAATTTTTAGTTTCTTTTGTAACATTCAAGGGTAATTATTACTAAATAATGGAATTTACATAATTTCAATGTGGTATAGCCAGTGCCTGCCTTATACACAAAGACAAGAACAAAAAGCATCACATAACCTGTAAATATTTAGGTTTAAAATATTAAACCCAAACAAAAAAGGTTGCTTGAGTTTCCACGTGCTATTTATATTGATATGAACTTTACTGATAAAGACCAAAATATTACACTAATGATTCATTATTCCCTGGTTTCGTGTGTAAAAGCACAGGCTATGAAAACTAATTGTATGTGCACACATGCATTTTCTAGGAAAAATATGTAACCATCTGGAGCAACTTTAGCAGCAGAAGCCAATATTTGTGCTGTTACTTTCATTATAGGCCTTTCAATGAAACTCTCTCCATACAAGCAGGCAGTCAAGAAAATAAATTAGTGGCCATTCAAGGACATGGCTCAAAGACTATTCTATTGGTGTGTGTGTGCAGCTTTTCTTAAAGCTGTGATAATTTTTTCAAAACGTGGTTTGTCCAAGAGCAACATCTATTCAGACCATAAAATGGAGAGAAAAAAACTCCATGGTTCATTTAAACCACCTTCTTAATGTCAGAGAATTTTTAGCTGAAGAAAGGCATTGCCTTTATTGCCAGCTTATGTTGAATGAATAATTCAGAATGAAAGCAGTTGCAGCATAATGATAAAATTACATAAATCAAAGAGTAGCTGCTCAAGCCAAATATCTGCAGAAAAAAAAAATAACAGTCCCTGCTCTTCTGTTTACTTAGATGGTTATTTTGTTTGTGCAGATGTTCCAAAAACTATCATTACATGAATTTCTTTGTGATATTTATAACCTACTTGAAATACTTGCTCTGAGAAATTTTACTTCTCTATTCAACATATCCTTAAGCCTGATTCCGTTCTCGTTGTCCAGAAGAATCCATACATTAAATGACAGGCAAAGTTCAAGGCAATTGCCCACTTGAGACCAGAGTGGAGAGTGAGAAGAAAGAAGGAAATTGCTAATTACCAGATGGCTATTTTGTCCTAGGCACTGTACCAGGTGTTTTACCATTTTATTTTCTTTTATTTCTCACAATAGCTTTCTGAATTATAATAATTATTCGTGCTTTCAGACAAAATTACCGTAATATCATGATTTATTGTTTAATGTTACACAACACAACTATATAGTATTGGAATTACATTTGAGTGGCCTGTTTCACCCAAACCTCCTGTTCTTTTGAATGTATAAGAAAGCAATCCAAACAACTGAAGTCATCATTAAAGCAAAAATGGCTTTAAAATAAAATGTTTTATAAAACCAGAAATTTAAAAGTTCTCAGTCCCAGATAAAAACAGGATGGCCAGTACTTGCATGATGTAAGTAAATGTTATTCCAAAAGTCTTAATTTTGGGAGGTACCTTTCAACAACATGATGTTTTTCCCTTGTTAAGGCAGAGTCATACTTTAATACAAGGATTTCTAGAGCTATTTGCAAGGAAATCTTAGCCTGGAGCTCACTGCTTGGAAATGGCCTCTCCTCTGATTAGATTCACGCTAAAATTCACCACATGTTAAATCGACTTAAGAATTAAAAGTCATATCTGCACGATTGCCTGAATAGCTTCTTGATTCAAATTTTTTTTAATAGTGAGTTCAGCAAAATCAGAAGGGCGACAAAAACCAATCATTTCAGCCAAAATGGTTTATTTCCTGGCTGCATGCAGTCACAAATAGATGAGAAGGCATCTCCATCAACATAAGGCTGCACGTTGTCACCGGCTATGTGCATTACCTATTTCCTTGCTGAGGAAGAAATCAATGCTGCCACTTTTTGCCCAGCATTGCTTGAAATATTCATAGAAATGTATTCTACAGGAAGCCTAATTTGATGCATAAATTTTTATATTCTAATTCCTTATATAAAAATTATTACAGTATTTCTAGATAAAATAATCCTTAGTAATACAAATATGTTTATTATATTAAAACTACTGGTTTTAAAAGTATACCAACTCCTATCCTGTGGTTTTCTCTTTATTAGTCTATAATAAGGCAAAGTACTACATAAAATTATCAAAACATTCAAGTATGGGGGAGCATTAGATTTTAATAGGGTCAATAGTCTACATTAATGTATTAAACAATAAATTCTCTTGGAAGTATTTCTTTTATGTATTCATTCAACTTTGGCTATTCTAAGTAAGGTGTATTTCTACCTTCGTAGCAAACAGAGCCTGTGACTGACCATTAAAATCTTTCAATTCTTCTCCTAATACTTTAATTTTTTGGACCTATAGTTATTATTTAAAAGTTCTATAACCTCATTTACATGCAAATATACACTTGGTTTGCTACGAGTTAAAATAAAAATACTTATTGGGCCTGGGAAATTATTTTTACATAATAAACATAATACTGACATGAGACATTTTCATTGATCCTGTATGGAGACTGTTGTTATACAGAGTAATATTTTAACATATAAAAGATATGTTATCAGTACATTAGGCATCTGGGTGTCAAAGAGAAAGCTAGAAAATAAGGTAATATTAAATTGTTATTTCCTATGTGATCTGGGTATAGCTAAAATAGAACCAGTCATAATCATTACTACTCCTTCAAAAAACCTCAACCAGTTATTGACTAGATAACTAATATTAAGTAGAAGATGGAAATAGTTTTCTGGAAAATAATACTTTTTTTGAAGAAAATTAGGGTACTAGTTTTCAGAAAGTGAGTGAACAATAAATAAAATGAGCAATAAAATAACCTATTAGTGCAATTTAAATTTTAAAATGAGTGAACAATAAATAACCTACTAGTCTAATATAAATTTTCAAATTTTCAACATCGATATTAGTTAGCCCTTTATTTGAAGTATATTTCATATCATATGAAATGTGGTGCATCAAAATAAAAGTTAAAGAGGACCATTATATAATTTGTTACTTTATACCTTTTTTTTCTTTTGGAAATTCATAGAAAATGAGGATTTGATACTCTAGAATTGAGATGCAGTTGCCATGACAACCGTGAGGCACAATACTGCATACCACTGTTGAAATGGTATTTGAATATCAGAAAGAATCTACTTCATTTTGTATTATTATTTTTCTCAGCTTAAATGATAATAGTATAATCTTGTATTTTGTTTTTAAGTAGGTGCATTTGTTATAATTTTAGCAAGGGAGGTTGATTTAAGAAAAAAATATGTAATGAGTGAATCATTTATAAGAAATTCCATGATTTTTCTAATATTTAGTATTTACATAAAGATGTCACAGTAAAAGGTATTTGCCTCATATAAAAGATGGCTTAAATTAAATATTTTAATTAGTATAATATTCAGTAATTTAAATTGTTTCATGACATTTACCCTAATGTAAATTACTTTCAATGCACATGTATCAGCCTGACCCTCCTTAAATCTTTATGGTAACATTTCCAACTCCGCTATGTTGTCTCTATTACTGTGTCCTCATAAGCAACCTATTTCCAAACTGAACATATTAGCTCTGCCTAAACCTCCCTCCTTGCATAGTCCCTGAATTCTGCTGCTGGCAACACTGTGTTACCAATTGCCCAGCCTCAAGCATTAGTCACCTTTGACTTTTTCTTCTCCTTGTCCTCATTTATATAAATGATAAACTAATCCTACTTAGTCTATCAGTAGAATATTCTGGTGATCTTTTAATGTAAACATTAGTGCAATATTCATTTAGTATTGTCAGAAGAAATATTAATTTTCTATTAGTAAATTTTTACCTATTTGTACATGAAATACAAGCATTTCCTGGAGTCAAAGATATTATCATGATCTAGGAATGAAGACATGGAGGAGTGGAAGAAGCCAGCCAAGGGCAAAACTGGAAGAATATCCATGTTGCAGTGCTTGGTATTATTCTGTAATTGTGAGCAAAACAAGATATGTTGTTTGGAAAGGAAATGATTTTTAAAAGTTATGTGGAGAATAGTTCTTATAGAAGAACAGGGAATGCCTTAAGAGGGAAAGATTTGTGGCAAAAAAATAAAATAAACACACACACATACATAAATATCCTACCATAGTTTAAGAAATAGACAATGCAGATGTGGACTAGGATATTGTCAGTGAGATTTTAATAGATTCGATGAATTGAAAACTTGTCTTGGTGTTTTAAAGCAAGGAGATATATCGACTGGTTAAAAAAGTGGAAAACATATGGTGTTTTGTAAGTATTTGGAAGAATAGTTAGGATTTCGATAGATAAATGGGAAAAATGGAAGGAGTCCTTGAAACAAAAAGAAAAAAACGTAAACAAAAGAATTGTATGAACAGTGTGGCGCTTGTTTATGGAAAATAATATTATTTTTAAAGTTGAGAACCCTAGAAAAATAAGGAAGCAAAAAGTAAAATTACGGTTAGTCTCTTTATAAAAATGCCAGATCATAAGGATACTTTTCATAAAAAATATTTGCTAACTATTAGACTTCTTTAAGATTCTGAATTATTTTCATACTAAACAATTCGGTTAAATGAATAACCAATAATATAATTTCAGTGGGCAATTTTGACAAATGAGTTAATCTATAATTTTACTAGCTATATGCATATAAAATCAGGATTGTGCAATAGAAGTTTGTATTTTATTGGATTACTTCAGAATCAACGTGGGATGTTGAATATATATGTTTATATCTGTGCACACTTGAAATTCCATTACATCAGTTAAAAATATACATATAAATACACAAAGTGAAATAGAACTAGAAAGGCAACCAAGATAGACAAGATTTCAACATTTTTTACAAGGTGAAGATGAAAAAGGAAAGGGAACAGAGAAAGCTGAAAAACTGACTGCAGAGGGAGAAGACAGGGAGAGGCAAAACTGTTCATAAAGCACAACTATAGAAAGGCTCAAGAACTGAAGTCACTGGCTGAAGGGGCAGGTGGAGGTGAAGCTTGATACTGAAAGGTGGATTGGTCAAATGTCTACAGTAAGAGTATTTAAACCATGAAGTCATATTCTCTATTGCATTTCTCTAGGTAATAACTCTTCCTCTACCTTACAAAAGAGAAACTGGATTAGAAAGCCTCTAGCACTGGGCCCACTAAGCACAGTAGAAACCATGAAGGACCCACTTCCAGAAAGCACAGGGGTCAGTGAGAAATCTTCCTACTGTAATAACAGCAACACCTAACCATCAAGTGTGTCTGGTCTGTAAACATACCACATAGAAAGGAGATGGATGATTCTACTCAGGAGAAGAAATATCACCTTGGCGAAATAATCTTTTTTTTTTTTTCCACATTTTGTAGTCTTCCAATGAAATGCCAGTTTCTCTGCCATCACATGAAACAACTTTCCCTAAGACTAGAACTTCTATCATTTTATCATTTCTAGAGGGATAACAGATGGAACAGTAGTTAATACTTAAATTTCATATTTATAGAACACCATAAATTCAAACTTCTAGCTTGCACCCCGGACCAATTATTTGTGAACTAGACTATTGAATCCAAAGCTTTTTTTCCCAGGGTTAAATATTTTGAGAAAATTCTTTAAAAGTTAATCCAGGACATGCTGGAAAGATCCTGGATAATCCTAGACTGTCCTTTTGCTTTCAAATAAACCAATAAGGTGAATATTATCCAGAATTAAACATCTATCACCTTTCAAGACCTCTCCTGAAATTTCATCTAGGTCACGTTAAAATGACTACGTTGTTTGTTCTTTCTACACCTGAAAACTAAAGAACTAACCATCTTTAGTTGAGTAGATTATTTCATATTATATCTAGCATCTCTATTCATGCACAGTCTCATAGAATAAGAATAAGCTAGTATTTCCATTAAAGCAAAATATATTTTCATGATATATTTTAGTATTGCCTGACAAGGCTAAATAGAATACTTAATGTTGAGTTCTTCAATGATATAAGCCTAGACATATACCCATTTTCAAGTAAAATACTCTATACATATAAACACCGTCATGTTTACAAGCAACCAAATACATAAGAGTTGCTATTCTTTGATCCCTTATTATGAACCTAGTGCTACTGAATTAATGCTCCTGTGAGGTCAGTACTATTTTTATATCCATTTTATGGACAGGAAAAGGCATAAACATGTTAAGGCAATTTCCCAGGTTATATCATTAGTAATTGTCAGAGCCAGGATTCCCACCTAAGTGGTCTTGCTCCAAAAGCACTATGCTATACTTCCTCTAATAATCATAATGTAAATTATAATCATAAATTTATCCTATCTTCAGACACATAATTTGTTTACAAAATTTGAGTTTGAAAAGATCCTCTCCACAGATGAGTTTTCCTGATCTCTGCTTACTTACCCAAAGCTGTGGAGGCAGGCTGCTGTGTTCTTAATCCACTCTCCTTTGTTTCTCAGCACAATTGCTCATTGTTCACCATTAATGTCAACCCTAGGCTCTATGCTTATTTCTACTTCACACAGCTGATGGCTTCCTACGGCTTTAGCCGGTGTTTCTCCAAGTCTGATTCCTAGACAGCCTGAGACACTACTACCTAGGGTGCTTGTTTAAAATGCAGATTCTTATCCCCAGACTAAATGTATTCTATCAGATACTTTGAGGTGTGGCATCCATTAATCTCTGTTTTGTCACAAAATCTTTAACGTGTGCGAGTTTATTTACACAAACAGCACATGTTATACTCATATTTCTGAATGCAGACATAAGAAACTGTAATAGTTGTTATTCCTCTTCGTGGAGCTAAACAATGAGAACAGTGTCTAGAGACACTAGAACTTGCTAGTCTAAAGACACCAGCTTTTTAAGCAAAACATTTTGTTTCGGAATGTCCTAAGTTTTTAACAAGCATCTAGATAATTCTTAAGCTCATGATTTTTGAAAACCAGTGTGTTATTCCAATATCCCACTAATGGTTTAGGATAATAAATATTACCTATTAATTGCCATAAGCTTCATAGTTACATCCAAACTAAATTCCTTTGTGAGGCTGTTACAATTCCCTTTCTTCCTCATTTGAACTTGTTCTCTCTGACTGCAGTGCTATATCACCAAATTTCCATGTGGCTTATTACCTCCCTCAGTTCAGATCTGCTCATCAAAAGTCACCTCAGCAGAGAACTTCCTTGACCAGTTTACAAAATAACTCCTCAAGTGTGGAGGGAAAATGTGCTGACCTAATTAAATTTGGAATAGTGTGGAATCTGTATGACTAAAAGCAAAAGGAATTATACATAAACACTGTACATTATTTGATAAAGTTCATTTTTCAAAGGAGTACATGTTAACAATTTTGAAACTACTATACATGTATACTTGAACTGAAAAAACAAGTAAATGAATAGCAGATGGTGGGAACCATGTTTCTCATCGATGAAAAGAGAGATTATAGATAAGCAAGGGAAGAAGTCTAGAATGACTCATACAACATTGGATTAGAGTTGCAGTCATCGAATTAAATATAAACATATGTTTAGCATAATATACATACAGGTGGACATATATAGTGAAAGTTATAGATATATGTGTATAGTAGCCTGTGCATACACACATGTATTAGGTTAGTATACACACATAGATTTCCAAACTCTCAAGGCTGGAAGAGTCTAGACACTGTGACACTGCAGTAGCAGCAAACTCACCCAGTGCTCAGATCTTGGTTTGCATTATCTTTACCTTCCCCAATAAAAGGTATCAGGGATCCTTAGAGAACTGACTAATTCAAGGGCTGGGACACGGAATATACAAGATGAGCCTGGAGCATCTTGTAGTGCCAGAAAGTAAGGAAGTGATTTTTAAAAATGATGAGGACATATCAAAGAGACATAGGAGAAAAGCAAATGATTTCCCAGTGGTCAAATCTGGAGTGGTTTGTAGAAGAAAATGAGTATTGGATTATAATCCAAAGTACAAAATAAATATCCATGACTCCATCCTGATATCAATGGATGATTGAATATATTTTTTAAGTGAAGGGGACTAGACAGATCTCCTGTGCAGAATTCCAAATAGTTGATGTAGATACTGCTTCCTTAGGGAGGTAGAGTACAACTTACAAGTGCTTGAGTATGAGCTGCATATAATGACTTTCTTCCAAAAAGCACAGTATGGAAAGAGAGAAGAAAATTGTTTACAAAGGAAAAACCTGACAAACAGTACTTCGGCCAGGTAAAAGACTTTCATCGACATGTTGATAGAATACAGTCAACTTTCATAAGGCATGTTGATAGAATATAGCCTTGATGTGATGTGATGACAATGGCATTTTACATTTGTGATCATCCCAAAAACCCATATCCTTAGTTTCTGAGTAAAACACAGTAAAACACAAGGCAAACCCAAATTGAGGGATATTCTACAAAACACCTGACCAGTACTGATCACCACTATCAAGGTTATTAAAAAAGAGGAAAACCTGAAAAACTGTCACAATTTAGAGGAGGTTAAGAGATATAACTAAATGTAACATGGTATCCTAGCTGGTGACCTAGAACAGAAAAAGGACATTAGGTAAAAACAAGGAAATCCTAACAAAGTTTGAACTTTAATATATATCATCATTGTTTCATTATTTTTTACAAATGTATCATATCAATAGAAGATATTATCAATACAGTAAACTACCTGTGAGTTAAAGAAGTATATATTTGCAAATTTTATGTAAAGTTAAAAGACTATTCTAAAATTTTAAAACAAAATAATCTCTCAACCACGGTATTAAATGCCACATAAACTTTTTTATTATAGTAAAATATATCTAACATAAAATATACCATTTTAACTATATTTAAGTGTATAATTCACATTCACATTGTTGTGCAACTGTCACTCCTATTAATCTTCAGAACTTCTTCTTCATTCCAAGTTGTAACTCCGAACTCATTAGCAAACAACTTGCCATCCATCCTAGACCCTGGTAACTACCATTCTGCTTTCTGCGTGTATGAGTTTGAGCACTCTGGGTACCTCATACAAGTGGAATCATACAATATTTGGTCTTTTGTGCATGGCTTATTTCATTCAGCAAAATATCTTTAAAGTTTATTCCTGTTGTAGCATGTATCCGAATTTTATTCCTTTATAAGGATAAATAATATTCCATTGTATACACCACATTCAGTCAGTGGACATTTGAGCTGTTTCCACCTTTTGGCTGCTGTGAGTACTGAACATTGGTGTAGAGATCTATTCAAGTCCCTGCTTTCAGGTCTTTTAACTATGTACACGGAAGTGGAATTGTTGAATCACATGTAAATTCTATGTTTAATAATTTGAGAACCGTCTATACTATTTCTTTAGTGGCTGCACCATTTTATATTACTACCAGCAATACACAAGGGTTCAAATTTCTCCATATCCTCACCAACACTGTTTCTGTTATATGAGGTTTTGTGTTTGTTTGTTTTTCTTTTTGTTTTTTATAATAGCTACCCTAATGTTTGTGAAGTGGTATCTCATTACGGTTTTAATTTGCATTTCCCTAGTGATTAGCCATGGTAAGCATTTTTTAAATGTACTTTTTGATTATTTGTATATCTTCTTTGAAGAAATGTCTACTCTAGTCCTTTGCCCATTTTTTAATTGGGTTGTTTTTTCTTTGGTGTTGAGTTGTGAGAGTTCTTGATGTATTCTGGATATCCCACACATACTCATTATTTTTTCTTTGTGCTAATTACCTTACAAAATATATGTTATACTATATGCACATAACGAGCATAGAATATGTAAATGTAAGTTAATACTACTTCATAATGTAGATATTTGTAGTCTATTTTTATGGCACATATTTATAAACATTAAAAATAGGCCTAGGTGGGGTCGTTCTTTATTTTATCCTTATTTAATGCATTTTACTCCAGTAAAAGTTAGAATATATTAAAAGCCAAGATGTGTCAGATAAGGTGGATATTCTGACTCAGAGTTCACTTCAATCTTCTAGTATGTGTTCTATAGAAAACAGAAAGTCAAAACTAAGTTTCCTAGATTCCCCTTTTTTCTGGAGTTCCCATGTGACCACATATAAAAAATGATGAAGCAAAGGAAAGTAGAGTTAGGGAGAATAGATCATGTGGTGGAAGTATTTGATTCCTCTAAAATAGCTGTGTTAGATTCTACTAGTTGATTTCCTAGATATTAGATTAATTAATAGGTTTGAGGCAATGTATATCAACAACAGTGGAGTTTTGTCTCTGTATAGTATCCAAGATTGGTTTTATTTTTTTCCCCAATACTGTACAAATTTAAATTATCGGATAGATCTCCTTTAAAGTGTCCTTTATGATAAGTTACTAGCATGGCACATGTATACATATGTAACTTACCTGCACGTTGTGCACAGGTACCATAGAGTCTAAAGTATAATAATAATAATAATAAAGGAAAAAAAAAGGCAGAACCCAATAATAAATGAGCTAAGAAATAAGCAAGTAGTTACGGAGAAAGACCTACACACGTCAACAGTGATTTGAAAAGATATTCATCCTCATCCATGATTAAAGAAATAGAAATCAAAAAAAAAAAGATAGGTTCCTAAAAATCTATTTTCTTTCTACTTTATACATTATAATTCATAATTCTTAAAATGTAATTATCTTCAATTACTCCTTCAATAAACTATATACTCTCCCTTACTCACAAGTGTGCCTCTAATTCTTTGCACAATTTTGGTACAAACAAATTTCTCATTTAGTGGCACAAATAAATGAGCGAGTAAATGGATAAATGATAAATGAATAAGTGACTAGTCATACTATACAAAGCAGCTAAAGACAATGTAATTTTAGATAATTAAGTTATATGACTGAGAGGAAATTGCTTAATCTTTCTCAGTTTTATTTATTTATAACGTAGGTATAATGATTTTTACCTCATAGGTTTACTGTAAGAATTAAATAAAATAATGTCTTTAAATTATTCATCAGCATGTCTGTCATATATAGCACAATATAAATGTCACATATTACTATGATCTGCAGCCTTCAAGAGATTAGAATTTTTGGTGGGTGTTAACAGGTTACAGAAGCACAGAACAAGGTTATATTAACTAAATATACAAATTATAGAAATTATGACTTTTGTTTCTATTGTAACTGCTGTTGCTATTTTTATATTAAAATATCCAATCAAATTTAAATGATTACAAATCACACATATATAATGTCACTTTTTATACAAATGATACCACATTTAAGACAAAACTTAAAATATTTATAAATTATTGTAAGACTGTAATAAAAATTAGTTTAATAATTCACATTATACTCATTTCTCATGAATAAGGATTGTCAATGTAGTTTAGTTCTTAAGCCATTTTTAAATTTACCATTGTAATTCTGTGGCAATATATAGTACGCCATGAACATAACCTTTCTAAATTTGTATTTCAAAATCCTAACCAGAATAAAATCAGAAACAAAAGAGGAGATATGACACCTAATATCACAGAAAAATAAAGGATCACAAGAGACTAATATGAATAATATTATGCCAACAAATTTGATAACCTAGAAGAAATGGATAAATCCCTAGAAACATAAAACCTAAATAGACTGAATCAAGAAGAAACAGCAGGTCTGAACAGACAAATAACAAGGCAAGAGACTGAATCAATAATAAAAAAAAAAGATTGCCTAACGAGGTAAAGCCGTGGACCAGATGGCTTTGTAACAAAATTTTATTAAACATTTAAAAAGAGCTAATATTAATCTTCTCAGACTCTTCCCAGAAGTTGAAGAAGGAATTCTTTTAAATGCATTTTACAAGAGAAGCATTATCCTGATAAAAAGCTACTCAAGGACACTACAAGAAAAAAAAAATTACAAGTCAATATCCTCAGTGAACTTGGACGTAAAAATCCTTAACAAAATATTAGCAAACCAAATTTAACAGCACAATAAAACAATAATTCACCATGATTAAGTGGGATTTATTCCTGGGATGCAAGACTGTTTCAACATACACAAATTAATAAATGTGTTATACCACATTAACATAAAAGATGAAAGCCATATCATTATTTCAATAAGTGCAAAAAGAGCATTTGACATAATTCAACATCCTTTCATAACAAAAAATATACTCTCAACAAATTGAGTATAAAAGAAACGTACTCTAACACAATAAAGTCCTTAAAGTTCATTTATTGAAAGGCCACAGCTAATTTTATACTCAATAAGGAAAAGTCAAAAGCTTTTCCTCCAAAATCAGAGACAAAGACAACTTGACTAGAAGTAGAAAGACCACTTCTAGTCAGCATAGTAATGAAAATTCTAGCCAGAGCAATTAGACAAGAAAAACAAAATACATCCAAATAAAAAAAAAGAGAGATCAATGAAATTTCTCTGTTTGTTTATGACATGATCTTAAACATAGAAAATCCTAGACTTCACCAAAAAACTGTTAGAACAGATACAGGAATTCAGCTTAATTGCAGGTTACAAAATCAACAAGCAAAAATCGGTAGTATGTGTTCACACGGACTATAAACTCTTAGTAAAGGAAATTAAGCAATCAATCCCATTAACAATGGTATAAGACAATAAAATATGTAGCAGTAAATTTAACCCACTAGATGAAATATCTGTACATTGAAAACTATAAAACATTGATTAAAAAATTATATAAGACACAAATGAATGGAAAGATACCTCATGTTCATGGATTTAAAGAATTAATAGTTAAAAACTCCATACTACCCAAAGTGATTTACAAATCCAATGCAATCCTATCAAAACTCTTAGATCATTTTTTCAAGCATATAGAAAAATACTAAAATTTATATGAAACCACAAAAATAGCCAAAGCAATTTTGTGCAAAAATGAGAAAAGTGGAAGCATAACACTACCTGACTTCAAAATCTGTTCCAAAGCCAATCAAAATAGCATGGCTTTGTTTTGAAACTGGCATAAAAACAGACACATAGAACAAAGGGATGAAACAGAGAGTCTAGAAATTAATATACACTGTTATGGTCAGTTGATATTCAACAAAGAAGCCAAGAATACATAATAGGGAAAAATAGTTTATTTAATAAATTGTGCTAAAAATTTTGGATAACCACATGCAAAAGAATGAAATTAGAACCTTATTTAACACCATATACAAAAAATTAATTCAAAATGTAATAAAGTCTTAAACATAAGACCTGAAACTATAAAGCTATTAGAAAAACACATATAAAAAAATGCTCCACAACATTGATAAAGACTTATTGAATATGACCCCAAAAACACAGGCAACAAAAGCAAATATAAGCAAATGGAATTACATCAAACTAAAAAGTTTCTGTACAGCAAACGAAACAATCAATAGAGGAATGGACCAGTCCACATACTGGTAGAAAATTTGCAAGCCATAATTCTGATAAAGATTTTATAACCAAAACATATAAGAAACTTGAACAACTGAAGAGCAAGAAAACAATCAATCAGAAAATGTGCAGAGGACTTAAACAGGCACTTCTCAAAAGAAGACATGTAAATATCCACTAAGTATTAGGGAAATGCAAATGAAAACCACAATGAGTTGTCACCTCACACATGTGTGAGTGGCTACTAACAAAAAGACAAAAGATAGCAAGTATTGCCTAGGGTGTGGAGAAAAAAGAATCTTAGTGCACTGTTGGTGGAAAAATAAATTTAATACAGTCATTTTTGAATAGTATAAAGGTTCCTCATAAAAATAATAATAGAGTTATAATATAATCCAGCAATCCCATATGTGGGTATATATACAAATAATTGAATTCAGCATGCCAAAGAGACACCTGCACTCCCACATTCATTGCAGCATTATTCACAATTGCTAAAATATGGAAAACTAGGTACCCACCATCAAAATAATGAATAAAAAGCATGTTGTATATATAAGCATTCCTCATTTATTGCACTTTGCTTTATTTTGCTTTACAGATTTTTATTTTTTAAATGGAATGTTTGTGTCAAGCCTACAGTGAGCAAGTCTAAGTGCCATTTTTCAACAGCATATGCTCATTTTGTGTCTCTAGGTCATATGCTGATAATTCTCACAACATTTCAAACTTTATCATTATTATTATATCTGTTATGGTGATCAGTGATCGTTGATGTTACATTGGAATTGTTTGGGTGATGCCATGAACTGCACCCATATAAGATGGCAAATTTATCAATAAATGCTGCTTGTATTCTGACTGCTCCTTTGACTGGCTGTTCTCCACCTCTCTCCCTCTCTTGTGGCCTCTGTGTTCCCTAAGACACAACAATATTGAAATTGGGCCAATCAATAACCCTTCTATGGCTTCTAAGTGTCCAAGGGAAAGGAAGGGTTTAAGATTTCAGTGGAGGAAGTAACTGAAGATGTTGTGGAAATAGCAAGAGAACTAGAAATGAAATGGAGCCTGAAAATGTGACTGAATTGCTGCAATCTCATGATAAAACTAATGAATGAGGAGTTGCTTTTTATGAATGAGCGAAGAAGGTGGTTTCCTGAGACAGAATCTACTCCTGGTGAAGATGCTGTGAACACTGTTAAAATGACAACAAAGGATTTGGAATATTATGTAATCTTAGTTGATAAAGCAGCAGCAGGGTTCGAGAGCATTGATTTCTATTTTGAAAGAAGTTCTACTGTGAGTAAAATAGTATCAAATATCATTATCTGCTACAGATAAATCTTTCATGAAAGGAAGAGTCAATCAGTGTGGGAAATTTTATTGCATTCTTATTTTAAGAAATTGCCACAGCTACCCCAACGTTCAGTAACCACCACTCTCATCAGTCAGCAGCCATCAACCTTGAGGCAAGATATTCTACAAGAAAAAACTTATGACTGAGTGCTCAGATGACTGTTAACATTTTAGCAATAAAGTACTTTCTAAGTAAAGTATATACTTTTTAGACATAATGGTATTGCATTTAACTACAGTATAGTGTAAACATAACTTTTGTATGCGCTGGGAAACCAGAAAAAATTTATGTGGCTTGCCTTATTGCAATATTACTTTATTATGGCTGTTTGCAACCAAACCACAATATATCTAAGGTATGTTTGTGTAAATAATGAAACATTATTCATCCGTAAGAAAGGAGAAAATATCGTCATTTGCAACAACATGGATGAACCTGGAGGATGTTGTGCAAAATGAGATAAGCCAGGCACAGAAAGACAAATACCACATGATCTCACTTATATGTGGAATCTTTAAAAGTTGTACTCACAGAAGCAGAGAGTAGAATGGGGATTGCCAGGGGATAGGGGAGGGTGCTCAGCGGGGAAAAGGGGCATGTTGATCAAAGGGTACAAAGTTTCAATTAGATAGAAGAAATACGTTTTAGTGATCTATCGTACAGAATGGTGACTATAATAAATAATAGTGTATTATCTATTTTAAAATTATTTGAAGAATAGATTTTTAAAAATTGGCATCATAAAAAATAAGTATGTGAGGTGAAGGACTTAATTAGTCTGATTTAATCATTACACATTGTAAGGAAACATCAAAACATCATATAATGCCCCATGAACATATACAATTATTATTTGTCAATAAAAAATAAAATTAAAGAAAATATTCTAATCAGGCAAGCATATAATTTATATTTTGGTTTATGTAATACACATCAGCACAAATACGACTTTTTCTGTTTTACCCAATGAAATACACATTATTTCCTGAAAAATTCAACAAATCTGCAAAACTATGTTGGTTTTGACCGATTAGAATTAAATGAAATAAATATTTCTCAGTTTTATAACTTCATTGTGATTATTTCTTTTTAATATAACCTCTTCTGACATCACCTTGTAAATTGAACACAATACTTATTGTTGTGAAAATAGCATCCTAAAAAGATTTAATCTTTTTTCCTTACCCATTATACAGTAGACCCTTGAACGAAACAGGTTTGAACTGGGCCGGTAGGCTTATACACAGAGTTTATTCAGCCTTTGCCACCCCTGAGACATCATGATGAACTCCTTTTTCTCCTCCTCCTCAGCCTACTGAAAGTAAAGACAAGAATAAGGTTTTTATGACGATCCACCTCCACCTAATGGGAAATACATTTTCTTTTCTCTTCCTAATGATTTTCTCAATAACATTTTCTTTCGCTTATTTTATTGTAAGGATACAGTATTTAATACATATAAGGTACAAAATATGTGTTAATCAACTGTTTATGTTATCAGTAAGGCTTCTGGTCAACAGTAAGCTATTAAGTTTTAGGGGAGTCATAAGGTATACGGATTTTCTTTTTTTTTGGTCCTTCAGGCTGGAGTGCAGTGGTGCGATTTCAAATCACTGCAACCTCTGCCTCCTGAGTTCAAGCAATTCTCCTACCTCAGCCTCCCAAGTAGCTAGGATTACAGGCATGTGCTGCCACACCTGGCTAATTATTTGTCTTTTTAGTAGAGACAGATTTCACCATGTTGGCCAGGCTGGTCTCAAACTCCTGTCCTCAAGTGATCCGCCCACCTCAGCCTCCCAAAGTACTGGGATTATAGGCGTGAGCCACCTTGCCCGGCCGTATACATGGATTTTCAACTCCACAAGGCATCGGTACCCCTAACTCTTCCACTGTTCAAGGGTTGACTGTATATGCACTCACTTACTTAAAAGCTCACTCTGAATAAAAACTGTTGTAAGTGAATTAAAATTTTTCTCCATTCTTAAGTGCAGTACCATAGCAGTAGCAGTAGTAGTAGTAGTGAGAGGTGAAGCCAGCTGGACTTCCTGGGTCGAGTGGGGACTTGGAGAACTTTTCTGTCTAGCTAGAGGATTGTAAATACACCAATCAGCACCCTGTAAAAATGCACCAATCAGTGCTCTGTGTCCAGCTAAAGGATTGTAAATGCACCAGTCAGCACTCTGTAAAAACAAACCAATCAGCATTCTGTGTCTAGCTCAAGGATTGTAAATGCACCAATCAGCACTCTGTAAAATGGACCAATCAGCAAGATGTGGGCAGGGCCAAATAAGGGAATAAAAGCTGGCCACCAGAGCCAGCAGCAGCAACCCACTCGGGTCCCCTTCCACGCTGTGGAAGCTTTATTCTTTTGCTCTTCACAATAAATCTTGCTGCTGCTCACTAATTGGGTCTGCACTACCTTTATGAGCTGTAACACTCACTGAAAGGGTCTGTGGCTTCATTCTTGAAGTCAGCAACACCACAAACCCACTGGGAGGAACAAACAACTCCGGACATGCCACCTTTTAAGAGCTGTAACACTCACTGCAAGAGTCCGCAGCTTCACTCCTGAAGTCAGCAAGACGATGAACCAACCGGAAGGAAGAAACTCTAGACACATCTGAACATCTAAAGGAACAAACTCTGGACACACCATCTTTAAGAACTGTAACACTCACTGTGAGGGTCCGTGGCTTCATTCTTGAAGTCAGTGAGACCAAGAACCCACCAGAAGGAACCAATTCCAGGCACAGTAATAATAATAGTAATGTCTAATACACAAAGAGTACCACTATGTTCCAGAAATATCCTACATACATTAGTTTTACTCAATATTATGACAATTCATGAAAATCTATTATTATCTTCAGTTTACAGAAAGAAAAACTGAGACTTAGAATAATTAAATGAATGGGCCCAGATCACACAGCATATTAAACTCTTGTTTTCCAACCTCAGAAAAGATGTGCAATAAGCTTCATTGTTTGTCAAAGTGTTCATTTTTTGTTTGCAACTTTTATTTAGGAAATCTGGAGCAGTTTGTGGATCAGGAAATAGCAATGTCATTTTTACATATTAAAATAGACTATTTTTTAATGTATGAGATTGGCCAAGATTCAAAATTTACATGCACTTTTTTGGAAAGGGGAAACAGGCATTGTCTTGCATTATCAATGGTGTGGTAAATTATTGAGGTGCTGTGGGTGGCAATATGGCAATTTGACACAGGTATATTATTTTTAGCTCTGTATTTCATTGATTCTAAGATACTCATAACCATACTATATTATATTGATTATGAGACATACTTTAACATCTTTAAAATTTGATTTTTTTTTTTTTTTTTTGAGATGGAGTCTCGCTCTGTTGCCCAGGCTGGAGTGCAGTGGCAAAATCTCAGCTCACTGTAAGTTCCGCCTCCTGGGTTCACACCATTCTCCTGCCTTAGCCTCCCGAGTGCCTGGGACTACAGGCGCCTGCCACCACGCCCAGCTAATTTTTTGTATTTTTAATAGAGATGGGCGTTTCACTGTGTTAGCCAGGATGGTCTCGACCTCCTCAGCTCGTGATCCACCTGCCTCGGCCTCCCAAAGTGCTGGGATTACAGGCGTGAGCCACTGAGCTCAGCCAAAATTGGATATATTAAATAATTGAAGGTATATACTATTTATCTTATATTGTTTTCTCTTTCTTAATGGTACCAAAATAATGCCATATCTTACAATCAAAGGAAAGATTTGGCAAAATGTGGTAAAAAAAATCTATACATATATTTATCCAGATACACACAAATACAAATAGTGTCAACATTGGTGTAAGAAATAATGTTAGAAACTATAAAATTAAAAATAAACTGTAATATGCCCATCAATGGAGTGCTTTGCAATCTGAAAAAATAAGCCAAGACTATATTAATTTTTTAAAATTACTTTGCATTATAATATGTGGGAAAATATGTCAAACAACACTTTATTTATGTAAAGATCTTGGTTTACATATGGTTTTTATCATGGTTGCATCTAGGAGGGAAAGGAGCACAAGCTGATTTTTCATTATATGCCACTTATAACACTGAATTTTTCTCCAATTTCAAATTTTACCTTTTCAATAATCAAATACATATTTTAAAATATAATTTCAAAATACTTTCTCTATACCAACTTATGTCAGAACAATTCCTTTTAATTTTGAGATTGATTACTACTATACACCTTCTGAAGACGTAGTTCTAATTTTTTTAAGTTTGAGAATATAACCATTATTTTTTCTTCTTTACACTCTTTTCTAAAGTAACAATAAATTAACTGTATATTCTGTATCAGATATGTTCTATAATTATTTGAAATGTTAGTATTTATCAAATTGAATTTTTTCTTCAGTTACTCAAAGTATGATTACATTGGTTACTATGATTTTATTTAGAATAAAATATTTGTTGTTAAATTATTTCTTTTATGGCTATATTTTGGAAATATACTTATGTTTCCATTTCAATACTAGCAAATGTGGTATCACTTTATCTTTAAATTATCTAAGATAAATTGTACATCCTCTTGACTTTTATTGACCTCTATCAGATTTCTGAGTAATAGTTCATCTTTTTCTCTAGTTTAAAAATTCACTTATAAATTTTTCACTTGGTAATTGTACAGTGGTTTTCAAGGGATATATATATATCTCCATATATATCTCCATATATACATATCCACATATATATCTCCATATATACATATCCACATATACATATCCACATATACATATCCACATATACATATCCACATATATATCCACATATATATCCATATATATATCCACATATATATCCATATATATCCATATATATATATCCATATATATATCGACATATATATCCGTATATATATCCGTATATATATATCCGTATATATATCCGTATATATATATCCGTATATATATCCGTATAGATGTATCCGTATATATATCCGTATAGATGTATCCGTATATATATCCGTATAGATGTATCCGTATAGATGTATCCGTATAGATGTATCCGTGTAGATGTATCCGTATATATATGTATCCGTATAGATGTATCCGTATAGATGTATCCATATATATCCGTATATATATATCCATATATATATCCGTATATATATATCCATATATATATCCATATATATATCCGTATATATATCTCCATATATATCCATATATATCTCCATATATATATCCATATATATCTCCATATCCATATATATATCCATATATATATCCATATCCATATATATATCCATATATATATCCATATATATATCCATATCTATATATCCATATCTATATATCCATATATATATCCATATCTATATATCCATATATATATCCATATATATATATCCATATATATATATCCATATATATATATCCATATATATATATCCATATATATATATCCATATATATCTCCATATATATATCCATATATATATCTCCATATATATATCCATATATATCTCCATATATATATCCATATATATATCTCCATATATATATCCATATATATATCTCCATATATATATCCATATATATATCTCCATATATATATCCATATATATCTCCATATATATATCCATATATATATCTCCATATATATATCCATATATATATCTCCATATATATATCCATATATATATCTCCATATATATATCCATATATATATCTCCATATATATATCCATATATATATCTCCATATATATATCCATATATATATCTCCATATATATATCCATATATATATCTCCATATATATATCCATATATATATCTCCATATATATATCCATATATATATCTCCATATATATATCCATATATATATCTCCATATATATCTCCATATATATATCTCCATATATATCTCCATATATATATCTCCATATATATCTCCATATATATATCTCCATATATATCTCCATATATATATCTCCATATATATCTCCATATATATATCTCCATATATATATCTCCATATATATCTCCATATATATATCTCCATATATATCTCCATATATATATCTCCATATATATCTCCATATATATATCTCCATATATATCTCCATATATATATCTCCATATATATCTCCATATATATATCTCCATATATATATCCATATATATATCTCCATATATATATCCATATATATATATCCATATATATATCCATATATATATCCATATATATATCCATATATATCCATATATATATCCATATATATATCCATATATATATCCATATATATATCCATATATATCCATATATATATATATCCATATATATATCCATATATATCCATATATATATATATACATGTATATAAAGAAATCTCTGCTGTGGGATCTGGAAATAACTTCTGTTCTATCAGAAAGTGAAATATATAGAATTAAATGATCAGCAATAGCTTTGGGGCCAAGAGCCTAAAGAGTTAAACGTGCAACTGATGTTAACCCTAAATAGGCAACAGGAAGGTTCTAAGCCCAGAAACCAAAGAACCATTTTTTTTTTTTTTTTTTTTTTGTTACCAACTATGAAAGAATGGATCTTGCCTTAGCTAAACCTTGTCTTCTATATTTGTTGTTTGTGTAGCAGGAACTAAAAAGCCCTTTGGATACATCCTGGAGTTGTTTACTATCCCTTATGAAGGCAGAATCTTAGTTTAGAGACTTATCTAACCTTCTTCATTGACACTTTATAGTATGAGCTCCAGTGAGCCATAAAAATGCTCAGTTCATTGTAAAAAGACCCATCTGTTCCTTTAGGAGGTTTGTTTTATCTAGAGTTTTATATGACTATTGTGACTTTCCTCATGTTCAATGCTTTCTATATTTATTTTTCCTTTCAACTCTCTTTGGAGAAATAGAATTTGGTGCCCTCCTGTATTTGTAAATTTTTACTATCTACTTCTATCAAAGAGCAGCAATAATGAAATCATGCTGAGGTTACTTATTTGGAAAGCTAGAAGTATAATATTTAAAATCTTAAATTGGGAAATCTTGCACAAGTGACTAACCACAAACAGAAAGCTATAATCACATGTTGAAATGAAAAATGCAAAGAAAATGTCATGCACTCCTCTGCTGTATTTAAGTGTAGGTGTTCCACAGAAAATGAAACATAAACATTATCAATGTGTTTATTCTTGTGAAGAATGAACATCTTAATGTCACCCTGAATAAATAATGTGGTTCTTGCTGAATCGATCTCTGAAGAAAGTACAAAGTATATAGCTAGAGGGGCCTCATTTACTCTGGTGAATAAACTTGTATGCTTGTGTGGGTGTCATATTTATATGCAGATGAACTAAACACCTGGAATCTTTAAAATAATCCATAAAGTACTAACAAACATCTCTGCATTTTGTGTATCAGTAGATAAATATTCACTGATGAAAAGTCATTCATTAGTAGCTAATATTTTGTAATTAGTTTTCTAATATACAAGAAAGAACACAAAACCTCAAAGTATTCAGTAGAATTATACCACAGTTTCATGTATAAACTTTCTTTCATCCTGTTTCTTATTTATTAATTTACAAATAAATTCCGAATTTCCCGATAATATTACTGAAAAGGTTGTGTGACACCGACCTTTCCTCTCTCTATAATTCCTAAGTGAATATCTAAAGGAGTGTGGCTGAGAAGAAGGAACAGCATCAGTCCTCTAGGGTCTTTGGATGCAATTTGAAATAGCTCCCAGCAGGTGGTGATGGAGGTTGAATTTGACAGGTAGTTTACTTTTGATACTAGATCTAGAGAGCTCCAGATATACAGGCATGCAAATGATAAACAATCTATATACATGTTTATAACAAGACATGTCAGATAAACCTGAGGTCTATTCCTACTCATATAAGATATTGGAGGTTTATATCCAACCTCCAATATCTCCATTTGAATTTTGCACTTTTTCTATGTATTAATTTAGATCTGCCAATTCACATGATTATCTGAAGACTCCTTTAGGGATAAAAGAAACTTGGATTCAACCAACATTGATGATCTATCATATAAAACATTTTTGGGTGAACGTGGACTAAGAACATTTAAGCAAACTTCATCAGGGCTCTGATAATTGAAATACTTCAAACTTCAGGGAGTAAAAGAGAACCAGTGATGTGTCTACTACCAGAGTTAAATGTCATCTAGTCATGGAATCACCATTTTCCATGGCGGTGGTGTTGGTAGAGATTTGAGGAAAATATCTGTTTCCTTTTGTTTGTGTTGGTGACTCTGTAAATTGAAAATAATTCATCATTTATAGCAGTAATTTTTGGTCCTTAGACAATTTTGCTGTGGAATACTTCCTGACAGTGTGTAACTTAGAACCATGGGTGCTCAGCCTCTCATATTAAAGCTAGCTCTGATATATGTTATTGAAACACCTATAATGTCTGTGGTCTTCTGTCTTGCATTTAGAAGATATTTATAGAATTCTTGGGCCAAAGTATACGAATTTAGTACCGAGATTATTTTTAATATAGTGCCAAATTACTTTCCAGAAATAGCAATGCAAAGTCACACCAGTGAGTACTCCTGCCAAAACACCGTTTTCAGTATTAAATAATATATCTTTTAAAGCTTTTCCAATTGTTGAGGGAAACATGGTATTGTGAGTATATATATTTTCAATAATTCTTAGATCAAAAATTTTCCCAAATGTATATTGCTCTCTCTCTCTATATATATATATATAAATTCTGTTTAGATTATCCGTTCATTTTATGTAGCAGGCAAGTATCAGGTTGGTGCAAAAATAATTGTGGTTTTTGCCATTAAATGTAATGACAAAAACCACAATTATTTTTGCACCCAGCAAAATGTCTTGAAAGATTCCTCTCAGACAACATGCTTGGAAGAAAACAAATTAATCTGTATAGGAAATGAACAGTGAGTCAGAATAAGGTAGAGAAAAGAAAAGAAGAGAGGAGAGTGAGAAGAGAGAAAAAAAATCACAAGATTAGGAAGCTCTAGCCTAAGGGAAAATGGGGCAAGCAATAATTTTCCAGATCGAGGACTGCCAAGAACTGAACAACAGAGGTTTCACCTATACATACACAGTTTATGGTGCTATAATGAATATCACCACCATGAATCAAAAGAAAATGATAATATAAGCCCCTAGGAATTTGCATAACATTTGGGACAGCATGGGCTTTACCTTTAGAAGCAGGATTCTTACTTTAATCTCTAACTAATTATATTTTTATCATAAAGAGTAACCTCAATTGACCTCCAAGTCGGGACAGTAATTAAAAGCATAGGTTCTGGAGTCTCACTTCTTTGGTTCATATCCTGGATTCCACAATAACTAGGTTTGTAAACTTAATCTCTCTAAAATTCATCTCATCTGTCAAATGTAGATAATATTGGTACTTACATCAAAGGGTTCTTACAAGGATTTACTGAAATAATCCTGATAAAATCCTCAGCTCAGTGTCTGACACAAAGCAAGCGCTCATTAAATATCAAACATTATTTTTATCTTTCTGTATGCATGTGTATATTACATAATCAGGAACAAAGAATTTGTCACAGAAAATAATTTTGTATTCTTCAGTTTCCACTGAATATTCTAATATGTGTCTTTAGAAAGTATGTGTATTTTCTAAGTGCTTTAACATTTTTCAAAATAATGCTTTTGATGTTATCATCTGGATATACCTTGTTTTCTTTAATATGTGGTAGTAAAAGCTAATTCCCCAATTTTCATTATATATATGTAGCCATAGCCATACATATTTGCTGGTATAAGTTAAATTATTATTAACTTGTATTTTTGAATAACTAATATACTCAAAATATTTTTATCATTTATTAGCATTGGCATTAATTTTTTCAATTTGCTCTTCATAATTTTGCTATTGGTAGCTGACAAAAATTTTTAAATTTACTGAAAAAAGAGCATATGTATTATGCTCTAAGTGAATAACTAACAGATATACTTTTCGTATTCAATCTGTTTGCAATGTGAGGATTACTTGATATTTTGCTCCTTTCTTATTTATTTGTTTATATTCCAAAGATTTTTAAAGATAGAATTAAGTCAGCTTACAAGTATATTAGCATTGAAATTAAATATTTAGAAGGAAGTTACAACTAAATATAAAATGCGTAACATATAACAAATGCCTACATATTTACTGTGGCAGTGAATTTGAGAAAAAGTTCTGATCAATTCAGAAATGTTCAAAAGATATATAATAAAAAGAAAACAATTCTTCTGCATGAAAACAAATACTGAAAAATATATATCCTTTTGAAAAAAATATATGCTCAATTTTTATTTTTCCTAAAAGTTTGTCTTAGTCTGTTTCTGTTTGTAAAGAGGATTACCTGGCCGGGCGTGATGGCTCATGCCTGTAATCCCAGCACTTTGAGAGGCTAAGTTGGGCCCATCACTTGAGCCCAGGAGTTCCAGACCAGCCTGAGCAACACAGGAAAGCCGTCTCCACTAAAAATACAAAAATTAGCTAGGTGTGGTGGTGCATGCCTGTAATCCCAAGTACTTGAGCTACTTGGGAGGCTGAGGCAGGAAAGAATAGCTTAAACCCAGGATGGTGGCGGGGAGCTGAGCTACAGAGTAAGACTGTCTCTAAATAAATAAGAGGAATACCTGAGAATCCATATTCGTTGTTTATTTGGCTCACAATTTTGATGGCTGGAAAGTTCAAGGTTGGACATCTGCTTATGGTCAACAGCCTTAGACTGGCTAGTGAAAGGGGGGTCTGAGTACAGAGATCACATGATGTAAATGGGAGCAAAAGAGAAAAGGGAGAGGTGCCAGGCTCATTTTAACAACTATATCTCATGGAAACAAAGAGAATGAGAACTTATGCTCCCCAGGGAGGGCATAACCTATTCATGAGGCATCTACCCTAATGAACCAAATACCTCCCATTGGGCCCCACATTCAATATTTTGGATTAAATTTCAACGTGAAGTCTGGATGGAACAAATGTCCAAACCATAGCAAGGACTATATGCATTTAGCTGTTTTGTTTTGCTTACTGTTTATTGTCTGTTTACTGCAATAGAATATAAGCTTCATGACAGTAGGTATCTTAGCATGTTTACCAATGTATCCTAAGATTCTACAAGATTACTTCACACAAAATTATTGCACTATATATATTTTAAATGTAAAAGTTAATGCAAACAAAGAAGTAGAATAAACAAGCATATTTGTACCACTCAGCCTAAAAAATAAAAAACTCACCACAGTTGAGCTGAAGTATCCAATATGGTATACACATTCTTTATTGAATCTTCATCTTTTCCCCTGCAGAAGGAAAGACAATTTTGAATTTCTCAATTATTATTATGCAGTTACTTATGTGTTTATTATAAATGACTTTCTTCCAAAGCAATTAATATGCATTACTTCCATATCTTAAAACTTTATATGATGCTTGCTTTTTGTACATAACATTTTGTTTGTGAAATTCATCCTTATGGATAATATATTTTCACTGCTCTGCAGTGATCCATTATATGAATGTGTCACTCTTAATGGACTGAACTGCATTGCATCCTAAGAAATTCATATGTTGAATCCCTAATCCCCAATGTGATGTATTAGGAAATAGGGCCTCCAAAGAGGTAATCAAGGTTAAATGAGATTACAAGGATGAGCCTCTAATTTAATAGGACTAGTGTCATTAAAAGAAAAGGGAGAGACACCAGGTTGGTACAGAGAACAGCTCATGTGAGGTCTCAGGAGAACAAAACCTGCTGAAACCTTGATCTTGAACTTCCAACTTCCAGAACCCTGAGAAATAAATTTTTGTTATGTAAGCTGTCCAGTCTGTGGTATTTTTTATAGCAGCCTTAGCTGAGTAATACAGTCACTATGTTTTTTTAATTGTCATGTTACCAGACATTTGGATCCTTTCTGTTTCCCCAGTAAAAACAATTGTAGATGCATCTTTCTTTTACTTGTTACCTTGTGTACATGTGCAAAAAGTCCTCTGGGTTGACTACCAAGAGGTAGGATTATTGCAATTTAGAATTTTATTTTTCCAATCTGATGGATAGAGAATACTATCTCACTGTGCTTTTAATTTGTACTTTCCTAATTACTAGTAAGGTTAATAATTTTTCATTGGTTAGTGTTCAGTTATGATTCCTCTCATGTGGACATCCTTTTCCATATTTGGTCCATTCTCCTGTTGTGTTGTCTTCCCTTATTGTCAAAATGCTCCATAATCTGAATACTAACTATTGGTTGACAGCCCAATGCAACATTTTCTGTCTTTCTGTGTCTTGTCTTGTATATTTTATGAAATCCTTACAGAAAAAATTTAAATTTTATGATACTTACATTTATCAATAATTTCCTTTGTTTATATTTTAATGCTTTAAGAAACCCTTTATTATACTAAGTAATGAAAAGACTAAAATTTACTGTTAAATATTATGAAATTTTGTCTTTTGCTTTAAAATTTTAATCTACCTAAAAACTGTTTAAATATTGTGTGGAGTAGAGACCCAATTTTATTTTTTTAAGTAACATTTAATACACAGCAACATTTCAAGTATAGTTCATATTTTTCCACAACTATAAATTTAAAATTTTTATAAATTTCAATTCTTTCACTGCTGTCATTTAAGAAAAGTTTATTGTTGTATATTTATGTTGCATCAGAATTAACTAATACAGTATTCACTTATTAATTCTCATAATTTGTCTTTGTAGTATCTTAGGTGTTTTATATGTATAGTCACATAAGTACATATATATTTGTTTTATTTATTATAAACTTTTGTCAAGATCAAATGAATTCTGCAATGATGAATAGTGATTTTTAAAAACGATTAAAAAAGGTAAAATCCTTTCCCCAAGGAAATTACATTTACAATATTTTTTCTGTTTGTTAATTATACACATATTTCTCCTTACCTTATTAACCTCTCCAACATCACTTCCCTTGAGACAAGGCAACTTGTCTTTGGGGGATTCATTTGATTCTAGAAAGCTGACTCTATTTCCAGGAATATATAACAGAAGCCAATCAGTGCATTAAATCTCTCAAGAATAGTGTTTCATGGGTAGCATGTAACCTAAATTGGTTTAATCAGAATAACTCTCAGAATTTCATGATAATTCTAGAACAAAGATACTTTCTCATCCTTGAAAACATGAACAATGGATAATGTAAGCTTAAGAACTGGTGACTAACCATTGTGGAGAAAGAAGGAAAGAAGCTTTGAAGAAAATTAACTGCTTGACAAGCGGAGTGGAAAAACTAAATAAAAAGAAAAAAACTGGTAACATGTTTGAGTTATCCTGGATCATGTCTTATTTGATTTATGTGATGCCAACCCAACCTCAGGACTTCTAACTTACATACCCCAATACACTCTCTTATTAAAAATCATTTTGATTAGGATTTTCCATTACTGTGGTTTATTTTAATAAAAAATAGGTATATAAAATACAGATTTAGTTTCTCATAGAAAAAAGATTATCTCTACCAGAATACAAGCTCTGAGATGAAGGAAGGCTATTATCAATAAAATAAAAAATAACACAAGAACTAGAATACAGGAAATGCATGGACATGATTTTAATAAAAAAGAATGACATAAACCTATTTATTGTGGCTGAATTGTGTGACACACACAAAAAAACACACCTTGTAAGCCTTTGGTATCAAACTTGAATTCAAATCCCATGCTCCATCTCTTACAAGTCACATGCTATGTACTATCTCTATGTGTACATCTCTCACTAGTTAAATGGATAACAGTTACCTGATGAAGTTCTTTTATGCATTGTGTGTGTGTGTGTGTGTGTGTGTGTGTGTGTATAGATATATAGATAAGTAGATCTTGACACGGGTACTAAAAATAGTGAATTGGCAGACTGGCTTTAGTTTTCCAACTTAAATACAAACATATCCATATACCCTTCCTGCCCACTTTTCTGGTGTTTGCTGTGGATGGCAGGTGTCCTGAGATTTTGGGTGGATAGGGAAGTAAGTTAAATCAGGCTTCTGGGGTTAAAGACAAGGCCTCCCAATTTTCTGGTTAGTGTAGATACTAAGTCCGTAAATCCAAGCTCATACAGAGACTGTGTGTTTTCTACTGCTGCTGTAATATGTTATTATCCCACATCTGGAGGCTGAAGCATGGGTATGACTGAGCTAAGCGCCCAGGGGTTTGGCATGGTTGTGTGTTTTGTTTTGTTTTGTTTTGTTTCTGGAGACTATAGTAGAGAATCCACTTTGTTACCATTCTCAGCTCCTAGCATTTGCCCCTATTCATTTATTTATAGGCCCTTTCTTTCATCTTCAAAGCCAGTAACAATGGATCAAGTCCTTAAGCCACATCTCTGACCACAACTTAACAAGATTCTCCACTTTTTTGTTTTTTTGTTTTTGAGACAGAGTCTTGCTCTGTCACCCAGGATGGAGTGCAATGGCACAATCTTGGCTCACTGCAACCTCTGCCCTCCTGAGTTTAAGCAATTCTCCTGCCTCAGCCTCCCAAATAGCTGGGATTACAGGCCCACGCCACCAAGCTGGGCTAATTTTTGTATTTTTAGTAAAGATGGGGTTTCACCATATTGGCCAGGCTGGTCTCCAACTCCTGACCTTAGGTGACCTGCCCCCCTCAGCCTCCCAAAGTACTAGGATTACAGCACTGCACCTGGCCAGTTCTCCCCTTTCAAGGACCCATGTGATTAGACTGAGTGCATGAGACATTCCAGAATTATCTCCCAATTTCATGGTCTTTAATTAATCATGCAAAGTCCATTTTGCCATGTATAATGGCATATTCACAGGTTCTGGTGATTAAGACATGGTCATTTTTGGCAACCATTTTTCTATTTACCACAGAGATAAGTATATAAATTCTATTTTTTCTTTTTTTTTCTTTTTTCTTTTCCAGAGGACCCTATTTTATGAAACAAACCTAGAGTCAGAAAGGAAGTGAAGCTGGGTAGGTTTCTTTCTCAATACCTTTATATTCTTTATATTAGTAGATAATTTACCCAAACTATGGGTCTTATATTTCAGTTTTTATCCTTGTATCTTTAAATGTATTTTAGCAGAAAACTGACAGAGATTGCTCAAAGATCTGCTACTCAGGTGGCATTAATATGAGAAATTCTCCACTGTAATATGTTTAGAAACAGAATATGAACATAAATAACATTGTCAAATAAACACACAATAGTTTCTTGACAAACTTTACATTTCCCATGATTATGAAGTTAATTTTTCATTCAAATGAATCTTTAGGGTTTTCTAGAGACAATCATATCATCAGCAAACAGCAACAGCTGGGCTTTTCTCTTCATTGATATGGATGCCCTTTATTTCTTTCTCTTATCTGATTGCTCTGGCTAGAACTTCCAGTATTATGTTAAATAGAAGTGGTAAAAGTAGGCATTCCTGTCTTGTTCCACTTCTCAGGGAGAATGCTTTCAACTTTTCCCTGTTCAGTATAATGTTGGTTGTGGGTTTGTCGTAAATGGCTTTTTTTTTTTTTTTTTTTTTTGAGACGGAGTTTCACTCTTGTCGTCCAGGTTGGAGTGCAGTGGCGTAATCTTGGCTCACTGCAACCTCCGCCTCCTGGATTCAAGCTATTCTCCTGCCTCAGCCTCCCGAGTAGCTGGGATTACAGGCCCACACTACCATGCCTGGCTAATTTTTTGTATTTTTAGTAGAGACGGGGTTTTGCCATGTTAAGCAGGCTGGTCTCGAACTCCTGACCTCAGGTGATTCGCCCACCTCGGCCTTCCAAAGTGCTGGGATTACAGGTGTGAGCCACTGTGCCCGGCCCATAAATGGCTTTTATTACTTTAAGGTATGCCTTTCTATGATGATTTTGCTGAGGATTTTAAACATAAAGGGATGATGGATTTTGTCAAGTGCTTTTTCCGCATCTGTTGAAATGATTATGTAATTTTTGTTTTTAATTGTTTATTTGGTGTATCACATTGATTGACTTATGTATGTTAAACCACCCCTGCATCACTGGTAAAACCCACTTGATCATGGTGGATTATCTCTTTGATATCCTGTTGGACTTTGATTGCTGGTATTTTGTTGAGGATTTTTGCATCTATGTTTATCAGGAGTATTGGTCTGTAGTTTTCTTTTTTTTGTTGTTTTTCCCTGGTTTTGATATTCGGGTGATATTGCCGTCATAGAATGATTCAGGAGGACTACCTCTTTCTCTATCTTTTGAAATAGTGTAAGATTGGTACCAATTCCTTTTTGAATGTCTGATAGAATTCAGCTGTGAATCCGTCTGGCCCTGGACTTTTTTTGTTGGCAAATTTTTATTATCATTTCAGTCTCCCTGCTTGTTATTGGTCTGTTCATAGATTCTATATCTTCCTGATTTAATCTAGGAGGGTTGTATATTTCCAGGAATTTATTCATCTCCTCTAAGTTTTCTAGTTTATGCAAGTAAAGATGTTCATAGTAGCCTTGAATAATCTTTGTATTTCTGTGTTATCAGTCATAATATCTCTTGCTTAGTTTCCAGTTGAGTTTATTAGGACCTTCTCTTTTTTTTTCTTGGTTAATCTTGCTAATGGTCTATCAATTTTATTTATCTTTTCAAAGAACCAGCTTTTTGTTTATCTTTTGTATTTTTGTTGTCGTTGTTGTTGTTTCAACTTCATTTTATTCTGCTCTGATCTTTGTTATTTCTTTTCTTCTGCGGGATATGGGTTTGGATTGTTCTTGTTTCTCCAGTTCCATGAAGTATGACCTTAGATTGTCTATTTGTGCTCTTCTAGATGTTTTGGTGTAGGAATTTAATGAGATGAAGTTTCCTTTTAGCACCATTTTTGCTGTATCTCAGAGGTTTTGACAGATTGTGTCATTATTATCATTCAGTTCAAATAATTTTTTATTTTTATCTTGATTTCATTGTTGACCCAATGTTCATACAGGAGGTTATTTAATTTCCATGTATTTGCATAATTTAGGGGGTTCCTTTCAGAGTTGATTTCCAATTTTATTCCCCTGTGGTCTGAGAGAGTATTTGACATAATTTAGATTTTCTTAAATTTACTGAGACTTGTTTTGTGGCCTATCATATGGTCTATCTTGGAGAATGTTCCATTTGCTGAGGAATCGAATGTGTATTCTATAGTTGGTGAGTAGAATGTTCTGTAAATATGTTAAGTCCATTTGTGATAGGATATAGTTTAAATTCATTGTTTCTTTGTTGACTTTCTGTCTTCATGACCTGTATAGTGTTGTCAGTGAAGTATTATAGTCCCCCATTATTATTGTGTTGCCGTCTCTCTCATTTCTTAGGTCTAGTAATAATTGTTTTATAAATTTGGGAGCTCCAGTGTTAGGTGCATATATATTTAGAATTGTGATATTTTCCTGTTGGACTAGTCCTTTCATCATTATATAATGTCCGTCTTTGTCTTTAACTGCTGTTGCCTTAAAGTTTGTTTTGTTTGATATGAAAATAGCTACTTCCTACTTGTTTCTGGTGTCTATTTGCACAGACTTCTTTTTCCATCTCTTTACCTTAAGTTTATGTGAGTTCTTATGTGTTAGGTGAGCCTCCCAGAAACTTGGTTGGTGAATTCTTATCTATTCTGCCATTATATGTCTTTTAAGCGGAACATTAAGGCCATTTGCAGTCAATGTTATTATTGAGATTTGAGGTGCTTTTCTATTCATCATGCTATTTGTTGCTGGAATGCATTTTTTTATTCTGTTATTGTTATGTAGGTCTGTGAGAATTATGCTTTAAGGAGGTTCTATTTTGGTGTATTTTGAGGATTTATTTCAAGATTTAGAGCCTCTATTGGCAGTTATTTTAGTGCTGGATGGTAGTGGCGAATTCTCTCAGTTTTTTTTTGGTCTGGAAAAGACTACCATTCCTTCATTTATGAAGTTTACTTTCACTGGATACAAAATTCTTGGCCTATAATTGTTTTGTTTAAGGAGGTCAAAAATAGGACCCCAATTCCTTCTAGCGTGTAGAGTTTCTGCTGAGAAATCTCCTGTTAATCTGATACATTTTCATTTATAGGTTATCTAATGCTTTTGCCTCACAGCTTGTTTTTTTATTAGTATTATACTTTAACTTCTGGGGTACATGTGCAGAACATGCAGGTTTGTTACATAGGTATACACATGCCGTGGTGGTTTGCTACACCCATCAACCACATTACAGCTTTTAAGATCATTTCCTTCGTCTTGACTTTAGATAACCTGATGGCTATGTACCTAGGCCATGATCTTTTGGCAATGAATTTCCCAGGTATCGTGAGAGCTTCTTGTACTGGGGATGTCTAGATGTCTAGCAAGGCAGGGGGAGTTTTCCTTGATTATTCCCTCAAATATGTTTTCCAAACTTTTAAATTTCTCTTCTTTCTTGGGAACACCAATTATTCTTAGGTTTGCATGTTTAACATAGTCCCAAACTTCTTGGAGGCTTTGTTAGTTTTTTAAATTCTTTTTTCTTCATCTTTGATGGATTAATTCAGAAGCCTTGTCTTCGACCTTTGAAGTTCTTTCTTCTGCTTGTTTTATTCTATTGCCTAGATTTGCCAGTGCATTTTGCATTTCTCTATGTGGTCCTTAATTTCCAGAATTTGTGTTTGTTTTTAATTTACACTGTCTATTTCACTGAAGACTTTTCCTTTCATTTACTGTATCATGATTTTAATTTCGCTAAGTTGGACTTCATGTTTCTCTGGTACCTCCTTGATTAGCTTAATAATCGACCTTCTGTATTCTTTTTCTGGCAATTCAGAGATTTCATCTTGGTGTGGATCCATTGCTGGTGATCTGGTATGATCTTTAGGGGGTGGTAAAGAATATTCTTTTGTCATATTATCAGAATTGTTTTTCTGGTTCCTTCTCATTAGGTAGAACCTTGTTTTGTCATATTACCAGAATTATTTTTCTGGTTCCTCTCATTTGGGTAAACTGTGTCAGAGGGAAGATCTGGGATTCAAGGGCTGCTGTTCACATTCTTTTATCCCATGGGGTGCTCTCTTGATGTGGTGTTCTCTCCCTTCCCCTAGGAATGGGGCCTCCTGAGAGCAGAACTGTAGTGATTGTTTTTGCTCTTCCGGGTCTAGCCACACAGGGGAGCTACCAGGATCTTGGCTGGTACTGGGGATTGTTTGCAAAGAGTCCTGTGATGTGATCCATCTTCAGGTCTGACAGCCATGGATACCAGCACCTGCTCTTGTGGACTTAGCAGGGGAGTAAAGTAGACTCTGTGACGGTCCTTGGTTGTGTTTTTGTTTAGTGCACCTGTTTTGTGTGGGTTGGCCTCAAGCCAGGAGGTGGTGCTTTCAAGAGCACATTAGCTGTGGTCATATAGGGAGGATGCAGACTTGCCCTAGGGACACCTGGTTAAGTATTCAGGTTTTTCAGGCAGTGGGCAGGCCATCAAGTTCGCAAGAGAATATGAGCTTTGTCTTCAGCTGCCAGGGCAGTAGAGAAAGACCACCAGGTAGGGGCAGGGTTAGGCTTGTCTGAACTCAGCTTCTCCATGGGCAGGGCTTGCTGTGGCTACTGTGAGAGATAAGGGTGTAGTTCCCAGTTCAGTGGAGTTATATTATTACCCAGGGAGATTATGGCTGTGTCTGCTGAGTCATACAGGTCACCAGGAAAGTGGGGGAAAGCTGGCAGTCACAGGCTTCACCCTGCTCCCACACAGCCCACTGTCTTAAAGGCTGGTCTCACTCCCACCATCCCCACCACGACAGCACCCAGTCTATTTCCAGGCAGCCAGTGACAAGGGCTGAGAACTTGCCCCAGACCATGAGCCTCCCCATTGAGAAAGCAAGCAGATTCACAGCTTTTCAGCATCTCAGGGAGCCTGCAATGGTGTCCCAGTTCCTTCAAAGGATCTGTGGATTCTCTGAGAGTTTCTGGTATGTTCCTGTGGAAGTTATTGGAGCAAAAGTTCACGATGTGAGTCTCCACACGCTGCTCTGGCCATCCAAGTGGGATCTGCAAGCTAGTCCTATCTCCTATCTACCATCGTTCTAATATGTCAAGCATTACCTGTTTTCATTGGCATGATGATCTCTCTAGAAGTCCATTCTTATTCACCAATTTGCTGATGTTTATTGAATTATTTACTAGGCACAAGGTATAAAGATTTTTAAGTCATGATTTGTGTCCTCATGTTAATCTCTAGAGACAGAGAGGTAAACAAATGACAACAGAAGATCCCCATTGATATAGGACAAGTACTTAAGGCTGCAAATGCTACAAAAGTGTAGCAGAAAATGTTCCAAATACAGGATGACATAAAAATAAAAATTCATACATATTTTAGATATCAGGAAAATTGACAGGAAAAAAATGACACTTGCTTTTACAAATGCTCTAGTAACCCAATTGGATGACTTTTCAAGATCAACAATAGAGAAAAATAAATTTCAACCTTGTTGACCTCTTAGGAAAGGTTGTATATTGTATATAGCATATTGTATTTAGCATACTAAATATATTGTATATAGCTTACTAAAATAAAATAATCTGGCAATGCAATAGAAAAGTATCAAGTTGTATGGTTCAAAAAATGTGATTTGCCATTCAAATTACTTTTGCCAAACTTTTTCTACTTGGTAACTATTCTAGGAAATTCAAAGGGCAAAATTTATAATATTGGTTCTTGCTACCTTTTTACAGGATTGTTGAGTTCGCTTTGTGAGCTGAAACTGCATGAGCTAGTGGTCATTTCCAAGCCCTGTGAAAAAGCTTATTTTTTTTTTCCTGAAAAACAATGGAATTCAATGAAAAGTTATACTGGATGAGATACAACATTCAGAAATGGCTTCCAGCTGTTGTAAATATCACCTACAAGTTGTTTATAAAGCTAGATGTAATATTTTGCTCCCTTGTAATGCCAGTGATTTTTTTTTTTTTGCCCAGTCTTTCTCAGAATGAACATGGTGTTGATTTATTATTACTCTTTCACTACTTAATTTGTGAGGTATATAATACAAGAAAAGCAATCAATGTAGCAATAAACCAGCTTTATCAAATATTAATAGATTTCTTATTTGCTCAACTTTTTGAAAAATGAGTTCACATTTTTTGAATTCCTACTTTTTAAAAGACTTATTTAGCCTGATGTAGTATGAAATATTTCAATATGTCTATAAGTACACAAAACAAAAAATATACTGCCCAAGATTTATTACAAAATTATTAACTTTGTAGCCACTACCCAAGTTAAAAAAAACGTTTGCCACAACCCACAGATTCCTTTTCTGTCCTCTTCCATTACTATTCCGTCTCCTCTCCTAAAGTAACCACAGTCTTGACAATTTCTATTGGGGGCTTAGGCATCATAACAATCCCAGATCAACTAGATCAAGTATCCATGATTAAATTTAATTGACGCTGGGATGCAGTTCCTCAGAATGTCAGTTTCACTGTAAGTAAAACTTGCTCCTGTATTCCAACACTTTAGGATCCCAATGCAAAGATGAGGAATTTATCTAGGGCATCTTTTACATCATGGAAATGTATGGAGTCTAATTTTTGTTTCCCTCGTCTCATGAGACTCTCAAAAACAGTTCCCAGGGTCACAAACTCTCAGTTACCTCTTCCTGGATTGGCACATACCCAGAGGGCTAAAATGGCCCTAAATGCCAGGCTCAGATGCCTTGAATTGTACATCCTGCTGATTACTTCAAGCAGATGCTTCTTTAGTCTTTGTCCAGCTTTTCTTGTAGTTTTCAGTAGGATTGTTGATTCAGACTTACTAGTGCACCAATTCTGGAAGCTAAAGTCTCATTACTATTTTTTAAGTACAAATGTTACAGATATAATTAAAATTCTGAATCCTCCTTTCTTGATTGATATGGTTTGGATCTGTGTTTCCACCCAAATCTCATGTTCAATTGTAATCCCCAATGTTGGAGGTAGAGTCTGGTGGAAGATGATTGGATCATGGGGGTGGTTTCTCCTGAATGGTTTAGCATCATCCCCCTTGCTTGTCATAATGAGTGATTCTCCCAAGATCTGGTCATTTTTTTCCATACTAGAGAGTAACCTCTATTAAATACTATTATCTAAATTCTGGCCTGCTATGAATTTTCAACAAAAGATTGTATGGAAGGAGCACATATATAGTTATAAAAGCTGTAGGAAGCCCAGTTAAGAGGCTATCACAAGACACCAGGAAAGAAAGATGGGTCCCTAGCTGAAGGCAGCTCCTGCAGAGTTGAACAGACTTGAAGACAATTCAGAGCAATTCAGCTGTGCCCCGGCCTCTCTGTGCTCTCTGATTGCATACAGATCATTGATTGTGCAATTGGTTAAATTGGAGACCGTCTTCTCAAGCTGCACTCTTCCATATTACAGAAGGACTGGCCGAGAAATTATTCTCCCTCTTCCTCTGAGACCGTTTTCGGTGAACTATAGGGCAGCATCTAAAGATTAAGTCAGAAACGCATGTCTCCCATTACAACTTCCTATACCAGATAGGATCCAGTGACACAGGTCATAAATGGTAAAGAAAAAAGCCTTTAAGTCTCATAAAACACTTTATATTCAAGGAGTAATATATGTTAAATTTCCTTAACTTCTGAGACTTCTTGCCTAAAAACCGAAGATCACATACTTCATAAGATACTGTATTAAATGAAAAAAAAATACAAGGAATATAGCACCTGGCACAAAGTAGGTGCTAAATAAGTACTAATTCCCTTCTCTCCACTTCAACCCCTTCTTAGTTAACAGACAGAAAGTAACAGATGTCTTAAAAATATATATTGTTAATCCCTGAATATATTATTAATGTAATACTAATATATAATAATATATATATTATATATATAATATATAGTAATACTATAATATATAGTAATACTAATGTATTACTAATTATAGATTTTGGTATATTTATATCTAAATATATGTTTAGATAAAAAATGTTTAGATATAAAAATATATTTTATATATGTATACATGCACAAGCATCCGGCAATATCTATAACCCATTCACATTTCTCCAGAAAACTATACTCTAATGCCCAGATCAAAGGGGTCAGATAATACAAGGGCTTAAAGAACAGTTTAAGAATGTTGAACTTCATCTTAATGACAGTGAAAAGCCGCTAAAAGGCTTGAAAAAGTAGTTGTGTGAGATGACTGAATATGAGTTTGGGGAATATTATTGTGGCTATATTGTATGGAATACAGTATGGCAGACAGAACTGTACTTTAATGGTCAAATCAAATAATAAAATATAACTTTGTATGTATCTCTACCTATTCTCTAATATTACATAAGGAATCACATTATTTTTGACAGGTGCCTAACTCAGAGTGCAATCCTTGCTTATGTCTCAGTCTGACTCAAAGCCTTCGTTTTTTTGCAGCTGATACCATGGGGAAGTATATGAAGACATGAAGGAGAGAGCAAAGAGTCAAATTTGTATTTATTAGTTTACCAGACTAGGCTGCTAAATGAAAACTCCCCACAGCCCTTCTGCCTCCACAGGCACGACCACTTCCAGGTCTGTGGTGGAGTCTGAGTGGAATAAAATAAGCACTTTTACACTTTGCTTTCTAACTTAATCTTATTAAAACATTGATAGTTCTTTTCTAAGGGTTAAGAGAAACAGGAATGCAGATTATGATGAAAATATTGCCAACACAGGACTTTTCTGTAGCCATACACTTGTTTTGTTTTACATGAATATGCATGAGAGTTTATTTTTATATTTTCACATGAAAATATTTATATTGTGATAATAGTTTGCCTTTGCACTTGAAACATGAGACTAGTTATATATTGATAAAATATTGTCTTTTTAACTCTCATGGATACATATATTATTTCTTGAAGTGATGAAAAATTTACTGTTGCTAAGCTTAAACATAAAAATTCTTATATAATTATATTTGAACAGTTAAATGGTGCATAATTGGAAATGGAGCATGATGGGGAGAAGAATGAACCAGAGACTTTTGGAAGGAAGAAGTCTGAATTCTGTGTGCTTTATACACATTTCTCATGAAGTAGGTCCATAGTTGTAAAGAATTTATTCCATAGCATACATTTACTCACCATTAACACTACTTCACAATAACACTTTATGCATAAACACATATATGAGAACAAGATAAACTTGTTTAAATTTCTACTAAGGATTGTTTAGAAAATATCCAAATGAACCGAGCTTAAACCATGCTGAATATTCATACATCTATAATTTTTTAAATGTTGCTAAAAATTAAAAATAAGGTTTGCATCTAGTAAGGTGACATATCTAGAGTTTACAAGATCATGTTTAACACTGTAACCCATCTATAATTTTAATTTCCTTTTTTCATATGCTGTGTGACAAACAATTCCACCATTATAAATAACCTTCTTTATAGAGTCATACTAATGGTGCCATAAAGGTATTACTTGATGTATTTCCTACATTTTTCTCTCCTTTGTTTTTGAAAAGATTTATAGTTATTTCTCTATTTAGCCAGCAGATGTGAAGTGATTTCAGGATGATCTGTATCCATCAGAAAGTGCCAAATGTTTCTTATTTAATTCCATTTCCGTGGAAACCTGAAGACACTTCATGTATCGTCTTTCAATTTCCTGAAGAAAGATAACTTTCATTATTTTGGCATGAGACACTCTTAGAATGCCCTATGTCGAGAATAATCAGAATTTCACTCTTCAGCTTCTCTCCTGCAGTATATTGACTGTCTAAAAGAGCCTCACTGTCTGGTACCTGATAAATGTGTTCTTGAGTGTATGAACTGAAGTGAATCTGAGCCAAACCAGTTAGAGCTGTCCATGTGAAAGCCTAGATAAAGGTGTAAAAATGTACATGTTGAGACATTCATTAATTTACTGCATGACTGTTCCATTTATTAAATAGAGGCTACTGTGACAGACTAGCTCAGATGTGTCTATAGAGAATAAGAAAATAAATTCAACTACACAGTTACCATGGCACTTGCAAATTGAGTTTTAACAGTTACTTTCATTTCATTAAAACAAAGCCTAGATTAGTACTGGTCATAAACTCTTTCAAAAGACTTCTGCAAACTGTGGGGGCGACAAAAGAAATTTCATATGAAATATTGGTAGAAACAAAGACAGAAAGTAGGCGAAAGCATTTATTTCATTTAAAATCACAATCAAACTCTGCCTCATGTCTTAACTCACTGCTTTCCCAGAGCCACCTGCCATTTCACAAGTGAATACTTTGTGCCTCTGCCTAGAAGACTTTGTGCTGTCTCTCTTTCCACAAAATCGAATCATCTCTTCTCCCTTGTAACATTCAAAGACTTCAGAGATTGTTTTTCCATAGCATTTTTGCCATACCATAATTGTGATATTTATCACATTGTATTTTAATATTGTATTTGTTTTCTTGCCCAATTAGATGTAAGCATTTAAAATACAGTGACACCTTGTTTATATATGTATATAGGGGTATATATATGTGTGTGTATATACATATACATATATATACACACACATATATATAAGTATCTAAGTATATATGTGCATTCTACAGGGTTTGATACAAAGTTGATGCTCATAAAATGGCTAATGAATCAGTGGGTAAACAAATGAAAGAATGAATGAAGAGAGAAAAATATGACCAGTCACATATTTTCAACACTGGATAGAATGAAAACTCTGCATTTAGTTCCAGGGTTGGTCAGAAAAGATAAAGAGATTTTTAATGGTTCTGAATTCAAATGTGGATGGCAAATCCCAAAGTAATTCACCCAAACATTGTTTTAATATTAGGCCATATATTTGAAGAAAAACTGTTCCCCATTTAATTGCATTATTTGATTTTAAATATTAGAACTCTTATCTACATGGCAAACAGAAAACATGCTAGACTTGTCTGAGCAATATAATGATCACAGAGTATATAAAATACAATTAATGTCCATCCAAATGTATTTAAAAATACAGTTAATAAACTTAGGAGCCATTTGTGAGAAATGTTGAAAGATTTTAATAGCTGAATCTGTAAATCGATACTGAAAAATTGAGGGGTTTTAGTTAAAGAGTTAAGAATCTTGAAGTAATGCAATAGAAAGGGGGGGAAATAAAGTTTGTTTAAGAAATTCCAAGGCATAGCTTTATTATATTAAGGTAAGAATATGAAATGTAAAGATCAGTGTTTACCTATTTGCCTGATGTATATTATGAAGGCTTCAATGTAAGTAGTAGCTGTTTAAACAGAAAGGGAAGAAGAAACCAAGATGCTTATTTAAGAGGGTATAAGCAGACTTTGATGGTAGTATGAACACATGAGAAGCCAATGAGATGGTGAGTCAAAGTAGCCATACAGTTGTTTTCTACCCATGCCACTTTTGAATAAAGATTGATAATAAGGCAGAATGATGCTGAATTAAGAGTTGTTCAAATGTTATGTTTCTTAGAGAAGTTAATAAAATTAGCCTTGGCTTGCTAATTTTGAGTAATAGTTTATATATAAAGTTAGAGAAATACTGATGCAATGGAAAGCCCAGGATAAAAAGAGGATGAGACTATTTGAAGTGATCGGTTTAAAATCCAGTACTTGGATGTATGAGTGGTATAAAAGAGACAGTAGAGAATGAAATAAACATCGACAAAAAATTAAACATGGGGTTAATGAGTAAGGCAATAAACCAAAAAACAAACAAGAAAACCACATTAGAGGCAGAGAAAGAAGCAAAATACCTAAGAATCATGATAGCATTAATATATTTTTCCAAACAAATATCCAAGTAGAGGAGTCAGACAACTCTGTAGAAGGTGCAGAGTAGTTAATCCTGGTGATATCAGGAGTAGAGATATCCGCTCACTCCAACTGCATGAGTGTAGTGGGTGTGTCTGGGATATCATTGATAATAAGTGCTAGAATGATAAAGAAAAATTTAAACATAAAAAATAGAGAAAGAAGAGAGAAAAATGAAATGTGCTCTGTGCTCAGAAGGGGCTCACCCAATATGCATAACTTTATAAAGTATCCACTGGTTAAGTAAAAGATTAAAGGCCATGCAATTACTCACCCAAGTGGATACTCTAATATTGTTGGACATATAGAAATGGACAGGGGAAGACAGGTTCTCTGTGGCTTACCAAAACTTAATCATGAAGGATAAGATAATCAATTAAGTTATAAACTGTCTAGTACTGTCACAAGCACAAGTGAAGTTTTTGTTTTGGACTTTTCAATTTAGGGGGAAGCCAAAATTGGTGAACATTTGAAAGCAAGCAGACATTTCCAAATAGAATTCTGGGACAAGGGAGAGTAACATTTTATTGTTCTTACAAAAATAATTATAGAAAACCTATGTTTATAGACTAGAGAAAATTTGGAAAAGGAAACAAAATGCAAAGGCATTGCAATTTACATGGAGAGAAATATTTTACAGCAAGACATTCAAAATGTTACCTCATATCTAAGTACAGGCAAGTCATATTGCTGAGGTATGTAAGAAAAAGCAGCTCCATCAAGCATTCTATTTAAAAAAAAAAAACTGAAAACAACATAAAAAAAGAACAAGCAATTCCTTGCTTTTGGTGATAAAGTAGATGATTCTGAAAGTTGTTCAAAACAATACCAGCTAAGGTTAATAGGCTTGCTGGAAGGTTGGAAGTTAGGAAGCCAGCCAATTTTATAGAACTATACCGTGAATGATATACTGGCAAATTTTCTAGGGCTATTTATATTTTTTATTGTCAACAGAATGTGCACATTAGATGCCAATTTCCTTCATCTCACTGAGAATTTTCCTGAAATAATGTTTTCTTATAGCTTAATTCCTGATTTGATTATCCAAACAATTATGCCACATTCTATTATATTGCAGTAAATCGTAGCATCCATCAGTTGCATTTTGGCTTTTCATGAAATATTTTGAAAAGTTAACCTTTTGCTAAAGGTACAGGCATTGGAAAAATTCAAGTTTAAATTATAATTTCACCACTTAATATCTTGCAAGTTTATTTCCTTAGATGAAAAATGAGCTTAATAATACTTCCATTGCAGAGCTGTTCTTAGAATTGAAAAGACTTGTAAATCTACTTGAATAGCCCCTGTTGCATAGTAAAGGTAGAAAAAAAAATAAAGGGCTTGAAAGGCAAATTGATATTATACACACACACAGTATTATATTTTTAAAAAGGTAAAGTCACATCTCTCATCTAAATATTATAAGAACACATTTAAAATATGTAGTTTAACTCATTAATGAATGAGAGAACATGTAAGGTGTTGTATCTATTCAACAGATTATCCTAAAAGCAAGCATACATACATAAACAGGAATGATGAAATTATTGGGCTCAATATAATAGATAATAAACTGGCTTCTACAGGGTAAATGAAAATCAATTGCACCTCCACCTGTCAAAATGCATTGTTTTATATGGATAAGAATTACTTTCACCATTGTCAGTACCTACTACTTAAAAGGTGTAAAGGTCAGGCGCAGTGGCTCATGCCTGTAATCCCAACACTTTGGGAGGCTGAGGTGGGCAGATCACAAGGTTAGGAGTTTGAGACCAGTCTGGCCAGCATGGTGAAACCCGGTCTCTACTAAAAATACAAAAAATTAGTTGGGCATGGTGGCACGCACTTGTAATCCCAGCTACTCTGGAGGCTGAGGCAGGAGAATTGCTTGAACCCAGGAGGTGGAGGTTGCAGTAAGCTGAGATCATGCCACTGCACTCCATCCTGGGCGACAGAGTGAGACTCCATCTAAAAAAAAAAAAAAAAAGTGTGAAATAGCTCAAAGTAAATGAAAGACAGAGATAATCCTGATGTGTTTGCAGAACAGGCCACCCAGGAATAATTTTGGTTACTGTAGCCTTGCATTTCAATTTGTCCATTCACAATTATTTTTCTGACAATCCTCCCAACTTATGTTCATATCATAATAACAAAGAAAGACTATAATTGATTACAAAGAACTGACTAGTTTTGTTAGGTTTGGCCTGGTTGTTTATATAGGTCCAGCAACAGTTTTAATTAACCCTGTAGTTCTCCTTACATGTTCTTTTGCAAATCAAGTATCACAGAATATTTTAAAACCCACAAAGTCATAAAATTCTTTTTTTAATTTTCATTTTTATTTTAGATTCAGGGGATACATGTGCAGATTTGTTACAAGGGTATATTTCTTGGTACTGAAGTTTGGGCTTCTGTTGATCCTATCACCCAGATAGTGGACGTAGTTACCAGTAGGAAGTTTTGTAACCCTTGGCCCCTCCCTTACTCCAGCCATTTGGAGTTCCCAGTGCCTAGTATTCCCATCTTTAAAATCTATGTGAACTCAAGATATAGCTCCAACTTATAAGCGAGAACATGTGTTATCTTGGTTTTCTGCTTCTGCATTAGTTTACTAAGGATAATGCCCTCCAACACCATCCATATTCCTGCAAGACACATGATCCCATTCTTTTTTGCAGCTGCATAGTATTCTATGATATATATGTACCACATTTTCTTTATCCAGCTCACTGTTGATGACCTAGGTTGATTCCATGCCTTTGCTATTATGAATAGCACTGCAATGAACATAAAAGGAAATGTGTAGTTTTGGTAGAAGTATTTATTTTCCTTTGGGTATATACTGAGTCATGAGATTGCTGGGTTGAATGGTAATTCTATTTTTAGTCCTATGAGAACTCTCCAAACTGCTTTCCACAGAAGCCAAACTAATTTGCATTCCCATCAACAGTGTATAAGCATTCCCTTTTCTCTGCAAATTTGCCAACATGTGTTACTTTTTGACTTTTTAATAATAGCCATTCTGACTGGCCTGAGATACTATCTCATTGTGATTTTGATTTGCATCTCTCTGATGATGAGTGATATTGAGAATTTTTTCATGTTTGTTGGCTGCTTGTATATATTCCTTTGAAAAGAGTCTGATAATGTCCTTTGCCCACTTTTTAATGGGGTTGTTTGGCTTTTTTCTTCTTGATTCAAGTTCCTTATTGGTTCTGGATATTAGTCCTTTGTCAGATGCATAGTTTGCAAATATTTTCTCCTTCTCTGTAGGTTGTCTGTTTACTCTATTAAGAGTTTCTTTTGCTGTGCAGAAACTCTTTAATTACGTCTGATTTGTCTATTTTTTATTTTGTTGCATTTGTTTATGGGGTCTTCATGGTAATTCCTTTGCCTAGGCCAGTGTTTAAAAGAGTATTTCCTAGATTTTCTTCTGGAATTTTTGTAGTTTGATGTCTTACATTTAAGCCTTTAATCCATCTTGAATTAATTTTTATAAATGGTGAGAGGTAGGGGTCCAGTTTTATTCTTTTGCACATGGTTAGCCAGTTTTCCCAGCACCATTTATTGAATAGGGTATCCTTTCCCTATTGTTTATTTTTGTCAACTTTGTCAAAGATGAGTTAGTTGTAGCTATGTGGCTTTATTTCAAAGGTCTCTGTTCCATTGGTCTATGTGTCTATTTTTGTACCAGTACCATATTGTTTTGGTTGCTGTAGCCTTGCAGTATAGTTTGAAGTCAGGTAATGTGATGCTTTCAACTTTGTTCTTCTGCTTAGGATTGCCTTGGCTATTTGGGCTCTTTTTGGTTCCATATGAAATTTAGGTTTTTTCCTAATTCTGTGAAAAATGACATTGGTAATTTGATAGAAATAGTGTTGAATCTGTAGATTGCATTGGGCACTACTGACATTTTAATGATATTGACTCTTCCTACCAATGAGGGTGGAATATTTTTTTTCCATTTGTTTGTGTCTTCTATGATTTCTTTGGGCAATGTTTTGTAGTTCTCAGAGAGATTTTTCACCTCCTTGGTTAGGTATATTCCTTGATATTTTATCTTTTGTGTAAGCCACAAAATTCACTTCTTTATGAATGTTTTCATAAGGAATTTTGGATTATACTTTTAAAGGTATCTATTTGCTATTGGGAGGATAACAAAACAAACCCAAGAAATGTTCTCTACAAGATTTCAACTGCAGTGTCTGTAAATCTGGGTGAATTCTCTTCCTGAGGTCCCCAACATTTCTCAAAGCCCCTGCACTGGCAGGAGTTTAACTTTCTTACAGTCTAAAATGCCAAGACCAGCTCGGTTGGGGAGACCCTAACCCAGTGGTGCTAGAGGAATTAAAGACACACACAGAGAAGTGTGGAGTGGGAAATCAGGGGACTCCTCACAGCTTTCAGAGCTGAGATCCCTAAACAGAGATTTACCCACATATTTATTGACAGTAAGCCAGTGATAAACATTGTTTCTATAGATTATAGATTAACTAAAAGTATTCCTTATGGGAAACAGAGGGATGAGCTGAAACAAAGGGATGGGCTCTGGCTAGTTATCTGCAGCAGGAACATGTCCTTAAGGCACAGATCACTTATGCTATTGTTTGTGGTTCAGGAATGCCTTAAGTGGCTTTCCGCCCTGGGTGGGCCAGGTTTTCCTTGCCATCATTCCAGTAAACACACAACCTTCAGCGTGGACGTCATGGCCATCACAAATACGTCACAGTGCTGCAGAGATTTTGTTTATGGTCAGTTTTGGGGCCAGTTTATGGCCAGATTTGCGGCCTATCCCCAGCACTAAAAGAATAAACCAAATGAACAAGGTAAAAGGCCAGTTTTCCTAACAGAACTTTTATGCTTTGGCTCTGTCAAGAAAGCTAAACACTATTATTTAAAACTAACTTGTTACACTTTATTCAGTAAGCATCATTCTCAAATAAGATATTTGAAGTATGGCTATGACTGCACAATTTGTCAATTATGTGCTGGTGAGAAGGAGAAGATATTGCAGTAGAAACTACGCAATCTACTCTTTTTTGCAATGAAAATTAAGGAGACTCAAGATTTTATAAATTCTGGAAGGTCAGGGAGAATCAGATATCATTTTAAGATGTCATATTTCAATGTATAGAAGTAGAGTTTATTAAGTCGTTGTTGATTGTGAATAGCTTAAGAAAGAAGAAAAAGGTCTTCCTTACATATCTGGAGAATGGAACCTTAAAAATACATCAACAATACTCCAAGTAATCACAGTGTAATTTCCTTCAGCATTTATTCAGTCCTATGTAATTAGTTTTTTTTTCTGCTGGATCCTGGCTTATCCATCCATTTGCCTGCAGCTGACTTATACTACACTAAAATGAGTCCTGGAAATCCTAACTCAGTCAACAGGTATGGTCTGGAGGCTATCTAAGTGACATTTGGTCAGAAACCTATAACCATTGGTCCACTCTTTTAAGGGTCAGTAGTTAGACATGTCTGGTACAATACTTTTCTACAAAACTCTGAGACTATGTTTATTTGTTGAATATATAATGACTAGCTTGTAGCAGAACCTTCTAGCAAGTGTAACAGTAAAATCAAAACTACCCACAGATGAGAGAGGATTAATTTCTGGCTGTGGTTAGTTTATTACTATAATCAGTATATCAGGAAGGAAGATAGTAAAATTCTCTATTGCAGTATAATACATTCTTTCCCTAAAGAGTTTTGATCAGTGCTTTTCCCAAGGGTAAGTACATATTATAGAAATTAAGCACGTTGACAAAACTCCAGAGTTTTCCCATAAAGCATATAGTTTAAGAAATATTTATTTTAATAACATTTTATCTATACAAATTTAATTTAGAGAAAGTTGAGCATATCTTCTGATGTGACAATTTTCTATGCAACTCTTACAATAGTAACACAGAAAACAAACCTAATTATTTATAGTGTTTCTTTTTATATAAAGAGAAAAATAAAATATGTGTGATTTTCCAAAATCCATCTGAAAAGTCTCAAAGAAAATTTTAAGTGGATTTTTTCTTTACAACTTTAATGCTGGTTTTGGAAAGGCAAAATCAAAAGCATTGTCGGAGATTTGGGTGCTCGATTAAGGTGCCTGACACGGGTGCCTGAGAAGCAACAGTTGGCATGTGTATTTAATTAAAGTGACAATGAAGCATTTTAAAGAAACACAGAATATAACACACTTATAAAAAACTATATCTCTTACATGAGTTAGGAAACTCTGGTCTCTCTTTCTCTCACTCTCTGTAATAAAGAGCATTTCAAATTGAGCATAAGGCACAAAAAATTAATCTGATATAACACAGAATCACTGCTATCCAGGAAGATTGCATTGAATTAAAGAATAACCTTTTTTACTGTTGCTAAAGGCACTAATTAGAAACAAAGGCAGAAAGTTTGTACAAATTGAGTGAACGTTGCTAAAATTTTAACATATTTCATAGCTTTTTTTTGGAAGTAGGTATTACAAACCAGGGCAATTAAAATTCACCTTCCAAATGTTATCCTTCATTATGCTTGATCATTATCTGGAACCAATTGACACTTCACCTTAGGACAGTAGTTCTCTCAGGGGTCTATGAGGGCAAAACAATTTCCATAAAAATACTAAGATGATAATCACGTTGAAATGCAATACATTATTATTGCTATCTTCAAATGAATTGATAAACAAGTGTTAAAAGATGTCAGTTTCAATTCCCAATACGGTAAATATAGATAGCCACATAGACAAAAGTTCTTTAGGCAGTGCTCAAGAATATAAAAAATCCAGAGATTAAGAAACCTGAGAATTGCTGAGAAGTTAGGAAAAAACCTACACTTTTTCACTTGATAAAAGCACACACAGAATTGTATTTCTCTGACACCACTGTTGCTAGTATCCTTATATTAATAGTATCTTTTAACCCAAGTAACTAAATTCTATTTTACAGAAAGAGCAGCTGGCTGGATAAATGAGAACTGTCTGTCTCACACAGCATTACCATTATGAGAACATGTAATGAAACTTTCTAAGGTCACATAGGTCTCATCCACACATTCATGACGCAAAGCTATAATCTCTCTTTATAACATAAAATTTATGTTAAAAGGCATACAAACATAAAATGATGCTTCATGCATGCTTTGGTTTTCTATCTTACTTGGAAATTTGTTAGGTATATAGAAATATCCTTTAATTAATGTAATAACAGAACAATAATTTGAATTATTTAAACATCTTAGAAAATATCTTCAAGCTGACATACTACAGAGCATAATTACTGTAGAAATAAATAGGTTGACAAAATAATGATCCAACTTATTTGAATAGATTTAAATTTTTCTTAATTTTAAATATTATACATGGTAATTTCACCTTATTTGAACAGTAGACCTGTATAAATTCGAGAAAACAAACCTAAGTAGAATAAAGTGTATGCTTTTACTCAACACAAATTAATCATGGAAGAGACACAGCTAGCTTTTTTAAAACAAAAATTATTCAACTAGTCTTATTTGTCGATGTTTATTCTAATTATGTGAATTTGGTATCTTCAAAAAGTCTTAAGACTTTTTTTTTAATAAGAAATTTCTTTAAGTTGAGAACATTTAAACTATTCATTTTTTAATTTCCTTTATTTCTGGGACTTTGGATCATTTAGTTCATGTATTTATTTATCTTTATAAGCCAATTGGAACAGAGCTTATAATTTAAGATACTTTATAATATAGGTTATTAATATCCTCTAGAAAGAGTAAAACATTTCACACTAATACAATCAGAGGTAAAGGCCTTTCTGAATCACAGAAACATAGACACAAAGATACATAGAGTACTTATAGCTTCAAATTTTTAACTTCACCCATAGGTCAAGAGTAAATACACAGATATGGATCAGATTGAGTTTGTTTCCTTTACGTGGGCACTATATTTTGAACTGAGAATTTTATAACAACAATCAAAAAAAGAAAAGCCTCATTCCCTGTCATCTTTTACTCAACAGAAAACAGATTCTATAATCCAACAGTAATGATCAACAAATAACCAGATCATTAAGCCGAATTTTCAAACATTGCTCTCACCAATGGAGAATAACTTGAACACAGTAAGAACAATAGAAACTTAAACAAAGCACAGAATTATTGGGAAAAATACAAGAAATAAAAAATCAACATAATTAAAGTTCTATTGTCACTTGTGTTTCCCTCTGGGAGCAAGAAAATAGCAGCAGACCAGGGTATGATTTGCATTTCCCTGGCACCTGCTCTGCCAGAGTAACTCACTTGAGCATCTCAGTAGAATCTCCAAGATTTTAAAGAATTTTTAGAAACATATAATATATAATATACACGTATGAAATGAACATACAGATATAAAATGAACAAGTGTCAAAACTTTTATTTAACTCATTGATTAAAGAAGGCACCAATGAGATATTATAAAACAGTTCAAAGGAGAATTGAAAGAGAAACATATATTAAATTATCAGGAATGTTGAAATGAATTTGATTAATAGATGGAAAACTAACTTATTTGGGAGAGAGAAGGAAATCAATAGTACCTCCAATGGAGGAAATTCATTTTGCATTGCCTATAAGAAAAATGATTTTAATCACTATCAGTTATCTACAATTTAGAGTGGTAACACAGATCAAGACAGTGAAGGATGAGCTAGACAAAACACCCAGTGATCTTTTTCTGGGCATTTCAAAGTCATTCACAATTATTCCTGACAGTATCATTGAGAATAATTTTCCTAATTGTTCCTAGTAGATGAACTGATCTATAATTCTAAATGAATAACAAATGAATCTAATCAAAAAAGTTCCCAATAGAATAAATTATAACCTACTGAAGAAGTTAATGAAATTTGTAAAATTGCATATAACCAGCTTATTGAAAAATTGGATGTTGCAGGATGTAATCAGGGAGAAACTTTATTCTTCACAATTTCCCTTTTCAGTGCATTTAATAGATTGTTTTTCTTCCTTAACTTTGAAGGAAATCACAAGAAGATCTCAATGATTTCTGGTTCCTTTCAGATAACATTAATTCTTGTCAGTCTAACATCAAATCTTTAACCACTCTTTAAGTCTAAGATTTCTCTTTCCCCTGCTGATAAGCAAAGAAAAGGGAGGCACATTCTTCCTTTCTTGATCTCCTGCCCCATGCTATGGATTTTCATGGAAGCTTTAAAGTTTGAAGCAAGAGAAAAGGAAGAAATAAGGGTCAGAAAGGTCTTCCTGCGTTGGAAGAACCTAATGCAGCTTTGGGCTTAATATATGCCAAAAGCTAACTCTCTTTAGTGGCATTTTCTTGAGAGTCATGTAGTTTCCTGGAATTCCTAAAGTGGTTTATGGTGTTCCTTCTGTCATTTGGTTGTTTATGTCCTTACCACTCAAGCCTGTCTCCTAAAGGCCATACTAAACTGCTAGCCTTTCGTATGGAGCTTCCCTGACCCCAGGCTGGCAGTCATCTTGGAAAGGGTCTTTTAGAGATGGCTCACCATTGGCTCCCTTTAACATACGAAAATCAATGTCACTGCCTGGCAGCCAGTAGAAGTGTGTCTCAGAGCAGTCCATTTGACTCTGCTTTTCCAAGGAAACTAGCTCTGGCCTTTTGAGCTTAAACTTTTCAGACTTGAATACAGTCTTGGTTCACTTAAAAGCCCCACTCGGCCGGGCATGGTGGCTCACATCTGTAATCACAGCACTTTGGCAGGCCAAGGCAGGTGGATCATAAAGTCAGGAGATCAAGACCATCCTGGCCAACATGGTGAAATCCCAGCTCTATAAAGTAAAAAATTAGCCGGGCGTGGTGGCACGCGCCTGTAGTCCCAGCTACTCGGGCGGCTGAGGTAGGGGAATCGCTTGAACCTGGAAGGTGGCCGTTACAGTGAGCCGAGGTCGCACCACTGCACTCCAGCCTGACCACAGAGCAAGATCCATCAAAAAAAAAAAAAAAAAAAAAAAATCCACTCTCATTTGTCTTGAGATAGGGAGGAGGCACTGCCTCACTGCAGGGGTTAGAAGATGCTCACAATATACTAGCAACTTCTAAGTCCTTAGGAAGAAAAAATGTCATAGTGAAAAATATTGCATGTTTTCACAACTCTACAGAATATGAGCCAGGAAGTTTTTTTAAAATTATTTTCTAACTTCTCTCTAGTTCTTTAGGAAGACCTCTGCTACAGTGTCTTCAACTTCATATTGCATATTTTTTCCTGCTCCTATATAGCCTACAGGTACTGTATAAGCTAATACTAGCAGATTTTTTTAAAGCTTTAGGACTTGCATAGATACCCTAGAAACTTCTTGGAGAATTTCTTCCTACATAATTTGGCTTACACTTACATAGTCAGTGTCAGTTTTCTGAGCAGATATAGAATCTATGTGCTTTATAGGAAGAGCTACTGTCTATAAGGAGGAAAAAAAGGTGTATATCTTTATCATAAATTATATGCATGTAGTAATGATAATAGTTATAGTAACAGAAATCATTTTGAATGCTGATTCTGTATAAAAAAATTATGTCCTCTCTTTTCTCACTCATATGATTAAGTCTATGAAATAATTACTATTATTGTTGTTATTTATAGTTGGTGAAACAGATGCTTAGAGAGTTTAGAAGATTTGTCCAAGATCACCTAGCTAGTAAGTGCTTGGATCTTTTTTTTTATTATTATCATCATTATTTTAAACTGCAAAGCACAGACTCGGGTTCTTGAAGTATAGTGGTGAGAAAAGCTATGGGGAAAAGATGGAAGGTTGTTTTCTCCTCATAACCCAGTCTAGCTGATAATGATATTTGACATGTGGGAAGAATAATTAGGGATTATGAAGTTTTCTTTTCTCTCATAATTATTTTAGAAAGCTAAGAGTCACTTGGTGGATCATAATTACTATAATTCAGATAATATCTGCAACTTTATGAAAATGTGTGCCTTCATTTCATGACAATTACTTTTCCCCAATGTCCTTCTAACTTCAACAAAGTTATTGAGTTTCCATAAATAGAAACAATATTTGCATTTGTAAATATATTATGCATGTGTATATATGATAATGTATCTTAACCTACCTTTTTATCATGTATAGAAATATAAAAGAATAACAATCATCTAGCAAATTTCTACAAACATTTTACTAGTTTAATAAAAACAAGCCCATGAAATACATACATTCCAACATTTCACCTATTAAATTGTGTAGAACTGAAGTAGTGTCTAAAGGCCATTCCACAAGCAACAATTACCATATATAAATATTACTATGCATGAGATTGATAAAGAGAGCCAGATTTGCATTCCATACATAAAACTGTCAACTCACATTTCCATGATAAATCATGAAATGAATGAAGGTGTACTCAGGCATATGAGCATTGCATATATTTTCCAGGCTAGCGAAGGCATTATCTTTGTGTGTCTGATTCATTTGTTGTGCTAATTTTCAAGATACTCAATATTTTACCACAAAGTTAACATGATAGGTATATCTTAAAAGTGTCATAGTGAAAAATATTGCAGTTTTCACAACTCTACAGAATATGAGCCAGGAAGTTTTAATTTTTAAAAATTATTTTCTAATACACTGCTAGTTTTGGTAAAACCCTTACCAAATAATCAGCAATTAAAGAAAAATATGTACTCTCAGCCTCCAAGTATTAAATTGACTACCTTAGGATAGAACATAAGCCTTTTTTAGTATCTAGTAATATTTATACGAAATGGAAAGAAAATATACTAATGCTTTCATGTGTTATACAGCTAGCTCCTGCATAATAAATGACTATGTTTAAATAACACTTAGCATAAACATGCATGGCTACTCAACATATGCATAGGATCTTAACACTTCTTAAACCGAACTTCTCATATTCTCCTTCAAACCTATCCACTGCAAAGTTCCCTGAGATATATCCAGTTCCCACTACTTCCACAGCTACTCTTTTATCTCAGATGATATTATTCTTTCTTCTATAATGGATATCTAGACTCCCTGCTTCTATCACTGGCACTGCTATTGCCTATTCTCAACTATTCTCAATACAATTACATTGAGATCCCTTTAAGACAAGCCAAATCATGTCACTCTTCTGCTAAAAATCCTGCAATGTCTTCTTATTTTACCCAGAGGAAAAGGTAAAATTATTTAAAGGGCTTATAAAGCCTTTTATGATCTAGCCCCTCATTATCGTTCTGAAGTCATCATCTACCACACTGCAATCTTCCAAACAAGACCGCTTCCAGTTACACTGGCCTCCATCCCATTGCTCTGATTTGCTTGCCTTAATCCTGCTTTGGGATTAGGGCATTCATTGCACTCGCTGTCTCCTCTGCCTGGAACACGCTTCTTAATTTCCCCAACCCCAAAAATCCATAAAGCTAACCCTAATCATTGAGTCTTTGCTTTTTTAACATATCCTATCCAGGTCATTGTATTTTACTCTGTAACCCCAACCCCTGTCACTGCCATTTCTCTCACACTGTTTTACTTTTACTTATTTGTCTATATCGATTAGAATATAAACTCCATAAAGCAAAATATTTTGTTCATTTTGTTCAAGGATGTAATTAAATAAACTAAAACAGGTCCCTAGTAAGCATTCAATAAATATTTCTAAGGGAATTAAATTATCTGGATTTATTGCTAGTGATAAAGCATACATGCACAATTTTAATTCTAGAAACAATAAGATAAGCAGTACAAGAAACACAAAATGCTATTGGTTGCAGAGGGAAAGTAATGTCTTGATTAAGATGCAAAGTAAAAATGAATACTTTACAGAAGATTATATTTAAGATAAGACTTTAAGGATTGGTAAAATTTTGACAAGTGGATAATAAAGGTGTGGGTGCTACGAGAATCAGTCGAAAGAGGGGTTAAGAACGAAACTGACCATTGCTTGCTTTTTATGTTTCATCATTCTACTCCACACTGGGATAACATAGATGAACAACCTGATCACTAATTTCAAATTGCTTGCTGCTAGTGAAATGTGTGTGTGTGTGTCTATCGTAATTCTAACAATCAATCAATAGCAAAATAATGTACTAAAATAAAGAACATATAGAAGACTCCTCTGAGAAGATTTCTCAGAGAAAGTTGAAAAAGAATAAAAACTTTTAAAAATCAATTTCATTCAATAGTCTACAAATAGACTTAAATTATATAAAAATTTGATGATGCTGTCAACATGAAAGCTCAGTTGCAGCTGATTTTATAAAACGTATTTATTTCACAGTTTAGTTTGGATATACTGTTGGCAAGGTTCTGGATCCCTAACCAACTGTCAAGCCACAGGAGTGGCATCCAGGAAGATGAATAAAAGGGAAGCTTCAGACAAATCTGTGACATTCCTGGACAGAAAAGTTCTGCCACTTTATTCCTATTTGTCCTATTCCAATAAAAGTGGTTGGGCAATTTAGAAAAATATAAAAAGCACTTTTTCATTGCTTTTATTATTTCATTACTTTTATCGTTACTCACAACTAAACTTCAGGCCAATTCTAAACTTTTCTTCTTCTACCATCAGCCCCACTTAGTTTCTTCAACCATTTCAAAACACAAAATCACCTACAAACATTTTCAACAGGTGAAGGGGAAAAAAATGGAGAACTGAGAATAACATATAATGCCTCAAGAATCCACTAACAACAACACAACTGTATCACACACCTCACACTCTACAACAACAAAATAATAATCTCCCTAAACCTACATAGGAAAAGGAATGTTCATACACTCTACTCTTTCGTCTGCGGTAGTTTTGAGTTTCATTTTTATTCACTTGTCCTTTCTACCAAAGCTAGATCTTTCTCTTTGTGTTTGCATTTCCCAGAAGTATTAAGGGAAAAGAAAACAGGGCAACTGCTTCCCCTTCATTTTTGTTGTTGTAGTTAACTCATTTTCACCCAATCTTGTGTTCAATACATTCTAAAAGAATAAATATAATCTCTGCAATGGAAAGCAGATGCCTTTCTTCAAAATATCTTCTCATAATGGTGCAAATTCTCTTAAACAGCAGCAGCTACACTTTATCTGAACAACTTTTATTAGCATGAATATTATATAATTATAGCTGTCTTTTAATGTTGATGTCTTTGTAAATACCATATATTATTACAGTGGCTGCAATAATGTTATAATATAAATCAATGAGTCAGTGCATAATCAACAAGGTGAACATCAGCAAAATGTTTTACTGGAGGTATTTGCTCTTAACCTCTCTCCCTTTTTGTATCAGCTGATCGACACCATTATCTTATTATTATTATTTTTTTGAGATGGAGTCTCGCTCTGTTCACTCAGGCTGGATTTCAGTGGCACAATTGCCACTCACTGCAACCTTCATCCACCAGGTTCAAGCGATTCTCCTGCCTCAGCCTCTGGAGTAGCTGGGATTATAAGCTCATGCCACCACGCCTGGCTAATTTTTGTATTTTTAGTAGAGACGGGGTTTCACCACCATGTTGTCCAGGCTGGTCTCAAACTCCTGACCTCAGGTAATTCACCTGCCTCGGCCTCCCAAAGTGCTGAGATTACAGGTGGACACCATTATCTTTTGATAGCCATCTGTTTCATCATCCTTGGGCCATGTTTTTACAGAACTAAAAACAAATATGCACAGATACTGTCCAAATATTTTTAAAACATGTGAACTTAGATTAAAATAATCTTGGAGAAAGGAGGAAAATAAAATTCATCTTGTTTCACCATTGTTATTTTTTACAAGAGAAACCGATGACTGGAACTATTAAATTACTTCCAAAAGAACCAGGATTAGAACTCAGGTTTCCTACACTAGTTTCTGTGTTCTCTTTTCATTTTAACACATGGCCTATTACCTCTTTATATTTTATGGATAATAAAATCATCACAATAGAATGCTCCATAAAATTATAAATATGCCTTAAAATTTTTACATATCAATATAATCTTTTTGTTGTTGTTAAATCCGCAGTCCATCCTTTTAGCTATTTCAGTTGCTGGGGGTGCTATATAAGATTTTAATTGTGCAATATTGAACATTTCACATAAAAGAATGATGTATCTCTTGAGCTTTCAGGGAGACAAGAAAATTTAGTCTATGGAAGAACAAAAGCAAACAAAAAGCAAATAGGAAACTTCTCTCATGAGAAGTAAACAATAGTCCCCCATTATAGGGGGTGTGATGGTTAATATTGAGTATCAACTTGATCCAATTGAAGGCTGCAAAGTATTGTTTCTGGGTGTGTTTGTGAGGGTGCTGCCAAAAGAGATTAACATTTGAGTTTGTGGACTGGGAGAGGCAGACCTACCCTCAATCTGGGTGGGCACCATCTAATCAGCTGCCAGAGTAGTTAGGAGAAAAGCAGGCAGAAGAACCTGGAAGGACGAGGCTGGCTGAGTCTTCCAGCCTCTATCTTTCTCCCATGCTGGATGCTTCCTGCTCTGGAACATCAGACTCCAAATTCTTCAGCTTTTGGACTCTTGGACTTACAGCAGTGATTTGCCAGGGGCTCTCAGGCTTCAGTCACGGACTGAAGGCTGCACTATCAGCTTCCCTTCTTTTGCGGTTTTGGGACTTGGACTGGCTTCCTGGCTCCTCAGCTTGCAGGTGGCCTGTTGTGGGACTTCACTTCATGATTGTATGAGTCAATTCTCCTAATAAACCCCCCTTCATACATACATCTATCCTATTAGTTCTGTCCTTTTAGAGAACCCTGACTAATACGGGGGAAATGGAAATATATTTGTTCCAAGACTCCCAGTAGATGCCTAATACTGTGCTAGTGCCAAAGCTTATATACACTATATGTTTTCCTATATATTGATATTTATGATAAAGTTTAATTTCTACATTAGGAGCAGTAAAAGATTAACAACAATGACTAAAAATAAAGTAGAACATTTATAACAGTATGCCAGCATCACTACTCTTGCACTTTGGCACCATTATTAAGTAAAGAGTTAATTGCACAAAAGCACTGTGATACCTTGACAGTTAATATCATACCCCAGAGGGATACTAAGTGGGTAGTGTGTGCAGCTTGGATACACTGGACAAAGCGATGATTCATGTTATGGGTGGAACTGAGTGAGATGGTGTGAGATTTTATCATATTACTCATAATGGCACACTATTTAAAGCTTATGAATTATTTCTGGAATTTTCCATGTAATATTTTTGGACCCTGGTTGACTGTGGGTAACTGAAATCATGGAAAGTGAATCAATGGATAAGGGAGGACTACTATAATATTTTAGACTACAATCTTAAGTATTATAAGCCTACAATTTCACATGCTGCTGTTTTCACATTTTTGAACCTTGTGGGGCACAAAAGGCCTAAAGGGGAGTCTCCTTGTTCTCAACAGACATACTCTGACCTAGCTAGTTGGACCAGGTGAGGCAGCTGCTCCCCATCTGGTCCTCAACCTACCAGGTTTTTTATGCCTGCCACCTCAAACAAGTTATTAGAACAAGTTCATATCTTTCCCAGGTACCTCACCGTCTCATTACTACCAAGCCTGCCTCCCACAGCCCTTGCTTGTTCAAGCTTTGTCCCCTGTGCACCCACTGCATGGCCTTGTGTCATGCCTGATACTACTGTGGAGCTATGGGTATGTTTTAACAATAAACTTGTTTGATTTCATTTGTGCAATATTGGTCATCATATATTTGTTTTTTTTTTCATATTAAGTAAAGGAGAAGATATCTTCCTCACCAGCAGGATAGGTAAGAGGTGATCAAAACACCCCAGAGCATGGTGCAAAAAAAAATATGAAACAAACTAATTTTCCTCGATCTACATTTTGGAAAACCACTGTTGTATTTTTCAGCTCCCAGTGGGAGTTTTTAATGCCCTTTTCAGCAACAAAACAAAACAAAACAAAACATTGCATTACATACCATAGGAGAGTAATGGAAAAGAGAAACAAAAATCCAGAATTAATTCTAAACTCTTATATTCCTATACACTATGAATGTAGATAATAGGTCTTGATTTAAAGCTTTCAATATTAATTTAATCCCTTGTAAACGCTGCTGTTTCATAGAAATTATACTTTAAGAAGAAGATTAAAAACAGAAAAAGAATATTTTGCGTCTGTTCGTTCATGTTATTCCTTGATTCATTGTAGCATAATGAACAAAATTTTAGTTTAAGATTAAAAACTTGCAATTATGGTGACAGTTAAATACATATTATAGAAACGTGAAAAAACTACAACTCTTTATGACATTCAGAGATCATGAAAACATGCTATTAAGAGATTTTCAATATAATACTAGAGTAACTTGGAAAAATATAAACTAATAATTTAAAAACTTTGTGAAAGTCAACAGATAATATTTTATAATATAAAGTTAACATTCTTTTTTTAAAACTTCAACTCTAGAGCCTAGAAGATTTGATGAAAGAGAAACTTTTTTATTCACTTTATTGATAATGTTCAATTGTAACATTTCTGCTACATTTAAGATGGTACAATCTCACCTTACAAGCAAATTACTCATGTCTATTTCCTATCTCGATAAGCACACCTAAGAGCATATGATTTTGTTTCCATTCACAGATGTACCATAGATATTTATGAGGAACATTTCCACATGTTACACACCTCCTTTAATTTTGTTAGTTGGTCCTTGTAGATCAACTTTATGGGTTTTATCTTGACCTATCACATTTATTTATAACACATGATAATTTGAGCAAGAAGGCAAATGCACTTCCATTTTGACTCTGAACCTGGATATACATATTTCCCTGGCAATGTGCGGCCTCCATTGTGAAGACTGAACTTGAGGATGTGTCTTAGAAAGACTCACTGGAACATTAGCCAGATGTTAACAATGTATATTACTTCAGGTCTAATTTGTTTTTTCTGAAAATCTATCTTTGTGAACTTAACCAAGTCATTATACCTCAGTATGTTCTTTCATCAGTTAAAAAAAAGGGGTTTGGGGCTATTTCAGCAACAAAAGTGCTATGAATATAATATTTTGACTAACTGCCTTTTAAATTTTTATATCTTTATTTTCCATTTGCATTCATTTAGGATATGTAATACATTCATATAGTTCAAAATCCAAGAGATATACAATTGTAAACAACATGTTGAAGGCTTACCCATCACTGTCAGCCTAATTTAGCCCACCTCAATGCATTTGAGGTAACCACTGTCATTACTTTTGGATGCATCACTCCAAGGTGGCTTTATGCAAATATAATTGTATACAATTATTTTCCTCTTTCTTCCAAAAAATGAAACTTACTCTATACAATATTCTGAAGATTGGCTTTTTCATCATATGTATCTTGAGCTCTTTAATATTATAATATAGAAAATTATCTTATTATCTTTTTCTGCTTTATGATAATGGTATTATAGTTTATTTTAGTAGTGCTTTATTAATAAATACTTGGGTTGTTTCCACTTTCTTAGTGTTACAGACTATATTTCAGTGAATTACTTTATGCAATACTTTATCCAATCTATGCAGAAACATAAGATAAATTCCCAGTGAGATTTGTTGTTCATAGGCTAGAAGCATTTATTTAGAGATATTGCTAAAACTTGTTTCATTAGAAGTACACCATTTTTTCCCCCACCATCTATGTATGAAAGAACCTGTTTCTCCTTAGTTTGGTAAAGAATATTTTCTCATCATTTTGAATGTTTGTTAATCATAAATATAAAAAATAAATCTTGCTTTATTTCTAATTTGCATGTCTCAAGAGTAAGTTTGAAGACTCTCAAAAATTATTTTTAGAAAACATTTAAATGTATTTTTCTGTGATTTATCTCTTCAATATCTCATATTTTATGTATCTGTGAAGTATTTGCATGTCTTAGTCCATTGATGCTTCTATAACAAAACACCTGAGACTGGATAATTTACATAAAACAGAAATTTATTTTCTCACATTTCTGGAGGCTGGGAAGTCTAAGATTAAGGTGCCAACATATTCAGTGTCTGGAAAGGACTGCTCTCTCCTTCCAAAATGATGCGTTGCATGCTGTGTTTGTGAGAGGGGAGGAATGTTGTGTCCCTCCATGACAGAAGATAAAGAGCAAAAACGGGTGAACTTCCTCTGTCAAGCCCTTTTATAATGGCATTAATTCATTCACAATGGAAGGGCCCTCATGACATAAACACTTCCCGAAAGGCCCCACCTTTCAACATTGGTACATCGGGGATTTAGTTTCCAACATATAAAATTTGGGGGACATATTTAGGCCATAGCATTCTGCTTCTGGCCCCCAAACTTTACATCCTTCTCACAAACAAAATACATACATTCCATCCCAATGGTACCAAAAAGTCTTAACTCATTCCAGCACCAACTGTAAAGTCTAAGACCTAAGTCTTACCTAAACAACATATGGGTGAAACTTTAGGTACAATTCATCCTGAAACAAATTCTCCCGCTGTAATCTTGTGAAATCAAACAAGTTATGTGCTTCCACAATATAATTGTGGGACAGATATAGGTCAGATATTGCCATTCCAAAAAGAGGAAATAAAAAAGAACAAAGGGACAAGTCCCAAGTAAGTTGAGAACCCAACAGGGCAACATTAAATCTTAAGGCTTGAGAATAATCTTTTACTCCATGTCCTACTCTCCACACGCACTGAAGTGAGGGGTGAGTCCTCAACGCTCCTGATGGCCTTACTCCTACAGCTTTGATGGACATTGATCATGCTACTCTTGATCTAATTACAGGTTGCAATTAGGAGATCGTGGCCCTCCCAAGCTGGTGTTACATGCTGTGGCTCTGCAGTAAGGGTTCTTGAGGCAGCCCATCCCCCATGGTTACTATACAGCCTTGCCTAACCAGAGACTGTCTGTGGTGGTTCTGCCCCTGCAGCAGTTCTCTCCCTGGGAGGCTTTTGGAGACATCCTTTGAAATCTAGGGGAAGAAGGCCAGGCCTCCAGAACTTCTGTATCCTGTGCCTACAGAATTAGCACCATGTGGATGCTGCCAAAGCTCACTGCTTGTGCCCTCTGGCATATTCCACCATTAACTTCAAAACTGTTCCAGCCTCTGCAAACAGTCTCATTTATAATAGCATCAAAAAAAAAAAAAACTACTCAGGAATAAATTTAACTGAGGAAGTGAAAGATATCTATACAATTATAAAACATTGATGAAAGAAATTAAAGATAATATAAATTAATGAAAAAATATTCCATGTTAATGGACTGGAAGAACTAACATTATTAAAATGTCCATATCACACAGAGTGGTCTATAGATTTAATACAATCTCTATCAAAATTCCAGTGTCATTTTTCACAAAAATAGAAAAAAAATCCAATAATTTTTATGAAACCACAAAACATCCTGAATAGCCATAACAATCTTGACCAAAGATTGAAAAAGAACAAAGCTGGAGACAACACACAAACAGATTTCAACATATATTACAAAGGTATGGTAATCAAAACAGCATGGTACTGGCATAAAAACAGACACATCAACCCATGGAATAGGATAAAGAGCCTAGAAATAAACCACACATCTATGGTCAACTGAATTTTGAGATTGGTGCATGAACACTCAACTCAGAAAGAACAGTCTCTTCAATAAACTGTGATGGGAAAACTGGATATCCACATGCAGAAGAATAAAAGTAGACCTTTATCTTACACTATGTACAAAAATCAACTAGAAATTAATCAAATACTTAAATATAAAATCTGAAACTGTAAAACTAATAGAAGAAAACATAGAGGAAAATCTCCATGAGATTGTGCCTTATTGGATAAGACACCAAAAGCACAAGCAACAAAATCAAACAGACAAATGGGATTGCATTGAACTAAAAAAATTTCTGCATAGCAAAACAAATCAATAAAGTGAAGAGACAACTCATAGATTGAAAAAATATTTGGAAATCATACATCAGGTAAGAGGCAAATATCTAAAATATACAAGGAACTCAAACTACTACAAAATAACCTTATTTTTAAAATGAGCAAAGGACTGAATAGATATTTCTCAAAAAAGACATACAAATTGCCAACTGACGTATTTTTTTTTTTTTTTTCTTTTTTTTTTTTTTCTTTTATTATTATTATTATTATTATTATACTTTAGGTTTTATGGTACATGTGCGCAATGTGCAGGTAAGTTACATATGTATACATGTGCCATGCTGGTGCGCTGCACCCACCAACTCGTCATCTAGCATTAGGTATATCTCCCAATGCTATCCCTCCCCCCTCCCCCCACCCCACAACAGTCCCCAGAGTGTGATGTTCCCCTTCCTGTGTCCATGTGTTCTCATTGTTCAATTCCCACCTATGAGTGAGAATATGCGGTGTTTGGTTTTTTGTTCTTGCGATAGTTTACTGAGAATGATGATTTCCAATTTCATCCATGTCCCTACAAAGGACGTGAACTCATCATTTTTTATGGCTGCATAGTATTCCATGGTGTATATGTGCCACATTTTCTTAATCCAGTCTATCATTGTTGGACATTTGGGTTGGTTCCAAGTCTTTGCTATTGTGAATAATGCTGCAATAAACATACGTGTGCATGTGTCTTTATAGCAGCATGATTTATAGTCCTTTGGGTATATACCCAGTAATGGGATGGCTGGGTCGAATGGAATTTCTAGTTCTAGATCCCTGAGGAATCGCCACACTGACTTCCACAAGGGTTGAACTAGTTTACAGTCCCACCAACAGTGTAAAAGTGTTCCTATTTCTCCACATCCTCTCCAGCACCTGTTGTTTCCTGACTTTTTAATGATTGCCATTCTAACTGGTGTGAGATGGTATCTCATTGTGGTTTTGATTTGCATTTCTCTGATGGCCAGTGACGGTGAGCATTTTTTCATGTGTTTTTTGGCTGCATAAATGTCTTCTTTTGAGAAGTGTCTGTTCATGTCCTTCGCCCACTTTTTGATGGGGTTGTTTGTTTTTTTCTTGTAAATTTGTTGGAGTTCATTGTAGATCCTGGATATTAGCCCTTTGTCAGATGAGTAGGTTGCGAAAATTTTCTCCCATTTTGTAGGTTGCCTGTTCACTCTGATGGTAGTTTCTTTTGCTGTGCAGAAGCTCTTGAGTTTAATTAGATCCCATTTGTCAATTTTGGCTTTTGTTGCCATTGCTTTTGGTGTTTTAGACATGAAGTCCTTGCCCATGCCTATGTCCTGAATGGTAATGCCTAGGTTTTCTTCTAGGGTTTCTATGGTTTTAGGTCTAACATTTAAGTCTTTAATCCATCTTGAATTGATTTTTGTATAAGGTGTAAGGAAGGGATCCAGTTTCAGCTTTCTACCTATGGCTAGCCAGTTTTCCCAGCACCATTTATTAAATAGGGAATCCTTTCCCCATTTCTTGTTTTTGTCAGGTTTGTCAAAGATCAGATACTTGTAGATATGTGGCATTATTTCTGACGGCTCTGTTCTGTTCCATTGATCTATATCTCTGTTTTGGTACCAGTACCATGCTGTTTTGGTTACTGTAGCCTTGTAGTATAGTTTGAAGTCAGGTAGTGTGATGCCTCCAACTTTGTTCTTTTGGCTTAGGATTGACTTGGCGATGCGGGCTCTTTTTTGGTTCCATATGAACTTTAAAGTAGTTTTTTCCAATTCTGTGAAGAAAGTCATTGGTAGCTTGATGGGGATGGCATTGAATCTGTAAATTACCTTGGGAAGGATGGCCATTTTCATGATATTGATTCTTCCTACCCATGAGCATGGAATGTTCTTCCATTTGTTTGTATCCTCTTTTATTTCCTTGAGCAGTGGTTTGTAGTTCTCCTTGAAGAGGTCTTTCACATCCCTTGTAAGTTGGATTCCTAGGTATTTTATTCTCTTTGAAGCAATTGTGAATGGGAGTTCACTCATGATTTGGCTCTCTGTTTGTCTGTTATTGATGTATAAGAATGCTTGTGATTTTTGCACATTGATTTTGTATCCTGAGACTTTGCTGAAGTTGCTTATCAGCTTAAGGAGATTTTGGGCTGAGACAATGGGGTTTTCTAGATATACTATCATGTCATCTGCAAACAGGGACAATTTGACTTCCTCTTTTCCTAATTGAATACCCTTGATTTCCTTCTCCTGCCTAATTGCCCTGGCCAGAACTTCCAACACTATGTTGAATAGAAGTGGTGAGAGAGGGCATCCCTGTCTTGTGCCAGTTTTCAAAGGGAATGCTTCCAGTTTTTGCCCATTCAGTATGATATTGGCTGTGGGTTTGTCATAAATAGCTCTTATTATTTTGAGATATGTCCCATCAATTCCTAATTTATTGAGAGTTTTTAGCATGAAGGGTTGTTGAATTTTGTCAAAGGCCTTTTCTGCATCTATTGAGATAATCATGTGGTTTTTGTCTTTGGTTCTGTTTATATGCTGGATTACATTTATTGATTTGCGTATATTGAACCAGCCTTGCATCCCAGGGATGAAGCCCACTTGATCATGGTGGATAAGCTTTTTGATGTGCTGCTGGATTCTGTTTGCCAGTATTTTATTGAGGATTTTTGCATCAATGTTCATCAAGGATATTGGTCTAAAATTCTCTTTTTTTGTTGTGTCTCTGCCAGGCTTTGGTATCAGGATGATGCTGGCCTCATAAAATGAGTTAGGGAGGATTCCCTCTTTTTCTATTGATTGGAATAGTTTCAGAAGGAATGGTACCAGTTCCTCCTTGTACCTCTGGTAGAATTCGGCTGTGAATCCATCTGGACCTGGACTTTTTTTGGTTGGTAAGCTATTGATTATTGCCACAATTTCAGCTCCTGTTATTGGTCTATTCAGAGATTCAACTTCTTCCTGGTTTAGTCTTGGGAGGGTGTATGTGTCGAGGAATTTATCCATTTCTTCTAGATTTTCTAGTTTATTTGCGTAGAGGTGTTTGTAATATTCTCTGATGGTAGTTTGTATTTCTGTGGGATCGGTGGTGATATCCCCTTTATCATTTTTTATTGCATCTATTTGATTCTTCTCTCTTTTTTTCTTTATTAATCTTGCTAGCGGTCTATCAATTTTGTTGATCCTTTCAAAAAACCAGCTCCTGGATTCATTTATTTTTTGAAGGGTTTTTTGTGTCTCTATTTCCTTCAGTTCTGCTCTGATTTTAGTTATTTCTTGCCTTCTGCTAGCTTTTGAATGTGTTTGCTCTTGCTTTTCTAGTTCTTTTAATTGTGATGTTAGGGTGTCAATTTTGGATCTTTCCTGCTTTCTCTTGTGGGCATTTAGTGCTATAAATTTCCCTCTACACACTGCTTTGAATGCATCCCAGAGATTCTGGTATGTTGTGTCTTGGTTCTCGTTGGTTTCAAAGAACATCTTTATTTCTGCCTTCATTTCGTTATGTACCCAGTAGTCATTCAGGAGCAGGTTGTTCAGTTTCCACGTAGTTGAGCGGTTTTGAGTGAGATTCTTAATCCTGAGTTCTAGCTTGATTGCACTGTGATCTGAGAGACAGTTTGTTACAATTTCTGTTCTTTTACATTTATTGAGGAGAGCTTTACTTCCAAGTATATGGTCAATTTTGGAATAGGTGTGGTGTGGTGCTGAAAAAAATGTATATTCTGTTGATTTGGGGTGGAGAGTTCTGTAGATGTCTATTAGCTCCGCTTGGTGCAGAGCTGAGTTCAATTCCTGGGTATCCTTGTTGACTTTCTGTCTCGTTGATCTGTCTAATGTTGATAGTGGGGTGTTAAAGTCTCCCATTATTAATGTGTGGGAGTCTAAGTCTCTTTGTAGGTCACTCAGGACTTGCTTTATGAATCTGGGTGCTCCTGTATTGGGTGCATATATATTTAGGATAGTTAGCTCTTCTTGTTGAATTGATCCCTTTACCATTATGTAATGGCCTTCTTTGTCTCTTTTGATCTTTGTTGGTTTAAAGTCTGTTTTATCAGAGACTAGGATTGCAACCCCTGCCTTTTTTTGTTTTCCATTTGCTTGGTAGATCTTCCTCCATCCTTTTATTTTGAGCCTATGTGTGTCTCTGCACGTGAGATGGGTTTCCTGAATACAGCACACTGATGGGTCTTGAGTCTTTATCCAGTTTGCCAGTCTGTGTCTTTTAATTGGAGCATTTAGTCCATTTACATTTAAAGTTAATATTGTTATGTGTGAATTTGATCCTGTCATTATGATGTTAGCTGGATATTTTGCTCGTTAGTTGATGCAGTCTCTTCCTAGTCTCGATGTTCTTTACATTTCGGTATGATTTTGCAGTGGCTGGTACCGGTTGTGCCTTTCCATGTTTAGCGCTTCCTTCAGGAGCTCTTTTAGGGCAGGCCTGGTGGTGACAAAATCTCTCAGCATTTGCTTGTCTGTAAAGTATTTTATTTCTCCTTCACTTATGAAGCTTAGTTTGGCAGGATATGAAATTCTGGGTTGAAAATTCTTTTCTTTAAGAATGTTGAATATTGGCCCCCACTCTCTTCTGGCTTGTAGGGTTTCTGCCGAGAGATCCGCTGTTAGTCTGATGGGCTTCCCTTTGATGGTAACCCGACCTTTCTCTCTGGCTGCCCTTAACATTTTTTCCTTCATTTCAACTTTGGTGAATCTGACAATTATGTGTCTTGGAGTTGCTCTTCTCGAGGAGTATCTTTGTGGTGTTCTCTGTATTTCCTGAATCTGAATGTTGGCCTGCCTTGCTAGATTGGGGAAGTTCTCCTGGATAATATCCTGCAGAGTGTTTTCCAACTTGTTTCCATTCTCCCCGTCACTTTCAGGTACACCAATCAGACGTAGATTTGGTCTTTTCACATAGTCCCACATTTCTTGGAGGCTTTGCTCGTTTCTTTTTATTCTTTTTTCTCTAAACTTCCCTTCTCGCTTCATTTCATTCATTTCATCTTCCAGGGCTGATACCCTTTCTTCCATTTGATCGCATCGGCTCCTGAGGCTTCTGCATTCTTCACGTAGTTCTCGAGCCTTGGTTTTCAGCTCCATCAGCTCCTTTAAGCACTTCTCTGTATTGGTTATTCTAGTTATACATTCTTCTAAATTTTTTTCAAAGTTTTCAACTTCTTTGCCTTTGGTTTGAATATCCTCCCGTAGCTCGGAGTAATTTGATCGTCTGAAGCCTTCTTCTCTCAGCTCGTCAAAGTCATTCTCCGTCCAGCTTTGTTCCGTTGCTGGTGAGGAAATGCGTTCCTTTGGAGGAGGAGAGGTACTCTGGTTTTTAGGGTTTCCAGTTTTTCTGCTCTGTTTTTTCCCCATCTTTGTGGTTTTATCTACTTTTGGTCTTTGATGATGGAGATGCACAGATGGGTTTTTGGTGTGGATGTCCTTTCTGTTAGTTTTCCTTCTAACAGACAGAACCCTCAGCTGCAGGTCTGTTGGAGTACCTGGCCGGCCGTGTGAGGTGTCAGTCTGCCCCTGCTGGGGGGTGCCTCCCAGTTAGGCTGCTCGGGGGTCAGGGGTCAGGGACCCACTTGAGGAGGCAGTCAGCCCGTTCTCAGATCTCCAGCTGCGTGCTGGGAGAACCACTGCTCTCCTCACAGCTGTCAGACAGGGACATTTAAGTCTGCAGAGGTTACTGCTGTCTTTTTGTTTGTCTGTGTCCTGCCCCCAGAGGTGGAGCCTACAGAGGCAGGCAGGCCTCCTTGAGCTGTGGTGGGCTCCACCCAGTTCAAGCTTCCAGGCTGCTTTGTTTACCTAAGCGAGCCCGGGCAATGGCGGGCGCCCCTCCCCCAGCCTCGCTGCCGACTTGCTGTTTGATCTCAGACTGCTGTGCTAGCAATCAGCGAGACTCCGTCGGCGTAGGACCCTCTGAGCCAGGTGCGGGCTATACTCTCCTGGGGCACCGTTTCCTAAGCCCGTCGGAAAAGCACAGTATTCGGGTGGGAGTGGCCCGATTTTCCAGGTGCCGTCTGTCACCCCTGGAAGGGGAACTCCCTGACCCCTTGCGCTTCCCGAGTGAGGCAATGCCTCGCCCCTGCTTCGGCTGGCGCACGGTGCGCTCACCGACTGACCTGCGCCCACTGTCTGGCACTCCCTAGTGAGATGAACACGGTACCTCAGATGGAAATGCAGAAATCACCCATCTTCTGCGTCGCTCGCGCTGGGAGCTGTAGACCAGAGCTGTTCCTATTCGGCCATCTTGGCTCCTCCCCCCCCAACTGACGTATTTTTAAATCATCAACATCTTTAATCACCAGAGAGATGTAAAACCACAATGAGATATTACCTCATACCTGTTAGCAGAGCTATTATTAAAAAGACAAAAGATAACAAGTGTTGATGAGATGTGGAGAACAGAAAACCCTTGTACACTCCTGGGAATATTGTAAATTAGTACAGCCAATTTGGAAAACAGTATAGAGGTTAAAAAGCTAAAAATAGAATTAACATACGATCCAGCAATCCTACTTCTAGGTATATACCCAAAGAAATTGAAATCAGTATCTTGAAAGGATATCTACACTTTCATGTTCATTGCGACACTATTCACAGGAGCCAAGATATAAAAATAAACAAATTGTCCATCAAGGAATGAATGGATTTTTAAAAATGTGTTATATATCCACAGTGAAATATTATTCAGCCTTAAAAAACAGAAAATTCTGTTGTTTGCAGCAATATAAATGAACCCAGAGAACATTATACTAAGTAGAATAAGCCAGGTACAGAGAAACAAATACCATATGATAACACTTATATGTGAAGTCTAAAAATGTCAAATTCATGGAAGTAGAGAGTAAATGGTGAATGTCAACGGGGAAAGGGGAGATGTTGGTCAAATGGTATAAAGATTTAGTTAGACAGGAGGAATAAGTTTTTGGGATCTACTGCACAGTATGTTGACTATAGTTAATGATCATGTATTATATTTTAAAAACAGCTAAAAAGGAAGATTTTAAATAGTCCCACTACAAAAAATGATATATATTTGAAGTAATGGATATGCTAATTAGCCTGATTTGATCATTATATATGTATTGAAACACTGTATTGTACCCCATAAATATATACAATTATTATTTACTAGTTAAAAAATATTCTAACCTTTACCCAGTACTAAGGTTCAAAGCTGGTTCCACAGTTTTAGGGATTTTTATAGCCACATACCACTCTTCTAGTATTAATTTCTGCCTTAGTCAATTTGTGCTGCCATAACAAAATACCTGAGACAGGGTAACTTATAAAGAACAGAAATTTATTTTCTCAAAGTTCTGGAGGCTGGAACACCCAATATCTAGGTTCCATCAAGTCTGGTGTCTTATAAGAGCTGCTCTTGGCTTTCAAGATGGTGCCCTTTAAGCTGTGCACTTCAGAGGAGAAAACGATGTGTTCTCACATAGCAGAAGGTGAAAGGCAAAAAGAAGCAAACTCTCTCTGTTAAGCCCTTTTATAAAGGCATTAATTCATTCATGATGACAGAGCTCTCATGACCTAAACACCCCCGAAAATGCCCCACCTTCTAAAACTATTGCATTGGGGATTAAGTTTCCAAGACACGAATTTTAGCATTAGACATAGCATTATATAATTAGGAAGATTAGCACTTCTAATTTAGGTAGATGAGTTGAAAATACATTTTTCCTAATTTGTCAATTGTTTCCTGACTTTGCTCACAGTGGGCTTTTTTTTTCTATATTTTTTACCCAGAAGTTGACATTTGTATAAGAAAAATTAAACATCTGTTGACTTTTTGACTTTTGTATTAGAAAATTTAGCAATATTTTTCTTTATGGATTCCAAATATCAAATCATAATTGGAAAAACCATCTCCAAGTTTATAAATGAATTTACACATATTCTCTATGTGTAAGGAAATTAAACATATTTCTCTCTACTACATTCATTATTTCACTTGTTTGCACTGAACTATCTCTTCTAGAAAATTTATGTTTTTAATATTGAAATCTTGATATATATCCTGATATAAGTATATGTAAGGAGACATTCAAACTTTACATTTATCTGAATGATTCAGTTTTCCCATTAGTAATTTTTTAACAGTGCACCTTTATTATAATTTGAGGGACCACATTTATTATATATTACATTCTTGTGTCTATTTGGGTTTATATGTGAACTTTTTGCTCAACTTTTCTATGTCCCATCTATGAATCAATACAATGCTATATTAATTTTGAAGCTTGAAGATATATTTTAATAATTGATAAAGCTGTTTCAATTTGCCCTCTGGACTCTGCCACTGTGTTTTTTTATGTTTGTTTGTTTGTTTTATTTTGTGTCTGGGTTTTTTTTACTCTAGGTTCCTCTTGCTGCTTATGGAGAACAATCCTGATGTCAGAGTTCCTAACAGTTTGTGATTTTGATAACTATGCTGAATACGTTTCTCTCTAACATAATATTTTTTTCTTATATTCATTTTTTCAATATAATCTTGCCTCATATACACTTTTTACTAAGGACATTTTAAAAAAGTAGTGGGAGCAGGGACAATTGTTGGAGACAGACATTTTACTCCTTGCCAGATGCTTTCCCTTCCTAAGAAAGCTTAGTAAGATCCATGATTAGTAAAACACCTCAAGGGAATAAGAAAAGAAAATAGTTATTTTCCCAAAGATCTTAGGATTAGAGAAGCTGGGCATATTTCCAGCTTTCTCCACTTATCTCTTTTGGCTCCATTGCAGCAAAATATCTTCCCTTAAACACAACCATGCCTGAAGGAGAAAAGTTAGTTAACCCTTTGATCTTCATATCTTTGAACCAATTTAGCATACTATGGAATCATGGATAACTCTGGTAATAGTCAAACTGCTTTGACATGTTAGCCAAACATTCACCCACAGAATCTCTCTCACTGGCCAGGCATCATTCATATTATTCAGAGACATTTTGGGAAAAAGTCTTATTATATAACATGCTAGCACTGAAAATTCTATGTGTCACCTAAGTACTTCTGTCTCTATACTCACAAGGAATATTGTCCAAGTATGAAATCCATTCTAAAATTCTGTACTCTGAAAACAATTTTTAAAAAGAAATATATATATACACACACACACACATATATACACACATATATGTACATATATATACATATATATGTACACACACACACGTACGTGTGTGTTTCACAAGTCTTCAGTCTGCATGTTTGGGTCAAAGAAATCCCCAGCCTTTGTAAATTTTAGGTATCACAAACTTCCATTTCAGAGAGAATGGAGCTGAATGAGTCTTCTGACCCATTAACATTTCTAACACTAACACCTCATGTACTTATGTCAAAAAACAAGGATCTACACTTTTAGCTCCTGTTTTTGCTTACCCACTACATTCCTTATTGAGTGGTTATTGCTTTCAGCCTCTGTTGGAAACTCAGGCATGTCTACTTCTTTAGTTAAAACTAATGGAATTCCAGAATCTAATGGAGAAATGTCCACTTGACCGTTTTGAACTATATTTTTTTAAATGCAGTCTGCTAAGCTATCCCAAAAGAAATAATAGTCATATTCCATTGAAAATCCATATAAGGTCTTTGCTTAAATGGTCTGAGTAAAGTCCTAGCATTCTAGTATCATTTCCTTTTCCAAGTTTTGTTGTTGTGTTATTGTTCTTAATTCCCCCAAATCAACCTAATATTTAGGTTTTGAGTCTTTGTGCTAGTCCATATTCTGACCCAAACCTTTGAGGTAGATGGAAAGATTGATGGAAAGATGTCAACTGAGAAATATAAGTGATATAATTTTCTTACATGGAAACTACCAAAACAACCATATGAATTGGGAACAATACAACATCTTCCCACATGAAGTTTCCGGCTTTCCAAGTCCCTGGTTCCCTGTGAGGACCAATTCTTTCTGCAGAAAATTCTTCTGGCCATAAGAAATGTGCCTTGCTATTCTGAAAATAAATTTGTTACTGTGACTCTTCAAAAAACCTTGGCTACTAACGTGGTATAAATAGCTAATAAAAAGAATCTCAGTGCATTTTTAAATTTTTCTTTGACACTGAATGAATTTGCGTTATTAGTCTCCTAGGCAATCCAACGGTCTACATTTGTTTAAGGAAGTAATTTGCCTAAAAATTTACAGGTAAGACCAAATCCAGATTTATAAGTCAGTTTCTATGTTTACGCATGCTGCCATTCTGCTTGTATGTTGTCCTTGACTTCTACAGAACTGCATTTACCTCATTAAGCTTTGAAGTTTCACCTCATTAAGCTTTGAAGTTTCACCTCAAATTATGTTGATAGAGGTACAGAAGTAGGTACAGAGCTTACTGTTCATCTATTAAAAGGTCATGAAAGAAATTACTTTAATATATCAGTATTTAGAATTCTCGTTTCTCCTTCAGACACAATACTTCCTCATGGACAGAGTAGATTGCGCAAGCAGCCACATTTTCTTATTTTGTTTTGGCTTCAGGAGATTCAGAGTGAAATTCAAGATCACACTTCATAATGGATATAGAATTTTGGCCTCATTCTGATAACATTTTCTTTGGAGTTGCCAATTTAAAATTTTTATTTTACGGTATTTTATAACAACAACAATCAATAACTAACATATAATTGATAATAATGTAATTAATAATATCCAATATTATTATGTTTCACATGAATTATCTTATTTCACTCTCATTTTTTAAATGAGGTATTAACCATTCTTTTCCTAGTCAGTGGAACTAAAGATACTCAATCTTCTTTAAGGCTGTGACTTGGAAGCTCTATAAAACTTCAGCTAGCATCCAATCGGAATCAATCTAGCTCTGCAAAGACAAGCTAGGGATATAGATTATAGATAAGTAGCTTTCTATATGTATGGCTAAAACTAAGGAGGAGAAATAAAACTAAGGAGGAGAAATCAAACTTCAAGGGATAGCAGACTCTATCAGCACTTCTTAGGACAAAATTGAGAGGAAGGAAAAAAGCATCTAAATTGCTATTTGTTTAAACATGAGTCAATTTGGCCTAAATTATCTAATTAGACAATTTAGATTGCTCGTATGCACCGATAAGTTATCCATTTTTCTCAAGTTGTTCCATATATAAAGATTGAATTATGCTTTATCAATCTTTATATAAGAATATGCTATGGCATAAAGGACTGAAAATTGCTTAGATATAATATGATTTATGTGCAGAATATTCTACACTTAATTTAAAATAATCTCATAGCCAACCATGCCCTTTGACAGTGACTTTTAACGTACATAGGTGCTGTTTACTGATTGATATTGAATATTATTTATTACTTCCTCTTTTACTGGGGAGATGTTAAACACTTTGAATTTTAATGGATTGGCTATCCTAGCCCATAGCACATAATTTAATTTTTATTCATCTAGTAATAAATTTGGTGAATAATTTGTGTCATGAAACTGTTTTCAATAAATACATTGAAATTAATCTGTACTAACCTCAGTATTTGAGTAATTCTGAAATATCTTACAACTATAGATCACTAACTATTAAAATTTAAAATCTCTCGGTATTAATAAGATTTTCTTTGTAATATTATCCCAATCAACCAAATATTTATTAGGTACTAGGGTATTTTCTTTTTTATGTGTCTAAGATTATTTTAATTTCTAAATAAATATAAAAAAAGCAGGAATGATGGCCTCCTCCCACAAGATACCTAAACACTGAAGCTTACTGGGAAGATACATCAACTTACAAAGGTGATTTGATGCATTTGTCCATGTTGAGGATGGGGATAAGGCAATTTATAAAGGAAAAAATTGTTTATTACTTATCACGTCCCTATAACTGGAAGTCTGAAGTCTTATAATTGATCTAAATCGATTTTCTATTTATAAATAAGTAAACAGAACTTTAAGAAGATTAAATTACATCATTTCAAACATGTATTAATTAATTAAGAATACATCTATATGATAATTTAACAATATGTATTGAGCACCTGTATGTCAAAACCTGGAGTAGGCACTGGAGATAGTGTAGTAAGTAAAGTAGGTAAAGTCTCTGTTTTCATGGAGTGTAGTCTAGTGAGAAGGATGAAACTAATCAATTAAATACACATGGATATAATTAAAAGTATTATTAGTACTACAGAGAAAATGAACAGGGAGTTACTACAATGTGTAAGTAGATGATCTCATCAAGGCTGTAGGATCAAGCAAAGCTACTATGAGAAAGTAGGCTATTATCTGATATATGAAGGAGGAACAGATACTAGCTACTTATTATTAATTCTATGGTGCACCTTTTTTGTCATATTTTAACATTTTAAATTCAATAAACACAATCAATGAAGCATCCTTAATTGGTAACAAGCCTGTCTGCCTGTTTTCTTTCCTTCTTTCCCTCATTCCTTCCTTCCTCCTTTCCAAGCAGTACATAAAACATTATGTAAAACTACAGTAAAATATTATTATACATCTAATAAAACAGATTAAAATAATAATAATAATAGCAAATGCTGGCAAGGATACAGAGAAACTTGATGAATAATAGGTTGCTGGTGGGACTGGAAGGTAAAATGATACATCCACTCTGGAAAACATCTTTCCAGTTTCTTATAAAGCTAAACATGTCTCAACCATATGACCCAGCTATTGTACTTTCAGAGATCATAAATGTTCGTAGTTCAAATGTTATTTGTAATATTCTAAAAATAGAGACTCTCAGATGTCCTTCAATAGGTGACTTGTTAAACTCTGATACAACTATACTATGAAATACTACTCAGCAATAAAATGGAACAAACTATTGAAACACACAGGAATTTGAATCAATCTCAAGGGATTTACACTGAGTTAAAAAAAAAAAATAGCCAGCCTCATAAGGTAACTTACTGAGCATATGTAGCCACCAGATTTTAGTTTCTAACACCATTCTCCAAGAAGAGGAATCTCCTTAGATAAATGGCTGTTTCTAGGACTGAGGAAGTAAATACAGAAGATGAGCCTGCAGCATCTTGTTTGGACAAAAAATGAGGATGCCTCAACAACAAAAACAAACAATCCCACATTCACTTGAAAGTGACAGAACAGCTAACTAAAGAGCCACCAGGGGCCAAAGCTGGAAGAATTGGAGCAATAAAATAAAATAGTATTGAATTATAACAAAAAATATAAAATAAGTATTCATAAACTTATACCGACATAAAGTGATAAAATTAATGAATAAATAGAGGAGAAGAGGGAAACCACTTGGTCAGAAGAATTCCAAATAATTATGTAGGCACTCTACCTTCAAGAAGGTAAAGCATAACTCCACACTTCCTAAGTATGGACTACTCATAGTGGCTTCCTTCCAAAGAGGACAGTTTTGAAAAGGAAACAAAAAAACTTTATAGTGGAAGAATCTGACAAACATTATCTCAGCTAGATGATCAAAGAAATAGCAACAGTGTCATATTCATAGCATATCTCTTGATAAGATGTGATGAAAATAAAAATGACACTTTTACCTTTGTGGTCTTTCTCCCCAAAACTGGTAATCTCAGTCTAATCATGGGGAAAACATCAGACAATCCAGTTGAGAGATATTCTTCACAATATCCAACACTACCTTCAAGACCATCAAAAATACATCTTGAGACTGTCATAGACAAGACAAACCTAAGGAGATTTGACAACTAAATATAATATAATATGGTATTCTAGATGGGATCCTGGAAAAGAAAAAAACTGTTATGTAAACACTGAGAAAATATGAATAAAACATCTAATTTAATGCTAATGTATCAATATTTCTTTCATTCATTACAGCAATTGTACAATACTAATATAAGATGCTATCAGGAAACTGAATATACTGGAACTCTCTGATTCATTTTCACGGTTTTCTGTATATGTAAAACTGTCCTAAAAAATAAAAAGACTATCACCAAAGAAAGAAAAAAAGAGAAAAAAAATTAAAGAATTTAAACAAATTCCATTTATATAAAATTCTTTAAAAAATGGCAATATCATAGAGATAGAGAACAATTAGTAGTTGCCTGGAATTATGAAGACAGGTGGCTTTAGCTATAAAAGGGTTCACAAAGGATCCTTACGATGGAATTTTTCTGTATGTTGGCTGTGGTGATAGTCACACAACCCTACAAATATGATTGAATCATATAGGAATAAATACACACACAGAAATTAATTCAAATATAACATAAAAATTGAATAATAGTAGATTATATCAATGCTAATTTCTTGGTTGTTATGTAGTGCTATAATCATTCACAATTTTAACACTGGAGGGAGCTGAGTGAAGGGTTGACTAGATAGCTCTATATTATTTGTTATAAATTCACAGCTATCTACAACTATATCAGACTAAAAAAATTAACTAAAACATTATTGTATTTGCAATCACAGTGATTTAATGGTGTACAGTAGTTGAAGTGGGATAGGTATGTGTGGTTGTGAAGATCTTCACAGACAGGAAGAATATCACATGCAAAAGATGTGACATAAAAGAGATCATGTAGTATTCACTGAACAAACATAACAAACAGCCCACGAGGCTTGGGCTTCAGAGTCTAAAAAAATAGTGGTTCAATATGAAGGTGGTAGGGGTAGACACTGACCACATCCTGTGGAGAGTCTGAGGACACATCACAGGTTTTGTTCTTAATTTTAAGTATCTTTGTAAGCCAGAAATTGGGAGTGGTTGATAAATATCAACTCTTTAGTAGATTCAACCAAGGATTCACTGATATTTTAGAAATGCCTGTGCTACTTAGAAATTCCTATTCTAAGATTAATTGCATGTGTTCCTTGAATAGATTTGCCTAGATTTACATCACAGGTCTATATCTTTAATGGATATTTGACGTTGAGCCAATTGGTTAACACTTGTAAATCTCACCTTCACATTTTATATTTACACAGACTTGCCTACCTAGTTATCACCAAACTCTCAGTATGTGGCAAGAATTAGACAAAATAATCCACATGTATCATTTAGCTTAATGTTTGTTACTTATTAAGCTTCATACAGGTTAGTCATTGATTTCTGTTTAATACAGACTCTTAAAAAATTATACAACTAGTACAGATTAATTAGGTAAAATATCAGAAAGTAAAGATGAAATAAAATTTAAAATACCAGTTATAGCACCCTGCATCCATAATCACTGTTAAATTCTATGTTCCAGTTAAACCCAATTATGAGAAAAGAGGCTAGTGAGGGAATAACTGAATCTGCCACATCGGTCTTCCTCATGAAATACAAAGGCCCAGAATAACACTTTTCCATTGCTGAAAGTCGAAAACAATGAAGAGCCTGATAAATATTGGCTAAATAGATGGATAAATTAAATTTCATAAATCATGGCCTCCATTTACCAAATAAAGTAGTAGGCAAAGTTTTCAACAAAAGAGGAGTGATTAAGAGTCAAAGAGAATGACACAGGGTTTGAGGAAATTGGTGAATCTTTAATATACAGTTACAGAGATTAAATACATAAAATACACATTAAAAGGATTCATGCTGAAAAAAACGTTGAAGTGTCAGCAGAAAGTGAAGACCACACAGCTGAAGTTCCACAGAGTAAAATTTTTCTGTAACTTTCTCTCTAGTTATAAGGATTAAAAGAAAAGAAGAGAAAAGCATAGCTGCATTGAGCTTGTTGTAAGAGTTGGCAGATCAGGGAAAAAAGGATAGATATGCAGGAGTTGATTAAAGGGTGGATTTCACATAAAAATAGAACAGAGAGTTGGTGTGGAATAGATTGTATGGTTGAAAAAATGTGGAATCATTGATAATATTGATGTATATAAAGAGTCATTATAATAGGACGAAGGTAGTGAAAGAATAGAAAGTTAGAACGCTATCATTAGAAAATAGTATATTCAAATTGTTCTATACATCATCTTTCAACAGGACAATGGTCAGGTTAAGGTCAAAATTAGATGTACTTTGTTCACTTTATTATCTTCACATCTTGTCAGTTTTTTGTCCTGTTTCACGTATTATTAAATGAACTATTTGTATCTAGGCCAAATTGTAAATATAGAAATAATTGGAATGGACACAATAATCCTCTTATACATTTTTAATGTTTATTTCATCATTTGAAATGTTGACAGAATGTTCCATAATATATAAATGTATGTATATAGTACTATTTCATCAAATGTGTAAAAAAGTAATTATAAATATATTGGGAGTACAAACCATGAAATCTTTAAGTATTGATTGCATGCTAAGAAGAGATTTGAGATTACTATTCAAAAGGAGGAAAATACTGATGTCAATAGGTAATAATCAGAAATTCATATGATAATATATATATTAAAGAAGAATAAAGTTGGAGATATAGAATAGTTTTTGGAAATTAACATCGATTTCCAAGTTGATCTTACATAATTATTCAGTGAACATCTAAGATTTCTTTAATTAAGAGAGAACATAATTTTTAAAAATGTTTAAAAGGCAAAATGATATAAAAAGCAAGCCTGAGCAATATATTAAACAAAACAAAAACAAGAAAATTTTAAAAAAAAACAAGTAAATAAACAACCCTTGGGGAAAGCATTTACTCCCTCTGAATCTCAATTTCTTTATGTGTAAGTGAAAATAATTGTTTTCTATTTCTAGTCAGAATACACTTTTTACAAAAATTTTTTGAAACAACATGGGAAGTAAGTTTAATAAAATGATTCTATTTTAACTCAACGATAATTTGAATGAAGGGAAGAAGAATGAAAAAATATTAAGTGAAGCCAGGAAAAACAATCTTCCTTATCTATAAGAATAGTAAGATCAATTTTTTGAAATATGAAATTATTTATGAGTCACAGGGCATACAAGTGCAAAGAAAATGTGTTTTCTATGGAACATGTGAAAAAGAAAAGGGACATGAGGCCTTGGTAGGTAAAGAATTGATGTTCCCTAGATGAACCCCGCATGACTGAAGCTGATATTAATACAAGAAAAAAGTGAGGGTCTTGGGAAGATGCCTTTGGTACCCCTTACTCTCATACACAGAAATGTCACAATTCTTTAAAACAAAACAAGGGTCACTGATGTAGTAACTCATCTGCAGAGGAAAGGAATCAAATGTGCAATGCAGCAATAGTGCCAATAGGAGAAAGACTCAGATCGAATGGCCAGATAAGCCACTAGTTTTAATCAAAAGAAATTTGCTGTAAGAGATCGAGTTCAGTCTTCTATGTTTTGCAAAGTTGGTCAAAGGAATAAACCACTTCTGAACATATAATCACTGGCTATTTTTATTTAAATAATATAAAAAGAGAAAGACTTTTCAAGTGGCTAAAATTCCAATGTTCAATCTTGTGTATGAGACATTACTTTTTTTCAGTGGCTTTAATTCTTTGCTTTATTTGTTGAAGTTTAATTTTTTGTTTATATGGATTTTTTAAAAGCAATGTATGTATAAGGCAGTGTGTGGCAAACAGACAAAATTGCTTAAATTATACCCCCTTCTCCTTGATGTCTTTGGAAATGGTGATTGTAGAAAAAAATCTACATAACAATATTTATGAGCATTTTGAGTACCATTTACATTAATACATAAATAGAGTTGAAAAAAGGGAAGGTATTATGAGACCAATATGTATATAAAGGTGTGACCATTGTAAAACTTTATGGGTTAATATCTGAGGATAACATTTTATAATGTTTTCTGTTATTTGTCACTTTTTTCAGATTTTGACCTGTAATAACGATTTTGCCCAGCTAAATACTATATTAGTTTCAGAATCATTTACTTAATATTACTTTATGTACATGATATATGGCTATAATATCCTCTTATTTAAAAGAAGGACCTTATCAATGAGCACATCTACAGCATTTTTCTAAAGTATCTCTACTTGTTTGTCTAACTATGAACTTGTGGTTATAGTCTAATTATCAACTTGATTTGAATAAACTAAATTCTGTAAGTGTCCTCAATTATTTTACTCCGTTTTTTTCTTTTTCCTAATTATATATTAAAAAATAGGACTACAGATTCTGACAATTTCTCAGAGTAGCTATTCAAAGGTAGCCAGCAGATGTCTCTCTTAGACTCATCCAATCAATAGAATGTGCTCCTTTCTCTTTGGGCTATTACAGTTATAAAGTTACTTATCAGGTACCTGTTCCCCAAGGTCCTGTCAGTATAATTTAAACAGACTACTAAATGTTAACATGATCTAATTCCAAAGCAAGAGAAAAAAATTGTTTGTATGTTTTTGTCTTTAGAGATATAACTGCCTGGTTCAAGAAGAAAACTATGAGACATCATGAGGCTTAATGTTTAAAAGTAATGGTACCTAAGGCACAATAATCTTAAGATTGACATTTGGGGAGAAATGAACATTAGGTCTAACAAGGAAGTATACAATAAATGCCAACAATATGTGTAACACTGTACTGTATTTTCATACATCCATTTAGCATGTTTCTAATTTATGAAATTCTGATTTATTAAAGAATTTTAAAGTGTAAAGACTGAAATTATATATTTATTCAGTTATGTGTATGTACAACATAAGAAAGTTAGAATTTAAAGGCACTCAAATGATGGTCAATTGTTCCCCTTTATACATGTCTCTACCACTTCAAGGAGGCAAAGTGATTTACCACATATGCTCTCTTTGCACTTATGCCATGTCATGAATTGTGATACAACTCAACAAATGACAATTACTATTCATAAAATTATTGAAACTATAAGGCTCAGTTTGCAAATTTTATAACCTTCCTATACATCATTCTCTTTAAGGTTTAGTCACTCTTGTTCTTAATCACTGGCTATATATCCCTTGAACAAGCTTTTGTATACATAACCTTAAAATCTGACAGCTAAATATGCATGTACATTTCCAGAAGTGGAAAATAGCAATTTTTCTTGATATAAACACTATAGTTATCTTAAAATTGACTCTGATATTTAGATTTGAGTTGGATTGTTCTATTTGTTGGCTTTAGTAGCCATTTTTAATCTTTTGCCCAAACTTAGCTTATTGTCATCTATTACTCCTGTTTTTTAGTAAAATTTCATATTAATCTTACAGGTAAAATTTGCTTCATTCAACTTTGTTATTTTATATTCAAATTATTTATAAACACACTTATGACACTTTATAAATCACACAGGTAATCTATACTTATGGAAAATGTTAAAGCACATACAGTTTGCCCTTTCTCCCATTGCTATCTGCCATTTCCCCAGTTCCTTTTTGCACAGAAAACTTCTGAGACCAGTTTTTGTCAAGATATTAGATGAACTGAAACATATGCAATCTTCTGTTTGATACAAATAATAGAATACCACATTGTGGAAAACCAAAATTAACAATCAAACAAATTTGGTTAAGTCCAAACCTTTACCTACTCTGTGCAAACAGATTAGCATCTGGACATGACCGGGATGAAACACACAATCATGCTCATGAGTCTCACCTCACCAAACTCAAGTGAGCCCTTAATTATCCCTGGCAAACTTACAACTTTTCCCAAGCTACTCACTTTCCTAACCCCGAGGGTGATTATTTCATTCATCTTTCTGCTCTTTACATCTTCAAAATCTCCTTCACTCAGCAGATCATTTCACTTTGTTTCACTGATAAGACAAAAAACAATCAGAAGAGAATATCAGCAACCTTTAATAACCGCATCTATACTCGTCACATATACTCTGCCTTCATTCCTATTATTCTGCACTCTTAGCAATGACCAACTGCTCATTCTTATACTACATGACATTCTCTCTTGTTTTGTCTACTCATGCACTAGACTTGGGTAAGTCTTCTCCTTTTCCACTATATTGCTAATTGATTTCTCTCTATTAGATTATTCTCATGATGTTATTTCTATTATTTAAAGCACAATTGTTTAAGCAAGCAACCTCTCTTGTTGCTATTTTCCTCTCCAACTATTAGCACATTCATCTCCTTCATTTATAATGAAGCTATTTCTTCCGAAGTTCACCCTCCCCTTCTCTTCTGAATCCGATTATATATGGTTATTATTTGTGATTGTTCAGTAGACATTAGAAAAAATCTACAATCAAGATGATTTGTCAAATTAATTATATTAAGTAATAAATATCCTTATTTTTATTTGATATTTCTTCAGTAAAGAGCTAAAATAATGTTTGTTATAACTATCCTCATATTTTCTGTAAGTTTTGCTTCATGGTCTTTGATGACATGTTCTTTTCTGCATAGTTATCCATGAATGATGTCCATAATTATCTATCATATGGTATTAGTTTGCTAGGGCTACTATAACAAAGTACCACAAACTGGTTGGTTTAAATGATAGAAATTTACTTTTCCACAGTTTTGGAGGCTGAAAGTCCAAGATCAAGGTGTCAGCAGAGTTCATGTACTCTGAGGCTTCTTTCTCTTCTCTCTTTTGATTGTAGTTGCTAAGCAGCTAGACAGTCAACTATAAGCTAAAGAGAGAAGAGAAAGTCCCTGTGACTTCATGTGGTCTTTCCTGTGTGTGTGCCTGTGTCATCATCTCCTATTCTTATAAAGAAAGCATTCATTTTGGATTAAGGCCCTCCGTAAAGACTTCGTTTAACCTTAATTACCTATTTTAAGGTCCTATTGTCAAATAACAGTCACATTTTGAAGTACTGTGGGTTAGAACTAAAACATATGAATTTCGAGGGGACACAGTTCTGCCTCTATACAACCCCTTTGTAAACTTTCCCCTCTGCCTGTTTAGTTTAGTCATAAAATTCTCTTTGCTTGGGTGAATGTACTCTTTTCTGTCAAGTTGCTTTCTCCCTACTAGGGATCTAGCTTTTCACCCCCAGTCTCTCCTCTGCCAAAGTTTATTTGTTGCTATTTGCTCCTCTTGATGGTTCTATGGGATAAAATTAAAGACAATAACTTCCCACACTTTTCATTTGGTCCACAGAAAACTTTTAGATTATTTGTCTGAATACATTCAGAGAGTAGAAGCTGATTCCAAAGCATCAGTAAGACTGTTGCCGAATTATCAAAGCATTTAGTCAATCTGTCTCTTTTGTCCTGTACATTTCCAGAAGAACAGAAAACTCAAATCAAATCATCACTTCCAAAGAATCTTGAGGAAGTTCTACTCACTTTGCTTAAGTTTAGAGGTAACCCACCTCTCCTGGAAGGTAGGATGGAATTTTTAGAATTCCATTTACAGCCCACTTCCCTCTAAAAGAAAGTTATTTTCGTCAATCAAATCTTTGTCTCATCCCTGTGTCCAACTTTTGCAATTCTTATTGCAGTGATAGCAGTGATTGTGGGCATAGCTGTGGACAGAAAAAAATGATAGTAGATAAAACAATTTGTAGATATGTATGTAATATTTTATTATTTGGGAAAAAACAGAAATTAAATGTGATAAAATCTTAATTGACAGTAATTCTGGAGATGGAATATATATGTTTGTATTTCAGTCTTTGTTCTTTACTCTATTTTAAATTTTTCCCAACAAAAATAGAAATAAAAGATTGTTATTAGGTTGGTGCAAATGTAATTGAATTTTTGCATTGTTGAAATTTGCCATTTGATATTAGAACACATTTTTTTTTTTTTTTTTTTGAGATGGAGTCTCACTCTGTCATCCAGGATGGAGTGCAGTGGCGTGGTCTCAGCTCACTGCAAGCTCCGCCTCCTGGGTTCACACTATTCTCCTGCCTCAGCCTCCCGAGTAGCTGGGACTACAGGCGACCACCACCACACCTGGCTAATTTTTTGTATTTTATTAGTGGAGACAGGGTTTCACCATGTTAGTCAGGATGGTCTTGATCTCCAGACCTCATGATCCGCCCACCTCAGCCTCCTAAAGTGCTGGGATTACAGGCGTGAGCCACCGCACCCAGCCTGGAATATATCGTTAAATAAATGTGGTTATCTTATACATCACTTTAATGGGCAGTTCTCACTTTATTTTTTTTTGCTAATGACATTACTTGCTATTTATGTTTATTTTAGACTACGGAAGTGATGTTAGAAAAAAGTAAATTTGAGCAATTTTCTTTTTCGAGTTCAAAATGGGTTGTAAAACAGTGGAGACAACATGCAACATCAATAATTCATTTAGCCCAGGAACTGCTAATGAATGTACAGGGCAGTGGTATTCAAGAAGTTCTGCAAAGGAGATGAGAGCTTTGAAGATGGAGTGTTTTTCCATTGTCAATTTCCGATGCTGGCCATTGGAAATTGACAATGACCAATTGAGAGCAGTCATCAAAGCTGATCCTCTTAAAACTACACAGGAAGTTGCCGAAGAACTCAACTTTGACCACTGTGTGGTTGTTCAGTATTTGAAACAAATTAGAAAAGTAAAAAAGCTTGATTAGTGGGTGCCCCATGAGGTGAGCAAAAATCAAAAAACATTGTTGAAGCATCATCTTCTCTTATTCTACATCACAAAAACAAACCATTTCTTGATCAGATTGTGACATGTGATGAAAAGTGAATTTTATATGACAAATGGTGAAGACCAGCTGAGTGGCTGGACTGATAAGAACTTCCAAAGCACTTCCCAAAGCCAAACTTGCACCAAAAAAAGGTCATGGTCACTGTTTGGTGGTCTACTGCCAGTCTGATCCACTACAGCTTTCTGAATCCAGGCAAAACCATTATATCTTAAAAACCGATGAGATGCACCAAAAACTGCAACACTAGCAGCCAGCATTGGTTAATAGAAATGGGCCCATTCTTCACGACAATGCCCAACTACACATCATACAACCAACGCTTTAAAAGTTGAATGAATTGGGCTACAAAGTTTTACCTCATCTGCCATATTCACCTGACCTCTTGCCGACTGACTACCACTTCTTCAAGCATCTTAACAACTTTTTGCAGGGAAAACACTTCCACAATCAGCAGGATGCAGAAAATGCTTCCCAAGAGTTCGTAGAATCTTGAAGCATGGATTTTTATGCTACAGGAGTAAACAAACTTATTTCTCATTGGCAAAAATGTGTTGATTGTAATGGTTCCTATTTTGATTAATAAAGCTGTGTTTGAGCCTTGTTATGATTTAAAATTCACGGTCCAAAACTGCAATTACTTTTGCACAAACCTAATAGTTCAGGTCAGCATTTCTCTTGCCAACTTACGTGTTCTTTACAAATGGTTTAGTAAACCTATATCTCTACATGAAACCCACTACCTTATAATAGAAAGTAGTATTCACAGCAGGAAATTTTGTTACTAAAATTATGTAGATAAATTTTTACTTTTTCTTTCTTGCTTCTTTTCTCAAACCATCAATTAAAAGAGAGAACAAAATGATTTCTCCACCTTCTACTCCTTACCCAGTACAAATACTCTGGGGTACTAAAGATGCATGTGCATTTGTCATGATTCTCCTGAGAAACATAACCAATAGCATATATAAGGATATAATGAGATTTATTATAAGAAATTGGCTCACATGATTATAGAGGCTAAGTCTCATGAACTGCTGTCTAATAGACGGAGGCCCAGGAAAGCTACTGTAATTCTGTCTGAGTCTCAAGGCCTGTAAACAACTGGAGCTGATTATATAAGACTCATCCCAAGTTCAATGGCCTGAAAACCAAGAGCCTGATTTCCAAGGACAGAAAAAGATGGATGCCCCAGCTCAGTTAGAGAGCACATTCATCTACCTCGCTACTGTATTGAGGCTCTCAATAAATCAGATGATGCCCACCTACATGGGTGAGGGTGATATTCTTTACTCAGTTTACCAATTTAAATGTCAGCTTTTTCCAGACACACCCTTATAGACACACCCAGAAATAATGTTGTATCAGCCATCTGGGAATCCCTTAGCCCAGTTAAGTTAGCAGATAAAATTAGCTACCATATAATATAAACTCCTTTTGACAGTGTCATTCTTTGACACTTTAAATCATAAGACTGAAATTAGTATCTTTTCAAAATAATAGAAAGTTTTTCACCATCTCTCAGGACAAACTGTTCTAGTCTATGCTGTGTTATGTTATGTTATGCTATTCTAATATTTCTTTATTCAATCAAAAATTATAATTGAGTACTTATGTTGTACCTAATAATATTCTATGCACAAAAATAATAGCAGTAAAAAAAAGACCATATTCCTTTTCTCAGAGAGCTTATCTTTCAATTATTCAGTTCAGTCTGTCTTTATATATTTTCTCATACAGTTTCTGCCAATTCTAGGTCTCAAAAGCAGACAGGTTCATTAAAACTAAAAATCATGCAATCTAACAGGTGATTTGAGGTGCTCCTTCCAGTTGGGTAATTAGGTCCTGAGATATTTGAATTAATGTTAAGACAGTGAGCATGGTGGCTTATGCCTGTAATCCCGGAACTTTGGGAGGTCAAGGCAGGTGGATAGCTTGAGTCCAGGAGATTGAGCCCAGCCTAAGCAACATGGTGAAACCCCATCTCTACTAAAAAGACAAAAATATTAAATTAGCCGGTCATAGTGGTGCACACCTATAGTCCTAGCTACTCAGGAAAATGAGGTGGGAGAATCACCTGAGCCCAGGAGGTCGAGACTGCAGTGAGCCAAGATCATGCAACTGCACTCCAGCCTGGGTGACAGGAGTGAGACCCTGCCTCAAAAAAAAAAAAAAAAAGTATATATATATATATATATATATATATTAGACAGCTGTTTATAAAAACTGTGATAGGAGACCGTGCCTCAAAATATAGACGTGTGTGTTCATATATGTGTGTGTATGTGTGTGTGTATATATATATATATATATATATAAAGACAGCTATTTGTAAAAATTGTACTTCAAGAGCAGTATTTAACTTCCTGGGAGAATGGAAGTGAGACCTGGCAGAACCATATCTCTAGACAAAATAGTACACCGAAATGAAAGGATAAGAACTGGATATCAGAGAACATTCAGGGACTGTATTACAGATATACAGATATAGTGTGTGTCTGTGTGGTCTTAAGGGCAGAATGCAAGGTCTCATGAAACAAGACTAACAACTTTGTTGATTCAATGCTGAAAGATAAGCTGTTGCCCTCTTTCAATGATGCAAAATGAATTTCTTAAGCTAAAGTTATCAAGCACACAAAAATCAAGTCCAGGCCAAAACTGAAGCCTGATAAAGTCACAGTGAACCACTTTTAGATTCAAACACTTTATTATTTACTTTATTACTTTATCAAGTGAAAAAGATCAGCCAGAGGTGCCAGCGTCCTATGCTTTGTCTTAAAACAAAAAACAACACTAAAACAAAACAGTACACCTTGGTGTAAGTAGTGGGATGCCCTGTTACTGTTTCTAACTCTAGACTGCAACTAAGTGAACTTATGTTTCTGAAGTTCTTTTCTGAGTGTGGCACTCCAGAAGCTTCATCAAAATTCAGGAGGTGATGAGAAATTGTTTTATAATAACAAGGAGATCATGCGAGGTGAGTGGGAAACGGCCCTGTAGAAGCTCCCTGCATGCATTCCATCCTCTTATGTTCCAGGAGCCTCATAAGGCATTCTGCTAAGACTCAGGTTAGCTGTGGTTCAAATCTTTGTTTGTGTGACCTTTATGGATATGCACAAGGTCACCAGGGTGCCATGGTGGAATCATTCTCCTACAGGGCCATGACCAAAAACACTGTAAGGCATTGAACTTGCTTAATGTGTTTCTTTTCTATTTTTATCTCTATAGATATCTTTAACGTGCTAAAAGAAAAATCAAATCAACTTTCATTAGTTGTGCTATGTCAATTTTAATCTAAAAGATAATGCATAAAATAGCATTCCTCACACTCCACTCTCTTAAATTTCATTGGTAGTAGACCCCCTCTTGGTAATAGACCCCCTCACCCCACTATTCAGAATGACATGCTTTATCCATGTGTAACTGAATATGAGCTTCACTTCATGGAACACTTTTTCACTCATTCCAGGTGAGTAAAAGATATTCATTGTCCACCATATTATTCGTGTTGCTATTGCCCTGCCTCAAACACAATTCCTAAAAATGAGTACAGAAATTCCAGATAGCTAGTTTTTTCCATATATGAAAAATTTTTAGCTAGGCTTATTACGTAATATTGTATTCTCTGCCTCCTTTTAAGGAATCAAATAGCTTTTCAGTATTTAAAGTATTATCCAAAACTGATTACTCATCATGGGTTTTAGTGCCTGGTGGTCTGGTAATTACCGATACATTTTTAAAAGACTTTAAAACTAAATTGAAACTTGAACCATGCAATTATTCACAATGCGTATTGCAAGGACAGCTAATGAACTCTATCATTTGCTGCTAACAGCTGTTTTCTCCTCATAAATTCTGTAGATTCCATTCACACTACTACACAAAATAAAAACAGGAAGTTAGAGGAGAGCAATAGAACAATATAAACATTTTCTTTTTCTTGTAGAATCTGGATCACTCTCTAATGACAAATCAAAAACAACCAAATAATTTAGATATATTTGAAAAATAACGCACAGTTCCTGACAACAGAGAGGAAGAAATAAGAAAAGGAGAGAAGGAGGAGGAGAAGGAACAATGAAAAGAGGGGTAAAGAAAGAAAGAAGGGGAGGCAGAGGAGAAGGTGAAAAAGAAGGAAGAGAATAATAAATTTTAACATATTAAGAATAATGATTCAGATTTAATGTTGTAGACATTTGTCCATTTTTACTTCCCATATTTGTTAAAGAACTAAAACATTAACAAATGAAGTTGCAGTCTCTGTGTATCTTTACAATCACATTTCTCAACTTTGCTTCACATAAACATTCTCAGTTTATATGATATCCTTGCCCTCACTTGAATAAGTTTACCGTATATGTATCCATAAATTTGCTTTTGTATATTACGAATGTATTATTGTAATCATACAAATGTTATCATTACAATAAATATTGGCAAGCTCTCTTTTTTCTTCTTTAATGATATTTTGGCAATTTTTTAAACTTTGGTATATATTTAACAAAGAGTTTGATCAAACTCTATGATACAATGAATGAATAAAATTGCTTGGCCAAAATTGGCATCTTGTAATGCTAAGTTTTGTCACCCACAAGCACAGTATATATCTTTAATTATTTAGCATACTTCTATTTCCTTCAATAGGTTTATAAACTTCATCCATAAATATGGATAAAGATTTCCTTTGTTAGATTTATCCTTGTATAGTACTACTATGGTTATTAATATATTTTCATTAAACTTTCTTTTTCTCTTTTAAGTTTTGCTTTATTTTGTCAAAATTATACACAGTAAAATTGAGTATATTAAAATTGCCTCCACACTTTGTTAAAAAATTAAACAAGTCAACACTTGTTAACATCTGATTATATCTTTTTAAAAATAGGCAACAGAAGCCTGATGAATCTGAAAATAAATTGGGGTTGGTCAAACCACCAAAGTAGCAACTGGGAATGACAGCGTGAAAATGAAATGCAAAAATATCCACAATTTCATGGAAATACCCTCCCTTCCTAAAAAGCCAACTTATTCTTATCACTTCAAGCAGCATGTTTTACACTGAGTGGCAACCTGAATAGATGCAGCTGGGAATGACCAGTGAAATTAGGAAAATTTCTCACAGGAGCTGAATTAATAGCAATGAAAAAACTTGTGAGCAGAACTAAAAGATCTAATATTGCTATCTTAGTATATTCCCCTGAAAATTTTAGAACTATCAAGCTAAGTCTCTCTTATAAAAGAAAACAATTCACATAGAGACCAAATACTGAGCACAAAATTGAAATTGAGCAGGACCAAAATATTAGACATTATATTTTGTGGGAGTAGATCACAGATAGCAAGTGATTTAAAAAAACAAAAAGTTTGAAAATGGGCCCAAGCTAATCTTCCCAGAAAACCCACATCATTTAAACATCAGATGCTACAAAAAAATTAAATAAATAAAATCTAACTCCATGCAAGTGTATTCCAAGAAAAAGAAAAGATAAAAAGAAACTAGATAGTGTTTTAATAAATAATGGAAAAACACCAGAAACACACAACAACAAAGAAGATGAAAGCATTGATTTAATACATATAAGTGGGGGAAAAATAAATTATAAAAAGTTATGCAAACATTGAAAGATCAGCTAAAATTAGAAATAAAAATGCTCAGAACTCTTTGCCTAGGCAAATGGAAGATATAAAACAAAATCTCTCAGACACCAGTAGTTACTGGGGGTGAAAATGGAGGGTGGAGTACAAAGCAAAAAAACAATAGATACCACAGTTAAGAAAAGCAGAGGAAAAGCAAAAGATGGAAAGGGGAAATGCATAAAGATATTGGAGAAATGAAAAAGCAGAAGAAAGAAACAAGAAAAGTATTTTTAAAATCAAATACGATTAAAGAGTACATATATTTGAAAGTGATAGTAATAAAACACAAGCTCTGGTCAAGGTGTAATAACGAGGAACAAACTTATAATCCCATCTGAAACAACCAAAAGACAAGACAAAAAGAAAAGAAAAAAAGCAATAGTTTTTAAGACAATACCAGACAGAAGTGATACCCGAAAGAAGGAAAGCAAACCGGAGGAATCTTACATTTATTTCAGCTCATTGCCTTGAGAAAGGTTGCAGCCTTGGCACAGAGTCCTGAAGACTCCCTGAGTTGAGGAAGCTTAGTAGAGGCCCTGGGGAGGACTAAGTGGCTATAATTTGCAGGAGAAATTACCAGAGAGGAGAAAACTGCACAGGGAGAAAATTCTGGCTGTCTACAGAGTCTCCTCTGAGTACTCAGCAAAGTACTGAGCATCACACGCATGTGAGGAAACTACTTTAGAATTGTGGGAAAGATCGTTCAATAAAATTAGAGGAAAGAGTGCCTGGTATTCACAAAGGGCAGTAAATAGCCAGACTGGACAATTTCAGGATATACAGGGCATTCGATGGAATATTCAGGAGACTCTTACCTCAGTAATGGGTAATATTAGCCTTATAGTAAACACTGCTATGGAGTCACCTAACAAATCAAAAATAAAAAATAGACCAAAGTGGGTTCAACTGTTTCAAAGTAAATTAATCAAAAACATGTATAGGAAATCAAATCTATACAGCACCATTTGAATGTAAAATTCAAATTGTCTGGCATCCAGTCTAAGAATCAGATGTAGTAAGAAAAAAAAACTATGACCTATAATGAGGATAAAAAACAATTAATGAAAACTGACAGAGAAGTGACACAGATGCTAGAATTTTTGAAAAATAAAATTAAAGCCATTACTCTATTTCATATGTCTAAAATTATGAAAAATAGAGAAATGAAGGATATTTTTAAAATCAAGCAACTTTTTAAATACATACATGGAATTTTTAAGATAGTGCTCAAGAAGACAACATAGCATAGTAGAATTTTATCCACCTAGTTGCTAATTCGATCACAGTATGATTAGTATGTCATTACTTTCATATAAAATTAATTTTCTGACATACAGAAAAGTACAATATAAGAAATACTCACATATTCTTCACTAAACTAATGAAATAAACACAAATATTTTGAATCTCCTTGTGTACTCCTCAGATTGCTTCTTTTCTGTATTTATCCACCTAAGAGATGAATCTCCCCAATTTGGTGTTTATTTTTTCCATGCACAGATCCTCATGTTTGCTATATACGTATATATCCACAGTACAAACATACATATACACACATATTTTTCATCTATTCAGTCAACAAATATTAAGTGGTATATACTATTACATTAAGTGCATGTATTATTCTAGCTACTAGAAATAGCACAACGGACAAAACACAGACCAAAATCCTTCTTCTCATAAAGACAGCATTTTAGTAAGCTAGGCAAACAGTGAGCAAAATAAATTTCTAAAATATATAATATATTAGATGAGGGTAAGAGATAAAAGGAAAATGTGGTCAGTGTCAAGTTTCACAGACAATGTATTGTTTCTTGAGTAAGTAGTTAAAGGAAATGAAGGATTGAAAATATACTGGATATATATAAAGAACAGTAAAGAAATACAGAAAGATAGGAGGAGAGGAGCAGAAAATAAAATCAGAGAGACAAAAGAGTCTAGAGGAGCGTATAGATTTGGACTGGCTAGAGGCATTCATAATAACTTATTAACAACTCTTTGTCAGATGGTAACTAGTTGGTAGAATTTTATGCAGAGAATAGGCATGACATGATTGATATTTTAATCAAAAAATCCTGGTATGTTGAAAATAGACTAGATTTATTTTGTTTTTGTTTTGTTTTTCAGTAGTGGGCTTGATAGAAGGCAGGAAGTTCACTTGTGAGGCTGTTAACAATAATCCAGGTGAAAGATAATGGTGGCACAGGTCAAGATTTTGGTTCTGAGCTGTTGGAAAGAGAACTACCATTAGCAGAAACAAACAAGCAAACAAATCTATTAAAAGAGCATTTTTGGAGGCAGTGGCAGCAGAATGATCAGGAGCTCAGTTTTGAACATAGTAAATTAAGTATGTATATTATAATATCAGGCAAAGATGCCAAGGGTACAGTTGTATATATGAGGCTGGACTGCAGGGTAAAGAAGATTGTAAATATAAAATTTGGAAGCATTACCATATAAATGACCTTGAATGGGCTTCAAGAGAATTAGCATGATAGTAAGGAGAAGAGGTCCAAATACAGTCATGCATCATTAAATAAGGATACACTCTGAGAAATGCATCCTTAGGCTATTTTGTTGTTGTGTGACCATCACACAAGGTTCTTGCACAAAGCTAGATAGTATAGCCTACTGCTCACCTAGGTTGTATGATACAGCCCGTTGCTTCTAGGCTAAAAACCTATGCAGCATGTTACTGCACTGAATACTGTAGGCAATTGTATTACAATTTTAAGTATTTGTGTATCTAAACATAGCAAAGGTAATGGGTTGCACAATGACATTGTGGTTGTTATGGTATCACTAGATGATAGAAATTTTTCAGCTCCATTATAATGTTATGTGTCCATCATTTTATGTACAGCCCATTATTGATCAAAATGTCATAATAAGGTGCACTAACTCCCAGTGAGCAACAACAATGGGATTATGAGATGAGCAGAAACCAGTTATGGGATTGAGATTATCCTTTGAGAAAGAAGGAAAACCAGGAGAGTGTGATGTTCTCAGAGTAACAAATATGAGAAATGCTAACAGATCAAGTAAAATAGGACTGAGAAATAACCATGGAATTCTCTTATTGGAAGTCATTGGTGACCTCGATAAGAACCATTTTGGTTAGGTAGTAACAATGAAGTCTTGCTGGTAGGAGTTCAGTAGAAAATAGTGGAAGAAAAACTAGGAATCATGGATATAGACAAGGAGATAAGTGGAGCAGTATTTGAGAAATTCAAGGTTAAGAGGCCATTTAAAAATATGAAAAACAACAGCATGTCTATATATTTATAGGAAAGTTCCAGTAGAAAGGGAATGGTTGAGAGAAAAAAAAATCACTAAAACAAAGACTTTGGAAGATTGGGAGAAGATCTAGTTCATAGGTATGAAGGTGAAAGACATGCAGAGGAAAAAGTTGAAAATACGAGTTCAAATGCAAGTAGGTTATTAGAAATTGTAGTGGGGCTTGTAGAAAGTCTCTCCTGATTGCCTCCTTCTTCTCAGTGAACTAGGTAGTAAGGTATTTTATTAAGACAGTCCTAGAAAATTAATACAGTAAATCATAGTAAGATCAAAGTTGTGGCAATACCGGAGCGTTAGCCGCAAAGACAGGAAGTAATGGCAGGAGAGCCCGATGACTGAGTGTTAGACTTGTGAGTGGAGATATTGGTGAAGATCATTAGATAAAAGAACTTACAGGAACTGAGATGCCAGAAAATGGCAGATAATGGCTTGTCTTTTAAATCATCAAGAACTATGACAGCACCAGTACTGGAGAAAGTGATGGGAAATCAGAAAGAAAAGATTAAGTTGATACTGGGAACTGATCAGAGAGCTTTTACATGGCAGGTAGGAGCAAAAAGAGAGGAATGGCTAGCAGGATCTGATGATATAAGATTTAAAGCTGATATCATTATGTATGTTTAAACCTTTATTCAACTGGTGTCATCTATATGTATTCTTAGAATTGGATTTTTATGTAGCCTTATAGTTGACATTTATCCACATAGGTATATGTTCATTAATTTCTACTGCATAGTATTCCATCATATACCTATTGAAAAATGTATTTATCCATTCCCCTGTTAATAGATGTTTAGTTTTTTCCAATTCTTGATACTGCAAACAAAGCTGTCTTCCATTTACTTTTGTTTTTATCTTGCTATACTTATAGTTATGTCTCAATTATTTAAAAATTAAGCCTACTATCTTTTTGTGATAAGTCCTTTTGGAAATTGTATATTAGTAACACCTATAAATAGTATTTGTTTTTTATTTTTTAATATTAATCTAATATTAATTTTTTATAATTATCTCCATATTTCTACATTTTTACAAGTACTATTATTATTTTACATTTGAGTTTGATACTTAGCTCACATATTCTTATTTTCTTACTTTTTAAAAAATGTACTTGAAATTGTAAATGTCTATGGCTTTTGCTGCATTTCACAAGTATTAATAAGTGTACATATCATACATTCTTTCCATTCAGTTCTTTATTTTTTTAATGATCAATGAGCTCTACTTTGAATTCTACTTAAACTCATAACTTGAAGAATGTTACATAAGTTCAATTTAATGCATTCTTTTGCCCCTTACATCCCACTTCTTCCTCTGAGCTTTATTTCTCCATTGTTAAAATTCATCTTCTCTTAATTCTTTTAGCAATGTTAAAGCCTCTCTTAAAAAATAATTTTAAGTAATTACTGAATTACAGATATTTAGATATAGGATTACAAGTTCTGACTAATGAATTATTTTATTATTAATGACTTCTTTTATCTGTAAGAAATATAAAGTCTAATTATACATTAATATTTTTATGCAATTAATACTTGGTCAACTTTTTTTATTTCTTGAATTTCAAAATTTCTTAGTCATTAAGTTTTAGGTATGATTATTTTAAATAAAATTTTGTTATTTTATCAAAGCTAATATTTCCCATATTTAAATAGGTAGATTTATATTTAGATTTAGTTCAACCATCTTATTTTGTGTTTTATATTTCTGGTCCTCATGGTTTCTTTTCCTTGTTTTTAATTCCATTTTTACTTCTCTAAAATTACTAGAAATTTTTATATAATTTTTTTCACTTTACAATTTAAAATGCTACATTTCATATTTTTTGTACTAATAAGCTTTTTTAACCTTTTTATAGAAATATATTATTCTCCCTTGTACCACTTCACAAATTTTCAGAATGTGACCATGTTCACGGAACCTGTCCCAAGATAAAGAAGCAAAATATCATGAATATCCCAGGAAACGCTTTGTGTGCCCTACAGTTACTAACACCATCTGCTTAAATTTCTCTGTAGTATGTAAGGTAGTTCTCTTAGAGCCACCTCTCAGGTCACTAATTCTCTGGTTAGCTCTTCCTAATCCTCTTAGTTTACTCATTGAGTATGATAGACAACGGTATGCATCTGTGTGAATGCTCCATGGGGTGCCTAGATGAAACATTTTTCCTGGAATATTTGTGAGGGTGTCTGCAAATGAAATTAGAATTTAAGTTGGTGGGTTGAGTAAAAGAGATTACCTTTCCCAACATGGTTGGGTATCATTCAATCCTCTCAGGGCTTGAATAGAACAGAAGGTAAAGAAAGGAGGAATCTACCCCCCGCTTTTTTTTTTTCTGCCACACTGTTCAAACTGGGACGTCTCATGTCATCTTCCACCCTTGAAGTAGGATTTATATCATCAACTTCCCCAGTTCTCAGGCCTTCAGACTCAGCCTACATTACACAACTCTCTTTCCTAGGTCTCCAGTTTGTAGACAGCAGATCATGGGACTTCTCAATTTCTATAATTACATGAGCCAATTCCTCATAATAAATATAAATAGTATATAACAATATGTATATTATAAAATATATACATATAATTCTATTTTGTTATCCCATCAATAAACTTCAGCATATTTAGTTAGAAGTTTTTCTCTGATTTTCATAGTTATAATACTTTAATGCCTAATTCTGTTTATTTCCATCTACTAACATTCTAATCATATCATGTAATCCAGTGGTGTGAGCTCATTTTCAGCATTAACTTTTTTCTTTTTCTCTGGATTTATTATTTCAATTTCCTTATTCCTGATGAGGATATATGGATTACAACGGTCCTGGAATGATTTTAGACAGAAAAAAAATTAAATGTGGACATGTTTGGGCCCCAAGGCTTTGATTTTTTACACGTGCCTTCCCTTCTTCCCTCCTTTATACCTAAGACCCTAGACAGAGCAAAAATTCTAAGAGCAAATCTCTTTGTATGTATGTAGAGTTTTTCTAGGTCACTTTTCATAAATGGAGAAACTCTATGAAAAGATTTTCATGCATATTTTTATGTAGGATAAGAAAATCCAGTTTACCCACCTGCAACAGCCTGAGGCTGTCTCTCTGGTCTTCCTGTGTGAATGACAAGGGTACACTCAGCCTTTCATGCCTAAATACAGGGTAAAAATTACTGTGGGCTGCAGTGCCATCGGCTCTCACCATGTTGACTTTTATTATATTTTGTGCTCTTTGAATCTTTCGTTTATTCTTTGGTGTTTAGTTAGATCTTACTTTGAAGGTTTTGTTTCATCTATGATCTCATGTTCATAGCAGAAGGGAAACTATCTGAATCAGGTCATCATGGTTTTTAATAAAAGAAAGCAGTGTAAATACTTAATCAAGTTCCCCTATTAAAAACAACCAGCAGTTGGACTCCCCACATCTGTGCCTCCACTCTTATTCTCAATCTTCATATTTCTACATTTTTTTTATGGTTAGTGTTTTATTCTTTGAAGAACGCTTCTAAAACATCACACTAAGTCAAGCTGAAAGGTAAAGTTTAAAACAGTTTTTAAAGGATAAGTCATAACATATGTAATGACTATTCACTCTACAGAATCTTGACCTTAGAGCTTATGACACACCCAGTTGGCAGTAGCACCCAGGTTTTCCAAATAGCCAGTCATTATTTTTCTTTTGTCTGCATAGACTTCTCATTAGCTGCCTTCTGCTTTTGTTGCATGAGCTCAGAGTCCCTCTGCTTTCTCTGAGAGGTAGTCAACCTATCCTCTTTTCTTTTCCCCTTACTATTTTCCTGGGTTTTCTCCATGTTTTTTCTGGTGGACAAGTTCTCATTTATTTCCACGGGCCATGCTGACCACTGACGGAGCCTGGAATAAAGCGACTCAGAAAAAGCAACAGCTCCCTTGCACACTAGGCTACCGTCACCACTGTCTTCTTTTTTCTCTCTACATTTATCTGCTAGCTTTTGTTTTCTCCCCTAAGACAACCCGTGTGGGGAAAATTTTCTCAAACCATGGTTTTCCTCTACTCTCATGTCACAACAATCAACACAGACTTCCATGACAAAATGTAGGGGGGAGTTTCCCCACACACCAAGCAGTAGACACCAGATGAGTGTCCTCCTATTTAATTCCAACACTGTCTATCTGGAGATAGCATCATATCCCACAGGGTGGGGCTCAGTACCCAAGCCTGTGCCTCACTCACCAGTCACAATTCTAGGCCTCTGAAATTCTGATTAACTGGCATCAGGCATTGGGGTTCCCATGACTCCCTGTTTTGGTTCAATTAATTTGCTAGAACAACTCACAGAACTGAAGGAAACAATTGCTTACATTTGCTGGTTTTGCAAAGGATATCTATGGAGAGTTGCATAGGCAGGCATGTAGAAAATGGTGTGGAGCTTCCATGCCCTCCCCGGGTGTGCCACCCTCCAGGAATCTCCATGTGTTCACCTATCTGGAAGGCCCCTTAACCCAATCCTCTTGGGATTTTATGGAAGCTTCAGGACATCAGTATTCCTTCCCCTTAGAATATAGGGCAGGACCCTCTCTGGGAAAGGTCTTAAGACCCACGATCAGAAAGGCCAGGGAAGAGTAGAGTCCTGCCTGGGGCCGGTGAGATAAAGGTAGGAGAAAGGAGGGCAAGAGAAGGTTAGAGGCCTGCCCCTGAGGCCTAACACACCCAACATTATAACAAAAGACTGTAACAAGGGCTACAGAAGTTGTGAGCCAGGAACCTTGGATGAAAGCCAATATATATCATGGCACGACAAAACCAAATCTATCTAATCTCATCATTTGTATGTGACAGTTCTTCCATTTCATTCAATATCCTCCTAACACTAAAATTCTTTCCAGAGCTTATAATTCCCAGAAATACTTTCACTAATTGCAGGTATAGGAAAATCATTTTATAACTGTATTTTAAAAATATTTTATATTTAAATGATGATTTAAAATAGCCTGTTCTGCAAGACATAATTGCTCTGTTAAAAAAAAAAAGTAGAAGAAATAAAAAGACCTAGCATGCTATAAAATTTTTATAATACCAAATAAGATGGTACTTATTGGAAAATAAAGTATGCACAACTGTAAGGGGACATAAAGCTATCAAGAAAACCACAGCTTTGCTACAATCCTTGATTAGCTGAAGTAGCACTGTGGGTGTTTCCTTCAAAGTCAGTTCTTTGCTACCAGATGGAGATGTTCCTGTTTCTTGTTAGATAGCCTAGACCATAATTGAATCCATTAGTCAGCAAAGAGTGGAATCATTCCCATACCTACTCCAAATGTTCTCTTTCATTTCTTTCGGGTCTATGCTACAAGTCAATACTTTCCCTATGTGATTTCTTCAGGCTTTTTCATTTTATGTTTCAAGACAAACTACGCTTATTAAAAGTGAGCCTTTGGGTTGTACAACAGTGTGAATGTACAAAATGCCACTTAATTTCACACTTTACAATGATTGATTTTATGCTGTGTGAATTTCACCACAATAAAAACATGAGATTTTTCTCACCAGCAGTGTTGATAAAGCAGCACCAATTTCTATTTATGAATGAAGTACACTGGTGATCTGGTCCTTGCTTTGGTTCAAACATAGAAATAACAACATCTCAGAGACTTTTCCTGACATCCCTAACATTTGTACCCAGTCTTCCTTAGGCTTTCTGGAGCATTGAAAATGAAAATAATAGTTTTCCTCTTTAACATCTCTTTTGCAATTTTGTTTGTGTTAATGTTCTTCTGATCTAATTTTCTTCCTATCTTTCTGATTCAAGTTTTGTTTGCTGGTTTTAATTTTTCCACCTATCCTTTTGATGTTAAAATTTCATGTAGTCAATAGACTTTTTCTCTTGTAGTTCTACGTTAAGTTTTTGTGCAACTGAAGCTCACACAACACTTCAACGTACATCTACCACTCTGCTTCACCTCAAACTAATGCAGTAAATTGTATGCATTCTTTATTCCTACCAAGAGGCTGCTGAATGCTTCTAGATTACGTCATTTTGTTTTGAAGAGCACCATGTTCATTTTCTCCAATCCCAACTGTGCTCTCAGTTATTTCTGTGTCTTCAGTCAACTGCACCTCTCATTCTATAGAGCAAACATTTTAAACTTCTAAATATTTTCTCCAAGAAAATTGAATTAATGTAAATTCTACACAAAAAGGCCATATTAGTCATTCTATAAATATATTGTCAGAATTAATGAATGAACATGTAGATCTTACTTCATATTTGGCACCTATATATTAATTCATTCTTGCCTGCTCTATATTTCTTACAAATATGTATTTTTTCAATGATTCAGGTATGCAGTAGGTACATTTTGTATTACGAAATAGTTTGTTCATTTTTCCCTGCTTCCTTCAGTAAGCTTTAACTGTGAAACAGCTTAATTGCTACTGATGATTATTTCTTAGATGCATAAAAGTCCCCTTTAGACCAATGTCAATGTTTGTCAAAAAAGTATTACTTTTTTGAAGGAAAATTACTGCTATTAAATGTACACTCATGGAAGGAAGTAATGTTGTAATCAGTTCTGGGGATTCAATTAACTAGGGTGTAATAATACTGTTTGCTTGAAAGAAAACAATTTGTACCTGCATATTTTCATTTGGCTACCTAAAGATCTTTTAAGGGATTATCTGGTCATTAGAATGCTTATTATCTTGATAAAATACCCTAGTTTGGTGATTACAAAATAATTTAATGAGATCTTTCTTAGTTAAACTCAAGTATTTTATACAGTATCATAAATAAAAAAATTCTTCCTTACTGATGAATCAATACTATGTGATATCAAGATGATAAAGTTATAGCCCTATTCAATGTCTCTTTTTTCACATAATTTTAAATTAATATCTCTCTGGCCCTATCATTTTTGTAAAAATTTACCTTTATAATTAACTTATTTAAAATGATTTACCACTTCTATTATTGAAATATAGTACATTTGCTATTTTATTAACATCATTGTCATTTTATTCAAACTTCTGCCAGTTTGATGCTATTTCTAAAATGACTCAAATATTCTGCATTGAATCTATTCTATTTTCTTGACTACTTTTCTGAATAAATTATCTTTGTCTACATGTTTCTTTTTTTTCTTTTCTTTTCTCAGGCAACAAAATTAATTAAAAGAAAAATAGACATGCTTTATACTTTCTATCTTTAATTCAAATTATACTTGCTAGAGGCTGATGATTTGGTTCAGAGCTTGTACAAGACAACGAGTAAAACTGAGCCCAAACACCACAGCAATACCAAGAGAGAAGCTTTCCCTCACTAACTGCCTTAGTCCATTCACGCACTGCTATAAAGAAATAAGTAAAACTGGGTACATTATAAAGAAAAGAGGTTTAATCCCCTCAGTTCCACAGGCTGTACAAGAAGCATGACTGGGGAAGACTCAGGAAACTTATAATCATGGTGGAAGGCAAAGGGGAAGCAGGCACATCTTATGTGGCCAGAGAAGGAGGAAAAGCACCAAGGGGAGATGTTACATACTTTTAAACAACCAGATCTCATGAGAACTCACTATCATGAGTACAGCAAGGGAGAAATCTGCCCCCATGATCCAATAATCTACTACCAGGTCCCTCCCCATCGATGGGGATCACAATTGAACATGAGATTTAGGTGAGGATACAGAGCCAAACCTTATCAGTAATCACCACTCTAGGTTTGTTTTGTTTTGTTTTTGTTTGTTTTATTTGCAAGAAGTTGGTTTATTCTCATACCTTCAACTGCCTTGGCCAAGTCTTTGAAATAACTCCTTTTATCATTGATAAGTTAAGTAGTGAATTCAGTAAAACAACGATTTAGCAGAAAACAAATGCACATATTATTTTACAGTTTGGAACAAGAAGAAAAAAATACATGAGAAAAAGAAAAACATTAAAGTCAATATCTTTTGCTCTACGCAAGGGAGTCTTTATTTCTTCTTATTTCACAGACATTCACTATATTCACCATTCACTGAGCTATCTCACCCTGGATTTCCTAGTCTCTTATAAATCCACAAAACGATGCACTGTTTTCTTGATCACTTTTGCATTTCAACTAAGCAGGATGTTTCTGTAATATACCAATATATTTGTACTATAAAGATCTATGGCTATCCCCACCCCTACCTGGTTTCAACAGCATTTACTTTCTATGCAGTCTTTTATAAAATCCCACTTTGGGAAATCATTTATATTAGTATATTTTTAACAACAAGAGGAGGTTGTTCACACATATAAATAACCTTGAATGCATTAATATAAACTTGGAATAAGGCAGTATAATTAAAAGAATAAGATGAGTTCAAATTCTAGCTTCAGGATTTAGCATCTGCATGAGATTTTCAGGTTATTTGACTTCCCTAAATCTAAAATTCCACAAACTCCATGGGATGTCATCTGTAAAACATTTTAAAGAAGTTGTGCAGTTCACAGCCTGGGAAGTACTACCTTGTATATGGCAATCTTTCAATGACAGAGCGATACTGGTATTATTAGCTTTATACCCATCTACCTTAGCTGAACAACTTTAAAATATTGTAAACTATAAGGTAACATAAGTCACAACAACTCCAGTTGATCCATTTTCTGCTCCCATTCATTTTAAGTACTCTGTGTAAGAAGTAGCATCGAAATTTGACACACAACTCATTTTAATGTCAAAATTTTAAAAAAATTATAAATCTGAGACATACCTTTTATATAATACCATGTGAAAAATGAGGAATAATTAACTATCTACATGGGTATGGATCCATGAAGCTATGATTAATAATTTTTACTTCATATGGTAATATCCTTCTCCAATAATACTTTATAACTTCAAAACCACTTAGAAAAGAGAATATAAAGGTACAACAGAAATCTGCTAAGCATAACTTCATTACTCTAATTCATCATAATTAACACATAATTTTAAATAATTAACTTACCTTTGCTCAGCCTCAGTTTTTTTCTTGAGCATTTCACATTAGAGACAATATGATATGCACCATAGAGAAGCTGAGAAAAGTTTTTACTGAAGACAAATTTAACTCCAGCTCAACAGAAGAAAGTCAAAATAAAGGCACAATGTTAACTATTAGCGTGGAGTTGCTCACCGTCCTTTGTACTTCTAAGTTGTCTTTCAAAAGTGTAAGATTGAAAGGACGTTAGAGTATCGTCTCTGATTTGTAGTATTTGTTCTGGATTGTCTGGAATTCTATTTGTTTTCTTGCCTAGTGCTGACATGGGTTTGATGGCTTTAAGTGTTTTGTCATTGTCCCCACAGGATTCTTTCCTTATCAGCTCTTGGCAGATTGCAACCATTTAAGGAAAAGCTTCTTTACTGGCTATCAACCTTATTTTCATAGCTTCTTATTTTTCAGTGTCAAATGTATTATGTACATTTAAAAAAGTGCAATCATCCATGCCAGGCAATTGTAAGTAGAATTGTATTTTAAGTGATACAGCAAATGAAATTGACCTTGGTAAGCCTCATGACTTGTCAGAAATATGGCCATTCCTTCAATTCGAGTTTTATTTACAGAATGCAAGAGCTAAGCTTAAAGAGGGTATACTGTTTTAAGAAGAGAAAGTCACAGCTATTTCTTAAGAACAATGGCATTTGTGCCCTCTTCAGTAGATGACAGTGTGCTATTTTATTTGAACAAAATGACTAGCGTCTACTATTCTTTCATGTTCTGCAGAGGGTCTCTTGCCAAGCAGCAGTGGCACTGGCAGGGTAGTCATTCAAAATTCAAAATTTCAGACCCCACCCCTCAGAACTACTGAATTCTGGGGTGGGGCCCAGCTGTCTAGTTGGTTGTAAACCAGGTGATTCCGGCACACACTAAAGTTTGGGAACCACTAGGATAAGCTATAAACCAAAATTACAAGCAAGATGAGTTTACATACTTCAGTTACCATTTATTTTTGCAACCACCCTGGTTATAAAACTAGTTCTGTGAAAATAAATAAATAAATGGTCACTCAACATTGTGACTGAGAGAAAACTAGTAAATTATACCTTGAAAATTCGAAGCCCATCAACTCCTAGTAGGTTGTAAAAAGTCCACCAAAGAAGAAAAAAAACTGAAATGAAATAATGCATAGAGTAAGCAGCAAAACAAAACCTTAAAAGGAGAACATCAAAAGTCAGAAAGAAAATAACTCCAGTCCCAAACCTTGTAATGTTCTCTTTGCCTCACTGATAGTCATAAACAACTCAGTCATTTAATACCCAACAAGACAAGCATTTGCTACACGCACATTGGATATATTTTCTACAACACAGTATATGAAAACAGTGAACCCATTCACCATTATAAAAAAAGTATTCACTGCCCAGCAATTTCTTGAGAAAATATTGCTAGATTTGATAATATCTTTATAAATAAGACTGAAAAGTGGAGCGCTCTACGGAACTTAATAGTTGAGACAGAATCAGGGAATTGGAAAAGAAATGCATCTTGTCTTCAGTCATTTGCATAACAGCAGTTTTATTTTAAAAGATTTCTTGCTGAAACTAGAAATGCTTTGAAGAGAAACAATAAGAATTTTCATTTTGAAATCAGCCAAGCAAGAGTGAAAATACTGCCAAGTGGACTGGCTGCATGTCAGGATCACTATAAAAATAAGTTGCGGTGAACTCAGGCCTGAGTCAAAGGCTATGGCCACAAAGGGCAGGATAATGGCTGAGTGATGGAGATCACATTCCATTCCCATCACTATGAAAATAGAAAGCAAATACGAAGAATGAAACTTCAATGTGCATGGAAAATTACAAGCAGTTCAGTAAGAGAATGGAAGGTTTGGTCTTTCTTCAACAAGAAAAGATATACAAAATAGTGTATCATTTTTCTTCAAATTCATGAATCATCAACTATGCATGCTACTAATTGCATCGTGATCATTTTATTGACCTGTGTAATTTTTAAAATTAAAATTAATACAAAGAATTAGAGTACATCACCTCATTCAAATATTTTTAAAACCTTACATCCTTATAATATCTATTTTACAATGAAGGGTCCCCTTTATTATCAGATGGCCAAATTTTGAAAACAAGATTTAATTTGGAGACAAACATAACATGACTTGCAAAGAACAATCCTGAACACATAGAGCTTTTCAAATCCTCAAGCCTCACATGATATTTTTTCCCATATATAATTAATAACAAATTAGCTATCTCAAAAAAGTTTTGTTTATCTAATGCTTAAGCAAACTTAAAGAACATATTCTGCTATTGGCAACTGCATTTCCTACTTATCGGTAACTTTCTCTATCAGTCTTTGAGATTAATTTTTATTGTTTTATGAAGGCAATTTAGACGTTAATCTAAATAAGAGAAAATATATCTAGAGCTCACTACTTAAACACATGCTATCAATTGCTATTTTTCTACTTGAAACCAAATTAATATAAATAATGCATCTATTCTACCCACTAAAGAATAACTTTCTATACAAAGTCTTGAAAATGATAATGTTTTAGAATCATAAAAAAATCTTACTGAAATACTATTTAGTTCAATTCCCATTTCACAGATAAGAAAACTGAATTTCAAATTATAGTAATATGTCCTATATTACATAGTGGCCAAATTAAGAGCTGAAACAATTCCCAGTAGATTTTAAACTCTTTGGGGAAAGACACTTTATTTTTTTAATGCTTAAATTATACTGGGCATATATAGCCCAGTGCCTTGCACATATACCCTATAATTTTTTAATAAATGATCTCTAATTTAGGGCTTTATTTCAAATAGAAAACTAGGAATGCTATAATAATATTCATAAAATCTTGACTTATATTTCATCTCAATGAAATTTGAACTTCTCCAATATATAAGAATAATACCCTATTTGTTGTTTGGGTCTCAGAACACAGTATAGAAAATGTTTAATAAATGAAGTTGAATTAATGAATATATAAAACATAATATATCAATTAAAATAATATTGATGAATACATATTAGTATTAATGGATATATTAATCAATTAACTAATTGAATTAATATGTAGAAATATATATTACATGTATAATATGTAATTTGTGTACATATATGGATATAATTTAAAAGAAAGCAAAGTATGAAACCAGATGTGATTATTAGTTTCTCTGTCATCTTAGCAATACTATAGTACAGTTAATTAATCAAATAATCTAAGTGTTGCTGTGAAGGTATTTTGTAGATGTAGTTAACATTTATAATCAATTGACTTTAAAGACGATTACCCTAGATAATGTGGGTGGGCCTTGTCCAATCAGTTGAAGACCATAAGAGCAAAAGCTGAGGTTTCCAAGAGAACAAGGATTTCTGCCTCTAAACTATAACATAGAAATTCTGCCTGCATTTCCAGACTACTGGCCTGCCTGATAGATTTTCAACTTGTCAGCCCCATGATCATATGAGCCTAGTCCTTAAAATAATACATTTTTAAAATAATGCATACATTTCTTGAAATAATACAAAAGAATACGTATATGCTATCGGTTCTGTTTCTCTGGAGAACCCTAAATACTATACCAGAATTATAAAATCAACTTGAGAAATATCTGATACCTCCTTCTACTAGTTTTATTAGAATATTATTGCATTCTTCACACTAGGTATTCTAAACTATTTTGCAATACACAATTAGAAAACATAAAATATATAATATTTTGCTGATTAGTTGGTGTATTTGTCCATTTTCACACTGCTGTAAATAACTTCCTGATACTGGGTAATTTACAAAGGAAAGAGATTTAACTGACTCACAGTTCTGCATGGCTGGGGAGGCCTCAGGAAACTTACAATCAAGGCATAAGGGGAAGCAGGCACTTCTTACATAGTGGTAGGTGAGAGAGAGAGCGTGCACAAGAAAAACTGCCACTTTTAAAACCATCAGATCTCCTGAGACTCACTCACTATCAGGAGAAAAGAATGAGGGAAACCACTCCCATAATTTAATCACCTCCCACCAGGATCGTCCCTTGACACAAAGGGATTACAATTCAAAATGAAATTTGGGTGGGGACACAGAGCCAAACTATATCAGTTGGCCAAAAATGTGTGTAACCTCATTCTTTCTTTTCTCTCTTTCAAACAAAACATTCATAATCATAGCCAGGATTTTTATTAGGTCATGATTTGTATGAAAATATTAGGGTCCTTTAACATGCAAACATGATTTTACATATTCCCACTTTTTGACCTGCTCTAAATATTTAATACCTTGAATATAATCACCTACTTTTCTGTGGTGTGGCTATAACATGTGACAGATATAATGTTTTATAACATATTCCATTCCAAATTAAAACATTTATATTTACCTGAGTTACATTTCAAAAAACAAACAAAAAGAACAAATTTGTTTAAACCAGACATCTGCACTAGTTGTTTTACCCCCTGGTAAGTATGTGTTTTCAGAAAAGGCTTAACTGAAACCATCTGTTGATGACTCATTCACTCTTGAATCATCTAAAATATTTTTTCTCCAATTTATACCAATGCATAACAAAATGTCTTTCAAAATTTCTGAACTACATTTTTTCATTATAAGCAGAAAGCCAAGCAAAGAAGTAACTAAAAAAAAGAAAAAGAATGGATTAGGTACAAGTCAGAGTTCCAAACACTAATTTTCATTTGTTTTCAAGTGAGATTCATATTAACCCACTTTTGTTTAAATATTGAGACTTTCTGTTGATTTCACTGTGGTGAAAGCCTGGCTGATGCAGTAGACAATTATAATTGAAAAACTCCTCACATATATTTTAAAAGCTCATGCCTTGCAGTGTATACCTAAAATCCCACAATAAGTAGAGGATAGATAGATCTGCAAAACCAAAGCCCACTATATTAATTTTCTGTTGCTGCATAACAAACTACCACAGGCTTAGCTGCTTAAAACAACACACATTCTATTATCTTGCAGTTTCTGTGGTCAGGAACATGGCTTAGCTGAGTACTTTTGCTCAGGGTCTCGTAAGGCTGCTGTGGAGGTGTTAGGTGGACTGTTTTTCATTTGGAATCTTGACTGGGGAAGAATCCACTTCCAAGCTCTTTCTTTCAGCAGAATTCATTTCCTTATGGCTTCATGACTGAGAGTCCCAGCATTTTGCTGACTATCAACTCGAGGGGTTTTTCCTGTCCTAGAGACCACTCACAGCTCCTAAAAACCAACGGTAGTTCCTTGCCGCATAGGCTCCCCCAAACTGTTTGTTGACTTCATCAGGCCAGAAAGGTGAATCTCTATTTCATTTTGCCATGATACATCACACCTTACCCTTATGTAAGGTAATGTAATCACAGAACTGACCTTCTATCACCTTATCATTTTTGCCATGTATATATGATATATATATGCATATTCATTTCTATTGGTTAGAAATAAGTTTTAAAAGTTTTAAGTCTCACACCCATTCAAGGGGGAAGGATTACACAGAGGCATAGACACCAGGAGATGGAAACCAATGACATTTGCCTGAAGGTCTGTCTATCACACCCAAACTCAGCGTACATTTTTCCTAAGAGATTTAAAATATTCTCAGAGGCTTCAAGCATTCAAATATTTATAATTTATTTTCACCAAATGCACAAATAAAAACACATGGAAACAAATGTAGCTGATAATCTCATTGGTTCAAAGTGAAAATCCAAATACCCGATTCTACAATGGCTCTTTCTATTTGAGTCTTATTTGTGTATTTTTAATTCTTAGAAAATTATTATTATTATTTATACCACCAAAGTGTTATTCTCACTATACATCATGACCCAAATCAACTAATATTTTATAATTTAATTTATTAATTTAAACACTTATTAAATCTTACATCATTATCCCTGCCCTCTTGTGGTCTTTAGCTTTCCATTGGAAAAAGAATTGTATATAAATTTAAATTTTAATATATACAAGTTAAAAACAAGTTATTCTTATTTTTTAAGAAATACAATTTGGAGTTCCTCCATTTATTAAAGTTTGCAATATCCTTAGGTACACATAAAACTTCACAGTAGCATGCTATATTCTTAAATTCAAAACAATTATTATGAATCCTGATATTTATAAAGCAATCAATAGCCAAATCTCCGTGTGAGTCAGCAATGAAGTCATGTATGTAAGTGCTCATTGCATTCCCTGAGATGGACAGACAAAAATGTTTCCAAATGTTGCCAAATATCGCCTGGATGGATAGAGGGAGTAAAATGACCTTAACAGAGAAATAATGTCTTATAGAAAATTTAAATAATATTTAAGTTGTCAAAACCTTTCATGTACACTCAAAGGACAGCGGGTCAGAAAGAGACTCTGATTCTTAATTAATTTATTCACTGTTACCAGACAGGTTAATACTGTAATCTATCAAAATGAACAAAGTGATACACTGTTGCAAGTAATATTAGCACAAATTATTATTGGGTCTAAATTCTGTGTAATCAAAAGAGTCTTGTTGGAGGATTACTATTTCTTTCCAGGAAACAGCATAACATGAAATAAGATGATTATATCCAACAACTGTTCACTTACTTATGATTCCTCAGTCTCTTTTCCTAAACAATATCATTCTCTGCAGTGATCCACAAACTTCTATTATCCTTTCCAATTGTGAACGTTTGTTATTCATTTCCTTGCTGATTACTAGGTTCTAGACACTCCTCCAGGCACTTTAGTGGAACCATCTCTTTTCATGTTCACAGTGAACCTAAGAGGTAGTTATTGTTATTAAACTCATTTTTCAGATTATGAAGCTGAAGCTCAGAAAGTTAATGGGAGTTGCCAAGGTCAGAGAGTACTCAGGTAGTCTGACTTTCTTTCCTGTGCCTTTGTCCTTTATTCTGTTCTACATGTCCACTTCATACTGAAATAAAATAACTCAATAAATTACATTGTCATTATCTAACTCATGTTTAGAAAAATTACTTTTGTAATCCAGCACCAGGTAACAAAAAGTGGAAAATATTTAAGAGATTATTTCAACAATCAAAATGTATAATAAAATTAATGCATTTAACTACAATAATCACAAGGGAGTAAGTACTAGAAGACTAATAAAAGGCAAATAAAAAATTTCAGAACATGATAAATTCTAGAAGAAAGGTATCTTGAAAAATTAATATCATTAGTTGGAGTTACAGATAAACAAATAATATATGCAAAGAACTCAGCTAAATCATTTACAAAGGTAATTATTTTCTATTAAAAACACACACACACAGCATTTTTCTGATGGGGAAATCAAAAATTGAAGAGACTAAAGACACCTTATCCAAGTAAAAACTAGTAAATAGCAGAATCAACACTCAAAGCCAGATTTGTTGGCTCCAAGTCATGTCATGATTTAACCACTAAAATATCCTGAGACACTATCCCAGAAGGGGAAGCAATTTGGGGAGAGATAATGAACTTGGATTGGGACATCCACCTTCAATATATGTGAACACACAAACATAAACACAAACCCACCCCTACATACACATACCTAGAAACAATATTTTAATTCAAATTTTTATAGAGATCATTAGATTCACATACAGTTTTAAGATAGAATCTATGTACAGCATTCCCAGTTACCCCATACTATAACATGTTTCAAAACTGTAGTATATTATAACCAAGATATTGATAAAACCCACCAATCCACCAAATTTTCCAGTTTTACCTGTATTTGTCTCTCCTGTGTGTATTTAGCTGTATACAAAGTTAGACTTTCATAGGTTCATGTATCCACCAGCACAGAAGACTTGCATCACTAAATGTATCCCTCATGTTGCTCTTTTGTAACCATAAGTTTCCTCAGATCCTCTAACCAATCCTTCACCCCTAAGAAACCACTAATCATTTTTCTACTTCTATAATTATAAAATAACATTTTTTAAATGTGACATAAATAAAATCATATGATATTATTCTTTTAGGATTTTTTCCCTCAGTATAACTTCCTAGAGATTAATCCAAATGGTAGAATGAATAACACTTTCCTCCTTTTCATTGATAAGTAGTACATGGAATATAGTTACTACAATATTTCAAACATTCATCTATTGAAGGATACCTGGACTCCATCTTCATTCAGTATACACAAAAGATGTAAAGAGCCCATTTTGGTCTATATTGAATAGAGCTGCTATGAACATTTGTACACAGGTTTTTATGTGAACATATGTTTCAATTTCTCTGGAATAAATTCTCAAGAGAACAATTGCTGGGTCATATGGTAATTGCATACTTTTATAAGAAACTGTCAAACTGTTTTCCATTGAATCTGTACTGTTTTACAGTCAAATGATCAATCTATGAGTGCTCCAGTTTCTCTACAACCTCACCAATATTAGGTGTTACCATTTTTTCTTTCCATTGGCCATTGTGATATGTGTGTAGTAATATTTCATTGTGGGTTTAATTGGAATTTCTCTATTGGCTAGTGACACTGAATATATTTTCATACACTTATTCATCATCTGTGTATTCTCTTTGGTGTAACGTCCATGTTTTTTGTTCATTTTCTAAATAGATATTTTTTGTTTTGTTTTGTTTTTGACATGGAGTCTCGCTCTGTAACCCAGGCTGGAGTGCACTGATGCGATCTCGACTCACTGCAACCTCCACCTCCCGGGTTCAAGCAATTCTCCTGCCTCAGCCTCCCGAGTAGCTGGGACTACAGGCACATGCTACCATGCCCGACTATTTTTTTTTTTTTTTTTTTTTTTTTTTTCCCATTTGAGACGGGGTTTCACCGTATTGGCCAGGATGGTCTCAATCTCCTTACCTCGTGATCCGCCCGCCTTGGCCTCCCAAAGTGCTGGGATTACAAGCATGAGCCACCACACCCTGCTATACATAGTATTTTTACGGCTGAGTTTTAAGTATTATTTACATGGTTATAGATAATAGTCCTTTTCTTATGTTGTTTGCAAATAGTTTTCCCACTCTGTAGTCTTTACATTTTCTTCACATGGCTTTTGTAGGGCGAACACTTTAATTTGTAGAGCAAAATTTTAATTTTCATGAGGTTCAAATTATCAATTATTTTTAATGAATTGTACTTTGGTGTCAAATCTAAGAATTTTTTGAGTGGTACCATATCGCAAAACTTTTTCTTTCAATTTTTAAAAAAAGTATTATACTTTAAAATTTTTAACTTAATTGTATGACATCTATTCTAAGCTAAATTTCCCATAAGTGGTCCTCCCTTCTTGGCCTCCCAAAGTACTGGGTTTATAGGCATAAGCTACCACACCTGGCTTGTTTGTTGGTTGGTTGGTTGGTTGGTTGGTTGGTTTGTGAGATAGATATCCATAGATATCCAATTTATGCAGTAGCATTTGTAGAAAAGATTATTCTCCATTAAATTGCTTTTGCATCTTTTTCAGAATCAACTGAGCATGTGTGGGTTTATTTGCAGGTGCTCTGTTCTGTTTCATTGATCTGTCTTGATTACCGTAGCTATATGGTAATCTTTAATATCAGGTAGATTAATGTCTCACTTAATCTTCCTTCTTGGGATTATTTTAGCTTTTCTAGAGACTAGGCCTTTCTATGAAAATTTCAGAGTGAGCTTGGCAATCTCTATAGAATCACTTACTGGAGACTTACCGGAGATTTGATAGGAAATGCATTAAACATATATAAATGTGAAGAGGGATGATACCTTTACTATATTGAGTTTTCCAGTTCAATGAGCATGGTATGTTTCTGCAAGTATTTAGGTCATCTTTGACTGATTTCATCAGCATTTTTAATTTTCAGCATACAGATACTGTAAGTGTTTAGTTAAGTATACAACTAAGTATTTTATTTTCTTTGGAGCAATTTTAAATATCATTGTTTTAAATTTTGGTTTTCATATTGTCATTGTTACTATACAGAAATGTGATTGGCTTTTATACATTTATTTTGTGTCCTGCCACCTTCCTCCACGTACTTATTGGTCCCAGGAGTTTATTATAGATTCCTTAGGATTTTGTATGTAGATAATTATGCCATTTGTCAGTTTTTATTCTCTTATTTTGTTTTCACTTTCCAATCTTCATGTCTTGTATTTATTATTATTTTATTATTTTCCTTTCTTATTGCAGTGACTATAATTTTCAATACTATGTTTTATAAATGGTATAAAAGCAGAGGCATTTTGGTTTTTTGTGAATATTAGGGGGAAAATATTCAGTCATTTACTGCTAGGTATGATGTTGACTATCAGATTCTTTAGATGCTCTTTATTCAAGCCTAGGCTATTCTATATCCTCTATTCCTTGTTTTCTGAGGAATTTTTATGAAAATGAATTAGGGTAGAATGGAAATAGGTTCATAAAAAGCTTTTTCTGCAACAATTGATATAATCATGATGCTTTTCTTCGTTAGTTTGTTAACAAGGTGGACTACATTGACTAATTTTTAAAATATTAAACCAGGCTTGAATAACAAGAATATATCCTATGTAGTCATGTCGTATAATTATTTGTACACATTTTTGTATTAAGTGTGTCATTATTTTATTACATTTTTTAGGTGTAAATTAATGAGGAACATTGGTCTGTAATTTTCAATTTTTATAACATCTTTATCTAGTTTTGGAATCAAAGTATCACTGACTTCATAAAATGAGTTGGAAGGCATTTCCACCTCTTGTATCTTCTTCAAGACAATTTGTAAAATTGGTGTTCATTATTCTTTTAAATATTTAGTAGAATTCCTCAGTGAAATTAACTGAGCCAAGGTATTTCTTTTTGGGAAATTTTAAATTACGAATCAAATTAAATAATGGTTATGAGGCTACTATATCTGTTTTATCAAGGTTTTTTATGCAGTTTTCAGATTTTGAGGAGTTGACCCATTCTATTTAAATAGTGAAATTTATGAGTGTATAGTTGTTTTTAGTATTCCTGGATTATTCTTTTGATGACAGAAGGGTCTATAGTTGCATTGCTTGTTTTATACCTGATTTTGAGAATTTGTGCCTTTTTTATTTTTTTGTCAATATTGTGGGAATTTCATCAATTTGATTTCTTACTTCTAAGAATCAGCTTTTTGTCTTATTTATTCTATTATTTTTCTATTATCATTGCTATGGACTTCTGCATTTATCTTTATTATTCCCTTCCTTATAGTTTTTAAGTTTATTTTTCTCTTTTTTTTATTTCTTGACAAAGGAACTTATATTTTTGACTCTAGATTTTTCTTTGGTCTAAATGTAAGCATTGAGTGCCATAAATTTTCCTCCCACTTCTGTTTAACAGAACCCCGCACAGTTTTATATGTTGCATTTTCATTTAGTTACCTATATTTTTCAAAATTGCTTTGAAATCTCATCTTTGACCATGGATTACATAGAAATTTGTTGTTTAATTTACATCTTTGTAGAGATTTTCTTGTTGTAGTTCTGCTTAACTTCTTGTTGGATTCCATTACATTGACCATTTTATCATTATATGATATCCTTATTTCTCTTAAGTAATTTTCTTTGCTCCAAAGTCTACATTATTATATTTAATATAGGCACTCTAATTTTTAGCTAATATTTATAAGGTATATCTTTTTCCACTCCTTTACTTTCAACCTACCCATGTCACTAAAAGTGAGATTCTTGTAATCTACATATAGTTGAATTGTAATTTTTTTTTATTTTTTTATTTTTTTATTATTATTATTATACTTTAGGTTTTATGGTACATGTGCGCAATGTGCAGGTAAGTTACATATGTATACATGTGCCATGCTGGTGCACTGCACCCGCCAACTCGTCATCTAGCATTAGGTATATCTCCCAATGCTATCCCTCCCCCCTCCCCCTCCCCCGCAACAATCCCCGAAGTGTGATGTTCCCCTTCCTGTGTCCATGTGTTCTCATTGTTCAATTCCCACCTATGAGTGAGAATATGCGGTGTTTGGTTTTTTGTTCTTGCGATAGTTTACTGAGAATGATGATTTCCAATTTCATCCATGTCCCTACAAAGGACATGAACTCATCATTTTTTATGGCTGCATAGTATTCCATGGTGTATATGTGCCACATTTTCTTAATCCAGTCTATCATTGTTGGACATTTGGGTTGGTTCCAAGTCTTTGCTATTGTGAATAGTGCCGCAATAAACATACGTGTGCATGTGTCTTTATAGCAGCATGATTTATAGTCCTTCGAGTATATACCCAGTAATGGGATGGCTGGGTCGAATGGAATTTCTAGTTCTAGATCCCTGAGGAATCGCCACACTGACTTCCACAATGGTTGAACTAGTTTACAGTCCCACCAACAGTGTAAAAGTGTTCCTATTTCTCCACATCCTCTCCAGCACCTGTTGTTTCCTGACTTTTTAATGATTGCCATTCTAACTGGTGTGAGATGGTATCTCATTGTGGTTTTGATTTGCATTTCTGAATTGTAATTTTTTAATTCACTCTGCCAATCTCTCTTTTGGTTGGTATGTATAGACCACTTCCATTTAAAGTAATTATTGATATGTTAGAGCTTAGATCTACCATTTTATAATTATCTTTCTGTATTATTATTTTGCTCTCATTTCTTTGTTATACTTATCTTTCTGCACATTATTTGAACTTATATTTAGGATTGTGGCATCATTAAATTACAGTCTTTTTCACTCTTTTTGCATAGTTCTTGTACTGATTGAGTGGCATATTAAAATATACAAATTTGACTTTCACAGTCTACTTGTATTAACATTTTACAACTTCAAATGGACTATGACCACATTATTTCCATTTTTGTCTCTTTACTTTCCCAACTTTTAAATATCATTGTCTTATTTTTCATATAATGTTATAATTTTAGTTTTAATCATGAAAATGTTTTATAAAGCTTCTGAGGGAAAGAATACTCTAATTTTCTACCCATATTTCTTCTTTTTTATGGTTCTTTTCCTTCTTGATGTTCCAGATTTTCTTATTATTGTTTTCTTTTGTTTTAAGAGCCTTACTTAGCTCATCTTCAACTCTGCTAATGTCAAATTTATTTATTTTTTCTTCAGCTAATAATGTCTTTATTTAAGCTTTATTCAAGAGAAACTTTTTTCTGTATACAGGATGCACAATTTCCACGGGTTTCTTTTTAGCATTTAAAATAGATTGTATCACTGCTTTCTGGTCTCCACAGTTTCAGACAAAAAATATACAGTTTTTAAAATTGAAGTTCTTCTATAGGCAGTGTTTTGTTTTTCTCAGAGTACTTTCAGGATTATTTTATACGTTTTTAGTTTTCAGACATTTATTTAATATGTGTCTTAGGGTGAATTTGAGGGGTTTATCTTGTTTCCAATTTTCTGAGCTTCTTGAATTTATAGGTTTGTATCTTTCATCACTTTAGGGAGTTTTCAGCTATTATTTCTTCAAATACTCTGTCATCTCAGCTCTATTCATTTCTTCTGACATCCTGTAACATGAATGTTGATTTTATTATTATTATTATTGCCAGAGCTGCCAAAGACTTTCTTCATCTTTTTTTAGTTCATTTTCTCTGTTCAGATTGTGTCTCTGTCCATTTTCTGCTGCTGTAACAGATGCCACAGACTGAGCAATTCATAAAGAAAATAACTTTATTCAGCTCATGATTATGAATGGTGGAAAGTCCAATGCTGCCAGAATCTGGTAAGGATTATCCCACGGCAAAAAGAAGGGAGGGCAAAAAATGCTTGTGAGAGAGAACTTGCATTTATAATAAAGCTACTCCCATGATAACTAACCTACTACCATGATAACTGGATTAATTCATTCATGATGGTGGAACCCTTGTAACCTAATCACCTGTTAAAGTCCCCACCTCTTACTACTGTTACAATAAAGGCAGAGGTTGTTAAGGGGTCTTTGAGGGATTAGGTTTTCTACATTTCAGCTGAAGTGTTAAAATACTGAGTCAAAGTAGACTGCATAACATTAAGTATGTGTATTGTCTGAGTCAAAGTAGATTGCATAACATTAAGTATGTATATTGTAATCCCTAGAATAACAATAGAAATTATATACATAATAGATTAATTAAAATGAAATACTACAAATTATTCGAGTAATCCAAAAGAGGCAGGAAAGGGAAAACAGAGGGAATAAACAGAAAATAAATAATAAAATTGTAGACCTAATCTAAGAATGTCTATAATTATATTGAAGGAAAAAAATCTAAACACACCAATTAAAAGACAGGAATAGTAAATTGGATAAAAACAAAAATCTAGTGGTATTCTGTCTACAAGTAACTCATCTAAAATATACTGATTTAAAATAAAACACTAACATGTCTATATTAATATCAGACAAATCAGACATCAAAACACACCAAAAATGTTACACGGCATTAAGAATTTTACATAATGCTAAAATGGCCAATTCACCAAGATGAAATAACCATTCTAAATGTGTATGAAATTGATTGCAAAATATGCGAAGTAAAAATTGACCCAACTGAAAGGAAATATAACCAAATCAAAAATAGTAGTTGGAGATTTTAACATTCCTTTCTCAGTAATAAACAGAACTTCTTGTCAGAAAATCAGCAAGAATATAGAAGAATGAATAAGCGCGATCTAACGAACATTTACAGAACACTATGATCAACAACAGCAGGATATACAGACTTTTTGTATTAGTCTGTTCTCAGGCTGCTAATAAAGATATATCCAACACTGGGTAATTTATAAAGGAAAGATGTTTAATTGACTCAGAGTTCCACATGGCTGGGGAGGCATCACAATCATTGTGGAATGTGAATGAGGAGCAAAGTCATCTATTACATGGCAGCAGGCAAGAGAGCTTGTGTAGGGAAACTCCCATTTATAGTATCATCAGATCTCATAAGACTTATTCACGACCAAGAGAACAGTATGGAGGAAACCACCCCTGTAATTCAATTATCTCCACCTGACCCCACCCTTGACATGTGGGGATTATTACAATTCAAGGTGAGATTTGGATGGGGACACAGCCAAACCATATCTTTCTGCCACTGGCCCCTTCCAAATCTCATGTCCTCACATTTGAAACCCAGTCATGCCTTCCTGACAGTCCCTCAAAGTCTTAATTCATTCCAGCATTAACTCAAAAGTCCAAGTCCAAAGTTTCATCTGAGACAAGTCCTTTCCACCTATGAGCCTGTAAAATCAAAAATAAGTTAGTTACTTCCTAGATACAATGGGAGTACAGGTATTGGGTGAATACACCCTTTCCAAATGGGAGAAATTGGCTGAAATGAAGAGGTTACAGGCCACATGCAAGTCTGAAATCCAGCAGGGCAGTCAAATCTTAAAGCTCCAAAATCATCTCCTTTGACTCCATGTCTCACATCCAGGTTATTTTATCCAGGTCATGATGTTGCAAGAGGTGGGTTCCCATGGCCTTGGGCAGCTCTGCTCCTGTGGCTTTGCAGGGTATATCCCCACACCTGGGTGCTTTCATGGGCTGGCATTGAGGGTCTGAGGCTTTTCCAGGCACACGGTACAAATTGTCCATGATGCTGCCATTCTGGACTCTGCAGGAACATAGCCCTCTTCTCACAGCTCTACTAGACAGCGTTCCAGTGGGGGCTCTGTGTTGGGGCTTCAACCCCACATTTCTCTTCTACGCTGCCCTAGCAGGGACCCACCCCTGCAGCAAACTTCTGCCTGGACAAACAGGCATTTCCATACATCCTCTGACATCTATGGAGGTTCCCAAACCTCAATTCTTGACTTCTGTGTACCCACAGGCTCAACATCATGTGGAAGCCGCCAGGGTTTGGGGCTTGCATCCTCTGGAGCCACAGCTTGAGCTGTACCTTTGTCCCTTTTAGCTATGACTGAAGCAGCTGGGACCTGGGCACTAAGTCCCCAGGATGCACACAGCAGGGAGCCCTGGGCTTGGCCCACAAACCCAATTTTTCCTCTTAGGCCTCTGGCTTGTGATGTGAGGGGCTGCTGTGAAGGTCTCTGACGTGCCCTGGAGACATTTTCCCCATTGTCTTGGTGATTAACATTCAGCTCCTCATTACTTATGCAAATTTCTGCAGCAGGCTTGAATTTCTCCCGAGAAAATGTTTTTTTTTTTTTTTTTTCCTACCGCATCATCAGGCTGAAAATTTTCCAAACTTCTGTGCTCTACTTCCTCTTGAACATGTTGCCACTTAGAAATTTCTTTCACCAGATACGTTAAATCATCTCTCTCAAGTTAAAAGTTTCACAGATCTCTAGGGCAGGGGCAAAATGCCACCAGTCTGTGCTAAAACATACCAAGAGTCACCTTTGCTCCAGTTCCCAACAAGTTCTTCATCTCCATCTGAGACCACCTCACCCTGGACGTTATTATTTGTATCACTGTCAGCATTTTGTTCAAAGCCATTCAACAAGTCTCTAGGAAGTTCCAAACTTTCCCACATTTTCCTATCTTCTTCTGAGCCCTCCAAACTGTTCCAGCCTCTGCCTGTTACCCAGTTCCAAAGTCGCTTCCACGTTTTCAGGTATCTTTACAGCAGTGCCTCACTACCTGATACCAATTTACTGGATTATTAGTGTAAATTGTATTAGACAATTAGTCTGTTCTCACACTGCTAATACAGACCTATCCAAGACTCGATAATTTATAAAGGAAAGAGGCTTAATTGACTCACAGTTCCACATGGCTGGGGAGGTCTCATAACCATGGCAGAAGGCAAATGAGGAGCAAAGTCACCTGTTACATGGTGGCAGGCAAGAGAGCTTGTGTAGGGGAACTCCCATTTATAAAACCATCAGGTCTCATGAGACTTATTCACTACCACGAGAACAATATGGGGAAAACCACCCCCATGATTCAATTATCTCCACCTGGCCCTGCCTTTGACACATGTGGATTATTACAATTCAAGGTGAGATTGGGGGGGAGACACAATCAAACCATATCACTTTTCAGATGTACATGGAATGTTCACCAAGGCAGGCTCTTTTGCGGGGGGTGGAGGGGGTAATAAAATACATTTCAATAAATTTAAAAAAATGTAAATGATACTAATTGTTTTCTTTGAGCATAATTGAATTAAATAAGACAAATATAGAAAGAGGAGAGGAAAATCTTCAAGTGTTTGGAAATTAAACAGCACATTTCTAAATAATTTGTGGGTCAGAAAAGAAGTCTCAAGAGAAAGTAGAAAATACTCAGAACTGAATGAAAGCAATATCAAAATATGTGGCTGTAGCCAGTCTTAGCACTAAAACAGTGCTAAAGCAACAAAGTAGCTAAAGCAATGCTCAGAGGGAAATTTATAGATGCTCGGAACAGCAGAAAAATCTCAAAGCTAAATTTCTACCACAAGAAACCAAAGAAGAAGAAGAAGAAATATAAAAAAATAAAAATGAACCCAAACAGAAGGAAGGAAATACTAAAGACAGGAGCAGAAAATCAATGAAACTGAAAACAGGTCATTAGCCTGTGCCTATAGCAAGATAATGTGAGAAGATGGTGAATCAGTGAAAGAATGAAAAAGAGCCATCAGAGAGGAAAAGAAAAATAAATTATCTCATTTGAATTTTAGGGAGAAATATCAACAGGAATGGGCTAGACAGTAATATCAACACCACAAAGGTCAAGCAGGAGAATTAGGAGCACTGGTTAAACTATAACAATGGGGGAGTTCGTTCCTGACTTTTAATGTAACAATAAAGTCAAGGTAGTATAGAAGTGTAATTTCAATTATCTCACTGCTAAAACGTAAAGATACGGAAATAATTTTATAACCACTCTTAAAGAGAGTATGGGAGCTTGATCAGGTATCACAATTAAAGAAAAAAGCTTTAATATATTTTACAACTGCTTATGTTTGAAGATCTTACCAAAAAGCCACTGAGGAGTAAATAGAAAATGACCAATTGTGAGGTGATAGATACGTGAATTGTCCCAATTTGATCATTAGACATTGTATACATGTATCAAAATATCACACTGTATCCATAAATATGTATGTACAATTATGTGTCAATTAAAATAATAAAAATAAAAAAGTGTGAAGCTTTGAGGGCCAAGAAAAAAAATGAGTAATTATAAGATGAAAGAATGGAAGAAGTGATCAATGGAACAGCTCAGAAGGAATGCTGGATGAGATGAAGAATAGACTGGAAGAGGTGCCATTGTTGGGGAGGGGAGGAGGATATTAAATTGGAAAAAGAGAATGATGGTGTATCCTTGGAAATTAGAAATCATGGACAAATCATGGAAAATGTTCAGAGAAATTTTGAAAGATATGGATAGTAACATTTTTAAAATTTTAATTAACTTGTTTTGTTATTTGTAAATTTGGAGGCAGTTAACTCACTCTAATAGTGAGACAGAATGGCTGTAGGGTCTTCAGAAAAGTAAAAAACCTGCAATTAAGAAATGTTTGGGAATGTATTTATGTACTGAGATTTATTTACATATGAATAAAAAGCACTGGTTAGCGCAGAATATTCAAGTGAGATTAAGTACTATGATACTATGAATTTTACTGAAACAAGAAACATGACTAATGAATTTCTCCAATATCTAGTGACAAAACGTCTCCACCATTTTCATGCTGTAAGAGGGAAAGGATTGGGGCCTGATGAGGGGATGGACTTTAAATATCAATTAATGGGCACATCAACTGTAAACATTTTTATGATACTAATTGAATTTTGGAAATAATAGATGTTTACTATTCTCAAGACCTAATCAATTACAAAAACATTTCTAATATTTCCCTCCGTATTTTAATCTTCCTTCTCAGTTACTTTGACTTATCTGCTACTTTTTCCTAAACTTCTTTATTCATTCTTTTTGTGCTCTTGTTACTTCTTGTCTCTTTATTCTACCACTTCACTTCTTTTTTATTAGAGTGCACATTCTTCCTCACATTGTTTCTCCATCTTTAGCTCCACTAAAAATCCATCTTTTTACACTTATTTAAATAAATCAGTAAGTATTCATAATTTACAATATTGAAATCTCTAAGGAAAAAACTACTTATAAGATTATAATTTTAAAAATTAAATTAGACACTTTAATATAACAAACTAACAATATAATATTAATATAATTAGTTACATTAATATATTAAATATATCATATTGATAAATTAATACATATTTACACTCAAAATATATAATATTAATATGCAGTAATTTAAAATCTATACTGATATTTTTACTATAAATGGATCCAAAAACTAAAAGCATGTGAGTAGGACAAACCACCTAAATAATCAACAGAAATGATTCTCTTTTTCTCCATATTTGTTGTTATTTTAGCTGTCATTTTTATTATAATTTTTATCCACATCCACTAAATTGTGGAACTTTGCAAAGAAAAGATAAAAGTACTTTTCAGAAAGTTTTTATTTCCAATTATAAATGTTCCCACCAATGCAGTTATCAAAAAAGACAAAGAAATTCGACCTCACATATGGCCAGAGAAAATTTCTTATGCCATAAAATTCTACTATACTTTCTGAATTTTACTATCGTCTGAGGCATGATGTGTCTTACGGCAATCAGCATCCACAGCAGAACAGTGTTAATGCTTTGATTCACATTTTCAGTTTAATTAAAATTCTTCCTTGTCTTCAGACAGTTTTCCTTTATATCTGAAGTTAAATCCTTTTGTATCCTCTGCCTGTGGGCCCAAAGTAATTTATGTAGCTGCACTGGTAGACAGTTCAAAAACATGCTTAGAATCATTTATTCGACTTTTGCTATTTTGATTTAAATACATGCTTCCAACATCAAGAGCAATAACTTCCTGAGGCCTATGGGAAAATTGTACAAGGCTTCTTTCTAGTTTCCTCAGTAATTGTGCCAGTACCAGATCTACTAAAATGCATAGTATAACGACTCCATTAAATGGGCATATCTAAGCTTTTATAGAACCATTATAACTAGAAATGACATCAAACAAAGCTGAAAAGCATACATTATGAAACATATTCTTTATAGAAATGGGAGTTCAGGCTTATAAAAACTTCTTGAAACTCTTGCACTTAAGTTCAATTGAAATGAGGATATGAATATAAAATAGTTTATAATTTTTAGCCAATTATGTTGGTAATACAGACAATTGCAAAAATATCTGCAATTACAAGGCAAAATTTGAATGGATAACGAGAACAGAATTAAATAGTATTTTATTCATAATTCTATGTGCAAAGGAGATATTTATCAAAGTCATTAATTTTGGAATCAAGTATTTCTCTGTGTTCAAAAAATTAACATTAAAAATTGTCAAAACATTGATTTAAATTGTTTAATGTTAAATATCTTATGTGTTAATTTTACCTACTATAAAATCTAAAACTTTTATATTAAAAATGTATTTCTCAGTGGTAAAAAATGTAGTTAATTATAGGCTCTTCAACACATACACACACAAATAAATATTCCTAAAGAAATACCCTATAAATTATATAGTAAGACTCCAATGTCAATTTCTATATTTATTTATTGAACCCGTATAAAATTTCCCCTGTGCCAAGCTCCCTTCTAAGCAACTTATAAATACTAACTGATTAAAAGTTCATAACAATCTTGTATGTTACGCCCTATTAAGGTGAGAATTTTACATATGAGAAAGGTGATGCATAAAGGGTTAAATAACTTGCCCTAGGTAGGAAGTGTTGGAGCCTGATTGTGAAAAGGGGGTGAGAAGGGAAGCAAATCTTAAAATCGCTGAGATCATGTAGTTTCTTTTAGCAGCAGCTGTCATCCACTACTAAAAAGAAAGCAAATTAAGGGTCACAATTCTCCACATACTATCCACAGTTACCTATTTTGGATAATTAGACATTATCATCAAAGTTCCTAATAATCACTGCTTTGTTTTTCCTTCCTCCCCTTTCCCATCACCAGTTTCTTTCTTTTCTATTTTTTTTTCCAATATTGAATGAGCACCAGGCATTTTAACAAGACTTGAAGGATAAAAAGCACAAGTCCTCACAATGTTTAAAACAGATAAGATGCACAGATAGGTATACAGATCAATATGAGCTGTACATAGGTGCTCACATCATATCAAGGAGCACATAGGATAGAAAACCTTACCCAGTCTGGATGTAGGACCTTACTAGTGTTCTTCAAAGTGACAACTAAACTGGGGTTAGGTAAAAGTGTTGGTAAGTGGATGCCAAAGGTGTAGATAGAAAAGAGCAAATTATCAAAAAAGCAAAGGAATATGAACAGTTCTGGGAACTGCAAACCATGTGGTATAAAACCAGAAAGTTAAGCAGTAATTAGAAAATTAAGAGACAAATTAAGAAAGTATTATTTTATGCTCAACATTACCACAAGACTGAAGGATTTTAATTATGGAAATATCTAAACTCTGTGTGGTAAAAATATCATTTTATAAAATATACCAGGTGTTTTCTTGTTGAGTTGTTTGAATTATTTGTAGATTCTGGATATCAGCCCTTTGTCAGATGCATAGTTTGCAAATATTTTTTCCCATTCTGTAGGTTTTCTGTTTACTAAGCTTTGCTGTGCTTTTTAGTATTTTGTTTTTGTTGCATTTGCTTCTGAGGACTTGGTCATAAATTCTTTGCTTAGGTCAATGTCCAGAAGAGATTTTCCTGGGTTTCCTTCTAGGATTTTTATAGTTTCAGGTCTTAACGTGTAAGTCTTTAATCCACCCTGTTAATTTTTGTATAAGGTAAGAGTTAGGGGTCCAGTTTCATTCTTCTGCATAAGGCTATCCAGTTTTTCCAGCACCATTTATCGAATAGGGTGTCCTTTCCCCAGTGTATATTTTTGTTGACTTTGTCAAAGATGAGTTGGCTGTAGATATGTGGCTTTTTCTAGGTTCTCTATTCTGTTCCATCAATCTGTATGTCTATTTTGTATACCAATATAATGCTGTTTTGACTACTATATCCTTTTAGTGTAATTTGAAGTCAGGTAGTGTGATACTTGAAGCTTTTTACTTTTTGCTTAGGATTGCTTTGGCTATTTGGGCTCTTTCTTGGTTCCACATAAATTTTAGCATTGCTCTTTTCTAATTCTGTAAAAAATGACATTGATAACATAATTGGGATTTTGTTGAATCTGTAGATTTCTTTGGGCAGTATAATCATTTTAATGATATTGATTCTTTCATGAGAAAGGTATTTTTCCATTTGTTTGCGTTAGGTACAATATCTTTCATAAGCATTTTGTAGTTTTCCTTATAGAGATCTTCACCTACTTGATTAAATGTATTCCTAGGCATTTCATATTTTTATAGCTAATATAAATGGGATTGTGTTCTGATTTGGTTCTTACTTTGATCAATATTGGTATATAGAAATACTACTAATTTTTTGCATTTTTATTTAGTATCCTGAAACTTTGCCAAAGTTATTTATCAATTCTAGGAGTCCTTTGGGAGAAGTCTTTAAGGTTTTCTTAATATAAGACAATTTGACTTCCTTTTTCTTCAATTTGGATGCCATTTATTTATTTCTCTTGCCTGATTGTTTTAGCTAGGACTACCAGAACTATGTAGAATAGGAATGGTGAAAGCAGGCTTCCTTGTCTTGTTCCAGTTCCTAGGAGGAATGATTTTAATTTCATCCCGTGGATCTGTAATATATGGCTTGTATTATTTTCAAGTATGTTCCTTTGATGCCTTGTTTGTTGAGGGTTTTTATCATGAAGGGGTGGTGAATTTTATTGAATGTTTTTTCTGCATCTATTAAGATAACTATATGGTTTGTAATCCTGTCTATGTGGTGAATCACATTTATTGATTTGTGTATGTTGAACCATCCTTGCATCTCTGGAATAAAACCCACTTAATTGTGGTGTCTTATATGTTTGATATGCTGTTGAATTGGGCTTGCTAATATTTTGTAAAGGGTTTTTGCATCTATATTCATCAGCTTCATTGGCCTTTAGCTTTATTTTTTGTGGTTGTCTTCTTATCTGTCTTTGAAAACAGGGTGATCCTGGCTTTGTAGAATGAGTTAGGAAGGAAGGATTCTCCTTGATTTTTTAGAACAGTTTCAGTAGGATTGGTAACAATTATTCTTTGTATGTCCAGCAGAATTCAGTTCTAAATTTGTCTGTTCCTGCACGTTTTTTGGAGTGATTTTTTTTATGACAGATTCAATTTCACTACTTGTTATTAGTCTGTGATTTTTTATTTCCTCTTGGTCCAATATTGGGAGGTCGTACATTTCCAGGAATGTATCCATTTTCTCCAGGTTTTCTAGTTTGTGTACATACAGATGCTTATAGTAGTAGTCTCTGTACTTCTGTGATATCAGTTGTAATGTCACCTTTATCAGTTCTGATTGTGCTTATTTGAATCTTTTCAGTTTTTCTTGGTTAATGTAGCTGGCAGTCTATCAGTTTTATTTATCTTTTCAAAGAAATAATTTCTTATTTTGTTGATCTTTTATATATATATTGTTGGTCACAATTCTGTTTAGTTCTGTACTGATATTTGTAATTTTTTTTTCTTCTGCTACCTTTGGGTTTGGTTTCTTCTTGCTTTTCTAGTTCTTGAAGGTACAATGTTAAGTTGTTAATTTGAGGTCTTTCTTTCTTTTTTTTTCATTTGGTCACCCAGACTGGAGGGCAGTGGCACGATTTAGGCACACTGCCACCTCTGCCTTCTAGGTTAAAGCAATTCTCGTGCCTCAGCTACCCAAGTACCTGGGACTACCAGCATGCACAACCATGCATGGCTGATTTTTACATTTTTAGTAGAGATGGGGTTTCACCATGTTGGCCAGACTGCTCTCAAACTCCTGACCTCAAGTGATCTGCCTGCCCCGGCCTCCCAAAGTGCTAGGATTACAGACATGAGCTGCACCCGGCCTGATCTATCTTTTTAATGTAGTCATTTATTGCTAAAAACCTCCCTCTCAGCACTGCTTTTGCTGTATCCCAGAAGTTTTGGTATGTTGTGCCTGTATTTTCATTCTTTTCAAAAAACTTTTAAATTTCCATCATAATTTAATCATTTATCTAAAGATCATTCAGAAGCAAGTTTTTTATTTGTATAGTTTTGAGAGCTCCTCTTTGTATTGAATTCTGGTTTTATTCCACTGTGGCCTGAGAAGATGCTTGATATTATTTCAATTTTTAAAAATTTATTGACTTGCCTTGTTACCTAGCATATGGTCAACCAGAATTATGTGAATTTCATTTGCTTCACATTGTCATCAATATCTGGCATCATCAGTCTTATTCATTCTAGCTATTCATATTGGTATGTAGTGTTATCTATTTGTGATTTTAGTTTTCATTTACCAAAACAAGGTTAGACAGGTTTTTATGAACTTATGACTTTTTGGATATTCTCCTTTCTTAAAATAAATATTCAGTTTATTTGTCCATATTTTCTACTGAGTTGTGTCTTTTGTATAGGTTTGCCAGAGTTATTGATATATATTTTGGATACACGGTATTTTGGCCAGCATGCACTACAGATATCTTCTTCCACTTTTTGTTTGCTTGTTTGTTTCTGGAGAAAGAGTCTCACTGTGTCACCCAGGCTGGAATGCACTGGCATGATCTTGGCTCAGTGCAACCTCCACCTCTCAGGTTCAAGGAATTCTTGGGCCTCAGCCTTCCAAGTAGCTGGGATTACAGGTGCACCCTCCCACGCCCAGCTAATTTTTGTCTTTTTAGTAGAAATGGGGTTTTGCTATGTTGCCCAGGCTGGTCTCAAACTCCTAAGCGCAAATGATCTGCCCACCTCGGCCTTCCAAAGTGCTGGGATTACAAGTCTGAGCCACCATGCCTGGCCATCTTTTCCCACTTTCTTAATTTTGTTCATTCCACTTTCCTAATACTGCCTTCTGATGTAACAAAAACCTTAATTTAACATGACTGAATTCATAATAATTTTCTTGATTTTTAGTGCTTTATTTATTTTGTTTTAGGAATTATTCTCAACCATAATTGCATGATGATATTATCATGTCTGATCTTCCAGAAGCATTTTGCTTTGCCTTTTTTATTTAGATTTACAAAATTCCTGGAATTGACTTTTGTTTATGGTGTGAGGTGAGGGATCAAGTTTCACTTTGTCCAAATGAATTTTGAACTGATCTAGTACCATTTACTAAAAATAGCATCTTATTACTTTTGCATTGCTATTTTGGTTATAATTGAATCCACCCATTGACTTCTGGCTTCCATTGTTTATTTAAAAAGCAAGTACTACTCTAATTTTTATTGCTTGAACAATATGTTTTTGTCTGCCTGCCTTAAAAAGTGTCTCTTTATCTTTGATTTTACCAGTATTACTATAATGTGTCTGCATAGGCTTTTTTGTATTGTCATGATGTAATTGTGTCTTTCATCACTATTGAGGAATTTTTAGCTATTATCTCTTCAAATGTTGTTTCTGTCTCATTCTATCTCTCCTCTGGTTCAGGATAAATGTATATTTGAGCACCTCATTGTATAATGTAGGTTTCTTACTTTCTTGTCTGTATTATTTACTGCTTTTTCTCTCTGTAATTCTGTCTGAATATGTTGTTCTGACCTAAATTCTAGTTTATTAACTCTTGCCTCATTTGTTTCTCACTTCCTGTTAAATATAACCATTTCATTTTAATGAAAATTATTTTATTTCAAAATTTTGTTTTTATATAAATTGTCTATGCTGTGGTTTTCTGTAATTTCTATTTCTTTGCTAAATACTTAATCTTGTTTTTATGATGTTGAAAAACAGACACTTAGCAGTTATAAAGTCTAGTAGAAAGTCATAATATTTCAGGCCCCTCTAGGTCTGTTGTTAATTTTTATTGGTGTTTTTTTTTTCTGTTTCTGTTGTATGATGACATCTTTTTTCATGTACCTGGTTATTTTATATTGTATGCCAGAATTTCCATTTGAAAGTTAGTTAAAATATTCCAGGCATAAGATAATCCCATTTTTTTCCTGGAAGAGATTGCTTTTGGCTAGGAAACGATACTAGAAATCTTGGGTCAACTTTGCTCAACATCAGAGTGGAGCTTCTAGTCATCTGAACTGAAAATTTGAAGAGTTTGCACATCAACTTCCTACCTCTGCTTCCTTGTATATTCTAATCTTGTATCTTGATCACACTGGAACTGGGATACTTTCAAATTTGCTATGTAGGCCTTCTGGCTCCTGCCTGTTTCTTCTTATACTGGCTAACACCCCCAAGTGAAAAGTGGCCCCAGAAATCTAGTGAATTTTTCTTCGTTTTTCTCCTCCAACATTTTCATCAAATCTTTCTTCATTAGTTTATTGCATCCCCAAGGCATTGATAACAAATGAAGTAAATATTTTCAAATTTTTCTGATTACCCAATAAGAAAAATCAACGTGACTTTCCACACCTGCCATTATTGGAAGTGACAAAACTCTAGATACTTGGGTCATTGTTATCATTTGTCTATCTTCCTTGGTATGTTCTATTCTTCATTGTGGAGTAATAAATGTAGACAGCCCTCTTGGTGGATTCTTCCCCTGAAAGTGCTCTTGTTTTTCTCTGTCAGTTGGCCAGGTTGTGCATTTTCCAAATTTCTATGCTCTCTTTTCCTTTTAATTATAAGTTTCAACTTTAAGTCATTCCTTTGCTCTTTCATCTGAGCTCAGAATGTTAGAAGCAGCCAGGGCACCTCTTGAAGACTGTTGCTGCTTTTTTTTTTTTTTTTTTTGCCAGATACTTTAAATCATCAGTCTTAAGTTCAGCCTTCCATGAAGTCCTAGGACATGGACACAGTGCAGCCAATTTCTTTGCTAGGGGGTGACAAAAGTGATCTTTGCTCTAGTTCCCAATAAATTTCTCATTTTTATCTGAAGCTTTGTCAATGTGGCCTTCATTGTCCGTATTTCTTTCAGCATTTTGGTTATAAACACTTAACCAGTCTGTAAGAAATTCCAAACTTTCCCTTGTCTCCCTGTCTTCTTCTGAGCCCTCCAAATTCTTCCGGCCTCTGTGTATTACGCAGTTCCAAAGCCATTTCCACATTTTAGGTATCTTTATAGCAACATTCCATTCCTTGGTGCCAATTTTCTGTTATTAGTCTGAATTGCACTGCATTAAAGGAATATCTGAGACTAGGTGATTTTTAAAGAAAAAATGTTTATTTGGCTTATGATTTTGTAGGCTGTACAATCATAGCACCAGCATCTATCAAGCTTCTGGCAAGGCCTCAGGAAGCAAGAGAGACAGAGGGAAGTTGGTTCCAGAGTCTTTTTAACAACATATTACAATGGAAAGGAACACCAAGCTATTCATGAGTGACCTACCCCCATGAAGCAAACAGCTCTTATCAGGCCCTGTTTTCAACATTAGGGATTCCATTTCAACATGAGATTTGGAGAGGAGAAACATCCAAAGTATATCACAGGTATACCTCAGAAATGCTGCAGGTTCAGTTTTCAGCCACCACAATAAAGCAAATATTGCAATAAAGCAATTCACACCAATTTTTTGGCCTTCTAATACATTTAAAATTACATTTTTACTATACTATGGTCAAGTATGCAATAGCTTTATGTCTAAAAAACAATGTACATACTTTAAAAATATTTTATTGCTAAAAAATACTAACAATCATCTGAGCCTTTAGTGAGTCATAATCTTTTTGCTGGTGGAGGGTCTTTCCTTGATGTTAATGGCTGCTGACTGATCAGGGTAGTGGTTGCTAAAAGTTGGGAAGGCCATGGAAATTTCATAAAATAAGACACTGTAGTTCGCCATGTCAATTGACTCTTTCAGAAAAACTTTCTCTGTAGCATGTGATACTGTTTGATAGAATTTTATGCATAGTAGAACTTCTTTCAAAATTGGAGTAAATCCTTTCAAATCCTCCTGCTGCTTTATCAACTAAGTTTATGTAATATTCTAAATCCTTTGTCATTATTTCAATAATGTTCACAACATATTCATCATGAGTAGATTTCGTTTAAAGAAACTACTTTTTATTCATTTGCAAGAAGGAATTTCTCATGCATTAAACTTTTATCATGAGATTGCAGCAATTCAGTCACATCTTTAAGCTCCAATTCTAATTCTAGTTCTCCTGCTATTTCTACCACATCTGTGATTATATCTTCCACTAAAGTTATGAACACTAAAGTCATGAATCCCTCAGTCATTCATGAGCATTGGAATCAACTTCTAAACTCCTGTTAATGTTGATATTTTGATCTCCTCCCATGAATCATGAATGCTTTTTTTGTTTCTTTGTTGTTTGTTGTTGTTGTTGTTGTTGTTGAGACTGAATCTCGCTCTGTTGCCCAGGCTGGAGTGCAGTGGCACCATCTCGGCTCATTGCAACCTCCACCTCTCAAGTACAAGCTATTCCTGTGCCTCAGCCTCCTGAGTAGCTAGAATTACAGGCATGCGCCACCACACCTGGCTAATTTTTTGTGTGTTTCTAGTAGAAATGGGGTTTCACCATGTTGGCCAGGCTGGTCTCAAACTCCTGGGCTCAAACAATCCATCCACCTTGGCCTCCCAAAGTGCTGGGATTTACAAGCGTGCGCCACCATGCCTGGCAAATCATGAATGCTCTTAATGGCATTTAGAATGGTGAATTATTTTCACAATATTTTTCCAAGATCCATCAGAGGAATCACTATCTAGGACAGCTAGAGCCTTACAAAATGTATTTCTTTAATAATAAGTCTTGAAAGTCAAAATTACTTTTTGATCCTTGAGCTGCAGAATGAAAATTATGTAGGAGGCATGAAAACAGCATTAATCTTTTTATACATCTCCATCAGAGCTCTTGGGTGTTCAAGTACATTGTCAATGAGCAGTAATATTTTTAAAACTAATAATTTTTTAAATATCTTTTTTCTGAGCTTAAATCTCAACAGTGGGCTTAAAGTATTCAGTACATCATACTGTAAACAGATGTCTTTTAATCCAGGCTTAATTTTTCAATTTACTGAGCAATAAAGAGAGTAGATTTAGCATAATTCTTAAAGACTCTTAAGATTTTTCAGAATGATAAATGAACATTGGCTTCAAGTTAAAGTCAATAGTTGCATTAGCTCACCAAAAAGAGAACCAGTCTGTCCTTTGAAGCTCTGAAGCTAAGCATTGACTTCTCTTCTCTGGCTATGAAAGTTCTTGATGGCATCTTCTTCCTATAAAGGCTGTTTCATCTGCACTTAAAAATCCATTGTTTGGGGTAGTCATTTTCATCAGTGATCTCAGCTAGATCTTCTGGATAGCTTTCTATAGCTCCTCAATCAGCACTTGCTGCTTCATCTTGCACTTTTATGTTGTGGAGATGGCTTCTTTCCTTAGCCCCCATGAACCAACCTCTGGTAGCTTCAAACTTTTCTTCTGCAGCTTCTCTACGTCTCTCAGCCTTTATGGAATTGAAGAGAGTTAGGGCTTTGCTCTGTATTAGACTTTGGCTTAAGGGAATGTCATGGCTGGTTTGATCTTCTACCCAGACCACTCAAACTTACTCCATATCAGCAGTAAGCCTGTTTTATTTTCTTACTATTTGTGTCTTCATTGAAGTAGCACTTTTAATTTCCTTGTAGAACTTTTCCTTTGTATTCACAGTTTGGTAAGCTGTTTGGCACAACAGACCTACCTTTATGCCTGTCTCAGCTCTTGACATGCCTTCCTCACTAAGCTTAAACATTTCTACCTTTTGATTTAAAGTGAGACATGTGTAACTCTTCCTTTCACTTAAACACTTAGATGTCACTATAGGGTTATTAATCAGCCTAATTTTAATATTATTGTGTCTCATGAGATAGGGAAGCCTGAGAAGAGGTGGAGAGACAGGGGAATGGCAGGTCATTGGATAAGTCAGAACATACACAGCATTTATCAATTAGGTTTTTTGTCTTATACGGGTGTAGTTCATGGCACTCTAAAACAATTACAATAGTAACATCAAAGATTACTGATCACAGATCACCATTAGAAACATCATAATGAACAATTTGAAATATTTGCAAGAATTACCCACTGTGACAAAGAGATATGAAGTGAGCACATATTGGAAAATGGCCCCCACACACTTGCTTGACTCAGGATTGCCACAGACCTGCAATTTATTTAAAATTCAATATCTTCAGGGCCAGGTGCGATGGCTCATGCCTGTAATCTCAGCAGTTTTGGAGGCCGAGGCGGGCAGATCACCTGAGGTCAGGAGTTCAAAATGAGCCTGGCCAATGTGGTGAAATCCTGTCTCTACAAAAATACAAAAATTAGCTGGGCATGATGGCGGATACCTGTAATCCCAGCTACTCGGGAGGCTGAGACAGGAGAACTGCTTGAGCCCGGGAGGCGGAGGTTGCAGTGAGTTGAGATTGTGCCATTGCACTCCATCCTGGGCAATTGAGCAAGAATCTGTCTCAAAAAAAACAAAAAACAACAAAAAAAAACTAAAACAAAAACAAAAACAAAAAATAACAAACAAAAAAAAAATACAAGCAAAAAAAAATCTTCAAAGCTCAATAAGATGGACAGTAAAACAAGGTATGCCTGCATCTCTAAAACTAAAAATCCCTCCTAAGTAAATTTATCTTTAAAAAAAAAAAAAAGCCGATCTTAATTAAATAGTAATATGGACTCAGAATCATAACTTTCTTTTTTTTTTTTTTTTTTTTTTTTTAAGATGGAGTCTTGCTCTGTGGCCCAGGCTGGAGTGCAGTGGCGCAATCTTGGCTCACTGCAAGCTCCGCCTCCTGGGTTCACGCCATTCTCCTGCCTCAGCCTCCCGGGTAGCTGGGACTACAGGCACCCGCCACCACACCCGGGTAATTTTTGTGTATTTTTAGTAGAGACGGCATTTCACAGTGTTAGCCAGGATGGTCTCCATCTCCTGACCTCGTGATCTGCTCACCTCGGCCTGCCAAAGTGGTGGGATTGCAGGCATGAGCCACCACGCCCGGCCAGAATTATCACTTTCTTATGACTCATTTATTCTCTCCACTGTTATAACATTGGTTTTGATCTGCATACATTCAACACGTATTTTATTGAGTACCTAATATTAGCCACTCTACTCAAAGTGATTTCTTGGAGGTAGCTGGATTTCTACACCTAATTGGTAATTCAAAATCCATTGACAATACTAAACCCCTATAAAAAACTTTGCTTGGTCCTGGACTTATCTACAGTTTTGCCTTTTGGGTAACTTTTCATTTTAATTTGCTGTAAGTGAATAATTATTTGTTCAACTTTCCTGTTGCCTTAATTTTGTTTCTCTTGCTGTGTTTCTAAAGGTATATATATGTATATATATATACACCTTTCTTTTTAGTTTTTCAGGCAAAATAATTATTAGTTGATTTTGGAAGAAGTCTTTGATTTTTCCAAAATGCCCTGCAAAGTGTTCTTTTTCTATAATAATTATCAAGAAAACACCTGCATAGTACTTTGCATTTCTGCCTCTCTAGTAAGAGCCATTTGTTTATGTTCACTGTCTGTAATAAGTAAGACTCCAACTGTTCTGTTGAAATGGGAAACAATATTTTAGATTCCATTTTGGAGGTGGCAGTTACTTTCTGATTAGATTCTAAGCTGAAAATAAATTGTCCCATTTTCTAAATTACCTCCTCCCAGAAGAAGAAGGGAATGGTCTAGGGTCTATTATTATTTAATCATTTTATGCACAGTATTTTATAAAGCTGTAATTCCAAACATGGTTGATTTTTAGAATTTTTTTAAATTAAAAATTATATATGATGTTATCTAGACAGATTGAATCAAAATTCCTGAGGATAGAACCTAGAAACTTTTTGTAAGTTTGTTTAGTTTGGCTTTTAACCTCCTTTGATAACTGTGATAATCAGCCAGGACTGATTTTCTGCAATAGATTGTTTATTTCCCTCAAATCAAATCTTTTAGATAAAAAACTTAACACTAGTTTTTACATATCACTTATTACATCCTGATATATCTCTATTTAAATTCATATGAGTACTAATTACCATTTCCAGCTACCTAGGATTACAGTATCAAACCTAAGCATTTTTGTCTCTCTTGCCTTTGCTTCCTCAATTTCCACCCAGTCTCCAGGATATACTGATTTTATGTCCACCACGTTTTTATCATATGCCTTCTCCTTTACATTTTCAGTGTGACCATCCTAATTTAACATTTTTCTTGCTGAGACTTTTTTAAGAGTCTGTTTTCCCTGATTCCAAGTTTAAGGCCACATAATCCATCCAATAACTTAATAACAAAACCACAGCTTGACCTTAGCATGACTTTTTTTAAACCTTTTTTTCTTTTTTTTTTTTTTTTTTCGGACAAGGTCTCACTCTGTTGCCTGGGCTGGAGTGCAGTGGTGCAATCATAGCTCACTGAAGCCCCAAACTCCTGGGCTCAAGTGATCCTCCCACCTTAGCCTCCTGAGTAGCTAGGACTACAAGCATGCACCACCACACCTGGCTAATCAAACGTTTTTAATAGCTCTTAAATTTCTACAATGCAAGGTGGTTATTCATAGGCTGGCATTCAAAACCTGCCATTATCTGGTCACAGTGTATCCTTTTAGCTTTGTCTCTCTTCTTCCCCTTCATGTACTGCTCCTTAGTCTACCTATTCACCCAACATGTTCTGCACTTTTTACCTTTTATGTATTATTGTATGGCATCCCTTTCATCTGATTTGTCTTCCTCTGTCTCTATCTGTTCAAATATCATTTATATTTCAAAGTAAAGTTTAAATGCCACTTTCTTCAAATCTTACTTGGTCTCACATGGTTACAGGGATCTACTTGTCTTCACAACTTTATTACCTTATGTTACAGATATTTTGCATGGAGCTTTTCTATGCTCATTGCTTGTAAGCTCACTGAAAGCTGAAACTGTAAATTATTCAGCTTTCCATGCTTCTGAATGCCTGGCATATTGCCTTGCCCATGATGAAGGCACAGTAATTCATGGAATAAATTGGTGGGTCTATGAATAAGTAGTTAGACTGAGAATCATAAAACAACAGTAATATGACTATCCAGGCATCAGTAAAACTTGCTTACAAGATTCTAATGGGAGAAATTGAGAGTAGGAGAGCAACAAACACATTAATATCATCTAAGAATTATTTCACTTAGATAAGATGAATAAGTGATTATGTTTGCCTGCATTTCTGCTTCAGTTGTCTCAAGGGCATAACCTCATAATGCATATACACTGACAGAGTAAATAGAAAGCTCTTTTTAGTGATTATTTAAAATTAATTAATTTCAATAGCAATACTTAGGTGAATGAATTCAAATGCAAAAGATTGTATAGCAATAGGCAAGATATATTGTTTTTGTTTTTAAATCAGTCTCATCTGGAAAAGAATAACTTTTTAAAATTTGGAAACAAATCTTTATATATTTGTTGAATAATTTCTGAAAGCAAATTGCCTAATACATTTGTGGCTGTCTCAGAAAAAAAAAATAGGCACTTAAATCTATACTCATTATCTAGACCACTAGGAATTTTCTCTTTAAAAGAGCTTTTTTTTACTGAAGAAAAATGCTCCCAAGAAGTCATTTAAATTATTTGCCTCTTCCGGAGTTTGTTTTCAACTAAAATTAAGTTATGCCTTTGGCCTTTAGAGGTCATCACATACATATCTTGTTCAAATACAAAATTTGGGGCCTATGTATTTTCAAAATATCAATAGTTTGTGTTTCAAATAGCTGGGCTGAGAAGTTGGCAAAATTTGAAAATGTAATATTTCTGTTTCCAATAAAGAATAACAATTTCTGTGAGATTATCTTCAGATAATATGGCATCTCTTTAACAATGTAATTTATTTCTTAAGTATATGACTTAAAAATATTTTCAAATATTAGCTTAAATGAATGAATAACCTCTAACGGTGTTCCCAGAATTTATGTTCAGGTGATGACTAAATGGGCAACTGATTAAAATTGTGGAATTTTTACTCAATGTTCTTTCCTTCCTCCTCATGCTCTTCTTCAGGTTGAGGCTCCTTGCACTTTAATTATGCTAACTTTCATTTGTCCTTAGGCAGGTGGAAACTGCTAATGGACTATGTTCAATCTCTTTTGATGATTGTTGTTTCTTCCCATGGTGTTACAAATTTGTTTATATATTTGGTTTTGGAAATATCATAATGGCCCTTAAAAAACACCTATTGATTTCTGTAAGAGATCTGGCCTCTTTATCATACTAAAGCTAGTTTATTTCATGAAAAAAAATTAAGTCCCTCTATGGTACTTCTTTTACTTCCATTTAAAAATGTTCCTGAAACTATTAAAAAAAAAAAAAGGTATGTAACAAAGACATCAGTCCTTACCAAAAGTGGAGTGTTGTGATTTTATTTGTATTTATTTCTGGCAATTTACCTGTAGCTATACATATGCCTAGCATGACCCACATAATTATACAGAGTGATAGTTTCATGTGCCTAAGAATAAGTAAGAACTGAAACTGGAAAAATTGATAATTTTACTCCACTGAAACTGAAAAAATAGATAATTTTATTAATTTTTTGTAGGAGGCAAGTTAGCCCAAATTCTTTTATTGATGAGAAACAAAAGTTGCCCTGAAATGGATTAAACATTATTAAAGGAGATATGGGATTACGTAGCTACATTCTAACGTAGACATGGTTTTAAGCAGGGATGAATCCAGGGACATGGAGGATGTTATTACGACTTCAGCTCCTTCCATTCTTCTCTTTCCTATGATTAGGGCTATTTCAAAAAGGTTGTTGCAACTCTAAGCTCACATCCTCCTTATGACTTGTGATCCTAGAGAAGACAGTGGATGTTTTCTGATAGCACCAGTAACCCAGTGACAACTCTGACTGAGTCAGCCAAAGCTGCAAGGTCTCCTGTAGCAATGTGGATGATGTGATTGACAGATTTATCAAGTGAGGAAGGAATGGTTCTCAAAACAATATCATGCAGGTATGGCCATAAGCACCTAATATTGACTATAGTTAGGAGCCGATCAGTAACTCTAAAGGGTGCATTGATAAACATCTGAGAAAAGAGTCACCAAAAATGGACCATCTGGTAAAACACTACTCTAAAACATAACAAAAAGATTGTATTGGAAAGAAGAATAAATATATAAGAATCAGATTTTGCCAGTAAGTGTTAAATTGCTTTCTTCTCTAAGACAGAACATCTACTTTCCTTGCAAAATAAGTCTTTTTGACCAGGATATCATTTATATTCTTTTCTCTCAACATTATCTTTGAGAAATAATGGCCTTCACATATATATTATCTTGCATCCATAGTAACATCTAACGGGAGGGGCTTAATATGTTTCTTCCACTTAGTTTATTTTTTCTTTTTTATTCAACTAATCTATCACTAATGTGATTTGCTCCTATATTTCAAATATGTTTTGAGTACATTAGCATCATCCTACCTGTCACCAGTTTAATTTAGGCTGTCAATATAGGGTGCTATTGAAAATATCTCTAGAGTAGTTTCAGTGCCTACATTCTTTTTGTTGCTTCTTTTACGTGGTCACAAGGATAGCAGTGCTAAACAGCATATCAAGTTAATGGCCTTCTTTAAGTCTGTAGTTATGTAGATGGCTCCCATCAACTATACTCATGATATGGCACAGCCTCAGTTGTAATAACTTCCCTGACCTTTTCTCATCATGCTCTGACAATGTAGAAGTACTTGTACTTCCCTTATTATGTTATGGTATTAGGTAACTTCATGTATTGATTAATTCAATACAAAGTTCCAAACTTTTCCTTCTGCTCTACTTTTCTGTACACATTTCTATTATTGCATTTACACAGGGTACTTTATCTGTTTACATGTCTCTCTCTCATTTCCCACATTAGGCTCTGTTTTCTTAAAAGCCTAATCTGTGACCTTACTACTCAGAGTGGTGTTCCACACCAGGAATATTAGGATCACCTAGCAGCTATTTAAAAATGAAGAATTTTGTGTGTTCCACAAGGCCTGATGAATCAGAATAAGAATTTTAACAAAACCTTTAGGTGATTCAAGTACATTTTAAATTTTGAAGAGCACTGATTTATGAAATATTCTTTTTACTGTGATACCATGTGTCTAGCAAATAGGCTTTTATAACGGGTATACAGTACATGATTTACACATTTTGGATGTAATTGAGTTGAAAACAACTTATTCATATCATAATTTTTTTGAGCCTCAAGTTAAAATAATTGTACTTTTTTTTAGAAATATACTGGAGTCTTGCCTCATGAGAAGATAAAGACCCTATAATAATGCTATATTCCCAGACTACATATTTAATACTAGGTTATTTCTCTTCCTTCAAACTTCAGAAAATGTCTTCCTGTTTGCTCTAAAGCTCACCAGTGTAACCATGAAAGAGAAAATAGTGGTGAGCAAAATTTATTAGTGAGACTTTAAGCTGAAGGGCAGACCATTGAAATGGATTGACTGCATTATTGGCCTTCAATTTTACAGCATTTGGTCAGACCCTTCCACACTGACCCTGGGTTTGGGCACATGATTGCTTTAGCTAGTGGAATAGCCACACATCTGATGGGGGCAGAGGCTTATACATTTATATTTCCTCTCTCTTGCCCTTTATCTACATTATTAGAATTATGAGCAGAGCCCAGTAGGCCCATGTGTAGCAATGAAAGCCCAGAAACTAAGGAAGGCTTGGCCAAGATCAGCTAAAAGCCAACTTTTAACTGAGGAGCACCTGACTATAGACACATACATGAGCCCAATCCATCCCTGCTAAAGTCAGCAGAATTAACAAACCAACACATACAACCATGATCAAAATGATTTAATTTTAGGCTGGGTGTGATGGCTCACACCTGTAAAACCAGCACTTTGGGAGGACAAGGTGCGTGGATCCCTTGAACCCAGGATTTTGAGACCAGCCTGGGCAACAAGGAAGAACTCCATCTCTACAAAACAATTAAAAAAATCAGCTGGGCATGGTGGCAAGCACCTGTAGTCTCAGCTACTCTTAAGGCTGAGATGGGAGAAACTCTTGAACCTGGGTGCTGGAAGTTGCAGTGAGCTGAGATTGTGCTACTGCACTCCAGCCTGCACAACAGAGTGAGACCCTGTCTCAAAAAAATAAAAATAAAAAAAGATTATGCAACATTACTGGGGCAATATATAAGAGCTACAGTAATGGAATGTAGTTCAAGTATCTCCTCAGTTTCAGGTGTGGTTCATTCATAACTCAAATAATTTTTTATAGTGCTTAAGCTTAAAAATGAATAAAAAGTGTTCTCTAAAGTACCTTAATAATTATAAATATTGAGATAAAAACATTCTGTTTACAGATATAATAAAACCACTTTTAAAAGTCTTTGAATCTCTGTAGGAACCTGATTAAGCATTCTTTATTTTCTTCCAGTTGTACTATCCTCAACTCTGGGTTCAGAAGTTGAGATAAGATAGCTTACCTAAGTATTAGGTAAGAGTTACTGAAAAGAATATACATGTCAACATGTATATACAACAGATACAGTAGGAAATTTATTAAAATGTAAATAAGGCAGTTATATAAATAGATAATTCTAAGAAAGGAAGGACAGAAAGATTTTTTGCAATGTAAATTTACCTCTTATTAGGTTATTATAATTCTTAATGAGGAAAGCTATTCTTTAGATTATACTTTTGCTAATTAATTCTATCTTTCAAAAGATTTGAATCATTTTTATTACAAAAAAATAAAGAGTTTGAAAAATCTAGCTATTATGCTTCTATCATAATGACATCTAGGCGACCTATAGCTGAGGTATTTACACATGGATGAGGAAGCAATGAAAGTTACTTCTCCTAACATTATATATTAATTCAATCAAAATATTTCATTCACCCATTGGCCAAGGTCTGGATATGGGGGTGATAAAGTGGAGAAAGTAGCAGCTAAGAGTTGTCAGCCAACACTCACAGCAGCTGTGGAATGGGTTTATTGCTGGGAAAGGAGATCCAGGCAGATTGAGAGGCGGGGTCTCAATTTTCCTGATTATTAGATATCTGCTTTTATTACTCTTGCATATTTTTCCACTTATTCTGCTTTTATGCATTCAAGTCTTTCTTGCTTTGGTGCTTCAGCTGCTTGTGACTTTTTTTCCCAGATATAAACCAAAATATCATTGTTTGTTGTCCAGTCTACATAAGTGGAATGCCAGTTGAATGCCATAAGAATGAACTAAATGAGTCACTTAGTGAATTTTAAGTAAATTCTATCACAATGCTTAAGAACAATTGGTAGAGCCAGCCACGGTGGCTCACGCCTGTAATCCTAGCACTTTGGGAGGCCAAGGCAGGCCAATCACGAAGTCAGGAGATCGAGACAATCTTGACTAACATAGTGAAACCCCGTCTCTACTAAAAATTCAAAAAATTAGCTGGGCGCAGCGGCATGCGCCTGTAGTCCCAGTTATTCGGGAGGCTGAGGCAGGAGAATCGCTTCAACCCGGGAGATGGAGGCTGCAGTGAGACAAGATCACGCCACCGCACTCCAGCCTATGCGACAAAGACTTTGTCTCAAAAAAAAGAACAATTGGTAATGTTTTCTATCAATCCTCAGGTTATTCCATAGTATATGCTATATGTTGTATGCACTTATTAATTTCAGCTCTGCCTGAGTCTACTGTTTACTCTAAATTTTTCCAAAATTCAATTATAGCAACTGTATCCTTAATCAGCAAGTGGACTTAACATTTTTTTGTTTTTAATAATGAAAGGGAATTTTATTAATGTAGCTTATATATTTTTAATTATATAACTACAAAATATGTTTTATTTGTCTTCTAGATATTGTAATTGCCACTTTTGTAAAATAAAAATAATTGTGCTTTGTGTTTTAATGCATTTTCTAGTACATCTGTGATCATTCAAAAAAGAAACATGAAAGTACTTTTTATGCTGTTTCTTTTCTCTATATCCCTATAAACTAAAATTTCCATGCTGCAAGAAGCTCACTAATATTTTGAAGGAAAAATGTGTAGTGGAGTGTCTTACATGTAAGAGAGTAGAAGTCTCAATATTACATTAAGCAAAATCTAGAAGAAATCTAGTACTTATGAAAAGACGATACAAAAACAAAATGTCACTTATTATAATTTTAGGAAGTGATTACTTATAGATTAATCCATCTTCAATCCAAATCACAGAGGCATACCATAAAAAAGACGCATGATTATAAAAAATTAAATATTTCACAAATGTTGTTTTTTGTCAAACAATGGAAGACTTGCATTGTCCAGTTTCAATTTTGAGAAAATTTCTAAAAGAATCAACATTTTATTTGCTGTTTTTAGGAATGTAATCCTACTTATTATTTTAATATTTTTATGTAGTGTTCAGAAATCCCTAATATTCTGCCTACTTTAATAGTTGAGGAAAACTAATAAATTTATTAACCTATCTACAGAAGTCACACAAAGTTGTAAGGAAGACAAAGTATTCTAAGAGCAGAAAGTGACAGAATTCTCAGGCAATTGCTCTGCCTCTGTTTAAGAATTTACCTACTTCATTACAGATTAGAAAATGCTATATCAGCCAGGTGAGTTGGATTGTATAATTATCTTCTGATATCAAGAAAATCTGGAGAAATTAAGAACAAATGCCAACCATCCAACCAAACAAATCACAAACAAAAATTAAAACACCAAGCTTAAATATTAGAGTTTACTTCCCAGTGTCTTTTTTATTCATATTATCAATTTTCATGTACAAATTGAGTTATTTTTTTGTGTAGCCTACATAATATGCTGATAATATAAACCAATTTAGAGCAGCATTGTTGCATCCCTGTTCCATAATGAAAAAAAGATAAATTGTATGTGATCCTATTCTTTCCTTTAAATGTTTATGAAACTATTGAAACCATGTAAGAAATTTTGCAGTATATTGGTAATTTGAGTTCCAAGTAAATAGCATATAGTTAAATGTAGAAAATATTAACAAAATCGTTTGTCATTAATAATCATCTACTGACAGAAATCAACAGGGTAAATCTACAAAATAAAATTTTACCTTTTGATAGAAATTAAACAAGTCTGACTCCCGCAAGTAGGGCTTTTTTTTGAAGGAAATGGCAAATGCACTAGTAGGCTGAGGAAATATCAGGACCCAAAATAATGTTTTCAGACTTAAAACAAAATCTTTCTGGAATTTTCTTCATAATAAGATTAACAGAATATAAAGCCTCATGGGACCTTTTGAGTCATAATAAGCATCTTAAGAGGAGAAAAAGTTATTTTCATGTCACTATTTTTTGGTAAATTACATAATGTGTATATATTAGTGATCAAAATTGCTATGCATGTCTCAGGAATACAAATAACTTATACAAATAAATCCCAATACTTGATTAGGTCAAAAGGAAAGGTGAAAAATATTGTATTATGTCTTCAAGATAACAGTTAAGGGACTCATGGAACAGAGAGGGGAAAAAAGCTTTTAAAAGCCAGCCACAGAAGTTTCCCCGCCAAGGATTCCCTATTATCCAAGCTTGGAGTCACGAGTTAGAGTAATTGTGCCAGTAGAGATAGATACAGAATATAAATTGTAGTCCAAGATTTCTATTCCAAGAAATATCCAGAGCAGAAATCAAAAACATCTCAAGAGATTTTAAAGTTTTTCAGCAGAGCATCTGGTATCATTAAGTGGTCAGAGATGTTTCAAGCTGGATGGTTCTTACAACTTTACTGTTGGGTTCACTTGCTTCAGGATGGATGGAATCCCTGTCCTTAATGCTTCTTGTCTAGACTTAAATATGTAAGGAAGTATCCTGACAATTCCAGTCAAAATCTTAGGTCCTCGAAAAGAGATATACAAAAACACTTCACGAGTTTGTCAAATATCAATCTGTTCTCATCCTGCATAAAGCAAAATGTTCCAGTTATTAAATTCCTTTATTTAAGAAGTCTTCATTCTTTGATATTTACATCTTCCCAAAGAACAGAAAGTCAACTTAAGAATTAATATTTCTGGCCAGGCGCGGTGGCTCACGCATGTAATCCCAGCACTTTGGGAGGCGGAGGCGGGCAGATCACGAGGTCAGGAGATCGAGATCATCCTGGCTAACATGGTGAAATCCCGTCTCTACTAAAATACAAAAAATTAGCCAGGCATGGTGGCGGGCGCCTGTAGGCCTAGTAGTTCAGGAGGCTGAACCCGGGAGGCGGAGCTTGCAGTGAGCCGAGATGGCGCCACTGCACTCCAGCCTGGGCGAAAGCAAGGCTCCGTCTCAAATAATAATAATAATAAATATTTCTTAGATGACTAAACTGCTTTATTGCAGGATTATGCCAGTTAGCCCATTCCATATCAGACAGGTAGATTTAGAAGCTGAAATGTAAAGTTGACACCTGTGATCAGATAAGTAGAGTAATAACCACTATACATCTGACCTAGAATTAGCAAGAGTAAGTTTATAAGGTATAACTTTATACATCATTAAAAACACAGAATAATGCTGAGTTGGAAATAATGTAATAGTTAACAGAGATAGATGGATGTTAAAATAGAGACTGTTTATTCTAGCAGTTAAGAGCTCTTGTGTTGTGTCACAGAGTACTGGTTTTATACCCATTTGCATAGTTAGTATTAACCATGAGACCCTGAACAACATAGTATCTCTAAGCCTTAAATTCTTCATATTTAAAATTAAGATTAACGATTGAGATTGCCTCATAGAATTACTGAGAACGTTAAATAAATTCCTGCAATTTAACATTTTGCACAATGCCTGGTGTCTTATAGTTTCACACAAAAATAAAAATATGCTTGATATTATATTTTGTCATTTAGTGAGTGATTACTATAATCTAGACAATGTATTTTGTAATTTGTTGAATTATTTCAAATCATTACAACAACACAGAAAGTTGATATCATTAGCCCAGGGATATAGACGTGGAACTTCAGGCTCAGAAAGTGTTTTTATTGCTCAAAGTTAGATGGTTAATAAACAGTTGAAGAGCAACAGAACTTTTATCTGTCTCATTATTTTTTGTTCCACAGATAAAATTGGAAACAAGGTTTTCTAATAGTAAATTATACCTCAATTATAAGTGAACTTAATTGTGTGTGACCTTTGTAGGTCTTGTTGGAACAGGTACCTAGTTGTGGATCTGGTGCCTCCTAAAGTACCAAATCATCTCACTTCCAAATATTACTCCTATTTACATGATATAATAACTATTGCATCACAAAATGTAATTCCTCCAAATTAAACACTTTTTCCACAAGTACTTTTTTTTAGAATATAAATGTCAACAGAGTGATATGAATTATAAGGAATTAAGAATGACTCCTATTGTATGTTTTTGATTATTTTTAAAAATTTATTTTCGTGTTTTCTTAGTTTCCAGGGAAGATTAATAACAATGCAGTAATACTGGGAGCATAAAATATTGGAGAAAGCAAAAATAACTTAGCTCACCAAAAATAAATTTCTAGTTTTGTAATGATACTCAGTTTCTAACTTGTCTTTTTAAAGAACTTTATACTACTCAAAATCCCTATTGAGGCTTTCTTAAATATTCTTAATTTTATCATGGATTTAGTCAGAAAAATCTTATATTCAACCTGTTGCAGTAGCATGGAAGTCAATCAATCCTATGTATCTCAATAAAACTTTCTATAAAATTTTTTATAAAAGAAATGTGAAGGATGTTTTTAAAGAATGTTCTAGAAAACACCAGATTTATCATCTCAAGTAGTCATAGCCCATAGAATCATTTTACCTATTATAATGCATGTTTAAATTTGTGTTGATAGAGGTAAAATCCAAGTCTTTTTTTTTTTTTTTTTTTTTTTTTTGAGATGGGGTTTCACTTTGTCGCCCAAACTGGAGTGCAGTGGTACGATCTCAGCTCACTGCAAGCTCCATCTCCTGGGTTCATGCCATTCTCCTGCCTCAGCCTCCTGAGTAGCTGGGACTACAGGCGCCCGCCACCACCCGTGGCTAATATTTTTGTATTTTTAGTAGAGACGGGGTTACACCACGTTAGCCAGGATGGTCTCAATCTCCTGACCTCCTGATCCGCCCGCCTCGGCCTCCCAAAGTGCAGGGATTACAGGTGTGAGCCACCATGCCTGTTTCAATCCAAGTCTTGAAACAATTTAAATATAGAAAATAATTTTCTGAGAATGTTATAGCAATAATCTTGAAACAATCCAAGTCTTGAAACAAGGAATTTAGATATAGAAAAGAATTTTCTGAGAATGTTATAGCAATAACGGCATAAGGCATGTTTTCAGTTCGGTTACCAGATAATCAAAATATAAATTCAAAAGTGAGAGTCACAGTCAGATATTTTGATAAAACTTAAAAAAAAAATTTCCTTGTAAGATAATTGAAGATTTTCACTTGGAGCTTATTACAATCATAATGGTTCTAATAAAATGTTTGTAATCATACAGAGATGAAATTATACAAAAATAAATAAATCTGAAGGTTTACATCACTAAGAAATGGAGGCAGATTTTTAAAACTCCAGCATCTCAACAAGAGAATTATTTTGACTAGTTTAAGGATTCAAAGCTTAGCTGTTGAGGCATTCCTTTACTTTCTTATACCTTCTTATCACAAATGAAACTGAGGCAGAAATCTCTACAATGAAAACAATAAAACATCAATACAAGAGACTGAAGAGGACACAAAATTGGAAAGATATTCCCATGCCCATGGATTGGAAAAATTGATCATGTTAAAATAACCATACTACTCAAAAAAATCCGCAGATTTAATGTAATCTCTATCAAAATACCAATGGCGTTTTTCACCAAAATAGAAAAAAAAAATCCTAAAATTTGTATACCCCTACCAAAAAAAAAAAAAAAAACAAACAAACAAATAAAGCAATTCGGAACAAAATAACAAAGCTGACATCATCATACTATCTGACTTCAAAATATACTACCAAGCTATAGTAACCAAGTCAGCAAGGTATTCCCTTAAAAACAGACACATAGACAAATGGAACAGAAAAAAAGAATCCAGAAATGAATCTCTGAATTGATAGTCAACTCACTTTCAACAAAGTTCCCAAGAACATACACTGGAGAAAGGACAGTCTTTCCAATAAAGTATGCTGGGGAAACTGGATATCCATATGCAACATAATAAAACTAGACTCCTATCTCTCAATAGACACAAAAACCAAATCAAAACAGATTAAAGACCTAAATGTAAGACCTGAAGCTATAAAACTTCTGGAAGATAACATTGGGGAAATGCTTTAGGACATTGGCCTGGGAAAAAAATTAGGGATTATGACCTCAAAAGCACAGGCAACAAAATCAAAACTAGACAAATGAGATTACATTAAGCCAAAAAACAACTTCTGCACAGAAAAGGAAAGAATGTGCAGAGTGAAAGTATAACCTATAAAATGGGGCAAAATATTTTCAAATTGTCCATCTGACACAGATTAATAACCGGAATATAATAGGAACTCAAGAGCAGATAATATAATAATAATCTGATTTTTTCTAACAATCTGGATAGATATTTCTCAAAAGGAGACATATAAATGACCTATGGGTATATGAAAAATGCTGAAAATCACAAATCTTTAGAAAAATGAAAATTAAAATCACAATGAGAATCACCTCACAATCTGTTAGCATGGCTATACAAAAGAGACTAAAGAGGCTGGGCAGGCATAGTGGCTCTCGTCTGTAATCCCAGCACGCTAGGACGCTGATGGGGGCAGATCACCCGAGGGCAGGAGCTCAAGACCAGCCTGGCTAACATGGTGAAACCCCATTTCTACTAAAAATACAGAAAATTAGCCAGACGTGGAGGTGTGCACCTGTAATCTCAGCTACTCAGAAGGTTGAGGCAGGAGAATCGCTTGAACTAGCAGGCAGAAGTTGCAGTGAGCCAAGATCGTACCATTGCACCCCGGCTTGGGCAACAAGAGCGAAACTCCATTTAGAAAAAAAAAAAAAAGACTAAAGATAACAAGTGTAGTCATGGATGTAGAGAAAAGGGAACAATTTTACACTATTTATTGGAATGTCAATTAGTACAACCATTATGGAAAACACTAAAACACTACGGAGGTTCCTCAAAAAACTAAAAATAGAATTACCATATGATCCAGCAATACCACTTCTGGTTTTTACCCACATGATTTGAAATCAGTTTCTCAAAGATATGTCTGTACTCCCATGTTCTTTCGAGCACTGTTCACAATAATCAGTAAATGGAATCTACCAGAGTGGATGTCAACAAATGAATGGATAAAGAAAATGCAGTGTATGTGCACAATGGAATAGTATTTGGCTATAAAAATAAAAAATAAAATAAAACTCGCAGATCTGGCAAGATGGCCAAATAGGAACAGCTCCGGTCTGCAGCTCCAAGTGAGACCAATGCAGAAGGTGGGTGATTTCTGCATTTCCAACTGAGATACCCAGTTTATCTCACTGGGACTGGTTAGACAGTGCGTGCAGCCCACAGAGGGCAAGCAGAAGCAGGGTGGGGTGTCGCCTCACCCAGGAAGTGCAAGGGGCCAGGGATCTCCCTCCCTTAGCCAAGGGAAGCCATGAGGGACTGTGCTATCTGACTCAGATACTATACTTTTCCCACAGTTTTTGCAACCTGTAGACCAGAAGATTTCCTTGTGTGCTGTACCACCAGAGCCCTGGCTTTCAAGCACAAAACTGGGTGGCAGTTTGGGTAGACACAGAGCTGACTGCAGGAGTTTTTTTTGTTGTTTTTTTTTTTTCATACCCCAGTGGTGCCTGGAACCCCAGCGAGACAGAACCATTCATTCTCCTGGAAAGGGGGCTGAAGCCAGGAAGCCAAGGGGTCTTGTTCAGCGAGTCCTACTCCCACAGAGCCCAGCAAGCTAAGATCCACTGGTTTGAAATTCTCACTGCCAGCACAGCAGTCTGAAGTTGACGTGGGACACTGGAGCTTGGCACAGGGAGGGGTGTCCACCATTACTGAGGCTTGAGTAGGCAGTTTTCCCCTCACAGTGTAAACAAAGCCCCTGGGAAGTTTGGACTGGGTGGAGCCCACTGCAGCATGGCAAAGCCGCTGTAGTCAGGCTGCCTCTCTAGATTCCTCCTCTCTGGGCAGGGTATCTCTAAAAGAAAGGCAGCAGCACCAGCCAGGGGCTTATAGATAAAACTTTCATCTCCCTGGGACAGAGCACCTGGGGGAAGGAATGGCTGTTGATGCAGCTTCAGCAGACTTAAATGTTCCTGCCTGCTGGCTCTGAAGAGAGTAGCAGATCTCCCAGCACAGAGCTCGAGCTCTGCCAAGGGACGGACTGCCGCCTCAAGTGGCTCCATGATCCCAGTGCCTCCTGACTGGGAGATACCTCCCAACAGAGGTCGACAGACACCTCATACAGGAGAGCTCTAGCTAGCATCACGGTGGTGCCCCTCTGGGATGAAGCTTCCAGAGGAAGGAGCAGGCAGCAATATTTGCTGTTCTGCAGCCTCTGCTGGTGATGCCCAGGCAAAAAGAGTCTGGAGTGGACCTCCAGCAAACTCCTGCAGACTTGCAGAAAAGAGGCCTGACTGTTAGAAGGAAAACTAACAAACAGAAAGCAATAACATCAACATCAACAAAAAGGATGCCCATGCAAAAACCCCATCCAAAGGTCATCAGCATCAAAGATCAAAAGTAGATAAATCCATGAAGATGAGGAAAAACCAGTGCAGAAATGCTGAAAAATCCAAAACCTAGAATACCTCTTCTCCTCCAAAGGATCACAACTCTTTGCCAGCAAGGGCACAAAACTGGACAGATAATGAGTCTGATGAATTGACAGAAGAAGGTGGGTAATAACAAACTACTACAAGCCAAAGAGCATGTTCTAACCCAATGCAAGGAAGCTAAGAACCTGATAAAAGGTTACAGGAACTGCTAACTAGAATAACCAATTTAGAGAGAAACATAAATGACCTGATGGAGCTGAAAAACACAGCACAAGAACTTTGTGAAGCATACACAAGTATCAATAGCCGAATCATTCAAACAGAAGAAAGGGTATAAGAGATTGAAGATCAACTTAATGAAATGAACCATGAAGACAAGATTCGAGGAAAAAAAGAAAAGAAAAGGAACAAACGAAGCCTCCAAGAAATAAAGGTCTATGTGAAAAGATAAAATCTACGATTGACTGGTGTTCCTGAAGTAATGGGGAGAATGGAACCAAGTTGGAAAACAGACTTCAGGATATTATCCAGGAGAACTTCCCCAAAATAGCAAGACAGGCCAACATTCAAATTCAGGAAACATAGAGAATACCACAAAGATACTCTTCAGGAAGAGCAACCCCAAGACACATCAGATTCACCAAGGTTGAAACAAAGGAAAAAATGTTAAGAGTAGCCAGAGAGACAGGTCAGATTACCTACAAAGGGAAGTCCATCAGGCTAATAGTGGATCTCTCTGCAGAAGCCCTACAAGCCAGAAGATAGTGGGGGCCAATATTCAACATTCTTAAAGAAAAGAATTTTCAAACCAGAATTTCATATCCAGCCAAACTAACCTTCAAAAGCGCAGGAGAAAGAAAATCCTTTACAGACAAGGAAATGCTGAAGGATTCTGTCACCACCAGGCCTGTCTTGCAAGATCTCCTGAAGGAAGCACCAAATATGGAAAGGAAAAACTGGTACCAGCCACTGCAAAACCTACCAAAATATAAAGACCAATGACATTATGAAGAAACAGCAACAACTAATGTGCAAAAAAATCAACTAACATCATGACAACAGGATCAAATTCACACACAACTATATTAACCTTAAATGTAAATTGGCCAAATGCCCCAATTAAAAGACACAGACTGGCAAATTGGCTAAAGAGTCAAGACCTATTGGTGTGCTGTACTCAGGAGATGCAACTCATGTGCAAAGACACACAGAGACTCAAAATAAAGGGATGGAGTAATATTTACCAAGAAAATGGAAAGCAAAAAAAAGCAGGGGTTGCAATCCTAGTCTCTGCTAAAACAGACATTAAACCAACAAAGGTCAAAAAAGACAAAGAAGGGCATTACATAACGGGGTAAAGGGATTAATGCAACAAGAAGAGCTAACTATCCTAAATATATATGCACCCAATACAGGAAGACCCAGATTCATAAAGCAAATTCTTAGAGACCTACAAAGAGACTTAGACTCCCACACAATAATAGTGGGAGACTTTCACACTGCACTGTCAATATTAGACGATCAACAAGACAGAAAATTAACAAGGATATCCAGGACATGAACTCAGCTCTGGACCAAACAGACCTAATAGACATCTACAGATCACCCCAAATCAACAGAATATACATTCTTCGCAGCACCACAGCACTTATTCTAAAATTGACTACATTATTGGGAGTAAAACGATCCTCAGCAAATGCAAAAGAAAGTAAATCATAACAGTCTCTCAGACCACAGTGCAATCAAATTAGAACTCAGGATTAAGAAATTCACTCAAAACCACATAACTACATGGAAACTGAACAACCTGCTCCTGACTGACTACTGAGTAAATAATGAAATTAAGGCAGAAATAAATAAGTTATTTGAAACCAATAAGAACAAGGAGACAACGTACCAGAATCTCTGGGACACAGCTAAAGCAGTGTTAAGAGGGAAATGTATAGCACTAAATGCCCTCATCAGGAAGTGGGAAAGGCGTAAAAGGGACACCCTAACATCACAATTGAAAGAACTAGAGAAGCAAGAGCAAACTAATTCAAAAGCTAGGAAAAGACAATAAATAAGATCAGAGCAGAACTGAAGGAGACAGAGATATGAAAAACTCTTCAAAAAAATCAATGAATACAGGGGATGTTTTTTGAAAAGATTAACAAAATACATTAACTGCTAGCCAGACTAATAAAGAAAAGAGAGCAGAATCAAATAGACACAATAAAAAATGATAAAAAGGATATCACCACTGATCCCAGAGAAATACAAACTACCATCAGAGAATACTATAAACACCTCTACGCAAATAAACTAGAAAGTCTAGAAGAAATGGATAAATCCCTGGCCACATACACTCTCTCAAGATTAACCAAGAAGTAGTTGAATCCCTGAATAGACCAATAACAAGTTCTGAAATTGAGGGAGTAATTAATAGCCTAGCAACTAAATAAAGCCCAGGACCAGACGGATTCACAGCCATATTCTACAAGAGGTACAAAGAGTAGCTGGTACCCTTCCTCTGAAACTATTCCAAACAACAGAAAAAGTGGGACTCCTCACTAACCCATTTTATGAGGCCAGCATCATCCTGATACTGAAACCTGGCAGAGACACAACAAAAAAAGAAAATTTCAGGACAATATCCCTGATGAACATCAATGCAAAAATCCTCAATAAAATACTGGCAAACTAAATCCAGCAGCACATCAAAAAGCTTATTCACCATGATCAAGCTGGCTTCATCCCTGGAATGTAAAGCTGGTTCAACATAAGTAAATAAATAAACATAATCCATCACATAAACAGAACCAATGACAAAAACCACATGATTATCTCAATAGATGCAGAAAAGGCCTTCAAAAATTTCAACACCCCTTCATGCTAAAAACACTCAATAAACTAGATACTGATGGAACATATCTCAAAATAATAAGAGCTATTTATGACAAACCCACAGCCAGTATTATACAGAATGGGCAAAAGCTGGGAGCATTTCCTTTGAAAACCAGCACAAGACAAGGATGCTCTCTCACACCACTCCTATTCAAAATAATATTGGAAGTTCTGACCAGGGCAATCAGGAAAGAGCAAGAAAAAAAGGGTATTCAAATAAGAAGAGAGGAAGTCAAGTTATCTGTTTGCAGATGACGTTATTGTATATTTAGAAAACCCCATTGTCTCAGCCCAAAAAAATCCTTAAGCTGATAAGCAACTTCAGCAAAGTCTCTGATACAAAATCAATGTGCAAAATCATGAGCATTCCTATACACCAATAACAGACAAACAGAGAGCCAAATCACAAGCAAACTCCCATTCACAATTGCTACAAAGAGAATAAAATACCTAGGAATACAACTTACAAGGAATATGAAGGAACTCTTCAAGGAGAACTACAAACCACTACTCAAGGAAATGAGAGAGGACACAAACAAATGGAAAAACGTTCCATGCTCATGAATAGGAAGAATCAATATTGTGAAAATGGCCATACTGCCCAAAGTTATTTATAGATTCAATGCTATCCCCATCAAGCTACTATTGACTTTCTTCACAGAATTAGAAAAAACTACTTTAAATTTTATATGGAACCCAAAAGCCTGTATAGCCAAGATAACCCTAAACACAAAGAACATAAGCTGGAGGTGTCATGTTACCTGATTTCAAACTATACTACAAGGCTACAGTAACCAAAACAGCATAGTACTGGTACCAAAACAGATATATAGACGAATGGAAGAGAACAGAGGCCTCAGAAATAACACCACACATCTACAACCATCTGATCTTCGACAAACCTGACAAAAACAAGCAACGGGGAAAGGATTCCCTATTTAATAAACGGTGCTGGGATAACTGGCTAGCCATATGTCGAAGACAGAAATTGGACCCCTGCCTTACACCTTATACAAAAATTAACTCAAAATGGATTAAAGACTTAAGTGTAAGACCTAAAACCATGAAAACCCTAGAAGAAAATCTAGGCAATACCATTCAGGACACAGGCATGGGCAAAGACTTCATGACTAAAACACCAAAAGCAATGGCAACAAAAGCTAAAATTAACAAATGGGATCCAATTAAACTAAAGAGCTTCTGCACAGCAAAAGAAACTATCATCAGAATGAACAGGCAACCTAGAAAATGGGAGAAAATTTTTGCAATCTATCCATCTGACAAAAGTCTAATACCCATCTGACAAAAGTCTAATACCCAGAATTTACAAGGAACTTAAACAAATTTACAAGGAAGAAAAACAAACGACCTCATCCAAAAGTGGGTGAAGGATCTGAATAGATACTTCTCAGAAGAAGACATTTATGCAGCCAACAAACAGATGAAAAAAAGCTCATTATCACTGGTGATTAGAGAAATGCAAATCAAAACCACAATGAGATACCATCTCATGCAAGTTAGAATGGCAATCATTAAAAAGTCAGGAAAGAACAGATGCTGCAGAGGATATGGAGAAATAGGAATGCTTTTACACTGTTGGAGGGAGTGTAAATTAGTTCAACCATTGTAGAAGACACTGTGGCAATTCCTCAAGGATCTAGAAATAGAAATACCATTTGACCCAGCAATCCCATTACTGGGTATATACTCAAAGGATTATGAATTATTCTACTATAAAGACACATGTACACGTATGTTTACTGCAGCACTATTTACAATAGCAAAGACTTGGAACCAACCCAAATGGCCACCAATGATAGACTGGATTAAGAAAAAGTGACACATATACACCATGGAATACTATGCAGCCATAAAAAAGAATGAGTTCATGTGTTTTGCAGGGATATGGATGAAGCTGGAAACCATCATTCTCAGCAAACTAATGCAGGAACAGAAAACCAAACACCGCATGTTCTCACTCATAAGTGGGAGTTGAACAATGGAAACACATGGACACAGGGAGGGGAACATCACACACCAGAGCCTGTTGCAGGGTGGGGGTCAAGGGGAGAAATAGCATTAGGACAAATACCTAATGCACACGGGGCTTAAAACCGAGATGACAGATTCATGGGTGCAGCAAGCTACCATGGCACATGTATACCTATGTAACAAACCTTCACGTTCTGCACATGTATCCCAGAACTTAAAATATAATAAAAATATATAAATAAATAAATAAAATAAAAAATAATAATAAAATTCAGCCATTTGCAGCAACATGGATGGAATTGGAGGACCTGGTGTTAAGTGAAATAAGCAAGACAAAGAAAGACAAATATCACATCTTCTTGCTATATATGGGAGCTAAAACCATTGGTCTCTTAAAGTTAGAGAGTAGAGTGATCGTTACCAGAGGCTGGGAAGTGAAGTAGGGGAGGGATGAAAAGAGGCTGGTTAATGGGTACAAAAATATGGTTTGAAAGAGGCAATCAGTGCCAATGCTTGATAACAGAGTAGGGTACTACAGTTAATAATTTATCGTATATTTTAAATAGCTAGAAGGGAAGATTTGGACTGTTTCCAACACTAATAATAAATGTTTGAGGTAATGGGTATTCTACTTACCCTAATTTGATCATTACACATTGTATGCATGTATCAAAACATCATATGTACCACATAAATTTGTACAATTATTATTTATTGATTAAAAATGGGCATTAAGACAAAGGTTTAAAAAAAAGAACAAAGAAAATAAGGCAGAAAAATCATCAAGGTTCAAAACATCATACAAGACAGGATTTTTCTGACCTCTGTTGAGACCATTCAAAATACCAAGTTGTTATAGTATGTTCTCCTTTGAACAAGTAATGACAAAGTAAGTAAGAAGCAGCTACAGTTCTGATTTCTCTTAGCTAGAAAACAAGTGGAGCAAAAATTGGATGTACACAAAGTTAGCCATAAGCAACATGCCATTGTCCGAACTCTGAGACAAGGAAGACATATGCACACATCTGCACACCACCATGTGCTTCCCAGATTTTTGCTAAAGAAGAACCTAATTTTTTGTGATACAGAAGACAGCCAGTTCTTTAGGATAGTTGCAGAATGAGAAGGATGTACAGAGACTAAAGTCACAATGAATTGCTGGTAGCAACTGCACATTTCACGACTGAACATGTTTTGGAATATATATATATATATATATATATATATATATATATATATATATATAATTTGAAAGCAATTTTGCTCTTTCTCCTTCCCTGTATTTTTAATTCGGTAATATAATCTCTTCTTGAGTTTCACAATTCTAAGTCACACTGCCAAATGCCATGTGGTCTTAATAAAAATAAAATAAATCTACTTTATGCAGAAAAACAAGACATTTTTTAACTTTTAGATTCTTTTTCAATACATTTCTTTCTTAAATACTTATAGGTATCTAGTACTTAAAAATACATAAGAATATTATGTTAAAGATATTATATATATATCAAACATAAGTAGTATATAAATAAAACTTTTAGCTAGTATTTAAAGATTCTTAAGTGTTGTCTTTCTCTGAAATGTTCAAATCTAGCCCAAAGCACAGGTGCTCAGAATTTAACTGGCTGGTAAATGCTATAAAAAATAACCTCTTGCACATAGAACCAGTAAGGGCCTGAGCCTCCTCTTCCAAATCAACCAACACACAGATGTCATGATTAATATAAGCCATCAATTTCATTTCTCATGAAATAATTCAATTTTAGATTGATAAGTATTTTTACAAATTACACAATTGGTTTCTCCAAAGAAATTGCCAAGAGACCACCCACCAAGAGGGGAAGAACAGTACTGAATCTCATGAAGTATCTTTGTCTAAACATCTGAAGATTTTCAGAGCAGCACCAATTTTGTCTATTTAAATTCTAGGCTTTGGAGCAAGATATTCAAAACAGGGATATATTTTTTAAAGAAATTTAGGAAAATTATGAGACAGAAAAGAATGTATGGAGAGAAGATAATAAGTGATTTGCCTAAGTAAAAAATTTATGATTGATAGAGCTAAACTATGACGCTACTCAATATCATTCAGACCACCCACATGGAGCTATCTCTCTGAATTCTTTTTAATAAATTAAGAAAGAAGTCCCTTGAGTATATACAGCCTACTTTCTCCTATGTATTCAGTTGAACCTGATATATTTTAGCCTATGTTTAAAATAAAAGTTCAAAATTCAGGAATAGATAACCCAGTGGTTAGATTTATATAAATATCAGAAACTCTTAAAAAATAACATATGTTTTAGCAATATACACTTAAGCACAAAACTAAGAAAATAAGGTAGCAAATATCAATAAATCAATAAAGCAATATTTATTTCTGTATACCTGTGTCCTCTATTCCACTAACCTTTATTTATCATTTAAATGTACAATTGAAAACAGTATAGTCTGATAAAATAATATTCTGGAACTCAAATATTCTTGTTCTTAAAATTGAAATATCTCAATTTAATAAATTTGTTCAGAGATATGATTGTCTTTTCAAATATATTTCCTTTATTAGTTTGTTTTTCTAGCACTCTTTTCACATCTTTACAGAATGACAAAATGTCATTTCTAAACCCATCCTTTAGATATATTCAACTAGGCTTTTAAAGCAATTTAGAAGAGTGCTGTAACTGCCTAAATTGAGAAGCTTAAAGTAGAAGAACTCAAAGTGATTTACAGTCTAGAATTATTTGCAAAACTTTTAGAGTAAGATCAACTTTTAGAAGGCTGATGCTCAATACATATTTTAAAGTTCTAAAGTATTCTGTCAAACCAAAAAGTATACTGGCAAACTGGGCAGTCAGTTTACTTAAGCTTGAAAATTCCATTTCACTCATATTGGATACGGTAGTTAAGTAAAACAATGGGGCTTCTATTTTCTGCTACATATTATTTTTTTTAAAAAAAAGTATACAAGAGCTGTCACATGAGCAGCCTGTTTGCCTACTCAGTGCAAAGTTTCATGTTTCTGAAAGGCCCCCGCCCACATCTCTTAATGCTGAAAATAAATCAGTTTCATCTGTTGGTTGTTTTATTTCTAGTGTTTTTTTTTCCTTTCTTCCTGCTTCCTTTTAGGCCAGTTTTCACAAAGCCATATGGCAGCTGAGAGAAGCAAAGCAACACGCTGTATTTTCAGTTCTTAACAAAAGGGGCTGTGGTATCACAGCAGCCCATGAATACATGAGGCATGGCCATGTATAGAAGGACCTCCAGCCCTGTCAGTGAAGGCTGCAAGGAAGGGTGATGGAGCTGCTGCTGCTGCTTAAACAAGAGAAATACCAAGTGCTTTCCTTGCACATATCATCGGCATTTGCCTGCCTCCACATTTATTTCATCCCTTCCCAGTCAGTTTGATGCCAAAATCCCATTAGCTGTATTAATGACATATGGCTGGAGGTAGAAGTATGTGACCAGACAAGAAAAGCACAAATTGAGCATTCTTTCTATTCATTTCTGATATTTCTACTTAAACACACAAAGATTGTGTCAGTCATGTTTTTAAGAGCTCAGAATGCACTACAGAAAAGAGGGTGTAAAACACAATAACTTGATTTTCACCTACTCCAGCTTAACTCCTTTGTTCTCTAGTCAGATAATATTAAAAATTTAAATGACAGAGCATATTCTTAGCCTTTGAATCATGAATTTTGATATAGAGATGTTCACAAATTCCCAATCACACTGACTGTTCAAACATTCATGCACACACACCCATGTGTGCGCACACACATACACATCTATCCTTTGTATACTTAGACTAAGTCTATGTTTAAATATTAAAGCTGCAAAGCTTTGACTGTTATGTTTCAAACCTTTTTAGACATATGAAACAATCGCACGTCATAAGATAAACTAGAAAATTTTTTGGTCATCATTTGGAATAACATATCATAATGTATATGAAGATAGTGATCAAAAAGTTTCAAAAGGAGTAAATAAGTAAATACGCTTTTTCCTCTCACACCATTGCTTATTTGGAATGTTATCTTTACATCGGCAGAGGATTAGCAAGATGGAAAAATGTAGGGTATGCACAATAAGTATCTGTCCTAACATGAAAACTGGGGTGGAAAGGAAGATATAAGGAATAGCTTTTACCCTTTAATTTTTATTCCTTTAAAATCGCTCCCTCCCCACCATGGCTAGACAAATTGGAATGCACAACTGCAATGGCTTCTAATCCTGCTCAGCCTCTGTAAATTCTTTACTCAGTAATTGGATATTAGAATTATTTTTAAAGAAGTAATAAACATTTAGATATTTAGGTCATAAAAAAATTAGTGGTATGGAGGGAGGGGTTAGTGGAGAATTAATTATTTACTATTAGGGAAAATACGACAGACAAGGACAGGAGCAATTTGGAAACTTAAGCAAATGATCTCAATCAAATGACTTATGGTAAATGAATCAAGGTGATATTCCACTTCAGATAGTCTTGAGTAGGTAAGTAAGTACACTGTGCCACACCAATACACAATAGTGATTATTCTGTCATCCTAAAAGAAATGTGTACACACATAAGTAAAAATGCTATTATGGCTGAATAGAATGATTAACAAAATATTTGGGACTTCTGCTAAAGACAATACATATTGTGGTCAGTTCCTCCCATACATACTAATTATTTAAAAATACTACATCAAATCATTAGACATGACCCAAGTCAGGCAAAAAAATTGAGGAAAGTTTATTCTTGAAAAAATATTATTCTATTGGGTAAGGAATGTGAATGTGTGGTGTGGCTGTTTAGTCTGAATGCATTCTCCAACTTGAGATCTAGTGAAGAAAAGTCACTGGCTTACCACCTCAAGGTGACAGATGACTAAATTTGGGAAAGGAAAAAGCCATGGAATGGCTAAAATCCAAATTTTTAATATAAACTCTGCCCAAATCTCTGGCTAACCAATTACTACACAGGCCCCAGGTAGGCTTCGGGCAGCCTGAAGGTTGATGACAGACATGAGGGAAGATTCTACCCTTGAAAGATACACATGCCCCGGTGAGATTTGAGAGTCTGAAGTAATTGTGACTATGTTCTCCTCTCTGGACACAGCGTGGGACGTAGAAGGCTAAAACCTACTCTGGTTTAAGGTCAGAGGGCTGAACTCTGGACTGAGCAGCTGGAAACTTAAATGAGAATTACACAAGATAGAATATCACAAAAAGGGTGAACTCCAAAATCTTAATATAAATTCTAAACAACTCCATGGCTGACCTGTAGACTGTGCCAAACACAGGGAAGCCGCTAAGTAGCCAGGCTAAAAAATGAGCTGCAAGAATGTAAAAAAAAAAAATAGAGCAGAGGCATCAGCTATTAAACACTGCAGGTAGACAAAGCTCACATTTTAATTTCAGTCAAGTTAATTGCTCACTAGAATAAAAAATAAACAGTACTCAGAAGAACAAAGAATCCACAAAGAATCCACAGCCAAAAATCCTATGATGTACAGTGTCTCAATTTTAACCAGAAACAAATAGACAAAGAAAGAAAAATATGACTCATAGTTTAAGGAGGAAAAAAGCAGCTAACAGAAACTGACTCCAAATGGGTTCAAATATTATATTTAGTGAATAAGAACTTCAAGGCAACTATTATATATATAGTCAATAATTATAGAAAACTGTTTTTTAAAAAATCAAAGGACAGCATGAAATTAATGAGTGAACAGACACTCTCAACAGAGAAGTGAGAACTATAAAGTGGAAAAATCCAGAGCTTAAAATTGAATAACAAAAATTTACTAGAATATTCAACATCAGATTTAATATGACAGAAGATAGATTCAATTATCTTGAGACAAGATAAAAATACACAAAACCTAAAAAAAGAGGAAAGATATGAATAAAAACACCAGTTCTCGGATGCCTGTAAAAAGTATCTAACCATTTAATATACATACATGTAATATAGTTTCTAATATAGTATCTAACTAGTATACACATCTAATATGTGTGTAACTGTAGCACTAAAGACAAGAAAAAAGAGGAGAAAAAACCGTCAAACAGTGGCTGAAATGTCATAAACTTGGTGAAAAACATTAATTTACAAATTTGATCTCAATGAGGACAACGTAGAATAAACATAAGTCAGTCCAGCAGGACTTCCAGTTTCTGGTTCTACATAAGGTGCTTGAACGTCACCACTCAGTTCTAAAAACAAGCTAAAAGCTGAATAGAATGGAAAATCAACAACCCTCTTTGGATTCACAAGAGAGGTGAGGACATAGGACAAACCACTGCCCCCAAGATTGGGGAGCCAGACAGGGGAACAAAGGGAGCCATGGCTTACTCATGCAGAGACTCTGGAACTGAAACCTCTGCAGGAACCAGTGCTAGGGCAAGCAAATCTGAAAGTGTAATTAACCAATTCCTGGAGGCTCAGTGTGGACATGGATGTGAGTTAAAAACTCCAGGGTGACATAGTCATGGAGGGGCTGCATACTTTTGTGAGTCTTACCTTCAGAAACTTGACCAAGTTCTTCAATTAAATATCTGAGGAAAATATTCTCCCACTTCTGGCAGAGGCTGGGGAAAGGGAACCATAGTGAAATGTTCCAGAGCACTCTGTTCTTCTTAACAAGGCCCGTGCGCAGGAGAAACTCATTAACCAGAACGTAATCTGCTACAGGTGTGGTGGCTCACACCTGTAATCCTAGCACTTTGGGAGGCCAAGATGGGTGGATTATTTGAGGACAGGAGTTGGAGACCAGCCTGTCCAACATAGTGAAACCTGATCTCTAATGAAAATACAAAATAGTATTTACAAATACAAAATAGTGGTGCATGCCTGTAGTTCCAGCTACTTGTGAGGCTGAGGCAGGAGAATACTTAAACCCAGGAAGTGGAGGTTGCAGTGAGCCAAGATTGCACAATTTGTACTCCAGCCTGGACAACAGAGTGAGACTCTATCACACACACACACAAAAAAAGTCAACAGTAAGCAAAAACAGATGAGCAATGTGGGCAGAGCAACGAAAATCCTGACAGAGAACCAAAAGAAATGATAGAGGTAAAAAAATAAAAATAAAATTGTAACAGAAATGAAGACTGCCTTTGATGGGCTTATTAGTAAATTGAACACTGCTGAGGAAGGAATCTCCAAGCTTGAGGATATCTTAATAGAAATCTTTAAAACTCAAATACGAAAAGAACAAAGACTGAAAAAAAAATAGAAGAGAATATCCAAGAACGGTGGACAACTACAACAGGAGTAACATACATGTAATGGAAATTCCAGAAGGGAAAGAAAGAGACAAAAGAACAGAAAAAAATATTTGAAACAATAATGATTGAGAATTTTTCCAAATCAATGACAAACATCAAACCACAGATCCAGCAAGCTCAGGGAACACCAAGCAGGATAAATGCCAAAACAAAACAAAAACTGCCTAGGCATATCATTTCCAAGCTACAGAAAATCGAGGGTACAATAATAATAATAATAATAATAATAATATCTAAAAGGAGTCATAGGAAAAAATTGTTACCTATGAGGAACAAAGATACAAACCATACGTAACTTGTCAGAAACCATCCAAGAAGAGGGTAGAGTGAAATATTTAAAGTGTTGCTATGGTCTGAATGTGCCACCAAATTTCATGTTGGAAATTAAGCATCAGTGTGATAGTATTAACAGGTGAGGCCTTTAAGAGGTGATTAAGTCATGGGGGCCCCTCCCTTACGAATGAGTTACGGCCTTTATAAAAGAGGTTCCAAAGCTTTTAGTTTCCTTCTGGCCTTTTAGTTCTTCCACTTTTCCCTGCCATATAAGGACTCAACATCTGCCCCTTCTGCCATATGAGGATGCACTGGGAATTTCTCACCACACATGGAATGCTAGCACCTTGATATTGGATTTCCTAGACTCCTAAACTGTAAGAAACTTCTATTCTTTACAAATTACCCTGTCTCTGGTATTTTGTTATAACAACACAAATAGACTGAGACAAGTGTTGAGAGGGAAAAAGCAAAACAAAAAAACCCAGGCTATAATTCTGTACCCTGAGAAATTGTCCTTCAAAACTGAAGGAGAAATAAAGACTTGCTCAGACAGACAAAAAGTGAGGGAATTTGTTGCCAGTAAACCCGCCTCAGAAGAAATGTTAAAAGTTATTTAGAGGGCCAGGCGCGTGGCTCACACCTGTAATCCCAGCACTTCGGGAGGCCGAGGCAGGCGGATCACGAGGTCAGGAGATCGAGACCATCCTGGCTAACACGGTGAAAACCCATCTCTACTAAAAATACAAAAAATTAGCCGGGCATGGTGGCAGGTGCCTGTAGTTCCTGCTACTCGAGAGGCTGAGGCAGGAGAATGGAGTGAACCCAGGGGGGGCGGAGCTTTTAGTGAGCCTAGATCGCACCACTGCACTCCAGCCTGGGCGACAGAAAGAGACTCTGTCTTAAAAAAAAAAAAAAAAAAAAAAAAAAAAAAGTTCTTTAGAAAAGGGAAAAACATCAGAAACTCAGATCTACATTAAAAAAAGGAAGAGCATCCAAGAAGGAATAAGTGAAGATAAAATAGGATTCTTTCTTTTGCTTAGTTGATCTAAGAGATAAGTCTATTCAAAATAATAATAGCAACAATGTATTCAATTATGTATGCTAACGTTATTTCATATATATGTTTATTTATACTTCTATATAAGTGAAATGAATGACAGCAATGTCATTCATAATAAGTGAAACGAGTGAAATGAATGACAGCAATATAAGAGAAAGGAGGGAGGAATTAGGATTATCTTATTATTTTAAGGTACTCATGCTACCTGTAAAGTGGTACAGTGTTATTTGAAAGTGGTCTTAGATTAGTTGTAAATGTCTATTGCAGACTCTAGGGCAGCCACTAAAAAAAGTAAAAAATTATATACCTAGGTGACATGCTAAGAAAGGAGAGAAAAGAAAATCGTATAAAATGCCCAATTAAAACCATAAAAGGCATAAAAGGAGTAGAAGACAAAAATAACAAAGAACAAGGATAACAAATAGAAAACTGTAATAAATATGGTAGATATTAATCCCATTACATCAATAATCACTTTGAATGTCAATGGTCTAAATATATCAATGAAAAGACAAAGGTTGTCAGAATGTATTAAAAAAACAAGACACAAATCTGTTGTATACAAGAAATCCACTTTCAATATAAACACATACGTAGCTTAAAAGTAAATGAATGTAGAGAATATTACATAAACTCAATTGATAAAGTAGTGGCAGAGTCTGAGATGATCGACTCCAATTTTGAAAGTTCTATAGGTAAAATGCTATCAAACAGCATTGAATGCTACAGAGAAATCTTTCATGGAAGGAAGGGCCAATCGTTATAGCAAACTTCATTGTTTTACTTTAACAAATTGCCACAGCTACCCAACCTTCTGCAATCAGTACCTTATTAGCAGCAGCCATTAACATCCATGCAAGGCCTTCTACTAGCAAAAAGACTATGACTCTGCAAAGGCAGAGAACCGCCTTAGAGCTTGTTAGCAACAAAGTGTTCTTTACCTAAAGTATGTAGATTATTGTTTAGACATAATGCTATTGCACACTTAATAGACTACAGCATAGTGTAAACTTTACTTTTATGTGCACTGGGAAACCAAAAAATTCTTGTGATTTTCTTTACTGCAATATTCACTTTATTGTGGTGGTCTAGAGCTAAACCTTGCAATATCTCTGAAGTATGCCTGTACTTTAAATTATCTCTAGATTACTTATGTCTAATATAGTCTAAGTGCTATATAAATAATTTTTATACTGCATTGATTTTTAAATTTGAATTATTATTATGTTGTTATTTCTTCTTTTTTTAAATATTTTTCATCTGTGGTTGGTTGGTTGTAGGTGTGGAACACATAGCTACCAAGGACCAACTGCATTGACTTTAGTTAATAATAATGTATCAATATTTATTAAAATATTGTAATAAATGTACCATAGTAATTTAATATCCTAAGGGAAACTGGGGAGAAGAGAGTATATGTGAGCTCTCTATATTCTGTTTGCAATATATATATATAATATAAGGTGATATATATATAAAATGTATATATGGCACAGCATAGTCAGACTGCATAAAGCCAAATGAGAAAAGGAAATCTTGAAAACAGCAAGAGAAAAATAACATTTTATATAATTATATTAGCAATGCAATTAATAGCTAACTTCTCAGCAGAAGCAATGAACACTTAAAAGATAATTCAAGTAATATATTAGGATATGTTTTTAAAGTCAATTAAAAACGCCATATCACTGAAACTATCCTTCAAAATGAAAATAATACATATTTTTAGGTAGTCCAAATCTGAGAGGAAGTGTTGATATCGTACAACAAAAAAATGTTTAAGAATATCTACAAGATAAAAAAATGACACCAGAGTGTAACTCAGATAAAAAGGAAGGAATGCAAACATTAGAAATTGTAAATATGTGAATGTATGTATAAGAAAAAAATGTTTATATACACACGTAATGGCTTAAATGAGCAAATGCATTGTTACTTTAGTCTTCAAAGTTTATTGTGGTTATCCCCTAATATTACTCCTAAGTACTCTATGAATATCAAAAATTATGTCACAAATATGTATTATATATTCTTGCTAAATATTTCTAGCTCACATTATATATTGTAGGTCCTCAGGCTAGGTTCAGAATTCCTAGTATATGCTCACATGGGCTTTCAATACGTTTTTCAGGACATGACCATGGCTGCCCATCCAGTATCCATTTTTTTCTTTTTCCTTGCTGTTAAGACTTTGATACTCCTGAATGTGGAATTGCACCCCGTTAAAACCATGTGACTCAATTTGGACCAAAGTGAGGTAAAAATAATTCTGCAAATCAGGACTTTTGCAAAAGCTATTGTTTTACCAAGCAGAAGAACAGTTTCAGCATGCTTATGCTTGTTTCCTCTCCTTTTAAGCAGATACTATTGTGGCACTCATGTTTCTAGCATGATTCAATATGCTTTATACTTATAAACAAATGTAATTCTTACAAATGACTCATGAGATAGTTACCATTATTAACCACTATTTAGTAATTTTGAAATTGAATCAGAGAGATCCTGGTAACTTATGCAACCTTAGCCCTTTGGCTGCATCCTCCCTCGTATGTGGAATAAGATGCAATATGTGCAGATGGAACAGCCGTTATGTGAATATGAGCAGAAAATCCACATGCTTAAGACGGCAAAGCAGAAAGAGGAGACACTCTGGATTGTTACTGTTGTTCTGGTTCTCTATACCATGGACATCACCCTGGATTTGATATTTGCTCAGAAGTCATTTCTTAATTTTAGCATCTCTTTTTCTATATCTAAATAAGCAGGAAATGAGAAAGTATTTTTTAAAAATTCAGTAAATACTAGTTCACATGTACCTAACAGTCTGTTTAGCATAACTTGTTCCTTTCTTATTTTACTATAGACAGGAAGAAGCAAGCAGCATCTTCAAAACTTCCCTGGGAAACATCTGAGATAAGTGATGGTCTAGATCATTAAACAGATATCCTATTTTTCATGTTACTACAAGTGACAAAGTTTCTAAACTTTCTAATATCACATAACAAGTGCACTCTTTCCTCCGGCCACCAGTATCTACTTTTCTCAAATCTCTCATTGATAGTTTTTTTGACAGCCATGGGGCTTCATTAATAATCTCTTACTTTTTCGCTTTTATTACCTCTTCTTTCAAGATTTGTCAAGCTTCCTTTTGTCTGCTTGCCACTTGTTTGCAAAGCCATACACACACATACATAAAATTAAATGTTTTATATAAAACACATAAAATTAAATGTTTTATATATATGTTAAATATATATATTTGCCAGAACCCCACTCACAGATGTTGAAGTCTGCTCAAACAAACCCAAAACTTAGTGAGTTGAATGACAACATTAATTTTACTCACAAATCTGCAGTTTGGCCAGGGTTCATCAGAGAGAGTTCATTTCTGCTTCACTCAGTGTCAGTCAGGGAAATTTGAAAACAGTGTTAGAATCATTTGGAAACTCATTCCGGCAAATAATAGAGGTTGATGCTAACTATTGGCTGAGTCTTCAGCTTGTTCTGGGGTTGGGGCTGGAAATCCTACACATGGCCAATCCATGTGGCTGCTTGGATTCTGTACCGAAGGACAGCTGTTTTCTAAGATCAAGTCTCCTAAAAGGATCAGACAAAAGCTTTCTTTCCTTTATAATTTAGACATGGAAGTGACATAGTGTTACTTTTGTAATAGTTGAACCCCACCTTATTCAAGAGGAAACAGCATAAGCTCTACCTCTCAATTATGGAAAGAACATTTAAGATAGAATATATTGGTATATCCATCTTTGGAAATTATAATCTGTCACAACAAAACTTTTTTAATATGAGAAAACAAATCCCTAGCTGATTAAGCCATTACAGTCAAACTCCTATAACATGCATATATTTTATTATGGATATATATGTTTTGATTTTCATGTTTAATGTCTCCCCTACTAGACTGTAAATCTCACTAGGGCAGAAACTATTTCCATTGTAGGCTGGGCTCGATGGCTTACACCTATAATCCCAGCACTTTGGCAGGCCGAGGCTGGCAGATCACTTGAGGCCAGGAGTTCAAGACCAGCCTGACCAATATGGTGAAACTGCATCTCTACTAAAAATACAAAAAATTAGCCGGGCATGGTGGTGTGTGCTTGTAATCCCAGTTACTCGGGAGGCTGAGGCAGGGGAATTGTTTGAACCCAGGAGCAAAAGTTGCAGTGAGCAGAGATCGAGCCACCACACTCCAGCCTGGGTGATAGGGCAAGACACTGTCTCAAAAAAAAATAATAAAGTATTTCCTTCGTGTTCATGTTGGCTCTTAATAAAAAGTTTTGTAAATGAATACATGGATAAACACTGAGGCAAAACAAAGGCTGAGAGCTTTGGGAGTTAAAGTTCTTTGACCAAGGTCAACTATGAAGCTCCATGTTGTGTTACATTCTGACGCACAGTCGCCTTGGCACACAGCCTCATGGACCTGATTTGCTTCTGAGGCTTAAAGGTGGCTTGGTTTATAAATTGCTCAGGAATTATAAGTAAGTGTGTGTTTGTGGGTGTGTGTGTATGTTTGTGTCGAGGGACAAAAGCAAAGACTATAAAAACAGACAGCAACCAACAAAATGAATTCAGTTCCTTGGCAATAACTTTCTAAAGACATTTTATTGGTAACCTCAATCTGCTCTACAATTTCCTAATGAAACAAATTTTATGTAACGCTGAACTTGTGCATTAAGGCGAATTGAAAGAGGTAAGAATGGTTTTAAGTCATAAAACATAAAACATAAAACTGTTTTAATTTTTCATGAGAGACCATGAATAGCAAGGTTGTGTGAGAATATCTAAAATAATCTATCCTGAAAGCATAAGAAACCCCAAAACATAGCAGTAATGTCATTAGTCATATTATGTTCAGTAGAAATAAGACAAACTGTTGCTACTATTGTTAGATGTATTGTTTAAAGTAGTATTGCCAGAATGTCATACACTGGATTGCATAGTATTTACACTCACGTTTCTTCCAAAGCAAACATTCAATAATTTTTTAAAGTGTCTCAGAGAAAAAAAATGAAACATTTTTTCACCTATGACACGTGCAATTACTTAACCGTCTAAGGAATGCATGTTGTAAATACTGGATTTATAGCAACACCTCAGATAATTACACAGTTTAAGGTGTACTAAGCAGGAAAAGAATTGCTGACTGTCCACACAATGCCCTCTTTTATTCACTGTTAGTCTCAGAAGAATGTGACCATATAGGTTAACTATGTTTATGTTGTTCTCAAGGAGAAGAAAGTTAAAAGGCAATATTCTTTTTAACAAGCTGAACCAACTTGTTGGAAAGAAATAAAACCTTATAAAAATTGGAATAAATATCTTCAAACCAATATGTTATTTGAAACACTATTTTACATGGTACATTCATTTTTGTCTCACCCTCACATAACTCTGCAAATAGCTATTCAATTCAAACTGTCTCAAGGGTAAAAGTATAAAGCTCAATGTTTCTGTTGGATTTAGTGGAGCTCATAGAGCATCTGGATTTGTTGGTCATGGCATTCCCTCTTAAACCCTCAAGTGTCTGTTTGAGCCAGTTTATACCAGAACAATTCAACAATTTAGGGTTTCCTTTTGTGTGTAGAAACATCTGTTTACATGGCTTCAGTCTGAATAAGAACATGTTATTATTTACTGAAAAAAAATGACAAGATGATATATAGCTTTTGTACCTAGTAATCTTTATTCTACTCATATATTTTAATACTTTAATAAATTATAGGATATGGCCTAAATCTCTTTGCTTTAACCTACTTCTAAAAGTAAATACTCATTCAGAAAACATATTTCAAGAGCAATATTTTCACATTTTTTAAAAACACAATTTGTTATTTATACCTAAAGTTTAGTCCTATAGTTAATACTTTGTTGTCCACTTAAATTTGTTAAGAGAATAGATCTCATGTCAAGTGTTCTTACTGCACATACCTACACACAACAGAGCAAAGGGTTACAAAGAAAATTTTGTGGTAATAGTTTTACCTAGATTGTGGTGATGGTATTGTGGGTGTATGTGTGTGAACAAATGCATCAAATTGCATACATTAAATATGTGCAGGTTTTTATATTGATTATACCTTAATAAACCCATGAAAAACATAAAGGCAAGGCCGAGTGTGATGGCTCACACCTGTAATCCCAGCATTTTGGGAGGCCGAGGTGGGCGGATAACCTGAGGTCAGGAGTTCAAGGCCAGCCTGGCCAACACGGTGAAACACCATGTCTACTGAAAATATTTTAAAATTAGCCAGGTGTGGTGGTGGGCTTCTGTAATCCTAGCTACTCAGGAAACTGAGGCAGGAGAATTGCTTGAACCCGGGAGATCGCAGTGAGCTGCGATCGTGCCATTGCACTCCAGCCTGTGCAACAAGAGCAAAACCCCTTCTCTCAAAAAAAAGTAAAGGCAAATTCATCATTAGGAATATTAGCATTGTTACATCTGCTTGTGTATAGAATTTTGTAAAACTCGACAAAAAACAGATCATAAGATAATAACCAATTAGAGAGATTTCTCTTTACTTAAAGTTTGTGCTACAATGACTATACATATATAAAGAAAAGAATGGAATATCAACCAATAGAATAAGTTTAAAAGGAGGAAGATATGGTGGAATAATTCTCTGTTGCCTCATCTGATGTTGACTGCTCCTTTCCCTATTTTGTAAATTCATCTTTTGACTTTTTAAAGTTGATGTATTTAAGAGAAAGGACACAAGAAAGAAAATGGGAAAGGAATGGAAGGTACTTACTTCACTTACACTCCTAGTGTTTCGGCATTACTAATTTCTAGATGTGAAAGTCCTCTAAGTAAATTACTCGTTAGCAAATCAGCAGCACATTATTACATTCTTGAGTAGAAATATTTTGTGAAATCTAAATACAGAAATAAAAGTAGTATAAAAATATTGCATACGAGACAGATGAATTCCTCTTCACTGTAGGGTACTACAAGGACCATGCCTACATAAACAGAATAACACAATTGAGATGAAGCAATTCTATTCCTAAGAAGTTTTCATGAGTTCTTTGGAAATTAGCTAACTCTGAGGATATCTGGCCTGCAGTTTCCTCATGCTGGATGCAAGAACTTCCCTGGTTGGTCATTTGCAACTCCTTGCTTATCCTTTAGTATCTGGAAATTTGATCAATTATTTGGCCTGAGATATTCTCCCCCATTCAGGTGGTTTCCAATGATAAAATCAAAGATGACTCTTTTATGGTTACGCTTCATGAGTGAATTCATTTGGAGTATTATGTACTCACACATTTTTTTCTGCAATAAAATATTGGAGCACGTGCTGAATTCCTATGCAAGATTACTTTTCTCTTCTTGTCTGTGTGGCCTCAGTTCTGGTCCTTGATGAAGTCCTAGGAGACATATTTCAAACTCTCCTCTTGATCCATTTGAAGCCCTCCTCTATATGAAGTGAAAGGCAGGGACCTGTCCACTGCAACGTCTTATAGTTGGGGTGGGGTGAAGAAATGGGATTCGGGCCACAGCAAGAGTTCTCTATTCAAAAAAAAATTTTTTCCCACCCAGCAAGCCTTCTCTCTGCCTCAAAATCTCTTTCCTAGGCTGCTAAAGAAAAAAAAAAAAACTATTCAGCTCAGTATTGTCTAGAAACTTCAGCTGAAACTGAAAGTAAAAGGATTGTATTTATAATCTTCTTGCATAGTTATAATCACATTGTTTGAATTAAGGTAGGAGTTCTAGATAATCCACTGAAGGAAAGTGACTTGTGCAAAATAAGAGAACATGAGATCATATGGTTACCCTGACAGCAATAGAGGTGGGGAAGAGAAATTACCTGCAAAATGCATGGAAAGAATGTTGTTATTGAGAACAGGTTTTGGAAAAAGAGGTCAAGAGAACAAGATGATTGGGAACATTAGTACTGTTACATCTACAATGCTGTTAGCCACATTACTTTGGGGAGTTTGCTGTGTCTTCAGCATACAACTGCTTTTATCTGTAAATGGAATGAGTTTTAATATTCATTGACAGGGAAACTAATAGTTCTTGAAATTTTATATGACAAATCCTGTGATAGGCATGTCCAAATAGATAATTATATCCTAACAGCCCTAAAGGCTATAGTAAATAATTTTCCCATTTTATAAACAAGTAAATTGCCACATGAAAAGCTAAGTTTTACTCTCAGAATAACTTATTGAGTAACACGGCACTGTCTTTGTCCAAAGCTTATTGTTCTAGAAAGTTGTCTCTTCATGGACTAGGAAGTTTTTATTTACTGTTACTATAGTTTTAGAAATTTAGAATGAGTCATTTGAAATAAGTATGTCCTATTGAACATTACATGTTTCCTCTAAGGCCCATATTACATGTCTATTTCAGCTATGATCTTGTTAATACGCATATATTTAGAATTTTTAGCCCTAAATGGTGAATCAGTTTTAAAGTTTGCTTAACCAGTAATGTTATAGGACTACCAAGTTCATATGCCCACTGTGTAGTAACATACCACTACACCGAGACAGAAGGGTTTGCAGCAGAGGAGGAGTTTAATGACACAGAGTGGCCATGTGAGGAGATGGAAAAGACCATAAAATCAGTCTTCCCAAGGAGTTCTGGGCTAGGGATTTTAAGGAAATAATGGAGGGCGAGGTGCTAGAAAAATGGGGTTGTTGATTGGTCAGGGTAAGGGAAATGAACTCATAAGGATGTGGAAACTGCGTTGTTTGCTAAGTCAGCTCCTCCTGGGGTCCTTCATACCAGCTAACATCAGTAGTTTCATTGGTATCCAGAACCTGAAGGAATATCTCAAAGGGAAAACAACATTTTACAATGTCCACATTGTTATATACAGAGCAGTTAAGGGGAACCATAATACTGTGATAGGGTCTGAGTGATTCTGGGCTAACAGGCACCAAACAGCTATGAGGAAGAGGGTCAGAGAGCAAGCTGCTTAGTGATTAAGGCTGAACATGCTGCAAGCTTGGTTTATTTTCATTTCTCCCCCTCCCTTCTTCCCTGGTTAATTTTAAAATTTATGGGGATAGTTTCAGTAACTCAGGGAAAGTAAAAAGAAGACAAAAATCTGGAGCACAATATTGCTAGATTGTATATTTCGGGTTAACCCAGAATAATTGTGTCAAAAATGTTCTAGTTTGGCCTGGAGAAGTTATCAGTTGCCAGTATAATCAGAAAGAGCATGGGAGCCAGCTGCTGGAATGAAAGGATGGAAGAAAAGAGTGAGGAGACAAGTTTCCTATATCACTAGGCTTTGTGATCAACTTTGGGTGCTCAGCAATCTTTTGTTAGTTTGAAAAACCTTCAATTTAAAAAACTACTAATTGCTTTTTGTTGTTTTGATTTTGCTTAATTGACGTCTTAAGCAGTAAGCAGCAGACAGAATTTAGCAAGATGATTAGACTGAATTTGCAATTCATGTACACAAAATATGTAATTTCTGATTCATTTTCCCACTGTCATAAAAACTATACTTTTAATATGCAACTGTGGATATGAATTTTAGTTTTTATTTCTCACAATGTTTTTGTTGGCTGTAGTGCGTAAATGACACACTTCCTCATTTATAGTCAAATACTGTCTTTGGTTCCCAAATCCTTTTCTTGCCTACAGCAACTTCACCTGAATATACTTCCTTAAAATGTAAATAATTTTGTTAAGAAATAAATCCTTAAATTTGAGGTAAACTACAGTGACTTTTAGGTTAGTGACTGATCCTCAGCAGTTGTTTCAGATTGATGCTTAATCAATTTAGTGTTTTTAACCAAACATCAATTTTTAAAATTAGCTCCTCGAGATACAGCTTTCATTGAAGAGAATAGCCTAAATGCCTGTCTTCCTTTAATTGTTTGGTTAGCCAGGGAAGAAGAAGGTATTACCATGAAGCGACATGCAAGTGAAGTTCATTGCCATGGTTAGTAATGTTTTCTGAGTGGTTAGTAATCACTGTTTTCTGAGGGCTATCTAGGGAAAAAAATGAGATGGTGAAATTCACAGTGGTTTAAGTTTCTGTTTAAAAAAAAAAAAAAAAACTTTCTTTCAATGTATTTCCCTTCTATGCCCTAATTTCATAGACCATGGTCAAAATTACAAGTTTGGCATCTCAAGTTTCTGGGGCTATAACAATTTTTCCCAGCTACTAGCAGATTCATTTCTGCTAAAATTCTATTACTCTAAGCTTTTTCTCTCAAGGATTGTAACAATTCTTCTGAAAACAGATCAGCAGCTTTCAGTATAATCTGACTTCATCTAACTGGAACAAGGTCCACTTCTGGTAAATCCTGCAACTGAGTGTGACAGGAATAGAAAACTCTATTTCAGTGCCTTGCAGGGTGTGATGAAAGGCATTTGGAAGTGATTTGGATTATTTTTATTGTTTTTTTAGACCTAGGCTTAGTATTAGCTTTTGTTCTATTTTATTTTCAACAATGATTTAGAATGACAGCATTTATATTTTAAGTAGAAACAAATTAAAAGACAGCTCTCTTTCAGGTGTTTGCTAAGCATACAAGTAAACAAAGTTATTTTAGAAACATTTTAATATTATATCATCCAAATAAAATAAGTTCTGAAATAAATGCTGAATTCTACACTCATCTATGTTTATTCACAAATGTTTATAAACACACATGTACATATTTACAGCCTAGTACTGCAGATACTAAAATGAAAAAGAAAAAAAAATCACCTTTGTCTGAATATATATCTGAGAAAGAAAAAGAACAGAAAGAAGCAAAGAAAAAAGAGAAGAGAAAGAGGTTAGCAAAGAGGAAAGAAAGCAAGCAAGAGAGAACTAAAATCATTTGAACTATATTTCTTTTAATAGTTTATAATCACTTGATGAGATCATTTAAAGCTGAATTTGGTCAACAAAGTTATTTACTCCAAAACATTTTAATGACATAAAAATAACCAATTAGATATGTGTAGAAAAAATATTAAACAATATAGGAACAATTAAATACTAGAGTCATAAAACAATATTCAAGGAAGGGAAGGAATTATTGGAAGCTACAAAAGTTGTTTGTTTTATACTGTTTGTTCAAGAACAGATCATCTGGAATTAAGATAAAGATTTTGGAGGATATTCCTGACAGAAAAAACAGCTTGCTTAATATGGGGTCCTGTGTAATCTCACACGCTGTGGAAACAGAGTTGGAAACCAGACTAGGAACAGAAAACAATATAGGGTTCCCTATTAGAACCATCAACCAACTTATACTGAAGATGGCCCAGAACCAAGAGCTCATAAAATAAGAGAGCAGAGAGAAATGGAAGATTCAACAATCTCCAGATAAGAAACCAACATGGCATTTCAGAGAAGATGTGAAGTAAGAAATCAGAGGAAGACATTTACCCCCCTTTAGGTAAGGAAAAAAGACAATAGCCAACATACAAAAGTCAAGGAATATATAGACAGTTTTACCAAGTCAAAACAAACAACTAGGCAAATGCAAAAATTCAGAAATACACAAATACCAGATGTTAAAACAAGGTAGAGTCTGGGCACAGTGGCTCACGTCTATAATCCCAGCACTTTGGGGAGCCAAGGTAGGTGGATCATCTGAGGTCAGAAGTTCAAGACTAGCCTGGCCAACATGGTGAAACCCCCACTCTACTAAAAATACAAAAATTAGCCGGGCATGGTGGTGGGCGCCTGTAATCCCAGCTACTTGGGAGGATGAGGCAGGAGAATCGCTAGAACCTGGGAGGCGGAGATTGCAGTGAGCCAAGATCACACCACTGCGTAGATGACAGAATGAGACTCTGTCTCAAAAAAAAAAAAAAGAAAAAAGAAACAAGGTAGATATATCTATATATCAAGTAATCATAGTAGGTGACCAATGAACTGGGCTCAGTTTGACTTTGAATTCCAAATAACTTTCGTCTCAAAAGTATGCTCCCTATTGGGGCAAGAGAGAATCTCTGGGTAAGGAATGGTCAATGCTGATAAAATAAAAAATGCACATTATGCAGATTAGTAAGTGGGCATCACTTGGGGCACTGAAAGATGAGAGCTCATTAGATGTCAGCAAAAGTTAATAGAAGAAAGGTAAATGAAAACATAAAAAGGAATTGTTGGTTGAGCAGAAGTATCAACTAAACTAAGTACCTTCTGGTATAAAAAGATTCTAAAATGTATAATTATCCAAACATAATACAAGTTTGTTTCTTTTTCATGTCAATAGTAATGGGTGATACCATCCTCCACGCACTTATTCAGGAGCTTAAGTTAACAGAAGTTCTGTGATTTTTTAGCACATGGCTGTAAATGGGTTTATCTTCATTCCAAAGGGTAGAAAAGCATTCTGTACTCTAGCAGTCAAGAATATGCTCCTCTCAAATCTCTAATTATGGGGAGTAAAATTGACTATGGTCTCAGCTGCTGTACTTTAAAAATCAACACTGCAATTATGCCACACTTCCCACAGGCTGCTCCCAACTGGTGACTGGGCATGGCAAGAATGATGTTACCAAAATGCCAAGGGTTTGGTCTAGGTCCTGTTGCTCATCACACATAAAGCCAATCAAAGAGACAATGAGTATTGCCAAGGAAGAAGGCTTTATTTGGATGCTGTAGCCAAGGAGTTGAGAGGTAAGTCTCAATTCTATCTCCCCCACTGACTTAAATTAGGCGTTCATATAGCAGTGAAGAAATCTAACAATATGTGGAAAAATAGGAATTAGGGAGAGGTAAGGAAGCGGAGTTGGTCAACAGGCAGCAAATGGTCAGTGAGGCAGTCATAATGAACGAGGGGTCTGGTGTCTCATTGTCCAGATGTAGTGATCTGGTAAATTTCAGTTCCTTGGTACTATCTGGGAGGCCTGATGATCGATTTCCTGAGAAAGGAACTTTGATAAGGCAAATGCAATTTTCTCAAGTTTTAAGACTGGGAGAGTCCATTTCTATATTTATTTAAAAAATGTAGACATAAATTCTATGAGGAAATTTGACTGGTTTCACTAAGGCAAGACTACTACTACTCCTAGGGACAAGCACTCCTGTAATGTACATCTTTGGCTTGAGAACTCCCAGTCTGCTTCAATGAAATTTTCTTAGAATTGTACTATAGTCTAAGACTTTTCTATACAATTTTCCTTCCTCCAACATCTCCTCCATAGGAGTCAGACCTACATCAAGTTCTGAGCAGTTTCCAAACCTCTTCTGACTCTTCATATTCCTTCAGATGATTTTCCCCAATAAATCACTTACATGTCTCAACCTGTCTGCTATCTGCTTCTCAAAGGACCCAAACAAATGCAAGGAGTGCCAGAAAACAGGCGGCAAAATAGGGTCTGGTAATAGGTCACTCACTAATTGGCAGGCAAAGAGGATGTCATCTGAAGAATATGGGAAACATAGTCCCTGCCACATTGTGCAGAGAAATGGCTTTACAGATTTAATGATTCCAGCAATTCAAAAATATTATGGCAATAATGCTTAAAAGGCATCAGAGCTTATTACTGCAATTTTGAATTATTTTCCTACAGAAAAATATTATGAAATTCAGTTTAAAGACTAAATATGACAGCCAGAGAGACTCTATAGTAGCTTTTAAAAAACTCATACAGCCATGGAAGAGAGGATACAACTAAGCATCCAACATGACTTGGGGTACATTGTAGGGATACAAGGATTTATCAACCTAGCAAGGACCTCAGGAAATGGGACACACTCACCACTAGAGTGCAATAGTTCTGAAAAGGGCTATTGCTGGGAAAATTGAAAAGGCCAATGCAAAGTAAAAATGCTCAAGCTCTCGTGAGACTCAGAGGAGGAATAAAAAGGCCAAGTACAGTGGGCGTGCCAAAATGAATATATCATATTAGGCCAAGTAATACCACCATGTTATATTCCATGTGAGATTCCAAAACACATATCATTTTCCAAGGCCATCAGGAATGTGCTGGTGAGAGGATTACACAAAAATTACACAAAAAGTACAGTAGTGGCCCTCCTCTGCAGTCACAGAGCTTTCTCTTTAACATCCATGATAATGATGTGCCAAGACGTAACAGGAGTCAGATGGCAGTGTTTAGCTGCCAGAAACCAGAAGCCCAAAATTACTGTATGCACGTCAACATTTAAGGAGCAGCCAAAAATTGCTGACTGGCAGTGTGTTTGAAGATGGCTCATAGGCAATGGCATCTCTATGGGAAAATAGACACCTAGTCAATAAAGATGCTGCTTAAAATTTACAACCAGAAAAAGGCAAGAGTGAAGACACAGGAGGTTGACAGCAGTTGTCCCAGTAAAAAGTCAGCATTACTTTGAGAACTTGCCAGTTCTCAAAGTAAAGAAGTGGTCAGGTGTCTGGAAGAAAGTTCCTGCCACACTGTGGCAAATGTATATTGTAATCATTACTCCAGTTCTTTTCCAGAGGGACCTAAGACCACTTATTCTGATGAGTATAGTGAAAAGGAAAATACCCAAATGTTTTGCAGAGCCCTGGGTCTAGTCTATATTGATACCCAGAGACCTAAATTCACATTAAATTTCCCTGTTACAGCAGGAGATATTTAGTAGGTAGAATGATCCCCACACGCAGCTGCTGGGATGTGGAATAAGAATCTATTCTTATCGGAATCATTCCACCAGCGAAGTAGACAAATGACTAGGCCAGCAGCCTTTAACCAGTCTTTATCATTGGCCATCCCAGAACTAGCATGATGGACACATTAACAGAATAACATCTGTGTTCACGACAAGGGACTGTCTTAATCCATTATCATTGTCTCCCACTTTCCAATCCCTGTTCACTATTTCCTCTGAAAGTCCAATATGTCAGCAATAGAGCCCAATGTTATGTACCCAATAGTAGGCAAGGCTAAGTAGAAAGCTCTGTTACCATCTTCCTTAGCAGCCAAAATTTAAATCAAAAACAGTATTTTATCCAGGGATGAGGGATGATGGAGATTAGTGTTACCATTAAAGAAGCACAGGATGCAGAGTAGTAGTCTTTAGCCTGTCTTTCTTTCATTCACCATTCTGTCTCTTGTAGGTGGATTCTGTAAAATATATGTAGATTGTAACTGGATTAACCAAGCCCCAATCCCAAGCACTGTGATGTACGTTGTATCATTGCTAGAGTAGAATAATAAGACATCAAGTACATGTTATTGAGCATAAATAAATCATTAATTAAATAGATTTATTTTTATTCCAGCCAGAAAAGAACAGAAACAGTTTTTATTCACTTAGATAGACAACAATATTTATTTACAATTTCTCCTGAAGACTATGCTAATTTTCATGTCCTTGAAAGAGAATGGGAGGAAATATTGCTAATGGGCAGAGATGTGATTTGTGTACTTGGTCATCCAGCTAGCATGGAGAAAAAGGGACCCAAGTAGAAATTAATGGTCAGTGACAAATGGCCTGAGCATCTGGTCAGGGGCACAGAAGAGAAAGGACAGGAAGATCAGAGACAAGCAGGTCTGGGTTAAAGACTTGTGAAGGCATATATGGAATGGGCATGAAAAGTGAAAACTTGTGTATCACATAATGATAGCCACAACAAATCCACCATGAAGTAGGCACTGAACAACTAAGTAGACAAATGAATAGGCCAGTAGCCTTTAGCCAGTCTTCATCATTGGCCACCCTAGAGCTAGCATGATGGACACATTAACAGAATAACTGTGTTCGAGACAAGGCCTGTCTGAGTCCAATAGCATAATCTCCCACTTTCCAATCCCTATCCACTATTGCTTCTGAAAGCCCAATATGTCAGCAATACAGACCAATGCTAAAGTACCCAATATGGCATTAATCCTCATGTAATAGCCAATTACATCGAGCCACTTCTATTCTGGAAGAGCTAGTAGTTGTTTCTCACAAGGACAGAGACTTATTTTGTGTATCAGTTTGCCTCTTTTTCCTACAGATCCTCTGCATAATATCAACACAGCATAATATCCAACCAGAGGCCTCATTTGATAATATAAGAGGTATGGGAATAATACCATAGCCATGTGATCTACTGGTCATATAGCAGCTCAAAGGCAACACTGTGAAAACATCCTTCAGGATACAGCATATGCATTGAGACGGTACTAATCACCAATAGGAAAAATGCATGGGTCCAGAACTTAGTAGTAGAAACAGGAGTAGCACAATTACCATCTGTGATGATTTAATTTTCTGTGTCAAATGGGCTGAGTCACGGTGTCCAGATATTTGGTGAACATTGTTATGTATGTTTCTTTTTTAATAAGATTAACATTTAAATATTGGTTGACTTTGAGTAAAGCAGATTACCCTCCATAATGTGGGTAAGCCTTGTCCAATCAACTGAAGATTTAACATAGATATTCACTAAAATATCTTAACATAGATATCAGCATGCATTTTATAATGATTTTAATAACTTCATAATATTTCATCAGCCATTTGTACCGTTACTTACCTAATTAGTCCTCCATTATTGGATGGCAGTTTTTTTTTTCATTTCTCTTGTTCTATAATTATAAATAATGCTACATGATACTTCTACATATGAGATTCTTTTGTCAATTAATTAATGTGGAACAGATGTTCCCATATACCTAAGTAATTCCTCATACTTTAGCTTTGAAGTTAAATATAATTTCCTTAGGAATGCCTTCCCAGAACTCTCTAAACTGGCATATTCCCTCTTTTCTATGCTATTCCAGCATGCTCCATGCTATAGCTACAGCATAATTTGTTGCTACAAACTTCTTCAAGGATTTATTTAATTTTTTAATTTGCTCTTCTTCTCACCAAAATGTTCTATGCATGAGGGCAGAGTCATCATTGCTTGGTTAATATTTTACTCATGGCACACTAATCACCACATAATACATATTCAATATACAATAGTTTAATCATGACTGAATTTGCTTTTTCATAATTTCTTGTTTGTACTAATTTTCTGATTTTTTTAAGTTGACAAAAATTGTGTATATTTATGGTGTGCAATATGATGTTTTGATGTATGTATATATTGTAGAATGGCTAAATCAAGCTTCACACACTTTTTTGTGGTTAGAACACAAGATTAATTCTCATAGCAATTTTCTGGTGTACAGTATATGTACTAACCACTGTTACCATGATATACAATAGACCTCTTGAATTTATACTTTCTGTCTTACTGAAACTTTGTATCCTTTAGCCAAATCTCCCCAATTCCCCATTCTCCAGCCTTTGATAACCACCATTCTACTCTCAGCTTCTATGTTTAGATTCCACATACACATGAGATCATGTAGTATTAGTCTTTCAGTGTGGCTTATTTCACTTAATGTCATATAGGGTCACCCATGTTGTCATAATTGACAGATTTTCTTTTCTTAAGGCTGAATAATATTCTATTGTGTATATATAGCACATTTGTTTTATCGATTCACCTATTGATGGACACTTAGGTTGTTTTCGTATGTTGGCTATTGTGAGCAACGCTGCAATGAACATGGGAGTGCAGACATCTCAACACACTGATTTCTTTTCCTTTGGATACATACCCAGTAGTAGGATTGGTGGATCATATGGAAGTTCTATTTTTAGTTTTTGAGGAACTTCCATACTGTTTTCCATAATGATTGTACTAATTACATTCCCACCAACAGTAAAAAAAGAGGTCTCTTTTCTTTTCATCCTTGCCCACATTTGTTATCTTTAGTCTTTTCTATAATAGCCATGCTAACAGGTTGTAAGGTGGTATCTCATTGTGATTTTAATTTACATTTCTCTGATGATTAGTAATATTGAACATTTCTTTCATAAGTCTGTTGGCCATGATGTCTTGTCAAGTCCTGTACCCATTTTAAAATCAGGTTATTTGTTTTCTCGCTATTGAGTTATTTGAATTCCTTTTATATTTTGGATACTAACCCTTATCAGATGTTTGGTTTGAAAGTGTTTTCTACCATTCCATAGATCTTTACTCTGTTGGTTGTCACCTTTACTGTGTATACTTTTTAGTTTGATACAATCCAATTTGTCTATTTTTTCTTTTTTTGTTGCCTGTGCTTTTGGGATCATATCCGAAAAATTATAGCCCAGACCAATGCCATGGAGCTTTTCCCTTCCATTTTCTTCTAGCAGTTTTACAGCTTCAGGTCTTAATGTTTAAGTTTTTAATCTATTTTGAGTTGATTTTTATATAGTGAGATGAGTGTCTAATTTTATTCTTCTGCATTTGAATATATGGTTTTGTGAAGAACATTTGTTGAAGACACTGTACATTCCCCACTGTGTTTGTTGAAAATCAATTGACTGTAAATGTGTGGATTCATTCCTGGATGCTCCATTGTGGCTCCATTGGTTTATGTGTTTTGATTTTTTGTAACTTTTAAAAATGAGAGTATTTTCTTGATTTTTTTCAAGATAGTTTATTATCAGTATATGGAAACATTACTTATTTTCATATGCTGATTTTGTACTCTGCAACTTTACTGAATTTATGTATTCTAACAATTTTTGATGGAGTCCTTAAGATTTTCTATACACAATGTCTTGTTATCTACAAACAGAGACAATTTAAAGTTTTCCCCCCACTTTGGATGTTTTTATTTCTCCCTTTTGCCTAATTGCTCAGACATGGACTTCCAGTACTCTGTTGAACAGCAGTGGTAAGAGTGAGCAACCTTTCCTTGTTCCTGATCTTAGAGTAAAAGCGTTCATCTAGTCTCTATTGAGTGTGATGTTAGCTGTGGGTTTGTTATATATGGCCTTTATTGTGTTGAGGTACATTCCCTCTCTGTCTAATTTGTTGAGGGTTTTTATCATGAAAGGATGTTGAATTTTGACATCTGTTGAGATGATCATATGATGTTTGTCCTTTATTCTGTTAAGGTGGTGTATAATATTCATTGTTTTGCACATAATGAACCATCCTTTCATCCCAGAGATAAATTCCAATTGATTTTGGTAAATTATCCTTTTCACGTGTTGTTGAATTTGTTGCTAGAATTTTGCTGAGTACTTGTGTGACCATGTTCATTGGGGATATTGTCCTATGATTTACTTCTCTTGTATTATCCTTGTCTTTTTTCCAAAATTTTTGATGAATTTTTTATGAATGCTTTCCTTAATTTTTAACCTAAGAAATATTTTAAACATAGAGACATTATGCATGTTTTCAATTATGTAATTCAAAAGTGCTGTTTTTAGTAGGACAATTGGCTTGTTGACATGTTCAGTACAAAATATTCCCTTACATTTTATTTCATTATGTAAGAGGCTGATTAAAGAGATTAATATACCGGATATGTGAAGAAATCTGTGGTTAAAAGCTAAAACATTTGACTTCAAAATGTAAGAACGTAATCGATATGAGTGTGAATTTGTATTTTCTTCCAAATCTGTAAATGGTTAAATTAAGTATCTCACTAACAATTGTCAATAAAAATGGAGGTTTAATTTTAGAGAGATAGAACAGATTAGCATCACTGAATAATCATGACAGGAGAGTAACCTAAGGGCAAAGTCAAACAGATACATTGTAAATAAAGCTATAGACAAGAACAGATAAGCCTCCTGATGTGTTAAATGATAGTAGAAAAATTGAGTTGTCTGCATTACTGCCCCCACAAGAAACAAATAAATCAGCCAATCCTATGTAGACAATGTTATCTTACCCTCTTCCACTCCATGGTCTGAAGCATCCTGTCGTTTGAGGAAATGGGAGAATCCCTTAGGCTGTAGACTAATGCTATTTTCGTTCTGCTAAAAGTAGTTTTGAGTCTTTACATGGTATTCTGGTTTTTTGTTTTTTGGTTTTGGTTTTTGTTTTTTTGAGACGGAGTCTCACTCTGTTGCCCTTGGCTGGAGTGTAGTGGTGCGATCTTGGCTCTGCAACCTCTGCTCCCCGGGTTCAAGCAATTCTCCTGCCTCAGCCTCTCTAGTAGCTGCGATTAGAGGTGAGCTATCACAACCGGCTGATTTTTGTATTTTTAGTAGAGACGAGGTTTCGCCATGTTGCCCAGGCTGGTCTCGAACTCCTGACCTCAAGTTATCCCCCTGCCTCGCCCTCCCAAAGTGATGGGATTACAGGCATGAGCCACTGCGCCGGGCCATAATATTCTGTTGAAGTAATATTTTCAAATCTACAACAACATAAGAATATACCTTGTTATTTCATCCACAGAGAAAAATTATTCAGTTGCCACAGATAAGATACTTACTAGTTTAATTTTACCTACATATTTCCTCCCAGTTTGGAGAAATCTGATTGGTTAAAGGAAAAACAATCTAAATGAGTTGTCTATTTACATATCTATATTTGTTAAGGAACTTAGCAGCATATAGAGTACTCTTGGCATTATGCGTGTGTTTATTTGTGTGGTGTGTATTTTAAAAGACGAACAAGACCAAGTCCTTGTTCTCAAAAGTCACAATTTAATAAAGATAGATGAGAAAATACATTTTTATTTTTAACTTTACCAAATAAATATAATATGCCTTGCATGTAATTAGTGCCATTATTGAGACACAAGCAAAGTGCTGGAGTATCTATCAAAGCAAGCTACACCTCCATGACTTATGAGTATCAGAAGCAGCCTCTAAGTGGTGTGATATTTGAGTTTATCCTTAAGTGATAGGTGGAATCTCAAGACATAAATGATAAGAAAGAAAATATGTTCTAGAAAATGAATAACACGATTAAAAGTTTAAATATTAAAAAAACATGCTCAGGTACAGAGGAAGTTTTTTTGTTTTTGTTTTTGTTTTGCTATGGTGTAATGTAGAAGGATGATATATATGGATAGACAGAAGATTGGCCCAATCCTCTGAGGGGCAAATGAGAACTGGTGTTCAATTATGAATTGGGCACTATTTTGATATGAGTATGCTATATTTAATCTCAAACTAATGTAGGATGTGTCTGAGTTCAGAGAAGTATAAAAGAAGAAGAGGATTTATTAAAATAGACTTGAATTCCTCTGAATAGGGAGGAGTCATACAGAAAAGAAATTTATAGACATAGGAAGCATTTTCAAGTTAAATTTATAGAATTTAATAAAATACTACCTAAGTGGATGTCATATAAAAAGAAAATGAAAGATAAGGGTGACCTCAAAGTTCCTAATCAAAGAAGCCAGCGACATTTATAAGTGGAGGAAGAAAGAGGAGGACTTGTTGGTTTATAAGATGATTTTATCAATCTACTCTGTAATTAGTGGCTGACTCTATTTCAGGCACTGACTCTATATCTTGGAATGCTATAAATTAAAAAGAAAAATTTTAAATATACAAGATTTGGTTTATGTCACATGAAGTTTTAATTGTTTCTCTTGTCAATATGTACACATATATTAAATATTTCCATTAAAAGACAAAGATTGTCAGAAAATATTAAGAAAACCATAAGTAGAAGAAATAATGCTTTCATATAATTATAAAGAAATACTAAAAATTAAAAGATAAAAAGTTCACTATGCAAATACTAACCAAAGAAAGCTGGTCTATCTTATATCAGACATATTAGATGCTAAGGCAAGATGCATTACCAACTTTAACAGTAACATCTCATAATGATAAGAGACAACTCACCCAAAACATGTAACAATTCTAAATTTGTGTGATGCAAGTAATGTAGCCTCAGAATAAATAAAGCAAAAACTTATGGAACTAAAAAGAAAAATATATATTTCTAAACTCTGAAAAATTTAAACATATTTCTGTCAATTATTGATAGCACATGTAGACAAGATATCAATTAGAATATAGAAGATCTAATATCATGCTTAACAAGTTTGATCTGATATATATGTAAAACTTTGTACTCAACTACTACAGGAAAAAAATAATCATTCAGTAGAGCAATCTCCTCTCCCAATTTGTATAAAGCCAGATACATTTGGGAAATGAATATTTTGAGCTTAGGGTTATTTTCTTGATCTCTTGTTTTTATTTTTTGAGTTCATAACAAACAAGTATTTAGAAAAGAAAATACGTTGTCTTAAGAAATCACAGATTTAAAATGTAAATATTTTATCAAAAATAACATTTGTTTTCTTGAGGGCACGTTTACATAAACTTTCTTTCGTTAAATGTTGGCTTTCTGATTCTTCTGACTCTAGATCAGATTTATATCTCAATATAACACAGTATTTCACCTATCTTTTTAAAACTTTGGTAACTTTCAGAAACAAATTTATAAGATCAATAATCATCTCAATTTCTATTTATTCAATAATGCTAAAGAATTTTCTACATCAGGGGTCAGCAGACCACAAGAGCAACTTGTTTTTGTAAATGCAGTTTTATTAGGACACCTCTACACCTCTTTATCTACATATTGTCTACAGTGGCTTTTACATTTCCATAGGAGTTATGAGTAGCTGTGACCAAGAAAATATGGCATATAAACTGAAATATTTATTCTCTGGCCCTTTAAGAAAAAAGCTTTGCCAATTTCTGATCCCTGATTTATGTGCTTTAACAAGCAGAAGCTAATTTTCAGAAATTTAAGACATATGGCTCTTTTAGTTATAACTTTTATTTTTCTTTAAAGATTCACAGAAAGGTCAGTTGTTGCAATGTTCTGATTGTTAAATTATGAACCCTTCATATTAGAAATTACTATATATAAATACTTAATATTTGGGATTTTTAACTGGTAACTTTAATAAATGAGAACTTATCTTGCAAATATTGTAATATATATGGGAAAATGTGTAGATGTATAGAATTAATGCATCCTTCTCCACATATTGGAGATCATATTTGGTTAGGAGCATTTTTTGGAGTCTGATTTAAATATTCAATTGACTCTAAGAACCACCACACAATGAATTAAAGAAACATTTCAAAGCAGAAAGAAAGACCCTATCATTCATAACTGTCTTCCCCATTCCTTAGCATGTGGTTTTTTTAAAACAATTTCATTAAAGGAACAATGAATGCATCCCAAACTCACTTCACCATGAATTCATTATTAAAAAAAAAAAAAAGGACAGGGGAAATGAAATCACGTCTGTAGACTTCTGGAAACAATCATGCTGTATGAGTCAGACTGAGGGTCAGCACTTCTTTGCCAGAATACCATAGGATCATGCTATTGAAAATCTAACCAACATATAAAGTCGTAAAGAGAAAGAAAAATGAATACAAATTCACATTATTGCAGATTGTATAGTTTGATGCTATGTGAATGGTCTTCATTTATGGCTAGGAATTGCAAGACTGCTGTGAAAAGTGGCAATTATACCTTGAAAATAAAAGACTGCAGTAATATCAGGACAGATATTAAGACAATAATGTGATTTAAAGGGTGCTTTTTAGTACTTATAGCTTCCCAACATCTGTCCTTCAAGGTGTGGAAACATACATTATTTTTTAAATTTAATCATACCTGTCTATATATATTTTGTACTCCATGCATCTTGTAATTATTGGAAAAAAAACTGTCCCAGAGACATCTCTTTTAATGTCACTATGCATTTTGTTAGTATGTTTAACCATCAGACAAACACTAACCAAAATAGAGTAGATCTGGAAGATATGCTTTTGAATTCACACTTGAGGATATAGGTACATTTATGGATCTAAGGATATCTTTTTATTCTATTGTTTATTTTTGTAGTGGTGACAGTATATCCTTGTTGTATATGTATGTGTATTTATACATACTTATAAATTATAATAGGTATAAAATTTAATCAAAGTGTCAAGCATTCTTGGGACACTATTTTTTTAAATTAACAGAAAAAACAGTGACAAGTTAAGAAAATATTGACAATTTAGTATCTCATGTGAATATTAAGTTGCAGCTTTCCATATTCTTGTTTATGTAAACAAAGAAAAACAATATATGGCTGGGCGCAGTGGATCATGCCTGTAATCCCAGCACTTTGTGAGGCCGAGGAAGGAGAATCACCTGAGGTCGAGAATTCAAGACCAGCCTGACCAACATGGAGAAACCCCGTCGCTACTAAAAATACAAAAAAGCCAGGAGTGGTGGCACATGCCTTTAATCCCAGCTACTTGAGAGGCTGAGGCAGGAGAATCTCTTGAACCTGGGAGGAGGAGATTGCAGTGAGCTGAGATCGCGCCATTGCATTCCAGCCTTGGCAAGGAGCAAAACTCTGTCTCAAAAAAAATGTATAAATATATATATATAGTAATGTCTGTCAGTAATATCAAAAGATGAACAGATAGTTGATAGCATAGACAGATGTATAGATATTACCACAAACGTGCACATATTTACACACTACTACACAACTTGAGACCACTCTGGCATTGTATAATCATGGTCAGTAATGAATGTTTGCACAAGTCTTTTGAAAATTCCATATAACTAATTTGATATTGTTCATTAAATTTAAGAATGACTTAAAAATACATTAAAATTTTTTCTTTTAATAGTGAAACAATTACTATTATCTTTCAGGCCATGTAATTACTTTATTTCAGAATTGTAAACAAAAAGAAACAAACTAAGAGACCTGATTTTAGCAATATGCCATTTTATCTTTGTAAAGTCCGCCATATAATTGTTAATTGTGTAGCCTCCATGTTTCTTCTTTACCAGAAAGACAATTGATTACATGACAACATTTTGCTGATATATTAATGATACCATTAACAATTTATTGCAAAATTTATTCAGTCTTTAGAAAGTTAACATGTGCATGCAATATAATATCAAAGAATTGTGACACAGACACTCATTCCATTGTAACTTTATCAACGAAAACAAAACAATAATTATTCTTTAGTGTTTTTATGAATAATAGAGTAAGTATAAAAACATCAACTACATACATTTTTAACAAAGAATTTTTCATTTCCATTATTTAACATTTACTCTTTAATTAATTAATAGGATATAAATAATGTTGACAGGTGGTTATTGATGGAACTGATTAAAAAGTTTCATTCATTCATCTATTTTTTCAAATTCAAATTTGCATTGTTTTTGGAATGAGTTTCAAATAGTCTGCCAAATTCTCATGATACAGAAATGAATGAAACATGGTCCCTGCCTTAGTAGTCTGGTAGACAATGTTGATTTGCAAACATCCAACATTTTACATTCAGTGTAAAAATAAAAGTGTATCCAGAGATTCAGATCTCATAAAAATATTTTTCCTCATGCATTTGTCTCACTTTTCTACATTTGTAAATGTAATGTATTTCTTAATAAATTTGTTCTTCAGAATTAGAGTTTTTGTCTTCCTGCTCTTCATGATTGTTTTCTCTGGCAATATCTCCAAGTAAGTGCATTCTTACATCCATTGTATTGCTTATACCTAAAACTAGACAGACTAAATGAGGTGCTAAGTGTGTTAGACAAATTATTTACGCTAAAAGTTATTTTTTGCAAGTGAACTGACCTGGAAATTGTGGATTTTGCCTTTTTGTTTTTCTAGTATAGAATATCCAATTTTAGATATTTTAAGAAATAACTTTTAAAGCTTTGCGTTTAACTGTTAAAGAAGCATGTCAATACATAATTTAAAACTTGAACTAATACTTGCTATATCTTCATGTTTCTTGTCTGCCAGAGTTTAGTGCTAAGAGAACTAGATTTGTACTAAGAGCCCAGAGCACTTTTTATCTGGTTAGTATGAAAGCTTTTTAATTTTCAATAGATATTGTTTCTTAAAACATCAATTTTTAAAAAACAAGAAAAAAAAACTGAAATAACTGTTAATGTGGAAATCATTTTGTTCTAGGAGCAAATGTGAAAAATGATGCAATCTGCAGACAATAAAACTCTAGTTGTTTTGAGGTCAAAATAATCAGTATTATTTTTCTCTTGAGCAACACAGGAAGTAAAGAGACATTTCATTAATTCCATCTGGCTCACAGATGTCATTTATTGTGAATTTTAGAAATATATGAAAACCTTATGGCTAATCTGTTTTGAAACACATTCATTTTTACGGCAGGATAAAAGGCCTAGTAGATATTATAGACATATTTAAAGAGGCTATATTTACATATTTATTAAAGCTAAAATATTATGTTACTATATGATATTTTTTCCAAGTAATCATTCCTATCTAAAATGGCATTCAATAATATTTGTTCACCAAGCCAAAGGATGACTTATGAATAAAATCCTTTTAAATTTGATTTTGTTACTAAAGGATATGTGGTTATACACAGTGCATATATTAGGAAAACCCTTATTCATTTAGTAATGCTCTTGATATGTTTTGGCTTATGGTTCAGTTCTTTTTAAATTTTGCTACAGTCTTTGTTTCCACTTAAATTTGGCTTCTATGAAAACATTAAGAAATACTTTTTATTTACCTCTTAGAAGGTATATACAATATGACACCTTTGGAGATTTAATGTTAGAAATGCAGAAGTAGACCTTTAAAATGGAGTCCCCATTTTGCCAGTCATAACGCAAAATCTGTGCGACACATACATCTAGGTATTTTTCATCCATATCTAGCTTGCTCACAATGACTTTTTCATGCATTACAAACATTCTGGCTCTTAATATAGTGTTTAAGTGAACTTTAATGTGGCACATGACAGTCTTCTGATATAGTCAATTATCAGTTCAGAGGTCGAATTACTGAATCTTACTTCCTACTGTTCTTCCCACAGGGGCATAAATTCTTAATCGTATCTAGAGTTCCTGCAATATAATGTCATATTCCCTTCTGCCAGCTCACTAAGAGGGAAAGATTATAAGTTCAGAAAATACTAGCTGAACCAAACAGCTTATGATTTCACCTATAAACATTAGGGATACAAACATTTTCTCAACATCATGTGAACCACTGCCTGTCGTTTTGGGTCAGGTGTCTGTGTTCATGTGATAACACTCAGGTTCCGTGAACACACATTACTGTGATTGCAGATTTCTCTTTAAACCAAAAACAACATTAGATTTAATTATGACCTCACTGAAGCTTAGTTAGATGTATAATCAGTAAAAATAGAAGTGGAAAGGAAAGAGTTAGACAAGGTGAATGCATGATTTTAAAAAATGCCTGTATTTGCTCATGCTGTATTTTTACAATATGTGAAAATCTGACATTCTGGTTTTATAAATACATTCTACAATCTTTTCATTTTTAAGCCAGGTAATATATATATTTCCTAGAAAATGTGTATATTGATAAAAATGCATCTGGAATTTCATCATTAGGTTTAGGCTGGAATAATTTAAATACGCTATCGTAAAACTAAATGTCAAGTTGATTGAGCCAGGATAACACAATAGCTTCTCTGAGCATGTTGGTGCTCACCTTAGGCAACTGGCAGTCTCTTGACACAGATATGAATATGTCTTATGGAAAACATTGGTGGAAAGTAAGTGAACAGAATAATAGCCAAATATATCCAACTTACCTACCAAATCCATTCATCTGAGACTTAGATGAGCTTCAAAAGTCACATACCAGCTTTAAAGCTGTTCACAGTACTGTTTACTCTATGAGACACTCCAACCGTTAACAATGTAAATGACTGCAATACTCAATACAATTTTCTAACACAATTACTTGGGTCTACAGGACTGTGACAATTTTTGAGCTATTGAAACTAACATGTTTGAGCTTCTGAAACAAACAGCTCTACAGTCAACTTAAAATCAATAACAGTATTTGATTTTTGTCATATTTGTTGCCTTCTAGAATTCTGATAGGTAGCATAATTCTGTAGTATTGATCAATATGCTATGCTGTGTGTCAATATGAAAAATACAAATGCCAATTTCAGTTACTTGGAAACAGTTTAGGAGAACTCATGAAAGGATTTCATCTATTTTTAACATTCCTGACCATAGGGGTTAGCATATTTACCCTTTATAATCATTTATCTTGGCCAAAGTCAAGAATTCATTTACTATCCAAGTGAAATCACCCACGTTAGAAGAATGTCTAAAGGCTTTGTTTTGTTGTTGTTCATTTTCCAGTTTCTTTACTAATATGGGTACATTTATAATGGGAAATACCTTGAATAAAATATAATTTTATTCTTCAAAATGTGGGCTGGAAGCAGCTGCTTTTCATAGTGTACATCTGCATAGTGTTATGGAATGAAGGCTTTTAAAATGAGTGCTTCAAAATACCACATTTATTTTCTTCCTTGCAGCTCGAATCCTCTCTCTGCCTGGTGTGTGTGTTCAGCTGGTTCTCCTAGCCTTGGTCACAGTCTCACTGACCTTGGTTGCCTGGTTACAAAATCCTCTTTGTGATTTGTGAGATGCTTGTCTTGATGGAGAGCAAAGGAATTTTTTTTTTCTACAGTAAACTTAAGAGAGTTTCTATTTCAGAGTAGAACATATTAAAACCAGTGTATCTTGCCAATTTATAATTTGCACTTCATAGGGAATAAAATTATGAACTGGATTTTTTCCTATCCAAATTATATTTAATATTATTGCCAACATTTACTTCCTGATTCTAGAGAATAAGCATCTCAAACAGCTAGAGGGCTGCAGTCTAAACTCCTTAAAAAATGAGGCAACTTTATAAAACATAAAGTATAAATATAATAATATGTTATGAAAATTATATGTTCTTCTGAAGACAAATGTTTACATGAATCATTTGCAATCCACTTAATTTTCTCATTCTTTCTATAAATGAACTTGAGAGAAATTATATTTTTAATAATTTTGATGCTGGAAAAAATAGTCTGTGATACACATTTTATTTTGTCATTATCCAAGAGTATTTTTCTTTCTAAAGTTCCATATCCCTATGATAATGTCAAAATATATTGCTTGTCAGATACATATTTACTTAACTTTTACATCCAATTTTCTTAATTGTTTCTTTTTCCAAGAAAATAAGATCCACTCATGTGTATACACACTTAAGGTGTGATTTTTGTGAGCCTAGGCAAATGCAATAAAATAATAACATTTGTTTGTTGCAAGTGTATGGGTGCCTAATTCTGGAGATTACCTTAAATAGGAGGCAATGGGCAAACTAAATGTAAGTGGTGTGGTCAAGTCATAAAATAACAAGTCCATTGTATCAGAGATCCAGTTTGCTACTTGGACACTTGAGCATATAGTCCCTCTGAAGTTAGTATAATTGGTACCAGCTGTTTAACTGTTGCTTTTTTTTTTTTTTTTTTTTTTTAGTTTTGAACAGGAGCCAACTTGGCTTGAAAGCTGTGCTACCAAAAAGAAGAGACTGAAGAATGATGCCAATGTATATGTATGTATTTCTTTCAAGTCATTTTCCTGCAGCAGTTCATCTCATGGCCACAATAATTTAAACACAATGATAGTGATAAAAGAGAAATGGGTTGCTTGACTGCTAAGAGGCAGCTGGCCTGATTAAAGCCAATATGAGTGAGTGAAAAGCTTTTCATTTTTAAACTTTTTCTTTGTGAAAGAATAATTTCCCTTCAATGATGTGGTAAATGATTTATTTCCATCCTCTAAGTACTTTATGTAACATAATTTTCTATAAGAGTTATTAGTAACTAAGGCAACACAGGGCCCTGGGTCTCCAAATTTAAGCTTCTTCATATTTTTTTTCATTAATGTATTGAGTAAAACATATCTTTTGCAAGAATTCAAATATCAGATCATATTTTTCCTCCCTTCAAAATCATAGCAACATAAAGCATTATATAACTGAGACATAGCTCCAATATTATCTAAGAGGTGTATCCAAAGTCACACAAATAGTTAATGTCAAACATGGATTAAAGTCTTTTTATTTCTCGTTAATGAAAATCCTACTCAATGACATACTAGCCTTCTGACCTACCTTGCCAAAAGTAATTTTTAACAGATAGTACTTTAAATAAACTGTAAAATTCCAAGCTAGTTAGTATAAGTATATTAAAGTGTTACTTTTTTTAAGGTATAAAGGTAAGAGTTTCATTTTATACAACAGGGAACAATTAAATGTGCTAAAAGTATTAGAAAGTATGCAGAAAGTATTAAAAGGAGTAATTTGGCAACAAGTTAGTCAAAAGGATAGTAATATTAAAAATATAGGCCGGGAATGGTGGCTCACACCTGTAATCCCAGAACTTTGGGAGGCCGAAGTGGGTGGATCATGAGGTCAGGAGATCGAGACCATCCTGGCTAACATGGTGAAACCCCATCTCTACTAAAAATATAAAAAATTAGCCAGGTGTGGTGGCGGTTGCCTGTAGTCACAGCTACTCGGGAGGCTGAGGCAGGAGAATGGCGTGAACCCGGGAGGCGGAGGTTGCACTGAGCCGAGATCGCGCCACTGCACTCCAGCCTGGGCGACAGAGTGAGACTCCATCTCAAAATATATATATACACACACATATATAGTATATATATATGTGTGTGTATATATATGTATATATGTATGTATATATGTATATATTTATATGTATGTGTGTGTGTATATATATGTATATATACATAGAACAAGGTCAAGCTCATTGGGTCACTCCTATAATCCCAGCACTTTGGGAGGCCAAGATAGGAGGATTGCTGGAGGTCAGGAGTTCAAGACTAGCCTGGCAAACACAGCAATACCCATCTATTTAAAAAAAAAGAAAATAAATAAATAAATAAAAATAAAACAACCAGGAGACCATGGCAGGAATGACAGTGCCGCCCAGAAAGTCACATTCAGAAGACAAAGAAATCAGTGTTTGAAAAATTTTGAAGAAAGAAAAGTCAGGGCTTAAGCAGAATTTCATAAAATGAATGACAGGTATTGCATTAAAAGAAAGTCCATATTTTGGATAATAAAACATTTACTTATTCAGAAAATACTTATTGAGCACCTGCTACCTGCCAAGCAGTCTTCTATGCACAGTGTTTAAGAGAAGAATAGTATGTCACTGATAGAAAGGGATAATATTATAGCTACATCTTTCTTTTTCATTAAGCATATTTGTTTGAATGACTTTTTCACATTTCTTACGTCTCTGGCAGAACCTGGAAAGGAATAATCATCTGATATATAAAATAATAAATAGAAGGGCCCTGTATTTTAGCAGAATATTTTACAGATAAGTAACTTGACACCCCAAAGAAAAAAAATGAATTGCTCTAATCATTTTTAAAATGAATTGTTCCCCTCTCCTCTTCCCAAATCTCCTAGAAGTACCTTCTACTTTCTCCATTTCTGAGGATCTTACCTCCACTCTACTTATTCTGAATGAACCGAGTCAACATGTGAATTACAGGCAGAGAAAAACAGTTAAACTCATCCTTTCTAACCCACTCCCATGAACTAATTAACTGAGTACCCTTAACAAAAGGTCCTTTAAATTGAGAATAAATTAGTTTGACAAAGAAAGAATTATTGGCATTCACTTGTGTATCACAACTCGATTTCTCCTCCACTGATATAAAACAGAAAATTCTTATGGCTAGGTAAGGGTGGGCTGATACTGGCCACATGAGGCTTTTCTTAGACCATAGTTTTATCAGTAGCTGGGACCCCAAATTCAGCTATTTCTCAAGAGAGAAAACAATGGCTCTGCTCAGAATTACTCAGCCTTGGCACTATTGACATTGGGAGCCAGATAATTCTTTGTTATGAAGGACTATTTTCTATGCTGCAGGATGTTTAACAGCATCTCCATCCTCTCCTCACTAGATACCAGTAGAATGTATGCCCAACACTCTGAAGTCGTGACAACCAAAAATGTCTCCAGGCATTTCTAATGTCCCCTGGGGAAAGGCCAAAATCACCCCCAGTTGAAAATCACTAATCTAGCTGATCTTAGTCCATCATACAAACATCCAGAAGCAGTTTCAGATGATAAAAGTCATGCTGGGAGATCTGTGCTCACAGACGGCTTGTGATGCTTTCCTCCATGGGCAGATCAGAAGTATACCTTAAGTTGTTACACCAGAAGTAAGTTCTTTCTTCTCTATGACTAACATACATTTAGGTCTATTTGTTAGAGACAGGGACTGGATTCTTATTGGCTCAGGAGCATTATTCTCTTAATGAGATGAATGTTATCAACACTGGAAACTAAAATACTTTCATAGTATGTGTCTTCCAGTAAAAAAAAAAAATTTACTATTTCTTTTTGATCCTATTGTATAAATTTTATGAAACAAACATATGCACGTTCTTTTTTTCTCATCATCTAAGTCCAAATAATCACAAACAGAACTTTGTACCAATTGCTCAGGTTTTCTTAGAATTCTCATAGCAATTAGCTGACTCTCACTTACCACATATGCCCATATCAATTTGGTGTTCAGTTTTGAGCAACTCAAACTTTAATATTAAGCCTAACTTTAATTCTTTGGCCACAGAAGACAACTGATATTTTCAGTAAAAATATAAAATAGCTTAGTGAAAATAGCCTGGTCTATTATATCCACTTTATTCTCAACCAACATTTCACAGGAGCATTCATTCTCATCAGATTTTTATATTTCTATATTCAATAAGGAAAAGAACAAATAAGCCAAGTACTTACAATAATTGGGACTATAAACAGAAATAAAAACGTTTGCCTACTTTCTTATCATAAGCACTGAATAAAATGATATAAATATTTTATTCTTTAATATGTTTCAGTACTGTAATGTTTATCAAAGTCATTTCAATGCCATGACAATTCTGAAATTATTCTTTTGTAACAGTGTTTGGGCTTTATCTATAAAATAACTCGTTGCCTATGTTATCAAGAAACAAATGTGAATGGTTTGTTATTGTCCATTTTTTTCTTCCATAACTTTTCTTTACTCAATTAGTCAATATTGTGTGCTACATTAACAGGCTATAGCTTAAAACTGGTATTGCTGATTGGAATCCATCCTTAGAAAGTAATTTCCTAACAGTTTAGAACAAAAAATATTTTCAGAACTTTAAAATTTTTAGTATTCTTCTCTCATTTGCTTGATAACCTTGTAATTTCTCTATTGATTCTTTGAAACTTAAATTTTCACGTAGTTTTGGAGGACTGTATTACCTGAAAATACTTTATGTATTTCATGTACATGTCTTTAAAAAAAAAAACAAACTATTCCTCAAGGACATAAACTATTTCTTTGTATCCTATATGGAGTCTTACAAACAGTAGGTGTTTAATTACTATTTGTTGATAAATCATAAATAGATGATTCATATATTTATGTATGTAATAGTTTTAAGATCCTAGCATTTGATTTTATATGTCTCTAAGATCCAGTGGCAGAAAAAGAGAATTTCTAGTAATGATATTAAAAAGTTATATACTATAGATAAGTTAATTGCACCCATGGTTTCTAAATACTCTTGTATATTAATATTAGCTTTTGAGTATGATATATGATAATCAGTAGATAAACTGAAATATCAAATGGGTTTAAGATCTAACTTGACATATATTGAGCTTATTTATCTGATTTTATTTAGAGTTTATTTTAAGGAAATATAATCATTTCAAAATCTGGAAAGTGCACAGGAAAAAAATAGCTCTGCCTATGTTTTTGGCAATTGGAAATAAAATACAGGCTGGGTACAGTGGCTCAAGCCTGTAATCCCAGCACTTTCGGAGGCTGAGCCAGGCGGATCACAAGGTCAGGAGATGGAGAACATCCTGGGTAACACGGTTAAACCCCGTCTCTACTAAAAATACAAAAAAAAAATTAGCTGGGCATGGTGGCGGGCGCCTGTAGTCCCAGCCTTTAGGGAGGCTGAAGCAGGAGAATTGCTTGAACCTGGGAGACGGAGGTTGCAGTGAGCTGAGATCACGTCACTGAACTCCAGCCTGAGCGACAAAGCGAGACTCCATCTCCAAAAAAAAGAAAATACAAATCAACGATCTCCTCAAATTAATTTAATAATTGAAAAATATTGCCTGCAGTATTTCATACTTTTGCAAGATACAGTGACTTCCAATTTAAAGCTGTATTTCAGGAAGAAGAAAATATTTTATTTTCTCTGAAGATAGTCTTTTTATTGCTATTATGTTATATTCTCTGAAGATAGTATTTTCACTACTAGTATATGACTCTGTGCTCATTTTCATATGTCAACTATCTCCTTCAACTGCCTTGGTGAAACTTTGGTATTTGGTCTAAAATATTGGCATTAAATTATTAATGTCTGAGATAACCACTTACAATGAATGGATTGAAATGTGTGTAGTTGGGCCCAACACCATATCAGAGAGCCTGACACAGGCCCCAGTTAGAATCCTCTATTCATGTCATGGCTCTGCTTCTGATTCATCACCAGGCATAATGAAGAGCCAGAGATTTGCTTATTGACTCCCACTTAAATCTTTAAGCCTTTCACAGTAGGTGGCTAAAGATTCACAACTTTAAATTATTTCTTACGGTACAATTTTATGTATGTGTTACATGTTTTAGAATTTAAGAAAAAGCAACAGACTCTATCGTTTACTGTACACTCTCCATTTCTGAAATGCAAATTTAAAACATATACAGGGCTGATTTTTTAAGCCTGTATTCCAGTAAAGTTTATAGTCCCAGTCCTGTGGTGGACTCATCTCTTTAGGCATTTCAGAAAACTTCTTTTGGAAGAAGTTTTTTAGTCTGTGGTATATTTTATTGACTTATCGAGTAGTGCTGCACTTTAAATTTGGATTTCATCTGAGGAAAAAGATGGAACTCATCTGGACCAAGACACATGAATAATGTAAGTGATGGATCTGGGCTGTGCCATTTTTGGCCCCAAATAGTCTGTGACTTTAATAGTTCTAAGATTGATTTTTGTTTTTGCACAACTCACATCTTTGCAAAAATATATGAGAGGTTTTCCAAAATCTTTGTGTAATGGAATAAATAGACCCTCTCCCAAGCTGTCCATTTTAAAGGACAATGCTCCTTTGAAGGAGTAAATTTAGACATATTTATAAAAAGATATTATTTAAAGTCACACTTTGCACTTTCACTTAGGAAGAATAAGGTGTTATCAAGATTGCACAGGAGCAGGATCTAGCTTTGTGGGTGTCAAGTGGCTTGTCTGAGGTCTCCAAGCACATCATGGAGCGGTATCGTGAAACTCATTATCAGTGGCTTTTTAAAAAACTTTTTGAAAAACACCTTTCCCTGTGACCTTCTGATTTGGTTCTTACCCTTGTTAAATTAATTTTTACAGTATTATATGATGTTTTTAGCTTTGGAATGATGGGCTTAAACAGTTAACATAAGCTAATAATTCCTTGTTTTCTTTGCTTTTCTGGTAGGCAAGAGCTGGGCATTTAGCCAAGAAAGAAAACACTTCTTATAATAAATCCAAAAACTGAATAAATACATCTTGTTTTTCTGATGATGTCCTAGATTGGGGAGGCAAAGGTGACATTTTAAAATTGAGTCTAAATGTTTGTAGTAAAACTCAACAAAAAGTGAGTTCCTCCTAGAGAGTCTGTGAAACCGCTATAACTGGACAACTGCAATTTTGGGGACTTTATTTCCATGGAAAATTAGAGATTCTCTCTAAACCTTTTTAAAATTATATATCTAAAGAAAGTACTTCTTTGTCTCTTGAGGCTAAGCCCATACTGACTTGAACATTGGAAGTTTTGAGTCACATTTCTTTTTTAGTCTAATTTAAGATAGTTGTGGAACTTAACATTTCTCTTTTTTAATACAAGTATCTTAATAATAATAATTGAGTCTCCATGTAATGCATAAGGTGTTCAAATCCTTAACTAATAAAATCATAATAAAGAAAACATAATTTTCAAATGTATTAATACATTTATTTAATATACACTTATGAAGTTTTTTTTGGTTTGGACACAATGTCGAAAGTTAGAGCTATAACTACAAATCAAAAATGAACAGAGTTCCTACCCTGTGGATCTCATAGTTTATAAAAATCAAGACATTATTTGAGAGAATAATTATCTTATCATAAGCCATGCATCTCAGGTTTATCTAAACCATCACATAGAGATAAAGAAAATCAATGTTATTATCAATATTACAGTCTTTGAAATAGACATTAATAAAAAATAAAACATATGTAAATATTAATTTTTAAGAATTAATTTCATGATTGTGAATAGTATGATTGGATAACACCATAGGTCTTTTTGATAGGAGCCAGTACTGTAGCTTAATTATAATTTCAGAAATTTATTTTATGCTCAGCACCTTTGTTCCTTTACACAAAACAAATAACAACTACTATATCACCTATTTGTTCGTCTGGTTTTCCCAACAGAAAAAGAGGAAACTCTATTTTTACAAAACTAAAGCAAGCATTTTGCCCTTAATTAAGACTTCTGTAATAATTGACTCTAATTATTTTTAATGTTGTGTATGAATAGATACTACATTTACTCTTTACTGATATGCTCTATAGTTCCAATGATATATTTTTCTTAACCAGATCTCTTGTAAAATAAGAAGCCAGAAGCCTCTAAAGCAGATTCAATTTTTAAATACAATAATCATGGCAGGTTAAGGAAGGTATATGGTGAAAAACACTTGACCATTTCAAATAATAAATTACTGCAAAATGTATTGAAGAAAGCCAGTTAGAAACCCATCTAATTTTGTATTTAATTTAACCAGTAAAAAATGTTTAATTAAGAATATATTTCTCTCTGTACCTCTAATTTTATGCAGTCATAAAGAAAATTATAGTTCTTTCCACTTTTCTACATATTTTGTGTTATATCTGAAAATGATATGTTGTTTCTAGAATGCAGTAAAGATTTTTTGTAAAAAATAAATCTTTTTTATCTTTCACCCTTAAATTAGGAATAAAAATTAATTTCAATATATTATATTAGATATATTAAAGTTTAGAAAATTAACAGTACATATAACATTATATCATTTGTTAAATAAGAGTTTTGTTTAGTATTTACTAGAACCACTTTTAAATAGGATTTTTCAGTTTACAATACTCAATAATGTCATTGATGCTTACAGTTTCTTCCTTGAGTGTAATTGAAAGCACTTTATTAATAATGTCAGCATGCCAAAAAAAATCTATAATGAAGGTACAGAATAGAAACTATTAGACTATAGACTTGACAATCAATGTGGTACATCCAAATTTATTTGGCTTTATATTTCTAGTTAGAGGTAGTATGATGTTGATCATAAATATAAAAGATATTGTGTACTACTAGGTCTTTTAAGTGAAAATACAATTTTCTCAACTCTTGAATGGCAGTGTAATTGACTGATAAATTTGACATATGCTGATAGTGAATCACAAGCTAAAGATAAATGAATTTTATATTATGAATAGAAAACAAATATGCTATTCTAGGAAACAAATGGTAATTCCAGATATGGCATTGTAGAAATAAATAGAAATGAGGTTATTTTCCCTGAAAAATGTTATCGATGATAAAAATAGATATGCTCTATCTCAAAATAATACAGTTATTCATTGTGGTATCTGTTTTCGTTACAACAAACAAAACAAACCCATATAAATAATGAGCAGTCATTTAAAATGTATGCCTTCTTTTTCCTTAAATAAGTGACTATGGAATATTCAAAGGCATTTTAACAGTGATTTTGTAAATATAATTAACCTGTTGATCTGCTGATAACTGCCAAAGCCCCCCATCAAATCTTCACTTTAGTTTTCATTGATACATGTAATTAATAAATATATCTACCAAGTTTTATATAACTTCTTCTGTCAACACATTTCTAGGGTGACAACTTCGTATAATAGTCATTGAATTAATAATTATGTCTGATTAAAAATGATTTGGACATGCATTCTGATTTTCACAATCTATCTGGAAAGATATATTAGGATAAAAAGAAAACCAACACAAGAAAAGTAAGATATTAGAAGACTTAAAGGGGAGAAAGTATTATTATAGATTACTAATAAAAATTACCATTACAGATGTAGTATTTGCTTTGGGAAAAATGAACAAAGTAGGCAGTTGAAAATATGAAATTAGAAATAAGGCTTTGAGACTTGTCTTCCTTAAAGTTCCAAAATCTATAGTGTAAATAAAGGGCCTGATCTGGTGTAAGTGACTCCGAAGTCCATGCTTTTAGAGAAAAAAAGACACATATATAGAACATATAATACTAAACAGGGCAAAAGCAGATGTGGAATATACTACTTGTGTCTGACATTCTGATTTTAACTCATACCTTAATCAGTATTGCCTTTTCAAGCTTGAATCTCATTTGCCACTAACTGCATGTTTATTACAGGAAAAATATGACAGTCTGCAATTGAATTGTTTCTTGAAGAGTGACATAATTGTCCTCAGATTAGGTGCCATCAATTAATCTCGTAGTATAGATGAATAAGAATTCAGCATTCATTTCAATAATGCTATTAATTTCACCCTCAATGATTCATTCCTAGCACATCTTTGTTGGTGTTTGTCTTTCCCTTTCCATATCTCAGGTAAAACATTGTACCAACAATACTGGAAAGGTTGCCATGCCTGTGTTTGTAAGCAAGAGAAAACATGCTCCCTTTTGAGGTAAAGCCACATGAAGATATCTAAGGAGCACTTCATCCTAGAGCACAGAGTGAATAGTGGTTAAGTAACTGGGCTTTGTACTCAGGGTTCAAGTCTTGGTCAGTACCTACCAGAAGAATATCTTTGATAAGCTGTTTAACCATTACATATGATAGCTAACGTTTATTGAGTTCCTGCTATATACCAACCACTCCAATAAGTATTTCACTCTGATTTTCTCAAATCTGTATGACTCTTTAAAGTAGCTATTGAGTCCTCTGTTTTACAGTGAAAGCAACTGATGATAATCAAAGTTTAAAATAGGTCTAACTCCAAATTACTTACTGTTAATTGCTAGACTAAACTACCTGTCTTTCTCTCAAATTATTGTAAATTTGTTCTTTGACACTTCACATTTACTTTCATTCGTTTTCATTCCTCTCATTCTTATAAGAATCTGGCTCTATGGAATATCCCTCACCACTCTTCTAACCTCATAATCTTCTTTTGGTTTCTCATCAACATCTAGGAGACAAGTTTTTCCTCCCTCAGAAGTTTCCTTTCATTCTTTCATTCTCAAACACATTGTCACTACATAGATTTCATCAAAACTGGTTTCCTTCTCAATCCACAGTTGAATACAATTTGGTATCTGACCCATCGCTCCAAGAAAATAAGCAGATTTTGCAAACTTCAATAACTTTTTTACTAAACCATATAAACTCTATCCTACTTGACTATTCTTGACAGTATTTCACATTCTCTACCACAGTCTTCTCAAAACATACAAAATAGTGGTTAATAGATGAGCATTAAATTAATTTACATGTATTTAAATCCCAATTCCATCTTTTTTTTTTTTTTTTTTGAGACGGAGTTTCGCTGTGTTGCCCAGGCTAGAGTGCAGTGGCGCTATCTCGGCTCGCTGCAAACTCCACCTACAGTTCAAGTGATTCTCCTGCCTCAGCCTCCTGAGTAGCTGGGACTACAGGTGAGCACCACCATGCCCTGCTAATTTTTGTATTTTTAGTAGAGACAGAGTTTCACCATGTTGGCCAGGCTGGTCTTGAACTCCTGACCTCAGACGATCCACCTGCCTTGGCTTCCCAAAGTACTGGGATTACAGGTGTCAGCCACTGCGCCTGGCCCCCAATTCCATCTCTTAATTGTGAAACTCTGGGCAATGTTTTAAATTCTTTCTTTTGAAAATTCATACAGATCTATGTAGGGGGAGACAAGACACACATACATAAAAATATGTTTTCAAGCAGGGAATTAAAAATAAGAAGCAGGCCTGGTACGGTGGCTTACACCTGTAATCCTAGCACTTTGGAATGCCAGGGTAGGAGGATTGCTTGAAGCCAAGAATTCAAGACCAACCTGGCCAACATAGTGAGACCCTGTCTCTAATAAATAAATAAAATTAAAAAATAAAAAGCAGCAATGGAAATTAGCTGGTGCCTACTTCATATTGGGTTAGTGTATGTGGCAGGAGGGCAGGGCAGTTGTTTGGGCTGATACACGAAGAGGAGCTGGTCACATGGAAAGTGCTGGGAAGATAATCCCAGGCCAGTAAAAGGGAACAAGCTTGGTATTACTGAGGAATTGAAAGAAAGCCTGTGTGTCTGGAGAAGATTGAACAGATAGGAGAGTGGTATAACGTGGTCAGAGAGGTACACAGATGCTAGATGTAGGGCTTTGAAAATAAAGAGTCTGTATTTTACTCTAAATGCAATAGAAAGTCATCGAGGAGTTTTAAACTAGACACAATAGAGCCTTATTTATACTTTTAAATGCTTACACCTGATATGTATGTAACATAGCAGGAGTTAATCAGGGAGACTAAATAGAAAGCTGGATTTCATTTAACTATAAATCTGAAATACTTGAGAAAGAACAAGACTGGCTATACAGACTTTGCTTTTATATCGAGAGAAAGACAGACAAAGAGACAAATAAAAACTGAGCTCAATTATAGATAAGCAGCTAAAGCATTCAATTCTGCTGTTCAATTCTGGTGAGTTCTGCTCTATCATCTACTTGCACATATGGATTAAGATTGGAAGATTGTACCTAGTCCTCCTTCCCCAGCGTGGGTGGGAATCTTCACCCACCTCATTAACAAAAAATTTAGGGAATTTTTATGAACAATTCAAGGGATTTCTCTTATATGTGCTTTATGATTGCTATAAGGATCAATGTGTAAGTACCTGCTACAATATTTGGAACATAGCAGCTGCTTTTGGTACAGGTATAAATATAGGCATAGGCATATAGATAGAGAATGCCCGAGATTTTACTGAATTCTTTTTGTATTTGTTGGATCTTTATTCTTTCATAATACAGATTAGTTTGTTGTGGTGGTGGTGGTGGTGGTGGTGGTTTTTGAGACAGCCCAGGCTGGAGTGCAGTGGCACGATCTTGTTCACTGAAACCTCCGCCTCCTGGGTTCAAGCAATTCTTTTACATCATTCTCCCGAGTAGCTGGGACTACAGGTGCCTGCCACCACGCCTGGCTAATTTTTGTATTTTTATTTATTTATTTATTTATTTATTTATTTATTTATTTATTTGTATTTTTAGTAGAGATGAGGTTTCACCATGTTGGCCAGGCTGGTCTCAAACTGCTGACCGCCCATGATCTGCCTGTCTCTGCCTCCCAAAGTGCTGGGATTACAGGCACGAGCCACTGCACCCAGCCACAAGTTAGTTTCAAATCTCAAATTTAATGTGAACTGAGAATGTGATGATAATATCTTCAATTTTATATTGATTTATAGTGTTCATTTCTCAAAAAAACCAATCTCAAATAATACAGAGAAACCTACTATTTGTGCATTAGTCCCATTTTACAGGTAACTAATCAGATCAGTCAAGGCCTTGGAAAGATACAAAGACAAATAGATGTAGTATCATGGCTTTTCTTGGAGGAAGAGGATCAAATATAATATTTAGCTTCTAAAATATGAACAAACTCGCACAGAAGCTTAGCTCCAATCCCAGACTGCACAAGTTCTGTCATATATTTGATTGCCTCACATTTGTAAGGTTACAAGCATTTATCAAGGAAAAAAAAACCTTTGAAGTATTACAAATAGGTAGATCAGTAGGTCATCCTAAGCAATGTAGAAATCTCAGCTGCCATAAGAAAAATGAAAGGTATATGGCATTACACATAAATTGTTTAGTTGTATGGCAAAAGATACCAACAACAGGTATATAGAAAAATGTTACCTTGATAAATATTTGTGACACAAGTGGCAGACATGGGATTAATATGCTCACTACACAAATAACAAATATATACAAATTAAAAGATAATCAATAACAGTGGTCAAAGTATATAGCATTTCATACAAGGAGAGCCCAGATAGTTATTAACATATAAAAAGAGGCTTAATCTTAGTCATCAGAGTCAGAGAAATGCAAATTAAATAAATATTTGAAAAAGGAATAGGCGCTAGTGATAGGTAGAATTCTCGTATTGATAGTTAGAGTAGAAATTTGGGAGATCTTTGGAAATATTCTGGGAATTGGCATTAAAAAAAATCACAATAGTTGCTAAAATTTAAGATACCGTAATCTTTGACTTGGAAATCCTTAACTGTGAAATAGCCTTAAGGTAATAAAATATTCAGTCTATAAGAACTTATGTGCAGGAAGTTTTAATGCAAGAGATTTATGTGCAAGGATTTTATTATATTTGCTTATAGCAGAAAATAAAACAATAATAAGGGTATGTTTAATAATTGTATCAAATAAGTACTATTGAAATATTAGAAGATATTTAAATTAATGAAGTAGATGTATAGTCATTTATTGAAAAACAGAGCCATTATAATTTTATACTAAGCAAATCATTATATAAATTATAAATATATATGTGTGTGTAACAGCTTAACTGCCTTTTTCATAAAAAGATAACCATAAACCTTCACAGATGTGTGCATGTTTTATGTATATTCATATGATAATTCATAAAAGTATAGAAAAATACAAGTCAATGCTGTTATTATTGGTTAATTCAATAAGGTGGAAAAAGATTAAATATATTTGCCTTACACTTTTGACTGATTTGTTAGCTTAAATAAGCATGTACTACTTTCATAATTTATATAGATAATACATTTCTAAAAGAAATATAAATTATTTTTACAGAATAAATGTAATGATGTCCCTCCATTTTCAGAAGAAAATATTTTATTACTTTCTGTCTTCTCTAACTGTAGCCTCATTTCCAAACTTGCCCTTTTATAATCACTTTGATCATGAGTTGTTTATTTGTAAATTTCTGTGATCCATGGAATCTCAATTCGAATTCAAGGTTAAAACATCTCATGTGTATAGTTTATGCCCCGCAGAGCCCTAAAATGCCTTAGGATATGTAGCCCTTTGGTGGATGAGACAAACACAAGAGCACTTTCTTTTAAAGAAATAAGATTTCATCACCTAAATAAAAAAAAGTTTTTTATTTCAAGTTTCTCTGCTTTCTCTGAATATTACAAAGCACTGCAACACAATCAAATAATCAAACAATGCTTACTTACCATCGTAATATACCAGTGCTCAACAAGCTAAGGTATAAAAGAAATTAAGCAGCCATTATCACTTTATCCCTGCTGCTTGGAAACTAATAAAAGCACATTAATAATAAACTGTAGTCAAATCTAAAGGGCTGTGTAACAAGCTAAAGCAATAGGAAAAGTAAACATTGTACAATTAAATACACACCTCCACAAAATTCTCATCACTAGGACTGTCTGGCCACAGAAAGAGCCAAACATGTTTATAGAAAAGGGAATAAATGAGGCCAAAATATATGTGTAAAAAAAAGACATGTAGATTGTATCAGAACACATAAAGATCTCATATTAATCTTACGTAAGGAAATAGGGTGAATATGTCAATTCTTTAGCAAAACAAAACAAAATTAACTTACAAAAATATCCCACAATGAAAACACACAAATACCACTTTCACATTCTCTGCAGGACAGTCAAGCAAACAGAGTTGACCATTGCCTAAAAATGTTCCAGATACACTAGATTTTATAAGTGAATGTGTTTACTGACAGTGGAAAGGATATTAACAATAGGTAAAACTCATTCACTTGGAATTTAAAGTACATAAAGCATGTTAAGTTTGAGGAGTAAGGCAGGATGTCAAGAACCCCCATCACATAGGTGTTACATGAAAAGATCTGAGACAAAACCCACTTGCTGACAGCCAATTCTCCATGGGTCTCATATTTCTTTACATTTTCTGAGACAGAGTACTGACTGCCTTTGTTCAAAACTGTCATTTTAAGAGTGTTTGTATAGCAAAAAACCCTGGAAATTAAAGGTAGTGTCTTCCTCTAGAGCAAAGAGCAGGCATGCTTATTGTCTAGTATAAGATAATGACTTCCTTTGACAAAAGGATAGGCATGCCTATTCTCCTTTGTAAAAATTCTGGGTTCCCTAAGGTTAGGGTTCCTCTCTGTAATGCAGCCACCTGGGTTCATTTACATGTTTCTGTGGGACTTTGGAAGAGGGAAATGTGCAAATATACTGCTCGGCTGCTTACTGTGCCAGAAGTAAAGTCCTTTATCTCTGACCCAGGAGTCTCATCTCTTCCCCCTGACCTATGAAATTGTGCTAGGCTAACTTGTTAGCTTACAAATAGTGTAAAGCCTCAGACGTTTCATAGTTCTTTACAATATTCATTAGAAGGATTAAATTACAGAGAATGCTTTTGGGAAAAAGGAAGATGAGGGCCTTTCGGGCCAAATAAGGGGATTCAATAGAAGTCAAGGGATTGATAGCAAGTATATGATATTCTACAAAAGTATTCATCTACAATGGGTTATAAGTATTACAGGGACAGAAAGATAGAGGAAGAGCAAAAGAAGAGGGAGAGACAGAAGTTAGGAACCAGGAGAGGGAGGGAGGGGCCCTTTCCCACTTTTTTTTTTTTTTTTTTTTTCAGACAGAGTCTCGCTATGTCGCCCAGGCTGGAGTGCAGTGGCGCGCTCTCTGCTCACTGCAAGCTCCGCCTCCTGGGTTCACGCCATTTTTTTTTTTTTTTTTTTTGAGTCAGTTTTTTTTTTTTTTTTTTAATTATACTTTAAGTTTTAGGGTACATGTGCACAATGTGCAGGTTAGTTACATATGTATACATGTGCCATGCTGGTGCGCTGCACCCATTAACTCGCCATTTAGCATTAGGTATACCTCCTAATGCTATCCCTCCCCCCTCCCCCCACCCCACAACAGTCCCCAGAGTGTGATGTTCCCCTTCCTGTGTCCATGTGTTCTCATTGTTCAATTCCCATCTATGAGTGAGAACATGCAGTGTTTGGTTTTTTGTCCTTGTGATAGTTTACTGAGAATGATGATTTCCAATTTCATCCATGTCCCTACAAAGGACATGAACTCATCATTTTTTTACGGCTGCATAGTATTCCATGGTGTATATGTGCCACCTTTTCTTAATCCAGTCTATCATTGTTGGACATTTGGGTTTGTTCCAAGTCTTTGCTATTGTGAATAGTGCCACAATAAACATATGTGTGCATGTGTCTTTATAGCAGCATGATTTATAGTCCTTTGGGTATATACCCAGTAATGGGATGGCTGGGTCAAATGGTATTTCTAGTTCTAGATCCCTGAGGAATCGCCACACTGACTTCCACAATGGTTGAACTAGTTTACAGTCCCACAAACAGTGTAAAAGTGTTCCTATTTCTCCACATCCTCTCCAGCAGAGTCTTGCTCTGTCACCCAGGCTGGAGTGCAGTGGCGTGCTCTCTGCTCACTGCAAGCTCCACCCCGCGGGTTCACGTCATTCTCCTCCCTCAGCCTCCCGAGTAGCTGGGACTACAGGCACCTGCCACCACAACCGGCTAATTTTTTGTATTTTTAGTAGAGACGGGGTTTCACCGTGTTAGCAAGGATGGTCTCGATCTCCTGACCTCGTGATCCGCCCACCTCCACCTCCCAAAGTGCTGGGATGACAGGCGTGAGCCACCGCGCCTGGCCCCCACTGATTTTTAAAAGCACTGCTCTAGAAAATTATTCTAAATCTGAAAATTTATGTAGATTGTTGTAACAAAAAGATGCTCTTAGTTTGAGAAACTTAACACTATGGTACTGTTCCGGTTAATAAATGTTCTGATATAAATAATGTATGTGGTTTTAACATTGTGTTTGCTTAAAATGTTTTGACTGTACAAAGTGCTAGATCTGCAAATTTCAGCTCTACGCTTTTCATTATTTCTCATTAACAAGATTGACTCAGATACCCTCTCCGAGTATAATAGCAAATATTAAAATTTGACTTATCATTTTAATATTTGCTAACAAAGTCATTCAATCTCTTTGCATTTCCTTTTATATGTACATTATTTGTAGCAAAGTCATATTATGTGTATAATTCTATGATCTTGATTCCCCCTCTCTATAGGAAGAACCCAAATCAAGAGATTTACTACAAGTTTGAAATAATTTTAAGTCAATGATGAAGAAATTCTGATTTACTTAAGTAACCAAAATATATTGAAAACTTGTTAAGGTAAGCAATATTACTATAATTTTGCAGACCTTTTGAGACTTTATTGATGAAAGGCTGAAAAATATCTTAAATGAGACATTTTAGTTCTTACAGTGTCAAAGGCCACATTTTTAAAGTCTCAGGAAATTCTCTGAAAAAAAGTAAAAGAGATGATTGAGAAGAATAATGAACATATTCATGTGCTAAGTTTCATACTGAGTCTTTTCAAATTCTGTGGCTTACTTGAGCTTTCTTATTTTTTAAAGTATTCTTTGGTTAACACTCATTAACCATACACTGCTGATAGCAAGAAATAAATTTAATAGGCAGCTGGGCGAGAGGGAATGTAGCAGAGCTAAAATTGCCCTAGACTAGTGATGCAAAGATTTATCTTTCTCCAAATCCACTGCTTATGAAATACATGTTACCAAATAAGATGTATATTAAAAAACTCTTTAAGTACTTTTGCATGTATTATTGAATACCAAAGGTGCACTCCAATAAGTATTGACCAGCTAACAAAATAATTAAAAGCAATATATATATATATGCATGTGTATGTGCAAGAGAGAAAAAATAAGTACATACGATAATATGTGTATATATAACTATACATCTACCTATACATACACTACATACACATACACACATACAAAACACACATACATTTGTAACATTAATCTGCTGAACTCAACGTTCAATCCATTGGGATAATTCTTTATCTTTGTAAAGAATTATATGATATGACATTGCCAGAGTGGAAATGAGATGTCATTATCAAAAATTTCACTAATAAGATTTCATGAAGAGTTGTGATCATACTACAAAGAACCCAAGTTCTCTCTGCTTCTCAATTAGTGTTTAGACAGGCTTTTCAGCTGGCTCTGTTATCTTGCCCATGGCCACAATATTACATAGGACTATCTCAATTAAAATATAATCCCTCTGAGTGTAGTTGTTATTGAAAACATAGACAATCTCCATCCTATATGAAGGTTGTATTCTAAAATTTTCTTTTAATTCAGCCATTTGGAACTCAAATGATTTTTTCTATGTAAGTTGGATTGTGTAGTGTTCTCTGTTTTTCCAGGAAGGCCACAAAAGGCAATTCTGTCCATAAAATGTCTAAATACGATGGTTAATTCTACTTTAATTGCACTTAATTATTGTTCTGTAACAGGTGTATTCAAAATAACACGTCTTCCCCTTCTGCAGGACTGGGGCTCTCTATTTCCTATCAAAGTGTTGTTTAATCAGAAGGCTGGCTCTCTGGCAAAGAGTGTGAGTTGGCTTAGAGGTTTTCTATATTCCAACAGATTGCCTATATTTTTGTAGAAATGGATAATTGTTTTTTGTAGTTGGAAAGATAAATCTCTAGCTTAAACACCGACATTTATGCCCCCATTATGTCCTATACACTGTGGTAGTTACTAAAGAAAAAACATAGAGGTCAAAGATACTGGCTAGGCTTTAAGGGCATTAGAAAAGCAGGGAACTCAGTACTCACACTTATCTATTGCACAAAATACTCAGCGTATAATAATAAATGAGGCTGAAGAAAATGTGAGCTGAGGATATTTCATATGAGTTCTTCCAAAATTTTTCAGACTAAAAATTTTACCCATTCATAGGTTTTATTAAGATGTCACTGAAAGCCCTGGACATACACTTTGAAAAGTTTAATTAAGAAGTTGTAGGTCCGAAAATTTGGAAGGGAGAATAACTATTAGAGGACCGGTTAGTTTATTGCAATGGTTCAATCTCTCTCCTTAAAGTTGGAGAACAGTGATCAAATATCTCCAGTATAAAAATAAAATCCTATATAGACATAAAACTACTTTATGAAATTTCATATATAATAGTTGCATTAGACAAAGGGCATTACTAATAAGACATCAATACTTACAAGAATTCCTGCATCTAAGTTATGCAAGAAAGCTCAAGTATTTCACTTTAGATAACTTTATACCCTTTATACTAGGCATCTAACAGCAAATAACTATCATTTGTGAAGATATCTCCTTTTCCTAGTCTGTCACAATGAAGTATAATCAGTCTGTGTGGAAATATGCACCATACAGGTAAAAATACTTTGAAAAATATGTGATTTCCTCTTTCTGTCATACAGAAAACATAGTAATTGCATAAAATATTATAGATATATCAGGTTTGGAAGTCTGAAAATAATGTTCCTGACTAATAAAAAATCAAGTTGCTAAGAAAATTAAAGACAGACAGTGAAACCAATAGATGCTTAAAGAAATCATGATATTAAGCATATTGAGGCCAGCCTAATCTTCTGGATCACTGAGATCTCACTCTGTGCTGGATGCTTATAAGATGATATTCAGCTCCATGAAGAAATGTGATAATTAAATAATTTAGTGGCAACGTCTATGTTATCACACTGGCATTATTCTTTTCCACACTTATTCAGGCATGGTGGTTTATGACAATTTTCTTTTCCTAACATGAGAGGAAAAAATAATTGGTTTTTTATTCCTCCTATACATATATCACACACACACATACAGTTACAAAATGTAGTTTAAAAAATCAAATATAGTTAAAGATTGAAGTTAAATTGAAAACTTTTAAGTTGTTCAAAGGAAATATATATTTTTTTTTTTTTTTGAGACGGAGTCTCACTGTGTCACCCAGACTGGAGTGCACTGGCACGATCTTGGCTCACTGCAACCTCTGCCTCCTGGGTTCAAGTGATTCCCTGCCTCAGCCTCCCGAGTAGCTGGGATTACAGGCATCAGCCACCAGGCCCACCAAATTTTTGTATTTTTAGTAGAGACGGGGTTTCACCATCTTTGCCGGGCTAGTCTTGAACTCCTGACCTCGTGATCTGACCGTCTCGGCCTCCCAAAGTACTGGGATTACAGGCGTGAGCCACAGTGCCTGGCTGGAAATTTTTTCGACATAGAAAAAACACGAAATGTGATCAGCTTACTAGGTGCCACTTTCTTTGCAAGTTGAAAGCTATGTAATATTGGACACTGAATCTTTATAAAATATAACATTGAGATATCTGATCTCTGATTTTCCTTCCAGGCCCATGACCAGACAGTCAAGCCATTAGTCACGGCCAGAAATCTGCACACATTCCCACATTCAGCCACTTGACCTACTCTACAAAATGAATGGTTAGTGATATAATTTGACTGTGTCCCCACACAAATCTCATCTTGAATTGTAGCTCCCATAATTCCCACATGTTGTGGGAGAGACCCAGTGGTAGGTAATTGATTCATGGAGGCAGGTCTTTCTCATGATAGTGAATAAATATCTGATAAATAATAGTGAATAGTATATGATGGTTTTATAAAGGGGAGTTCCCCTGCACACACTGTCTTGCCTGCCACCCTGCCACATAAGACATGACTTTCTCTTTCTTTGTCTTCCACTATGATTGTGAAGCCTTCCCAGCCATGTGGAACTGTGAGTCCATTAAACTTTTTTTTTTTTTTTTTTTTATTACCCAGTCTCAGGTAAGTCTTTATTAGCAGCATGAGAACTAATAGTTAGGCCTACTCCTCACAATTCTACTCAATGAGAAACTATTTTTCTCACTGCCTTTTAAAACCACCCCTGTATGTGACTGTAATGTAGCTATAATCCATTCTTAGCTTCTTCTTTCATGTCAGTATGTCCTAATCATAAAGTAGAAGTTGAGCATTTTCCTTCTCTGCTAGCTACTAGTATCATCCCCTATAGGTGACAACCAGGGAAGAGGTTCTGGTGCTACTATAGTGGGTAACCTGGGAGTCTGGGCTGCCTGCTCCTCAGCTTATCCATGCTTACTATTCTCTGCTCAGTCTCAGGTGTACAATTTCCATTTTTGGATGAACTGCTATTTCAACCCATTCAACTTTATGACTTGGAACAGCTGACATAACTTAGATCATAGGGATAGTTCTTTGACGCATACTCACTTGGTGGCCTATCATCAAATGTTTCATGTCTATGAAAGCCCTGTAACATGCCAAGAGCTACTTCTAAAACGATACACAAATCTCTGTTGAGGATGGGTTGGCTTTTTTCCAGAATTCCAGGAGACTCTGTTGTAATTTTTTCACAGAGGCAACACAAATATATCATACTATATAGTTTGCAATCACTGGCACCATAGGGCTTGATGAATCACTGTGGTAGAACAGTTTGCCCCTCAGCCTAGACCTGCTGCAGAGGTATCAACAAATCTGCAGCCTTCTTTGTCACCCAGTGTATTGGCCTGCAGCAGTATTGCTAAGTCCAGGATATGTTGCCTCAAGAGCTCAATGAGGTCTACCAAGAGCTGTACTTTATTTATTATGGGTAGGAACTGACAGGCCATGAACCTTAAAAAGTTGACTAAAGTATCAGGTCACTGAATCTTCAGAGTGTTTATTTTTCACCCTCCAGAGCATACGTGTGAGACACCAAAGCTCTAATGGTGTAGATTTAGCTACCTCTTGCTCATCCTGTCCAAGTAGGGTGATGTCATTGTTTTAATGGATCAGTGTGATATCCTGTGGAATATTCAGGTAGTACAAATATCTTCATAATATATTAAGGAAGAGGGCAGGAAAATTAGTATAGTACCAATGCAGAACTGTCAATAAATACTGTAATTCATCTGAGGTAAATGGAAACTGTCCGTCATCCTCTTGCCTAATCAAAATAGCTGCATTCCACATACCTAAGGCCTTGTTAATCTACTTTAGCAACAATTTCACATCTCTTACAGCAATGTGGTTGGAGCTACCACTGGTTGAATTTGCAGTGATCTCCAGGCATTTTCTACAATCCTTTCACTTTTTTTTAGGAACCAAACTAGTGAATTAAATTAATTACAAAATAAGAAACCACATACTTCCTTATTTTAGGTTTTTACAGGTAGAATATCTGCCATGTCCCCCTCTCCCCAGTATGTAATACTACTTTTGCTGTTCTGTTTTGAAGTCATTTTGTAAGGTTTCTACTTGGCTTTGCACAAAGGCCTCTCCCAAAGACCAAGTACTCAGTGTGAAATTTATCCCAACTGCCAATTATGCCCATTCCAATATCACACTCAGGGACTGAGGAAATGACCACTAAGAGGGTAATGGACCAAGGTAGCCAAGTGTGAGCTGAACTTCAACTAGGACTTCATTTACTACCTGGCTCCCATAGACCTCCTTTCTAAAAGTGGGACCATGATGACACTTTGACTCTTTAGTTACAAGTGCCAACTCAAACCTGGTGTTCAATAATTCTCAAAATGTGTAAGTATTACTTTCCTCAAAATGCCTGTGTAAATGGCCATAGGTTCCTCTGGGTGATGGTTTGGAGAAACCATTACCATATATATTCCTTGCAAAGGCACAGCCTTATTCATATTAGGAGCCTAGTGACCAGTTCAGTCAAATAGATTTCAAGTTTAAAAATCAGCTTAGGACTGGGACTTGAGAAAAAAAAATCACGGAATTTTCAGAGGACACTTTTAGTATCTAGTTCCTCCCATGGTTGTCTTTTACTGACTGTAGATGTTAAATAACACAGTTTGGCTGCCATTCTATTTTGTTCCTCAGAACACCATATTCTGTGAATCACTTCCATAGTTCCTTGTGGAGCAGTGCTTTTGTTCACCCCTCAAGCATTGCTTTAGGTAAATGTAGTTTCATGCCCTATTTTCTGGTTAAGTGATGTCATCTGGCTTCTATTATTTCAGAGCCCAATCATCTCAACGGACGCTAAGGAACTCAGTTCTATTAGCAGTTATCTCTCCAACTCTTAGACTCTGTCTGCAGAAGAAACAAAATTCTCATGGCGTTAGCGCTCCTTTTAACAGCTCATTTCTCATATATCCTCTGGTGCCTTATGCCCAGCTGATCTTCATATAATCTATCCATTACAAAATGTCCACCTTGCACAGCTACTTTATTCCTGGCTCCACTAAGCCAGGGAAACTCAATCATTTTCATATCATTCAGCACTGGCTGTTACTTTTTTTAGGCTTCTGAAAGCCCTAACAGTGAGTACATTCCACCTCCCAGTGTTTTGCCAGAGTTTATATTCTGTGTCCCAAGAAAGTGCCCCAAAGTGAATGAATTATTTCTTATCCTACTTATATTTGATTCTATTGATAAAATTTCAATCTTGAGGGTAGTTTGCTGACTGGTGTACATGGGAGCTCTCTGGGTATAAAACCTTCCATCTCTATCACTTAGTTACTGACCAATTATCAGAAGAGGAGCTCCTTAAGAAGCTCCTCTCTCTGCCTTTCTGAGAGGAAAAATCTTTTTCAACGTCTTTAGCATAGATGTAAGCTATGAGGGCTCAGGAGAGTAATACAGGGACAGCATCCTTGAGATAAAACAGAGATATTTTCATCTCATATTTCAGGGTCCCAAATTCCTTCTAAGACCCTCACCTCGCATAACAGATCTTCTTTAAGGGCTGAGCATTTAAAGGTCTGCAAAGCTCTGCAGACTGCAGTTAGCTGCTCTGCTTTATTTGCTCTTCCATTGCAAGAAATGAAATTTTCTTTTTAGAATTAATAAGTGAGGGTTCCCTTTTCCTTGATTTTTTCTGAACAGCTTCAGTATTACTGGTACTAGTTCTTCCAGGATACAAAATCAATGAACAAAAATCAGTTGCATTTCTATATACTAGTAATGACCAAGCTGAAAACCAAATCAAGAACTAAATACCACTTCCAACAGCTACCCAAAAAAGTGCCTAGGAGGCTGGGTGCGGTGGCTCACGTCTGTAATCCCAGCACTTTGGGAGGCCGAGGGGGGTGGACCTGAGGTCAGGAGTTTGAAACCAGCTTGACAAACATGGTGAAACCTTGTCTCTACTGAACATTCAAAAATTAGCCAGGCATGGTGGTGCACACCTGTAGTCACAGCTACTCAGGAGGCTGAGGCAGAAGAATCGCTTGAACCCGGGAGGCAGAGGTTGCAGTGAGACAAGATTGCGCCACTACACTCCAGCCTGGGCGACAGAGTGAGACTCTGTGTCAAAAAACAAACAAACAAAAAAGTGCCTAGGAATACATTTAAGAAGATGAAAGATCTCTACATGAATAACTACAAAACACTGATAAAAGAAAATATAGATGATACAAAAAAAATGGAAGAACATCCCATGCTCATGGATTAGGAGAATCAATGTTATTAAAACAACATGACTCCCCCAAATAATCTAGAGTTTCAATGCAATTCCTATCAAAATGCCAATTTCATTTCTCACAGAATTAGAAAAAAAAATCCTAAAATTCCTGTGGAATCAAAAAAGAACCCAAATAGCCAGAGCAATCCTAGGCAAAAGAAAAAAGCTAGAGGCATCACATTACCAGACTTCAAATCATACTACAAGGATATAGTAACCAAAATATTATGGTACTGGTATAAAAATAGACAGCTAGATCAATGGAATAGAATAGAGAACCTAGAAATGAAGCCACATGCTTACAACCAACTGGTCTTCAACAGAGTAGAGAAAAACATATGCTGTAGAAAGACACTCTATTCCATAAATGGTGCTAGGGAAACTGGATAGCCATATGCAGAAGAATGAAACTGGATCCCTATGTCTCATCATATAAAAAAATTAACTCAAGAAGGATTAAAGGCTTAAATATAAGAGTTGAAACTATGACAATTCTATAACAAAACCTAGGAAAAACTCTTTTCGACATTGGCCTTGGAAAAGAATTTATGACTAAGACCTCAAAAGCAATTACAACAAAAACAAAAATAGACAAATGGAATTTAATTAAACCAAAAGGCTTTCACACAGCAAATGAAATAATCAACACGGCAAACAGACAACTTATAGAATTGGAGAAAATATTTTCAAACTATGCATCCTACAAAATGGATGCATTTATCTAGACTAGTGTCTAGAGTCTATGAAATACTCAAAAGGAAAAAAACACAAAATGCCATTAAAAAGTAGGCAAAGGACATAAGCAGACGTTTTCAAAGGAAGACATACAAATGTCCAAGAAACATATGAATGTTCAACGTCTCTAAACATCAGAGAAATGCAAATTAAACCCATAATGAGATACCATATTACACTAATCAGAATGACTGTTATTAAAAAGTTAAAAAAATAAAAACAAAAACAAGTTGGTGAAAATGCAGAGAAAAGAGAACACGTTATACACTGCTGGTGGGAATGTAAATTACTACAATCTTTATGGAAAACAGTACAGAGGTTCTCAAAGAACTAAAAAAGAGAACTATCATTTGATCTAGCCACCCCACTACTGGGTATCTACTCAAAGAAATCATTATTTTACAAAGACACCATACTCATATGTTTAAAGTAGCACTCCTCACAACAGCAACAATATGGAATCAGTCTGTGTCCCTGAACAGATGACTGGAGAAAGAAAATGTGATGTATATGGAATAGTACTCAGCCATAATAAACAATAAAATCATGCCTTTTTCTGCAATGTGGATGAAACTGGAGGTAATTATCTTAAGCAAAATAATTCAGAAACAGAAAAGCAAATACCACATGTTCTCATTTATAAGTGGGAGCTACATAATGTGTATACATGGACTTAGAGAGTGGAATAATAGGCATTGGAGACTCAGAAAGGTGAGAGGGTGGGAGGAGATTGGGAGGAGGGTGAGGGATGAGAAATTACCTAACAAATACAATGTACTCTATTTGTATGACAGTTACATGGAAAGCCCAGATTTCACCACTATGTAACATATGCATGTAACAAAACTTGTGCCCTGAATCTTTTTGTTTGTTTTTAAGCTACCAAAAAGCCACTCTGACTCTTACATCTAGCCTTTAATCACTAGTCCTCAGCTTCTCATTATCTCTCTGCAGGCCATCAAGACAACTTGACAGAAATCAGCCAACTTTGCTATTTTTGTAGGCTTTGTTCCTCTATATCTTTCACATGCCTGAGGTTTTTTTTTTTGTTTTTTTGTTTTGTTTTTTTTTTTTTACCTTCAAGAGCTTTCCTGCCACTGGGACAGTTTTTAAAGTTATTGGTGAAATATTTGTTAAGTGTGCTACCAACTTTTTCTAGGTACTAAATGTGCCTCACAGACCGTTCAGATAACCTCCATTTTGCCCAACAAGTAGTCCCTCTTGTACATTTCTTATGTTAATCTCACTACATCATACCAAGAAGATCTTACATTCTAGTTTGCCTGAGACAATCCTGATTTAACCTGTGATCCTGGCGTTATTGTTAACACTGCCCTCTTTCCTTCTAAAGATTGTCTACATTGCATGATAAATTACTGATCATCCTAATTAGAATACACTCCTACTTCTCACATTTTACCCATAGCAAAGATTTATATTCTTGACATTGGCGGTAATGTTATACTTTATAGGCCATTCTATGCCAGAGATACAGCTTATGTATATTATCACATTTAATACAATAAATTATTATTTCCCACTTCTAAAATGAGGAAATTGAGTATGAAAGGATTTAAATAATTTTCTAGATATTACCTAGCTGATAAAGGGAAGGAAACACAATGTAAAACCAAATCAGTCTGATTCCATAGGTTCTATATTATGACGCTTTGTGTTCATTTCTGTTGCCACATTCTTATAATAACTAACTGAAAATAGTTCCATTTCTCCCACCAATTTTTCTGGGCATTAGTTTCTCCCATGTAAATGTATATAGGTTGGCTACATAATTTACAATGTTTTCTTTAAATCTGTAATTCTATTATCTAAATTAAGAAGCTGGCTTTATTACGAATGTTATCAAACTGCTTTTGAATTTTGTGAAACAGGGTAGAAACATAACTGATTTAAAAATATAGTTGTACATACATTCTTTAAAAGCAGCTGGCAACGGACGGGCACGGTAGCTCACGCCTGTAATCCCAGCACTTTGGGAGGCGGAGGCGAGCAGATCACAAGGTCAGGAGATTGAGACCATCCTGGCTAACAGGGTGAAACCCTGTGTCTACTAAAAATACAAAAAATTAGCCATGCGTAGTGGCGGGAGCCTGTAGTTCCAGCTACTCCGGAGGCTGACGCAGGAGAATGGCGTGAACCTGGGAGGCAGAGCTTGCAGTGAGCCGAGATCGCGCCACCGCACTCCAGCCTGGGGACAGAGTGAGACTCTGTCTCAAAAAAAAAAAGAAAAAGAAAAAAAGAAAAGTAAAGTAAAAGAAAATACCCTAGCAGTGAGCCGAGATCATACCACTGCACTCCAGCGTGGGTGACAGGGCGAGACTCCGTCTCAAAAAAAAAAAAAAAAAAAGCAGCTGGAAGAAAACTTCCTGCGAAGTTCAACTATTTAAAAAATCAGAATGTTTCTGTAAGGGCAACGTGGATAACATAATATTGTTTAGTGATACCGAATATTGAAGCATAGCCATTCATTTTCTTTAATTTTACTTTCACATAGTTTCAACAATCAAAAGGATCTATGAAGTCTAGTGAGAGATAGCAGTCACATGCCCTTATCCCATTCTCTTAGCTCTTTTGTTAGGCATTTTTCTTCACATCTATAAAATATGTGCTTACGTTGCTAGAGAGGTGACAGCATACTGGCAGCCCTGGCAGCCCTCACTCGCTCTAGGTGCCTCCTCGGCCTCAGCGCCCTTCAGCCCGCTGCTGCACCGTGGGATCCCTTCTCTGGGCTGGCCAAGGCCGGAACCGGCTCCCTCGGCTTGCTAGGAGGTGTGGAAGGAGAGGCACAGGCGGGAACCGGGGCTGCGCGCGGCACTTGCGGGCCAGCTAGAGTTCCGGGTGGGCGTGGGCTTGGCGGGCCCCGCACTCTGAGCAGCCGGCCGGCCCTGCCTGCCCGGGGCAGTGAGGGGCTTAGCACCCTGCCAGCAGCTGCAGAGGGTGCGCCGGGTCCCCCAGCAGTGCCGGCCCGCCGGCGCTGCGCTCGAATTCTGGCTGGGCCTCAGCCGCCTCCCCGCGGGATAGGGGCTCGGGACCTGCAGCCTGCCATGAACAAGCCTGCCCCCGTCGCCCTGGGCTCCTGGGCGGCCCCAGCATCCCCGAGGAGCGCCGCCCCCTCTTCAGTGGCGCCTGGTCCCATTGGCGGCCCAAGGTCTGAGGAATGCGGGCGCACAGCGCCCGGCTGGCAGGCAGCTCCACCTGCCGCCCAGTGCGGGATCCACTGGGTGAAGCCAGCTGGGCTCCTGAGTCTAGTGGGGATTTGGAGAACCTTTATGTCTAGCTAAGGGATTGTGAATACACCAATAAGCACTCTGTATCTAGCTCAAGGTTTGTAAATGCACCAATCAGCACTCTGTGTCTAGCTCAGGGTTTTTAAATACACCAATCAGCACTCTGTATCTAGCTAATCTAGTGGGGACCTGGAGACCTTTAGTGTCTAGCTCAGGGATTGTAAATGCACCAATCAGCACCCTGTCAAAATGGACCAATCAGCTCTCTGTAAAACAGACCACTCCACTCTGTAAAACGGACCAATCAGCAGGATGTGGGTGGGGCCAGATAAGAGAATAACGCAGACTGCCAGAGCCAGCAGTGACAACCCCTTTGGGTTCCGTTTTACTGGGGAGGGTTTGTTTTTTTGCTCTGTGCAGTAAGTCTTGCTGCCGCTGACTGTTTGGGTACACGCTGCCATTATGAGCTGTAACACTCACTGGGAAGGTCTGCAGTTTCACTCTTGAGCCACTGAGATCATGAATCCACCAGAAGGAAGAAACTCCGAACACATCTGAACGTCAGAAGGAACAAACTCCGGACATGCTGTCTTTAAGAACTGTAACACTCACCACGAGGGTCCGTGGTTTCTTTCTTGAAGTCAGTGAGACCAACAACCCACCAATTCCGGATGCTTTACTTGATTTTTTAAAGACAGTATCTGTTGGCTTCCTACTCTGAAAATTGAAGACTAAGTTTCCATTTGTTTCCCATGTTTTAAAGCATGTTTTCCCATATTTCACAGTTCTCACCTCATTCTCAAAATATAATTTTATTGTTTTATTAGTATTCAGGTTTTCATTATGACTATGTAGAGGAGTGAAGGCTAGTCAGAGTTTAGTCTTGGTTTGTATCTACATAGAATTTAACTTCTGGCAAGACTTTAGTTTTCTTCTTCTTTTTTTTTTTTTTTTCTGCTCTTGTTGCCCAGGCTGGAGTGTGATGGTGTGATCCTGGCTCACTGCCACCTCCACTCCCTGAGTTCAAGCAATTCTCCTGCCTCAGCCTCCCAAGTAGCTGGGATTACAAGTGTGTACCACCACGTCCAGCTAATTTTGTATTTTTAGTAGAGACAGTGTTTCATCATGTTGGTCAGGCTGGTCTCAAACTCATGACCTCAGCGTTGGCATCCCAAAGTGCTTGGATTACAGGACTGAGCCACAACACCTGGCCAGAACTTTAGTTTTCAAACCAATTTTTTTCTCTTATTTACTTAACTGTCTGGGAACATACCATTAATTTACTCCAAAATTCCTGCTCTTAGCATCAATCTCCTCAGCACATTCAAGCACATCATATGTTTTACTGACTTAATATACCAGAGACATATTTCCTCGTGAGCACTAAAAGTCACCAGCCTGGGCTGATTGCTCTTGAGACTTGTGACTCAGCTGTCCTACTGGGAGGAACTTTTCCCTTTCATCCTGGAGATTGGCTTCCCTTCACACATTGAATCTTCCTTCTAGGCCACATAGGTTTCTTTTCTGTTTTGTTGGTTTACTTCGTTTTAGTGGTATATTAGTCAGGATTCTGCAGAGACACAATCTGTAGGATATAAAGAGATTTATTCTAAGGAATTGATTCATATGGTTATGGAAGCTGAGAAGTCCCATGATCTACCACATAGAAGCTGATAAGGGCTTCTCTCAAACTAACAATCCCTGCTTTTTCATTAATTTATATGTTTAGGGCACTTAAAAGAAGATGGGAAATTTCTGGGCCTGGGTTAAACTTATGGAGGCCAGTCGTGTAAGTCAGTCTGGGTCTAAAGGCTTGAGAATCAAGGAAACAAAATGGTGTATATCCTGGTCACAGGGCAAGAGAATAATTACATGCCAGCTAAAGGAGTGGGACAGACAAAGGGGTAAATCTTCCATGTTTTATTCTATTCATGCCTCAATTGATTGAATGATGCCACTCACATTGAAAAAGTCCATCTGTGTTACTGAATCTAATGATCCAAATGTTAATTTCATCTGAAAACATCCTTATAGACTTTCTCAGAAATAATGTTCAACCATATATCTGGGCATCCCTGATCCAGTTCAGTTGATGCAAAACTTAAACATCACTGGTGGAGTACATCAGCTAGTAACTTACTGAGAAAAGAGGAGTGGAGATAATTTTTGAGACTATGCATGTGTGAAGAAAATGTTTTTCTACCTTCATATTTGATTGATAGGTGATAAAATATACAATTTTATTTTGGGAATAAGTCCCATCCAGGACTTTGAAAGTGCTTTTGCTTTGTTTTTGTTTTTTTCAACTGGTTGCCTGTACCACTATAGAAATCTCTGATGCAATTATGAGTCCTGATGTAGATACAGAAGATCCTATATCTTCTCCTGCTCTCAAAATCTTTAGGATCATCTCTGCCAAACTTCAGTTTTCTAGAATTTCAATGTGATACGCTCTAGTACAAGGATGCCAGAAACCGGGTAGTTTCTTTTCACCTGGGAAAGATGCTCTACTTTGCTGGGAAAATCCCTTGAATGATCTCTTTGATATTTTATACCTCTCCTTCTCTCTATTTTTTATTTTTGGAAATATTTTTAGGTGATGGCATATTGATCCTCTAATTTTCTTTACCTATCTCACTATTTCTCATCAATTCTTCTATTTTCTAATTTTTCAAGATACTTTTTAGATTTTATCTTCTAATATTTCAAATGCATATTTTCTAAAAATTTCTGAACACATGCATACAATTAATTATTAGTACATTAATAATAAATTACTTGTACATTAATAATAAATTACTTGAATTTTTAATTACTAAAGTGTCTCTTTCCTCCAATTTCCTTTTTACTTTTTTCTATTGTGTATTTTGGTCTCCATCTCTCTTATTAGGGCTTCTCTCAAACTCACAATCCCTACTTTTTCATTAATTTGTATGTTTAGGGCACTTAAAAGAAGATGGGAAATTTCTGGGCATGGGTTCAACTTACGGATCTATGGGCTGGTCAAAGCCTCAAGGAAAATTCTTTTGTCATCTGTTATGAGGATTAAATTTGTCTGTAAAATTTGGAGGACCAAGAGAATCTCAAATCTGGTTTAAAAACGTTCATATAATTCTCCATTTTTTTAAATTTTTTATTTATTTGTTTTTTTTTTTTGAGAAGAAATATTGCTGTATCACCTAGGCTGGAGTACAGTGGTATGATCTTGTCTCATTGTAACCTCCATCTCCAAGGTTCAAGCAATTTTCCTGCCTTAGCCTCCCGAGTAGCTGGGACTACAGGCATCTGCCAGCACATCCAGCTAATTTTTGTATTTTTAGTAGGGACAGGATTTCACCATGTTGGCTAGGCTGGTCTCGAACTCAACCTCAAGTGATCCTCCCCCCTCACCTTTCCAAAGTCCTGGGATTACAGGTGTGAGCCACCACACCAGGCCTCTCTTTTTATTTTTTTGAAGTCACTACCACCAATAGTACTGTGTAGTTTTATTAACCATTTAAATATCTTATAAGGTACTTAACTATTTAAGCATCTGGTAAGATTGAAAAATGAACGGGGATTGAAAAGTGAACATGTATTATTCAGCATTTAAAAGTTCTAAAGAAGCCACTACATACTCTTCACAATATGTTTTCACAGAGCAAAACAGTACTTGCCATTAGCCAAGCACACCAAGTGTACCGAAATAAAAAAGAGGCAAGAAGAAAAATATCTACATTAGAAAGAACCACACTTTCAGTTTCTCCCCTTTATTCACTAAATCAACATCTTACTGTATGGGTTTATCTATACAGCTGCCCGTTAGCTTCTAGAGTATTGTGAGAAGGGAAAGAATAAATGACACTGGCCAGTAGTTTTTGGATATTTAGGAAAGAGAGGGTGAAAGTCAGTTCTCAGAACAAATTAGTCAGCTTCAGTCTCATCAACAGGACCTCTGGATTCTTTGTTCTTCTGCACTTGTTCAACGTTCTTATCCTTCTCTGGCAAACACTCCAGTTTGACAGCCATTTGTGCCTCTCTATTGTCTTCATTAGCTTCCATTTTGTGGGTCAGGTTCTTTTTGCCATTTTACTGAAGTTACTGAACTCTTCTATTGCTTTCTAAACCACTTATTTCTCCATCCTTTGCAAGCTGCTTCAAGACCTCAGCTTAGTAGGACTTGTGTCTTTCTTCTGCACCTTCTCATATCTTCTGAGTTTCCTCTAAGGAAATTATCCTTCTTCTGTGGAGGGGGGGAAAGGGAATTATAGAATTGATTCTTTTGACTGAGGGCTGAGAATCAGCTCAAAAGCCTGGCCTGAAGCACTCTTCTTCAGTTCTTTCACCTGGATATCAAAAGAAGCTGGGTAAATAGACGATGAGAGACTGGCAATGTGTTCTATAGGATCCACTGGGGTAATGAAAGGCCATGAGCCCACCATCCTTATTGTACCTCTGCTGGTGGGACAGGTCCTGGTAACAGGCTGAGTAGCTGAGAACCACTTCCTCCTGTCATCCCTGACCCCAGCCTGTGCAACCCAAGCTGTCCGCACCCCACCCCCCCACAGAGAGCATGGCCCATCATCTGTCACCCACAAGGGTGATCACGGGGATCTAATTCTTTCTTTTAAATGGTAAATGTCCTTTTAAATGAAGGACAGAAAGAAAGGGAATTTTTCTTGTTTTCTCTTTGCAGAATTTAAATGATGTTCAAATCCTGAGGTGTTTCTGAAGTCAAATAGTAGTATCTCTTAGATAAGTGTACTCAATATACAAATGAAAATATAAGAAAATACCCTACAATGGCCGGGCGCAGTGGCTCACGCCTATAATCCCAGCACTTTGGGAGGCCGAGGCGGGCGGATCACGAGGTCAGGAGATCGAGACCACGGTGAGACCACGGTGAAATCCTGTCTCTACTAAAAATACAAAAAAATTAGCCGGGCGCCGTGGCAGGCGCCTGTAGTCCCAGCTACTCGGGAGGCTGAGGCAGGAGAATGGCATGAACCTGGCAGCTGGAGTTTGCAGTGAGCCGAGATTGCGCCACTGTACTCCAGCCTGGGCGATAGAGTGAGACTCTGTCTCAAAAAAAAAAAAAAAAAGAAAAAGAAAATACCCTAGAATTTGTAGATAAAGATATAAAGACATATGATGCAGGGTATACAATCATGTAGTTCATATTATACATTCATATGGAACATACCAAGTCATATTTGACAGTGTTTAGTAGGTGTCAGGTTGAGCTCAAGACAGTCATGGGTCTTCCAGGAATATTCTACCCGTCATTCTGATCTGTAGAAAAAAGGCCATTCTGTGTCTTTAGTCTGATTCTGGGGAGGAATTATATCTTTCTTTTACAATATATTAATTTATATATAAACCCTATTCTATATGGGAAACCATTGTTAATAATGTAGAAAGACTTCACTAAAAATTGGACAACCAATTATTTGCTTCTTTATTTTATAGTAAGGATATAATATGGAGACCTCTCTATATATGCTTTTCTCTTTATACTGTAGAATTAAGACCAAAGATGAATCCTTACATGAATAGATTCCCGTCAATATAATCATTTTAAAATTGTCAGAGAATATTGCATTTTTATATTTGATTCTCTCATCGCCTTATAGAAAATCCACAGGTGCTATCATGGGATATATGGTGAGTGGTAGAAAGAAGATTAATTTTTAAAGATGTTTCAATATGAGGATGAGTGGTTTACAATGTGTATAAATCTTTAGAAGGAGTTCTCCTTTGAGCCAGTTGTGGAATATGACAGTGACCACTTCTATGTAGGTATCAAATATCATAAAATCAAATCTCATAAAAATCAGCAGCCAAAAGTAGACTGATCTCTAAATCACAAGGAAATTGTATGCAATGGAGTGGTGGGAGCAATCTGTGTACTAAGGAACATTTGCTTCATCAATCAGATGTGAATGTGCCATTCTAATACAAGTTTTCTGATTCTAATGGCTTTAGTGGAGTACACCTGAGACATGAAAGTTTACACTTTTACCATAATACAGACAGTGGGATTTCAGAAAGCGTTAGTATGTGTAACAGCCTGTCATGACTACTACATTTGGCAAAGAAAATCTCTTTCTCTAATTTTTTCCTACTGAGAAAACAAGAATTTGGCTTTCATTATGTTCAGTTACTCAGAGGAGAACTTATTCATCAAAAGACATACTCTTTAGTCTGTCTTTAAAATGGGCAGAGAGACTTTACTACATATAGAAAATAACCCGGCTTGGGCCGGGTGCGGTGGCTCATGCCTATAATCCCAGAACTTTGGGAGCCCAAGGCAAGAGGATCACTTGAGGTCAGGTGTTTGAGACCAGCCTGGCCAACATGGTGAAACCCCATCTCACTAAAAATACAAAAATTAGCCAGTAGCAGTAGCATGTGCCTGTATTCCTAGCTACTCTGGAGGCTGGAGTGGGATAATCCCTTTAGTCTGGGAGGCAGAGGTTGTAGTGAGCTGAGATAGTGCCACTGCACTCCAGCCTGGGTGATGGGAGTGAAATCCTATCTAGAAAAAGAAAAGAGAAGAACCACCAGCTTATTTTTCTGATCAGCTAATGTTTCTCAGCAAGGGGAATATCCAAGTAGTAGATAGAAAAGGGGAACACTCTAAATTCAGTCCCCAGATATCCCTGGTTAAACTGAGACTCTCCATTTGAAAGCTTTGGACTGATTTCTACAACTGCATTTTTGGCTAGGCATCCTTGATACATTTTACCTCTTAATATGAGAAATTAAACTGTATTATACTACACGTCTCATACTAATGTACATACCATTTTAAAATCCACCTTTGTGGTTCAGGGAGAAGTCTATTGAAACCCATAACTACATGTAAAACACCAACATTAGCAACAACAAAACATGAAAAGAAAATGTTATTTTCTTTTCAGTAATTATCCACAAATCTTGTCAGCAATGTACCTGAAAAAATAAGTGAAAATGCACCTTATTTTGATTCATATTGCAGTGGTTCAGGCAATACTATTAACTAAACTGAAAAATTGTATGCTGGGTTTATTAGTGCTGATTTTGATACTTTCAGACAGGCTATAAAAATGTTATGCACTTTGGCAACAACCTTTCCTGATAGAGGTGTAGAGTGACAAGGTATCTGTAAACAAATAAATAAAAGACTGCATAAATAAGCCAATGCAGTCTACTGTCATATAAATTGTCTGCAAGAGTTAAGCTTAGAGAAAAAAAAGTTTTTGTCCAATTTCTATGATCGTTTGCATCATATTTTTGCTACTAATATTTTTACTTAAATTTATAAAGGACTATTTTAGCAATGGGAACAGTAGTTGGAATAGGTTATTTTCTGTTTACTTTGATACTTAAAGGCCATCAGAAGAATGGACTTTTTCCTTTAATTCCCTTCCCACCTTCTTTTTTACATATAGTAAATTTCCAGAAGAAAATAAAAGGATTCAATTTATTTATCCTATGTGAAAATATATTTTAGAATCTATAATAGACTTTACTGAGAAATACTCTAATTCTGCTCATCAATTTTACCTAGACAAAGCTGTACTTGTTAAAATATAAATAAGTTTAATTCAGTTACTTTTTCACCACTTAACCATTATCATCATCAAAAAGCATGTATTAAAAATATATTTCCACTTAACCTAGTTGTGGTCGCTATACACAAAATTTGATTAGCTACAATTACTGGCTATGATTAGACTATACAGAAAATCAGAAGTTTTGCACTGCAGTTTTCCAATGACTTAGCAATATAGGCAGATAATTTCGACCAAATTACTCATCCTCACATATTCAGCCAAATTTAAATGATAACAATTATTGTTATTATTATTATTTTCAGAGACAGGGTCCCACTCTGTCACCCAGACTGGAATGCAACAGAATGATCACAGGTCACAGTAACCTTGAACTCCTGGGTCCAAGCAATCCTTCCACGTTAGCCTCCCATGTAGACAGGAAAACACACACTCACAACCAGGCCAGAGCAGTGTTTTAGTTTTTGGCAGACAGGATCTCGCTATGCTGCCCCAGCTGGTCTCAAACTCCTGGGATCAAGTGATCCTCCTGCCTCAGCCCCCCAAAACACTGGGATTACAGGTGTGAGCCATTGCACATGGCCATTCTTTTTAAATCTTAAAATCTGATATAGTTTGGATATTTGTCTCCATCCATATCTCATGTTGAAATGTAATCCCCGATGTTGGAGGTGAGGCCTGGTGGGAGGTATCTGGATCATGGGGGCAGATCTTTCATGAATGGCTTGAGCCATACCCTTGGTGATAAATGAGCTTGTCATGTGAAGTGTCTACTCCTGCTTTGCCTTCTGTTGTGAGTAAAATCTTCCTGAGGCCTCCGCAGAAGCAGATGCCAGCACTATCCTTCCTGTACAGCCTGTAGAACCGTGAGCCACTTAAATGTCTTTTCTTATAAATTACCCAGTCTCAGATATTTCCTTATAGCAACACAAGAATGCCTAATATAGAAAGTTGGTACCAGGTGCTGGGTATTGTTATAAATATACCTGAAAATGTGGAAACAACTTTGAAACTGGGTAATACGCAGAGGTTGGAAGAATTTGGAGGGCTCAGAGGAAGACAGGACGATGAGAGAAAGTTTGAAATTTCGTACAGACTTGTTGAATGGTTTTGACCAAAATGCTGATAGTGATACGAATAGTGAAGTCAAAGCTGCCAAGGTCTCATATGAGTATGCAGAACTTATCAGGAGCTGGAGCAAAGGTCACACATTATTCCTTATCGTAGAGCTTGGCTGTATTCTGCCCATGCCCTAGGCATCTGTGGAAGTTTAAACTGAAGAGTGACAGCCTAAGGTATCTGGTAGAAGAAATCTCTAACTAGCAAAGTGTTCAAGATGGGGTCTGGCTGCTTCTAACAACCTATGCTCAGTTACAGGAGCAAAGAAATGACGAAGTTGGAATTTATATTTAAACAGGAAGTAGAGCATAAAAGTTGGGAAAATCTGCATCCTGGTTATATGACAGAAAAAGAAAAAGCTTTTTCAGGAGATGAATACAAGCAGGCTGTGGAACAAGCACTTGCTAGAGTTATTTCTATAACTAAAAGGGAACCAAGTGCTAACATCCAAGACACTGGGGAAAAAACCTCAAAGGTACTTTAGAGATCTAAGAGGCAATCCTTCCTATCACAGACTCTGAGGCCTAGGAGGACAGAACGGTTTTGTAAGCCAGGCCCATGGCCTCACTGCCCGGTGCAGTCTTGAAGCACTGCTCCCTGCAACCCCGCCATTCCAGCTACAGCCATGGCTCAAAGGGCCCCAGGTACAGCACAGGCTGCCACTCCAGAGAGCACAAGCCATAAGCCTTGGCAGCTTCCAAATTGTGTTAAGCCTACAGGCAAATGGAATGCAAGAGTGAAGGCTTGGCAACCTCCATCTAGATTTCAGAGGATCTATGAGAAAGCCTGGGTACCCAGAGAGAAGCCTGTCACAGGGGCGGCCCTCACAGAGAACCTCTTATAGGTCATTGTGGAGGGAAAGTATGGGGTTGGAGGCCCCACACAGAATGCGCACTGGGGAACTGCCTAGTGGAGCTGTGGGAAGGGGGCCACCATCCTACAGACCCAAGAATGGTAGATCACTAGCAGCTTGCACCCTATGCCTGGAAAAGCTGCAGGCATTCAACAATCTCAGAGCAGACATGGGAGCTTTACCCTGCAAAGACACAGGGGCAGAGCTGCCCAAGGCATTGGGACTCTACCCCTCACACCAGTGTGTCCTGGATGTGGAACATGTAGTTAAAATAGATCACTTTGGAACTTTAAGATTTAATGACTACCCTACTAGGTTTCAAAATTGCATGGGGCCTGTAGTTCCTTTCTTTTGGATGATTTCTCCCTTTTGGAATGTGAATGTTTACCGAATGCATACACCCCCATTGTATATTAGAAGTAACTAACTTTTTTTTTTTTTTTACAGGCTCATAGGTGTGAGGGACTTGCCTTGTCTCTGATGACACTTTGAACTTTAAACTTTTGAGTTAATGTTGGAATAAGTTAAGATTTTGGAGGATTATTGGGAAGGCATGATTGTATTTTTCAATGTGAGAAGAACATGAGATCTGGTGGGACCAGAAGTGGAATTGTATAGTTTGGATATTTGTCACCATCCCAATATCATGTTAAAATGTAATCCCAATTGTTGGAGGTAGGACCTGGTGAGAGGTGTTTAGATTATGGGATAAATCCCTCATAAATGGCTTGAGACATCCCCTTCGTGATAAGCAAGCTCTCACTCTGAATTCACATGATATCTGGTCATTTCAAAGTGTGTGGCATCTCCTCCCCACTCTCTCTCTCTCTGGCTCCTGTTTTTGCTGTGTGAGGTGTCTGCTCCTGCTTTACCTTCTCCCATGAGTAAAAGCTCCCTGAGGCCTCCCAGAAGGAGATGTTGGCACTGTGCTTCCTGTACAGCCTGCAGAACTGTGAGCAAATTAAACCACTTTTCTTATAAATTACCTGGTCTCAGATACTTCTTTATAGCAACACAAGAATAGCCTAATGCAATATCCTTATTTCACATTTAGAAAAATAATTCAGCCTTTAGTCTATAAATAATTTGAGTGTCGGAGTTCTTTTCCTCTCATTTATGCATTTTCATACATAGAAATGTTCTTATAAAAACAAGACTAATATTAGATTATGATGTGGGATGGAGAGTTTTTCAACTGAGATCTAATGTTCTACATTATTTCCTTCATTTTGAGATGTCTTTGTAAATCCTCAGCCACCAACTTCACCTGCAGAATTTCATATCATTGATTGTTACAATTAAGTACTAGTATAACAAATTCTTTTCCCTGAAAACTAGTGAACTCATGAAAAATAGTATGGAATGAGAAATACAAATAAAGCTCAAGGTGGGGAAAGATTTTTAAATGAACATGAGCTTCTAGAGAGGTTGCAATCTGATACAAATGCTGTGAACCCCCAGAAGGAAAGAGCAATGTGGAATTACCATTAGTTTTCTGAGAATGTGGAAACTATTTTACATGCCAGGATATGTGAAGCAAAGCCGCATTCCCAAATGTGAAACTGTCTGGCAGGCAGAGTTTTATTTTTAAAAATTTTACAACTCTTGGTTAAAACTTCAGCCATTACATGACACTAGATGGATTTTTTTAATTCTATAGTAAAAGCATAGATTTGTATGCATTCAAAGTTTGATAGTATCCAGAAATTTAAAGAAAAACAAATGAATTGCTAGATAACTTAGGAAAACATGTTTGCTTTTGACGCACAAACAAACAATAAAAACCATTTGGGTTTAAATTTAAGTATATTGCAGTGTTGTTGCTGACTAAGGAATGGAATGGCATTCTGAGAATGGGAATGGGGTAGAAGAGGGGACAAATGCCTCAACGAAACAATAAAGTATCAGTGAACAACTGTGGCTGGAAATGTACCATCTCTTTGAATGAGTGTGCTAGTCTCCTTTTTTCTTTCCTAACAATCTGGTTTCTCCATTAAAAAAATGAAAGTACTTTCAAATGAACTGAAACATTACTCTCACAAAAACATAATCTTCAGATTTTTCCATCATCTACCAAAAATGAATGTGGAACAATGTTTTAAGATAATATCCTGCTCATATGATCAGTTCATTTTTATGTTTAAAAAAATTATGTTAATTACAATGATACTTTTGGTAATTTTTAAGTCATTCTTATTTTCCCATAGTTGTATTCAATTTTTATTCATCATTTCTGTTTTTTCTACATTAATATTTTAAATTTTAAATATACTAGTTATTAGAAATATAATTAATATTTCTTAAAATAATTATCAGGTATGGAAACTAGATCTATGCTATTAAATAATAGAAGATTGCATTGAGAAGGAAGAAAACAAGAGGCATATAATTTTAGAAATGGCAGAGTTTTGATCTTGAATCTATCTTTATGTTTATGATTTTATTTTAATGTCTGTATTTGGTTTTTAGAATTCAAAGAATCACAGCTAATAAAGCTGGCATAATCAAGCATTTATGCAATTGATAGCATCACACTCCCAGAAGTCACACATCACATCATCAAGAAACAGAAAGTTGCACTTTCCCCAAGATATGGAAACTCTAATGAAACAAACGTAGAAAAATCTTCCCTTAGCTGCTGTATGTGGTTTCCAAGAGACTTGAAATTCTATTTCATCTTTGGAATTTTACCTGGGTCCCTTTGTATTCATATCTTCAATTCTCTCAAATGTTGATAATACTTTTAATTTTTTTTGCATGACCTTTTTGGTGTATTTTAGTGTTTTCTCTTCATGTCTTCATTTACTTCCAGCTCTGAATTTTTTTAATTTCTTTTTTTATTAAATTACTATTTAGGAAGTTGAGCTTCATTTTAGAATCAGCCTGTGCTCTATAGACTTTGTCCTTGTAATTCACACTGTCTGGATTTTTTTTTTTTTTTTTTTTTTTTTTGAGACAGAGTCTCGCTGTCACCCAGGCTGGAGTTCAGTGGCGCAATCTTGGCTCACTGCAACCCTCACCTCTCAGTGTCAAGCAATTATTGTGCCTCAGCCTCCCAAGTAGCTGGGATTATAGGCATGTAATCCCATGTGCCACCATGCCTGGCTAATTTTTGTATTTTTAGTAAAGACGGGGTTTTGCCACGTCTTAAACTTTTGGCCTCCAGTGATCCACCTGCCTAGGCCTCCTGAAGTGGGATTCAATACTTCTTTATCAACTGGCATTTGAATATATTCGTGACCATGACCACCACCCTAGTAACCTTGCTATACCTACCAGTGTTCTCCAGGTCTTGCCTTCAGGCTTTCCTTATGCCATCCTTGTTCTGACATTCAGAAATGAGACTTTCAAGTTTCACTCCAATGATATCATTAGCTAATCTCTTATCTCCAGATTAAATTTGCCATTAGATTTTCAAAAATACTTCCGTAACATTCTTAAGAACTATCCATCATGAAAGATAATAACATTGCTTTTAAAATATTTTTCCTCTATTGTTGACCAATATAACTCAATTTAGAGGCTGTATGTGAATGTTAATATTCACGATTTTGACATATGGGAATTCTACTTAGAGTTTACACAAAATTAATCAGAAATTTTAAGAGCCTCAGCAAATAATATACTGTAATTGAGACTTATATTATAGGCCTTCCAAGCTTGTGAGTAAGCAGGCCATGTTAACCTTTATCTCCAAATTGTAATGTTCTAAATGTTCCACTGCAGAGTCTTGGGAAGTCTAGTACATTACAATAAGCTTTTCTGTAAATATTTTAAGAAGCCAGGATGCAATTCCATTGTCCACAGAGCTGGCCAGTTTATGGATCATGCTTGCTGGTCCTCCATCAGGATTACATAGTTCAGGGCTGTCCAGCCCTCCAAGACGCTGCCTTCCAATAGCATTTCCTGTCTTTAACTCTTTATGTCACCACTGCAGTTACTATTGCTGTTGGAATTCCATCTCATCACTCTTCTGAACTGAGAGGAAAGTGTCATTATCTGTGATGGGAGATGGGAAAAGATCTCATTAAAAACAGTTCAAGCTTCAGAAATTTACAGTGAGTGCTACAGGTTTTGCCCTCTGAGCTACAATGAACTAAGGTGATATTCATAGACTGGGCTTCGACAAACTCTCTCTCAGAGATAAAATCTGTCATAGAGATTTTATCATAATTACCATCTATCTGGTCATCATTATCAGAGATCTCACTGCCATTATTACTGCTACCAATTCAGATAAAATAGGAAATCCTCTAAAATTACAGTTGAGGATATAACGTATGCCAGGAGTTTGCAATAAGAGCCCACTCCAGTTTCTGTCTGTCCTTCATTGCTCCGCAGTGCATTCAAAGGGTTGTTTTTTAATTTTTTTCCAGTATTTACAATTGTTATTCATGGGAGGATAGGTCCATGGAAGATATGCTGTCATTTCTGAAAGAGGATATCATGTCGTGTTTTGAATTCTCCTTTCCATTACCCTATCATGCACAGCCAATGGTTGTGCCATTTTCTAGTTTATTGTGGAAAAATTTCTTTAGACTTAATACTTTTATACAGATAGGAGACTTGTTTCCAAAAAATTTTATATAAAGTTGCCTCAACCTTTTTTTTTACTTTAACAATTCTTTGTTATTTATATTCAATATGTTCTTTACATGTCATTAATTTTCAAAGCTAGTTGTATTCTTCTGCTATTAAGAACTGTCCAAATGTTTGTTTTTCTGACATAATTCTTGATACATAGAGCATAAAAAAGACATACAAACAAGGGTTTGAAATGACTACTTAGAACTACAAACCTTGAGTGTTTTATATCATCTATTTCAAACTCCGTAAAATAATGTCTGTATTTCATATCATTTCGTTTTGGATATGAATGGTATAATAAATAAATAGGTAAATACCAGCAGTGCAATCTTAATTTTTCCATTTTTCAGGTTTCCTTTTCAAATATTAAATATTTTAGACTATGTATATTATTTCTTCCATTTTAAAATTCTGTAAGTTTATCTTTTTGTTTCTCTCCTTTTTATTTGCTTCTCTCCTGTCAAATTTTCCAGCCAATTTTTAATGCCACGTTTCCTTTTTGCTTTGTCTTTTTGAACTAATTCCCTCTTTATAGCTTATAAAAAGAACAAAATATATACTTAAGTCATTGGGTTTTGTAGGAATTTTTAAAATTCTATTGTCTGTCCATGGGTGTGTATCACACAGATCTCCCTTCAAGAAGGCCTACAATTTCAGGAAGACTCACAACCCCCTACCGGCACAGCTTCAAATTCTCCATAGGGCTCAATCTGAGGCTTCATTTCCTAGAGGCTGCTGCAAGACAATGACTGCGTGTATCGGGGGTACTACAGATGGAACGTTTCAGCCCAATATGACACTCCTTTAATGACAGACCATTCCTAAGATCTCCCCATCAACTTTGTCAAAGCAGTTCTACAACACAAACTCTTCTGAGCTCATCCTCCTTTTTCCCTTCTCTTATTTCATAGGGGACACGTCTGCTTTATGTTTTAAAGGCTTTTTTCGTCATTCATGAGTCCTCTCTCCTTAACCTTCACAGGCATTTACCACAATAATTCTTATTTATGTCTAATCATATCTTGAGCTCTTCTAAGATGACATGAGCAAAGTTGGTATTGAGAGTGGTTCAAGAAAATAAGTAAAAAAGATAGAGTTTAGAACTGGTTCACTTGCATCCTGGCTGGCAAGAAGAATCCAATCCTGAGTCAGCTGTGGGACACAAGTAGTTTTGTGCAAAAGTGGTGACCCAATTGCTAAATATTTCACTGGTAGTAACTTAGAGAAATGTCTATTGGAGGCAAACACCTTGCTGGTGTAATAATGTAGTCATTTGTATAATGGGAGAAGGGGAATTAGGGGAATTGGGGAAATACTATAGGGACAGTGAACTTGACTGTTCGTTAAGTCGTATTAATACTGAACAGAGGGAAAATGTTAAAGTGATAACATAAACGTAGGCATGCACAGTATGGAAAGTAAAAATTAAGTTGCTTCATTTTGCCTCCCCTGTCACAAAGACAGAAGCACAATGCCTGGAGAGTCTCTTAAGTTTCCAAAGGCAACACATATAGAAATAACTGGAAATACTTTTTTGGCCCATATACCAGGAGACTCAGAAGGCTATTGGGCTTGAATGGGGTTCAAAACAGGAAAGGCTCTGCAGCAGCTGCTGGCTATGATACAAGCAGCCCTCAGCTTGTATCACAGCATGGCAAACTCTGGAGTTAGAGATTTCAGTGGTGACAAGATACAAGTGTAGTATTTATAGCAATACACATGAGAGAATCACAATGTAGTCTCTTGAGACTTGGGTGCAAGTCCATGTCATCTGCACTAGAAAATTATATGCTTTTCCAGAAACACCTCCTAGAATGGTATTGACCCCTGATAGAAAGAGAACACAGTTGGGCAACAATTGAACATGATTCATAAATGCCCATCATGACCTATGACTCTCCCAGTTATAAATTCGACAAGGCCAGTAGTAGTTCATTATAAAGTGAAAATGGGGCACCAGTTATAGCTCCAAGTAGGATGAGAGGGCATGGGTAGGTAGATAAACAGGTAGTCAGAATCCCCGTGCTACCTGCCCTGACTATATCTGTACTTATCCCCTACCTTGTAGCTGACAACCTGAGGGAGGAGGAAAAAGCTGATATGGTTTGACTCTGTGTCCCCACCCAAATCTCCTTTCAAGTTATAATTCCCACATGTTGAGGGAGGGACCTGGTGGGAGGTGATTGGACCATAGGGAGGTTTCCCCCATGCTATTGTCATGACAGTGAGTGAGTTCTCACAAGATCTGATGGTTTAAAAGTGTGACACTTCCCCTTTGCTTGCTTGCTCTTCTCTCTCACCTGCCATCGTGTAAGAGGTGCCTTGCTTCCCCTTCACCTTCTGCCATGATTGTAAGTTTCTGGAGGCCTCCTGGCCATGCAGAACTTTGAGTCAATTAAACCTCTTTCCTTTATAAACTACCCAGTCTGGGGTAGTATCTTTATAGCAGTGTGAAAATGGACTAATACAAAAGCCCTTCTTGGTTTATGGATGGGTCATCTTGATGTGTAGAGACAAGCAAAAATGGATGGTGATTACATTGCAACTATATTCAGGGAGGGAGTTGAAAGACTGAAGAGAAGGAAAAACTCTGAGAAGCAAATCTGTAAATGAGACTCCCATTACATTTTTTGTGGAGGCAGAAGTAGCCTTAAATGAGACTATATCCGGATTCATGTACAGTGCCAATGATCTCATCAGCCGGTCAGGGTCCTGGAAGTAAAAAAATCCTCTAAGGTCAGATATGAGAAAGCCTGGCACAGACACAAGAGTCAGTAGATATATGAGAGTTAGCACAAAAGTGAAAAGATATTTGAATCACACATAAACATCTACCAGAATGCAACCCTCATGGAACAGGTGCTGAAAAAGCAAAGAAGAAAAATTCTTTATCCAGTAGATATTAACCAAATTTTGCCAATGTCCAACCATGGAACTGACCCAGTGGGCACTTGAATGGAGTAGACATGTGGCAGAGGGTACACATAACCCAACCACATGTTCTCCTATGTACCAAGGCTGATTTAGTCATGGCACCTCTGAATATTGTAACTGACAGAGACTAATGCAGAGCCCTCACATGGCATTATTTCTCAAGGAAATCAACTTACTACTTGGTGCCAATTTGACTACATTAGACCCCTTCTGTCTTGGAAAGACCAGTAATCCATCCTCACTGGGTACAGGTTTTCTATTCTCCAGAGTACAGACCCTCAACCAGTATCACTAACTGAGGGCTGATGGAACACTTGATCTATGAGTGTATAGAAAACCTTAGAACAGTCGCTTTCTGCTTGGGCTTCTTAGCTCTTCTTGCCAGCTTCAAATTTCAGCAAATGCTAACAATAAAAGTAACAACAACAGCACAGAGCTCACTTTTCTTGCCAGTCCTCTTTCCAGGACCTTGCACCTCAAATCCTGGCTGCCCTGGCAGCCCTGAACTCAAATTTTTGTCTCCAGAAACTTGGTACTTATTGTTCGGCTAGCTTCTCTGCTCCTTGTCTGCTGCCCTTTGCATTTTTTTTTTCTTCTCACACAGAAGTAAGCATTGACAAATGCCCTAAGAGGAAAAATGACTTCCAGAATGATAACTCTTTCTTTGTGGTTCCCTTCTCTCTCGAATCTTGGCCTCCTAGTCCTGGCTATCTCAGCAACTTCCAGATTCTTTCATACAGAATTTGTCTGGTACTTTACCCATATGTTCTGTTTTCTTCAGTAGAGGGGCTGTGACATTATAGTGCCACAAGATAAATCTTTCTAGCTGAAAGTAGGATATGTACTTTAAATAAAACTGTAAGGGCCAAATGTCAACAGTTACCACTCTACAAATTATTCATTTAGAAATTACATTTGTAATTTTTATAGTATCCCAATATCTATGTCCAATTATTATCAAATATTTCTTTGAATCATATTACTTTTTACTTCCATGAATGGAAAATCAGTATCACTTGAAATAAATTCAAAGAAACAAGAGAATAAATGTGATAATTAACACTTTTAAGCCACAATAGGTGACAGAAAATGTGTGTTTGAAATTCTTAGTGAATAAATATTGTATTATTATGGTCTAACAATCCTCAAAAGTAGTGCTAATTAAGAAAAATTGGAGCACAAAGAGGTTAAGAAACATATCTTGCTTACCTGAGGTCTCCAAGCTAGTAAGTGGTCAAGCCAAGAATTAAACCATGATAGTCTGGCTTTCAAGAACAAAGACTTCACAGCTATGTTTCATTACAACAATAAAAATATTTCAGTGGCATTAAGCTCTAGTTAAATTCTATTTCCTGCTGAGAGATAATGAAAAGTGTTAGGAAAATGTTAAACTATGCTAGCAACAAACTGATATTTTCTCCATAATGCTCAACCAGTAACTTTTACTAACTGGTATTACTTGATTTGTCTAAACAAATCAAGAGACTGCTATGCTGAGTACAAAATCAAGAGACTGCTATGCTGAGTTGAAATTCTATCAGATTCCCTCTAATACAATTTCTATTATAAGATTTCAGATAAATTTATCATCTACTAAACACTGTAGAATATTAACTTTCTCCTTTAAACATCTTCATGGTTATTTGATCAAAATGAATGAATTCTCATCTTTGTGGGAAAATAAACAAAATTTTCAAGAATGTTGCTAAATGATGGTAGCAAAATGATGTAAAAAAAAAAAAGAAGAAGAAAGAAAAAAATTTTGCACCACTCTATACCTATTAAAATGATCAAAATCCAGAACACTGACAACACCAAATGCTGGTGAGGATGTGGAGCAACAGGAACTTCCATTCATTGCTGATGGGAAGGCAAAAATGGCAAACTACTTTGGAAGACTGTTGGGTGAGTTCTTACAAAATTGAACATATTCTTACCATTGATCTAGCAATCAATCGCCTTGAAATTTATCCAAAGATAATGACACACACAAACCTTCACGCATGTTTGTAGCAGCTTTAGTTATAATTTGCCAAAGCTTGGAAGCAACCAAGATGTCCTTTAGTAGGTGAATAGATAAACTGGGTACATCTAGACAATAGAATATCATGCAGCACTAAAAAGAAATGGATTATTAAGCAATGACAAGACATGGAGGAATCTTAAATGGATATTTCTAAGTGAACAAACTCAATCTGAAAAGACTACACAGTGTCTGCTTCCAACTATATGACATTTTGAAAAGGGCAAAATTTTAGAGTCATTAAAAAGATCAGTGATTTCTAGGGGTTGGAGGGGTGGGGGTGTGATAAATAGGTCAAACATGAAGAATTTTTAGGACAGTAAAACTAGTCTGCATAATGCTATTATGCTGGATACCTATCATTTTACATTTGTCCTAACCCACAGAATATATACAACACCAAAAGTGAGACCTAGTGTGAAATATGGACTCCAGATGATAATGATATGCCAACGTAGATTCACCAATTTTAACAAATGTACCACTGTAATGGGGGATGTTGATAATGGGGAGGCTATGCTTGTGTAGAGCGTGGGGGTAAGAGAAATGTGAGAAATCTCTGTGTCTTCCTCTCAATTTTGCCGTGAACCTAAAACTGCTAAGTGAAATCTATTAATAAAATATTGTTTTATATTATAGTTGAATTATCTAGGATGACTACAGTAATTGAATTAAATAATTTATCAGATTTTCCCTTAATATGTTTTTTCAAAGCCCTCATCCTCTCCAAAATATACATTGGTGTAAGACCATATAGGATGATTGCTACTAAATGCTGGTTAAGAACACCAATTAAATAATATCTCTTTATAAAAAATATTAGCTGGCATATCATTCGCTTTTAATTCATTTTCAGTGACTGCAATGATTGGAAATCACCTGGCTTGAAATATATTTCCTTTGAATCTATTATTTTCTCAACTTCTGTTAACTATTCCAAATGAGGCTTTACTCAGATACATCAAATGACTATTATTTATGCCTGTTTTTCTTTCATGTAGAAGACTATTTTTATTCAAATGCATTCAGAAAAGTTTGAGAAAATTAAAATATCATTAATGTAATTTTTGTTAAATTCTTCTTTAGTATCATATGCTTTGTAGCCTTGGGGCTGATGTTTTGGATCATTCAATCATTATAAAAAGAAAATGTCTGACATATAACCAATACACAAAGCTAGACCTGCTGTCAAAAGAAAACCATAGTAGCATTCTTCCTGTCAGAAAAAGTGTGACTGCGCACCTGTGGTCCCAACTTCTCAGGAATCTGAGGCGGGAAGATTGCTTGAGTCCTGGAGGTCAAGGTTTTAGTGAGCCATGATTGCTCCACTGCACTCCAACCTGGGTGACAGAACGAGACCCTCTCTCAGAAAACAAACACAAAATCAAAAAGCCTGAATTCATTTCCAATTCAAGTAAATATATGTCAATTTTCATCCCACAAGGATAATTTCAATTCTGAATTCTAATTCTAAGATACATAAATAGTTAGATAATAGCTGGATAGATGACATATATATGCTTAGATAGATATAGGGCTTTGTCGGGAGTTTTATGACTAATACTTTGCTGCTTTCTTCCTTAGAAACACTGCATTATTTGACAGAATGATGAACAAATAAAAGTCATCAAATGAAAATTATTGCTGCAAAAGTCAGAGGGTAATTATGAAAGGGACGCGAGAAAAGAGACCCTGCATGACCGCCTCACCCATACAAAAGGATACATAATGACATTCAAAATCTAACAGTTGTTATCCTTACAATTATCTGTGCCAATTTACCATGCAAGAAGTCTTCCTGACCCTCCCCACCAAGGGTACTCATACCCCAATTTAATGATCATTGCTATAAAAATATTTTGTATGATTTGTTTATACTTAAACTCTTTTGAGTGGTTTATATAATTAATTGTTTGGAAGAAAATATTAAATACCACATTGTATGATCAGATTTCTTTTTCACTTAAAGTTCAGTTACCCCAAAGATGTCATTAAAATTTAGCACAACAGGGAAGACACTTAAAGTATTTACATGAGCTCCCTCTTCCTCAGCACACAGATGCCTTAATTTCCATCGTCTTCTTCAATTTCAAATACGTCTTTGGTATAGTTTCTATGATATATCAAATATACTCAGATCTTTTTATGGATTAATAGAACAAGGTATGATCTGCCGTCACTCCAACTTTGATAAATGATTAATTTTATTCCATATAATAAGGCAGAGAAGAGGTAGGCATAATTTAAATGTGTTTTAAATATCACTACACATGGCCAGCAGTATATTTTTCAAATGCACAGCAAATAACTGTTTCATACTTCTTCTTTTAAAATTCCATAGAGAAAATATTTCCCTTAGAGTGTTTAAAATATAAAAGGTCTTTCCGCAAAAGCTGTTCAGTTTGACTCACAATAGGAAAAATACATTTCAGATCAACGATGTACTTGAAATAGGATTTGTGAATTGTTTCTGAAGTCTGAATAGATCTTTGGGAAAGGTTACACATAATGAGATTGAATGGTAATGAAAAAAAGAGAGATAGAAAACTTATAAAAAGGCATAAGCAGCTGAGTCCTAGTTATTTGATGTTATAGCTAGGAGCACAATTTTTAACTATGGTCAAAACTTTCTATGCAATAGAGAATAACAATAGCAATGTTTACAAGCCCCTCCTAATGAAGTGGAATTTTAAAGAAATTCTTTCTAGCTCTTGTTTTAACAAGGAAACTTTATAGATATTTAAGAAGTAGAAGTTAAAATAATTCCCCTAAACAGGTTTCAGGTGTATTGAACACTATTTCAATGTTGCTGACTAGTTTCAGTGTGGCTTTGAATAATTCATGTCCAAATCATTGTTTTTTTCAGGAAGCAGACTTGGTAAGAAGCCTGTCCTATTCCATTGCTGACTCATCTATTCCTTTTTCCTTACCACCTGACAAGTATGTTTCTAATTGAAATGCACAGTAAAGGTGCTTGTCCAGAAAAATAAATGGAGAAAAATAGTTTATAGTTAATCTTATTTCAGTTTGACTGCCTAAAATCAAAATTAAATCCTCTTGACATTTGAATAAAGAAAAAAGAATACAGTTCGATTTGTCAAGCGCCATATATTATAGACTTATTTATAGCAAGAAACAGGTTACTATTTTCTGAAATAAATGCTTTTTATAATAGCCCACTTTGTTTTATATCACATATGGATGGGTGAAAGAGCAATGCATTCTGTATAGAACGCTAATAAGACCATATTGAGCATGCTAAAATATTAACAAAAACTCATATACCTCTTCATTATTTACAATGTAAACATTGAAAAGTTGGAAAAAAATTTGTAAAAACTCATCGCCATGTGGTACAGGCTTTGGTGTTTTCGATATTATTCATAGCTTAATGAACTGCTCCTAGTACTACACAGCTTTTTTCTGTTAACTGGATTCTCTATTACATACATAATCATCTTCACTCCCAAAACAGCATCTTTCTTAACATGCCTATTACTCTTGATGGCACCATCAGCCTCCCAGTCACTGGGTTTCAAATCTTGGTGTGATTTTTAACTGCTTTTTCTTTTTTTTTTTTTTTTTTGCCACTCACATAATAAGAAATCAGTGCTATATATTCCACTTCTATGATTTTCTTACAGATATCCCTTCTTTTCCATTTTCACTGCTATCAGTCCAGTTTAGACTTGTATTAACTTTCACCTAGCAAATTATGGCCAAGTAAAATCAGGCCTGCCACCTGTCTTATAAATAATGTTTTATTGGTACACAGCCATGCTTGTCCATTTGCATATCATCTATGGTGCTTTTACTCTTCAACAATACAGTTGAGTAGTTGTAACAAAGACCACATGCCCACAAAGCCCAAAATGTTTACTATCTAGCCTCTCACAGAAAACATTTGTCATCCTCTGGCCTAAAGTATTGTTATAAGAATTCCTACTGGTCTTGTTATCTCCGGACTCTTCTAAAGTTAATCCTCACATCAAGCTGTCTGTTGGATCTTTTTGAAACATCAATATTCATGAAAGTCTCATGCTCAAATCCCTCAAAGCCTCATACTTACTCACACACTAACACACATAATTCTGAGCCTAGTAAAAGCCCTACCTGTACCCATATAAACTGATAGGGACTTTGTTTCCTGGGTATATATGGCCTTGAACTTCCCAGTTCAACTTGTAATATCCATCTTTGTGCTGTAGAAATATTGATGATGGTAATTATAAGCCCATCTGAAATAATACCTACTCCTGGAATCTTTCGCCAATACATCCAGCCATATGCAAACCTGCACACTTTCCTCAGAAGATTTTCCTTTTGCTGTAGCCATTTGTCATCCACTGTCACTACATTGCAAGAATGAAACTTTGCCCTACTTCATCTGCTGTTAGTTCTGATTTGGTTCCTTGTATTTGTTTATTTATTTAACAGACATCTGTTTTATAACATACATCCTCAGCACTATGCTAATAAAGAAGGATGCAAAGAAAACATAGTTGCCGCCCTCAAAGAGTTTACTTAAGACTTTTAAAAGCAAACAATGTAGTATAAAGACATTAGTGTAAAGGTATACCCAAAAGGAAGCTAAGACTTCTACTTAAGTCAGACTGGAAGATAAGGAAAGGAGCCTCAGTGCAGTTGGCAACTCAGTGGTCCTGGATAGGAGCTAGCCCAAGTGCAACATGACTGAGGAACATTTTAAGCAAAGAGAAAGGTGCAGTGGCTCACGCCTGTAATCCCAGAACTTCAGGAGGCCAAGTGGGGCAGATCACCTGAGGTCAGGTGTTCAAGGCCAGCCTGTCCAACAAGAAGAAACCCTGTCTCTGCTAAAAATACAAAAATTAACTGGGCATGGTGGGAGGTGCCTGTAGTCCCAGCTACTTGGGAGGCTGAGACATGAGAATCGCTTGAACCTGGGAGGCAGAGGTTGCAGTGAGCATTTGAGTTACTGCACTCCAGCCTGGGAGACAGAGTGAGACTCTGTCTCAATTTAAAAAAAAAAAAAAAAAAGGGGGAATGGAGATATGATTTGTTAACTAAATAAAAGGATTCATTAACTATGAGAACTTTTTAAAACATGTAGATTATAAAAAAGAAACTCAAATAGTTCACCATTTCTCACAGAACCATTAGCAGTTCTATGAGGCCATGTGTGTTCCGCTTCATTTTGCATCTCATCTGTTATCACGCTTCCCCAGTCTAATTTTCTTCCAGCAAATCAGTCCTTTGAGCTGTTCTCACTGTGCTTTATCTGGCCTGACAGGCTTTACACTTGCAATGCCCCACCTGGAACTCTCCCTTTTCACCTTATAAACCAGTTAACTCAATGATTGTACTTCAATCTCCTCAAGTTTTCCTTCCTCTGAAAAGTCTTTCCTGATTTCCCTGATTAAGCTAAACATTCCATTAAATGTGTTCCTAGAATTAAATACCTCTCTTTCTAAGCTCGTAATATAGCTGGATTTTCATGGTTTTGGTTTTTGTTTTATTTTGTTTGTTTTTTGATTGTTTAATATCTCTCTCATCACCTAGAGCAAAATCTCCAGGAATGCATGAAGTGTTACTACTGTATCCTCAGTGCAGAAAACAATTGTTCTCTGCATGTCATAGAACACATAAAAAAACTGTATAATGTTTGCATAATAAAATAATTAATTACCTGTAATTAATAAATAGAGGAGGACAAAGGGAAAAATATTTTAAGATTTATGACTTGGCACTGAGCACATGGTTGTATGTTTATTACGTAGGAAACACAACAGCCTAGGGTAACATGAGGGATATGATTACTTTTGTTTTTTGACATGGCATTTTTTACATGCAAGATGAATTAGAATGTTAGTCTGGAGGTTGGAAGAAAAAGTCTGAGTTAGCAATAGGCATTTTGAATCTCTCATTGTAGTTAGCAAGATAACCCAAGCAGAATATATCTAATTAAATAGGAAGTTTAAGAAGGGCACCCTGAGAAATAACTGTGTAATGTAAAGGCAGTTTAGTAAGCAAGGTCTATGAAAGAATTTTTTTTTTTTTTTTTTTTGGCAGAGTCTCGCTTTGTCACCCAGGCTGGAGTGCAGCGGTACAATCTTGGCTCACTGCAACCTCCGCATCCCAGGTTCAAGAGATTGTCCTGCCTCAGCCTTCCAAGTAGCTGGGACTACAGGCACATGCCACCATGCCTGGCTGATTTTTGTATTTTTAGTAAAGATGGGGTTTCACCATGTTGGCCAGGCTGGTCTTGAACTCCTGACCTCAAGTGATCCACCTGCCTTGGCCTCCCAAAGTGCTGGGATTACAGGCATGAGCTACCACACCCGGCCTATAAGACAGATTTGATGGCACAGAGTAGTGGAAAGAAAACCAAGAAAGAGTATTTAGAAACCAGCAGGGGAACAAGTTTTGAAAAGGAGGAAACTTTACTGATGGACACTGGAGTGCTTCAAATCTAACCAAACTCACCGATGAGTTACATATTTCAAAGAACGTATAGATGGAGAAAAACAAGGTTGCATTCATGAGTAGTACATATTTCTTCCATGTCTTTAAGACTCTAGAACTTTTCCTCCAGGGAAAGTTCTTTCAGTGTAGGAATGGGAGTGTCATATAGATTTGAGAGTTGGCTAAGACACAATGAATTTGGACTAGGAAGATCCAAGCTTTTTACCTTCTACCTGTGTGACTCAGACTATTTCTATTTTTCTGATTCTTCATCTGTACGTTGGAGATAATAATACATATTTTCCAGAGTTACTTGGTTTAAGGAAAATATAAATAAAGGATTTATTTCTTTTTTCCTCTATATTATATTTTTGTAGAAACAGTCTATTTTAATGCTAGTTTGAAGATTACAAAAGGTAAAAATACTGGCCTAACTTTTTCCTTACAATAACTTCCTGAAAACTATTCAAAGTACTTTTTAACAGAAAATGCAACAGTAGTGCATTCCACAAAAATTGCAGAGCCTTAGCAAAATCTATGTGACAAAGTAAGAGAACTCAGAAAACTGTTTTGTAAATCTCTCCACCTGCAATAATACAAACAAATATTATAAACAGAATCCACGTTCAAATTAAATTCTAGATATTTAATTACCCATAGACATCCTATAATGGGTGAACAATTGTCATCATGTAGCCCTATGTAAGTCACTCTTAATATTGTTCATAAACAGGTTGGCAATATAAAATAAAATAAAACCCAAATTCAAGGGTAGATGATAATTCTATTAGCATTAAAGTATTTCTACAGTAAAGTGTTTTATCCACTTCAGAATCATCCAAAACACAACGTGCTCTTAATGAATAAATAATTTCTAGAAAGTTTAAAAGTCTCTCTTTCGCTCAGGCCCTTGGCACTGGCAGGATGGGCAGGTGTCGTGTACTTTGTACTGCTAGGAAGCTCCGTAGTCACTGAAAAGACCAGAAGTGGCATGATAAACACCAAGAGAGCCCATTTAGGCAAAGCCCTGAAGGCCAACCCTTTTGGAGGTGCTTCTCCTGTAAAAGGAATGATGCTGGAAAAAGTAGGAGTTGAAGCCAAACAGCCAAATTCTGCCACTAGGAAGTGTGTCAGGGTCCTGTGCATCAAGAATGGTAAGAAAATCAGAGCCTTTGTACCCAGTGATGGTGAGGAAGACGATGAAGCTCTGGTTGCTGGATTTGGTCGAAAAAGTCATGCTGTTGGTAACATTCCTGGAGTCTGCTTTAAGGTTGTCAAAGTAGCCAATGTCTCTCTTTTGGCCCTATACAAAGGCAAGAAGGAAAGACCAAGATCATAAATTTTAATGGTGAAGACACCATAGTAATAAATTTTCATTTGAAAAAAAAAAATATATATATATATAAAAAATGGTTCCGCTCCAACTAAGTTTTTTGTCAACACAGCATTTAGGGAGTCAGTTCTTACTCAGTTGGTATGATGTGCTATCCAAGGACTAATTTAAAGAAGTTAATCAAATGGTCATTGTTGTTATGATATGGAGTATGAGATAAATACGTTATCAGAAGATCTATCTTGTCTTTTTCTTAAAACTAAATTTTCCATTAGAATGTTATATGTTCCCATATTTTATTTTATTCTAGTATTTAGTTATTTGCATACATAACATTATCTGAAATCCTTTCTTAATATATGGTATATAATAATTATTTACAAACACATGTTAAACTGGTTAAGGTCAGGTATAAAAATTTTACAAAAGCTTGAAGTTGTTCTTTTCACACTGTATTTCTATCACAATAAGTGAAATGATAAGGTTTTTTTAATTAAACATTAAATTATCTAGAAAAAGGGTATATTAAAAATATTTAAACTGTCTTAAATTTTAGTTCCAAGCTTTGATAAAATTCAAGTAATTCCTAAATAGCTTTTTGCTATTCTAATTCAAGGCCCAATGTTATACCTACTAATAAAAATATAAATTTGAGTTTATAGTAATCTTAATATGTATTTATATATCAAATAAAGATACAAGTTTTATTTTAATCGAGATATTATTTTATTCAAGTTATATCTTTAATCTCTGTAAATTCTATAGGAGAAAATATGAAAAAATATTTTTCACCAATATCAGAAACAGTCTATAAAAGATAATTTACTTTTTGAAGGTAGTAAACCTGGGGCATCTTTTCATGAAATAATAGAGTGACAATTTCTCTATGTAATCTGATTAATATTATTAGCCAAAATAGGTGAGTCAGAACTTTATCCTATTGTCACTGTTTTATTGTTCACACTAACTAGAATATTCATTTCTATCTTATCAGTGGATCATTTGCAAGAAATGAAAAGACTTTAAAGAGATCTTTATAATTTAACATATTCACTTGATATTTTTTACCTATTAAATATGTGAAAAAGGAAATGTACTAAGATCATAAAATTAAGGAAAGATAAAAATGGAATTATTAAAAATGCTTATAGTCATTTTAATTTGAGAGCATGTGGCTAAAATAATCTAAATTTCAGTGTTTTGAGGAATCATACATTGATTAAGCTTTTGGAAGGTTTACCTCAGGGGAGTTTAATGGAAAGACATAATGGGGAAAGAGTCATGTTTAAAATCAAACATTCCTTTGATTAGAGGGTGAATATTGTCAAAAGTAATGAAAGCTGCCCAGATTTAATGTATAGGCACTTTTCATCCACACAAACCAAAAAGAAGAGGCAAGTATATATATATATGTCATATATATATCATATATATATCATATATGATATATATCTATACATATATCATATATATGATATTCAATTCAATATATTCAATATATATATATGATATTCAAAATTACTTTATTTGGATTTGAAATTAAGGTCATTTTAGTGTTCCATGCTGCAAGTGCTAAATAACTGCATAGCAACAGAATGGTCTTTGGAATTTTTCAATATTTCCAATACAGACATTAGCAAAATATCAGACATCATCTTTAAACAAGACATGAAATAAACAAGTTAAGGACCTTCAACATGATGGCTAATAGCTATATGTGAGTTCTAAACCAAACAAACAGGTTCCTAAGGATCCTAAAGAGACTTATGTCACGGTCTGACAAATTGTTATATTGAAAAACATTAAGAACACATTCTCTCCAAAGTAAAGTTTCCATTTAGGCACAATCAGCAGGGCTTAATTAGAAAGCATGAATAATTGAACATGCTGCTGATCTCTTTGAGCAACAAACCTAAGAGTCACGTAGAAGCAAATTCTTATTAGACAAAAGGGTATGTTGTACTGAATCATTCTCCAATGTTTTCCTGTCTCTGATGGCAACATTTTCAGTGATAATTCAAATGAATACCCTCTGAGCAAATACTATAAATATGTCTTCAGTTAAAATAGGAAAAAAATCAAATAAATGAAACAAACAAAAACTCTTGCAATCTCTACATAAAGCCACGTTTCTAGAAATATAATAGAGAAAGAGGGAGAGGGAAAAGGTATAGATTAGAAATACCTTAGTACATTGCAGTCTTCATAGAATTAATCATTCTGGCAATGGTATTAAAAGCCAAGCTTACAAATACTCTCTACTGAAGCACAGTTTGAATTTATGTACCCATTTCCCATTGTATGTAAGTCCCTCCCTAGTCATGTGCTAAGAGAGCATATGCTAAATGCTTTCCTAAAATCCTCAGTGGCTATTCCAGGTTCAGTGTGTTTACTTGAGGTTATTAAATATATATCTGTTAGTAATCAGTGTTTAAATTAACTAAAACAGTTTGGGCACACATAAACAAAATCCAAATAGCTAAAAACAAAATAAAATTAAACACAAAAGTAAAAGTGTTGAAATAAAAAGCCAACTCTGTAAAATATTTAAAGAGGTTTATTCTGAGCCAAATATGAGTACTCATGGCCTGGGATACAGTCTCAAGAGGTCCTGAGAACATGTGCCCAAGGTGGCCAGGCTAAAACTTGGTTTTGTATATTTTTAGGGAGACAGAAGTTGTAGGTAAAGGTATAAAACATATAAGGTATTCATTGGTTTGGCTTGGAAAGGTGGGGCATCTTGAAGCCGAGAGATGGTAGAGGGAGTGCTTACAGGTCTTAGGTGGATTTCAAAGATTTTCTGATTGTCTTGAAAGAGTTAAGCTTTGCCTAAAGTTGAAGTCACCAGAAAGAAATACTTAAGTTAACGGGAGTTGTGGAAGCCAAGTTTCTTGCTATGTAGATGAAGCCTCTAAGTAGTAACCTTCAGAGAGAGTAGACGGTAAATGTCTCTTTTCAGACCTTAAAATGTGTCAGATTTTTAAGGTCTGAATCCAGAAAGACTTAAAAAGGGAAGGAGATTCTCCACAGAATGCAAATTTCCCCAACAAGAGATATCTTGTCAGGCCCCTCAATTAAATACTTTTTGGGGTAAAATGCCTTGATTTCCTTCAGGGTCATGTGATACTATACCAGTGTCAGGTTGGAATTTGGTATTTTATTGCTATAGAGTCTGTTTTGTCAGTTTTATGTTCTCTATTTTAATGTTAATCCTGGTCAGTTGTGCAGAAACCCCAAAGGGAGGGGGCTTAATGAGGCTTGTCTTACTCCCATTTCCTGCTATGGCCTGAACTAGTTTTTCAGTTTTTTGGGGGATTCCCTTTGGCAAGAGAAAGGAGTCCCTTCAGTCAGTTGGGGGATTATCATTTTATTTTTGGTTTATCTAGTTTACTGATTTTCCTGGAGCCATGCCCAACACTACTATTTCTATGTCTTTCCTTTTTGTTATCTTTCTGTATTATGGGCCATGTATCATTTTCTTGGATTCCCTGTTTCTTCAGGATAACTAACCAAAGGGGTCTCCCCTCTTTCTGTTTTATTATTTTATCTACTGTAAAGAGGAATTGCAACATTGTCTGTAAAAGCTACAGCTCCTGCTCCTGCTCTTGCTGACTTTGCAAAGTCTTCCTTGCCCTCTATATAACCTTCCATTATATTGCTCTCTGCTTTTCTCAATTTGCTTCCCTGTCCATATATTGCACTATGCCTCAGGACTTCCAGACATGAAGGAGACATCAGAGTACACCTTAAAAACCCTGAACTAAGTGAGATTGTGACCGCCCAATGGGTTCACCTTGCCCACTGCCTAGACAAAGCTGATTTATCAAGACAGGGGAATTGCAATAGAGAAAGAGTAAATCACTCAGAGCCGGCTGTGCAAGAGACCAGAGTTTTATTATTACCCAAATCAGTCTCCCTGAGCATTCGGGGATCAGAGTTTTTAGGGACAACTTGGTGGGTAGGGGGATGCCAGTGAGCCAAAAGTGCTGATTTGTTAGGTAGGAGATGAAATCATGGGAAGTTGAAGCTGTCCTCTTGTGTTGAGTCAGTTCCTAAGTGGGGGCTGCAAGATCAGATGATCTAGTTTATCCATCTAGGTGGTGCCAGCTGATCCATCAAGTGCAGAGTCTGCAAAATATCTCAAGCACTGATCTTAGGAGCAGTTTAGAGAGGGCCAGATTCTTGTAGCCTCCAGACGCATGACTCCTAAACCATAATTTCTAAACTTGTGGCTATTTTGTTAGTCCTACAAAGGCAGTCTGCCCTCCAGGTAAGAAGGAGGTTTGTTCTGGGAAAGGGCTGTTATCAGCTTTGTTTTAAACTATAAACTAAGTTCCTCCCAAAGTCAGTTCAGCCTACGACCAGGAAGGAACAAGGACAGCTTAAAGATTAGAACCAAGATGGAGTCAGTAAGGTTAGATCTCTTTCACTGTCTCAGTCATAATTTTGCAAAGGCAGTTTCAGGATCACTGAGCAGTTTCCTCTTACTGGCAATGGCAGCCATGACCTGTGCCCATTGCAGTGATACTAATACATGCTGACTAATTCCTCCATGTTTGCTTTCTTGGGTCTTCCAGTCCTTCCACTTGCTTCTCTCAGCTCTCTCAAAACAGACAACTCAATGTTTCCATTTGAAATAACTTTCCAGGAGCTTCTGTTTAGAAGACATTTCCTCAGATAAGCCTCAGAGGTCTACTCTGTTTCTCTACAACATAGTCTCCAAATTCCAGGATTCCAGCAGACGCATTTCCAGAGTTACTGCTGAGAAAAGACCTTGAGACATATTTTAATTGTCATCCAGGATATTCAAACCACACACAATAAATTCCTTAGCCAACTCCCATTTACTTGTCGCTGTCCTTAAACATTTTATCAATAAAATTTTTATTTTATTTATTTATTTATTTTTGAAACAGAGTTTCTCTCTTGTTGCCCAGGCTGGAGTGCAATGGCGCAACCTTGGCTCACTGCAACCTCCACCTCCGGGGTTCAAGCGATTCTCCTGCCTCAGCCTCCCAAGTAGCTGGGATTGCAGGCATGCACCACCACGCCCCATTAATTTTGTATTTTTAGTAGAGACAAGGTTTCTCCATGTTGGTCAGCCTGGTCTCGAAATCCTAACCTCAGGTTATCCACCCACCTCAGCCCCCCAAAGTTCTGGGATTACAGGCGTGAGCCACGGCGCCCAGCCTGTATAAAATTTTTAAACGGATGACCCAAAATACCTCAATTTGAAGAGGCAGTATAGCACAATAGTTCAAAATTCATATTCTGGGACCAGACTGCCAGAGATTCCAGTCTTAAGGCCACTGCCTCCCTACTGAAAGGACCTTCAGTGTTTCATTTTCTCTCTCTGTGCCTCCATTTTTTCACCTGTAAATGGGGTAATATTTATCTTGAGCTTTTTGGAAATAAATGTGCTAATTATGTAAAGTGCTTAGAAAAATGTTGCCATTAAAACTGCCTTTGCAAATATTGTAACTGAGGCAATTATTACAGTGAAAGAGATCTGACCTAACTGACTCCATCTTGCTTCTAACCTCCAAGCTGCCCTTGTTCATTCCTGAGCGTAGGCTGAAGTAATTACGGGAGGAACTTAGTTTATGGTTTAGCTTTTAAAACAAAGATGTTAACACCCCTTTCCCAAAACAAACCCCATTCCTGCCTAGGGTCTAGATCGCCTTTGCAGGACTAACAAATGAGTCATGAGATTAGAAATTATGGTTGAGGAGTCATGCAGCTAGAAGGTGCAAGATTCTATACCTCCCCAAATTGCTCTTGGGGATACCATCACTATTTTAAAACATAAGATGAGATCCTGAGATATTTTGCAGACCCTGCACTTGATGGATAAGCTGGTGCCACCCAGATTGATAAACTGGCTCATCTGACCTTGTGGACCCCACCAAAAAACTGACTTAGTGCAAGGACAACTTCGACTCCCTGTGATTTCATCTCTGACCTGACCAATCAAAACTCCCAATTCACTGGCCTTCCCCCTACCAACCAAATTATCCTTAAAAACTCTGATCCCCAAATGTTGGGAGAGAATGATTTGAGTAGTAATAAAACTCCGGTCTCCCACACAGCCTGTTCTGCATGAATTACTCTTTCTCAATTGCAATTCCCCCATCTTGATAAATCAGTAATAAGCATCATATCAATTGTTAGCTATCAATGTTATTATTATTACTATTATTACTAGTATTGTAACTAAACATAGGCTCAACTGCTTGCTGCTTGCAAAGCCAGTAACAGGGATGAGATTTAGTGAAAGGAAATTGACTTTATTCCAGAGCTAGCAGTGAGGAAATGGTCAAGGCTAGTACCTTAAAGAAACCATTTCAAACTTTAGGCTGGGACAAGGGGCTTACAAAGGGAACTTGGAATGGGAGGCATGTGGAAATAGTCCTGAATACAAGATCTGTGTGTTCTGTTCTGGTGGCTATCTTGAGTTGTGCTCCAGCTGGAGTGCAGGCTGGCATCTCTACCATGGCCAGGTTGTTGACTAACCACTTTGAGGTAATCTCTGAAATTTTGCAGCTGGGTCTCTCTGCCAGGTCTGTCTCATGATTAGCCCCTGGAACTTCTAAGTAAGCACATAGTTAAGTGTGCATGGTGTAAGTTTAACAAGCATATAATTACAGAAATGTGCATGGTGTAAGGGGGTTGTATGATGGAAAAAGGAGGAAATAAAGGGTTTTCAGGTACTTTTCAAGGCTACATTCTCAGATTAAGAAGGGAAAAAAAGCTCTAAAATGCATTTCTAGGCTGGAATACACAGTTACAGTATTAGTGAGAGAAAGCCAGATATTTATCTTTTATTTTCTACTAATTCAATGAACAATTTTACAAAATTATAAACTTTTTGCATCTTATTTTACTTTTAAGGAAAGAATTGCCAGTTAATATACAAGACCTTTCCTAACACTAAAAATATGAATTTCAAACTGAAGCAAAACTGTTCTTAAAATATTTAAAATGAAGATTATTTAAGGCTACTTTATTTTTACATTACATATTATTATAAGACAACCTCTTAGATACTATAGAATAATACATTAAAATTTTTATTACCTATATGTTTTATAATGTGATTTCATTTTAAAACAAAATTATGTTAATAGGTTTTTCCCACATTATTTTTTTCTGACATTATTATTGATATATGCATTTTTTTTTACCTTGAATCACTATTTACAATTATTTCTAGGAAGAAAAAAATGTCAAAATGTGTTGTTTCTTTCTCTATAATGATATTCTGTGTGAATAGATGCATCTGAGATTTTTTCTCATTTCAATTCATTTCGCATGTAATATTACATAGCCTGGAGTACAAACAAAAGCTAAAAATAAAAACACATATTTCTTAGCTTGTAACAGCTATGATACGCTTCCTGTAAAGAAGAAATAACCTAACTAAAATAGCAGTTTCAGAAAACACCTCTTCAAAGAGAAATTGTTTAGAAAAGGTATGATCTTAAAAGAAGAGCTGAGATGTCAAATAGTTAAGTTTTTACCTAAAAAATCAAACGCCTATAAAACATCAGTATTTCTAATAATCATTAATCTTTGGCTTACAAGTACCTGGGGTGGTAAGCTTGTTACTGAACAAGGCATCCCATTCCTTTGCATTTCTGAAACACTCAAATTGAGTTACAAGTCGCCTGCATGTCATTTCCCTTCTGAAGTCCCGCCTCTACCCTCTGTTTTGTAAGAAATAAGTGCACTATCTTAAGATATTTCTTATGATGTGATTCGTAGCTTTTAACTATCCTAATTGTTCTTCCCTAGTCATCTTTGCCAGTTTTCCTCTGAAAATCTCAGGCAATTTCACAGTCCTTTGTTGTTTCCTTTCAAACATAAAATACACAAATGTAAACTTAATGAAGCACATAGTTGAAAATCAGAGGACTGTGTTGTTTTTCCTCTTATACGACAAATTTTATTCTGCTTCTTCAACAAACATCTTAGAATATAGTAGCAACAAAAACATACATTTAGTCCAAAAATTAGAATGACCCGTTTCAGGTCAATTAAATTTAAATGGCTGCCATCAGTCCCTTTGCTTTCCATTTTATCATCAAGCATTATGTTACTGATTTTAATGTCCAGTTAGCTACTTATCTATTTTTATTTGTTGCCAAAATTAATTTCTTGGGTTTCTATTATGGGGTAAATCTATTCTATAAAGAGCTGAGAAAGTGTTATGCCTTAATTGTAAAATTAGGAGATAAAAAATCAACTTGTTTAAACATATTGCCAAACTCACCAATGAGTATGAAACATGAAATAAAGTTCTCTCGTCCAATTTGTGACAAATCAAACACATATATTCTCAAAGATAATTAGAAACAAAGCTTCTCTCCACAGTTTACCTCTGAATGAATAGGCACATACCTGGTGCTTTTATTAATTCCACCCCCAACTCCCACATATAGATGAAAATCTACAATGCTGCCCCAGCTGTAAAGGAGTCACCTGCAATCCTGAGTGAGACATTCTTTGTGATGACTTCTTCCAAATATCTATTCCTGTAGATTGTATAACTACAATTGTATAACTACAATATTTGGAAGAAGTCGTCACAAAGAATGCCTCACTCAGGATTGCAGGTGACTCCTTTACAGCTGGGGCAGCATTGTAGATTTTCATCTATATGTGGAGGTTGGGGGTGGAAATTGAAGAACGATGACAAATAAGAATAAAAGAAAAATGGAAACATACTTTTGTGGAATTTAAAATAATTCATGGTCTAGCCAAGTTTGTTTTTACAAATATTAAATGAAATTCCAAAAATCTATAAATACAAAATTGCTGTTAGCAATAGAGCCGGTAGAGAGGTGGGGAAACAGGGCATGCTCTGTTTGAATAAAGTTAATATAAGTGAATAATAAATTATGGGAAGAGAAATAGGCACTCTAGTAATTTTGCTTCTTGAAGAACATGTTTTATGCATTTATGAAAATTCTCCCATAAATTAAGTAATGTAAAGAATGCAAGAAAAGGCAAACATTTTATTCAAACCAGTTGTGTTTCATTTCCCAGTTTTATTATATACCATGGAAAAGTGATTTAAAATTCCTAACTAAACCCTGACTTGCATCAGAAAATAATCTTCAATTCCACTTTTAAACTTACTTTTAAAGAGGAAAATGTGTATTTTACTGAAATCTTGTGTGAATAAGATAACTTTGCTTTTTATATAACAGTTTGGCCAGAAATCCTGAGTTTTACTCTATGTACTTGCTTACGTTTATCTGATGCACCTTAACAATAAATCTGTGACAATTTAGGCAATGCTGGTAAAGAATGTCTTTAGTTAAACCAAACCAAAGCCCTGCTAAAGGTTGTAACATCATGTGCTGGCAGTTCCAAGTGAATTAGGCAAACTCTAATTTTACTAACTCAAAGATTATTAGGTATGTACTTGAGGTAACCGTCACACGCAACTTGAAGATAATCCCAAGATTTAGTCTGGGACTTTTGTTACTGGAAAGGTGTCCCCATCCAGACCCTAAAAGGAGGTTCTAGGATCTTTCCCAAGAAAGAATTCAAGGCAGGTCCATAGAATAAAGTGAAGGCAAGTTTATTAGAAAAGTAAAGCAATAAAAGAATCGCTACCCCATCGACAGTGCAGCCCCATGGGCTGCTGATTGCCCATTTTTCTGGTTATTTCTTGATTACACACTAAACAAGGGGTGGATTATTCATGCCTCCCTTTTTAGATCATATAGGGTAACTTCTTAACATTGCCACGGCATTTGTAAACTGTCAGGTGCTGGTGGGAGTGTAGCAGTGACAATGACCAGAGGTCACTCTCATCACCATCTTTGTTTTGCTGGGTTTTGACCGGCTTCTTCCTCTGCAACATGTTTTATCAGCAAGGTCTTTATGACCTGTATCTTGTGCTGACCTCCTATCTCATCCTGTAACTTAGAATGTCTTAACCTCCTGGCAATGCAGCCCAGCAGGTCTCAGCCTCATTTTACCCAGCCCCTATTCAAGATGGAGTTGCTCTGATTCAAACAGATCTTACACTTTCATGAGACCTGGGAGAGAAACTGATTCTAGTTAATGTCTGAGCACTTAGAAAGGGATACATAATTTAACTGCAAAGCTTAGAATTAGAGTCTAAAGCTCTTATTCTTACTCTAGGAAGGCACAAATGACTCAACAAATAAATCAATATTTTAAAACTTACACTGAATTTGAGTATTAAATTGATAATCTTTACCAGTTATTGGCCATATAGTATCAATCTGGCTGAGTTTGATGACACTAAATTTGGTAATTTCAAAGGGAGTGTAATATGGCTTTTGCTATTGTTATTTATTTATTTTTTGAGACAGGGTTTCATTCTTGTTGCCCAGGCTGGAGTACAATGGCGCGATCTCGGCTTACCGCAACCTCCACCTCCCGAGTTCAAGCAATTCTCCTGCCTCAGCCTCCCAAGTAGCTGGGATTACAGGCATGTGCCACCACGCCCAGCTAATTTTGTATTTTTAGTAGAGACAAGGTTTCTCCATGTTGTTCAGGCTGGTCCAAAACTCCTGACCTCAAGTGATCTGCCTGCCTCAGCCTCCCTAAGTGCTGGGATTACAGGTGTGAGCCACCACGCCAGGCCTGCTATTGTTGTTTAATGATGATTTGCTTTTTGAAAGGATCATTGAAGGTTGCCCTTGTGTTCTATAAATACTACCCAGGGATATGTCTCACTAATTATTGATACTCTCTGAGCATCTTTTGAATGTGCAGTTTGAAGTTTTTATACTTATCTGTGCATTAAGTCAGTAGAATTTTGTACAAGCTATTCTCTAACTCCTTGAGATATGGCCATTAATGTGTAACAAATATGTAGTGGGAAGACTACCACTAATTACCCACTCTAGAGAATTTATCTAAAGAAAATAATTCAACAGAGGAAAATTTCATTTACAAACATTAATTGCAGTATTATTTATAATTGCAAACCATTATAAATATCCTAAATGTCCAACAGAGAAATATTTTTATATCTATTCAGATGAATGTTTTGTAGGCATAAGCTTGTATTTATGAAGATAATTTGATGATAACTATGAAGATATTTATAAAATCTTGTGAACTGATAAAAGCACAATGTGATCTTAATAATATAAGAAATATACAAACATTTTAAATTTGTTAGAAGGACAAATGGACTTAGTCTGGATAGGTTTTCTAATTGTAAATTGATTTTTTTCTTTAAAAATGCTCCGTACCAATGTTATACAGTTGCATAAAATAAAGTCAGTCTAATCATCTGGTTTACAATACTACAGAAATAGAATACTACCTCTATCAGACAACTGCCTATGTTTTTTGAGCATGTCTAGTTAAAATGATAGGATCATATTTGAGTTTATTCTCTCCTGGGTAAGTATTGCGCAGTAAAGACAAAGAGATGAGATCTATGGCAATTTATACAGGTAAAAGAATCTAAGATACAAGAATGATGACATTCTATTCAAAACCGAGTCAGAAGTGCTTGGGTAAGATAATATCGACTGCTATTATTGAGCCTGCATCTGTCCTTCACTGTGCCTTATTTTATTATGTCACTTAATTGCCACGATTATGTTATGTGATTGCTATTATTATGAACTCTATATTATCGATGAGGAAACCAATTTGTAAAGAAATTGACTTGCCTGAATTGCAGAGCAAGTAAATGTCCTAACCATATTTAAAGCCAGTTCTGTTTAGCCCCAGACCCTTTGACTTTAGCCACTATACAGTAGTGGTTATAGCATGAGCTTTGATTTCAGGTTCAAGTTAATCTTGATGAGCATAGGCATGCTTTTTCATTCCTGCCAACTTCAGATTTCTCTTGGTAAAACGATACAATTGGAATACCTTTTTCCAAAGAAGTGTTCTGAGGCTTAGCAATATAAAACTTGTCATTTCATCCATTCATTCAGCCAAAATTCATCAAACAGCAACTTTGTACCAAGCCTTCAACTGTAGCTAGGAGATACTATGATGACTCAAAGAAGAGATAAAGACTTAATCAAAATGCTTATGCAAATTAATGCATAATTGCCAAGTGTGTGAAGTATTATGAAAGAAAAATAAGTGGGGGGGATGTCTTTAATACTTCAGGGATTGCATAAGTCTTCCCTGCGGAAGTGCTACATCATCCGAGATCTGAAAGATAAGTAGAAATTTCTTTTTTTGTTGTTGTTGTTTTTTTGAGACAGAGTTTCGCTCTTGTTGCCCAAGCTGGAGTGCAATTGTATGATCTTGGCTCACTGCAACCTCCACCTCCCGGGTTCAAGAAATTCTCCTGCCTCAACCTCCCGAATAGCTGAGATTACAGGCGTGTGCCACCACGCCCAGCTAATTTTTGTATTTTTAGTAGAGACGGGGTTTCACCATGTTGATCAGGCTGGTCTCCAACTTCCGACCTCAGGTGATCCGCCTGCCTCGGCCTCCCAAAGCTGGGATTACAGGCATGAGCCACTGTGCCCGGCTGATAAGTAGAATTTTTTTTTTTTTTTTGAGATGGAGTTTTGCTCTGTCACCCAGACTGGAGTGCAGTGGTGCAATCTCGGCTCACTGCAACCCCTGTCTCCTGGTTCAAGCGATTCTCCCGCCTCAGCCACCAGAGTAGCTGAGATTAGAGGCGCTCGCCACCATCCTTGGCTAATTTTTGTATTTTTTTTTTAATAGAGACAGGGTTTCACCATGTTGGCCAGGCTGGTCTCAAACTCTTGATCTTGTGATCCGCCCGCCTCAGCCTCCCAAAGTGCTGGGAGTACAAGCATGAGTCACCACGCCCGGCTGAAAATTCTTAAAGAGATAGCATGGGAGCTTCTCTGGCAGAGCACGGCATGCGTAAAGACCCTGAAGCAGGAGGATGTGTGTTTGTCGAATCAAAATTAGGCAAGTAAATGACCTTTTGTTTCTAAAGCAAAAGAGTGGCGTAAAATGATGCGAGAGAGACGAGCATGGGCTACATAATGAAGAGCGCTTTCGACCATTTAAATGATGATCTTTTTTTCTTTCCTAAGGGGAATGTAAGTCATTTAAGGTTTTTGACTAAAGCAAGAACCTAATCGATTTGAGTTCGAAAAGAATGGAGAAACAGTGAGGGATGATAGAAGTGGGGAGATGAATTAGCAAATGCCGTGTGGGGGCGGGGCGGTGGATACAGATACTAGACCAAAGCCAGACTCTGAGGATTTCCAACATTTAATCATTGAAACTAGCTGAGCAACCTCACAATGAAACCACCTTTGCAAAAGTTGCATTTGCGAGAAAATTTTAACAATAAGCTAACCTAACCCAACCCCCATCTTGCCTTTCCCTAAATTATTCCTGGGCTATTGGACCAAGCTAACTTTAAAAGACATTTAGGCTACAGTTTAAATAGTAATAGCCTTTCCCAAAATTCAGCAGCTTTTGTAAAGCTAACAGAAGGCCTCCAGGCTGAGGGGAGAGGAGCATGAGTCCTGCCAAGATGCGGACATTATTCTGGAGGTTGTAAGACACGCAACTTCCCCAATTCCTCCTGCAAAATAACACCAATATTGTAGATTGGCTTGTTAAGATAGCTTGTCAGGTTTCTTTGCATGTCTGACATACATGGCTCCACCTGGACCTGATGACTCCACCTGAACCGACAACCCCATTCCTGTGGCCCCACCAGAGGCAATTCAGCCAGCAAGAGGATAGTTTCAACCCCCCTGTGATTTCATCTCTGCCCCAAACAATCAGCAGCAAGCACCTGTTAACTGGCCACCCCTACCCCTTCCCCCAAACTGCCTTTGAAAAGCCCCTAACCTAAGAGCTTTGAAGGAGATGATTTGAGTACGAACTCCATCTCCCATATGGCATGGCTGGCCTCCTGTCTATTAAACTCTTTCTCTACTACAATGCCATGGTCTTTCTTTATGCAGTAGACAGGAAGGACCTCTTGGGCAGTTACAACAAACAGCAGCTAGAGAGACAAGGGAAAACCAAGGCTGGACAGTTTAAGAGAAACCAAGGGCTTCAATTCTGAAGGTGTAATGAATTATAATGGAAAATAACTTTGTTTTTATTGTCCCCAGGGATTTACGTTCTGGTTCTGCTTCTGATCTGATTTTGTCTGTTCCACTTTTATGTTTTCCTTTTCAAATGACAATTATCACCATTAAACTTTGGCGTAATTTCCAAGGACATACTTTTTATAATTTTAATTTTTTTTTTTTTTTTTTGAGACAAGATCTCACCTGATCACCCAGGCTGGAGTGCAGTGGAGCAATCATAGCTCACTGGAGCCTTGAATTCCTGGGATCAAGTGATCCTTCTGCCTCAGCCTCCCGAGTAGTTGGAACTACAGGGATGTGCCACCACACTTGGTAAATTATTTTATTTTTAATGCAGATGAAGTATTGCTATGTTGCCCAGGCTTGTCTTGAACTCCTGGCCTCAAACAATCCTTTTGCCTCAGCCTTCCAAAGCACTCGGATTACAGGCATGAGCCACCACATCTGGCTTCCTTTTTTATAATGTACAACCCTTACTAGAAATGATGAAAACAGAAGACATTTAGTGTCAAAATGGAAAACAAAATCAAATCCATTTCTACTGAGTTTGGATTTTTCCTGTGTTTTGACAGTTAGAAAAACTCTAAGGTTTTATTTTCAAGGATGACCAGATGTTTATTCCTTATAAATGTGACTTTAAAACTCAGTATGTGAAATAAAAAAATTGACGTGTACCTCTGTAATTTTAGGTGAACTTTAGTAAACTGAACAAAGTTGAATTAGCTCACCTATTTTTTAAATTGCCTCCCAGATAATTGTATAGCTTATGAATAAAAAATGTGGTCCTATTTTCAGATGCACATGAACCAGAGCAACTTCATCTTGAGTGAGGGCTAGGAAAAATGAGTCAGGGACTTGCTGGGCTGGATTCTCAGAAAGATAGGAGAGAGGAGAGAGGAAGGAACCATTTAGGCAGATAGTTAGGACAAGGCCCCTGGTAGAAGTCTTTCCAACAAAAGAGCAGCCTGGAAGCAATCAAGCTGCAAGCGCAGAGAAGGAAGCAAGGTCCAATGCCTTTGTCTCTTGTGCAACCAGTAAAATCCGCCTATACCTGGTGAGCTTCAGTGGGCACTTTCGTTTCCTCTTTGGGCATACTCAGATAAGGGAACTTGTACAGAGGGGCTTGCCTAAGACAGACCTGCAGCCATATAGATAAGAAAAATTACACAGAACCGGACACACCTGCAGTGGAAAATTCCATCTCCTGACACATATACAGTAAGGGAAATAAAACAACATGGAATAACTCAGGCTAAGGACCCACATGTGCACTAGAGGGATGGAATGGAGCTAACAAGAATTCATCCCTTATGCAAATAAGACATCCAGCCCTAACTGTTTTTTTGTGCCTCATGTAAATGAAACCCTCTGCCCCTATAGCTTGTTTATAAAAGCCTTTGCATTCAACTGTGAAATGGCAAATCTTTCAGGCCCCTTCTCCACTGTGGAGAGCTTTCCTCTTTAGCTTACTGAACTTTGCTCCAACCTCACCCTTGGTGTCTATGCTCCTTAATTTTCTTAGTCATGAGACAAAGAACTCCAGTAATACTTCAGAAAATGAGACTCCTCCAGTGACTGTAGACTGCTTCACTAGCCTCTAGATGTTTACAATTAAGGGAACAGATTGATAACAATTACTAAACATACTCAGACTTAGGAGTGTCCTGATGTCGCTACGTCTTCAGAACAGAAGCATTCCTAATTTTGCTTTAAAGATAATAATATTGAGGCAGGGTGCGATGGCTCACACCTGTAATCCCAGAACTTTGGGAGGCCAAGGTGGGCAGATCACAAGGCCAGGAGATCGAGACCATCCTGGCTAACATGGTGAAACCCTGTCTCTACTAAAAAATACAAAAAATTAGCCGGGCATGGTGGCAGGCACCTGTAGTCCCAGCTACTTGGGAGGCTGAGGCAGGAGAATTGTGTGAACCTGGGAGGCAGAGCTTGCACTAAGCTGAGATCACGCCTCTGCACTCCAGCCTGGGCAACCTAGCAAGACTCCGTCTCAAAATAAATAAATAAATAAAAAAGTAAAAGTAAATAAAAAGTAAAGATAATGATATTGATTCCTGCAAAATACAGTAATTAACAAAATCCTTTACCATAAACCCTTATAGCAGAGCATATTTCCCCACGGTCTTTTTAAATTTTTATCCTATATATAAACAAGCATTGTACCTAGGGTGGACATGTCCCTGCTGTTACTTTTGGGAACGACCTACTCTGCCTATGGAGTAGCTGTTCTTTCACTACTTTACTGTCTTAATAAATTTGCTTTTGCTTTGCACTGTCGACTTGCCCTGAATTCTTTCTTGCATGAGTTCCAAGAACCCACTCTTGCAGTCGGGATCAGGACTCCTTTCCTGTAATGTCTTTCTGATGACCACGAAAGGATGATACTGAAAAAAAAAAAACACCTCAACCCAAGGGAAATAGACTGAAGCATTGGCAGACTTTGGGTAAATATTGAGATACCCAAATAAAAGATGGGATTGGGTTAGAGGCCCAATTTAGGGGAGTTCGAGTCTCTCCTAAGACAGAGAAGGTTAAAGGCCTCTCTTAATAAAAGACAAGGATGTTTGACCGAACTTGGATTCGAAGCCCAACTTAGGAAGGTTAGAGTACTTCCTAAGATTTAGGGGCTTAGAGGCCCCTCTCAGTAAAGTCCCTCTTGTCTAAGAATGGGTTTGTCACTATGGGATGCTAACTGATATTCTTTTGGGTTATTCTGCCTTGCAGTCTTTGCTGACAGGTATGGGTGACAGAATTAGGCACGTACAGGATAGTGAGACATGGGGAGCTCTTTCCTTCCTAAAAATGAAAACTCGAGAGCTAGTGGAACTGCTGCAAAAGATCCCTTTGCTACTGACAAGTGGCTGCCTGAACTTTTTAGTTTTGCTGCAATGGGTGGGTCTTTCTCTGGCCTCCCTGAGCAATTTGCCCTTCCGACCCTGCCACATGCAAAGCTTTTCTCTCTCTCTTTCTCTTTTCTATCTTTTCTGTTACTGAGGGTGACCATCTTGCCCAGAGACTGCATGTTGAAACTCATGGTCAGAGGTTGCATTAATGATGATCGGACCCAACTGGGGACAAGTTTGAGTCTTGCCTGTTTGATATTGAGTGCTAAACAGAGTGGTTAATGTCTATGTTTTGTCACACGTAGTTTGCTCTGGACAGAATGGAAACAGACAATTTTCCTTTGTGTTGTGGCTTGGCCCCCACGGACCTGGTACAGTGAACCAGGTCACTAGGGCTGTTCAGGGAAAGGGAACCCAGAAGCTTGTCATGCTGGCAAAAGAATTTCTTACCAGTCAAACTTCCGGCCTCTCTCTCTGAACAAATGATAAAAAATCACTGTTTATCTCTGTAAAGTTTTGATTAATGGGAAAAAAGGATTCATGAGGCTAATCTGAAGCTGTGGTGGATCTGGTGAACTTTGTTTGTCTTTCTGTATTGTTCTGTCATAATGAAGGGTACCTTAGGATAGAATGCTGGCCTAGGACTCCTATAAGCCTGCTGTTCAAGATGGCCCAACAAACTGGTCAGTCCTGTCCTTGGGAGCTTGACCTTGTAACCATGTGACCGTGCTTTCTCTTTTCACAATGGTGGCCTGGGGTCAGGGTTCAATTCCTGGCTTAGGGAATGGCCTTTATCTTCTGCCTGTCTTTGGATTTATATGTATTATGTGTGTGATGTTTATATATGAAAGAGCTTTAATTAATTGGTTTAAAAATAATAAGAGCTTAAATCAAATATTTTAAAAGAAAAATACAAATTGTAATGCCTTTTAGTTCACATGAGTTTAATAATCTTTGGGAAATAAAAACAGTTTTAAAGATTATTGAAAATAAAGACATTTGGTCTAAATTAGGTAGGTCAGATGTTAAGTTTGTTAAATGCCTTAAGGTCATAAACTGCTTCTTTGACTTAAAAAAAAAGTTGTTCAACTTATTTTGGAGGCTTAGATTCTAGATAAGGCCTGGGGACATGTGGTGTTAGCCATGCCCCCTAGCTATGGTGTAAAAAGTCAGACTTTATCTGGTGTCCTAAGCTCCACACCTAGTATATAATTAAAATAGATTACTTACCAAGGTTTTCACCAAACATAAAAGTTACTAAGCATTAATAATGTAACTGTATTTGAGGCTACTGAAGAAACAGTTTTACATGCAAGGTGTGTAAGGAAAGTGAAATGTGTTTGTGATAAAAGATTATAAAATGTCATGAGAATGTAGATTTCTTGCCTAAATTAAAGGGTTAACAGATTGTGTTAAGTTAGATAGAATAAAGCTGAAGGTTTGAAAAAATTGTGCAAGGTTTGTGAAAAATTAATCTCATTAAAGAAATTCTCTGTGTGAACATATTGGCTAATGTTAAAGGGGTATTCAGTTTTTCCTTAAATTGAGCATTGGAATAAAACACAACAGGTTTTTCTTAGAGCACTGATTTGCTCCTTAACAAAAATTTGTAAAGAGTTATAAAAGGTTTATTGGAATATTACCTTATGGTCATACTGATTAAAACTGAATAGATTTATCTATGATGTTTTATTAAGAATTGGGTTTAACATCAATAGTACACTAATGCAAAGGTGAAATTTGGCTTATTTGGTATAAAAGTAACACAGGAAACATTGTCAAATGTAAAATTGGCTTTCTTTGGGCTGTATTTGTATAAATATGTTATTGGTATTTGTTCCAAAATTATAAAGACTTCTATAATTCTAATATGGCTTAGCATATGTTATTAATAGTTATAAGTGTTAGGTAAAATTTTATATGACACAGAAGTGACCAAATTTTCTTATCAATTGTGGCTTTAATTGTGGCTGTCTTACAACTTTTTGCCATCCACAGACAATTATCTTGTGTTGGTCCTCTTCAAATGTGGTTTACAATAAGCACCAGGCTTTGACAGATGTTCTTAAATGCAAATTTCTGATAACTTTGGAGATTGTGACATTAGAATACAGAAAAAAACTTTCAGGGGTCTCATGAAGACCTGAAATGTTCATGACTATCAAGTAGAACAGGAGTTTATTACATGGACTGAACTAATAGGAGACTGAAGTAATCTTTTTGACTTTTTTCTTAAAACACTGATGATCCCTTATTTTGTTTTTCTAAGTTAAGGAAACTTTTTAGTTATTTACAGCTTGTAACATTTGAGTAAAGTATACTCCTGTGAACAAAATTTGGAGCATATTTGTTTCTCTGTACCTGATTTCTCCAGAATTTGGAAACTATTTGTGAGTATTCTCAATTTATGGCATAGTTATTTGCATAAGAGCAATAAGAAATTTTTTTTTTCTTTGCACAAGACACAATTGGAGAAATTGCTTATTTTGCCAAAGCTTTGAGGGGAATGGTGTGTTTTCTTTTAAGGAATCAAACTTGACAAAGCCAATGAAAGCCTCTTGGGAAAACTAGCCTCATACCTTGTCTACCCAGTCCCTGTACAGAATTCCTGTACAGGGTTCCTGACCTGTGGTAAATAAAGAATGTCACTTTTTGACAGGCCCAGGAGCCCCAAGTTATCTTGGGACCTCAAGAGGAGAGGAGTTTACTCAACTCATATGTATTTGAAGGTACAAACCTATGGCAGGGCTTGGCTTTAAAAAAGTCTTATTTGAGACTCCTTCTATGGAACAGAGTTTCATCAAAGCCAATTTTTTAAAAAGCTTATGTGAAAAATAATTATTCTTGCTGCACTTTATACAAATAATCAGTCAATTATAATAAAGCAAATTGGTCTTACCAAGATTTGTCTTTAGTAAAAATGGGAGGCCGGAGAGAGAAATTATGTTTCAAAAACTATGGTACACTTACTATTAGATTCTAGTCTCATTTGCTGTTTTTGTGTTTGTTTCTGAAATTTAGGCTAATCACTGGTTGGTTCACCAGAATATGCAATTTAATAACCTTATTTATTCCAGTGAACCCACCAGTGACCTCTGACTACAGCTCAGAAGAAAGAAGAGAAATGGGTAATGTAAAAATCTAGATCAATATTCTAATTCTGAACACATATTGAAATCAGCTAGCAACCCTATGTCAGCTTGTTTCCAACAACTACCCAGTTCTTAGAAAGCCTTCCTGTTTAGTTTACTTGGAATGATTTTACTTATTTTACTTTCACTGTGATTGTACTCTTTGTATAGGAATGCAAGATAAGCTTACTCAATGCTTTCTTAAACTGGACACTTATTAATCTTCCAGATATCACCTTTTGTTGGAACTAGAAGTTATGAACAACCCTCACCATATCAACACTTTCTGACTGTGCTCCTCTCTACTCTGAATGGAAGAGACCCAATTGTTAGGCAGGAATATCATTGCCCCTATTTAGCCTTAAGAAGCTACAGAAGACAGATCTTCATCCCTCTGCAATGCTTAGGATTAACAGCCCTCTTGTAAAGGGAGGAGGGAAATATGTCAGAGGCATTTGAACCAAAGCAACTCCATCTTGAGTGAGGGCTAGGAAAATGAGGCTGGGACTTGCTGGGTTGCATTCCCAGAAAGTTAGGTATTCCTAGCCTCTAGATGTTTATGGTTAAGGAAACAGATTGATAATGTTTGCTAAACAGACCCAACTTAGGAGTGTTCTAATATCCCGATATCTTGAGATCAGAATATTCCTAATTTTGCTTTAAAGATAATAATATTGATCCTTGCAAAATAGAGTAATTAAGAAAATTAATACCTTACCACAAGCCCTGTGGCAGAACGTATCACCCCATGATCTTTTCTTATCCTATATATAAACAAGTATTGGACCTAAGGTGGATGCCTTCCTTCTCTTACTTTCAGGAATGCCCTACTCTGTCTATGGAGTAGCTGTTCTTTCACTACTTTACTTTCTTAATAAACTTGCTTTTGCTTTGCACTGAGGACTCCCTGAATTTTTTCTTATGTGAGATCCAAGAATCCTCTCTTGGGGTCTGGATCAGGACCCCTTTCTGGTAATACTGTGATGAAATGGATAAAGTTGAAATCAAACTGATATTTCTGTTTTTTCTTTTCTGAGAAATTCAGTCCATGAAAGGTTTTATGTCACTTTCACTTTGTTCTATTGCTTGGTTTCTGAAGGTATTACTTTCTGAAAAGAAATCCCTAATCTCTTATAGATAGAGAATATAACTTATTCTTTTACCCTATGAGTTAACATTTAATTAAATTAGAAACTCTTTATGAGTTCAAATATTAATTTCCTTGTTTGTCAGAGTGTTCTCCTATTTTAATGCTCCAAAGGAAATTATCCTCCAAATCATAAATGAATTCAACCATCCTTTCAAAAACATCTTAATATCTGCACTCTATTTCTTCCATTTTGAATATATTCTCATAGCTAGTAGTCTTGCTGTGGACAAGGGATAGGTATTAGAATTTGTGAGCAAATAAAGATATGCAGAACCATGGGTTCCTACTTTAAACTATCTTGAGCTTGTAGAATCTGTATCATGTCATGTGATAAAGAATAAACTGTTAATGTAGAAAGGAAACAAGAAAAACCGAGGGAATTAACCTAATCAGACATTTTAGTGCCTTGAGGAACTAAACTGTTTCATTCTTCATGAACCAAATGATATCTGTAAAAGTGTTGGTCTTTCTTTGTTCCCTTTTGGTCTTATGATATTTCTCCTCATTGGCTTTTCAAGTCTTGCAAAAATTGATGCTGTTGTTGTTCCAAAATAGTTGCTGGCACATGCTATGTGGCAGACATTAAACTCAAACTAACACATCCTCACTGTTTAGTTTCTAGTTTATGGTTGCTGAGGACTGAGCAGAGCTCTTCCAAAGCTTAATTTATAAAGCACTGAAAACCATAAGTGAGGGCATATTAAAATCTGTTCATATAAAAGTAAACTAACATTTGTGCTATATATTATAGGTGTAGAACCTGTATAATTGGAAATAGAACATCCAAACATCAATTGAATTATCCACTACTAATAAATAGTAAAATTGTGAGTAAAATATTAAAAATTCATATGTGTACAAATAGGAAAGCAACAAAGAACAAAGTACGCTACTTTATTATTTAGAAAAAGATAATGAAAGGAGAGCAATACCTGTATCAGTAGTTAAAATAATATTTAAGATAAACATCTCAATTTTCTCTTTCTCATCCTTCTTTTCCCTACATCCTTTAATTATGAATTTCTTCATTAAGAATTTTATTTTAGTAGGTAAGATCTGTTCTTTCATTTATTAATTTTTTCAACAACTATTGCCTGAACATGTTCAATTTGTCAGATCCTCTACTAGGCTCTGGAAATGCAACGGTGAACAAAAACAAACATCACTTATGTGTTCATGGTACTTTCAGTAAGGTTTTAAAGAAAGAACCAAATCAAATTATCTCTGAAATAAAGCCCACATTGTCCTTTTGCAAACACTGTAGGGGAAAGGTACATGTGGGGTTATAATGTTACCAAAGGGGCCAGGAAATGCTGACTCAACCACACTAAGGAGACTGACTATAGAAAAGAATGGACTTTACTGAGAGGGAAGTGGAAAGCATATCCAGCAGATGGAGTACGGTCTGCAAAGAAGTGTGATGGGCACAGGAAATCTAGATAATTTTACTCTGGATAAAGCAAAGGAGAAAATGAGGATAAAAATCAAGCTATAGAGGTTATTAAACACAGACTATGGAGAGCTTCTCAGGCTAGGTTAAGAATATTGTTTTCATGCCAAGAGTCATTGCAGGGCATTGAAATATTATGAGCCCCTGATAGAGGGTTTTTTTTGTTTTTGTTTTTGTTTTCTGAGACAGAGTCTTACTCTGTGGCCCAGGCTGGAGTGCAGTGGTGCACTCTCAGCTCACTATAACTGCTGCCTTCAGGGTTCAAGCGATTCTCTTGCATCAGCCTCCAGAGTGGCTGGGATTATAGGCACACACCACCACACCTGGCTAATTATTTGTATTTTTAGTAGATACTGAGTTTCACCCTGTCTTGAATGGGGGTCAAGCTGGTCTGGAACTCCTGACCTCAAATGATCCACCTCCCAGACTGCTGGGATGACAGGTGTGAGCCACTATGCCAGCCAACTGATTGAGTTTTGAAAGGAACACTGACTGTACAGCAGAGTGGATGATAAAGAGGACAATTTAGTTATGAATAAGCCAGTTGGAGGTTAGTTTCACATGTTTTGCAGGTGAAATGTATATCCACTTTAACCAGAGTAATTGGAAAGCTCTTCAAAAGATGTATTAGAAAGTGGTCATATATTCTATACAAAAGCTTTTGAGAAATATCAGTGATTTTAGGGTTGCACAATATTTTTTGTCTCTGTTAGTCAGTGTGATAAATAAGGCTGGAGATTTTGAGTCTACAAGTGAATACCTTACTTGGATTTTGTACATGTTAAGTTTATTTATCATCAGAGGAAGATAATTCTATTCTAAAGAGTGGGGTCAGAAAGCTACAGCCAAATCCAGACTCACTGCTGAGTAATTTTGTAAATATAGTTTATTGAATCACAGCCACACCCATTCATTAGTGCATCATCTTTTAATGTTTTTGCACAGTGGTGGAGTTGAATAGTTCCAACAGAGATTATATGGCCTGCAAAGCAGATAACATGTATTATCTGCTCCTTTAAATAAAAAGTTTATTGACTCCTGCCCTAGAAAATGGAGATAATTTTATTTTTACTTTCTTTGTTACTCTCTTCATTGGTGTTTGTCACCAAAAAGGTAATCACTCCTAAGTAGCCACATTACTTAATGTATGTGTTCAAAAAATAAATTATTAAATCTCTACAACTTGTAGGCACTGGTGATATTTAGGATGATGCTCCTAGTTTAAGGTGACTCACATGTATGAACAATTGAATCCAGTCAGTGTGAAAGTGCTATGTGATATAGCCAATCCCCTTCCAAACCATCTTTACCTAAAGAATATTCCCCAAATACAAAACAAATAAACACACAGAATCCATGTTTGTAGCTTTTAATATTTTAGAAAATTACTGAAACATAACATAATTTTATTTCTTTGCATTAGTAGCTTTCATGTTTCTATAGTATCTACCCTACAAAATAAACTCAGGCACAAACTGCCCATTGTCTCAGAGTGACAGAGCCAGAATTCTAACCCATCTGTAATTAAGAAACTGGGTCCCCTTGAACCCAATAATTGATCTGATGTACACCAATTTGTGAACAATATTGTTCACTAATGAAAGATCATTCGGGGAATACTAGGATTTACTACTAGAATAAAGGTTTAACTGTGTATGTAGCCTTGTGAGCTCATTGCCTCGTTTAGTTCAACCAATAATAATTAGAAAAATTATTTAAATATCTAATGCATACAATAGAGCAATAGATAATTCCTTTCCCAGAAAAAAAGATTTTTTGAAGGCGTAAACCATTAAAACGGTTTTTGTGTCCTCCATAGCAAAGACTGCTCTTCTAACGTAAGGAATCTAAATGATTATGGAAGGGAAAGAAGTGCTGTCATTTAATATGAAAACTACTCCAGTAAGTCTCCTAAATAGTCAAAGAGATGAAACAAATTACTACTTATGTAGTTCCTTTCAGTTAAATCTTTATGAGCACCATGCTGCTTCCTTGAGGTGTAAACATGTATCAAACACAAGGGAAAAGATATGTGTGAATAATATGGTTTGGAATAAAGTCAGCATCACACTCCTCATATAAATAAAATACCTAATTGAACATGATCACATAAAGAAACAACCACTTATTTCTAGAAATAAGTGGAAAGAAATACACCAAAATATTAATTTATTTTCTTTTGTGGAATTAGTGCATTTTTGTTCTTATTTAATCTCTGTTTTCCAAATGTACTTTAATACAAATGTATTGCCTTTTTAATAGAAATATATTTTATGGAAAAAAGTAAAATATTAATAGATTCTTAAAAAGACTTGTGCACATTAAATTTAATCTCTATTAATTATCCAAGATAAATTGATATTGTCAATTTATGAACTATTCTGAAAAAATACTTTCAAGGCTAGTAGGTGCAGAGAATGCACCAAAGGATGCAAATAAATAACTGTTAACAAAACCCAAATATTTTGCATTTCAATGCATTAAAAGGCATTCAATGATAATAGCTCTTCTGTATAAAATAGCATAGTTGTCTTAGCCCATTTTTGTGCTGCTATAAAAGAATACCTGAGTCTGGGTAGCTTGAAATGGAAGAAATTTATTGGTTTACAATTCTGGAGGCTAGAAGTCCAAAACTGAGGGGCCAGCATTGGGAAGGGGCTTCTTGTTCATCAGTCTGCATTGAGAGGGCAAAGAGAGGGCGAGAGAGAGCAGCAGTGGGCTAAACTCAACCTTTGATAAGGAACGCACTCTTGCAGTAATGAATCCACTCCTGCAATAACAACATTAATCCACTCATAAGGGCAGTGCCGCCATGACTCAAACACTTCTCTCTAGGTCCCACCTCCCAACACTGCCATATTGGGAGTCAACTTTCCAAAACATGTATTTTGGGGGACACATTCAAACTATAGCAATGGTACTGAATACTTAATTTAATTTAACTTGAAATAAGTGATGATTAAGTTTTGCTCACCAGCCTGTTGGTGACAAACGGTATTGTGAAGCATATTCATGACCATAGAAACATGTTCATGAAAAAGCAGTAAGCCTACCCTCATTTATGTCTTAACTACTAACGGATCTTAGAAAGAGCAGAGGTTTAGAGTAAGCTAAATCTTTTTAATTTCTCTCTTGTTGTTCCCAAAGTTGGAGTCTTAGCTCCTTTATCTTTAAGAATGGGTTTGACATCTATTCTACTACCCACTAAGGATTAGTTCTTATTTGTAACGGTCATAGGTAACCTTTGCTGAGTGTTTCCTATGCAAGAGGAACTTTGCATCTATGAAAATTATCTAATTAAAATGGCCCTATTAGAATCCTTGTGTGCAGAATATAATATTCAGGATCAGAATGGTTTAATAACTGGGTTAAGTTCTTACAAATGGTAGAGGAATAGCTGGAATCACATCCAGACAGTCTGGTATTTGAGTTCAAGCTCATAACAACTATGCATTCAGTCTCCTATTCTCATAGAAACTTGATTTAGCTTTTTCATCTCAACTGATATGCTAATACTAATACTCTGATTACATGAGCGCCACCAGACTTTAATTAACTCCAGTTTCTTTCCTATCAAAAAATTTCTTTAGGCTTTCAGATGTAAAGAGATTCATAAATTCAGCAAATCTTCACTTTTAGTTACAAGTATTTCTCCTTCACTTAGATAAAAAGAAATCCCACAAATGATTTTATAGCAGACCTCTGTTATTTGTCTGCTGATAATTCATTAAACAAAGCCAAAAAAGGAAGAAAATCTTTTCTGTTTTTATTTTTTTCACTTGTTAATCCTTGCAAAGTTGATCCTGCTAGGAAGCTGCAGGGTACTTTAAACCAGGTCATTTTAACTAAACATAAATACAGCACAAATTGGATGTCCCCTCAGGCCTTTGAACTGACTTGAAGCTAAGACTTTATGCAGGCCTTTGGTTTTATCTATGCATGTCCTTGGAGGAGAGCCAAATTCTCAGCAGAAACACACATTTGCAGGAATAGGACCAGCTGCAGAAGGTTTTGAAGCTATAAGCACTAGCACATTCTAAAAGCTGAAAAATATAAACGATCTGCGAACTTTAATTACTTGCCTTCTCCAAAGGCACACGTAGAAACCCCCATGTCCATGCCTAAACTGTTCACTGCTGTGGGATATGATGGAAAGACAATTAGCTTTGGAGCTTGCCCGGTTTTGCAATACTGGCCTGCTATTCATTTCTGCAAATTGTTGAAGTTTTATCCTCAGTTTTATAATAACTTGATGGGGTTTTTTGTATGTTCCTGGAATATAGCAGAATATCAACAAATAGTTTTATGTTGAAGCCGACCATTTTGCATTACCAGTATTCAGAAGTATGTCATTCAAGATATTCATTTTTTTAGTAAGATTTCAAATATTCATCTCGTTCTAAAGCTATCTTGCCTTTTAGTGAATTCTCTTTTCCTTTTCCTTTCACAGCCTTCCACTGCAATTGTCTTTCTAATGACTGTATCATTTTGCACCACCATTATACAGAAGGATCATCCTTTAGAGCAAGTAAAACACTAATTTATAGAGCATTCATGAAATACTCCTTCAAACTTATTTAAGCTGAAATGATACAGTCTCAAGTACCAAATTTCTAAAAAAGGCTTCAAAGGCTTTGGAATTAAATGGGAGAAAATATTTTTTCCATGTCTCATTAAAAGAAATGTATTTAAATGGTTCAATTAGGAAAGACAAAATAAATTTGTTCTTTTAAGTATGACAATGGAAAGAGGCATCTTACCAAGTAATGTCTTCTGAACTCAGGCATAATGGTTTAATTTTCAAGATTAACTAATCTTACAATTACTTATATTATGATCTGCAATTATATCCTGTAATATGAGTATTTTACCCAAGTCTAATGGCATTGTAGATCCATTTCCTTTCCTAAGAGATAAAGACACTGAAGGAGATTGTCAATCCCCTGTGTCCAGAAGTAGAAAGAGTACTGCATTCTGCTTCAATGATATGAACACCACTCTCAAGCTTGCCTGTTTATAACACACAAAAAATAAGACAAGTGTCAACTTTAGAAGACTACAAACAGAATAAATTTGAAGTAAACTACGGGATGCCTATTTTCTTTTTCTGGATTCTTGGAGTTAGTTGAGGTCCTGAGAAATGCCCATCTATATATTCTGAAGGCCTTTCAAATAATGCCAATAATTTACAGTCACTTAATAATTGAAGATACCTGAACTAATATTGACTAAAAACTCTGGCTTCCAGCTTTACTGAGTGTTCTGGGAGTTAATAGAGATCTCTAGTATATGTAAAAGACACACACAATTGAAACTCTGGGACACAGAAAAGAAGACCTTCAAAGTCTCATGAATTATATGCCAACTCAAGCCCTTGTAGCAGCAGACTAGCTCATACTTAGAGGGATAAATCAAAGCATTAATCGGTCTTGTCAGGAAAGCAGGTGTTTTGACTGCCTTTATGGTTCATTTTCATGCAAAAGGGTTATGGGACACAGAAATCACAAGGGATTGCAAATAAATGGCACTGACAGGATTGATCCCACCAGGTGAGGGGGCTAAAATCAGCCCGTCTTTTCATATTATGAAATATACCTAATAGCAGAGCCTCTTTAAGCTGTAGCTCCACAACAGCCTATTTGTGAGCTCAGGATTTTTTTCTTCTTTTTTTTCCTTGTCTTTTCTTTTTACAATAAACTATTCCAGCAACCATAGCAGATTTAGAATATTAAAGAACCATGGCACACAAGATTTGACAAAAGGATTTTTGTTTTTAAAGGACTTTAAGGACAGGATATACAAACTCTGTAATCTGGTTCCAAGATGGAAGGGGAGGAATAGGATGAGGAGAAGCGAATCCTTCATTTCACCCTCATCTTGAGATTCAGTGATAGCAAAAATATCATCAAAAAGTTCCAGGAACATAAACAACTACCAAGTGTTGGTTTATGTGAGGCTTTATACTTTAAAAGGTAACTAAATTTGGAGAAAAAAAATTAAACTTAAAGAAAAATCTCAAATAAATTTATGGTCAATTTGGCATTTTATAGAATGGCACTTTTGACTTATTATGTCATGATCTGCTAGGTTTCTTCAGTGAACGGTCATTGATGTGATAGAATAAAACTTGAAAAAATAACTAAAATGACAGTTGTGAATTCTCCAGATTTTGTGATTATTCTTCTGTATAGTAGTACACATTTAGATAAATTCCAAAATTACATGCCAAATAGTTAATAGCTAATTATTGAGCATATACTATATTCTAAAAATTATTCTAAGAACTTTATATGTGTAGTACTCATAACTTCATGTGGCAAATAATATTATTTCCATATAAGGAAACGTAAGCACAGACGAGATAAGTAATTTGCTCTATGTTATATAACAATTAGGTTGAAATTCAAGCACAGACTGACTCCAGAGTTCTTCTGCTGAGCCCTAACATTCTTCTGCCTCTTCAGAACATCTTATTAGCTTCTTTGTTCTCAATATTAATGTTAATAGGCCAGGCACGGTGGCTCATGCCTGTAATCCCAGCACTTTGGGAGGCCAACATTAGCAGATCACCTGAGGTCAGGAGTTCGTGATCAGATTGGCAAACATGGTGAAACCCTGTCTCTATTAAAAATACAAAAATTAGCCAGGCATGGTGGTGGGCACCTGTAATCCCAGGTACTCAGGAGGCTGAGGCAAGAGAATCAATTGAACCTGGGAGGTGGAGGTTGCCGTGAGCCAAGATCACACCACTGCACTCCAGCCTGGGTGACAGAACGAAACTGTCTAAAAAAAAAAAAAAAAGGCAATACTTTGAACTGTTACACTAAATACATATTTTTGCAATACAGATTTTTTTTTAGGAAAGCAAGCTAAGTAAGAAGTACATTTCTTAAGCCAAATTAGGTTTAACCTCCCAGTTCCTAACACATAATAAGATCTTGCTGGAGAGTTTGTTTTACCTTTTCTAATATCTGTTTTAAGAAAACCTAATGATTTCATTATTCACCTGAATGTCTAGAAGCTATGGCTCAGGAGCAAGAAGTGGCCATGGGTGACAAAGAAGCCTAAAGGTAGTTTGAAGAAAACATTACCTCAACTTGCAACCTGACATAAACCTTCCTTAATCTCTGTTTTAAGGTAAGGGAGGAGACCACCCCTCATATTGTCTTATGCCCAATTTCTGCCTCCAAAGAAAGAAGTAAAAACTAAAAGACAGAAATGAAATCCTCAAGCAGACAGCCTGGCACCATACCCTGGGCCTGGTAGTTAAAGATAGACCCCTGATCTAATCGGTTATGTTATCTGTGGATTCCAGACATTGTATGGAAAAGCACTGTGAAAATCCCTGTCCTGTTCTGTTCGATCTGATTACCAGTGCATGCAGCCCCCAGTCATGTACCCTCTGCTTGCTCAATCGATCACGACCCTCTCACACAGACCCCCTAGAGTTGTGAGCCCTTAAAAGGGACAGGAATTGCTCACTTGGGGCTCTCAATTATTGGAGACATGAGTCTTGACAAAGGTCCCAGCTGAATAAAGCCCTTCCTTCTTTAACTTGGTGTCTGAGGGGTTTTGTCTGCAGCTCGTCCTGCTACATTTCTTGGTTCCCTGACCAGCAAGCGAGGTGATTAATGGACGGTTGAGGCAGCCCCTTAGGTGGCTTAGGCCTGCCCTGTGGAGCATCCCTGTGGGGGACTCCAGCCAGCTTGAGTGACGAGGATCCTGAGAGCACTCCTGGGTAGGCAATTGCCCCAGTAGAACGTCTCACCAGAGCAGCACATGGCAGGCCCCCATGGAGGATCAATGCAGTGGCTGAACACCAAAAAGGAACTGGCACTTGGAGTCCAGACAACTGAAACTTGGAAGACTAGTCTTTGGAACTTGCCCACTCCATTTGAGTGCAAGTGTGACCTGATCACCCACAGCATGCCTGTACCAGCACTTTGGTTTTTGTTTTTGACTTGACTTGGATTGCTTGATACTTTGGTTTTGGTTTTGGCCTGCCTTGGATTTCTGGATACTCTGATTTTGGTTTTGATTCTGGTTTGGTGTAAACTGTAAAAGTGTGTGTGTGTGCCCTTTTAACCCATTCTTTGTTTTGTAGTGTGTGTGTGGTGTGAGTGTGGTGTTTTGCCTCGAGGAAACATGGGTCAGGCACAAAGTAAGCCCACCCCACTAGGAACTATGTTGAAAAATTTCAAAAAGGGATTTAAGAGAGACTATGGAGTCACTATGACACCAGGAAAAGTTAGAACTTTGTGTGAGATAGACTGGCCAGCATTAGAGGTGGGTTGGCCATCAGAAGGAAGCCTGGACAGGTCCCTTGTCTCGAAGGTATGGCACAGGGTAACCTGTAAGCCAGGGCACCCAGATCAGTTCCTATATATAGATTCTTGGTTACAGCTAGTTTTGGGCCCCCCAGAGTGGTTAAGAGGACAGGCAGCAGCAGTATTGGTAGCAAACAGACATTTAAGGAAGGTTCTCACTCCACCTGCCGAGGGAAGCCGGCACCAAAAGTTGTGTCTGACCCAACACAGAATAATCATGGCAGGAATTGGTACTAGCAGTACCCCCTCCTTATTGAGAGGAAGGGCTCCCCACTCCTGAGCCCACAGCACCTACACCTCCACCAGATAACCACACCCCTAGACCACCCAGAGTAGACAAAAGAGGAAGTGAAGCTGTGGGAGAAACTCCTCCCTTGGCAGCTCACTTATGGCCCAAGACTGGAATCCAAATGCCCCTGAGAGAGCAGCAATATACTGGGGTAGATGAGGATGGACATATGGTGGAAAGGCATGCCTTTGTGTATCAACCTTTCACCTCTGCTGACCTCCTCAATTGGAAAAATAATACTCCATCTTATACTGAAAAGCCTCAAGCTTTAATTGACTTGCTCCAAACTATTATACAGACTCATAATCCTACTTGGGCTGATTGCCACCAGCTGCTCATGTACCTCTTTAATACAGATGAAAGGTGAAGGGTGCTCCAGGCACAACTAAGTGGCTAGAGGAGCATGTCCCAGACAATTACCAAAACACCCAAGAATATGTAAGAATTCAGCTGCCAGGAACAGACACCCAATGGGACCTGAACGAGGGACCAGACATGGAGAGGCTAAGACGGTACCATGAGGTATTAATAGAAGGTCTAAATAAAGGGGCTCAAAAGGCTACAAATGTAAATAAGGTCTCTGAGGTCATCCAAGGAAAAGAGGAGAGTCCAGCGCAATTCTATGAAAGACTGTGTGAGGCTTACCATATGTACACTCTTTTTGATCCAGATAGCCCTGAAAATCAGCGCATGATTAACGTGCCCTTAGTTAGTCAAAGTGCAGAAAATATCAGGAGAAAACTGCAAAAGCAGGCTGGGTTTGTGGATATGAATACCTCACAGTAGCCAATCAAGTGTTTGTGAATAGAGATGAAACAAGCCACAGAGAAAGCCGTAAGGAAGGTGAATGCCAGGCTAGGAGAAACGCTGACTTACTGGCCGCGGCCATTAGGGGAATTCCCCTGAAAGGAGAGGGAAAGGGGGGTTCTGGGAAGAATACCCAGTCTAATCGCCCATGCTTGCAAAGTAACCAATGCGCCTATTGTAAGGAAATAGGACATTAGAACGATAAGTGTCCCCAACTGAAGGAAAAGCAAGGTGATTCTGAACAAAAGACCTCAGATAAAGATGGGGGAGCTTTGTTCAATCTGACTGAAGGGCTACTGGACTGAAGGGGACCAGGCTCAAGCGACCCCAAGAAGCCCATGGTCAGGATTACAACTGGGGGCAAGGACATTAAGTTTTTGGTCAATACTGGTGCTGAACATTCAGTAGTGACCACCCCGGTCACCCCCTTATCCAAGAAAACCATTGATATAATCTGAGCAACAGGAGTTTCCACTAAGCAGGCTTTCTATCTACCATGGACCTGCTCGGTGGGGGGACGTGAAATAGTTCACCAGTTCTTGTACATGCCTGACTGTCCCTTGCCCTTGCTGGGAAGAGACTTGCTTAGCAAGCTGAGAGCCACCATCTCCTTTACAAAACACGGCTCTTTACAGCTAAAGTTACCAGGAACAGAAGTTATCATGGCCCTTACGGTCCCCCAGGAAGAAGAATGGAGACTTTTTATAACCAAGCCAGGCCAAGAGATAAAACCAGCTCTAGCTAAGCGATGGCTCCGAGTATGGGCAGAGGATAATCCTCCGGGACTGGTGGTCAACCAAGCCCCCGTACTCATAGAAGTTAAGCCTGGGGCCCAACCAATTAGACAAGAGCACTATCTGGTTCCCAGAGAAGCTCTCGAAGGAATCCAAGTTTATCTCAGGCACTTGAAAGCCTATGGAATTATAGTTCCTTGCCAGTCTCCATGGAACACCCCCCTCCTGCCTGTCCCTAAGCCAGGGACTAAGGACTACCAGCCAGTACAGGACTTGCGCTTGGTCAACCAATCTACAGTGACTCTGCACCCAACAGTTCCTAACCCTTACACATTTTTAGGGCTACTGCCAGCTAGGACATCTGGTTTACCTGTCTGGACTTAAAAGATGCCTTCTTTAGCATCAGACTAGTTCCTGAGAGCCAGAAGCTGTTTGCCTTTCAGTGGGAAGATCCACAGTAAGGTGTCACTACTCAGTACACTTGGACCCAACTTCCCCAAGGGTTCAAGAACTCCCCTACTATCTTTGGGGAGGCCCTGGCTTGAGACCTGCAAAAATTTCCTGCTAAAGACCTAGGCTGTGTCTTGCTCCTGTACGTGGACGACCTTCTGCTGGGACACTCCATGGCAGTCGGCTGTGCAAAAGGGATGGATGCCCTGCTTTGGCACCTGGAGGACTGTGGGTATAAAGTGTCCAAGAAGAAAGCTCAGATCTGCAGACAGCAGGTATGCTACCTGGGATTCGCTATTCAGAAAGGGGAGCCAGCCTGGGGTCACAAAGAAAGCAGGTCATCTGCAGCCTACTGGAACCTAGAACCAGAAGGAAAGTAAGGGAATTCCTAGGAGCTGTGTTTTGCAGATTATGGATTCCAAACTTAGCAGTACTAGCCAAACCTTTGTATGGGGTCACAAAGAGGGGAGACCAGGAGCATTTTGAATGGGGGCCTCTACAACAGCAAGCTTTTTGTAAGTTAAAGGAAAAACTTATGTCAGCCCCAGCCCTAGGACTACCAGAGTTGACAAAGCCCTTTATATTCTATGAGTCAGAAAGAGAAAAAATGGCAGTTGGAGTTTTAACCCAGACTGTGGGGCCCTGGCTGAGGCCAGTGGCCTATCTCTCAAAACAACTAGATGGGGTTTCCAAAGGCTGGCCACCATGTCTAAGGGACCTGGCAGCAACAGCCCTGTTAGCACAAGAAGCAGATAAACTAACCCTTGGGCAAAACCTGAATATAAAGGCCCCCCATGCTGTGGTAACTTTGATGAATACCAAAGGACATCATTGGCTAACAAATGCTAGATCAACCAGGTACCAAAGCTTGCTATGTGAAAATCCCTGCATAACTATTGAAGTCTGTAACACCCTAAATCCCGCCACCCTGCTACCAGTATCAGAGAGCTCGGTCGAGCATAACTGTGTAGAGGTGTTGGACTCAGTCAATTCTAGCAGATCTGACCTTCAGGACCAGCCATGGGCATCAGTAGACTGAGAGTTATGCATGGATGGGAGCAGCTTCATCAACTCACAAGGAGAAAGATGTGCAGGATGTGTGGTGGTAACTTTGGATGCTGTCATTGAAGCCAAACCGTTGCCACAGGGCACTTCAGCCCAGAAGGCTGAGCTCATTGCTTTAACTCGGGCTCTAGAACTCAGTGAAGGTAAGACTGTAAACATCTAGACACTGACTCTCGATATGCCTTTCTAACCCTCCAAGCGCATGGATTATTATATAAGGAAAAGGGCCTGTTAAACTCTGGGGGAAAGGACATAAAATATCAACAAGAAATTTTACAATTATTAGAGGCAGTGTGGAAACCTCAGAAGGTGGCAGTCATGCACTGCAGGGGACACCAGCAAGCCTCCACCTCAGTGGCCTTAGGAAACTCTCAAGCTGATTCAGAAGCTCGAATCAGATCCCTTACCGGGCATCTGTAACAGCCCCCTTACTCCCTCAAACACCTGACCTGGTACCTACCTATTCTAAGGAAGAAAAAGACTTCTTCCATGCAGAAGGGGGCAGGTAATAAAAGGAGGATGGATCAGACTGCCGGATGGGAGGGTAGCTGTGCCGCAGTTGCTGGGAGCCACAATCATACTGGCCATGCACAAAACCACTCATCTAGGTCAAGAGTCACTTGAAAAATTGTTAGGCCGGTACTTCTACGTCTCACACTTGCCAGCCTTTGCCAAAGCAGTAGCACAATGGTGCATTACTTGCTGACAGCACAATGCAAGGCAAGGCCCTACTGTTCCACCCGGCATACAAGCTTATGCAGCGGCTCCTTTTGAGGATCCTCAGGTGGATTTCACAGAAATGTCGAAATGTGGAGGTAACATGTATTTGCTGGTTCTTGTGTGTACTTATTCTGGGTGGGTGGAGACTAATCCAACATGAACTGAAAAGGTCTATGAGGTAACCATGTGCTTCTCCGAGATCTTATCCCTAGGTTTGGACTGCCCTTATGAATTGGCTCAGATAACGGGCCAGAGTTTGTGGCTGACTTGGTACAGAAGAAGCAAAGGCATTAGGAATCACTTGGAAGCTACATGTCACCTACCGACCTTAGAGTTCCGGAAAGGTGGAGCGAATGAATTGGACTATCAAAAATAGTTCAGGGAAACTATGTCAGGAAACAGGATTAAAGTGGATACCGGCCCTTCCTATGGTATTGTTTAAAATTAGATGCACTCCTTCTAAGAAAACAGGATACTCCCCTTATGAAATACTGTATCATAGGCCTTCTCCTATACTGTGGGAGCTTCCAGGCATTCTCCAAGAGTTAGGTGAAATTGAATTCAGCAACAGCTACAGGCTTTAGGAAAAATTACACAATCTCAACTTGGGTAAATGGGAGGTGTCCCATCAGCTTATTCTCCCCAGTTCACCCTTTCTCTCCAGGTGATCACGTGTGGATCAAGGACTGGAATTTAGCCCCTTTGTGGCCATGGTGGAAAGGACCTCAGACCGTCATCCTGACCACCCCCACGGCTGTAAAGGTAGAAGGAATCCCAGCCTGAATCCACCACAGCCGTGTGAAACCTGCAGCCGCTGAAACCTAGGAGGCAAAACTGAGCCCTGAAAACCCTTGCAAAGAGACTCTGAGGAGGACGACAAGCCCTGCTCCAGTCACACCCAGAAGCTGACTGGTCTACGCACAGCCGAAGCATGAGGAGAATCATCGTGGGACTCATTTTCCTTATAATTTGGACTTGTATAGTAAAAACGTCCATGGATTTTCCCCACATGGAGGACTGCTCTCAGTGTATACATCAGGTTACCGAAGTAGGGCAACAAGTTAAAACAATCTTTCTGTTCTATAGTTACTATGAATGCCTAGGAACTTTAAGGGAACATGTTTATATAATGACACTCAGTACAAGGTATGTAGCCCAGGAAACGTCCAACCAGATGTGTGTTATGACCCCTCTGAGCCTCCCATGTCCACAGTTTTTGAAATAAGATTAAGGACTGAAGACTGGTGGGGAATCAAATGATACAAGTAAAGTATTAGCCAGAACAGAAGAAAAACGGGTGCCCAAACGCATAATCTTGAAATTTGACGCCTGTGCTGTCATTAATAGCAATAAATTAGGAAGGGGATGTGGCCCTTTTAGTTGGGAAAAAGGCTACATGACCGAAAATAAGTACATTTGTCATGAATTAGAACTGTGTGGAAATGAGTGTGGATACTGGTCTTGTGTCATTTGGGCCACTTGGATAAAAAATGAAAAGGATCCAGTCCACCTTCAGAAAGGAAAAAATGGCCCTTCCTGTACTAAGGAACAATGTAACCCCTTAGAGCTAGTAATAACCAATCCCCTTGATCCTTGCTGCAAAAAAGGGAAGCGTGTGACCTTAGGAATTGACAGGGCTAGACTGGATCCTCGAGTAAATATCTTGGTTCGAGGAGAATTTTACAAACGCTCTCCTGAGCCAGTGTTTCAAACTTTCTATGATGAACTAAATGTGCCAGTACCAGAAATTCCAGGAAAAAACAGAAATTTGTTTTTGCAATTAGCCGAATATGTAGCCCAGTCTCTCATTGTCACTTCATGTTATGTATGTGGAGCAACTGTAATGGGAGATCAATGTCCACGGGAAGCCCGAGAATTAGTACCTACAGACCCAGTTCCTGATGAATTCCTGGCTCAAAAGAATCACGCTGATAATTTCTGGGTCCTAAAAGCCTCAATTATTGGACAATATTGCATAGCTAGAGAAGGAAATTAATTCACTCACCCTGTAGGATGACTTAGTTGTCTGGGACAGAAACTGTATAATGGTACCACAAAAACGGTCACTTGGTGGAGTTCAAATCACACAGAGAGGAATCTATTTAGTAAAATCCATAAAGTAAATTCGCACCACTCTGGGTGCAAACCATGTGGACCCACCTGGAGTCCCACCAGGAATGGACAGCCCCCACTGGATTATAGTGGATATGTGAGCATAGAGTTTATGCCAAATTACCTGACCAGTGGGCAGGTAGTTGTGTTATTGGCACTATTAAACCATCTTTCTTCCTACTGCCCATAAAAACAGGCGAACTCCTGGGCTTCCCGGTCTTTTTGCTTTCCGCAAAAAGAAAGCATAGCTATAGGAAATTGAAAAGATGATGAATGGCTTCCTGAGAGAATCATACAATATTATGAGCCTGCCACTTGGGCACAAGACGGCTTGTGGGGATACCGGACTCCCATTTACATGATCAACCGAATCATACGGTTACAAGCTGTCTTAGAAATAATCACTAATAAAACCGGCAGAGCCTTGACTATTCCGGCCTGGCAAGAAACTCAGATGAGAGATGTTATCTATCAAAATAGATTGGCTCTCGACTACTTGCTAGAAGCTGAAGGGGGGGGTCTGTGGGAAATTTAACCTTATTAATTGCTGTCTACACATAGATTATCAAGGGCAAGTAGTTGAAGACATCGTTAGAGATATGACAAAACTGGCACATGTGCCTGTGCAAGTGTGGCATGGATTTGATCCTGGGGCCATGTTTGGAAAATGGTTCCCAGTGCTAGGAGGATTTAAAACTCTTATAATAGGAGTTATAATAGTAATAGGAACCTGCTTACTGCTCCCTTGTTTGCTACCTGTACTTCTTCAAATGATAAAAAGCTTCATTACTACCTTAGTTCACCAAAATGCTTCAGCACAAGTGTACTATATGAATCACTATCCATCTGTCTTGCAAGAAGACATGGGTAGTGAGAATGAAAGTGAGAACTCCCACTATTGAGTGAGATTCTCAAACGTGGGGAATAAGGGAGGAGACCACTCCTCATTTCGTCTTATGCCCAATTTCTGCCTCCAAAGAAAGAAGAAGTAAAAACTAAAAGGCAGAAATGAAAACCATAAGCAGACAGCCCAGGACCACACCCTGGGCCTGGTAGTTAAAGATCGACCCCTGACCTAATCGGTTATGTTATCTATACATTACAGACATTGTATAGAAAAGCACTGTGAAGATCCCTGTCCTGTTCTGTTCTGTTCTAATTACCAGTGCATGCAGCCCCCAGTCACGTACCCACTGCTTGCTCAGTCAATCACGACCCTCTCATGCTCACCCCATTAGAGTTGTGAGCCCTTAAAAGGGACAGGAATTGCTCACTCAGGGAGCTTGGTTGTTGGAGATGTGAGTCTTGCTGAAGCTCCCGGCTGAATAAAGCCCTTCCTTCTTTAACTTGGTGTCTGAGGGGTTTTGTCTGCAGCTTGTCCTGCTACAAAGGAACTGGCAAGAATTGTCAGGATAAGACTTATATGTGGACGTTTAGAACTATAAACTTCTAAGGGAGTAAAATTGGCCATATCATCTGGCTAGTACGTTAGTGCCACACAGACAATCTGTGTGAGGAATTTTCTCTAAGCCAAAAATTTGTTGTTGAATGTAGATCCCCAAGCAAAAGTAAATGTATTAATTGCTTACATTAATGCAGTTTTATAGCATCAGATTAGGAATACCCCATACCTCCATCACCACAAGAGAGAGGTGGAGTTCCTGAGTTAGAGAAATTTATCTTGGTGTTGGTGTTTTTCTAGATGATGCAACTTTCATTACAATCTAACATTGATTAACCCCCTTTAATTGACATAAGTGTTTAGGGTTAAGTACAGCCTATGCAATCATACAGCCATCATGCTTTACTGGGCTAGACATATTTTGTCTACTTTGGAAAGGCTTCTTAACTTTAACATTCATGGATAAATATTAAAGGCCCTCTATTGAAATGGTATACTAATCAAAATTGAATGCTGAATTTGAATATTAAGAGTTTATGAACCTGTGCATTTTTCTGAGAATGTGATCCATAAATTACACCAGATTTTCACAGAGTATATGTTTCAAAAATTAAAAAAAAACCAAACTGAAGTAATTTTATAAAACTCTGCTCTTAATCCACTCATTATGTGTTAACACATTGTAACATTCATGAGGGCAGTCTAATAGTGGTACAGTTAGAAGAGACCACATCTATTATTAATAGTGATAAAGCAGACAGAGATATAATCTTCTTTTTTGACTGTGATAATACATACATAATGATTACTATTTTAACTATTTTTTAAGTGTACAATTTGTTGGCATTAAGTACATTCACATTGTTCTACAACCATCACCACCATCCATCTCCAAAATTTTTCATTATCCTAAGAGATTATGCTCTCTTAAGAAACACTTTATAGTATTTGCAAGTTTAACACATGAACATTATTTTGGTTAAGACTATGAATTCTTAGCTGATTTTCGTGTCCATGTTCTCCAAGTAATTATATCTCCAAGAATCATCTATTCTTACGTATGAATTATTTCTGAGATTGTGTTACAAAATACAAAATTACCCAATATGAACTTCTACCATTTAAGTTTTTGTTCTTGTGTTGTTTTGTTTTGTTTTTGTTTTGTTTTTGTCTTTTGAGACAGAATCTCATTCTGTCGCCCAGGCTTGAGTGCAGTGGCGCAATCTCAGCTCACTGCAACCTCCGCCTCCCAGGTTCAAGCAATTCTCCTGCCTCAGCCTCCCCATTAGCTGGGATTACAGGTGCCCCCACCACACCCAGCAAATTTTTGTACTTTTAGTAGAGATGCGATTTCACCATATTAGCCAGGCTCATCTTGAACTCCTGACCTCAGGTGATCCACCCACCTCAGCCTCTCAAAGTGCTGGGATTACAGACATAAGCCACTGTGCCTGGCCTCACTTTAAAACTTTTAACCTGAGCTCTGTTTAAAAAAATCTAATGCTAAAAAATGAATATTTTTTTTTTCCTTTTATTTATTTATTTATTTATTTTTTGTCTTTTTAAGAGACAGGGTCTTGCTCTGTCATGCAGGCTGGAGTGCAGTGACATGATCATAGCTCACTGCAGCCCCTAATTTCTGGTTGCAAGCAATCCTTCTACCTCAGCCTCCCAAAGTACTGGGATTACAGGCGTGAGCAACCACGCCCAGGTCCTAAAAATTGATATTTTTCTAATAATGTTCCTAAGTCAGAACTATGACTATGGTTTTAAAGGAAATGAATCCTTTGATTAAAGACAAAGTGAGAGTATATTAATTTGAAAAGCCTAAGAGATTAACATAAATCTTCAGTTAATATTATTGAAAAAAGTTTTATCCTCCTACATTTTTCTTAATTTTTAGTTTTATATTGTTTTAATATCCAATCTAACTGAATTGCAGAATTAATCCCTATTAAAAATTCATTAATGAAAATAATTATAGAAAATGTAAAATATGGATACAAATGGAAAGACCGAAAAAAACTACAAAAGCCTATCCATACCATCTAAAAAAGTACTTACTTTTAGGTGACATTGTTACAATTTTAAAATATGACATTCTGTATAAAAAAAATTGTATCTTAACATTCCTGGTTACCTCTTATTGTAAACCAAAAATTAAAATTCTTATTCACATATTTATGTTAAATTAGTTTGAAGTGCTCTATGGATATAACTATGTGAATTACTTTTTCTCATTTATTTAAAAAATATTCATTGTACACATAAAATGTTTTTTACTGTAATTATTGCAGAAAACATTTCTACTCTCTCTTTTGTATATTAGCACACAAAATATAGATATACAGTGAAGAAGTCAAGCATTAGTTCACAATTTATAATAAATTGAAAGAAACTCTAAGGAATTTAAGACAGCACATTTATTTTTAAATATTATTTAGAATGATTTTAATGGTTTACATATAGACACTTTCCATAATTAAGGTTGGTTAGACATTAGATTTGAAAATTTACTCTTCCAGAGCCTCTTCCAGAGAGTTGCTTTTAAGATCTAATGAAGCTAACATAATGGAACTACTGTAATGTTTCAGCATTCATTTTTACAGATAGGCTTTCTGCAGTCAGTTTGGCTTTCTAACTGGTTTTTTATGTAAAGGTAAATTGATCAGGACTGTAGGAAACAAAGTTCCTAATTCTACAAATAACCTCCGTAAATAATGCATCCAGGTAAATTCAACTACAAGTTGTGTGTGTATGGAAGAAACATACATCGATTTTTTCTTCTATATTTGGATACTCAGAGAGTAATATTCATGTATTAAAAATATTAATATAAATGATGATGAGTTAAAAAAACCTGATCTATAACATCCATTCAACTCAGTTTCTGCAGAACTGTTTCTAGTAATATTAATAGCTAATTTCAAATTAAAATGTCACATTACCTTTCAGGAAAGAAAGAATGATCAAGAACAGTTTATAAACATATTCACAAATGTTTGACTCTCTTAAGGGCAAATAAAAACCTTTTGACAAAAGCAGCATTTCTTTTAGGGGTATTAAAATGTCTTAGGTAGATCACATTCAAAGCAACCTGCATTCTCACTGCCATATGCCGCCTCACTGCCCATTATTGTTGAATTACTGAACCAAGAACAATTTAGAAGCTGTGTTGTAGGCAAAACAAATATCCCAAGTTCTAGTTTTTAAATTGGGTCCAAAGATAGCCACACGTAGCAGTTTAATCAAAAACACTTAGCAGATTCAGCTACCAGTCTGTGAAATTGAATGTTAGCTGTCGCGTGTCATCAGTTTTACTGAGGGCAAGAAAGCAGAGGACAAAGTGTCATATGCCCTTGTATACTGAAACGTAGAATTACCAGATCTTCTACTGTATTAGTTTCTTTGGGCTGATGTAACAATTGCTACAAACTTGGTGTCTTAAAACAACAGAAATTTATTCTATTACACTTTTTAAGACCAGAAGTGCAGAATCAAGGTGTCAGCAAAGCTGTGCTCTCTCCAAAGCCTACAGGGAGAATCTTTTCCTTGTCTCTTCCGGGTTCTGGTGGCTCCAGGCATTCTTTAGCTTGTAGCTGCCTAACTCCAATCTCTACCTTTGTCTTCACATGACCTTCTCATCTTTTTTTCTCTCCCTCTTCTCTTTGTCTTCTCTTCCATCTCCTACAAAGATACTTCTCATCAGATTTAGAACCCACCCAAATACTCCAGGGTGATCGCATGCCAAGATCCTTAACTGCATTAAATCTGCAAAATGGGGTCACATTCACAGGTTCCAGGGGTTAGGACATGGGCATATATTTTGGGGGAGACAGCAAAAATCAACCCAGTTCAACTACTATCACTACTTAGGCTTATACTGTGCTATTTATGAATTTAATGGTCATGTTATGTTTTCCTTTTTAATGGCTACCAGCCTGTCTTTTCTAATACAGTGGTGTATACACTCAAGTGAATTATTTCAAAACAAGAATTATGATAGTTAATATATATTAAATTTCATTATATGTGCCAGCCACTCTTTTTTAACTCATTTACTCCTCACAGAAACTCCATAAATTTGGTATTATTGTGCCAATTTTATAGATGAGAAAACAAAGACACTGAAATGCAATATTTCCAGTTTAAACAGATAATAAGTGAAGGAGCTGGGGTTTCGATGCAGACGAGGTGACTTCAGAACCCTACTGATAAATTACCATCTATATTTTGTAGCCTTTCTTGTGATTTAACCCAGATTATATAAGAAAAATATGTTATTCCTCTTTAAGAAAATGTTTTACTCACATTTACAAAATCCATAGAAAGTTTGAGACTACAATATCTTTATTAAATTTTACATCAAGAATTAGCTTCTACATTTCAACTAAAGAGAATACTGAAATATACTAGGAAACAGAGAGGTCATTTCATCTTACAAAGAGAAAGAAACTTTTACAAAAACAAAGCTCTAAATTAATAGAATTGACAGAGTAAATTGGGAATTCTAAAGAAGAAAGCCAATCTCTTGCCTAATTTCCAAGCCAGTAATCTTTCTCCTTGCATTTACTAAATAAATAAATAAATAATTTACTTTTTATTGGTAGAGACAATGTGGCAGATTTTTCTTCCCAAAATGGCTGTACCAATATGTATCTTATTTAATACCCTCAAAAGTACAATGTGACATTAACATGTTCCATCAAGGGATGACATCTCTGTTACCTCCCCTAAGCCTGGGTGGACCTCATAGCTGTCTCAATCAATGTGGCAGAAGTGACACCGCGTAATTTTTGAGGATAAATTCCAAAAGCCAATATGGCTTCTACCTGCAGTCTGTGTGTGTGCTTCTGTTTCTCTCTTTCTTGAGATATTTGTACTTGGAATGCAGGTACCGTGTTTTGATGAAGTCCTAGCTACATCGACAGTCCATGTGTGGTGGTTTCAGTTGACAGGCCACATCCGCTCTCAAACATGTGAGTGGGCCTTTAGACAATTCCAGCTCCCATCTTTGAGTTTTCTCACTGAAGTTCCAGACAGGCAAGTGATCCCTGCTGTGTCCTGTCTAAGTTCCTTTGCTACAGAGTCATAAGAAGTAATAACAATCATTGTTTTTCAATCTACTAAGTTTTGGGGTAATTTCTATTAAATAATTAATTAATATATGCACATATGTCACCATACATTAGATAATTAACATAAGGACATATGTCAACATGCCCTTTTTTCATATTAAATATTAGTTTATCTTTTAATCATATCAGTTTACCTTTTTGACTAGTAAAGTTTTCATTAGGCATACACTTTCATTCAAAAAATATTCATTTAGCATCTCCTATGAATCAGGTCTTGTGGTAGCCTCCTATAATATAGTGACAAAGGACCCACTTTTTTGGAATATACATTCTAATTTGGTAGAAATACAGTTTCTTTCTTTCTTTTTTAAATATTACAACATTACAAACATAAATCTAGAGACATGGGACAAGCTCTTTCACAGTAGAGTGTTGTAGTCATGATTTGTGTCTTAGGACAAGTTTTCCAGAAGCACAGCCTGAGAGAGATATCTACATGTAAGTAATATATTGAAGAAATAGTCCCAGGAAAAACCACAAAGAGAGATGAAGAAGCAGAAATGGAAGCAGCAGAAGCCCAGCAGTGATACAAGTTTTAGGCAAATTCTCACCCTCAGCTTGATCCTGGTGGGTTGCTCCATGAATACATTGCATCTAAAATTTATCTTTGTGAGAAGCAATAGAGCTGGGGTTTTGCATTGCTGTATCAGTCAATCCTCTTCACCAGTGCAACCTCACAGGCACTTCTTGTTCTCTCTAAATTTGAGCAACACAATTCCAACAATGCAAGGAAAGTTTTGGAGAGAGACTAACACACTAAAACCAGGAAAGAGACACACACAAATGATACAAGTAATCTTAAGAGGCCTGGTATGAGCCTGAATATGGTCCCCTTAGTTGAGTCTTAATAATTTTGGGGACAAAAAAAATAACATATTCAAAGCGTCAGACTTGCAGGAAAAAAACCAAGAACAAAAGTGTAAATATTGAATGAGACTTCTAGAAAGCAAAGTATTTTGGACCACCAGAACAGAAACATACATTGTGGCCATACAGATAGATAGGGAAATAGATAGATCTGTTCTTTTATTCTTTATTCAAAATTGTTAAATTAGCAATAATTATGCCTTAGATAAAGCCTCATTGGCTATGATACTGCCACTGCACAAAGCTAAAGTTATTTAGTTTTGTGATGTATCTTTAATTTCAAGTAGTGGTAAGAATAATACAGATAGATGAATGGGTAAGGAAAAGAAGAAACTCATGTTTCTGTAAACTAGATGCAACCAACATTGTTTATTCTTTTTCTGGTTTGAACTATGTATACATAGTTCCACTGACTATCATTAGTTCAACTTCTGCTTTTTTTTTTTGAAACAGAGTCTTGCTCTATTGCCCAGGCTGGAGTGCAATGGTGCCACCTCAGCTCACTGCAACCTGCGCCTCCCGGGTTCATGCGATTCTCCTGCCTCAGTCTCCAGAGTAGGTAGGATTACAGGCATGCACCACAAAGCCCAGCTAATTTTTTGTATTTTTAGTAGAGATGGTTTTTCACCATGTTGGCCAGGCTGGTCTTGAACTTCTGATCACAGGTGTTCCACCTGCCTCAGCCTCCCAAAGTGCTGGGATTACAGGCGTGGGCCACCACTCCCCACCAACTTTTGCTTTTTAACCTTCCTATTGTTTTCCACCAAGAAGAAATTAATTGTCTCTACATCATATATGTGCAAGCAGAACCAATGACTTTTGCTTTTTACCTTTTGAGTCAGCCCACTGGGGCAAAGCAGAAGGGCATCCCCACATGTGCTTTATGCGCTTACTTATTTTAATGGGGATAATATTTTTAAGTGCCAAGGTAAGTTCAAATTGAGAGAGTGATTAATTATAGAATATTAAGAAGGAAGACAGTTATCTTCATTTATTTCTAATTGTTCCTATAGAATAGGCTCAGTACTAATATTGGAAAATTCATTGTTGATGTTCTAACAAAGGGCTGTTCTTTGCTCTTTGCTAGGTTTAAATGAATGGAACACTCTCCATACGGGACCTCATTAAATAACAAATATTCTCATTTGACTATTGATTTGCATCCAATAAGTTAAAAAGTTGGTATGAATATAATGCAGCCAATATATCAAACAAAACACAATCCGTGGAGCTAAGTATGACTAAATATGTATAGTTGCATTAGTTATCTATTGCTGCATAACAAAGTATTGCATTATTTTTGGGTCTGGAATCCAGGCTTGGCTTGCCTGAGTCCTCTGCTTCAGCTTCTCTCACAAAGCTGAAATCAGTGCCAACAAAGCTAGGGGCCTCAGCTGAGGCTCAGGTGAGGAAGGGCCCATTTCCAGGCTTAAATGGCTTTGGTGGGTTTCAGTAAGTATGTCTTATCCAACTGAGGATATCAGCTCCTTTCTGGCTGCCACCTGGAGGTTCCCTCAATTCCTAATCACTTAAGTTTTTCTATATGGTGGCTTACTTCATCAAAGCCAGAAAAAGCCAATATTAAGTGTCTACTAGCAAGACAGAGGTTGCAATCTTTGGTAATATAATCACAAAAGTAACACCCCCCCCCCCCATCTTTATCATGCTCTATGAGTCAGGAACTGATATGGTTTGGCTGTGTCCCCACCCAAATCTCATCCTGAATTGTAGCTCCTATATTCCTCACATGTCATGGGAGGTACTTGATGGGAGGTAATTGAATCATGGGGGTGGGTTTTTCCCACACTGTTTCCATGATAGTGAATAAATCTCATGAAATCTGACAGTTTCATAAAAGGGCAGTTCTCCTGCAGATACTCTCTTGCCTGCTGTCATGTAAGATGTGCTTTTGCCCCTCCTTTGCCTTCCACCATGATTGTGAGGCCTCCTCAGCCATGTGAAACTGTGATTCCATTAAATCTCTTTTTCTTCATAAATTACCCGGTCTCGGGTATGTCTTTATTAGCAGTGTGAGAAGAGACTAATACAAGAATAAATCCCAGATCTCATCCACACTCAAGGAAAAGCATGATTACATAAAAGCATGAACAACAGAAAGCAGGGATAATTGGGAGCCACCTTGGAGTCTATCACAATAATTTTTGTGGTGGCCTAATGTGAAAATAAATAGATACTTTTGTTCAATGAATAGGCATTTTTTTTTTTGTTCTAGGAGTTTAAAATCTAGTAATGAAAAGATGACACTAACCAGTAACTGCTTCAACATCTTAATATGTTGACACGTTCTCATTTCATTTATGAGATATGCATCATAGGTAAAATTTCTGAGTAACTGAGCATTAAAAGCATATTCCTTTTCTTTCCAAAAGTGACTGGTAAGCAAAGAAGGCTGATTGACCAGCAAATAGGACCACTGAACCTGAAACAGTATTACTGGGGAAAATAAAGGGACAGGGGCAGCAATTACATGATTTTCTTTCTGCTTATCACATTCTAAGGCTTCCCATAATCAAAGAGTAGGACAAGATTTTAGATTCTGGAAGAGAGAGCCAGTCCCTCTGGGCAGTGGGCTTATACAGCTTCATATTAGAGGGAACATAAGCACCTTCACCGCCTTGATCAGGAGCTGGAGTGCACACCTGCAAACATAGTTTGTAGCAACGTGATGTGCTGTACCAGTGACTTCAGCCCTGATTCATCACCTCAGCATTTTGCTAATATGGATTCTTAGCACTTATTTCTATAGCTGATTTCCATGGAATAGGTCTTAATTTTCATGTTTTCTGTAAAAGGACAATTCCCACTTAGACAAGTCAATCCTTAACTCTAAGTCAACACCCCAGATTCCTAATGGTAGCCAGTATGTCTCCTATCTTATCAGCAACTCTTATCATTTCAACCCATTTGCTAACATTGTTGTAGCAATGCTGTGGCATTCACACTGATATATGTAGGTCTGAGTTCAATTTAAAAGTAGGTTATTTATTTAGTTTAGAAGGCTTTGTATGACTCATTTTTTTCTGTATAATTTTTATAGAATAATTTGAGAAATTTTTATGTTTTTTCTATGAAACTGTTACTTCATCACCTATATATTTATACTTTCTCTTTACAATCTATTCCTTTTATTAGATTCCATAAATTTTTTCTAGAAGAAATATTCTGATTTAACTTCAAAAATACATATCTCTAATTTTTCGTGCTATTTTATTTTATAACTCTAGATAATACTCTTTAATGTATTCTATTGAATGGAGTTACCTTATAGGTAAGTGTGTTTTATTATGAAGTTTTATTAGTTTCTCATAAATACTAGTTAGTGGTTTAAGTTTGTCCAAGAAATATGCTTCTTATTCCAAATTCTGCCTGAAGCCAATAATACTAAGGCAAATTTCCAGTATACTTTTTTTGTCTTTTCTAAAGGTTAATGGTCCAGTTTCTGAAATAACTATTTAGGAAATGTTAACTTTATGCTATTTCAAAATATTTTCCAAAAATCTGCCCTGAAATAACCTCTTGCCATTTTTATAAATTATCTGAGAAAAAAAAAATTTTAATGCTAATATTCCCATGGTAGGTCTTGCAAATGACAAGAAAATACATTAAACATATATTACCAAACCAGCTAAAGGAAAGTTTGGTGCTTTTTTCTTTGTTTGTTTTGTTTTGCTACTTTGGCATACACTTGACTATTTTTTTTAAGTACAGAAAGCTAAAAATAACCATCAATGTACAGAGTTAACATTTTTGCTTTGGTATTTATGCCGGAAGAAAATAAGAACACTCAGAAAACAGAAACTCTCGGATAGGTAATGTGGAGCCTATGATTTGAGTGGTGAATATAGCAATGCAAAAGTGCAAAACTGAGAGAACTGGTGACCCAGGGCTGGGTAGAGTACGAATTCAAGATTTGTGTTCTTTGAAAATTCAATTTTAAAAGATGAGTGGGTAGTGATCTTTTCACAATGTTTCAGAGATTCAGAATATTAAGACAAAATTTCACCTTGGGGGAAAGTTTAAATTTTTAAGACATGTTAACTTTAAAATATGGGAGCAAAGAGACAAAGGTTTTAACAATAACAGCTAACTACCTTTTTCTCTACTGCAGACAATTCATCGTCTTCAGACATTTTCTGTCCCATTCCAACGGCTACATTTATTAGGCTCTACCCATCTTCTCAACACAAAAAATAGGAATATACATATTTTGTCATTTTTTTCTCAAAATATTATTGCTTATGTAATGTGTAGTGTTCTCAAAAAGAAATTAGCCTGACAAGCAACATTTGTTAAGTCAGTGCTTTTCAAATTGTTCTAGTCCATGTCTCATTTTGAAAAACAGACAGCAAAAATTAAAAATAATAAAACCTAGTCATCTCTTATAAAGTTCTTTGAAATTTCTAATTAGAATAACTATTTTGACTACAAACGAATAAAAGGAAATGAATGGTAGAATGTATCTTTTATAAGTAGGCATGTAAACATGGCTAGTGAGTATGAAAAATGTATTTTAAAAATTTGGTTATGGAGTGTAGGAGGAAGAGAAGGTCGTAACTGAAGTAGTGCAAGATAAAGAGAGGGTTATTTAAGAGGAAATAGACAAGATAGTGTATTAATAATATAGGATTTGACATATAGAGAATCTGAAAATACTAGGGAAAAAAAACAATAAGGCAAAACACCCAGGAGGAAAGGTTACAGAAAAGTGGTGGTGAGCTCTATCTTCATTCTTGCTAAAAGGGAATAGAAATTACAGATGCAGTTGCAGATGAATTTGCATGCAAAAAGTTAATGTCACTCTGATTGATTATATTACTTCTATAAAGTTGAATTACATGTTAAAGAAAACTGAAACTGGTAATTTAAAAATAGTGACAAACAGAAGTTTTCCCCTTTTTTGGATATCACCAAAAATTAACAAAAAGTTATGAAAAACAAAAATAAAAGTCGATTTTTGACTAATCATGGAGATATTTATAACCCCAAGCCATACAAGAACAAAGAATTATAATTTTAGCCAAAGTAAAATGGTAAATAGGAAGAGATTAAGTTCCTATAGTGGATTGTGTAGTGGACCCCAAAACAATATGTCTACCCAGGACCTTTAAATAGGATCTTATTTGGAAAAAATGGTCTTTGGAGTAATTAAGTTGAAGATCCTGGTTTGGGGCTGAGTGTTTAATCCAAATGACAGTTATCCCTTTAAGAGAAGAAAAGGGGAGAAGGCCATGTGGAGACCCATGTAAAGATGAAAGCTGACATTGGAGTTACGATGCCACAAGCCAGGAGCCACCAGATGCTTGAAGAGCCAAGGAAGAATTCTCCCTAAGAGTTTTCAAACGAAGGATGACCCTGACAATACCTTGACGTCAAACTTCTGGCCTGCAAAACTGATTTCTGTTGTTTTTCACTACCAGTTTGTAGTAATTTGTTATGACAATCGTCTAGAAAACTAATACAAATCTATTTGGCTTTAACATTGAGAATATTATTCAGATCACATTCTTCAAAGGCCCACTCTGTGAACAATTCAACAATCAGACAACAATTTAGAAACCTGTGTGGACAGTAAGACCTTAGAGGAACAGCTTTGGAATAAAGCTGTTTATGTTCCTCAGGACTCATAAAATACAGGAATGAAAAAAGAGTCACAAACACAAATCGTATTTGCAGGAAACATTCTCAAACTTTGTGAAGTGAGAACCTTAATAAAAACAGAAAATGTGAAGTATAGTTAAAAAATCTCAGGGGAGTCATGGTGAGAATTCAAGAACAGTGAAATATGACAGGTGTATTAGTCTGCTTTCATACTGCTCAACACTGGGTAATTTATAAAGAAAAGAGATTTAATTGACTCACAGATCTGCATAGCTGGGGAGGCCTCAGGAAACTTACAACCATGGTGGAAGGCAAAGGGGAAGCAACGTACCTTCTTCACAAGGCAGCAGGAAGGAGAAGTGCTGAGCGAAGCAGGGAAGAGCCCCTTATAAAACCATCAGATCTCATGAGAACTCACTATCATGAGAACAGCATGGGGGAAACTGCCCCCATGATGGAATGACCTCCACCTGGTCTCTCCTTTGAAACGTGGGGATTATGGGGATTACAATTCAAAATGAGATTTGTCTGGGGACACAAAGCCTAACCATATCAACAGGCAAAGCACAGGAAGAAAACCCATAAAAATACAAACATACATCCAAACATGGAGAAAACCATCAGGGAAATGAAGTCTCATTGGATTTAGCAACCAATGAATTAAACACTGCTGAAGACACAGAATCTGACATGGATGATAGGATTTGGAAGTAAATGTGATGAATGATAAAGTATAGATGAAAAGAGGTCAAAAAGAGAACAATGAATGATGGGAAAGGCAAATGATACATTTTACAAAATTGGGGTTCCAAAAGAATATAAATTGATTACTAGAAAAGAAAACAATAAAACTGTTTTAGGATATAATAAAGTTAAACTTTCCAAAATAAAATAAAATATTTCTATATATAAAACTTTCTCCAAAAAAATAAAACTTTCCAAAAATATATATGAATGTATAGATTAAGAAAAGACACCTATACAGGAAACCCTGACGCAGTACAATCAATATATAAATGCTGAAATACATTAGGATTCTCAAGAGAAACAGGACCAATAGGAGACAGATATGTATGTATACAAATATATGCAGAGATTTTTTAAATGAAGAATTGGTTTATACGATTATGGAGACAAAGAAGTCTCATGATCTGCTATCTGTAACCTGGAGACTCAAGAAAGCCAGTGGTATAATTTCAGTCCAAGTCTCAAAGGCCCGAGAACCACAGGAGTTGATTTCCCAGTCCAAGGCAGGAGAAGACCAGTATCCCAACTCAAGCAGGCAAGCAGGAAACAAAAAGGGTAAATTTGTCTTTCCTCTGCTTTTTGTTTTACTCAGATCCTAAAAATACTGAGTGATGCCCATAACACTGGGGAGGGCAATCTGCTCTACTGAGTCCGTGGAATCAAATGCTTACTTCACCCAAAAACACCCACACGAGCACACCAAGAAATAATGTTTTATTGAGGCACTCCATAGCAGAGTCAAGTTGACACATAAAATTAACCATTGCACTGGAATATAACCTGGTAGATTTTACTGTACCATTAATAAATTACAAGGAAATAATCTTTAAGGAATGAAGGCAAAAAACAATCAAATTATCTGTAGAGGAAATAAAGTTATTCTGGGTTCACAGTTTGTCATAGCATCATTTAACACTGAAATAGGAACACACTGAGAATTAGAAAATAAAAGTAAAAATATTGAATTATATTTAATGCCATTGTTTATATAGACATTGCCTAAAGAAAGAGAATTGAATTTGTTATATAGTTAGAATTATAAATGTGTAAACAGAGATATTTTATAAGAAAAATAAAACTAAATAATATCAAACATCATAAAAAGAAATCATAAATAGGGTAACCTAAACACAGAGTTTGACCAACTAGTATACATCAAAACATATATCATACCATTAAATGTGAATAGACTATACTTGTTTATTTAAAAAATAAAATTATCAGGTTGGACAACAGAACAAAACATGAGAACATTATTACCACAAAGATATTTATATTGGCTAAAATTAATAAATGGGCAAAGGCATACCAGACACTTATCGATGCACCAAAAACATAGCATAACATTAACAGAGCAAAATCCACAAGGAAAAAACAAAGAGAAATAGATAGAAACACAATAGTATTAGCCAATTTTAAGAGCTATTCATTCCTCAATGTATAACAGAAATAAAAGACCAAAAATTAGCATAAAACACTAAGTAATATAATTTAAAATATAATACATATATTATATGTATTACATAAAAAATATTACATATTTTTTACTAAATGTTTGTGTGTATGTGTGAATGTATATATGTGTGTGTGTATATACACACACACAAATATGGGGGCATATTTCTAAAAGCTAAGAGAACAAATTATTTTCAAATTCCTAAATAATATTAACAAATTGACCACATACTGGGCCTCAAAAAACAGCTTAATAAATTCCAAAGAGTTAATATAATCCCAATACCATAAAATAGAAATTAATAATAAGAAAGAGTAATAATCTTTCCACATTAAGAGAGAAATTTTACATTCTCTTTTAGAGAAATGAGGAAATCAAACCAAAATTAGAAATGATTTAGAAAATTATGCCAATTGAAACATACATTTCTGAAAGTGTAACAGCTTAAATAAAGCACAGACAAAACATAACATATAATATCAAAACACTATGCATCCAATTTTAAATGTTTGAAAAAGAACAAATGTAATTAAAGAAGTAGAAATGAACATAAAAACAAAAATTAATTAAGCATAAACTGTTAAATGTTAGAATCAATAAATAAACCCTATTGCTCTTTCATTTTCTTTTGGGACCCCAGTTTTGCAAAATGCTATATCATTTTCCTTTCCTATCATTCACTGTGCTTATTTTATTCATGAGTAACATGAATAAAGAGGACAAACAATAATATAACCTTTTCAATGACAATAAAGGAATAACTATAGACATTGGTAGAATTGGGAAAAACTGATAGAATTCTTAAAAAAAAAAAAGTGTCCAAATCTTTGCATGTCTGAGAATAGGTATAAAATTGCATTTCTTTCTTTATTTTTCTGGAAAATATAAACTACCAAACTGACTCCAGAAAGTGGGTTTGGAATACTACACAGATCATTTACCATTCAGGAGATAAAGTCTAACAGCTATTGCCCAGATGGTTTCACAAGGGAATTCTTCCAAAACATCAAGTAACAGATAACTGCAATTAAATTTCAATTGTTCAGAGTACAGAAAAAAGGAAAAATTTTCCTAACTCTTTTAGAATATGTATATCATATGATCCCCAAATCCCATTAAAGGTAAATTCACACACATGCACATACGCACACACAAAATAAGCATGGAACCGCTTGTTCAAGCACGTTAAGATAAAAACATCTTTAAATAACTAGGTAAAAATTAGCTATTTATTTAATAAATAGTAAAGCAATTGGAGTTTATTCCTGGAAAAATGTTAGTGAGGTTAAATATTAGGATAGCTATAAAAATAAATCAATATATTTAGCAAGTCAAATGAGATTGTCATATAAATCTCACTAGATGTAAGAAAATTTAATAATATTCAACATCTATTCTTGATTTTAAAATCATAATAAAATAAAATGGTTTTGACATGACTATATTTATATACATGAAAAATAGCATGTATATGCTAATTGAGAAATCATTAGAACATTCTCTTTAACATCAATAATAATGCAACAAAATTTGCTATTAATATTATTAATATAAATTATTCTAGATTAACCAAGAAATTGTGGAATAGATTGAGGAATAAATTTAGAAACAAAAATTAGAAAGGAGAATTTTAAATGACTAACTTTTGAAAATAATATATTTTTCTCCTTAGCAAATCTAGAAGGATCAGTTTTATTTTTATTTTTATTTTTTTTTGAGACAGAGCCTTGCTCTGTCACCCAGGCTGGAGTGCAGTGGCACAATCTTAGCTCACTGCAACCTCTGCCTCCCAGGTTCAAGCAATTCTCTTGACTCAGCCTCCAGAGTAGCTGGGACTACAAACGCGTGCCACCACGCCTGGCTAATTATTTTTAATAGAGGTGGTGTTCCATCATGTTGGTCAGGCTGATCTCAAACTCCTGACCTCAAATGATCCACCCACCTCAGTCTCCCAAAGTGCTGGGATTACAGGCATGAGCCCCAGCACCTGGCCTAGAAGGATCAATTTGAGGACCATTATAAATAATAAGAAAAATCAGTTACAGGACAGAGTACTAAATTAATTTATAGCAATAAAGGAGATTCTCATATGAACAATAACTAGGTACAAGACTAAAACATCAAAAGATAAAATACAAAACTTAACCAGAAACCTACAATCTTCTGTGACGAAACTGTAGATGCCACTGAGGAACACAAAAGAAGGATTTAACACAAGGAAAATACACTCTTGCAATAGTAAATGCAACTCCATAAGAATCTCAGTTCTTCCTCAAATTAATCTATAAATTTAATATAATCCCAGTTTAAAATACCAACAGTATATTTTTTGGAAAAGTAGACAAACTGATTCCAAAAGTTATAATAAGAATAAAATAGCCAGAAATGTCCTAAAAATAGATATAGAAGAGAAAGGGAGAGAATTATGTTTCTCTAATTGTTTTATTTTTAAACTTCAAATAATTAAACCAGCATGATACTGAATAGAAAGGCAATTTATTTACCGTTAAGCACTACAGCATTTATCTTTTACTTTAATATTAGTTGCTTTATTTTTTTAAATCTGAAACTGTTACCAGAAAGGGGTCCAGAGCCAGACCCTCAAGAGAGGATTCTTGGATATTGTGCAGGAAAGAATTCGAGGTGAGTCCACAGAACAAAGTGAAAACAAGTTTATTAAGAAAGTAAAAGAATAAAGAATGGCTACTCCATAGACCCAATTTTATGGCTATTTCTTGATTATGTGCTAAATAAGGGGTGGATTATTCATGCCTCCCCTTTTAAAGACATATAGGGTAACTTCCTGACATTGCCATGGCATTTGTTTTTTTGTCGTCATTGTTGGTTTTTTATGTTTTTGAGACAGAGTCTTGCTCTGTCACCCAGACTGGAGTGCAGTGGTGCGATCTCAGGCCACTGCAACCTCCACCTCCCGGGTTCAAGTCGTACTCCTGCCTCAGCCTCCCAAGTAGCGGAGACTACAAGTGTGCACCACCATGTCTGGCTAATTTTTGTATTTTTAGTAGAGACGGGGTTTCACCATGTTGGCCAGCCTTGTCTTGAACTCCTGACCTCAAGTGATCCACCTGCCTTGGCCTCCCAAAGTGCTGGGATTACAGGTGTGAGCAACCGTGCTGGCCCAGCATTTGTAAACTGTCATGGCGTTGGTGAGAATGTAGCAGTGAGGGCGACCAGAAGCCACTCTTGCTGTTATTTTGGTTTTGGTGGGTTTGGGCCAGCTTCTTTATTGCAACCTGTTTTTTCATCAAGGTTTTTATGACCTGTATCTAGGCACTTAGAATGCCTTAACCTCCTGGGAGAATGCGGCTCAGCAGGTCTTAGCCTTATTTTGCCAAGCCCCTATTCAAGGAGTTGCTCTGGTTTAAATACCTCTGACAAAACCACCCAATTGCTTAACACGATATAATTCATGTTTTAATAAAATTTTAGTAAAAAAAATCAAATAGTAAGCATAGTTGAGAAATGCATAGAAAAAATATTATAAAAATTGAAAGAACAATTTATTAACAGTAGCTCTTTGCGGAATGAGATACAAATAAACAAGAAAAGTGCGAAGAGTCAAGATGTGATTAAATCATTTTCTTTCTCCCAGAAGAGGGTAATATTCAGGATATGATATTCTGAAGAGTGATTACTTTTTGAAGGCATGTTAGCAGAAGAAACAAAATTGAAAGACTCTCAGAATAAAAAATTTATTTCAGAAAAATTGCATATTGTTGAATAAAATGAATTAATCTGAGTCACAGTTTAAACCACCATCAAAACTATGAGCAATTAGTGAGTAGTTTTGAGTATGGCTATTTTCATTGAAATTCAGCGGGTTACATATCAATGGAGACTTTTCATGTTAAGTGAGCAAAAGGCGTGCCTTCTCTTTGAAAGAAATTATAGAGTTGACAGATTCCTACTGTAGAAGGCTAGGTATTCCCAAATCATTCACATTATATGGTCCTTCATCTGGGACACAAATTTTATATACAGCATGTCTTTGCTTTTGTAAGATTGGATGCATTGTAATAAAGGTTGAGCGATATGGAGGGGAAGATTGTGCTCTTTTTGTTTTGTTTTGCTTTTGCTTCTTTCTCATTTATATAGCTATGAGTCATAGGCTTTCATTAATGACTCACTGAAATGGAGAACAAGGTTTCTGCAAACATTTCTGAGCTCTCCTCATTCCAGATACATTCCCTAACAGTCTCTAGGGAGGCTTGGAGCCTAACAAATGGCATAAGGTCTTCACTTACAGGCTTGGGGGAGCTGCACATTCTAATAGCTTTAGTAGCTGTTCCGTTTTTAAAATTTTGGAGCAACAATCTTGTTGCTGTTCAAAAACTTCATATGATAGTTCTGGATAAGTCTCAGATTTCTCTTCCATTGTAACTGACAATGAAATACCCCAGGAATAGTTTTGGAAAACTCCATAAGAATTATCTCTGTTGTTGCCGGAGCAGTGGCTCACGCCTGTAATCTCAGCACTTTGGTAGGCTGAGGTGGGTGGATCACTTGAGGCCAGGAGTTCGAGACCAGCCTGGTCAACATGGCAAAACTCTGTCTCTATGGAAAAAAAACCCAAAAAAACAAAAAAACGATAAATTAGCTGGGCTTGGTTGTGCATGCCTCTAGTCCCAGCTACTTGGGAGGCTGAGGCAGGAGAATCACTTGAACCTGGGAGGTGAGCCGAGTTTGAGCTGCACTCCAGCCTGGGTGACAGAGCAAGCCTCTGTCTCAAAAAAAACCCCACAAAAACAAACAAACAAAAATAATTCTCTCTGCTGCATACTTCACATATATTTCTCCCTCTTTGTCTCAATCTGAACCAAAAATAGGGTTGTTTTGTGTACCTACTTTCCCATAATATTTGCTATCCTGACAATGGATGCAGATTTCTCCCTTCTGTGACAAGCACAATTTGCGTTTCTGTCAAAATAAAACAAAAATCGTAAGGTTTTTCCTAAATATAGGAAGGCTCCTTAATTGAAGTTTGGTCTTCAATGTTCATGATAGTTTCTTCAACACTGTTCCCCTTGTCACATCTCATGGTGCAAAAGTCACACTATTTAGCTCTAAGTAGACACCCTCTCTCCTAAGAATCCTTATGTTGTAAGAGAAAGAAGACTGGGTTGCAGAACTGAGTTGCTGCCAATGCAACATCATAGAGAATATACTGTTGGAGACTTTCCCTGAAGTGACTTCTGTCTAAATTAGACAAATAGATTTGTCTGGGCATGGTGGTTCATGCCTGTAATCCCAACTATTTGGGAGGCTGATGGCAGGAGGATCCCTTCAGGCCAGGAGTTTGATATCAGCCTAGGCAACTTAGTGAGACCTCATCTCGAAAAATAAAACACAAATAAATAAAATTTTAAAAAATTCAAATAGATTTTGAATTCAGTGAGAAGTCCTCATGTTTTTTCTCTATTTTTGTTAATTCATTATATTATTTAAGTTGTGAATTATTTTTCAGTTTTTTCAATAGAGATATGATTTGTATGCAATAAAATTTACATAGAAAATGCATAGATGTTAAATGTACATTTTGATGAGCTTTGACAAATGTGATGTACCGCCCCCAATCAAGATAGAGAGCACTTTTTTACCTTAAACATTTCCCTCAATCTACTTTGCAGGCTCCATACCCCCAACCCCCACCCCCACAATCAGGGAGTCACTTTTCCAATACCTATCAGAATTTGGGAACAAGCAGTCACATTTATTTTGAAAAGATGTTGATTCTGATAATTACTATGTATACTAACACATCCTTATCATATTCCACTCCCTGTCCTCACCATATTCCACTCCCTGTCCTCACCCTCCATTCCCAGCCATTAAAGTCTACTGTGAAGGATCTGTGTAGGATTCAAATGACATTATTTTTTTCCTTATATGTTTACTTGTGATTGAGTACCTTTGACAGGTCAAAACTCTACTAGTCTCTGTAGAAAAAAAAAACAGAAAATAAAAATATGCTCTTCCTTCTCTCTAGGTATTGAGATTCTAATGTGCAACTTAGAGAAGTAAACTGAAAATTACTGTAGAAATTATATAAATAACTTGTAGTGACATTTTGAAGGTGCTAGAACTCCTAAAGATTGCATTATAGGAACAGCCTGGCTCACCAAAATACAGTGGCCAGCATAAGCCTCCCTAAGTGGTCATGTGACTGTTTCTAGACAATGAGCTATCAGTAGAAGGAACATGTGACACTTTCAGGCTGGTCTCTAATGACCTCCTAGTTGTATTTCTCCATGATCATTTCCCTTGTGCCTGGTTGGAAATGAGATTCCTCCCAAATGATGGGTCATTGATGGCAGAGTCTCTATGGTACAGGTCCCCAAAAGATCTCATGAAGGAACGTCACTCTCTCAGAAATTGTACTTTCACTTAAGACTGGCTGTTATGTGTGCAGAAAGAAACTTCTGCTATGTATGAAAAATTATTCATTTTGAGTTTACTTTTTGTAACTGTTAGCCTTTCCCAACTAATACCAACATTGACTATAACTTCTACTTTTTATATAATTTTTTTCTTTTCATCCACTTACAAACGGATAGAAAAAAATGTAAATGGTGAAATCTCAGATGGAGAAGAAACTTGTTGTTTAATTTCCTATAACTACACCTGAGCTGATGAGCCCTTTTGTAGAAAAATGACACAAGAAAACAAAATGTTCCTATTATAAATTCTCCCATGTCCTTATCCTTACTTAGATTTCATTTTTTTGTTTCGCTTGACCAATACAACAGTCCTTTGAGGGGAATAGTGTTATTAGTATTATTTCAATTGCAGTACAAATGTGGAAATCAAAGTATACACTTGTTATGTGACATGATCAATTACACTGCCATAAAGGGTGGAACTGAAACATCAACTTAGAAATTTCTATTACACCACCTAATCTAGAAAAAATGCCCAGAGAAAAGGGCAAATATTCCAAGTATCTGAATTGTCCTTAGAAAACTGAAAAAGAAGTGGATACATATCCTTCTTTCTGGTTCTAGTTGTTCTTGATTTCCAATTCCTCCTGCTGGCAGAGAACACTGAATGCTGTCAATTAATGTTATTCTAGTTCTCCCTGCTTTCATACTTAAGAACATTTAAGTAATAACTCAGTTTTTAATGGTAGGAATGCAGTCACATTTTTAGTCTTTCTCCCTAGGTAGCATATGGGTTCAAGATGAAGCCCACAGTCATTCACATATTCAACAGAGTTGTTAAGCATCTGTAATGGTCAACGGATGCACTGGTAAGCAAAGCAGGGCCTCGAGTCATGTCTCTGTCCTTCTACTGCTCATTACACCTGATGGGAAGTGTCCACCTGTACTGGTATGATGGTGTGGGCCTGGCCTGTCATGACAGTCATGGACTGGTACTGCAGGCTTTGCTCTTCCTCTCTTTTTTGTCTGTTTTGTTCATCAATGTATCACAGCAAACCTAGAACAGTGTCTCAGGCATAGTAAGTGCACAATAATTATTTATTGAACAAAGGAATGATTACATACTGCCCTTCTACTAAGATGCCACCTAAGGAGAAAATGAGGACAAAGGCATGGGAGAAAAAGCAGTGAGTGGACTGAGTCAGTGGGGCAGCTTGTCCTCGGTAGCTGTCTCCCATAGAGACATTTTGCTCATTACCATCTCATGTATTTGCCACCCAAAACTCTTAACAAATACCAAAAGTTGTAGAGGAAGCTCACAAAATCCACACTGACAGCCTCCGGGCATGAGTTTGCAGAAGAAATACAAATCACAAAGCAGGGACTGGCAAAACATTTTTCTGGTTAGAATTCATGAAACGTTATTAGTTGCATATTTGGGATTTATTACATCGTATGTAACAAGATTTACTGGCAGTTTTGTAGATAATTTAGAACCTAAAGCACTGTCTAAAACAAAGGCCTACTTCCAAAGGAAAGGTCTATGCTTCTTATGTCTAGAATATTCTGTGGTTAGCTATTTTAAGCTGTAGAATGTACCTTTTAATAAAACAGGAATGTACATGGGGTTTTAGAAAGCCTGACTTCATTAAGATAAAAGCACTTTGAAATATAATAGGGCTTATAGTATCAACCCCTCCCCCATTTCAGCAAGGAATAAAGTCTAAGTTTCTCCTAGGCCACACATCTATCCAAAGGCACTGAGGAGGAAGATGTTTCCCAGAGGCAAACACCTTGGCACCACTTCCTTCCATGTCTGCTCTCCTGTGCCATGAGGGTCAGGGAAACAGAAATTATCATTTTCAAAGTCTTGTTTCGTAATTTCTTCTAGAGATCATTGGCAGTGGGAATAAAAAATATACTAACATCTGATTTTACCCTTCTCAATTTACTCACCCCTAGGGCTTTATACTCCCAACAATTAGCTAAGTTATCATTATATTCTGTGGCAAGGGGCCTTTCTTATTCACTATGCTGTTTTCTTCCTGCATTTCACTTTGATTTATAGTAAAATTCCAACCTCACCATTCCAACCCTTAATACATAAAGAGAAGCGTTTTACATTAAAAAAATGATTTCCTCCCTCAATAAGCCACATTTTCTACACTAGTTTCTTTCTAGGCACTCGAAAACATTTAATTTAAAACTTAGAAAAAAAAGAAATGATCCTTTGTTCTTGATTGCATGAATTTACCTTCTCATTAAACCAATAAATCATAGGCAAGGTTTATTGAGAACAAAATGTATTAGCTTTATATATCAAAATTATGATCCCTATTATATCAATAACAAAGAAAAGACATAAGAAAGAAAAGACATAAGAAAAAATATAAAAGACATAAGAAAAAAAGACAAAGAAAAGACATAAGAAAAAAATATAAAATCTAGGTGATTATATGAGGAACTCTATACATGTGAAAATTTGGAGAGGAGTGCTATAAAATGTGGACAGTAGTGTGAATTATCAAGGAAGAATACCATTAAATAAATAAATTGAAGAGATAAAATCAGAGAAAGCAAACAAGAATTAGGAGCATCTTGCAGAAGTCATAAAAGGAAATAGAAAACTATTATTTTAAAGTGCCAGAGTAGGATGTGTCATTGCAATTTTAAGAGTCAGAAAGTATGAAAATTTTGGTAGCAATTTTTGTGATGCTAGCTCCTCATAAAATGTGTTTAACAGTGCTACAAGTTATATATGCTAGCATATAATAAAAATATAATAAATTAATAAGAAATATACACTACCACTTCTATATCTATTATATAGTGTCTACCTATTTAATTATTTTATGGGGTTAGATTATATTAAGGGTCCCTATTTTTTCTGGTAGTAAGAGTGTATATACTTGACTATGACCTCAGTTACACAGATAAAGAATGAAACCACAATTTAAGCAATACAATATTTTCAATTTCCATGTAAATATCATTTAATTATCTCAGAAACAGTGACTAGGTTTATTCTAGGAACTTAACTGAACCAGATGATACTTCAGTGGCCCAAATAGCCTAATTTATCAAATTAAAACTTCATTTTATGTAGCATACAGTATTATTGCTATCATTCACAGAGAAATCCAAATATTATAAATGATTACAATCAGTATGGTGTCTTACACTTTCACAACCTAAAACAGCTTATAAATGTAAAAGTGGCTTTATTTTGGGCATTCAACCTGCAATTAAGGAATTTAAATGTGCTGTTCCTTTGAAATGCCTGCACTATTTTTATTCTTCTTTAAACTGACATAAATCTTTAAGACTTTCATATGGTTGGATTTTTTTTTTCTTTTTCTTTTTCTGAGATGGAGTCTCTCTGTATTGCTCAGGCTGGGGTGCAGTGGCTCAATCTCAGCTCACTGCAACCTCTGCCTCTCAGGTTCAAGCAATTCTCTCTGCCTCAGCCTACCGGGTAGCTGGGATTACAGGCGTACACCACCATGCCCGGCTAATTTTTGTATTTTTAGTAGAGACTTGATTTCGCCATGTTGGCCAGACTGGTCTTGAACTCCTGACCTCAAATGACCCGCCTGGCTTGGCCTCCCAAAGTGCTGGGATTATAGGCGTGAGCCACCGTGCCCAGCATCATTTGGTTGGATTTTAATTTTTTTTTGAGATGGAGTCTTACTCTGTAGCCCAGGTTGGAGTGAAGTGGTGCAATCTCAGCTCACTGCAACCTCCACCACCCAGGTTCAAGTGACTCTCCTACCTCAACCTCCCAAGAAGCTGAGATTACAGGTGCATGCCACCATGCCCGGCTAATTTTTGTATTTTTAGTGCAGATGGGGTTTCACCATGTTGGCCAAGCTGGTCTCGACTTCCCGACCTCAGACCTCAGGTGATCTGCCTGTGTTTTTTTTTGTTTTTTTTTTTTTTTGAGACAGAGTCTTGCTCTGTTGCCCAGGCTGGAGTGCAGTGGCTCGATCTCGGCTCACTGCAACCTCCGCCTCCCCGATTCAAGTGATTCTCCTGCCTCAGCCTCCCAAGTAGCTGGGACTACAGGTGTGCACCACCTCACCTGGCTAATTTATTGTATTTTTTTTCATAAAGATGAGGTATTGCCATATTGGCCATGCTGGTCTCGAACTCCCGGCCTCAAGTGATCCACCCGCCTAGGCCTCCCAAAGTGCTGGGATTACAGGCCTGAGCCACCACACTCAGCAGATTTTTATTTTTTTATTTTATTTTATTTTATATTTTATTTTATTTTATTTTTTTATTTTATTTTATTTTATTTTATTTTATTTTATATTTTATTTTATTTATTTTATTTTTGAGACAGAGTCTTGCTCTGTCACCCAGGCTGGAGTGTAGTGGTGCAATCTCGGCTCTCTGCAACCTCTGCCTCCTGGGTTCAAGTGATTCTTCTGCCTCTGCCTCCCGAGTAGCTGGGACTACAGGCGTGCACCACCATGCATGGATAATTTTTGTACTTTCAGTAGAGACGGGGTTTCACCATATTTGCCAGGCTGGTCTCAATCTCCTGACTACTCGCCTCGGCCTCCCAAAGTGCTGGGATTACAGGTGTGAGCCACCACGCCCAGTCCAGATTTTAATTTTTATACAGCAACATGTATTGCTTATTCGGAGTTCAGTATATCCTTAATTTTTGAAGTCACTGAAGAAGTCACATTTATGAAAATCAGCTTAGTTTTTTTGTTTCATTCTTGTGATGATACATTATCCAGATATACTGAAATGGAATAGAAATGTCAAAACATGTAAGACAGTCTTGGGACAGTTCTGTTAGTTTCTGCCACGTTGAAAGCTGCCATGTCAGACAATGCATTTTTCACCCATACAAGTAATCCAGTATAATATTGCTCATTTTAAAAATAGATCTACAATCTTTAAATTTTAAAGTGTCAATGTTTCAAATTCATCTTTGAATATTTTCTGATCACCAGTATCAAAAGAATGAAACAAGAAAACTAAGCTGAGTTTCATAAATGTGACTTCTTCAGTGACTTCAATAAGACAATAACTTAATAACTCACTCATCTTTACCTTAATAGTTACCTATTGGTAAGTGGCAAATTTAAATATTTGTGACAGGAAGAACAACAATTTAAATGATTAACAATGTTATAAGCCCCATCTGCTAAGATCAATAAGTAAATCAATAAGCAATTAATAACAATGTTAATAACTTACAAGAATTTGAAGAAAGCTAATTCTCATCATTCTATAAACAAGCATTTAAGGAGGATTTGTTAAGCAATAGATTCAGTTTTGAGTTACATTTTTTGAAGATAATTTCCTTAATATATGATTATCATTGAAGAACATTTCAAATAATCCATTAGAACGAAAGGGATTAAAAATAATAAGTGGAGGAAAGAATGTGTCAGTGCTTTTTTGTTGTTTCAATCTGAGGAAGGGTAGGGTATCAAAAAAGAGGTGATACAAACTTGATGAGAGATTAGATTGCTATGATAGCATCAGACATCCCAGCTTTCACTAAAAGGATATTACTTGGTGAAAGGAACAGAAGCAAAAAGCTAAAATCTTGCACTTATATTCTCTTAATCTGTGGACATGGGAAGCAATAATAAATGGAGAAGGCTGGAGAAACAAGGGAATTTGAGACATGAAATTCTTGGAATATGGACAATACACAAAAGTTTTGTGTTGAATGAAATATTGCATTTTATTTATTTCACATTATTCAAAATAGCGGTTTTCAGCTTAGCTTCCCATATTACTGCTGGTGCTTTAAATTAACAACAGTGAGGATATAAAAGTCTTTTTCTTAATGGTAATATACACTGAAAGGAAGTGAAGTTGAAAGGCAGAATGTATTTAAATATGGTTAGCGTTCGTGTGTATAATCTACTGAAAAACATACTGAAATTTCACTTGTAATTGCAATCTCTCCTATAAAGGAAAATCTGCCTGTTGAAAGAGGTAATATATTCTATTTAATGTGGTACTTATTTGAGAATTCAAATATCTGAATTTTAGTCACTTTTCAGTTACTTAACTTTCCCAGTATTTCAATTCCCGACTAGCAAGCCAGGGACGATAATATTCTTGCCTCCTGGAAACATTGTAAGGATATCTTTTTATCCTGCACAATTTAATACAAAATGTCCTGAGAAAGTATGTGTTTTTGTAATTTGAAAAATATTCAAGCAATTCTTGCTTGCTTACTCTTTTTTCTTTATTCCCCAAATGCATTTAACTTATTTAGCTGGAATATGGCTTACTATTTTCATTCCCATTACAAGTCTCAAACTCATTCCTTTTCCATTGTGTTTTTCTTGTTCGCCCAGCCAACTGAATGCTGCCTGTTTATTATTTGAAACTCAACACTGAATCACCCTCTCAGGAAGGGCATGCTGCATGCCAAACTTTTGAACAGATATGTAGGAACAGGACTCTGACTTATAGACAGTTCCTTAGCTTTACTTTAATTTTTCTTTTATTTTCACTGACAGAAAAATTTTCTGAAGAGTACAATCAAGATAGTGTATTATTAGAAATAACATTAATAGAAGCTTGGTCAGAAATGATAACAGTCATAATAAGCATCTCTCTCACCAAGGCATTCCACACAGAGAGATCACAGCACAATAAATAAAGGATTTCTCATTTGCCACACAACAAATAAAACAATTGCAGTAACAAAAATGCGATTTTATAAATGTTCTTATACTAAAAATAAAAGCAAAAATATGAGATCATGCACTGGAGACAATAGCTAAAAATGAATAGTTATAACAAAAAAAGACAACATTCCAAAAGATTAAAATGTTCAAGTATTGTGAGAGGAAAGGGGAAGATTCAAAATAGAATGGGTTCAGAATAAGTCAATTATATTTACTACCTTAGGAGAGACACTGACATAACTGTTTTTATCCAGTAATATTTTATGCCATTAGAACACATACTGTTATCCATTTAAAGGACAGATTCCATTTCCTTGGAGCATGTTTCATACCACAAGGATGGAATAAAATTTATTGTTTACCGTAATTATAAGTAGATAATAATATTATGAGAGAAATATTCTCTGGAACAGGCCAGTGTGATGGCCTGGAATAGTAGGGGCCTTGGAGTCAGGAAACATTGACTTTAGTTCTGTTTTCATCATTGTCTATAAGAAGTTCATTTGAAATAATCATCTAATAAATAACCTTCAAGATATTTCTCAGTCCTGAAATAAACTTTCACTTTATCTTTCGATTTTCCTATAAGAGTTCAACTATTAGGGCTAGTAGAAAGTAGAGAAAATAACAATAAAATAAAAATAAAATAAAAAGAATCAACAATTTTAATGATTCTTAATGTCTAAAAAGTTATTGAAAAAAGTGGGATCACTTAATGGAATTAAGAATTGTATAATGCTTCAGTGGGGTTGTTCATACAACATAATAATTCTTCCCCAACAAAACTAATCTAAGCAGTGCCTTTACACTTTGTGGTTGAATTGTGTATCAGATTTGAACAGTGGCTAGTTTCTACATGACTAGGAAAAACATGTCTGTCATGGGAGTAAAAAAATAAAATTTGTTTGTTAAATTACACATAAATATAAGGTACAAATGTATTTTTAAAATACAGATTAAAATAATCACACTTGCATTGTGTACATACGAAAATACAGTATTTAATATTCAATATACACAGACACATTTATGATAAATGCAACTATTTGGCAATGCCAGTTCTTTCAGGGTTTGTTGTTGTTGTTGTTCCCTATTTCCATATACATGGAAACAAAAATGCTTCGCTAAAATCTCCTAGCTCTGGCGGACATCTTGAAGCAGTTTGTTAATCTCTGCCACCAGTTCACTGGCATCCATGAGTTCGTGTTTCCCATCATTGAGGTGGTTGAGCACATTGTCAAAATCATCTTCTTCATAATTTTCAGGGATTTCCTCCATGGCTGGCAGCCATTTTGAAGAAGGCTGCCCACTGGAGTGAGTTCCAAGTGGCGGCCCACAGTTGTTGGTGGGATTTTGAAAATGTGTACTGGCTGCCCATGCCGCTACCCCCTGTGGGTAACCCACAGTTTTGGCTGGCAAGGGTCCCTTCCTGCGCTCCAGGGAGTTGGACCGATCCACCTCACTGCATTCAGAATAGGTGTCCAGGGAAGGCGGTAAGAGACGCTGGAACACACTGCTCATTTCCGAGAGCAGAGATGATGTGCTGGTATCCCCAGTGTCCTCATCGCTTGGGGAGTCCTTTCCAAAGGTGGAAAAACTCTTCTTCTTTTCACCGGAATCTGCAGGCTGAGCGTCATCCTCAAGACTCTGATGTGGATGCTGCTGTTGGGGTTGCGTTGGGAATTCTTCCCCTGGAATGAACATGTTACTCCTATAATCAGAAGACGGTGAGGGCAGTGGTGGCATCCAGCACTGGTCAGAGTGTCCCAGGACCCTGCACTCCTCCGTGCAAAGTCTCATAGCTGCACTCAAGAAAAACAGTGGGGATTCATTATTATACTTAGCACGATTCAAAATGATGCAAAAATGCAATTTTACAATAAAAAATAGAATGAGACAATTTTAAACTATTTCCATGATGCCAACCTATTATTATACACAAAAGCTGGACTACAATTATGGCTTTAATTTGAACACTGGTTTTATAGACCTCCATAAGTGTTATCTTCTGGTGTACTTTTTTTCCTTATTGATCACGTAAGAATATTCTGCTACTTGAATAATGATAAGACGGGTTGATAAAGTATACATGTGAAGAACTAGGTGTGAGTGATGAAATAAGTGCTGAACATAAATTCTAAAGAACAGACTTGTAAGGTGAAACCTATAACTTTAGAATGCCACCCATTAATTCTTGTGTAATACATACCTTTGTGTAACTTCTTCAGTATTACTTTAGTTTTAATGGAAGCAATGAGAATATAATAAGGTATAAGGTAATTATACTTATTAATCTCTCTTAAAGATATTACAAATTATTTATTGACTTATTACTTAACACAGCAGTGAAAAGTATCCTCAGCTACTGGGTGGCCATCTGCAATTACCCTGTTAAGTTTTCTTTTAAAGTTTCAAAATATATTTATATTCAAATATATGAAAATGTCATCAAAAGATGAAGAATATGAAAAATCCATTCCTTAGGTCTTACAGATGTTCTAATGCTCTTATGGGAATATGAGTGGCCACAATCATAGGAAAAAAAATAGATGATATGAGAAAAGCAGGAAAATAAAGAGGAAAAAACCCCTCTACATTTGGCAAATACAATAACTAAGCTACATGACAAGGAAATGAAAAGATGTAAAATACACTCTATAAACCATTGACTTATTTCAGTGAGAAATAAGTCTCTTCAGTATTATGATTTCATTTTAGAGCAAAGAGCAGAATGCAGAAAATGCAAAATAATTCTCTTAGATTTAAAAGAACATTACGTTGTTACTAGCTATACTTATATATTAAGAGCTAATTTTGTAGATCCATCTACTTTGGAAAGATTCCTCTTCCTCCCAAATTATTGCTAAAAAGATAACTCTTGAAGGATGCCCATTCCCTTATTAGAGGAAACAAGTTGTCTATTGCAGTTACTGTGGTATCACTAGCAACTGGTAAAGTGCCTGCATACAGTAGGTATTCACTACATGTTTTCTAAATAAAACATGAAGAAAATAATGTTGACTTTCTGAAAAAAAAGAAGTAATGGTCTTTGATGGAAGGCGTAGAAATTGCTGCTTTTCTCTGCTTGAATCTGAGATAATTCTGTTCTTAAACTGCAAGAGTCCCAAATATGGACCTCAAGTTTTAATGAAAAGGAGGATAATTTGAGGAACAAAATGAGATCAAGTATTGCGAGTGAGAAAAAAGCTGAATCACTAGGAAACTAGAAATACAATGAAGCAGAAAAAAATGTGGAGAAAGTGTGAACACCAATTCCATGTGAATCAAGGTGGGGAAAGAGAAAGAGGGTAAGCATGAAGAAAAATTGTGCAATTTGTTATGAAAGGTTACATTTAAATAAGCAAGAATGATTTAAGAATAAAAGCTTTTTTAGATTTCCTGACTTCTTGCATTATTACTACTTGGAAATATTTACCAACTTTTTTTTTTTAATTTGATGTGGACAAAACAAAAGTGGTTGAAAGTAATTGGAATAACTTAATAGCAATGAGGTTTTCTCAGCAGCAAAATAACAATCATAATGGTAATGATTTTTTTTCCTTCTTAATTCCCCAGGTCTCTGAAAATGGAACTTAGACCTATCTCTATTGTCTTACTCATATCCTGTCAGAAGGAAGAAAAACAGACCTGCTGACACCTCTTCATTTATTTTATTTAACTCTGTAGTTTTAGGCTTGGGAAGGACTTAGTTGTTTGATTCACTTTATTTTAATGCTTAATGATTGGAGGGAAAGGAAAGGCTTGTAAGAATACTGAAAATGACCTAGTTTTCTAAAGACCTAAATATAATAAACATATAGCCAACAATACAATGCAAAAATACGATTTAGGTAACTAACGCAATCTGAAAGTTCATGCTCAAAAATAAGTTTGGTCATAGAAATTTTTTAAACAGTGAATGTTATTTGCAACTTCATCCCAATAAATAAGTGGAGCTTTAATTGTAAAATAATAAATTAACTTAAAAATGAAAAATAACAAGAAAAATTGATGAGAAAAGACTAATGGAGGGAAGGATGGCAAAAATAAGAGAAATAGAAGAGTAATGGTGCAGAAGAGGGCATTTCTTGCAACTTCATTGATATCGTCAACCTTGTCCCCAGGGAACTGACTGAAAACATTCTCAATCTGTAAGTAATTCAGTGCCACAAATGTTCCGTACTATATCCCAGTGATCAGGGCTTGTTGACAAGTGGTGCAAGTGGCTAATCTTTCTGTTGCTCCTTGAAAGCTCTGCTAGGTAGTTAAGTGTCCTCTGGGGAGGGGGAACATGGTGAAAGGAGAGCATCTTCTTTACCACTATAAGACTATGAATTTTGTCACTGCACTGCACCTTATTGGTGGGGCAGGAAGCAGATATATGAGAAGAAATATGTATGCCTTGCTTCTATCAAGTCACTAGTCATCAGGTGATCAATCAGTTATCCATTATGAGTCCGCTACATGTGAAGTGCAACAATAGCACCCTGCTCTCAAAAGTTGTGAAAAGATATAGCTCTAAGTAAAGTGTAGCAAATGATGTCATAAACACAGGCAAAGTGTCAAACTAGATGATGCTAAGGGCATGTCAAGAAAGGAAAAAAGAGTGGAGGTGGAAGCTGAAAAAGAAAGAGCCACCTAAAACAAACTTTGAAAGATGAATAGGATTCAGTTACGCAAAGTGACGAGAAGCCAGTTTCAGGTAGGAAGGACACCATGAGCAAAGCATCAGTGTATTAAGTGAGGAGATGCTTCTAGCTATAACAAAAGATACAAAGATGGCAACATATGAGAGTTAATAAGCTAAGAGGGGATTCCATTGCCCTTTGAATGCCAAGATAAATAGTTTAGTTCAGTGTTGCTGGGAAACAAGAGTTAAGTATTGATTTTGAGCCAAAAATGTGGATTAAAATGTTCTCAAAATGTTGTTCAAGCTGTATGAAAGAAAGATTTGACAAAGGGAGGAGTTACTAGACAGTTAATATCACTTTGCACACTGACACACTAAACCTGTCATGGAAGAAAGGCCAGAACAGATGGGCTTTCATGGATACCTGCCATGAGAAAGCAGAGAACATAGAATTTAAAAAGAATGTTTAAAGTAAGTAATCAGAGATGACAGACTGATGAAAAGTGGATTGGACTCAATCAAGAAAAATGAGTATCACAAGAAACAAAATCAAACGGCTGTATAAATCATCCTGGTGAAGTGAATGCAATGGAAAATGGAGATGTTTGCGGGCATATGCTTAGTGTTATAGTTCAAAGTTGAATGAGTAAGAAAGTATGTTGGCAAACATGAGCCAACAGACAAAAAATGCATACCAATTTAACTGCTCAAAATGCAGGATATTTGTGTGAGAATTAATAGCATGAATGACCAGAAATGACCCCGTTGGCAGGCAATGCAACATAACATAATCTATATTTGTTCAAAGTCTAAGGCAGAAAAACAGTTGGAACAAGACACTTTAGTCCTAGAAATATAAATGCTTTGGAAACTGTGCTGATCTCTTTTAATGGCATTCATATGTGGACTTACGTTTTTCTCTACTTGGGATATTTCCTGGGAATATAAATTTGCAAAACACAAGTTTTACACCCTATTATGCCTCCAGAAGTTGCCAGGGTAAACAATAAACTGGAATATGTGTCATCAAAATTATACTCATTAAATAAGGGATAGTTATCTTTGTATAGATACACAGTATGCATATTGCAGTCTACAGTAGTCAAACATGAATATACTTTGCGGACCATTGGTGACTTCCTGGTGCTCTATACCTCCAGGATAGCTTTGACCACACCTCAGATGAAGGCAGGTACCTAGTAAGGCAGAAATGTATCTACCATAATGTATTTTGTTGTAACACAATGTTAGGCACAAGCAAAATAACTCTCCAGCCACACCCATGGTTAAGTATGATTGTGCAAATATGGGATTGTTTTTTCAAAAATTGTCTCATGTTAAGTGGAATTATTAATGATGATATAAAGGTGAACTCCTAATTTTGAATAGAAATGTGATACTGAGGGAGCTTAACATCACTCACTAAACACAATTCAGTTTTCTACAGTTTATCTATGTCTACCTATTGTTTCCCCAATGTCTTTATTCCTTAACATCTATTATTATTATTGTGATTATTATTATTGTGATTATTATTATTATTATTTACTCCAAGTGCTAGAAAACTTCCTTGCCACAAACTTACGTGGAGGTGGCAACTTAGAAAATATAAGAAAAAGTAAAAGAACTTTGACCTAAAAAAAAAACTTTATAATTAGCTATTAGATTTCTACAGTTTCAGAATTAAAAGGGACTTTAGGATCATTTAATCCCCAAAATACCAAGGTTATGTAATTAGAGCAGCTATTCAGTTAAGTATGCTGATAAATTTAAATTTCGATGAATAAACATTATACAAATCTAAAAATATATAATACAATATTGATGTCATGCCCACTATGTTACTTTTCTGTTTAATGAAATGAAATTACATTATTTAAAATCAAGGATTAATACTCAAAATTAGGCTTCTGTCGGGATCACAGAATTGTAGTTTAGGCATCTCCTTTATTACCCAAGTATGAATAATAAAACTGATTCTCTTTGAGCAAAGTATCTGATTCTAAATATATTCCACTAAATTTTCAGAGATTTCTGTTCAAATTGGTCAAGAAAGTCTATGCATTAAAAACAAAAACAAAAAACAGACACCATGACTGTGCAAACAGGCTCTCAGGTACACTGCATGCCTTATTGTCTCTAGAAGTCCCCCCATACATTCATCCTGTGAGATATATTATAGTATCTATTACTGTAATAACAGAATTAAATAATCAACATTTAATAGTTACAGAGTATGTCATAAGTCTTTAGAACGTAAGAACAATGAGGACACTCTACTTAAAAACAATTACTACAACAACAAAAACCTGTTACTTCACATACTTGATAGATTAGTGTCTAAGAGTACAGGGATTGGTCCAAATCTCAGTCTCCCAAGTACAAACTGCCTGATTTGAGATGCATTTTCTAACCTTTATAAGTTTCAGTTTCCAAATCTTAAAAAAAAAAAAAAATTAGAAACCTGTTACTACTGTCACTACTACTAATTCCTGGCAAAGCCTTAGGAGAGGCAGTGCAGGTATCGAACTCTGCATGAGACTGGAGTAAACCTGGGGGCATAGTTGGTAACTACTATTGCTACTACTATTCCTAATATTAATACCGCTCTGGCTACTGCCATCACTACTTCACTTACGAGTGCTCGAGTTTCTATTCACAGTGGTCCTTTGGTATCCAAAGGGGATTGGTCCAGGCCCCCTGTGGATACCAAAATTGGGTTGCTTATATAAAGTGGTAGGGCAGTTATATAGAGCCTACGCACATCCTCTCAAATACTTTAAATCTTCTCTAGGTTACTAAAAATACCTAATAAATGTAAATGCTATGTAAATAGTTGTTATACTGTATTTTTATTTGTATTGTTTTTTATTGTTGTATTGCTATTTTTTATTGTTTAATCCAAATACTTTTGATTAACAGTTGGTTGAATCTATGGATGTGGAACCTGCTGATATGGAATGTCAGCTATATTGATTTTCTTGAATTCCTGTAGCTGCCTGAGGCTCCCTCATGTTTATTTCCTAAACTCTCTTACTTATCTGTATTCAAAAATAGAGGTGCGATGGAACTAATATGGGTGATATTGTGTTGTTCTATCTTTCATATATCAAATGGCAGTCACTGATCCACATTCAGTGAAACTTGGAAATATAGGCAGCCAAAAGAACACACGTATGTATTCCTAAGGTTGATTTAATATTGCAGTCTTTAGTAGTGGGGCTGCTAGGATAATATAATCAGTATTTACTCAGTTCAGAGAGTTTCTATTGCAGAATTAGAGGGAAGAAACGCTAAGGAAAACGTGGTTCGAAACTTAATAGCATCTCTTCTATCTAGCTGTGTACTTAAAAATTCCACTCTTGGGTCCCTGTGCCTCTTCTACTGTAGCAAAATGAAATGTTGGCAAAAATATTCTGTGCTTACCACTTACAAAGATGCATTCCTTCTCCTATTTTTAATGCTTGAAGTGTACAATTTCTAGTGTATTTTAGTCTCTGATTTTGTGAGTTGGTGCCCATCACAGGAAATGCATCCTCCAAATTACAGTCCAGTTCACCACTCTGTGCCAAAACAGTTTAACTGAATAAAAACCACCACCCAATAATTTTGCAAAGAGTTACACAACCGTGTTCTATGGCTGTATCGGATGAGGTGGAAAGGGGAGGAAAGTGGTTTTTTTTTTGATTTTTCCCTACCCCTTTCTTCTTGTCCTATGAAGCTGTCATGCTTACTCGTTCTCTTCCAACTGCTTAATGAAATTTAAGAAAACAGTGTTAAAATGTTTCAGTGTCTGTTCATTACTAAACAGTGATGAACATATTATAAAACATATTATAAATACTTTAGTGCAAGGGACAAATAAAGAAACAATATAAGCATGAGAGAAATTTTTCATTTTACTGGTGTCACGGTAGACCTGAAAATAAAGATTTATCTATCACTACCCTCTTACCTGCTGGAATTCTTCCATCTGTGAGAAACAGGTCGCTGAATCCTTCACCCAGCAGCCTATCTATTGGAGAATCTCGCCCCAAATCATAATCACTGTCTCCTGCCTCACTGTCACCACGGCCACTGTCTTTCAAGCTAAATTTGTCCATGTCTTGAAGGGCATATCTGGAAAGATAAATCAGAAAAAAAAATTACAGTTTTTACTCTTCAGCATTTATGTTGAGACTTAATAGGTAACACAAGAATAATTCATACCTATAGCTCCTGGAATATTTGTTTCCTCGAAAACTTGGTCTTGGCTGATATTGCCCCTGGTGAAGCATTGAAAGAAGCTGAGAGACCTGCTGGAAACCAAATAGACAGAACTGATTCCTGGAAACAAGCCTCCAAACACAATCTTTAAGCAAGAAAAACAGTTACTTGCTATTTCAACTAAGTAATTGAACATATTATCTCTATTTAAAAGATTTGCAAATGCTGGACTGTGGCGGACCATGCAGCCAGCTACCAACTATAACTAAAATATATCTCAGAGAGATTTGGATGACCTAATACAACTGACTTTTACTTTGTGAAAGAAGACTCCCTTTCAAATAACTGATTTATTTTCTTTATAATTCAGATAAAGTGACCACCTATAAAAATACATGGAAAATACTGTAAAATACAACACTGTAACTCATGTAGTTTAAAAAACGTCAGGAAATCTTCCAAACTTGGACAAACATAGCATGCATTGAAATAGAAGTCTGAAGGCCTCAGTTTTTTTACTTGTTCAGTAAAGACTATAACCTTGAAAATAAAGCAAGTCTCTACTTTTTGGCTTCCCATTATTTTAATATGGGAAGCAAGGGGACTCTAATTACATAGTCATTTGTGACCTTCACATTTATTTTTCAATATTACACATATTATATGCAAGTTATTTACTTAAGGAAAACTAAAAATAGTATGCTAACGTGTGCATCTTTGCTACATATTCACAATGTAACTTGTATCCTACCTAATTTGCACAGTATTAGTATTGTTACTTATTAATGAAAACATTTAAGAACTAGTAAACACAATTCCTGAACACTAACACCTAACATTGCAATGAATTGATGCGGTTTATGATCTTACCTCAACAGCAGGAGTGGCGTGGGTGAGTTCTAATGAGAAATTCTCTGGCACGTGGTTTGATGAGATTGTCACCAAACTGTTGAGTGACTGGTGACTGTTGTGACTCTGCCGGCTGCCCATCTGCCCTCTTTCTAAGGTAGGAGATGAAGATGGAGACGATCTGTGATGAGATCTGATGGGCAGAGTGCCATTTATGGTAGGCACCAATGTGATGTCCCCTTTGTGAATCTGCCGGGATGGCCTTTTTGGGTGGTGCTGGTAAGTTGATTCGGCCACCCTGCAGTTATAGGATCTAGTGTCTTTCTTCTCGCGGTTACACCTAGTTGCAAATAGCACCATAATAACCAACAACACTGCACAAATTGCTCCTAAGGAAATAATTATTATCATGGAGACATCCAAGGATGCCTGGCTTACTGAAGTCATTGCTGTACTTGTCACCGACTCTGCATATTCAAAGATCATGCACTTCAGAAGGACTTTGGTATGTAGCTGAGGATTGCCTTTGTCCTGAATGATAACTGACAGCTCCCATTCTGTGTAGGGAACAGAATCCATGCTAACGTTGGTATGGATGTCACATGATCGTGGATCAATTATGAAGATATTCTCCTCATTACCTGCTACTATGGCACAGCTGAGTTCAGCATTCACACCAGAGTCTCTGTCAATTGCCCTTATTCTTGTGACATGAAAGCCACTTTCAGCCCCTTTGGGAATGGTGATTTCTGCCGTATTATTACGCAATGCAGGCCCTATAACCACAGGAACGTTGTCATTTTCATCAATGATGGTGAGCACAACTGTGGTATTGCTTACCAGTTGCTTCGGGCTTCCTCCATCTCTTGCTTCTACCACAAAAGTGATCTGACTCACTTCTTCATGATCAAAGATTCTGAGGGCATAGATGGCTCCATTAGATGGGTCAATGGTTACATATGTAGTTATGGAACTTCCTAGAATAAAACTCTCCAAGATGGTGTATGTCACTTGCCCATTTTCTCCAAGATCAGGATCTGTGGCTGTAACAGTGGTGATATATGCCCCTGGGGAGTTATTTTCTGAAATTACAAATTCATATCGGCTTCTTTGGAAGTGGGGTGGATTGTCATTGATATCATTGATTTGAACTGTAAAATGTTTCACTGTAGAGAGACTGGGTGTCCCCTTGTCCTCAGCGATTACAGTCAAACTATATTCAGATCTCTTTTCTCTATCCAGTGTGGCATTAGTTAAGATTAAATAATTGTTTTCATATGTCTTCTGAAGTTTAAAGTGACCATGTCCATGAAGCTTACAAACTATTTCTCCATTCAGCCCAGAATCCTTGTCCTGAACTCTGACCAAAGCAACAAATGTATCAATAGGATCCCCTTCAAAAATATAAGATATTTCTTCTTTTCCAGGGGACATGAGGTTGATGTTAATTTCAGGTTTATTGTCATTAACATCCACAACCTTAATTATAATTTTGCAATGGGCTGGGATTGAATTTGGACCCAAATCTTGAGCCTGAACATCAATCTCATAGGATTTGGTGATTTCATAATCCACTTGCTTGAAAAGAGTCAAACGTCCTCTTTCGGAATCAATTTTAAAAGTCTCCATAATTTTGGGAGACACATGACTGCTGAAGGAATATACAATTTTCCCATTAGCGCCCTCATCTGGATCTGTGGCATTCAGATCTAAGAGCAAAGTGCCAACCGGGGAGTTTTCTAAGAGTTGTATTATATAAGATTGCTGCTCAAAAGCAGGGCTGTTGTCATTGGAGTCTGAAATGCTTATTTTTAGTATGGATGAGCCAGACCTCTGAGGTACTCCCATGTCTGAGGCAGTGAGCTGAAGCTCATAGCTTGACTTCAGCTCCCGATCTAACTCTCTGACCACTATGAGTTCTGCATACTTGGCTCCATCAGTCCTGGTCCGAACCTCGATATTAAAAAAATCATTGGCAGAGAGCGAGTATGTGTGGAGGGAATTTTCCCCAACATCTGGATCAAATGCACTGTCCAGGGGAATGCGAGTCCCAACTGCTGCACTCTCAGATATCTCAATAGGTATGAGAGATCTTGAAAACTGGGGAGAATTGTCATTAATATCCAGCACTTCAACTTCAATATGGAAAAGCTGCAGATGCTCTGTGGGTAGAGTGATCACATCAAACTCTATGGAACAGTTCAAGTTTTTCTGGCATAGTTGTTCACGGTCAATTGTAGCCCCTATGCTGATTTCCCCATTATCCTCGTTTACTACAAGTAGAGGAGAATTTCCCCTCTGCATGGCTCGAAATCGAACAGTAGAAGGATTAGGTAGCTTCAATAAAACATCAGCCACATCCTCTGATAGTCTTGCAATTACTGATCCAACCCTCTGTTCCTCATAAATCCTGTATTTCAAATTCTTGCCCAGTACATCGTGGTTGAAAGATACTACCAGAAGTGCAAAAACAAACCTAAAGTGCATTTTAGCATTCATTCGGTGCATTGGTCAGTTTATGAGATTTCCCTCACAGAACAAGTTAAAACAGCAAAGCAATTGCCTCAACTTCCTTTGGCAACGTAAAGCTACATTTGGTACTTGAAACTTGAAAGCGTCTCTTAATAACACAGCACAGCAATTAACAGCTCGCAAACTTTTGTTTTATACACACCGTGTCACGACTTCCAGATATCTTCGGCATGGATTCCAGTCCTTGCGTTTGTTTGGTCGTTCGTCCTCTTTCCAGGCAGAAGAGTGTCACCTCCACGTTTTCTCCCTTGTGTAGTCGGAATCCATCTATTGCAGGGTGCCGGCGGAGTCTGCAGTGTGTCTTTCCTGAGCGATTCTTTCTCCCTTTAGCTGCTCGGCTGCAGACTAAACACCCGTGATTGCTGACTCCAGTCTAAAATCTGTACAACTTCACTTCAACTCAGACAAAGCTCTTGCCCAGCGTGTGTTGAATCGCTTCCAGCCAATCAGCGTGCTTCCAAATCAAAAGCTGATGGAGTCACCCAAGGAGGGAGGGCGAGAGTGGAGGGTGGGAGAGAAAGAGACGGAGAAAGAGGAAGGCGGGGGAGGGTGCGCAAGGGAGAGAAGGGGAGACGGGCTGGTGGGGGCTGGGGGAGGAGATGGGAGCCAGTCCTTCCCTGTTCCTTCCTTCTTCCTCCCCACTCCCCCTCCGCCTTTCAATCTACTGCATTCACTTTCTCTGAGCGTGCCATGACAAAGGGGAGACAAATTACAGAAGAAAAACTTTAAATCAACTTCTGGTCGCCTTTATTTATATGGCACGTTAAATTCTTCTTGTTTTCTTAATTGCCCTTTCTTCTGCCACAGACATGTAATCATCTTGCTTTTCATAGTCCTTAAGTGCTAGTTTAACTTAAAATACCTCTAAGTGCGTTTTGTTGGTGGAGGAATTTAATACAATTTGAAAACTTGCTTCTAATTATGCTTCTCAGACCACCTTCTTCCCCACTCCCTCTGTAAATACTTGGGCCTTTCTCCTTCTAGGAGCACAAGCAGATTTTCTTGGAGCTCTGTTTTTAAAGAACGGAACAAGTAAAGAGGTTTCATTTTCTGTTTTCTTTCATCTTGATTCTTTGAAGATAAAAAAAGGGCTATCTTGCACTCTTGATTTCTCTTAATTAGCAAGACTTAAGGGAACACCTCAGAATTTGGAACTAATTAACACTATAGTTCTACTTTGTATGATTTCTTTCCTTGAGTTTGGGCAAAATTGTTTGTAATATTTCTTTGTCCTGCACTTCAAAAAAATTCTATTTATCTTGGGAAAAGACACTGCAAGCTTTAGCATGCCAATTTCTACCAAAAGGCACTATCTATACATGGCTAGTCTTTGCAGTGAATACTGGGGGGACATGGACTCAATAGTTTACAAGTCAAATTTTTTATAATATATGCATTATTTATGAAAACACTTCAGATATGTATTTTAAAAACCCCAAAGGTTGTTTACACTGACAAATCAAATGCCTGAGCTGAAAATTGCATTTTGTGTGCATCAAAATGCTAGGAAATATCATGGGAGGCTTGTGCTCTATCCAGGTCACAGAAACTGATATGGTATTCTTATTTGAAAATATGATTATTTATGATGTTCTTTCTGCTCTGCAATTCCTTTTAAGTTTATTATTGTGGCTCCATTTTTGCTGCTTTTTTTCAGACCTTTTGCATTATTCCTCAGCTGTCTTCATCCGCTTGCATATTTGCTGTTTCACATAATCTCAGTGTCACTTTTTTCCATTTATTTTTTCCCACTCTCTATTTTGCCCCCCAGAAACGTATAAAAAAAGTAATTTTCTGATTTTTCCACTTTGCTTACTCTCAGCAGAGCTCAGCTAAAGTCACTAAGAAGGCTCTTTCCAAAAAAGAAAGCAGAGGAGTCTCAGCGTGAATTCTCCTTCTTTTTAGGCATTCAAAAGCATTTTATAAGCCATTGTCTTTTTTCCCCCTCCTGAAACCAGTGCTGTGTGGCAAATTGTGCAGAATAGAAATGCCTATAATGAATGTATTTAGTACTGGGTCACGCTGATGAACATTCTGCCCCCATGAATAATACTGTTTTACAAGTTTGTAGCCCTTTCAAATTGCTGATCCTCAAACCCTATAGGCAAACTAGGAAAACTACCACAAGCAAGGGGGACTTTAGAAACCCATAGCCATCTGGCCTAGATCTCTAACAATCTGAGCCAATAATTATATCAATTCAGGCTTTAGCGAACCCCTTTGCAAACACCAAAAGAGCAAAGAAAGGAATTAGTGACTATTCAAAGTTGGGGTGAGAATTGAAAGGTAACCTAATTCCATTAGTTCTAGGAAAATTTTCTTTGAGAATTTGATAAGTGTACCCCCAAAAAAACTCCAAGAGCAATGGATTTGATTACGTTGATACGGATTTTTTTATGCTTAAAAAGTAAAAATAATAAAAAGCTCTTTTATTTCTGACAGTGGGCTTGAACAGAAATAATCATTGTGAAAAAGAGCTTCAGTGTAACTTACTGAAATATTAAATAACTTGTAAATTAATATATCCTCCAAAATGATATGTTTCTATGAGTAAGTATTTAAAGAACTTGGCATTCTTTCACCAACAATGGCTTTTTTCACTTGCAATATCATCCTTACCACATATTATTTCCTTTTCAGCTTCCCAATCTCTTCCTGAGAAGTCACATGTATCTACTCAAAAGTGATGTGCTTTTGATTTATCCTTGGTATGCACTGATCTGTTCTTTACACTTTTTTCCCCAAAAGTACAGAATTAAAAATAAATCTTTTCTTTGTAATATTGTATCACTAGTTCTAACAATTTAAATGTTCCTCATTTGGTATCCCTGAAAAGATAACAAAGAACTATCTCCCAAACTATTTACTATCCATGAAAGGGTTTATATCAGGGGAGAAAAGCTGATAAACTTCTATTAGCTGTTATCTAATGATGACCTGATTGAACTTCATCCTTCTGGAATTTGATGAAGTCATGAAAAAGGGGTAGACCCTCTAAAACAACTTCTCAGATAACCAGTAAGGGAGAGGTGATTGAAGGTTTCTTACAGTCCACCCTCTTTTGATATGGCAGTCTTTGTTGACAAAGAAAGGAAGTGGTTCCTCTTGAAGACTGTGCCCTCTTGAGTGATGTTAAGCACAGCAGCAAAGTGCTTCTAAGCTTCTAGAGGCAAATCGCAGATACATCCACCCTGTTGTGCATATTTTATCTATGAAGCTCCTTTTACCACTTCAGTTTAATTGGGCTGAAAACTGCTAAACCTAGATAAAAGATATCAACCGGCATTTACAATACATCCTTTCACCTCTAATAACACTTTCACCATGCCATTTACTTTTATTACTTTTGTTCTAAGGAAAATTAAGCTTTATAATTCTAAATTTTGAATGATTTTTTTCCTATTCAAGAGGAAGGAAAACATGGAACTCAATTGTAAGGCTCAAATTTATCTGCATTACGTGAAGAAAAATGTCTCTTTTGGTACTGGAATACAAGATGAAAGTCACTAAAATTTCTTACATGCAGATATGTATTTTGTTTTTTGATTTTTTGCTATTAATTTATATTTTATTAGAGCATATGAGATAAAAAGGTAGGTTAATAAATATTCCCTTTTATCTCACTATATGTCTTTCCTACCATCGAAATAATGACATGAGACTTACAATCTTCTGGTTGATTGGTATAGTTCACAATCTTTCCTCATAGCATTTTTTGTGAAACATAGAAGAAAATCATGGTCCTGCTTGACACTATATGGCTGTAACAAGCCTAAATAATTACTCTGCATCCTGGGAAATTAGGGACAAAGGCTTTTCCAGACAAAGGTTAGTAAAGTTAAGGAATTCCAAGACTTTAGACCTGCTTAAGATAAAGAGCTTGCTTGGCTTTTTGTATGAGCCCAATAACTGTGGGTACCACCAGTTGGCAGTTATGTAATCCTGGACAAATTATTTAACTTCTCTGCAAATGTATAATCCTCTGTGAGGTGGAGTAATAATTTACTCTAAAAAATTCTTTTAAGAATTTCAATGAGTGGGGCTTTCCACAAAGGCTGGCCCAGTAAACATACAACAAAGGTTAGTTTCCTTTTCTTAACCTGTGTGTGTCTGTTTTCCTCCTAACATTCATTGAAGAAGAACAAAATGTGGATTATAGCCACAGAACTTGGTGCTTCTCACACTTTTGGTTTAGATGCATACATAATTTTATGTTGAAAAGATAAAGCTCTCTTCATCTTGACATATAAAGGTCACCTGTGAAACATAATTGACAAAACTAATAGTATTGAACTGTGAAGTTCTTGAAAACTTGCTGCTTTCCTGAAGAAAATTCCAATACCTACCAACTATACTCAACTATACCTCCAGGCCCTAAACCATAGAAACATATCTACAAATACAATTAGAAGTCTACCAGGTGCTTATTTTTCTTTTATATTTGATAGTATACACATCTGCTATTTGCCTGTTCTCAAGGCTTTTGCACTAAACAGTTTTTTCTTTAAATTTCATGTGAAACTATAGCAGGAAGACAAAAGGATGTGATTTGATGTATCGTGGCAGTGACAAGGAAATATAAAATTTGTCAAATAAGATTTTTATTTAAAAACCAACCTTAGGCCTTTTATGAGTCACATTACATCTCTCTATGTTGTTCTTTCTTTATTCCATTTACTAATAGATTTAAGAATATAATAATGAAAAGTCACCGAACAATATGAACTCTTTATGAGACAAAACTTATCAACATAAGATCAAAGGTTGGGAAATGAAAATAGATCTCAAACTATCTTTAGATGTGTGTAACAGAAATAGACTTTAGTTGAATTCTGATCAAAACCGAATGCGCTAAGTGCCCACGGGAGACCCACACACCTGGAAGCATAGCTGTGCTAGGGCCGGGAGGCAGCACAAACCAGGGGCCAAGAAGAGTTGGCGTCCGTGAAATACAGTGACGGGTGCTAGGTCAATTTTGTCTGAGTGGGCAATCAGTATTTAGGATGTTCTGCCAAAGGTAATATGCCAAGTTCCAGCAGGTGACTTAGGGTCTGGCAAAAGGCAATCTATTGAGTCCTAATGAAAGGCATGTAGGTGAGCTGCTATTCCAAACAATAGGACTTCCTTCAGGACTTCCAAACAAGGCAGGTTATGAAATTCAGGATTAAAATAGGAAGAACAAAACAGGCACCTAGAGGTTTGGTGTTTTGTAAATGGGCACGTACAAAAAGCCTTCTCAAAATTGGAGACCAGATTGCAAAGTTAAACTAGATGGCAGCAAAATTGACTTTTAGGATTATTCATCTGAATTCCTTAAATTCTTTCTTTTCAGTACATTACCTTGAGGCAAAAAACTAAGCCTACAAAGCATCTTCCTATAGTTGCAGCTGAGAAGATTTGTGGAAACGGGTGGTGGGGAGACTAAACCCTTAAATGACTTCAGTCTCAATTTTTAGTTTAAGCGTTGCCATTCAATGTATGGGCTCTAAAGCAGCAGCATGGGCATTAGCTGGAAGCTTGTTAGAAATGTAGAATCTCAGACCGTACCCCAGACCTACTTAAACAAATTCTGCATTTATTTTTTTTTAATTATACTTTAAATTCTAGGGTACATGTGTACAACGTGCAGGTTTGTTACATATGTATACGTGTGCTGTACCCATCAACTCGTCATTTACATTAGGTATATCTCCTAATGATACCCCTCCCCCCTCTTCCCACCCCATGACAGGCCCCGGTATGTGATGTTCCCCACCCTGTGTCCAAGTGTTCTCATTGTTCAATTCCCACCTGTGAGTGAGAACATGCGGTGTTTGGTTTTCTGTCCTTGTGATAGTTTGCTCAGAATGATGGTTTCCAGCTTCTTCTATGTCCCTACAAAGGACAAGAACAAATCATTTTTTATGGCTGCATAGTATTCCATGATGTATAGGTGCCACATTTTCTTAATCCATAAGATTTAAGTACCATCATGTCAGAAGTTTCACCACTTCATTCAGATTACTCTTCTTAGCAATGTCTCAAAATTTAATGTGCATAGGAATCACCAGAGGACCTTATTAAAATGCAGAATTTCTTGACCAACCCAAATGTCCATCAACAAATTCTGCATTTTAATAAGGTCCTCTGGTGATTCCTGTGCACATTAAATTTTGAGACATTGCTAAGAAGAGTAATCTACTGAGTGAAGTGGTGAAACTTCTGACATGATGGTAGTTAAATCTTATGTGCTGTGAGATTTTTCTCCTCCAGGGAGTTTAGAGACAATTGGCACATGGAGAAGATGACTAGAAAAAGGGCCAGAGCTAAGACCTCATTAATTCAAGAATATAAGTAGAAGTGATATAAGAAAACTTCTCTGTTTAGTTAAATTCACAGAAAGAGAAGGGAAATTAAGCTTCCCTCTGGATCTAAGGTTTTATAGCAGCTATCACCCAGTTTATCCATTAGGCAGTACAGTTTCCATCAGCAAGGAAAACGCTTTTTAGAAAAAGAGATCTAATAATACTTTTGGAAGAGCTATTTCCGAAGGTGAAAATATCTCCAATGTCATAATATTTAGTTGTATACTTGTACATATGTATATGTTTAGGAATCTTTGGTTGAGTGTTTCGTATCTGTCAAGTACATATAAATCACAAGTTTGCTTTATGTTTTCTTCATGGCAACATTCCTTCGTTTATCATTCTTTTATCATGCAGCAAAGCAAATCTTGAGAATACAGTTTATTTTATCCTTAAATACTTCCAGCTCAGAGTTAAGAATACAAATCAAAGTGTGGCAAAAAGTTTATTGCCAATGTCTGACTCTTTGTGTTCATGTTAAAATACACTTCATGTATGATACTTCTAGATGCTCTTAATAAATAGCTAATTTATCCAACCATTTTTTGTTGTTCCAACTGGGAGTATCACATTGTTCGTAGACTGGCATCTACTCTCAAGAAAAAAGTTTTTATAATGTAAAGGAGAACTGTTATCATTTAGAAATATGAGCATCCACTTAAATAACAAAAACCAAGTCAATGATATTTTAGGATATATTAGGTTAGACTAAAACTTTTTGAAAGTTTTTGAAACTTTTTTGAAACTTTTTGAAAGGTTTTAATATAGTATGTTAAGCTTGGATAAATGATAAATATCGGCATCAAATATGTATAAAAATTATTAGTAAATACCACGCAACTTCATGGTCCAATTTCTTATTTACTTAGAATTTGTAAGAAGTTATTCACTTTAGGTTTATCATCCATCAATTGAAACACTTTTAACAAGGAGCAATCAAGGATATTTGTAGTGTAGTTAACAGCAGTGTTATAAAATTGAAGGATGTTTAATTTTAAAAGAAAAAGAAAAAAGTTCAAAGTATTCTCTCCAAAAGCAACTTTCATCAAAAAATAACTAAAATTTCATAAAATAAAGGAAATAAATGATAGAGATTTAGAATATCTAGTAGATACTTAGCTATAAAGTTGATCTCTGAAAATGCATGTGCTTACCATTTCTTTACTCACACTTACAAAGAGAATAAACAGTTCACATATAGGTTTTACATAATAAATATCTGAATGTATATGAATTAAATAGAAAATATTTCAAAGGGAATAAGACTGAGGAGAATTGTTATACCTTCACTGAAAATAATGCCTATTTCCTACGAGACTCATAGCAGGCCACCATTTGTAACGATATAGTGCCTCTTTTATTATCGTTTAGTATTTATTTTTAATTTGGGTAAGTTATTTTAATTGTAATAAACTAATCAATTTTAGCTGATATTCTCTATCCAAAAGAATTTAAGCTTCAAAGTAGACTCCCATTTAGTTAAGAGGGCAAATTTACAGTTTACATGTGGACTGTGTTACTGATATAAAAAATACCATCTATAATAGTTACATCTCACCTAGCATTTGAATGTAAGGGTCTTGGACCATAATAAAAATAAAGATAATAGTTATTGAACCATATTGAGTGCCAAGTGAGCTACACATATATTTCCTTTAATTCTTACTATAATTTTAATAATGAAATGTTTATGATTGTTAGAAACATGTGGGATATAATAATAGAACCCAGCTAAAATTGTCAAAAAAAGGAAGTTTATTATTTCAAAACAGGAGATACACAGAGATAGGACATTTTCAACACTGAATATTGAGCAGCTCAATAATGCCATCACAAACCAGGTGTCTCCCATCTTTCTGCTATTTGATAATCAATGTGCTGGCTTGTTCTGTTTTCTTGGGTTCATTCATGATCCCAAGACAGCTGCTACAGTTCTAGAAAATATATCTCCACTTAGCTGAATATAGAGTTACAAAAAAGACAGCATCATCTAATCTTCTTTCATCAAGAAATAAAATGTTTTCTAGTAGTTGCCTACTGATATGCTCTTAAAGCTCGTTGGTCAAAATTGTGTCACATGACCTTTATTAACCAGTCTCTAACAAGGAGAATAAAGCTGTTAATAATTGGCCTACCTAGACTAGAAAGTTTCAGTCCTGGAAGAGAGGAATAGCTCCTTTCCTTCCTGAAGGGCAAAGTCCTAAAATATAGTGTTCATTTAACAAAGTGGATTAGAGAGTGGATATTGAGTGGAGAACAAGTTGTGTCAGCCACATTAATCCTAGAATCATTTTATGTTTAAGGAATTTAAGACTCACAAAGTTTTGCCTAAAACATGGCTAATATATAGTAGATATTGAATTTTTATACTTATGTTTGTCTCCAAAATCTACTTCTATACAGTAATAATGACCTGTTTCTTAAACATTAAATGAAAAACGCTGTCATATTTTTAAATTCTTTTATTTTCCAAAATTGTTAAGCTATGGGGGAAAGACAATCAATGTACATTAAGGTGATTTGTCTTGTGAAAAAATATTTTAACCTATGCAAGAAAAAAATCCGCTTTTTTCTTTGGATGATACCCTTCAAAATAATCAGTGCTACAGGCTTAATTGAAGTGATTTTTAGGCAGAGGTGGGTGAAAACTGAGGAGGTAAGACTTGGTCTTTTTACTAGCTCTAAATACACCCCACATACCTTAGGTATGATATCTTCACATACCATGTACTGCTTCCCTGTGACTAGGCTCATACTAAAGGAAATACAATTCATTCATCTTTAGATTAAAAGGTATGAACAAAAAGTGAGAAGCTGGAAAAACGAGAGTAGACATTCAGATTCTTACTTATGTTGCAATAAGAAACACTCCAGACTTTGAGTAAAAGCCAATCAGGAGACTGACACAAGGGAGGAGCATAATGCAGTGCAGGAGATACTGACCTGAGATCAAAGACACCCACTTCCCACTCAACAGCTCTTTGATGTTTTATCATTGTACCATCATGTCTTTGCAGTGATGTCACTCTCCACGTATATTTTCTTGAATAATGGATTGGATCCTAAATTTGGGAAGAAGACATAAAAAATATACCTGGATACCCAGTTTTACTTTGAGTATTCAAGGGTATATTATTTATTTTGACACAATTTTCTGGAAACTCTGCTTCTGGCTGTGAGGCTAAATGAAAGACTCTAACATGTTTGGTAAAGAAGGCAATATAATTTAAGGCAAGCAAATGTGCTTTACCTTGCTCAGCCAAAAGTATTGGATTTAACTTTCCAAATAAAAACAAATCTCAAAATGTCCCCTCTTTTTTCTAGAGCAGTTCACTAAATCACAATAAAATATTTAAAATGATCTTACTGGAGAATGATAAACATACAGAAATTCCCGATTTAAAAAAAATATCAAAAGTAAACATATTTTAGCTTTTTCACAAATAATCAGCAACTGCAACACTTGCTGTGGTTCTTTCTGTTTTGCTGTAACTCGACAATGTTTTAAATTCAAAAGGTTTCTGCTAGGATTGGATTATGATTATTATGCAGGAACATATCCCAGTATAAACAGCTTTCTTGGCATTTACATATTGCTCCCACATGCTTCCATTTCTGACTTCTCAGTAAGTCAGAAGCACATATTTTATTGTTATGAAAAGAACACAGTTTTCTATTTACTATAGAATCTTGGGTCTTTACAAACAGAATAATCTAGCATCACAGCACTTATGCAGCCAAAACCTGAATTGATGATAATGATATAAACTTGCAAAGCATATAAATATTTCAATCTAAAATCTGTACTATTAACACAAGGTCATCAAAGGTTTTCTATAATGAATTCAGAAATTCCAGCCTAACTAATTGCTTTTATAATAATGAGGGTCAACTAGCTGAACAAAAAGTGAGGACGTAAGCAGCTTTTGTTTAACCTAGACAGAGACAGGGAGCCTCTTTCCTGGGGTGGTGTAAACAGCACAAATCTGCCCTATCTGCAGTTGCCATTTAAATGAACCCTGTTTTCTAATACTGGAAATAGGCCTATTATTTCATACAAGGAATATATGCCAAGATTTCTAAAAATCAGGTATATACATCCTCAAAAGTGAAAGTAACTAATCAATAGTAGACTTTCTTAAAATTTTACACCATTTAACTATCCTCATGGAGAGTCCTAAATTGCCATATGGAAAACACTGCCACACACACCTCCAGGGCCAGTGTGTGAGAACCACTTTTAATTTTTCTTGCCTTCATTCTGATTATTCGTTTTGTTAAACAGGGCATTCTGGCCTTCCTACTCTTAGATACTTAGCAAATTATTACTACTAAAGGATAGTGGGCAACAACTCAAACTCAGTAAAAATGGGTCATTCACAGAGCATTTTTCCAAAGTTGTTTTTATTTAAAAATATGTATTTATAACAATTCTAAGCCCTATTTTTTTTTTTATTTTTCTGTAGGAGCAAAAATGGCCCCTTTTCTGAAGGTCATCAAAAACTATATAGTTTTGCAAATCTGCTGTAGAATAGACAGCCTCGGGGGGAGTTATAAGAGAAAATGGCAGGCATGGCCTATCAGAAGAGTATGTATGATATAGTGAACATCAGTCTTTACATGTTAAGTCATTAACTGTTCAGGGTGCAGATAGTTCTTCATAAAGAATCAGATGTTCCATTCCTCTAGTATAGTAAAACCGGTGCCATAAAGTCATTGCAAAAGACAGCAAACAACTTTGTTATTGTAATGTGCTTTTTTTTCTTTTAACAATAGGTCTAGCAGGTGGCATGTGGCTATGGCTGGGTCTATCTCCATCTCCAGGGTGCCAAGATGTCCCTCAAAGTTTCTGTGGGAGGAATTTGTTGGTGGGATTTGGATTGTAAAGGCACGCGAGCATCTGCTGCCTCCCTGGTCTCATTACCATTCACACAATTAACTCCTGCAGCTCTCAGCTCAACAGCCAGAACCAAGGACTCAATTTTACTGCCTCTTTGACAATGCTCATTATCATTCATCTAAACTTAAGAGTTCCCAAGCTTTCAACTCAGTGGAAAGTTTTCTTGGGGGAAAGAGCTCACACAGAGGAAAGCCTTTGGAATGAAGAGAGAAGGAGTAAAAAAGATTAAGGACCTAAAATCAACACCTTGAAGTAACTGAGTTTCTAAAATGTGGAATTTTATTTCGTTTTGTAAGTAACATGCCACATCTTTAAAGACTGCCTCATATTTAAAAGGCCTATGTTTGGTCTCCTAACATTTTCACTTAAGGAGCTATGATCAGTTAACAACAATAGTTCTTTCTACTGTCCTCATTGATACTAGGTCCAATTTTGCATCTCGTGGAAGCTTTGGCCAAAACTACAGCTGTCTGAAAAAAAGAGTTTTGAGTAATTTTCCATAGAGAGTAAACAGACTGTTTTGCTATGCAAGGAGAGAAAGATTCACAAAAGATGACAAATTCAGGAAAGCCTATATTTTTAAAGCCTCAGCAGTCCGATTATGGTAAACTGCATAAATATCAGCCTGCTACCTGAAAATTAAAAGTGTACTGTCCCTTTAACCATTTTGTCTCATGATAAATATTTACAAACTGAAGTTTTTAACAAGTTTATGTTGGACAAGAGTGAGGTGATAATACATGATTTTTTTATAGGTTAAATAGCAGAAGCCTATTATTTATTGACATGTACGCTACAAAGAGGTTAAAAGAAAACCTCCTTCCTTGATGTTAAATAAGTGATACAAAAACTGCACCGTCTCTTAAAGATATAACTTAATTTTAAAAAAGAAGCATTTAAAACTGTCTGCTCAAATGAAATAAAGCCTCTTCGTTTGGAACAACGGAAGAATGATTAGGCTGCTAAAAGCTATGAAAGCAGTGCTATATAGTGAAAGCTATGAAGATTAATTTGTACTTTTACAAAAAAATTAGATAGTGAAAAATAGGTAAACTTTTACTTCAATGACTACAATTAAAAAATATATATTTATGATAGCACTATTGAAAATTTTGTATATATGTAGCTTTATATTTCATAGAAACAGGAAACAATCTTATTGATACTGATTATCTTGCTTTTCCTTTGAATGCCATATATCAAAACCTAAAATTTCATTACTATATATACATTTTTAATATAGCATTAGGAAAAAAGAAATTTTGGTTAAGATTATAAGGTTTGTTTTAAATTACCTGATTTTATAAGCCATTCTTTGCTTATTCCCAAAATGCAAATTTTCTCAAATAAAACACAGGAGAAAATAAAATTAATGTTTGGGATGTGATATAATTCAAACTCACCAACATGTAGATGGAGAAAAAATATCTTCATTTTTAAATATTTTAATGGTTATAGTTATAATTCTTGTGTGAAGGATAGGTAATGTATATTTGAATCTATAGAAGATGCATTGCCCCCTGGCTTCTTAGACAAAATAAAAGTGGGTATCTGTGTTCTTTATGTATTTGTCTTGATGTAAGTGATAACATGCCATTGAAGAAACTGTGCACACCTAGATTTCTTAACAGAATAAAACACTCAGTCATTTTCTATTATGCTAGAAGTCTAGTATAAACATCTCTGGTTATTTACAATATTCACAAAGACTTGCACAGTAAGATTGTAAAACCCCAATCTGACTTCTCTGTACCATGCAGAAGTGTGACTGCAGATTTTTCTAAAAGTTGCATCCACACAAATACAATTTATGTTGTTATTTGTTTCTTGAATTCTGCTACTCACATGAAATGCTGTCTGGTTCACGGCCTTTGTATTTCTCTTTTTTCCTGTCTCAGACCATTTGAACCCTTCCCTTTCCATCCCCAGAGTTCTGAGCTCTGCCCCAGTATATCCAAAACCAATCTTGCCTGAGTCAGGAAGGAGGTATGAATGCTGGTGCTCAGCAATTGTTGATGCTTATGTTGACACTGACACTAGGCCTGTTGCATGGCTCTAGTTAGACTTCTTTACACCTGATGCGTCATCCTTGCCTACTGTCCCACTTCAATAATTGACGTTTAGACACTGTTTGGTTTTGCTAGTTTTATTCTCTCACCATTCCAGCTCCAAGTTACTCAATCTTCTTCCAAACTTTTATGACTGTTGTCTTTATATCAGCTGGTGAAATTCCATGATGCTGACTCTATTTTTGGAATCTCTTCTGGAATCCTCATTGTTTGCACCACCTACCGTGAGAGTACCAGCAATCTCATCTTACGCTGCCAAGTGCTCAATGAGTGATGGTTTGTAGTGTGCTGTCAGATTCTCCAGTGTTCTACTCACTACATTGGATTTTCTTTCAATGCTTTTGGATAAGTCCCCTAGAATTTACTGTGCTCCTGCAACAGGTTTTGTTTATAGGCTCTCTGTCCTCATGGCTTTGCACAATCATGCTGTTAACTAGGCCTTGCTTGTCATACTTGCCTATGTGCATAACATAAATGAGCTTTTAGTAATAGTTCTTCTTAATGCATTATGAAAAATGTGAACTTCATAGAAACTGAAACACATGCCAACTGCTTAAATTCCACCTCAGTTATTGCAGAAGTCTATAGCATGGAATATTGTTGAAAATAATAGAATGCAAGCATATATATTATTAACACAAATAGATCTCCAACAGCAACAGATTGTGTTTTATCTTTGTGTATCATGTTAGCAATGTTGTCTCAGATATTATTTTTAAAATTGTACCTATAACAAAGCAAATCTGCATTAATGAACCAAGATATTTGGACCAAGTCAAGCTCAGTACTTGGCTTACTATTATGCTATAACAAATAGAATCGGGCATAACATTATAGCAAAGATATTTGCTATATTTTCTCTGAGGATTCTAATATACATCAGTTTTAATATATATAGATATGTGTGAATTCATATATACTTTCATTATTTATTTAATATGTCAATTTAACTTTTCAGGAAATATAATGGCATACAGCCACATGCTAATATAATTAAAATAATAAAGTGTACTTTCTCTCCAGAGTTATAAGTATGACAACATCCAAATGTTTATTAAAATATTTTCTAAAAATCATATATTCCCAGGCACATGAATTAAATCCCTGAGCAAATACAATGCATAATGAAACAGCTGGTATCACCTCTTACAAATTAAAGAATATACAAATTTTAATATTTTCATGATAAGAGTTAGAAGTAACCTGAATTTTCAAACTCTATCACACATACAAATGTAAACACATATTAACTTATTCTTCATGTGTTAGAAAAATTACTTTTCTGATCAAAAGTAAAATTTTACCATTACCTAGTAAGGAAAAAAAATCTGTGTATATTACTAACAAAATTGATGTGCTGAATTCAGTCTTTAGACGGACTATCTGCTAATCAATGTTAAAATGTCATATTCACATTTTGCCTTGAGTCCCCTTTTAAAACCGTCATGTTATTAAGATATTGTTTGACTGTTTTGCCCCTACAAAGTCTCTGTAAATCATGGAATAAGGAATAAGGCTGTTAAGCAAATGTAAAATAAGTCAACCATGTATTGTATGACATATGGGCAATTTCCATTAAAGAAGTTTGTATGTGAATAAAAGTAAAAATTCTATAAGAGTCCGACTTCATTGGTCTGTTTTGCTTCCTGAGGAGCTCGAAAAGTTCCCCAGGTGATTATAATCTACAGTCAAAGCTGAGACTTATTTCACTGGAATCTTTTTTTTTTTTTTTTTTTTTTTTTTGACACAGTCTTGCTCTGTCACCCAGGCTGGAGTGCAGTGGTGCAATCTCCGCTCACTGCAACCTCTATCTCCCGGGTTCAAGTGATTCTCCTGCCTCAGCCTCCCGAGTAGCCGGGATTACAGGTGCGAGCTACCACGCTTGGCTATTTTTTTGTATTGTTAGTAGAGATGGAGTTTCACCATGTTGGCCAGGCTGGTCTCGGACTCCTGACCTCAGGTGATCCGCCCACCTCAGCCTCCCAAAGTGCTGGGATTACAGGTGTAAGTTACCATGCCAGGCCTTCACTAGAATCTTTCCAGAAACAAGAAATTTGGCTATGAAAAATGAAGTCTGTCTTATGCACAAAATATTAAAACAAGTAAACTAGTTTCTGGGTTGGTAGAAAAGTTGTATTTACATCTCTTTCTAGATGGGAGTATAGCAGTAGAAGAAGCACATTAAGGAAAGGGGTGGTGGTGAGAAAAATGGAAGGAGAAGAAACATGAGCACCTTCTGGAGGGCCGGAAAGGAGAGTGGACATTGTGTGTCAGAGGGAGCTAGGGACAGGGCGCAAAAAGCATCCCTGTCAATCCCTTTCTACCTTACATTCCTTTATCTTTGTGTTATTCACATAAATGTAAAGATTATACATAAATGATAGCATATTGGGAGGAGAAATACAACAAAATATCAACATTATATTATAGCTATTAACTACTACTGCATTAAAAAAAAGACTAATTGTAAACAAATCCTGCCTTTAGTGATTCCCTAGAAATAATGAGTTGCTTCTTGACCAAGGAGAAGTCTGGACTCACAGATGCCTATATTAATATGATCATTTGTGTTTCCATTCAACTATTTTAACAGTATAAAAATTACAACTTTGATTTCTATTTAAAGGTCAACTTCACTCAAACTGAAAAATGAACTATCAATTCAGAAACAATCGTGAAGAAAAATGGTGATAAATGAGCCACAACACAAATGTTACACTTTAAATAAAAGAGGACTCTCTGAGGCAAGTTGGGAAGTTATATGGCCCTATCAAACATGAATTTAAGCTGAGGTTCTCTGAAGGAAATAGATTTGGCTACCTTCTAAGGGAGACGAGATATCTAGGCGAGGCCAGGTGAACAGGGATGGCAGAAAGTAGAGTTTTAAAGAGTTAAGATTTCTCTTTTCCCATCACTATAGAGGAGTGCCTGGAAGACTCTTTAGTATTTTAAATGTGTGCCAAGTTACTTGAGTAATGTGAAATTGATACGTCACTCTATAGCTCAAGTACTGAAATTATTAAACTTTAATTTTTCTCTTAAATGGTATATTATAGATGACAATTGACATAAAAAGGCAAGGGGCAAGTGGTAAACACAGAAAAAATAGATGAGCACAATGAAAGCAGAGGCATGGTATCAGAGAATTAGAAGAGTCTAGTTAGGGGAGACTTCTGCTGGATACCATGCTGAGAGGTTGCTCTCATCTATTACAGGCTCTGCTGCTGATTTGAGATTTGACTTCCACGCAAAATTAAATGTGAAAAGGTGTTGCTTTCCTCCTGTTCTAAGTTTTTTCACCGGTATGCATTATGGTTATTTTGCTAGATTAATCAATCAGTTGTCCAATCAATTAAAATCTTCATAGCACTTTATTTTCTGACAAATAGTCTTTGTTTGTGTAATGAAATGACTACCTACCTTAAACTAGTTAAGATAAAAATCAAGTCATTGAATAGTGATAATACAGAATAAATTATATGGATTATGCTATTTATAGTTATAAAAAGTAAATTTCAAATGAAACAATGGACATACTCATCAACAGTAAGCTTTGTATAAACTATGTTTAAAAATCTCTCCTGTATAAGATTATGCCCCTGGAATGAGTAGCCATTCATCTAGTGCCTGTCAAGATGGAGAAAATTATATGGAATATATTGCAAATTATCTAAGAAGTGTTAAATTTCAGAATGTATGTGAGTGTAGTTGTTTATATTAAGAAATATCAGAAGTATATTCACAAAATTTTTAAGTTTATCAATAGAGAAGGGAGAGGAAAGGGCACGGTGGTGCATGTCTATAACCCCAGCACTTTGAAAGGCCCAGGTGGAAGGATCACTTGAGCCTAGGAGTTCAAGATCAGCCTCGGCAACCTAGGGGGACTCCACTTCTGTACAAATTAAACTAATTAGCCAGGCATCCTAGCTACTCAGGAGGCTGAGGAAGGAGAATCACTTGACCCTGGGAGGTTGAGGCTGCAGTGAGCCATGAGCGTGCCACTGCACTCCAGCCTCGGTGATGGAATGACCCTGTCTTTGAAAAAACAAAAATGAAAAAAAAGGAGATGGAAGAAAATGGGGCAGAGGTGAGAAGGATATAAACTGAATTTCTTTGCATATATGCTACTTATAGGTTGAACTTTGGAATCGTGTAAATATGCTATTTAATTACAAAACAAAAATAAATGTTAAAATATGTATATAAAATAACATGAAACAAAAATAACATGGGACAATATTTTTGGAAAATAGATCCACTGGGCTGGGCACAGTGGTTTATGCCTGTAATCCCAGCACTTTAGGAAGCCCAGGCAAGTGGATCACTTGAGGTAAGGAGTTTGAGGCCAGCCTGGCCAGCATGGTGAAACCTCATCTCTATTAAAAAAAGCGAATGACAAAAAATTAGCCGGGTGCTGTGGCACACGCCTGTAATCCCAGCTACTTGGGAGGTCGAGGCAGGAGATTCACTTGAACCAGGGAGGCAGAGGTTGCAGTGAGGTGAGATCGCACCACTGCACACCAGCCTAGGAGACAGAGGGAGACTCTGTCCCTCCCCACTGCCAAAAAAAGTAAATAAAATAAAGAACAAAATAGACACACTGATTTATACTTATATTTCCTATTTCTTGCCACTGAAAAGATCTAGAATCAAAGACCAACTCAAGAGAAATGAGTTCTTTTAGTGCCCTAATTGTTGTCTCTCAATATCATTTTCCATTGAAAGGATCTAGGGTTCCTTGGGGAAATAGTTGCTTCAAAGTCTGAGACAGGAAATGCTTAAGATGAATCTGTATCATTTTGTCATAACAAAAAGCAAAAATGTCAGCAAAGCCTATAAGAAAAATGTTCTAAGGACCCAGGATCAAGATTGAATAAACTCACACTGGCCAAAGATGAAATCATTTGAGCATTATGAAGAATAATAACTACAATGTATTAAAATACATGAAACATGTTTGCATGAATTCATAATGATAATAAACACAAAAATTTTACTAGTCAACTTTTAAAGATGCTAAGAAACCAAATATCTTGTAAATAAAAGAAAGGAATTAAGAATTACCCCGCCTTGTCTAAATAACTTGTACTTCTAGTTAACCAAAGAGTTGATATGGGAACATTCCTCCTTTTAGAATTATTCTACTCAACAAAAGAAAAAGAATGTTAAAAATTGAATGTCATCATTTTTCAATCTGTAATGAAATAAAAGATATCAGCTATAATCATCAGTACTGATAATATCACAAAAAGACAACTAGAGACGTTATTTGCCTCTTGATGAAAATACATACTTAAAAAGTACACTTGCCCAAAACACCTAAAACAAATCTAATCAACCTTCTGGATCTAATTATCAAATTATAGGGAATACAGGGGAAGAAAATCATGCTAAAGACACTGCTGGGATGCAATCAACAAAACCCAAAATGTGGGAAAGAAAATTCTGTTAAAAAAAATCAAAACAGATCTTCAACAAAAAATTCCAGAAATATTCCAGAGAGTACATGGTAAACTCTACATTAAAAGACATTTCAGTTAATCTTAAAATATGGCTCTTCTTTTCATTGACATTTTAAGCAAAGAATTCTTAATAAAAGATGAACAATTAGGAAATGTTTATTTTAAGGAATTTTAAAGATGTGATAATGATATTGTAGCTAATTTGATTAAAGAATCCTCATTAAAAAAAATCGATTCGGTGAAAAAGCATCACTTTAAACCTTAGGATTTTTCAGAGAAGTACCCTAAAAGATAATTTTTATAAAAATAAGTTAAGTGAATGGTAATCATTTTATATTTAAAAAATATACAGACACAATGAATACCACAAATAATCACTCACTTGCTTCATTTGCCACTTAAGCCTGTAGATTATTGTTGTTGTTTTAATCAATAAATCAATATGGCAATATCTAGTGCCAGTAATTCAGAAATTGTTCCAAGCAATGTGGCTTTCTGGCAACTGTCCTTCCTGAATCTGACATACAACCTGAAGGTACTAGGAATTTAAAAACTCTTATACTAACAAGTAATGTGCAGGCTGCTAGTGCCCATGTTCATGTTTTGTTCAGGTAGAAATACAACACTTGATACTGTGTAATTAATAGGTGGGAAGTAGATCCCAGAGTAAATGGAATACAAGGAGTCAATGGCAAAGGATAGCTGAAGCACATTCATGATCAATCAAGCTCCATCTTTAAGGTTTTCATTTAATCATCCAAGGTCATGAATTTACAAGAAATTAGTTTATGTCATTTCCAGATATTTGTATTTTATAAATGCCTAGGTGAATATATTTATACATGTTTATCTACGTGTGTCTACACATGAGTGTATGGAAATGTGAGTGTGTGCACTAGAGAGAGAGACAAAGAGAGGAGAGAAATCTTACAGTGATTAACAGCAGACATTTTGGAATTAGATTTTCTTGGGTTTAATTCCCAGTTCTAGCATTGGCACTTACCGGTCTTGCACCGTTGGCCAAATTACTGATATTTACTAATTCTCAATGATTTTATTTTTTACATGGGACTAATAGGATCTTAACACTACAGTTTGTTGCATTAGGTGAGATAATAAGTTTGTAGAATTTAGCACATTTCCTGGCACCTAGTCAGCTGCTCGGCAAGTGATACCAAAAGAATGAATAATCTAAATTCTAGTTTTTAAAAATACACTTCAAGAGAATACAATATGGAGGGTTAAATTTTGAGAAGAATTTTCTCAATATTTTAATTTCCTTTACCTGGATTATCTTTAATGAGCCTGAAAAATTTTATGCCAAACCAGTATTGCTGTAAAAAGTCTAGATTCTGTGAACACTTTCAGCCCCTAGAAGTAGCATACTTAATGGTCAAATTTATGCTTTAGTTTTGCCATAGCCAGGACACTCAGTCTAGAACCCATTCAAAACTTTCCATAGGAATATACATGTTATGTCACAGAGTATCTGTAACAACATAAAGGGAACAGTATTTGGTCCGATACCTCATATAAGACAAAATTGGTTCCTGAAAATACAGAATTTCTATTTACAAATAATCACAAAATATTTAAAAATGATGTCAGCTTTACTGTTATCATTTCATTTTCCTTCAACAAATTTGATGTATTATAATACCAAACAATAATAAGCAATCTCTGAAAAGTCTCAATTCTTTCATTCAAAAAACTCATATATTGGACTAAAGCAGTGCTTCACACACTTTAGTCATTCTTGTAACACCTATATGGGTTTTTGTATATCTGAGCATCACCTATATCATTATCTACTAAATTATTTTTTCTTCAAACTGACTTAGTATTTTCACTTAAAAGTTTTAAAAGGAGAAGATTTGGCCAAACGTGGTAGCTAACGCCTACAATCCCAACACCTTGGAAGGAGGAGGCAGGTGGATCTCTTGAGCTTGGGAGTTTGAGACCAGCCTGGCCAATATGGTGAGACATCCAGCTCTGCAAAAAATAAAAAAATAAATTAGCCAGGCTTGGTGACACATGCCTGAAATACCAGCTACTTTAGGTGGGAAGATCACTTGAGCCTGGGAGGTTGAGGCTGCAGCGAGCCGTTTTCACGCCTCTACACTCCAGTCTGGGCAACAAAGTGAGACTCTGTCTCAAAAAAAAAAAAAAGAAAAAGAAAAGAAAAGTTACATCACTAATATAAATTGTAGTAGAGGAAAACAAATGGAAAACCAAATCAGTTGCCATATTAATAAATATATATATACATACTCAATAAAACTAATACATAATTTTAAAATAAAAAATAAGATAATGATTATATCAATTGCCCTCTGTGTGGAATTTTATAAAACCTTTCATGATCCATACCTTGGTTAACTCCTAGTTCTTCTCTTATTTTGCTTCCCTTCCGTCTCCCTTTTGTAAGAACACTAAATGTCATTCAATCCTGTGTATTATCTAAGATCTCTTGCCACAGGGTCTTTGTACTCACTAGCTCTGCTTGGTACATTTTTCTCCTCTTTATATCTAGTCAATGATTATCCTTTTACACCTTAGTTGGAGAATGCTTTCTCAAAGAAATCTTCTCAGATCTCCCTAAGCAAGTCAAATTATCCTATCATAGGTTCTCCTATTTAGCTTTTGTCAAAATTGTGGGTTTTCATATGTTTTGTGATTAACTGATTTTTTCTTTCTCATTAGATTAGAAGTTTCAAAAGGGCTGTAATAATTAATGGTTATTCATATAATTTTATCTCTAGCAACTAGTACATGCCCATCCCACAAGGAATGGTTAATATATTTTGTTAAATAAATGAATAAAATAATAAATGTATTTGTACCATATTTTTGAAAACATGAGGAAGAATATTTCTACAGTTAAAGAAAATAACCACATCCTTTATTCCTCTAACTACATTTTTTCCCACTTCTAACCATGCTAAATTTGGATTTTATAACCAGCCAAGAGAAAATTAGGTATGACTTTTGTGATATTGACCATTTTTCCTGTGAAAGGTTGCGTCTCCTTTCTCAGGTAAAAGAAAGACTGTCAAAGTGATTTTGTGGTTTAGAATTTTGAGCTTCAGAATTCTCTGAGTTTGCCAAATTTTCTCAGACAGTGTCATTTCAATACTGGAACACCATTATTTTCATATTAGATCTTTAATTTTTACATTGAAGAAATGTATAGTTTGTAAATTCAACAAGTAAATTTCACAACCATTGAAATAAAAATCAAAGTCCCTTCATAGAATACCTAAAATCTTATACTTCCATAATGATGAACACTGGACTAACGGATTTTGAAGTTTTCAAAATCACATTACTTTAGATTCATGAAGATTTGATGATGTCTAAGGCATTTTTGCATATATTATGTGTTTTGACCCTTCCACAAATACTAAAATTCGAGCAGAGCAAGTATTCATATTCCCAGTTAATAAATGCAATGACTTAGTAAAATGGCCACGATCTTAATAATAGTTTATGTTTTGACTATAGAAGCTTAGTGTTGGAAAGGACTGGGTTATTCAAGTGGACTAGAGATTAATGAAAGTCAAGGAAGTTTCCAGTTATTGTCTTGAGGACCTCCATGTAGACAAAATCAAGTATGGTAATGGAAGAAGTTTGGTTAGAAAAGAATCAAAGTTTCGGCGTACAAAAGATTTCATGAATCATGGGGAGTATTTGAATACTTGTAGAGAGAAACAATGAAAAGAGAAAACATAGTAATTTATAATATAATCAAATAAAGTAAATAGCAAAGAAGAAATGATCTGTCTCAAGTGGAAGATTAATGATATAAAAGTGTCAGTGCAATGTAGGAGAATACCAACACTACCTCTTAATGAAAATATTCCTGAGACACAGAGAATTAGGGTACTAGACTCAAGTGATCTGTAAAAAAAATCACTAATTTTAAGGGAGAGGCAAGTATTAGTTATGCCAAGGAAGTTTATCATTCTATGAAATGTCTGAGGCTACTTTCCTATGAGATAGAGGGAGCAGGCTACAATGAAGAGGATGGTAGAGAAAATAACTTTGAGCCGTCAGAAACGAGATGGGGGGTGGAAGAAGGTGTGGAGAAGGAGGAAGTACTCCCTGAGGACTTGAGAAGGAGCTGGTTCTGAGAGACTTGCGTTGGTGGGGATAGGTGAACAATTGTCGGCTTAGGAGTCTGTACCTTTTGCAGAATAGCCTTGAAATCTGGAGAGAAAGAAAAACCTAACAATATAGAGACAATACATTTAAAATACATAGTTGAAAGGAAGAGATTTTTGTTACCTTTGTGGCCATCAAAGTGACAAGGAAAGCCACCAATGGGTGAGAACCTCTCTCTCTTTCTTTGTGTGTGTATACACACACATTATATATATATACTCACATGTGTAAATACACACATATGTATATAAATACATATATACGTATATATAAATACATATATACATATATACTTGTGTAAATACACACATATATGTATATAAATATATAAATACATATATAAATATAAATATATATATATAGACATTTTTACATCTGGCGAAATTCTGAAAGAAAATGTATGAAACCAAATTACAACATGTTCAATCTTATAGTTACATTTTGAATTCAAGGAATGAAAAAAAATTGGCCATTAAGTTCCATGAAATAAGTTATTGTGTTGTTCCCATACAGGATAGCAAAGGATAGGAAAAAGTAATGAAATTCAACAAAGCCTATACCCCAATACCATTGCCCAAGGAAAAAAGGAGCACAGGAAAGAAAAAAAAATTGCTAGATGAAAACAGAAAAAATTGAGAAAGCTTGAAAAACAAAAATTGCTAAGATTAGATGGTCATTATTTTGCTTCTTTTCTCCTCACCTTATATCATCATGGAATGCATGGAGAGTAGATGGTTTGGAATAAATTGAAAGCCTAATTTGATTTGAATCAATACCTGTGACACCCTGTGCATTAGGTATTTTTGAAGATAATTCATCCTCTGAATTAGGTATTTTTGAAGATAAAAAAATAAACAAGGCTTCATAGAATATTCACTACATCCAAGATAATGAGCTGTACACAAAAGAGTAACACAAAACACCAGTGTCGATTAGTGCCATGGTTGGAAAAGGAGCCTATGGGAGCAAAAAGGTTTAATTCTTCTTAGGAGTATCACAGACTTTTTAAATGGGATCATATGTAATTAGGACTCTGATGATTGTGTAGAATTTGTATAGGTGGAACTGGAGCAGAGGGAATCAAGAGAATCCCGGAAATATTAAAATGGAGGGCAGGTCTTAGGGCAGGTGCTTTTTGTGGGCTATGAAACTGGTAATTCAGATCAAAAGGAAATATAGACATTCTGAAGGTCTTCGGAAGGCCTTGTTGAAAGATATTGTATTATACTGGTTACAAACTCTTGCAGAGATCCGATTAAAGCTGTTGCTTCTCATGCACATATGCACATTCAGTAATGTTTTGCACACTGTTTCATAGTTTCACAGAAGGCCTTGAGCTATCAATAAGCCTTACTCATAGGCAATGGGAAATCTATGAAAATATGAAAGTAAGTTTCTAAGAGCACACATTTTCTGATAAACTGCAAGCAATTTCTTTGTTTCATGTGAAACTCATCATCACCATCTACAACTCTGGATACAACATGGATTTAAAATTGCAATGGTCTTCCCAGGTGTGAAAAGATTAAAACATTTCTCTGGAGAGGTTTACACAATGCCAAGGGTAAATGCTTTTAAGAAGTAAATATCATCTATGTGAGCATATATCTCTGATTCTGTGTTTGTAGAAAGAGCCCCTCTGATAAGTGTGCTAGTTTAAAGGAACATAATATACATATTTTGAAAGCTGAGAAAAATGACAGGGTTTTGTTCCTCTCACGTTATTTGCATAAAGGGATTTTTATCACACAGACATTTCTAGAATTAGAAAAGAGCTTTCACAGATTTTTCCCTTCGAAAATGACAATATCTAATCTCTTTGCTTTCATGAGCCTAGCCTGCATTGCCAAATATCTCAGGAGGGAAATAGTAAACTATTTTTCACAGATCCTCAATAATAGATGAGATATGAAATGAATTTCATGGAAGTTGAGCACCCTGGAGGTTATTAGTTTGCCATAATATATAGCATTATTCTGACATCATATCATTATTGTTATTTTTTTGTGCAACCAACCTAAAACATTTGAAAAATTTATCAATTTTATCATTTATGAATCTTAATAAAGAATGTGTGTCTGTTTCTTAAAACTGTTAAGCTATGACAGTCATTTATATTTTAAGTTATACATGCATGCACTGAATATTTAGTATGGCAACTTGAAGTATATTAGAGAAATAGTTAACCAATATTTAGTTAATACAAGATACATTTTTTTAAGAGCAAAGAACATGTACACAATTAATACATCAAATTATTGACATAAAAATAAGTAATTTACACAGGAATTATCAAAGGTTTAATTTTAAAGTCAAAATGTATAATAAATAGTGATCATTTTCTAAGTGTTATGCTTGGGTGTTAATATATTTTTAATATTAGTATATATATATATGTGTGTATTTTTTTCTTTACGCTAGTTTAGTGAGAGACCTAAATATGCATATTTAATCTCTAAAAGGTTCAACTTGGAAATTCTCTTCAGTATTTTCAAGCAATCTTCAGTGTCAATTTTTAAAAGTTGGGAATTGAGGATCTTATCTCTTATTAGCAATTTTTTCCTCAAAGACTCTACAAACCAGTATTAAAATGTTAACTAAACACAACAATATATATTTGTTAAAACTAATAAAACCTTGCACTTAAAAGGGTAAAAAAAATGTAAACCAAACATCAATAAAGCTGACTCTAAAAAAAGCATGAAAAAATGAATCATGTAAAACTTTTAATGTACTTTAAAATAGATAAAAACATTGTTTACAAATATCAGTACAGTTTGAGCATCTCAAATCTGAAAATCTGAAACCAAAATCCAAAATGTTCCCAAATTTGAAACTTTCTGAGAGCTGACATGATGCTCAAAGGAAATCCTCACTGCAGCATTTCAGATTTCAGATTTTCAGAATAGGAGTGCTCAACAGGTATAATGCAAATATTCTAAAATTTCCCCAAAATCCCAAATCTGAAACACTTCTGGTCTCAAGCTTTTTGGATAAGTCATAGTCAGTCTGCACAACCATGAGCTAAAGAATTTTTTGTCCACCCTAAAGCCCGTTTCCTAAAGAGTAGTACAATTAGAACAAATTTAAAATTCTTTGTTTATCAATATTTTTTCTTTCTTAAAAAATATTATAAACATTAATTTCACTACCAAAAATCAGTCCATTAAAAATTAAACAAAAATTTCCTCTTTGGTTTTTGGTAGGAGATGTCGAAAGAGTTTTCTTGATAAATTTACTATATTTTCTTGTTTTCATCATTTAAAAGATTTATGGCTATTTGTCTATTTAGCTAGCAGATGGGAAGTGATTTTCTCATGTTCTGTATTCATCACAGAATGACTGATCATTCCTATTTTCCCTTTATTTCAGAGAAAAACAAATGAAAAATAACTTTCATTATAGTCGTGCTACTTTCATTACAGTGTTATTGTCAGAAGAACCCTTTACACTAATCCTAGATATGAGTCAAGGCACTGAATATCCAGTAAAATAAAATAGCTTTTTTGTACTGTCTCCAGTAGCCTAGTTTTGATTCTAAGCCCTTCTGCTAACCAGCTGCACACAACTCTTCCTGCATTGTCTGACCTACTCTTCCTTGTCAGAATTCAATTGCCTGCCTTTTCGGCTGACCTCTTATTGATTCTGTGGCGAGACACTTTGACTGTCTTTGAGTTTCGGATAAGACCTTATTGTTCTATCATAAGTGGCAAAACTAAGACCAAAAAGCCAGTGCCCTATAAAGGGTCTAAGATGTGTTAGGATCCTAGGCACCTAAATCTGGTGTGAGATGTTCACAAGCTTTCCATGCCCTTCTTCAAACATGGAAAGAGTAAGAAAGTGCTGACCACTGGCATTTGAATCACTTCATGTCCAATTCTCCCAATCCAACTATTAGGAATCTCATCCAGTATGAGATAGCTCCCCAGTTCAAGAACAAATGAGCCCACAACCCTCCCAAACCCATATATTTTTTGGCTTCACTCCCAGGAGACAGCTCTCTCACAGCTTTCTTCTTCCCAATCAAAGCATAACCTATCTCACCTATTAGGAATAGTGAGATAATAGTAAGGAAATCCTAGTCTTTTCCTCAAAGCATCCCACTGGGACATTATTACTTAGGCAAATCCATGTCCTCCACTCAAAGGAAAAAGGAGACCCCTTCCTATCATACATAGAATAGTTTAAGAAGGAAGAGCCTGCTTTAGAGTTTGCCATTGTTCATCTTTACCCATAGTATCATTCCCTTCAAGGACTCTAGATTTTAAGCTAATTAAAACCACATTACTTTTGATCCTTTATATCAAGTTCAAAATAAATATGACTTAATGATATTCTGTTTGGTTCAACGTTTTGGTAACGGTTCTTTATTCTGACTGCTACTAAATATGTTGTTGAATTCCAGAAGATCCTGGTTAGCCATTCTTGAAATAACATACTCAATAGCATTAATTTGGATTCATCCATATATGGAAACCTACTTTGAGTAAGTGGTCTTTTATTGGGATACATCTAGAATACATTAGTTGTTCCATTAACTGACTGCCCACTTGTATATAAAGATATTACTCATGGAAATGTATTAAAACCTCTTTTAGTAACCTTTGTATATTATATAATCTGCTTCTCACAAAAACTTTATGAGGCAGGTACTATTATTAATGCCCATTTTAGTGTTCAAGAAACTGAGGTGGAGCTCTACTGAGTAAATTTCTCCAGGACATGCAGCTAATAAAAGGTTATGTTTGTATTTGAATCAAGAAAGTCTGGATCCAGAGCCCATGATTTTAACTGTGACTCAAATTAACTTTAGCAGATCTCCTGTCCATTTTAACTGAAACTCTTCCTATTTTTTGTCAGAACTTGATGAGATTGTATGACTCAATTTTAATGGAGTCAGTCAACTTTCACTACCAATTTCACTAGCCCACAGCATCTGTAATAGATAGATCCCACCAAAAGATGTTCTGCCAGAATGTAAGGACATAGAAGAAATTTGAAATACTCAAGGGCTAAAATTTGACAAAGAGCCACTGCAGGGTGGAAACAAGATTTTGAAGTATTAAAATGTCAACCTCTTATTCTGACACATGTATATCAGTAAGATTTAATATAGACCTTCTGACTTTCTAAACCTCATCCCTGGAAGAGAGGGCTCATTGATCTTTCATCTACTTGTCATCAAATGCTTGAAAAATTATTCATAAGAACTGTGAGTTTGCAAAATATCTAGGTTGTAAAACGTATTTCCTCCTTCCATATTACAGCTTCTGAAAAGCAATATCATATCTTTGAGAATGAGTTATATCAAAAAGCGATTATTCACAGAGGCCATCCCTCATGCCATTCTTATGGATTACATCTCTAGAGAAAGTAAAAACTCTTATCCATTGTGGTTTAGGAAATTTCTTTCTGTATGTTCCTCAGTCATTTTATCGTGTCCCCTTCAGCCTGCTTGTAGGTTCTTGTTTTTGTTTTGTACACCACCTTCTCCACAATTAGTAGAATATTTACCTTATTGTCTTAACCCACAGTTTCCCAATCTCAGCACTAGTGACATATTGAACTGGATAGTTATTTGTTGTGAGGGGGCTGTCTTGAGTATTGCAAGATTTTTAGCAGCATCCCTGGCCTCTACATTAGGTGCTAGCGACACTACTCCCTCCCTGTCCCCAAGTTATGACAAGTAAAAACGCCTCCACTCATTACCAAATGTCTGTTGGTGAGGAGGGCAGCAAAAATTACCCTCTGCTTGAAAACTACTGACGTAAAGCATGGAGAAGGTTGTTTCCTAAGAAGATGTATAAGATCACTTACATAGCTTTCAGCTTTAAATTTCCCTTCAAGGAGAACTTAATAAAAGATAGTGTTAAAGTACGTGGGCAATAAGAGGCAGTTATATACCTGAAAACTGACCATAGATTTGGGATTCAGACTGCCTGCCTGGGCCTGAACTCCAATTCTAGTACTTAGTAATTACATGAAAGTTCACCACAGTTTCCTCATCCGTAAAGCTGAAATAATGACCTTGTACTGATTATTTTCTTTTGCTCCTCCAGATTATCTCCACCCTTGTCTTCCCTGACTGGGAGGCTGACCCACAGGACTAATCTTATTTTTCAGAAAAGAAACCTGAGATTCTATGACCTTAATAAGGAGTTTTTCTGAAATTACAAAACTTGTATCTGGGAGACTTGGTCTTCATAGCTAGGAGCACTGTCTAAAATTAAACAACTGCTCACAACACCAATGACTAACTTCCTGTTTTAATAATTCTACTAATTAGGAAAGTTTTAATACCCTTTATTTCATTTTGAAGATACTTCTATAACCGTACTTACTCCTGCATATGCTTTCTATTAACTCTCAAATATTTGTGTAAAGATTACTATCATTCTCCTTTAACAGATGAAGAAACTCAAGCCACAAGCCTTTTTTGTATGCTCTCTTATCCCATGAACATTCTCTTCAGCCTCTGCTTGATTTGTTTCCTCCAAACATTGGGCTTAAAGCCCAATTCTAGCTGTCACTTCATCAAAGAGCACTTTTGTGGTTATCGTGTCATCTATAGTCAGTTTCCTTTATTCCTTATTTATTCCCTGTATAGCACTTATCTATAATCTCGAATTATTTTATCTACACAGGTTTTTCTACTTGCCATTCTACTCTCCAGCAGAAGAGACAGAGAATATAGCTGTCTAGTTCACGTTTGTCTCCTCTGTGCCTAGCATGACAACAGAGAGCAATATGTGATTAACAAGTATTGAATGAGTGAATGAAAAATCATACATCTAAGAAATGGTAGTCAGGAACTGAACTCAGATCTTAATGAATGAAAAGCAAAGCTTGAAATCACTATGGCTATTTCCTTTTATAATCTGAAGGAATCTCTAATCCTAAGAATATAAGGGCAGGCAAAGAATACAAGCTTCTCTACCAGTCTTCCCACATCAGTTTCACAGTTGCTTTTTCTCTCACTGTTGACCATCCTCTCTTCCAGCACCCTCAACTATTGGTCAATTTTATTGTACCATTTCCAAATTACATAACTAGTCCAATCACTTACTTTCATATTCATTGCTACCTTAGCCCAAGATAATGTCTTTATTTTTTATGCTATAACACAGTCTTCTTATTGATTTTTTTTTTTTTGTTTCACTCTTTCTCTCGATATATTCTCCACAGAACAGCTGGTAGAAATTAAAAAGAAAAAAATCATAACATTGCCTTAAGGAAAAATTCTCAATCATTTTCCTTTGCAATTAGAATAAATATAAAAATCGTTAGAATAACGAACAAAATCGTATTCTCTGATATTGCTTTCTGCACTTCCCCTCATTTACCTCTTCTCAGTGTTCCAGCCTTTTTTAAGTTTTGTTTGTTTGTTTGTTTGTTTTTTGAGATGGAGTCTTACGCTGTCGCTCAGGCTGGAGTGTGGTGGCCCGATCTCGGCTCACTGCAAACTGTCCCCCGGATTCAAGTGATTCTTGTGCCAGTAGCTGGGACTACAGACGTGCGCCACCACGCCCGGCGAATTTTTTGTATTTTTAGTAGAAACGGGTTTTTGCCATGCTAGCTGTTCTCGAAATCCTGACCTTAAGTGATCTGCCCGCCTCGGCCTCCCAAAGGGCTGGGATTACAGGCGTAAGCCACAGCGCGTGGCCCCTTTTTTAAGTTTCTTGAGCAAGACAAGTTCAATCCTTTCTTTGGAATCCTGATCATTGTGTGTTAGGCTGCCTCATCATTCAAGGAAAGTTCTGCTTTCCCCAACTACCGTCCCTAAGAGCAAATAGTCCTTTTTTTTTTCTTTGTGGCATTTATTTGCTACTGAAATTATTTATATGTTTCATGTGTACCACTCCACACCAGAGGTTTTAGAATTTTTCCTAGATCATAACTGTATTTGCAGTTCCTGAAACAATACCCGGTGCGAAGTAGACCCTCTAAATTTAAAAAAAAAAATGAGTAAATGAATAAATATATTTATTCTAGACTTTCACAGAACTTTTAGAATAATGGCTCAGCATCATTACGTTTTATTCTTATCTAAAAATGTTTCTAAGAAAAACTCAAATCTAATATGCTGGAAATAGGCAGGAGCCTTTCCACTGCAAATGACACAAACTCAACGCAAACTACCTTGGACTAAAATGTAATTTGTCAGCTCTAGTGTCTGAGATACCCAAAAAGTGACGTGACATTCAACATGGACTTGAAGTTAAAATACTGTTGGCTGCTCCTCTTTCTCTCTCTCTCTCACTGTCTCTTCCCCTGCCTCTTTCCTCTTTCTCCCTCTCCTTTTAATTCTCTGTTAACTTTATTTTTAGATCGTATCTCTATAATTAGTATTAATATGACCGCAAGCTACCCCAGGCTTACAGTTTGTGATCTCAGAGTAAAGAAAGCAGTCCCCTCTCACACAGTGTACATAGAGGTGCTCCCAAATTATTGTTTTGCTCCATCTCAAAATATGAGCCCATCTCAATAATGGAGGAAGTAGGCATCTCCTTGTGTGACAATCCCAGCAGAACCACATAGAGAGGAAGAGGAGGACTGGCTCAAAAATTAAAGCTCAGGAAAGAAGAAAGTGCACTTAAAGGCCACTAAGCCATAATGTGCCCTTTTCAGTGGCTCATTGTAGGAAACACGCCAGCTGTTCAAAGCCACCTACAATAACCGAATCTGAGGTTAAACACGTTGGAAAGACAGATCCAGGTGTATTTCACCTTCCTTCTGATCCTGGATGGTGACATAACTGGTTCAGCCTTTAGGATAACTGTTCAACTTGGGTTGAACTTAGCCATGAGGCAAGAAAGTATGGAGATTTTAAATGTTCTAAATAGTTTATGCTCCATTTCACACTCAGTGATATTAAATAAGACATGAGAGATGAACAATGCAGTTGGTTCTTCATTAAACTGTTATAGCCATTTCTATTTTAAACTTTTACAGGCTTATATCTATTTGTAGATGTGCATGTGAATACTTGCACATTTCCTCTGACATTTGTGGAGAATAAACAAATACCCATGATGGTAAAGATACATTTCTTCATTCTAAAGATATCAATTATCAATATGTAGATTCTGGATTGTATAAAACATTAATCTCTAGTTTGCCAACATTGGCTAGAACATTTTCTAAAGAAGCCTAACAGTTTAGGGGGATGTAGACAGTATTCCCCCCTTATTTACGGTTTTGCTTTCTGTGGTTTCAGTTACCCACAGTCAACTGAGATCTGAAAATATTAAATAAAAAATTCCAGAAGTAAACAATTCATATTCTTTAAATTGAGTAGCATTCTGAGTAGCATGATGAAATCCCATGCTGTCCTGCTCCATCCTGCCTGAGACATGAATTATTTCTTTGCCTCAAAATATCCACCCTGTACAGTGCACTAACCTGTCCATTAGCCACTTAGTAGTTGTTCCTGTTATCAGATTGGCTTAGTGGTATCGCAGTGCTTGTGTTCAAGTAACCCTTATTTTGCTTGTAATAACTTGAAAGTTCAAGAGTCGTGATGCTGGAATATTGTTTTACTATTGTTGTTGTTATTCTCTCACTATGCCTAATTATGAATTAAGCTTTACTATGCCTAATTATGAATTAAGTTTTACTATAGGTATGTATGTATAGGAACAAACATTAGTATATATAGGGTTTGGTACTACCCAGCATTTTTGGTATCACTGCAGGAGGTGGTCTTGGAAGGTATCTGCTGAAGATAATAGAATACAATTTTATCTTAACCATACAAATTCTTACATAAACCAAAGGAGTCTAGGGAAAATAAGCCATATTTTTAAAAAATACTTAGCTAAAAGATCTATTTCTCTAAGCTGCTTATCTGCATTAGTAACACAGGGGCACCAAATTGGAGATAGTAACTTTCTGAAAGAAAGTATGTTTTGAGGACGCTTGGAAAATAAAAAAACATAGATGTTTTGGGAAGAAAAATCCTGCCAAACAGCCAAAACAATATAGTAGAATGAGACAATTATATTATTGACCAAGTTTACATAAAATTTGATTCTTTACAACCACCACCACCACAGAAAGAAAAGCTTACATTGGACACTACGTTTAATTATGAAATACAGAAAAGATTCAAGTAGAGATTGTTTTAATGATGACTAACATTGTAATTTTAATGAAGAGAGTTTCTCTTGACTTAGAGCTTTCTTACTACTCTTTATTCTAGTGTGTGTTAAGCTATTACATTGGGAAACAAAATTATAATAAAATAGGATTTGATGTAGTTTGATTGCGTGTCATGGCCCAAATCTCATGTTGAAATATAATCACCAATGTTGGAGGTAGGTCCTGGCGGGAGTTGGTTGGATCATGGGGGCAAATTTCTCATGAATGGCTTAGCACCATCCCCTTGGTGCTGTCCTTGCGATAGTGAGTGAATTCTCTCAAGATCTGGTTATTTAAAAGCATGTGGGACCCTCTGTCTCACTCTTGTTCCTGCTTTCACCATGTAATGTATCTGCTCTCCCTTTGCCTTCCTGCCTGGTTATAGTTTTCTGAGACCTCCTCAGCAGCAGATGCCACTATGCTTCCTGTACAGCCTGCAGAACCTTAAGCCAATTAAAAACCTCTTTTCTTTATAAATTACCCAGTGTTGGGTATTTCTAGCAATGGAAGAATAGACTAATACAGATTTAATATATAACAAATCAATATAAAAATCTCAGTGAATTCACACTGCCGAAAACTTATTCTACATACATGGATTACCCTTTCCTTAGAGCTTCCTAAAATTAGATTAATGAAGGTAAGTAGAATCTGCTCTAATGATCCCACTGTAGTTAGGAGATATGGAAAAAAAAACCATAAGAGGATTATTTACTCTTTGTTATTTTCAAACATCATTAAATCTCCCTCATATTGATGGGAGTAATAATCTAATAATAAATGCTATGAAATAAGCAGTAAAAACTGATTACTGTCTAATGAACAAAAGTGTATTTGCCAAATCCAGTAGTCCCTTTTTAGTTTCAATCTTAAAAATTTTAGTCCTTAATTAACTCTGATAACAATCTTTTCTTTTCTACTATTCTTTTTCTTCTTTTCTTCCTTATTACTCCTTCTCTTATTTCTTTGCCTGCTTCTCTTGAAGCTTATTTTCTGTAAGTACAAATACTCCACCAGTTTAGGTTCTATCTTTGGCTTTTAAAATTCATCTATCTAGGCAAGGCACAGTGGCTCACTGCTGTAATCCCAGCACTTTGGGAGGCTGAGGCGGGCGGATCACTTGAGGTCAGGAGTTCAAGACCAACCTGGTCAACATGGTGGAACCCCATCTCTACAAAAAAAAAAAAAACAAACAACAACAACAACAACAACAAAAAACAACAAAAATTAGCCAGATGTGGTGACGCAGGCCTGAAATCCTAGCTACTTGGAAGACTGAGACATGACAGTCATTTGAACCTGGGAGGTGGAGGTGGCAGTGTGCTGAGATCATGCCACTGCACTTCAGCCTGGGTGGCAGAGTGAGACTCTGTCTTAAAAAAAAAAAAATCTATCTATCTATCTATCTTTTGCCATTGAAATTCTATTTTGCCACTTAACCACATTTTTTTTCTTCTTTCAGAACATTATTTTTTCTTTTTTTTTTTTTCACTTCAAGTTCCGGGATACATGTGCAGAACGTGCAGGTTTGTTATACAGGTATACGTGTGCCTTGGTGGTTTGCTGCACCTATTGACCTATCCTCTAAGTTTCCTCCCCTCACCCTCCACCTCACAACAGGCCTGGTGTGTGTTGTTTCCCTCCCTGTGTCCAAGTGTTCTCATTGTTCAACTCCCACTTATGAGTGAGAACATGCGGTGTTTGGTTTTCTGTTCCTGTGTTAGTTTGCTGAGAATGATGGCTTCTGGCTTCATCCATGTCCCTGCAAAGCACATGATCTCATTCCTTTTAATGGCTGCATAGTATTCCATGGTGTATATGTACCATATTTTCTTTATCCAGTGTATCATTGATGGGCATTTTTGTTGGTTTCATGGCTTTGCTATTGTAAATAGTGCTGCAATAAACATATATGTGTATGTGTCTTTATAGTAGAATGATTTATATTTCTTTGGGTATATACCCAGTAACAGGATTGCTGGGTCTAATGGTATTTCTGTTTCTAGATCCTTGAGGAATCACCACACTGTTTTCCACAATGGTTGAACTAATTTACATTTCCATCAACACTGTAAAAGCATTCCTATTTCTCCACAGCCTCACCAGCATCTATTTTCTTGAATTTTTAATAATTGCCACTCTGACTGCCATGAGATGGTATCTCATTGTGATTTTGATTTGCATTTCTCTAATGATCAGTGACGTTGTGCTTATTTTCATATGTTTGTTGGCCATGTAAATGTCTTCTTTTGAGAAGTGTCTATTCATATCCTTTGCCCACTTTTTGAAGGGGTTGTTTGTTTTTGTAAATTTGTTTCAGTTGCTTGTAAATTCTGGATATTAGACCTTTGTCCAATGGGTAGATTGCAAAATTTTTCTCCCATTCTGTAGGTTGCCTGTTCACTCTGATGGTAGTTTCTTTTGCTATGCAGAAGCTCTTTAGTTTAATTAGATCCCATATGTCAATTTTGGTTTTTGTTGCAATTGCTTTTTGCATTTTCATCATGAAGTCTTTGCCCATGCCTATGTCCTGAATGGTGTTAGCTAGCTTTTCTTGTAGCCATCTTGGGTTAATTTTTGTTAACCCAATAAATTTTGTTAATTAATGTGTAAGGAAGGAGTCCAGTTTCAGTTTTCTGCATATGGCTAGCCAGTTATACCAGCACCATTTATTGAATAAGAGATCCTTTCTCCATTGCTGTTTTTTGTCAGGTTTATCGAAGATCAGATGGTTTAGATGTGTGGTGTTATTTCTGTGGTCTCTGTTCTGTTCCAGTGGTCTATATGTCTGTTTTGGTACCAGTAGCAAGCTCTTTTGATTACTGTAGCCTTGTTGTATAATTTGAAGTCAGGTAGCGTGATGCCTCCAGCTTTATTCTTATCGCTTAGAATTGTCTTGGCTATACGGGGTCTTCTTTGATTCTACATGAAATTTAAAGTAGTTTTTTCGAATTCTGTGAAAAATATCAATGGTAGTTTGATGAGACTAGCACTGAATCTATAAATTACTTTGGGCAGTATGGCCATTTTCACAATATTGATTCTTCCTATCCATGAGGATGGAATATTTTTCCATTTGTTTGTGTCCTCTCTTATTTGCTGAGCAGCAGTTTGTAGCTCCCCTTGAAGAAGTTCTTCACATCCCTTGTTAGCTGTATTCCTAGGTATTTTATTCTCTTTGTAGCAATTGTGAATGGGAGTTTATTTATGATTTGGCTCTCTGCTTGTCTACCGTTGGTGTATAGGAATGCTTGTGATTTTTGCATATTGATTTTGTATCCTGAGACTGCTGAAATTGCTTATCAGCTTTAGCAGATTTGGGGCTGAGATGATGGGGTTTTCTAAATATAGAATCATGTCATCTGCAAGCAGAGACTATCTGACTTTCTCTCTTCCTATTTTAATACCATTTATTTCTTTCTGTTGCCTGATTGTTCTGGCCAGAACTTCCAATACTATGTTGAATAGGAGTGGTGAGAGAGGGCATCCTTGTACCGGTTTTCAAAGGGGACGCTTCCTACTTTTGCTCATTTAATATGATATTGGCTGTGGGTTTTTCATAAATATCTCTTATTATTTTGAGATATGTTCCATTAATTCCTAGTTTATTGAGACTTGTTAACATGAAGGGATGTTGAATTTTATCAAAGGCCCTTTCTGCATCTATTGAGATAATCATTTGGTTTTTGTCTTTGGTTCTGTTTAGGTGATGGATTACATTTATTGATTTGCATATGTTAAACTAACCTTGCATCCCAGGGTTGAAGCTGACTTGATCATGGTCAATAAGTTTTTTAATATGTTGCTGAACTTGGTTTGCCAGTATTTTATTGAATATTTTCGCGTTCATGTTCATCAGGGATATTGGCCTGAAGTTTTCTTTTTTTGTTGTGTCTCTGCCAGATTTTGGTATCAGGATGATACTTGCTTCATAAAATGAGTTATCCCTCCTTTTCAATGGTTTGGAATAGTTTCAGAAGGAATGGTACCAGCTCCTCTTTGTACCTCTTGTAGAATTTAGCTGTGAATCCATCTGGTCCTGGGCTTTTTTTGGTGAATAGGCTATTAATTACTGCTATTAATTATTGGTCTATTCAGGGACTCAACTTCTTCTAGGTTTAGCTTTGGGAGGGTGTATGTGTCCAGGAATTTATCCATTTCTTTTCAATTTTCTAGTTTATTTGGTAGAGGTGTTCATAGTACTCTCTAATGCTAGTTTGTATTTCTTTGGGGTCAGTGGTGATATCCCCTTTATCTTGTTTTGTGTCTATTTGATTCTTCTCTCTTTCCTTCTTTATTAGTCTAGCTAGTGCTTTACCTATTTTGTTAATTTTTTCTAAAGTCCAGCTCCCGGATTAATTGATTTTTGGTAGCTTTTTCGTGTCTCTATCTCCTTCAATCCTGCTCTGATCTTAGTTATTTCTTGTCTTCTGCTAGCTTTTGTATTAGTCTGCTCTTGTTTCTCTAGCTCTTTTAATTATAATGTTAGGGTGTCGATTTCAGATCTTTCTAGCATTCTGATGTGGGCATTTAGTGCCATAAATCTTCCTCTTAACACTGCTTTAGCTGTGTCCCAGAAATTCTGGTACGTTGTCTCTTTGTTCTCATTGGTTTCCAGGAAATTCTTGATTTCTGCCTTAAATTTCATTATTTACCCAAGAGTCATTCAGGAGCAGGTTGTTCAATTTCTGTGTAATTGTGTGATTTTGAGTGAGTTTCTTAATCCTGACTTCTAATTTGATTGCACTGTGGTCTGAGAGACTGTTATGACTTCACTTCTTCTGCATTTGCTGAGGAGTGTTTTCCTTCCAATTATGTGGTTGATTTTAGAATAAGTGCCTTGTGGCACTGAGAAGAATGTATATTATGTTGATTTGGGGTGGAGAGTTCTGTAGATGTCTATTGGGTCCACTTGATCCAGAGCTAAATTCAAGTCCTGAATATCCTTGTTAATTTTATGTCTTGATCTGTCTAACATTGACAGTGGGGTGTTAAAGTCTCCCACTATTATAGTGTGGGAGTCTAAGTCTCTTTGTAGGTCTCTAAGAACTTGTTTTATGAATCTGGGTGCTCCTGTATTGAGTGCACATATATTTAGGATAGTTAGCTCTTCTTGCTGAATTGATCCCTTTACCATTATGTAAAGCCCTTCTTTGTCTTTTTTGATCTTTGTTGGTTTGAAGTTTTGTCAGAGATAGGATTGCAACTCCTGCTTTTTTTTTTTGTTTTCCATTTGCTTGGTAAATTTTCCTCCATCACCTTATTTTGAGCCTCTGTGTGTCTTTGCATGTGAAATGGGTGTCCTGAATACAGTACCCCTAAGAGTGCTCTTTCCAATTTGCCAGCACCCCTAAGGGTGCCTCTTTCCAATTTGCCAGTCTGTGTCTTTTAACTGGGCAGTTAGCCCATTTACATTTAAGGTTGGTATTGTTATGTTGAATTTGATCCTATCATCATGATGCTATCTGGTTATTTTGCACACTAGTTGATGCAGTTTCTTCATAGTGTCATTGATCTTTATATTTTGAGGTGTTTTCTGCAGTGACTGATACCAGTTTTTCCTTTCCATATTTAGTGCTTCCTTCAGGAGCTAAGGCAGGCCTGGTGGTGATGAAATTTCCCTCAGCATTTGCTTGTCTGGAAAGAATTTTATTTCTCCTTTGCTTATGAAGCTTAGTTTGGCTGGATATGAAATTCTGGGTTGAAAATTCTTTTCTTTAAGAATGTTGAATATTGGCCCTCAATCTCTTCTGCCTTTTAGAGTTTCTGCTGAAAGGTCTGCTGTTAGTCAGATGGGCTTTCCTTTGTAGGTGACCTGGCCTTTCTTTCTGGCTGCCCTTAACATTTTTTTCTTCATTTCAACCTTGGAGAAGCTGATGACTATGTGTCTTGGGGTGGATCTTCTCATGGAGTATCTTAGTGGTGTTCTCTGTATTTCCTGAATTTTCATGTTGGCCTGTCTTTCTAGGTTGGGGAAGTTCTCCTTGGTAATATCCTGAAGTGTGTTTCCATTCTGCACGTGTTCTTCAGATACTCCAATCAATCATAGGTTTGTTCTTTTTATCTAGTCCTGTATTTCTTGGAGGTTTTGCTCATTCTTTTTTGTTCTTTTTTTCTCTAATTTTGTCTGCATGCCTTATTTCAACAAGGTGATCCTCCAATCCTGATATCCATTCTTCCACTTGGTCGATTTGGCTACTGACACTTGTGTATGCTTCACAAAGTTCTTGTGCTGTGTTTTTCAGCCCCATCAGGTCATTTGTGGTCCTCTCTGAACTGGTTATTCGAGTTAGCGGCTCCTCTAACCTTTTATCAAGGTTCTTAGCTTCTTTGCGTTAGGTTACAATATGCTCCTTTGGCTAAGCAGTGCTTTCTATTACCCATCTTCTGAAGCCTACTTCTGTCAATTTGTCCATCTCATCCTCATCCTTGCTGAAGAGGCATTGCAATCATTTGGAGTAGAAGGGGCACTCTGGCCTTTGGGGTTTTCAGCATTTTTTCGTTGATTCTTTCTCATCTTCATGACTTTTTCTTATTTCGATCTTTGAGGTTGCTGACCCTTGGTTGGGGTTTTTGTGGGAACTTTTTGTTGTTGTTGTTGATACTGTTGTTTTTGCTTTCTGTTTGTTTTCCTTTCAGTGGTCAGGCCCTCCTTCTGTAGAGCTGCTGTTGTTTGCTGGGGGTTCACTTCAGGCCCTATTCATCTGCTTTACTCCTGCACCTGGAGATGTCACTCAACGAGGCTGGAGAACAGCAAAGTTGGGTGCTTGCTCCTTCTTCTGGGATCTCTGACCTTGACAGGCACTAACCTGATATCAGTAGGATAGCTCCTGTATAGGGTGTCTGACAACCCCTGTTGGAGGGTCTCACCCAGTTGGGTGGCACAGGGAACGGGACCCATTAACAAAGCACTTTGACTGTCCCTTGGTAGAGGGGGTAGGCTTTGCTAGGGGGAAACCCAATTGTCCGGGCTGTCTGGATTCCTCAGAACTACCAGGAGGAAAGGCTAAGTCTGCTGGTCAGCAGACTGTGGCCACTCTTCCTGCTAGGGGCTCAGGCCCAGGGAGATCAGGGTTCTGTCCCTGACCCTCTGGCTGGAGTTGCTGGAGTTCCTGCAGGGAGGCCCCACCCACTGAGAAAGTATGAGTCAGGGTCAGGCCTGAAGAAGCACTCTGGCTGCAGTCTGTCATAGCTGGTGTGTTGGGCTGTGGGGGACACATCTTGGGACCAAGCCATCCAGGCTTCCTGTTTCCAGCAGGGGAAAAGCATGGCCTGGAGCTATAGAGATGGATGCTGCCTTTCCCCAACCCAGGGAGCTTGGTGTGTGAGGCAGTTATGAGTCCCAGTGCTAACTGCTGCCCCTCCCTCAAGGAGCTCAAAATGCTTAGCTAGGAGGCAGCGGCAGCTGTGGAGCTCGTGGCCCCTTCCCCCTGAGACCTTGGCAGGCTTAAGCAGATTCTAGCTGAGAGGCTGTTGAGAATCTGCATGGCTCTGGGATTGGGACCCTAGGCCTCAGTGGCATGGGTTTGTGAGTGAGATCTTCCGATCCGTGGGTTGCTCAGTTCTGTGGGAAAAGCACTGTTTCCCTGGCTGGGTAGCATACTCACTCATTGCCTTCCTTTATTGTGGGGTGGGGGCTTCATGTCCCATGTGGCTCTCCGGTGGGCCACCGCACCACACTGCTCTTCTTTCCTCTCCGTGGATCATGCCAGCTGTCTAGTCGGTTCTGATGAGAGAATATGTTTACCTTGGTTGCTAGTGCATGATTCATATGCTACTATGGTTATTTTCAGTGGCCGCCTCTGATTGCCACTGCTTCTAGTCAGCCATCTTGGCCCCACCCTCTAACCATTTTTCATGTGGCTTTAAAATTCTCATTTCTAGATCAAACTTCAGATGAACTTTTTGTACAACTTACATCACTTGTCCCATTGACAGTCCATTTTGTAAGGAACTAAACTCAATATCCTCCCAAAACCTTTCATCTTCTTAGTTCCTTCTTTCGATTAATGATGCCAGCCTTCCTATTGTGAAGTGTAAAACCCTAGTCATATTTAAGCCCTTACTCTCTTGAGCTAACTACAATAATTTAATATTTAAATCATGTGATTCTAAATTCCAAAATATCTTTTTTATCCTCTCTTTATTATTTATTTTTAATATTGTCCTATTTATACAAATTCTTTATCAGATTATAGGTACGTCTCATAGTGCCTTGCAGCACTTCGTATAATGCCTTATATCAATTAGGCGTAACACATATAGTTTGTTGAAGTAAGTTTTATACACAGGTGCCAACATTTATAATTATGGTCCTTATTTTTCAAAGAAACATAAGCTATAGTTTAGAGCTTCCCTTCAACAAAAATTACATGACACTAGAAGTAAAATCAATATTAAAGTCATATTTTAGGTACTGTAAAACCCAGCTCTACATGATATGTTTTCTACCACCAAAAGTTTAGAATTCATATTAGTAATTGTATAGGTTGGAAATACCCAATTTGCAGCTTTTCTAATCTGTAAAATAACAAAATACTAACAATTCATGAAAAGCAATAAATTCAACTTGAAAATTGAACAAGGGAAAGGATACTAACATTGAGTGCTCGATATTGGCAGGTACTGTGATAGAGAACGTACATAGGCAGTTCAGCTAAAACCTTACAATAAGCTTGTGGAGAGAGATTATTTTATGGCATTTTACACATAGGAAAAACTTTCATATTTTTATTTATCCATGATCACAATTCTAGTAAATGGCTCCCCTGAAACTAAAATCTAACTTTTAACTTTTTAAATCACATTTGCAGGAGACACCTAATAATATGTACCAGGCTTCTGTCTTACTGTGCAATGCAGATAAAATTTAAAAAGAAAAAAATGTGTTATACTACATTTGGGAATTTTTAAATAAGAAGCAAAAGTTTATGTTAAGCTAAAACACTTTCAAATCTCTAAAAGCATCAATCATGTATTATCTAGCCTCCAAGCATTTATATAAACTGCTTTCTCTGCCTAGTAAAATAAAGACAATATAACAATAAGTGAATGACAGTAAAATAATTCATACATTCTTTAATTTAACAATCAAAAATTGAGTGCATACTCTGTGCAATGACCATAATTCCTGGAGTTTACAATTGTTCCTGGATAAATATATTCATCAGTTGGATATTCTACTTATTAGCTGTGTAACACTGGATAATCTGCTATTTCTCTGAACTTTAATTTTTTATATGTAAATAGGATTTTAAATTTCTTAATATATTAGACTCTTGTAAAAAATAAATGTAGAAATATTGTGATTTGTTTAGCACAGTTACTAGCAGTTATTTTAGATTTGACTTTCAACCACAATTTTGGTTATTTTTGGTGTTTTGCTAAATTCTTCTTTATAATTTAGCAATCTGATTATATATCCTTCTTCCCAAGAAACCTTCCCTGCAACTTCAGTACAAAATGAAGCATCACTTCTGTACATATAGTCATATAACTATCTGTATATCTCACTATATTACAAATCACATTTTTTTTGTAATTACATGTATTTTACACCCCAAATCAGACTATAAGGTTTTTATTTTTTATTTTTTATTTTTTTTTTGGAGATGGAGTCTTGCTCTTTTCACCCATGCTGGAGTGCAATGGCACTATCTTGGCTCACTGCAACCTCCACCTCCTGGGTTCAAGAAGTTCTCCTGCCTCAGTCTCCCAAGTAGCTGGGATTACAGGTGCCCGCCACCACACTGGGCTAATTTTTGTATTTTTAGTAGAGACAAGGTTTCACCATATTGACCAGGCTGGTCTCAAACTCCTGATCTCAGGTGATCAGCCCGCCTCGGCCTCCCAAACTGCTGGGGTTACAAGCGTGAGCCACCACCCCCAGCCAACTATAAGATTCTTAAGGGTAAGGTAAGATTTGTGCTGCTCACCCATGAGTTCACAGCAGGTGCCACATTTCTAGACCACAATGGATTTCTAATAAGTGGTTCTGAATGAATGCGCTTGGAGTACAAAGAAATAATGGGGAGGTAGGGGTGATAAATTTCTTGGCAGTTGTTTCAGTATTGCAACCCAAATTGGACCTACAATGGATGGAAGGCCATTACAACCCAACAGCCGGGTGCTCCTCAGTAGGAAAGGCAAAACAGACTGCATGCACTGTCTGGAATATTGTTGAAAAGTTTCATATATTAGAAGAAATATTGGACTCAAGAACATTCCCAGGCACCACATAGAAATGTATTACTTAGTTTGATTTTGCTCAGAAAAATGTAATATCTGGGTAAATAAAATCTGAAAATAGAGCATTTATTGTCTCATTATATATAAGAATTGAATAACCTTGATATTTAAACAGAACTTGTGAATGCAGGTAATATTAGTTACAAAATGTCATCAGTCAAATCCTCAGTCTTTCATTATGGTGGCTATGAAGATTGAAAATTTTAAATAAAGCTGGGCTGTACTGAACTTTTCACTTCCTCCAAGTAAGTAAGTTCCTTTTTTTTTTGGATTGTCCTCAAAGCAATTTTATTCCAGCAGTGGCTCTTTATGATACACTGGGATAACTTCATCCTTCATTGATGGATGTAGGCTCCTCTGCTTACATGACAGATTTGCTTTTTTGTAAGGTTTTCCTCAAGAAATATAGCAATTAAGCTTAGAATGTAAGAGGATAAACTATAATTTATAACCTTCTCCCTAACACAACAATCTAGAAAGGGTGTTTCTAATTCAGAGGAAATACAAACAAAACAAAACAAAACAAGGGAAAGTCAAAAGAACAACAGCAACAAAAACAACAGTAGAAAGGGGTTGGTAAGGCTTTCAAAACTTTAAAACTTTTTATACACTGTACTTGACATATCTCAGTGGAATGTGCATCAGAGGGGAAAAAAGGCATGTCATTGCTCTGAAACTGTCTTTTCTAATTCAGTGCATCCATGTATTGTTATAAATCTGTTTCCCAATCATGCTTCCTCACTGAAAGATGCAGACACAAGGGAACAAGCTGCACTGCTATCTATCAGCTCAGATAAAGGAAAAGTTTCTTTTAGCCCGACACTGACAGCTTAATGAAATGAAAGCCAAGATGCATGCATGCAAATAAGAGAAAGACTGGTAAGGTAGTGACCATACTTAGTATTTAAAATAGGCAAGTAGGGCGACTTGTACCTATGTTTCTTTTTTCCCTTGGCCTAGGGCAGTAGACTAAGACTGCTTTCTGTGGATAGTCTGTGGACACTGCTTTCACAACTTTATAGATACAACTTTTCTTTGGCCTGATGAAATAATTGAAGCCATAGCACTTATTTAAAGGATTAAAAAAAAACTATAGTATTATTTTTCTATTTTGATAAATGAAGAAGATGATAAGATACCGGATCTCATTATGTAAACTTGTATTATGCATTGTGATTTCCTGTCATTGCTTTGAACCTTGCAGCTGAGTTATTTTAAAATCTCTAAGGACCAGTGGGATTTTTATAGAATGAACTGAAAAATGGACCCAATCCTTTACTTGAAACATAGCAAATATTTATCACCCTTTGTTTCCCCATTAGTTTTTACTTTCACACGCCTACACCTTTCCTTAGCATCTGTAGGAGAAAAAGAATAGCGGGAAGAATTGGAAAGAACTTCCTGTCACACACTCCAGATTATTAACAGTAAACACAAAGTACTCAAAATCTCATGAGAAAATCTGAATGGTAAGAGAATTACAGCATTAAGTTTGGTGAAAGAGGTGATGATTATAATGCAAGCGGTTTTTTTTTCCTTTTTCTTTTCAATCTTCATTTGGTTAAAGGTGAAAATGTTTTGAAAAAGAATATAAAATGTAGTCTTCACTGACATTTCACCCAATCACTAATCCTTAAAAGGATTACCTGTCAGAGATTTTGTTCCTGATTCGAATGCATTTACACCGAATATGTGAGAACTGTGTTTCTGTATGTGCTTCAAGTTGCCAGTGTCCTCCAAAACACACAAGTCACCTTGTAAAGCTATTTCAGACAAAAGTGACATAAAGATATTGCTGTTTCTAAGATTTTCCCCCATTATATAAATGTCTATAATACCATTAGGATTACAATAGAAGAGAAACCTGATTTTCTCCAATCACTAGCTAGATTTATATCTAATATCACTCTATATCTTCAGAGCATTTTAGAGCTTACACCAAGAACACAGTTGAGGCCAGGAGTGGTAGCACACGCTTGTAATCCCAGATACTCAGGTGGCTGCGGCACGAGGATTGCTTGAACCTGGGAGCACGCCACTGCACTCTAACCTGGGCAACAGAGTGAGACTCTGTCTAAAAAAAAATAATACAGCTGAAATCAGAATTAACAGAAAGATTAACGCTACAGTTTTAAAGTGGAGAAAACCATTCCTAAAATTCTGGGTTTTGTTTGTTTGTTTGTTTGAGACAGAGTCTCACTCTGTCGCCCAGGCTGGAGTGCAGTGGTGTGATCTCAGTTCACTGCAAGCTCCACCTCTCAGGTTCATGTCATTCTCCCGCCTCAGCCTCCTGAGTAGCTGGGACTACAGGCGCCCGCCACCACGCCCGGCTAATTTTTTGTATTTTTAGTAGAGACGTGGTTTCACCGTGTTAGCCAGGATGGTCTCGATCTCCTGACCTCCTGATCCACCTGCCTTGGCCTCCCAAAGTGCGGAGATTACAGGCGTGAGCCACTGCACCCAGCCTAAAATTCTGTTCTTACATCAGTATAAAGCAGGTGTTTCATCTTCATATGTGAAAGATTTTTGACCTCTATTTTATCCTCTATCTTTTTTTTCTTTATTCTTATACCAATAGCCACACACACACACACACACACGCCTTAAAGGTAGAGGTATTAAATTAATTCAGTATTTTATTTAAACTCAGGGGCAACCACTGATTCACAGTCAAACAATATTTATCAAAAGGCAAGAGTTATTCTAAAAACAAAAATCTTAAGAAACTCACTAAAGGATCTACTGTGGTTAGCTATTATAGGCTAATTGCTATAAAATTAAAAACAAAAGCAAATACTTTTTTAGTTGTTTAATACGGTGGAACTTTATGTCTTCCATCTCAGTCTACTTGTGCAGTCTCCTGTGTGGTGATTGAGAGACTCGATGTCATTCTATCTAGTGGCTCTCCCACTATAAGGGCCTCAGAGTTCTCCACCAGACCCTGTGCATCAGAACTAGAGAGAAAGGAGAGCAAGCATGTCTCATGGAAGGTATTTTAGAGGCTGGGCCTAAACTGGATGAAATTACTTCTTTCCGCATTATTTAAACAAGCCTCAATAAAATGGCTCCATCAAACTAGTGTGTAATGTAGAATTTTTTTTTTATTATACTTTAAGTTTTAGGGTACATGTGCACAACATGCAGGTTTGTTACATATGTATACATGTGCCATGTTGGTGTGCTGCACCCATTAACTCGTCATTTAACATTAGGTATATCTCCTAATGCTATCCCTCCCCCCTCCCCCCACCCCACAACAGGCAACGGTGTGTGATGTTCCCCTTCATGTGCCCATGTGTGCTCATTGTTCAATTCCCACCTATGAGTGAGAACATACGGTGTTTGGTTTTTTGTCCTTGCGATAGTTTGCTGAGAATGATGGTTTCCAGCTTCATCCATGTACCTATGAAGGACATGAATTAATCCTCTTTTATGGCTGCATAGTATTCCATGGTGTATATGTGACAAATTTTCTTAATCCAGTCTATCGTTGTTGGACATTTGGGTTGGTTCCAAGTCTTTGCTATTGTGAATAGTGCTGCAATAAACATATGTGTGCATGTGTCTTTATAGCAGCATGATTTGTAATCCTTTGGGTATATACCCAGTAGTGGGATGGCTGGGTCAAATGGTATTTCTAGTTCTAGATCCCTGAGGAATCGCCACACTGACTTCCACAATGGTTGAACTAGTTTACAGTCCCACCAACAGTGTAAAAATGTTCCTATTTCTCCACATCCTCTCCAGCACCTGTTGTTTCCTGACTTTTTAATGATCACCATTCTAACTGGTGTGAGTTGGTATCTCATTGTGGTTTTGTTTTGCATTTCTCTGATGGCCAGTGATGATGAGCATTTATTCATGTGTCTCTTGGTGGCATAAATGTCTTCTTTTGAGAAGTGTCTGTTCATATCCTTCGCCCACTTTCTAATGAGGTTGTTTGTTTTTTTCTTGTAAATTTGTTGGAGTTCATTGTAGATTCTGGATATTAGCCCTTTGTCAGATGAGTAGGTTGCAAAAATTTTCTCCCATTCTGTAGGTTGCCTATTTACTCTGATGGTAGTTTCTTTTGCTGTGCAGAAGCTCTTTAGTTTAATTAGATCCCATTTGTCAATTTTGGCTTTTGTTGCCATTGCTTTTGGTGTTTTAGACATGAAGTCCTTGCCCATGCCTATGTCCTGAATGGTATTGCCTAGGTTTTCTTCTAGGGTTTTTATGGTTGTAGGTCTTACATTTAAGTCTTTAATCCATCTTGAATTAATTTTTGTATAAGGTGTAAGGAAGGAATCCAGTTTCAGCTTTCTACATATGGCTAGCCAGTTTTCCCAGCACCATTTACTAAATAGGGAATCCTTTCCCCATTGCTTGTTTTTGTCAGGTTTGTCAAAGATCAGATAGTTGTATATATGCGGCATTATTTCTGAGGGCTCTATTCTGTTGCATTGATCTGTATCTCTGTTTTGGTACCAGTACCATGCTGTTTTGGTTACTGTAGCCTTGTAGTATAGTTTGAAGTCAGGTAGCTCTTTTTTGGTTCCATATGAAATTTAAAGTAGTTTTTTCCAATTCTGTGATTTTTTTTTTTTTTTTTTTTTTGAGACAGTCTGGCTCTGTCGCCCAGGCTGGAGCGCAGTGGCACGATCTTGGCTCACTGCAACCTCCACCTCCTGGGTTCAAGTGATTTTCCTGCCTCGGCCTCTTGAGTAACTGGGATTACAGGCACCTGCCACCACAGTCAGCTAATTTTTGTATTTTTAGTAGAGACAGGGTTTCACCAAGTTGGCCAGGCTGGTCTCAAATTCCTGACCTCAAGTGACGCCCCAACGTTGACCTCTTAATGTGCTAGAATTAGAGGCATGAGCCACTGTGCCCAGCCCAGAATAGCTGACGTCTGTAAAAACATGGCACAGTTTAGTAACAATCTTATTGCAGATGATGTTCTTTATTAGTTTCATCATTTCTGAGCTCTAGGAGAGTTCTCACTGAGAAATCTGATTACATTAATTTTCTTTCAAACATAGTTTCTCATGAACAGTCTATTTTGGAAAGGACAAATTTCCTTTGTCATAATGTAGGTATGTAAGTCATTATGGAAGGCACCATTAGATTTAGACCTGGATATACATTATCTTCTGTAAAGTTGTTTCACTTTCTTTGTTCATTCCACTTTACATAGATGATAAATTTATTATGTATTTGATTCAGTTATATGAACTAATTGATCTTACTGTAACATCACTATGAACAGATAAATAATTATATAAATAAATAGACTTATAGAAAACTACATAAGTAGATGTATAGTTAAATAACTTTCATTGATAAAGAGACAAATATGCAGTTTTTATTGTAAACAATACAATATGATACAATTTTGTCTTTCCCATCAAATCACATTTAATAGGAAAGAAAGACTCTAAAGTGATAAGTATAATGGCAAATATAAGCATAAGATGTATACAGGGCCTTGAACCCACATAAAGGTGGAAAAAGAGAGATGGAAGTTGATGGTCAATAGAAATTTCCTGAAGCTGGGGAATCTTGCAAAATCAAGTAAATAAAGGTGGGAATATTCCTGGTTGCTGGAGTGCCATACAAAGGCATTACAATATGTCAGAATGTTCTATGTTTGGGGAACTTCAAGAACATTTTGGTATGGTGCAATATCATATTCAAGAGGAGTAGTGTCCAGATAATAATGAGTCTCAAATTTAATGTAAAGCAAAGGAGAATCAAATCTTTAATGCAATATTACATAACAATTGCCTAAAGATCCTGATTCAGCAGGTAAGGCTTTGGCATATTCATTTTTAGCAAACAACTCCGGTGATTTTTGAGGCTATTTGTCTCAAATGTATTAGATATTATTTATTAGATAAAACTTTTGCAATGTTGCTTTGTAATGAGAGTCTTGAAAGTGTTCACCAGGCAATAACAAGGAAAGATTTCTTTTGAAAATAATAAATTCTCTGACATTTGGGTGAAGAAATGAATTAGAACAAGTTGGTAATAGGAAATAATATAAATTAGGAAGTTGTTAAATAATGTAGGTGAGAAATGATAAAAGTCTCACCTACGGCACTCCTGGAAGTGGACAAAACATGGAAATTGTTAATAAGGAAGAATCGCCTGGTCAATACCAAACCACCACTCATATATACTAAAACCCTTACTAAATTTAAATTATTTCATGCTCACATATCTATAATGAACATGTGTTATCTCCTTTTACAGATATGGAAAGTTTCAAAGATAATTTAAATAACTTGCCCAGTGTTATATGACAAGGAATTGGTTGAAGAGGATTCCAGCCCACACTGATTTCAAAGCCCGTTTTTTTCAACATCATGATAGACTGTCTCTTTTGTGAAACAGATAATATAAATCCCACTTTAGAGAATTTTGCCTGAGAAAGTAGGGAAAGAGACAGGCCTATTACAAGATTAAAATTTAGGGAGGTAAATTTCTGTAGTTTAAGTTTTAAGGGGGAGTAGATTTGAGACTGCTTGTTTCATGAGGGCAATATGTTGGTGGAGCTGAAGACAAGGAAGAGGAGGAAAATTCATAGAATATGATGATGAAGAAACTGGAAGAAATGGGATCTAAAGCACAGTTAGAGAAACAGGCTGTAAAGATGGATGCATTCTCTTGTGGGTCAGACGAGCAAGGCAAAAGGATTGGTATAAATAAGCAAAATGTTGAAGTTGAAGGAAATGACAGAATCATGGAAAAGGAAACAGCCATTCCGATAGCCTTTATTCTGTGGCAATCTCATGTCTAAAATGAGAGATCTAAAATGAGAGCATCTAAGCTATATGGGAAGAAGTATGGCTATCATAGAGGGCTGCTAGAATGGTATGAAACATGGCAATCAAGATGTGTAGCATTCATGAAGACAAAGAATAACCTTAGATGTAACTGAGCTAGAGAATGGTTAGGATGGATTACACTACATTTTTTGAAGGCAGAGGAGTTACAGCTAATGAAAAATTCCAGGATGGGTTATGGGTGTAGGTGAATAAAAGTTTCCCTTGAATGCTGAATCAATAAATATTTGAAGACACAGAGAAAAGCACCAGTTAAAGAAAGACATTGAAAATATAGTGGCAAATATAGAAAACTTTTGAATAGAAACTGATCATATATAGTTTACTTTCAATGTAATAAATCATTCTAAACTTAACTTTATATCAGGAATGACAAATAAGAAGCAGAAGTGCTGTTACTTCTCTCCCATAGCAGGTATTGGTGATCAATCTTTGAGCTCATTCCTTTAAAAAAAAAAAGAGAGAGCCTCACGTTCCTTTTTATCTTAACTCTCAACCATATTATTTGTTACATTACCTTAAATGTATTTACCACACCTGATATATCGTAAATAGCTTACATTACATTGACAATTTTATAATAATAGCATTGATCATTTTGACTGCATTGGCTTATTTTCTAAACAGGATTATTAATATAAAACTCTTACTACTAAAATTATTTTAAGGCTATTTGAACATTATCCTAAATATAAGGGCAATTTAAAGGATACAAAAAGATACCTAATAGTTTAAATATTCCATACCCTGTCAGTTTTTTTAAGTTGACATATCTCAATATATGCTTAATTTTTCTGTTGGAGTATTTAGTAATATGTAGAAAACAATGAAATCAGTAGGGGAAATGAGAAAAATCTTGAGATTACTCAATATACAAAAAATCCTGAATTTGTAAAAGTGCCTCCATTTTGTAAGTTTTCTGACATTTAGAGTCCCTCTGAACTCCTATTTCCAGCTATGGAAATGGAGCAATTTGTTCTGTAAACACTTGTGAAGACATATTGTGCTCTCTGATCTCTATTAAGTTTTCATTTGCTAAACTTGAGTCAACTCAGGCAGAAGAAATATATTTTGAGAGCAAGCAAGAAAAAAGCAGCTTTAATTTTTTTTCCCATTTTCAACAGATTCTTGGGTTCTCAACTTTATCTTTTCTGTACAGAAAACTTAATTAATTCTAGAGAAAGATAAATCCTAAGACTGCAAGAGAAAGAACTGCTTTCAATTTCTAATAAATCACTAAAATGCTCTTTTATGGCATGTGTTAGTAGACTCTTCCCCATCTTTGTGAGCTTGCTTATTTTCTCCTCTTCTAGAAATTTGTAAGTTAATACATACACTTTGATATGAGAGAAACAGATGATATACTCTTTTAATATTCCATCTACACATAAGACATGCTTGAAAATATCAAATCTAGGTCAAGAAGAAGAGGGATATCTCAATATAAATATTAAAAGCCCCATGTTTTAACAATGATTTAATCATTTTAAAAATTGTCAATACTCAACTTTGGAAAAGATAGAACAGATAAAAACTAAAGAAAAAAACAGAAATTATTGTAAGGAAATGGTGGGTGGGAATTATTAAATCTGAATGAACAAACAATAAGAGTTTGTATTAGTTTGTTTTCTTTTACATAAAATAATCCCATATAAGTTAGTTCCTTTAGCCTTTTCCTTTGACCTTAAGCTGTTCAAGCCTAAAGGAATTCACAAAATTCCTCTTTGTCATTGAACTCTATGTGAACATAGATGTTTTGTAGTTCACACAGATCATAGACTTTTGATCTAAATATATAAAAACAGGGGAAAGAAAGTCAGGAATTCCTAATAGAAATGTAAGATAACATTCTCAGAAATAAGAGCTCATTTGGGTATACTTTTAAATGGTGTGATTTTTTTAAAAAGTGCTTTAGCTTATAAAACAGTGGTTTAGAGGATTCCTTGTGTGATATTTCTGCTACTTCCCCCATTAATAATGACTTTCATTACTTCACTCCCATTATCATATTAAACCCTACAAAGTTTTTCTTTTTCTTTTTTTTTCCAAAATGGGGTCATATATGTAATAAAGCTGCTTAGCAGACTAATTAATCACCAATTCTACCTGTGCAGAGTGACAGTGGCACTTTGTGATAGAATTAGAGTGTCTACTCAGTTTATAGTCATTTGTCGTCAGAGCTTATTTCTCCGCCATTGGTGAAGAGACCAGTGCAAACATGGTCATTGATCTGCTCTTGCCTCTGCACCACTGTGTAGACCAAGTATTCACTGGTCTGTGGTAAAACTGAAAAACTAAGGACAGTATGGAGAATTTTCAATTAAGTTAAATGTGTTCACTTTTAAAATTTCAATATGTATAAATTCTTACTTTTGATTCAAAATGCCCCCTCTTATAGATTGAGAGTATGCTAAGATTACAGCTGAATTTTGCTCTTTTGACAACCCCCATCCTCCCACAAGCATATATGTACACACTCACATAACCAAGCAACACAGCACAATGATGGCTCACTAGCCAGGCTTGCCAAACGTTAAAGTAATTTTAACACGTTTTTTATTAAGAAGGTCAACGAAGCCCATGATTCACCTAAAACGATTAATCTCTGTCTCATTATAGTTCTTATTAAACAACTCTTTTATGAGCTCATTTAGAAGTAGGTGTGATCAAATAACGGTTTATCAACAGCTCATGAACATTGAAAAATGTGAAAATTCAGTTTGAAATATCCAATAACTTTGATTATATCCAGGATGGTAACTATACAAGAAAACAAGGATCTTGAGATGGTCCTTCACGTGATAATGTAATAATGGTTCACTTTTGCCTCATGAGCATACATATAATTAAGGTATAATCAAAATAAAAAATTCTCAACATATTAATGATTGAAACATCTATGTTAAATTCAAGTGTAGTTTAAGCAAATTTGAGATTTGTGTATTATTCTAATCTTAATTTTTTTTACTATGTCTTATTTTATATTGAAATTTATACATTTCTTAGATGAGTTTTGATGGTTTGAGATGTGTTCTGAGTCATCTGTTACTTCTTAACTTTGTTCAGGTCTTTTACTCTCTCTCAGTAGTAAATAATACACGTTTTAGTTGAATTCTGTCTGTAGTATCCACTGTAACTTGCAGGAGTAGGGAATCTCATTAAGCATCTTACTGAGAAAACAAATATTCATCACAGTTCTTTACATTGTTCTCATGGGAAATCACATGTAAGCAGATATTTGTTACAAAGTGGTGCACTCACTCACACTGCCTTACTTTCTCTGTGTAACTACTTGATACCATATTGCCGAAGTGTTATTTATTGAAGAGCATCGACTATTTAAAAAATTTATATGAGATCAACTTGAATTATATAGGCTATCAAATGTAGATAAGAGATTAGTGGTGGTTTGAATACATACATACATAAATATAGGAGATTGGGGGTTCATGATGTGATTGGAAATGAGAAGAGTGGCAGAAAAATCTCTTATTCAGCATCTGTGTGAGGTGGCTGAGGATAGGAATGTGGACAATAGAGAATAGTTGGTTTCTGGTAAACTTGTATTTTCCTATTCTTACTCAAATTGAAGGCTTCTTTGTGTATTTGAGGGAAACTAAAGGAAGTTATAGGGGGCTGACATACTTGAAGTTATTATTAATATATTCTCACAAAATACAGTATCACTGAACATTTTTGTTCTCATATAATGACCGTGTTTTTAGCTTATTTATCTCTTGTTGTAATGTCTGTTTCATACAGAAGGAGAAACAAGTTTACTTTAAATGATAATCTTTGCTCCATCAAAGCACAATGATTTACTTCGGCACACTTACATCACACTATACTTAAAAGCTTTATCCTTTAGTTAAATGAGACTTTGAAGCCTAAATTTGCTTTTTGAAATGATACGTTTGAATTTCCAATCATGTATTTTCTTCCCATATACTCTTCAGATAAAGGAAAAGCTTCCATTTTCACTATCTTATAAGAAACATTTTTTCTTGGATAACAGCTGTAATTCATGCATTCATGTCTAAACACCAGCTAATTAATTCAGAATCAGTATTATATGTAATACTGAAATTAGAGTCTGAGCTAAAATTAACATTGAAATGGTTAACCCTTTCTTCATAAAAATTTTTGCAGAAATCCAGGCCCAGAAGAACCTGAGATTTTCAAGTAATTCTCACATACACACAAAAATACTTTAAAGAGAGATGTGTTGAGGATTGGCAAGCCAGTTAAGTTGATCATATCTTTCATGCCTAGTTCCTCAGTCAAAGGCAAAAATACAGTCCCTTACTGTCAAATTTTGTCTCCAAAACTCCCTTACCCACCATGATCTGTGCTCCCCAGGAAGCTCTGTTTCCTAGAATAAAAACTAAATCAATTTCAGTCTTTGCCCCAGTAGAAACCTGTCCGTATTCCTGAGGGATAGTGAGTTCCTGTCAGCTAGTTATTATTCTGTACCCTCATATTTTCAGGCTACAAGACAGCATTTGTAGTCACCTCCCTTAAACCAAGTATTTTCCTTTACTTCTTATTTTCCTCTCTCATTCAAAACTAACAAAACAGAAATATAAACAACAAAACTCTTTTGACATAAAATTCTGTGTAGAACCTAATCTGTCATCACTTTTAAAATGTCAAACGTGTTCATGGGTTTAAAAAATCACTTGCTACTAAAAGCCTATAATGAAAGAAAATATACCAATCCCACCCATCAGTTCATTCCCCATAGCCTAACACATTTCAGTATTAATTTCTCTTAATTAACCACCCTTTTGCAGTATATACATACTACTTACTCCCTCTTGTTTTGACATTGCATCAAATAAATATAAAACTATTCCAAAATGTAGTGATTTAGTTGTGTAAAATCTTTTTAATAAGTTGTTACAATTCTTCTCCAGGCTGTGGGTTGGCTGAGCTGACCGCTGGTTGGGATGGACTTGACTGATCTTGGCTGGACTCACTCATATATTTATGTTTAGCTGGTAGGTCAGCTTGGGGCATGCTGGTCTGGTGTGGCCTCTGCTAGGTGACTCAGCTACCCTTCACACATCTCTTACATACTGAAATCTCTCATAGCAGCCAACTCCTATTCTCATGACATACTCTAATGGCATTTTACAGAAGCAAGAGGATGGGAAAATGTGCAAGCAGTCTTTCAAAGCCCTGCTTGCATCACAGTTACTGTTATCCCACTGTTCAAAGAAAGTCACATAGCCAAGTGCAAACTAGGTTTGGGAGCATAGTACCGAAGGGTATGGATACAGGAACAGCATTGATTTGGCCCATAGATGAAATCAAGCTGGCTTCCGGTATTGGAATATGAAACACATTTTCTCAATTAGATTCCTAATCAGAGATTAAATTTTCTGAGTTACTGCGTATATGAAAATCTATTCCACTCCCACATAGTTTGAAAGTTGTGCTGACTATGTTGGAATTCAGGTTCCTAGATTGGAAGTTGTATAATATTTAGTCAGGATAATGTAAAGTTACTCTTTCATTGTCCTTTAGGGTCCAGTATTGTTATTGAGAAGCCCAATGCCATTTTTTTCCTAATGCTTGTATTTGTGCCCTGTTTTAATCTCTTCAGATTTTAGAGTATTTGTTTATCAGTTATGTACTTATCAGTCTTTTCTCTTTTTCCCTTTATCTTAGAAAATGTGTAATGCTGTGCCCCCATGTTAATAATTTCATACTTGTCTGATATCCCATGGATTATTTTATTATGGAAACTCATATTCTACAATTCTGGAAAATTTTCCCATGTTGTGTCTGATAAATTTTCTCCTTCTGTTTACTCTTGTCTCCCTTCCTGGAAGTCCCAAGTACTTAAATTTAGACCTTCTGAATTAATCACTTAAGTCTGTTATTTTATTTTGGACATCTGTAATCTGTCTGGCAATTCCTATGAATTTGTACATCTCTGGACTTCCAAGGCATCTTTTCTCAATCAGGCCTGCTTCTCAACATTACTTTCTTGCACACCCAAATGTTTCTAAATTCTAAGTCTTCCTATTTTAGTGTTTTCAGGAATTAAATTCCAATATTCTTGCTTTACGCTAGAGATTTGGTGGCATATATTCTGTGCATGATTTATGAAAGAAATTTTCTCTTTTTTATGTCAACTTCTAAATACAGGCATGTGCTGCAGAGTGATGGTGGTCAATGACATACCACATATAAGTCAGTGGTCCTATAAGATTATAATGCCATATTGTTACTGTACCTTTTGTATCTTTCAATATGTTTAGATACACAAATGCTTATCACTGTGTTACAATTGCCTACAGTATTCAGTACAATAACATGTTGTACAGGTTTGTAGCCTAGGAAGAATAAGTTATACCATATAGCCTAAGTGTGTAGCAGGCTATCATCTATGTTTTTCTAAGTATACACTTTGATGCTTGCACAATGATGAAATGGCCTAACGATACATTTCTTAGAGAGTATTCTCACTGGTAAGTGATGCGCGACTGTATTGTGCCATTATTCCTTCATTCACATTTTTGGGTATGAAGCAGTCTTTCAAAATGTTATCTTCTGTTGTCCTTTTTCCCAGTATTTGACCTGATAGATTTATATTTTTCAAAAATTCCTTTATGATCATTTTAGTGATGTCTAGAAAAGTAGTTAAATGAATGTGGCAAGTTTAGCATCTTGAAAAATAAGCCCATTAATATCTAGTTTATAATAATCACGTTATTTCTCTCTTGCCATAAATCCAACTTCCAGTTGGGCAACACTATGTTAATCTTCTATTTCTGCTTGTAATCAATAGACCCCCAAATTAATTTACCATTTTTCCTATAAAATCTATAAAATCTCAAGGCATATTCTGATACTAGGGAGGAAAAAGATTTTATGTAGCACCTGGAATGACAACCACAAAGACGGGACAGATACTGACAGACACTTAGACCAACTCCAGAGAAGTAAACTGTTAGTTTGGTGCAAAAGTAATTGCGGTTGTTGCCATGAAAAGTAATCATTGTTGTCATTAAAAGTAATGCCACTAAAAGCAATAGCTATGCATGTTTGACACTTATAATTCATCTCTCTTTTAACAAGTCCTAAAACATCTATATATCACTTATCAGACTGGACACTTACTAAAATGTTAGGCAAATCTCAGAGACTGGGATTAGAAAAAGTTAATCATATTCAAAATAGGAAAAAAATTAATTCTGAGAAAAAAAGTAAGAACAAAAAAAATATATTATAATGGCATTAAGGTCCTGAGGTTGAATTCAGGACTGTACTATTACATTAAAATTTTGGTAATACATCAATATTCTAGACAGAGTAAGTTAAGGAAGGGAAAAAGATAGAAGACCTAGCAGACATAGTAATGACTCTAGTAATTTTTAAAATAAACATTTGAGAGTGATGTTTCATAGGCTTGGAGTAACTGGCATCAAATGAAGTTCAAGGAGCAAAATGGAAGTGTGCCATTTATTCAAAAGACTATAGTTCCTGAGTCTGTGAGGGGGAGTTCATGCTTTTATTTAAGAGATTAGTGGAAACGGGACACTGGAGCTACTTGCAAACACATCCCGGTAAAGATTGAGCCAGGAATACTTTAGTACAATCTTATTGGGAACTCAAAGACATTCATAGTTTCAGCATTTGGTGAAAGAAAAGAGCATGATAACTAATAATAGCATCCAAAATTGTTTTTTCTTATGTCCCATACATCCTCAGTTGCCCACGGGGTCCTTAAGCTATGAAATTTTAGAGTCACTTTTAAACCTGTTATTTTGTTCTTTCTTAATTTAAAATCAACTGATAAATCGATTACACTATTGCTATATTTCTTGCTCCTTTTCTTATTGAAGCTGTCATTATCTCTTATTTACATCAATATAATTGTCTCTTTAGTACATTCTCTTTTCATGGTGTCTCATTCAATCCACCTATGTGACCCCAGATTTGTATTTTTAAATCATAATCTGACCACTAACATTCTTGTTTTAAAGCCTTTCAATCCACATTATATATAGAAACTCATATTATGATTGAATGTTATTTAAGCTTTTCCTCATAATCTGATCTAAATCTTGTGTTAATCACAGACTATTTTCTAGGCACACATGATTTCTCAACATTCTTAAATATGCACTGTATGTTATATCATAAGTTTCGTCTCCATGTTCACACCATTGTCTTTGAATGGAATATCTCTTCCATCCTGCTAGTGAGAGTCTTATCCATTCACACAACTCCAGCCTTTTCTGATCTCCCAGGTCATAATTAGTTTTTTCCTCTCCCTGTTTATAAAACACTTGTCTTGTTCCTCTACATTAGATTTCATTACAGTACAACATGCAATGCAATGTATTGAGGCACCTCTGTATCTTCTTGTGAGTTTCTTAGGAACAAAGGCAGTATCTTCCTCATCTTCACATCCACTTTATTTTCTAGTTGAATGTCTTGCTCGTGATAGATGTTCGTCAAGTGAAATCCAATGATCTTCCTCTTCTTCGTGCTGTGCTACAATGCGTAACTACTTTCATATTCTTTGTGCAATCCACTTCCCATAAGAGTTATTTCCTCTACCTGAAAGTTTATGATGTACATTGAATACCTTAATATGTATGAAATTAGCTAGTTTCCTTATGTGTTTTTATTGTATTCTGTTCTCCTATACATTGGTAATTTGTTATAAATTTGAAAAAATAAACTGGATTTAGGCATGTACATAAACACTTAGACTGCATATGTAACTGGAAAATTATGTTAGCTTCATGCAAGGAGGGAGTGCATCACAATGCTAAGAATAGTCAAATGTGAGTTAGTGCTATTGATAGAAATATATAGCTCTCTTTTATGAAGATAATAAATTGTGAATTAAACTAATTTATTTATGTTCTAGACTCAGTTCATTGTCAGTGTACAGACAGAGCTTTACTTTCAAAGAATAGCTACACACAGAAAAAATTCTAGGATCCAATACTTTTTGAACACCCTGTAGTTGAGCATTATAATAGTATTATTAGATAATTTTAGAGTGCCAATTATAGTCTTATAAATACAATCTGTGAAACTGGAAAGTTCTCAAGGAAATAAGTTTGAAGATGGTGATCTTTAAGAGCATGGATCATAAATTAAAATAATCAAAACCAGTTGTTGTAGAAAGAAACAAAATAAAGGCTAGGGAAGTTTATAGAAACAATAATCTTAAAAAAGACATCTGAAATGTTATTATCAAAAGAAATCCATGTGAAATGCTTAATTTCTGAAAACAAATAAAAATCCAAAAAAGAGGAAGTCAAGCTTTCATGGAAAACTTCAAACAAATGACAAAACAGGATTATTTAAAACACAGTTAAACACTCCCTGGAATAGAGAATGAAGAAGAACTAACATTAGCAAGGTAGAAAAGAAACTGACATTTTAGTCTGCAAGATGGACCCTTAATTCACAGAAAGTATCCTTTAGTATTTTCAAAAGTTGTTCTAAAACTTTGGTGATACTCTAATTCAAGACATGGGTAGGAAAAGGGGGGATTTGTATGCCTTTTACTGAACCACTTTTACTCATGCTCAGCCTCAACATTATTCTTTTCTTTCAACTGCATGACTATACCTTGGGAGGAATAAATAATTTGAAAATATATGAGTCAACAAAGAAAGAAATGCAGAGTTGCAGACTGATAATGGAAATTACAGAGGTTACAAAATATCATATATTGTGTTGCCATTAAGATGAAAGGAATACAGGAAGTTATAAATAACTCACATCATTTTTTAAAAGACTGCTTTTTAAATATTCTTTGTGGAAGCATAACTGATAAAAGTCTAGTCATTTTTCATGTGAAGTCATTCTTCTCCATAAGCAACTTGCTAAAGTGAAAAAATAGGATTAGACAATGGTTGCATTGTTTCATTCAGTACTTCTAAATGAAATGTCATATCCTGAGTACAGTCTCATACATGAGTGAAACGTTGAATGGTTTTGAAATATGTAGGTGTTATGCAACAGAAATGTGAAACAGTCTATAAAAATAATGCTTTTATTATGGAACAATGAAGAAATCACAAAGAAAAGAACCATTTATGGTATTACCAACTTATTGAATTCTTTACAATTTATAAAGTGTTTTCAGGTACATAATTCAATTAAGTTTCCCTAAGAACTCTGTAATCTAGCCATTTAATACTATTTTTCTTACACAGACACCAAATATAATTAAATGACTTGCTTAAAGTCTCATAGGTAAATCTTTTGATTTTTAAGTCAAAGCGGTAGAGAAGTTGTAAGTCTAGGAAAAGGTGAAAAAACATATTGGAGAGAACGGCATCTGCTATTTTCAAGAATAGCTCAGGCCTTACACTTATTAAGTGACTTTACTTGCTGTATTTACTATGAGATAGAAAGAACTAAGATGTCAGGAAACAGAAAAGAATGACTCTATTGAAACAGTCTCATATTATTCTTCAGTTCTGCACAGTTTGATATTATTCTGAATTATGTAACATTCTGCAAAGGAAAAGGGACCAATTTACCCATATTTCATGTTGAGCCAGTAAGAAAGCCCAGACCACTTGGATCTTCTAACTTCCATTGAAAACTGAAGGTGAGGTAGAGCAAGTTTGCATGAGATGATTTGGAAAAGAAAGGGGATAGGTAAGAGGAATTTACTTATTGGATCCAAACTAATTAAATCATGCAACAAATGCCTTATGTATGTCACCTTGGTGAGAGAAAGGGAAAGTCGCAGAGAATATATATAGTCTACTTTAATGACAAAGATTTGTTTCTGGCAGGATCTTAAAATATTAGATCTCAACATCAACATTGATGTATGTAATTTTTACACTATATTCATAGTGGCTTTCAAAGAGGCTAGAAATTAATAAAGTTTGGTTTAAAGTAAAAGAGTTGTGAGCTAGTGCACTGTAAAATTGTTTGGTTATATTAGCACACAGAAATGTTCTCTGATCCACTAATTATCCCATGTATTTTCCTACTTCTGGAAAATATCTGTCAAAACGCTTTCTCTGATGATAACGATGACTACAGTTGTATATATTCTAAATATATAAATGAACTAAACATCTCAAAAAATGTGTATGCTTCACAATTGATTCTCTGTATTCACCTCTCAAACTTAATTTTCTGTAGTTAGTTGCTACTTGCAACTTTTACTTTGCAAATAAAATTCACTAAATATAATATCTTTTGAGTGTCTGTTTTACATTAAAATAATTTTATTTACATTGTCAGTTTTTTTTAATTTAAAAATACTTTATTGCTAAAAGATGCTAATGATCAACTGAAACTTCAGTGAGTTGCAATCTTTTAGCTGGTGGAGGGTCTTGCATGGATGTTGATGGCTGTTGGCAATTTATTTACTTATTTTTTAATTTTATTATTATTATACTTTAAGTTTTAGGGTACATGTGCACAACATGCAGGTTTGATACATATGTATACATGTGCCATGTTGGTGTGCTGCACCCATTAACTTGTCATTTAGCATTAGGTATATCTCCCAATGCTATCCCTCCCCCATCCCCCCACCCCACAACAGTCTCTGGTGTGTGATGTTCCCCTTCCTGTGTCCATGTGTTCTCATTGTTCAATTCCCATCTATGAGTGAGAACATGCGGTGTTTGGTTTTTTGTCCTTGCGATAGTTTGCTGAGAATGATGGTTTCCAGTTTCATCCATGTACCTACAAAGGACATGAACTCATCCCTTTTTAGGGCTGCATAGTATTCCATGGTGTATATGTGCCACATTTTCTTAATCCAGAATATTGTTGTTGGACATTTAGGTTGGTTTCAAGTCTTTGCTCTTGTGAATAGTGCCTCAAAAAACATACATGTGCATGTGTCTTTATAGCAGCATGATTTATAATCCTTTGGGTATATACCCAGTAATCGGATGGCTGGGTCAAATGGTATTTCTAGTTCTAGATCCTTGAGGAATCGCCACACTGACTTCCACAATGGATGAACTAGTTTACAGTCCCACCAACAGTGTAAAAGTGTTCCTATTTCTCCACATCCTCTCCAGCACCTGTTGTTTCCTGACTTTTTAATGATCATCATTCTAAGGGGTATGAGATGGTATCTCATTGTGGTTTTGATTTGCATTTCTCTGATGGCCAGTGATGATGAGCATTTTTTCATGTGTCTTTTGGCTGCATAAATGTCTTCTTTTGAGAAGTGTCTGTTCATATCCTTTGCCCACTTGTTGATGGGGTTGTTTGTTTTTTTCTTGTAAATTTGTTTGAGTTCATTGTAAATTCTGGATATTAGCCCTTTGTCAGATGAGTAGATTGCAAAAATTTTCTCCCATTCTGTAGGTTGCCTATTCACTCTGATGGTAGTTTCTTTTGCTGTGCAGGAGCTCTTGAGTTTAATTAGATCCCATTTGTCAATTTTGGCTTTTGTTGCCATTGCTTTTGGTGTTTTAGATGTGAAGTCCTTGCCCATACCTATGTCCTGAATGGTATTGCCTAGGTTTTCTTCTAGGGTTTTTATGATTTTAGGTCTAACATTTAAGTCTTTAATCCATCTTGAATTAATTTTTGTATAAGGTGTAAGGAAGGGATCTAGTTTCAGCTTTCTACATATGGCTAGCCAGTTTTCCCAGCACCATTTCTTAAATAGGGAATCCTTTCCCCATTGCTTGTTTTTGTCAGGTTTGTCAAAGATCAGATAGTTGTATATATGCGGCATTATTTCTGAGGGCTCTATTCTGTTCCATTGGTCCACATCTCTGTTTTGGTACCAGTACCATGCTGTTTTGGTTATTGTAGCCTTGTAGTATAGTTTGAAGTCAGGTAGCGTGATGTCTCCAGCTTTGTTCTTTTGGCTTAGGATTGAGTTGGCGATGCAGGCTCTTTTTTGGTTCCATATGAACTTTAAGATAGTTTTTTCCAATTCTGTGAAGAAAGTCATTGGTAGCTTAATGGGGATGGCATTGAATCTATAAATTACCTTGGGCAGTATGGCCATTTTCACAATATTGATTCTTCCTACCCATGAGCATGGAATGTTCTTCCATTTGTCTGAATAGACCAATAACAGGCTCTGAAATTGAGGCAATAATCAATAGCTTACCAACCAAAAAATGTCCAGGACCAGATGGATTCACAGCCGAATTCTACCAGAGGTGCAAAGAGGAGCTAGTACCATTCCTTCTGAAACTATTCCAATCAATAGAAAAAGAGGGAATCCTCCCTAACTCATTTTATGTGGCCAGCATCATCCTGGTACCAAAGACTGGCAGAGACACAACCAAAACAGAGTTTTAGATCAATATCCTTAATGAACATTGATGCAAAAATCCTGAATAAAATACTGGTAAACCAAATCCAGCAGCACATCAAAAAGTTTATCCACCATGATCAAGTGGGCTTCAACCCTGGGATGCAAGGCTGGTTCAACATATGGAAATCAATAAATGTAATCCAGCATACAAACAGAATCAAAGACAAAAACCACATGGTTATCTCAATAGATGCAGAAAAGGCCTTTGACAAAATTCAACAACCCTTCATGCCAAAAACTCTCAATAAATTAGGTATTGATGGGACGTATCTCAAAATAATAAAAGCTATCTATGACAAACCCACAGCCAATATCATACTGAATGGGCAAAAACTGGAAGCATTCCCTTTGAAAACTGGCACGAGACAGGGATGCCCTCTCTCACCACTCCTATTCAACATAGTGTTGGAAGTTCTGGCCAGGGCAGTCAGGCAGGAGAAGGAAATCAAGGGTATTCAATTAGGAAAAGAGGAAGTCAAATTGTCCCTGTTTGCAGACGACATGATTGTATATCTAGAAAACCCCATTGTCTCAGCCCAAAATCTCCTCAAGCTGATAAGCAACTTCAGCAAAGTCTCAGGATACAAAATCAATGTACAAAAATCACAAGCATTCTTATACACCAATAACAGACAAACAGAGAGCCAAATCATGAGTGAACTCCCATTCACGATTGCTTCAAAGAGAATAAAATACCTAGGAATCCAACTTACAAGGGATGTGAAGGACCTCTTCAAGGAGAACTGCAAACCACTGCTCAATGAAATAAGTCAGTTTTTAAAAATGTTTTTGTGGCATTGGTTCTAGTTGTCTCTGTCTGGAAAAAATTGATTTTTCAAATCAATTTAAAAAGTTGGCAGAGCAATATATAGTCACTTAAGCAAGCCTGTATGTATGTGGACAAGTAGACATTAACGATTACTCTCATTTTTATTATCAATGTGTCTAAAACTCTAAATTTTTTAAAGGAGATCACCCACTCATTATTTTTTTTCTAAGCCATAATAAATATCAATTTATGTTATTTTACACAGTAAATATTTTATTACATTAATAATCTATTTCCTCTATTGAAGTATTCTCGTTTTGTTTCCATGTTTTTAAAACTATACATATTGTAAATAATATTGTAAAGCTGGTAATTTGTAAAGGTAAATTATAACAATAGAATGCATAAGTAAATCAGTGTGGACATGTGTGGATTATTACACAATTTAGCCAAATTGCCCCTTGGAAAGTTTATTTTAATTGTATATTTCTACCAAAAAAATATGAGAGTGCCTCGTGTCTTCTTCGCTGTTAGTTCTTAGTCTCTTAAATTTTTGTCATTTGTAGTGATCAATAATGCTTTCTTACGGTGTTTTAATGTTTAACTTTAGACCATACAGTAGAAAATGTATTCATATCCCTTTGCCCATTTATATGTCAAATTTTATGAAGCATCTGTCCATCTCTTGAAATTATTTTCATTTTAACTGACCTATCAAGTGTTTTATATATTAAAAGTGTTCAAATTTCTTTTTCTTATTTGCTACAAATTCACGTTTCCAATGTTTCACTTGTTTTTCAATCTTGATTATAGTATTTTTTAGCCATTCATATTTATTTCCGTATGCTCAAAATCATTTTTCTCATTTCAATTTTTGAGATTGAAATACTTTTGGAAATGCATTCAGTGCAATCTAATTGTTGGTTTTCATATTATTTTGCAGGCTAATGGGGAATACTGCAGAAGCACCAGGAATATCAGCTGTTGACAGCTGCTCTATTAATTTGACTATCCCCAGAGTGCTCCATAGCCTGAAGTTATTTCTATTGATGGAGCCAAGTACTCAATCCATTTGTTTTCACTCTATTAACACATTTATTTTCTACAATAATTCCATGATATAGGTTACTATTATCATTCCTGTCTTACATATGAGGAATCTAGAGCACAAGAGGTTAAGATGTTGTTCTAAGTTTATGCCAACTTAGAAATAAGTTTATGCAAACAGGTAGAAATTGGGAGAGCTGAGCTTTAAACCCAATCTGTCTTATTTCAGAGTTCACACACTTAACCCTTCACTATTACTGCCTCTACAGCAAGTTTTGGCACTCTTTTTAATGAGCTTCCTGGTAGGTCCCTTGAGTGATTGTGTGGCCAAGATGCATTTCTTTTGGAAGCTCGAACTGTTTATTTTAAGCTTCACTTACATGAACCTCATTTATGACCTTTTCCTGAAGAGAATGATCACATTTTAAAGCTGTGCTAATTTCCATGTCTAGCTTCTGTTATAGGCTCACTTTAAGCTTTTTGTCTTTCTTTGGACTACTAGAAATTATCAGAAGGAAATTTTCTTTTAACTCCTTTGTCTGGGTACTCTTAAATGCTGACTTTAAATAGAATGACATTATTTGATACATGCGAATTATGTATATAGAAATGTAGCTTTCTCTCTAAAGCTTTAAGTTTATTGTACATTTTATTATGCCATTCCATGAAATATGATTGATTAATTAATAATTATGAACGAGTCCTGGGTATACTTAGCAGTACTTTACTTCTTTCAAATATGGCATTTTTACAGACTTCAAAGACTTCTTTGTATTGCATAGCTAGAGATCACGTCACACAGTATTATGGCTGATATTCATTGATTCATCGTCTTCATCACTGGTGACTTTAGAATATTCTTATTCAACAGCTCAATTTTTCTAAAGAACATTATTTAGAAAATTTACTTAATTAAACTATATACATGGATGAGATAATACGATGATAAAAGAGCTCTGAATATAAAGTCAGAAGGCTTAGGTAACATTTTATTTTTTTACTTCATGATGTTGTGATTTCAAATATTAGGCTTTCAAATCTTGGTTTCCTCAACTTTAAAATGTAAATAATAGAATATACCATTTATACATGGCACAGATATTGAAATAATTAGAATAGACATCAAGTAATGGTGGGTGAATGCATTTTGTTATAAAGCACCCCATATAAATATGAGATTCTATATGTTATTCGATATAAAATCATCAATAAAAATTATAGCAATACCAGAAAATGTATATTGACAATGACAAAGCACTTAGCCACTGTAAGGATAATGAATTATTTTTATTTAAATAAAAAATAAGAATCCAATATTGCTGTTGTTATAATTCTATATAGCCATTTCTTGAGGTGTAGATTATTAAACATAGAATCAACGTCATTTTATGAGTAAATGTTTTCCATTACACCACAAACATTCTTAAATATGTTTTTGCATTGAAATTTCTTGTTAAAATCTGGTAAGTTAAAGTTGGGTGCATATGTGTATGCATGTGTGCATATATTCATGTTTGTTTTATATGAGTCAACAAAGGTTTAAGTTGTAATTTATACCTGTGTTAAATAATTTGTCCATTTGTTTCTTCTTATTTTATGTTTTTGATATGTTTCCCTAGTTTTGGAGGAAAAATATATTCTGAGTGAATTCAGTGATTTGGAATTAAGATTTATTTACGGAAATCATTTTGTTTCATAGGAAATGTTACTAAAAGTGATTGCTAATCATTCTCAGAGACAAAGAAGATGTGTATTTTTAATACTAGGAATGGGTTGCTCTGAATACACCACCTGGGGAATATCATCTGAGGGTGACTTTGGTTGTGGTGCTTTTTAAGGCTGCCTTTAATTGCTTTTGCATGCAGCTATATTCATGAATGTGCATTCATCAAAGAATGAAGAGCTATGTGACATTTTCAAGTTTTACTAAGTCAACTAGCATCCGTTGCCATAGTACTCAGAAATAAGGAAGCCAGGAAAAGGCAGAGCTGTTTTTCATTATGCATTGAAAGATGTCAGCAGGATTAAAGTATAAAAGCAAAAAGCAAAAAAAAAGCTAAGAGAAGGTGAGCTACTTACCAAATGGTCACTAATGAATATAAAAAGCAAATACACCAGCCAGTACTTTTGGAGAAGGATGAGATTGAAAAAAGATGTAATTAAAGGGAAGGGTAACTTTATTATTTCTGAAAATATAAAAAATGCCTGATTCTCTCTTTTCTCAGGTAAGAAAAAATGTTATCCCCATACATATAATATCTCTTAATTTAAGAAAACACCATCCTCTGCTAGGGAATAGTTTGAGCTGGTTTTATGCCTTGAATGAAATAAGGATGCATAAAAATAATTTTGTGCCCTTCAAATAACCTTTGAGTAAAATTAATATTCAAGAATATACTTGATAATTAGGGCTAGAACTTTGTAAATAAGTATAACCTTTAAAAATAAACGTCAAACATTATTTAAATATAGTGGCTTCATAACTAGACCCCCAACTCTGTAATTTCTAAATGTCAATGAATTTTGACAATGATACAATGTTTACGGTGTAATATAAACAGGCCACACATTCATTGCCATCATTATTCCAATATCTCTCTTCCAAGATCATCATTTCTGAAATTTCTTCTCTGATCTTAACTTACTAATCTGAGTTATCTTATTTTCTCATAAGCTGGATTTTGTCCTCAACTTTCAAGCCAGAGATTTGATCTTCCACTCTTCTGATTGATCAGAATTTCCATAGTCTTGATTTTCTGTCCTAACTTCCTACTTAATCTCTCAATTTTTTCCCTCATCTTCTGACTATTGCAGGAGAAAGCTATACAAAAAAAAAAATTGATTGGTTACATTACAAACACAATCTATCAAATTTCATTTTGACCTGCCTTACTGCTAAATAAACCTTCTATTTTTCCCTTATTGAGCCAAAATTCTATTTGGGATTTCCAAATTTCAGTATTCTCTCTTTCAGACTTCTTCCACATTTCTTTAACTCTAGCCTGAGCTTCCATACATATTGTGAAATTATTCTATCTCCCTACTGTATATGGACTGTTAATGTTAAATGAAATGGTGTACATTAGCTTCTCTGTTTCACTCCAAAATGTACCTTGTTTGTCACTCATTTCTTTTCATTTTCCATCTCTCTGAATGCATGCCAGACCCTCCACCAAGGCTCTTAATTTTATCTTCTTTCCTTTCCAGATTGAAACTAAAAATCCTGATGAGTTAAATAGTACCCTAGTTAAGCAGTAATGCAAGCTGAAGAAAATTCTTCCACTGTTAGGCTGGGCGTGGTGGCTCACACCCACCAGCACTCACACCAGCATTTTGGGAGGCCAAGGCGGGTGGATCACCTGAGGTTAGGAGTTCGAGACCAGCTTGGCCAACGTGGTGAAACCCCGTCTCTACTGAAAATACAAAAATTAGCCAGGCATGATGGCAGGTGCCTGTAATCCCAGCTACTCGGGGGGCTGAGGCGGGAGAATCGCTTGAACCCAGGAGGCGGAGGTTGCAGTGAGCAGAGATGGTGCCATTGCACACCAGCCTGGGAGACAGAACGAAACTCCATCTCAAAACAACAACAACAAAGAAAATTCTTCCACCGTGTAGAAAATGCATCAACATTATTCTAAGACTTTCTTCAGGAAATCCCGGCATTTAAAGTCAGCCCTTTAATACTATGCTTCTTATTAAAACCAGAGATTAATGTATAACCAAAACTGAAAGCTCCATAGGTTACATTGTGTTAACATAAATGAGATAAAATTACTGTGATAGAAATATGCTTTAGTTTCTCTCTACAATTACAAAAACGGAAGTTGAATGAGGAATTTAAAAGATAACAATACACTTTTATCTTGTAACTTAGTGTTAATCTCAGTGAAATATACTTTTCAGGATAACATTTTCAAATGGAGCAAGTATCGTTACAGATTGATGGCATAGCCTTTATTTGCCTTGTCAACATTAAGGTAGGAAGACTTCTGACACAAAAATGTCAGACTGACAGTAGTGACTCAGAAGCAGAAATTCAAAAAACGCACTTGCTGTAAATTTTGCTACACTGCCCAGGGCACTTCTTTGTCTGTATGTGTAACATGTATTCAGCTATTGTAAAGTTTCTTTAACAGTCCTGGAAGTACTATGACAGTAACAAGGAAGATTGATAGCAGATTCCATGCCTCTTTGTTAATCACATTAAGAACTCTGCTTGGTACTCTTTGATGTTGTGTCTGGAAATATATATCCCCACCACACCATATTGAAAGCTTTCATCCTATTACCCATCTGCTGCTAGAACAGTTTAAATGCAAAATGATCAGTTTAAATGCAAAAAATGGGTGATGGGGTGTGAAAGTCAAAGATTTGCCAAGCATACCGTTTTTCTACTACTCGTTCTTCTAATTACCTTTTGGGAAATGAGAGAACCTAACCATACAACATTTTGAAATGTTTCCTTAGGGAATCTGAATAATATTTTATGTAGCTTGAGTTATATGATAATGACAAGCATGTCTTCAAACATTAAAATTAAACTCATGGATGTGGCATAGTGCCTGTTGTTTTTCATCATAGGAGTTTATGATAAAACTGAGCACTGGAGTCTGCAGTTTATAAAAAGATGTTTCCTTCTATTTAGCTGGAGGAGTTTCTTAGACTAGTGGATTGGTTCCCAGGTCCTACAGTCAGATAAATAAAAAGTTGCAGCAGGGGGACCAACTAGTAGTGAGCACATTTCATCAGTTGGAGAGAGAAAATTTATTTCTTCAATTACTTTAGAACATCTGCATGTTACAAAGAGGAATGTGCATTAACACAATTAACCATTTCTTTTTTTTAATTGAATTCATGGATTCATTCCAAAGTTTTCTAATCAGTTTTGCTCTGGTGTCATAAGTTAAGGGAGAATCAATACCAAACTTATTTTCCTGCATGAAGAGATTGCTTGGATAATAGATTTTTTCCAATGCTTTTGGAAATATTGAGTCTAATAAAATAACTCTAACAGAGATACAATTATTCATATCAGTAAGTTGTTCATCAGAAATATTTCACAAACACTAGACCTGAATCTAAATTGAAGGCAAAATCATTCAATTCAGTAGAGCAGTTGCAATTTTCTCATATAGTAAAATGACCAGTTGCACCTAGTAAAGAGTACAGCACAACCCCTAAGTGCAGGGGATCTGGAGGCAAAACATGTGGGTCAAAGGCTCACTGTATCAATTTCCAGCTGTGCAATCTTGGGAAAGGTTCTTCATTTGTAAAATGATGCTTAAAAGCTGTACCTGACTTTTAGGATTGTTGTAAACATTAAATTTATAAATGAGAATGATCTTATAACTGTACATGTTAACCATTGTTTAAACCTTTATGAATAAAATTCTAGATGAGTCACTGACACAGTTTGGCTGTGTCCCCACCCAAATCTTATCTTGAATTGTAGCTCCCATAATTCCCACGTGCTCTGGGAGGAACCTGGTGGGAGATAAGTGAATCATGGGGGAGGTTTACTCCATACTATTCTTGTGGTAGTGAAGAAGTCTCACAATAGCTGTTGGTTTTATAGTGAGTTTCCCTTTGGCTTGGTTCTCATTCGCTCTTGCTTGCTGCCATGTAAGACTGGGATCGCCTGGACTGTGAGGCCTCCCCAGCAACGTGAAACTGTGAGTCCATTCATTTTCTTTATAAATTACCCAGTCTTGAGTATGTCTTGATCAATAGAGTGAAAATGTACTGATAACAGTCTTGGACTGTGAGCTCCAAGAATTAAATGCTGTGTAGAATGATGGAATATCCTGGGAAGACATCTACAGCTCTGGAGAGGCACTACCTAAAATAAAGAACTTATGTCAGAAAGGAAAATCAAACCTACCTTCATCTTAATGGATTCTCATTAACTACATTACTGGTGAACATTTTTCATACATGGCTGATTTTCTCAGCTGACACTACAATCAGATTTCATTCCTTCTCCAAACAGGGATGTGTTTACTCTCAAGAAATGCAATCTAATTTAAAATTGGGTGGAGAAAAACCATGTCAAAAAACACAGTAATTGTATGGCTAAAATAGATCAACCACTTTCTTACATACAAACCAAAATGTTTCAGATTAGGTACTTCATTCTTTATTTCTTTTAGAATAAAAAAGAAAGAGTTAAGATTATATCACTGACTAAAGATTTAGAAACAGGGTCCGATGGTAGCACCATCAATGAGTTACTTCCAAATAGTCTGCCAGAGAGTTCATAAAATTTAAATGTTCTCTTTAAAGACGCAGTAATTGAGAATCATTATTTTGATATAGAATCTCAACTGTCACAGCTATAAATAATACTCCTTTCCATTATGGTTGTTTAGTGTATTGCTTTCTTAATGATCGTTTTCATAATTAAGAAGAAATGCAATATTCTCTCTATTTAAAAACCTTTTTTTGTAGGTGTGTTGAACTATATATGCAGCCTCCTAGCAAGCTTGGTGTCCCAAATTGGATTAGAAAAAAAATAATACAGGTAGATTTAGGATGTTTGCCATGCTATTAGGCATTCTTTAGGAAGAGAAAACTTCAATTAGTTTCTGTCATGGATTAGAGAAGACAAAGGCTGGAAGAAGGGATAAATGTGGGAATTACATTGAATAAATTTATCTAGGTAAAGTCATCCTGAGAACTACTTAGTAGGAAAAGCAAAGCAAAATGTCTATATAGGAACACTTCTACAATCCAGAGCAATGAGGATTGTCAGGAGGAAAGGGAAATTCTTTGAAATGGTATCTCTGTAAATACTTTTGAACCACGGGAGAAGCAATGTACCATGAAGTCAAGTCAACAGATAAGAGTAAGATTAGCTCTCCAAGAGTCAGAGATAGTAGAACAATATAAAATATCCTTTTGCAATTTCTGAATATAATTGTTAAGTGTTGCAAAAATGAAGTTAAACAACACTGAAAAACACTGAATAAAAATAAGCAGATATGAAAAGGAAAACAAACAATTTTTTAGAATTGAATATATAGAAATGAAAAACATATACTCTGTAGACAGGCCAAATAACTGAATATGGGAAAAGAATACTGATGAACTAGAATATAGATCTGAAGAAACTCTCTAGAAGCTGCAAAATGACATAAAGAGATGAGAAATATGAAACAGAGGTTAAAAGATATAAAGGGTAAAGTGGAAGGTGAACTATTTTTTTTTTCTTTTTTTTGAGACAGAGTCTCACTTTGTTGCCCAGGCTGGAGTGCAGTGGTGCAATCAGCTCATTGGAGCCTGGACCTCCAGGGCCCATGTGCAAGTGATCCTCCCAACTTAGCCTCCAAGCAACTGGGACTGCAGGCTCAGGCCACTATGCCTGGCTAATTTTTTTTTTTTTAAGTTTTTGTAGAGATGGCAGTCTCCCTCTATTGCCCAGGTGGATCTTGAACTCCTGGACTCAAGCAATCTACTCACCTTGGCCTCCCAAAGTGCTGGGATTATAGGTGCGAGCCACCACACCTGGTCAACATATTTTTATTGTTTGTTTGTTTTTTGAGACGGAGTCTCGCTCTGTTGCCCAGGCTGGAATGCAGTGGCACGATCTCAGCTCACTGCAACCTCTGCCTCCCAGGTTCGTGCCATTCTCCTGCCTCAGCCTCCCAAGTAGCTGGGGACTACAGGTGCCTGACACCACGCCCGGATAATTTTTTGTATTTTTACTAGAGACGGGGTTTCACCATGTTAGCCAGGATGGTCTCGATCTCCTGACCTCGTGATCTGCCCACCTCGGCCTCCCAAAGTGCTGGGATTATGGGCATGAGCCACAGTGCCCAGCCTGGTCAACATATTTTTAATAGGAATTTGAGAATGGAGAATAGGGAAAATAAAGACAAAGCAATATTTGGAAAAATAATAGTTGAAAAATTTCCAGGAATAGTTAAAAACAAGTTCTCAATTACTAAAATTACAATATATTAACAGAAAAGTAATAAAATGTAAATTTAAAAAATGTAAATCCAAGATGAATTTAAAAATAAGAATTTCTAAAAGTGTGTATATGGGTATATATGTGTGTGTATATGTGCATGTCATCATCTTCTAGACGTGTGGTTTTAGTACATGAAAAGAAACAAAAATAAAGCAAATAGGCTAACATTATTAGAATTCTATTACTATCAATGTACTCTAGTATGACCATGTTAATATTAAAACTTCACTTTGACAAATGACACTATAAACAGGATAAGACCATAGACTGAATGTATTAGAGCACAAATAAATAAAGAACTTTTCTAGGTCAACATGAAAAAGGCAACAATCTAACAGAAAATATTAAAAGGATATGATTAGGCAATTCACAGAAGACAAAAATTTGAATGGTTATCATCTTATAAAAGGACTCCCTACCAATCAGAAAAATAAAAATAAAGTTTTAAAAGATGGCAAGCATTTGAAAAATCTCATATATTGCATTTCTATAACTAATTGCATAAATAAATATGTCATATCAATTGAAACTAAAACATATACCTTATGATGTAGGAATTATATTTCAGTTGCTATATTGTTTGCAATAGTTACATGTAGGATAGATAAGTGATGTATTATTACAAATGGATTAGTATATAGTGTTAAAAATCTACACTGTATGAAACTTTAGCAATAATGAGGCTATAAAGTTGTCTGGAGAGAAAATATTAAAATTTTTAAAAGCATTTAAAAAAATTTCTTGTAGGTAAATTTTCAGATGGTTTTAGTATAACACAGAGAGGATTCATTATAAACCTTGCTTAATTTTTGGGTTATGGAGTATTATTAATTTTAGACATCAATAGGAAAATAAAATTATTAATTATTTGAGTAAACACTCAGAATAGAAATAGATGTAGAACTTTAAATTCATCAAGGAACAAAAGACATTAATCTAAATCAAGTCAGAAAATGTCAAGAAAAAAAGAAAAAAATAAGCAAAAAATGAATGAATGAATAAAACGCAAGATTAAGAACACAGTATATGAGACAATTTTTAAGATCTTAAATCATTCACTAAAAAGAAACAATGACGTAAGACACTTCCATTGAAGTTAAGCATAGAAAATAACTATTGATATTGAGCACCTTACCTTGGTAGATTCTGCAGAATTTAAGCTGAGGTGACAAAATTTTGATGTAGTAGAAAGACAATTGAGTCCTTTTTCCTGGCTCTGAAACTTATGTATTCCATGCATGAAATTGAAGGAATACATTTAACTTATATGAATGTCTGTTTTTAAATGCAAATGTGGGGTAATGAGAACAGCTTTCCCTTAGAGTTTAGGTTGAATTTCCAATTGCACATCATCACATGTGAGGCCTTTCATGAGGCTTCTCTAGCCTCATCTCCAACATTTTTCTTCTCAGGACACCTTTGCTTCAGCTCAAAAAACTATTTGCAGTCCCCCAACGGATTCTCCACTGTTCAAAATCTGTCCTCTTCAGAAATTGCTATGTCCAACAAAGTCTTTTAAGGGAAACTACACTGCTGAAAAACCTACTGAAGAAGGAGAACCTAGGATATCCCTTGGAAAAGTGACAACCGATTTTACCAGACAGTGGTATCTAAGTCAGCAACTCTGGTAGCATCTTGCACAGAAAATCATGAGTAAGAGGAAAAATGGTAATATGTTGGGTTATTCACATATGAATTTGGAATTATTTCTTTGGAATTTGAGTGGAAAATTGTGAAGATAATCAACCACAGATAGCAGAAATAGAAACAAGAAAATAGACCATAAAGGGCAGAGACCAAGAGTGGAGGATGATCATATTAACAAAACTAAAATAAGGAAAGCATTACTTTCTTTTTATACATTAAATAAAAGAAAACAATTGTACTCTATTATACCTGTTAACAAAAAAGACCATAAGATCTTTGGAGGAAAAAGGAGAACTTTACTTTTTTAAAACAATCTGCAGACTGGGGAGACACAGACTTTGGTGCAAACCAGTAATGCACTCTGGGGTTGGGGGCTGGAAAGTTAGAGATTATAAAGGCAAAAGTTTCAGGGGGAATCAGGAGAGAGTAGAACAGAGTCTTAATTGGATGGCATTTAAGCCCCAAATCACCACTCTCTCTTAATTGGCTGGTTCCAGGTGGCTAGTGGTTGGTTTGCTTGCGCCATGTGGTTCTTTTATAGTCAGTTAGGGAATTCTCAGCTGCAGTTGTTTCCAGGAACTGTTATTTTAGTTAGTTGTAGAAAAACAGGTTTTGCAACACTTTCTAAGGACACAGAGTGACTGCTCCCTCACCATGCCATGGGCTCTGGTGTCTGCTTTTACTTTTGAGCCACAGAGTCTGGGAGCATAATTGTCTAATAACTGGGAGCATAATTTGACTTACCATATTGAAAACAGGTGTTTTTTAAAACTCTAATTTGAAAAAAAAATTGATATAGATAACATAAAACATGATTTACAGGCTAATTTTTGTTACTTTTTCTTTTGAATGAATGTTTTTAAAGGTAGTAATTTTACATTCTATTGAAAATTTTCTTAAACTAGAGAAATTAGGAATCCAATTTACCTAAAAGTAAAACAACTAAAAAGTTTCTCCACATTCTCCAGTGTAATTCTCTTGTGTGTTGTTCTTCAATTTCCAAACATGCATAGTATAAACTGAGATTTACCTCCGCTAACAAATTTTTTTCCTCAATTTTTGCCTAAAAGTTCATTCTTTCATTTCCTGGTGAAACAAATAATGGGAATTTGATTCCTCATACATGTAACTTTTGAGTGAGTTTTGTTTATTGTTGTTATTAAAATAATGGAGTACAAGAAGTATGAATTAGCAATAGAAATAAGATAAAATAATGTTTTAAGAGTAGGACCATATATTTTATGTACTTGCCCCCCCATCCCCCCAAAAAATTAGATATTAACATAATTAAAGTTCTTCTTCGGCACTAACAGCTTCTAAAAACAAGGAATACTGAAGGATTTAATCAGCTAATATTTTATAATGCATTTTTACTTCTGAATTAGTTATGCTAGCTTTTCTCTAAGTCAAAAGTGGCTGGTGTAGCAGTAACAGCGGTGGTGGGTGGAGATGGGGAATGAGGAGATATTGACCAGATAATTCAGAGCAGATTCCATTCCCATGGATATGAAAATAGAAAGCAAAAAAGGCAGGAAGCAGCAGTGAATGCAATAGTTAAAATGCAGCTTGCTTTGAAGAGGAGAGGGGGAAGGGTGGAGGGAAAGAAATAAGCAACCAAAGACAGGTCATGTAAACCATGAGCCAGGAAGTAAATTCTTTAAAATGATGCTTGCCAGAAGCTAAATTCTTGTAAATATGGGCCTTTTTTTCCCCCTAATGCTATTACTATTGGAATGAGGAATACTTGGGGACCGGATGAGGAAAAGGTCAGAAGTCACTAAATTGTAATTTTATGAAGAATGTAATTGCTCTGCTTTCGTTTTAACGTTAAAATCTATAAGCCCAGGAAAAACAATTCTCCTTCTCATGAACTACCCTTTCCAACATTTCTAGAAGATTTATATTATATGAGAAAAGACTCTCATCCTAAAGTATTGGTTTATATTTTTAAAATCTGTTTTTAGTTTGGAGTTACTGGGAGGAGGTAGGAGCGGGCTGTGGAGGAGGGAGGAAGTTGTTAGTCTAGAATGGCTGCTGCTTGGGTGGAAGTTGGATGAATCTAAATGACTTAATAATTTCAATTCTCTGGAGTTGGTCTGTTTCTTATCTCAATGTCAAAGGGAAAAATAATTTTTGGCTAGTAGGCATAAAAATTTTCAATTATTGAGACATCAAATATCTGCTAATCCAGAGTTAAAGCTTAGCTTCAACGCATTAAAGATGAGATTTAAAAGTACAGGTTTATACTGTAGCACATATATTCATACATAGAATATTGATATTCTTTTTCAGCAATAAAAATCATGCTTAATGAATATTGCTACAACAGGCTTTGGTGTTAAGAAGCAATTAATGAAATAGCAGTTTTTGTTTGTTTGTTTTTGCCATCGCCATAAACCAGTAAATCATTAGCATGCAATTCCAGATAGTTACCACCATTAACCAAGTGGCTTGAGTAGAATGATATTAAAAATATTTAAAGTAGTAAACACTTTGGGAAAAAAAGTGGAGAGAAGAAATATCTTTTTTTAAAAAAAATTATCCTCAGATATGTCTCACTGCATGAACTTTAGTTCAGTGAAAATATGTGCCTGCAAAAGTTGCACGAAATCTTGATGTGACTCTTACCATACAACCTTACTTTCACTTTTAAATTTCCTTAGTGTGACTGATTTTCCCCATTAGATAAAATATGTTTAAATTTCAGGCACTGACAAATAGCCATATAAACATCTATCTGTGTGTTCATAAAGGAAAGTATCTGCTCAAAGGATTATTAACATCATTTTAAAAGAACATATTTGTTTCTTCTTTTGGATTTAAAATGATTTTAAAGGTTTTATGTAGAAATACATAATCAAACGGATAAATGCTAGATTTTAAAAAAGTATTTAAAGACCCTGTCATATTGGACCCCTACTGACTCCACTAGGAATGGCACTGTGTCTGAGAGGCCAAAAAAGAGACCCAGAGCCTGCAAAACAGACATCAAGTTTATTGAAGACTTACATATGGGAGGTTCCAGTGGTAGTGGGCTGGACAGGACAGATGCTACCATTTGTAAAAGCATGTGGTCTATATAACAATTTTCACTTTGCACACTCCACGTAGCAACCCCCATTTAACCTCAAACAAAGGACTTCAATCCCCTGTATGGTCTGCATTCCAAGGGATAGGCCAATGGATCAGATGTCCTTCATAGATAAAGAATGAATCTCTAGTTGGCTACCCCCAGGTTTCTTGCTTGGAACTCCAAACACACATTCTTCTTAGAAGGTAGGGTCATTCTCAGGGTATGGTTAAGTTATTGCTGTCAGGCGCATCTCCCATACACACCCAGAGGACATTTGCCTCTCTTCATGGATTAGCAATAGATTGTATATTTTCATATTCAGCAGTATCACTTTTAAATCTAAAGGTCTCTATCCAATACATTAAATTGCTCAACAATTTTAGGAACAATTTTGAGTAATCCAAGGCTTAACAAGCTGTTATGGTTAATAAATTGCATCCCACCTAGGCTTTTGATCAGAATATCCAGACAGCTTCTAGCAAAGAGTTAAGGTAAAACATGGTAAATAATTTCTTTTTCAAAACATAGACACAGCTTTACTTAGTGTCTTTGAAATAGTGAGCATTAGTTTATAATTTCACAAAACATTTCATTGAAAGAATTGTATAAGAGCTTCAATACTCTCAACTATAGAGTTATACAGGAATGATTTTTACTCTATATTTAATAACAGCACTTTCTTTTAATAAGATATCCCAGTGGAAACCACCAGTATGTGAATTACAGAAAATAAAAGTTAATTAAACAAGTACTGACATTGACCTCATTAAGATATCTGGGTATTTATCAGAGAAAGTGATACCTCAGTGAGTTTATCAGAACACAGAACAGAGATAGCATCACCTTAATTGAATTCGAGTAACAGTGAAGGGCAAATTTCATTAGGTATTCTGTATGAGAAAGCTAGATGGTAGAAACAGGATTAGATTCAGGCACTATACCAAATAGTATGAAAGTTGTTTGAATTCAAAACAAGATTATATTATTAGAAGATGTGAGTTATCACAATGTATTACTCATGTGAAAGTAAATGTTTCCTCAGTATTCTCTGGGGGTGTTTACCTCACCTGAACATCTCCATAGTGGATGTTAAAATAGTCTGTCAATGGTTAAATCAGACTGAGAAATAGCAGTCCTGACTTCTCTGGCTTGTTTTCCAAATTACCTTGGTGCACAAGGGAATGAAGCTTGCTTTTAACTCAGTGACTGCACAGCAAACATATTCCTCATGGAAAACACGTGTAGGAGGTCGTATTTCCTCATCTCAGCTTGTGTCAGCCCTTTTAGAAAAACAGAAGAAAATGAAAGCAATTATTTCACCTTAGTTAATTTGTGAGTTTCTCTATACATCTTGTGTTTCAAATATTTTTGTGAGGAATGAATTTACCAACACAGTTTGAAGTGTATGGTGTATGTGTGTGTATGTGTGACTTATGATGTAGCATGGGAATCCCTACCTTTCAATAAATAGCACAGATTCCCATTTTCCTATTTTAAATAAATTAAAAATGAAAATGTATTTTTTTGTTTTGTTTTGTTTTTTATGTCTGGTGTTTGGAACTGGACCCATTATTGAGCAGGTAGTGAGAGACAGGACTAGCTGGATTTTCTAGATGGACTAAGAATCCCTAAGCCTAGCTGGGAAGATGACTGCTTCCACCTTTAAACACGGGGCTTGCAACTTAGCTCACACCCGACCAATCCGATAGCACTAAAATGCTAATTAGGCAAAAACAGGAGGTAAAGAAATAGCCAATCATCTACTGCCTGAGAGCACAGCGGGAGGGACAATGATTGGGATATAAACACAGGCATTCAAGCCGGCAACAGCTACCCTCTTTGGGTCCCCTCCCTTTGTATGTGAGCTCTGTTTTCACTCTACTTCACTCTGTTAAATCTTGCAACTCCATTCTTCTGGTCCGTGTTTGTTACGGCTCCAGGTGAGCTTCTGCTCGCCATCCACCACTGCTGCTTGACGCCATTGCAGACCCGCCACTGACTTCCATCCTTGCGGATCCTGCAGGGTGCTCACTGTGCTCCTCATCCAGCGAGGCACCCATTGCTACTCCCAATGGGCTAAAGGCTTGCCATTGTTCCTGCATGGCTAAGTGCCTGGGTTCATCCTAATCGAGCTGAACACTAATCACTGGGTTCCATGGTTCTGTTCCATGACCCACAGCTTCTAATAGACTATAACACTCACCACATGACCCAAGATTCCATTCCTTGGAATCCGTGAGGCCAAGAACCCCAGGTCAGAGAACACGAAGCTTGCCACCATTTTGGAAGTGGCCCACCACCATCTTGGGAGCTCTGGGAGCAAGGACCCCCGGTAACAGTTGGGGAAAAAAATCTTACTGATTGAAAACTTTGCAATTGCAACCATTCTATATTTCAACTAAGCAAATTTCAGAGCCATCTACAAAAGATATCCTACTATATCAGCCCTTCTTGCCTCTCTACCCATCTGTTCTTCTCTTTTTAAATTTTATGTCATTTTACTTACTGTGTCACTATTAAGTGAGAAATACCAGGTTAAACCTTGTTTAATAAAGAATGTTAAAATAGAGACCTTGGTATGAAGGAATTTACACTCTAAATAGGAAAATAAGTATACATGCATGAAAAAAGAAACTAATAATTTTTGAGCACCTACTATATTTTACACACATTTTCACATAAACTACATGAACTTGAGCATTGTAAAATTGTTTGGGGCTCTAAGTGCCATTAAGGTATCTATTTTGAACATAAGGACAATAAAGTTTAAAGAGGCCCAAGATCATACTACTAATAAATGCTGGACCTAGGTTTTGAACCAGGGTATTTGATCTGTAAACATAGTTCTTTGTTCTATACGAAAGCTCTCTCCTCGCTGCTCTTTTCCCCACTTAATTCCTTGGCTACATTTTTCATATTCTACCTATTCATTCCTTAATGAGGAAATACCCCGACTGCACAAGAACTGGTTGTAGTGTCCCCACTAACATCTGGGGAATAAAAGGGGCTGATTTTCACACAGCACAAAACAAATAGAGTCCCTGTGGGTGAAAATGAAGTTGAAAGGACATGGCCTTCAAATAAATTGTATATAACTTTAATCTGCACTAGAACACCAACCTTTCTTATCTTTTAAGACTTAGCTCAAGTGGCCCTTCTTTGAGTTATAATTAAGGATAGGTGAAATTGAAGATAACCAAGGATTCAAACTCTTATTATTATCAATTTATTGTTGCATTGTTATTTAGATAGTATATTATGTAACAATGCATGGCTGAAATGAATATTCAGTAAGCCAAGAAGGTTAGAATGTTCTGTGGGAAACAAGAGCTCCAAATGTAAATACTATGATGAGGAAACAAGAGCTCCAAATGGAAATACTATGCAGAGAGGTGATAAGAGCTCCAAATGGAAATACTATGATGCAGTGGTAGCATCCAACCTTCCAGATGACTAAAGGATCTGATTTTATCAAGATAAAATATCATTTGTGTTATCTATCAGTCCTATTTGATATTAAACTCATTTTAGTGAAATTGCTTGGACTTGAAGTCACAAGATGTGGCTTTCTTTTCATGTCACGTATGTGATTTAGGACAAGATACTTTAATCACAGCTGATCTCAGGTGCTGTGGCTGAAATACATGTCTTAAAAGTTAACACAAGTATTAGGCTGGGCAAGGTGGCTCACCCCTGTAATCCTATCACTTTGGGAGGCTGAGGCAGGCCTATCACTTGAGGCCAGAAGATCAAGACCAGCCTGACCAACATGGCAAAACCCTGTCTCTACTAAAAACACAAAAATTAGACCGGTGTGATGGCACTCCCCTGTCATCCCAGCTCCTTGGGTGGCTGAGGCACAAGAATCTCTTGAACCTGGAGGCAGAGGTGGCAATGAGTTGACATCACGCCACGCCACTACACTTCAGCCTGAGTGATGGAGTGAGATGCTGTCAAGAACAAAACAAAAACAAAAACAAATTAATACAAGTATTAAATGACAGAAGGTCAATAAAAATACCCAGCTTAATGCCTTGTACATAGAGCTTATTATACATCACATGACACTAGGGTGAGTTGCTGCAATAACAAGACCTTGGAGCTTAGTCTTTCTGCCATCTTTGAAACATATTACTGATCATTTGCCCAGGTTAGATTGTGGCTACTTAGTTTAGTGAGTGAAACAAAAACTATCACGAAAAGAAGAACCACACATAAACTGTTGACATCTGCTTTAAAAAAACACCGTGAAGCTTTAGGATGCTAAAAAAGTAACAGCAGCACTTAGAATAATTTGACAAGGCCAGGCGCAGTGGCTCACACCTGTAATCCCAGCACTTTGGGAGGCCAAGGTGGGTGGATCACCTGAGGTCGGGAGTTCAAGACCAGCCTGACCAACATGGAGAAACCCCGTCTCTACTAAAAATACAAAATTAGCTGGGCGTGGTGGTGCACACCTGTAATCCCAGCTACTGGGGAGGCTGAGGCAAGAGAATCACTTGATCCCGGAAGGTGGAGGTTGTGGTGAGCAGAGATCACTCCAAGGCACTCCAGCCTGGGCCACAAGAGCAAAACTCTGTCTCAAAAAAAAAAAAATAATAATAATAATAATTTGACGGGCAGATAAAAACAGTGGCTATATTAAGCAAAATCGAGACGATAACTACAAGCATAAAGAGCAAACATATAAAGAAAGGATCCATATAAGAATGGGATCTGCAATCTGAAGTCAGCATCCACATTGTTATTAGCAATAATTGCCACCAGTTCATATGTTTATTTCAGGTCTTCTGCTTAACAACATGCTAGGGACAGAAAGTTTGTGCTTCCCACCATTCATATCTTGAAGCCCTACCTACAATGTGATAATATTTGGAGATGGAGCCTTTGGGAAGTAATTAGGCTTAGATGAGGTTAGGAGGGTGGGGTACCCATGATGATATTAGTATTCTTATAAGAAGAGGAAGAGACTAAAGCTCTCGCTCTCTCTCTTTCTACCACGTGATTTTTTTTTATTTTTTATTTTTTTTTGCTTTTGAAATTTATTAGTTTTAGTTCTTTTTCTTTTTTTTTAAATTTATTATTGTTATTATTATTATTATTATTATACTTTAGGCTCTATGGAACATGTGTGCAATGTGCAGGTAAGTTACATATGTATACATGTGCCATGCTGGTGCGCTGCACCCACCAACTCGTCATCTAGCATTAGGTATATCTCCCAATGCTATCCCTCCCCCCTCCCCCCACCCCACAACAGTCCCCGAAGTGTGATGTTCCCCTTCCTGTGTCCATGTGTTCTCACTGTTCAATTCCCACCTATGAGTGAGAATATGCGGTGTTTGGTTTTTTGTTCTTGCGATAGTTTACTGAGAATGATGATTTCCAATTTCATCCATGTCCCTACAAAGGACATGAACTCATCATTTTTTATGGCTGCATAGTATTCCATGGTGTATATGTGCCACATTTTCTTAATCCAGTCTTAATCATTGTTGGACGTTTGGGTTGGTTCCAAGTCTTTGCTATTGTGAATAATGCTGCAATAAACATACGTGTGCATGTGTCTTTATAGCAGCATGATTTATAGTCCTTTGGGTATATACCCAGTAATAGGATGGCTGGGTCAAATGGAATTTCTAGTTCTAGATCCCTGAGGAATCACCACACTGACTTCCACAAGGGTTGAACTAGTTTACAGTCCCACCAACAGTGTCAAAGTGTTCCTATTTCTCCACATCCTCTCCAGCACCTGTTGTTTCCTGACTTTTTAATGATTGCCATTCTAACTGGTGTGAGATGGTATCTCATTGTGGTTTTGATTTGCATTTCTCTGATGGCCAGTGATGGTGAGCATTTTTTCATGTGTTTTTTGGCTGCATAAATGTCTTCTTTTGAGAAGTGTCTGTTCATGTCCTTCGCCCACTTTTTGATGGGGTTGTTTGTTTTTTTCTTGTAAATTTGTTGGAGTTCATTGTAGATTCTGGATATTAGCCCTTTGTCAGATGAGTAGGTTGCGAAAATTTTCTCCCATTTTGTAGGTTGCCTGTTCACTCTGATGGTAGTTTCCTTTGCTGTGCAGAAGCTCTTTAGTTTAATTAGATCCCATTTGTCAATTTTGGCTTTTGTTGCCATTGCTTTTGGTGTTTTAGACATGAAGTCCTTGCCCATGCCTATGTCCTGAATGGTAATGCCTAGGTTTTCTTCTAGGGTTTTTATGATTTTAGGTCTAACATTTAAGTCTTTAATCCATCTTGAATTGATTTTTGTATAAGGTGTAAGGAAGGGATCCAGTTTCAGCTTTCTGCATATGGCTAGCCAGTTTTCCCAGCACCATTTATTAAATAGGGAATCCTTTCCCCATTTCTTGTTTTTGTCAGGTTTGTCAAAGGTCAGATAGTTGTAGATATGTGGCATTATTTCTGACGGCTCTGTTCTGTTCCATTGATCTATATCTCTGTTTTGGTACCAGTATCATGCTGTTTTGGTTACTGTAGCCTTGTAGTATACTTTGAAGTCAGGTAGTGTGATGCCTCCAGCTTTGTCCTTTTGGCTTAGGATTGACTTGGCAATGTGGGCTCTTTTTTGGTTCCATATGAACTTTAAAGTAGTTTTTTCCAATTCTGTGAAGAAAGTCATTGGTAACTTGATGGGGATGGCATTGAATCTGTAAATTACCTTGGGAAGGATGGCCATTTTCATGATATTGATTCTTCCTACCCATGAGCATGGAATGTTCTTCCATTTGTTTGTATCCTCTTTTATTTCCTTGAGCAGTGGTTTGTAGTTCTCCTTGAAGAGGTCCTTCACGTCCCTTGTAAGTTGGATTCCTAAGTATTTTATTCTCTTTGAAGCAATTGTGAATGGGAGTTCACTCATGATTTGGCTCTCTGTTTGTCTGTTATTGATGTATAAGAATGCTTGTGACTTTTGTACATTGATTTTGTATCCTGAGACTTTGCTGAAGTTGCTTATCAGCTTAAGGAGATTTTGGGCTGAGACAATGGGGTTTTCTAGATATACAATCATGTCATCTGCAAACAGGGACAATTTGACTTCCTCTTTTCCTAATTGAATACCCTTGATTTCCTTCTCTTGCCTAATTGCCCTGGCCAGAACTTCCAACACTATGTTGAATAGGAGTGGTGAGAGAGGGCATCCCTGTCTCGTGCCAGTTTTCAAAGGGAGTGCTTCCAGTTTTTGCCCATTCAGTATGATATTGGCTGTGGGTTTGTCATAAATAGCTCTTATTATTTTGAGATACGTCCCATCAATACCTAATTTATTGAGAGTTTTTAGCATGAAGTATTGTTGAATTTTGTCAAAGGCCTTTTCTGCATCTATTGAGATAATCATGTGGTTTTTGTCTTTGGTTCTGTTTATATGCTGGATTACATTTATTGATTTGCGTATATTGAACCAGCCTTGCATCCCAGGGTTGAAGCCCACTTGATCATGGTGGATAAGCTTTTTGATGTGCTGCTGGATTCTGTTTGCCAGTATTTTATTGAGGATTTTTGCATCAATGTTCATCAAGGATATTGGTCTAAAATTCTCTTTTTTTGTTGTGTCTCTGCCAGGCTTTGGTATCAGGATGATGCTGGCCTCATAAAATGAGTTAGGGAGGATTCCCTCTTTTTCTGTTGATTGGAATAGTTTCAGAAGGAATGGTACCAGCTCCTCCTTGTACTTCTGGTAGAATTTGGCTGTGAACCCATCTGGTCCTGGACTTTTTTTGGTTGGTAAGCTATTGATTATTGCCTCAATTTCAGCTCCTGTTATTGGTCTATTCAGAGATTCAACTTCTTCCTGGTTTAGTCTTGGGAGGGTGTATGTGTTGAGGAATTTAACCATTTCTTCTAGATTTTCTAGTTTATTTGCGTAGAGGTGTTTGCAATATTCTCTGATGGTAGTTTGTATTTCTGTGGGATCGGTGGTGATATCTCCTTTATCATTTTTTATTGCATCTATTTGATTCTTCTCTCTTTTTTTCTTTATTAATCTTGCTAGCGGTCTATCAATTTTGTTGATCCTTTCAAAAAACCAGCTCCTGGATTCATTGATTTTTTGAAGGGTTTTTTGTGTCTCTATTTCCTTCAGTTCTGCTCTGATTTTAGTTATTTCTTGCCTTCTGCTAGCTTTTGAATGTGTTTGCTCTTGCTTTTCTAGTTCTTTTAATTGTGATGTTAGGGTGTCAATTTTGGTTCTTTCCTGCTTTCTCTTGTGGGCATTTAGTGCTATAAATTTCCCTCTACACACTGCTTTGAATGCATCCCAGAGATTCTGGTATGTTGTGGTAGATTTGGAGATGGAGCCTTTGGGAAGTAATTAGGCTTAGATGAGGTTAGGAGGGTGGGGTACCCATGATGATATTAGTATTCTTATAAGAAGAGGAAGAGACTAAAGCTCTCTCTCTCTCTTTCTACCACGTGATTATACAATAAAACGCTGCCATCTGTAAGCCAAGAAGAGGACCCTCACCGAGAGGCAAATTTGCCAGCACTTTTATCATGGACTTCCTAGGCTCCAGAACTAGGAGAAATAATTGGCTCTTATTTAAGCTATCCAGTCTATGGTATTTTGTTACAGCAGCCTGAGACACAATGGTAGAGTTCATTTAAAACCACGCCTTACCTCAACATCTCATCAACTGAAGCTGGCCAGAGTGTCTGAGTTCAACAAGTTAGTGCTCATTTCTGTGAAATAGATTTCAACTACTTTTTAAAAATAAAGACACCAACTTGTAGATGTTAGACAAACCTTAGGTTTGGATCAGGAAAACCTGTCTTTATATGTTATCAGGTAGAGACTGTGTATTTTGAGACTCATTTGGGAAGAAACATAGTAATCAAGGTGCCAGATGTCACTGTTACTAGCTCTCTTTTTTTATTGCTGTGCTTAAAGCTATAAAAAGCAAGTTATGTAAATTTGAATTGAAATATTATGAACTTTTACATTTTAAAATGAGAAACATGGCTAAAAGTGATTTCTACATCTCTAACTTTTAGGAATCATTCAATATTTTATTAGATTAATACCGATAATAAGTACACTATTGTGAGCATTTTATATATGCCAGAACATATCTCAGAGGCATTTATATCACCATCACCACAATGAATTGAGATAGATGTTAAAATTCTCATATAACAGATGAAGAAACAGAGGCTCAGAGTAACTAAGTATGTTTACTAAGCAATTGTAGTAGCTAAATGTTTGAGCTGGGACACTACTGACTCCAGGCCTCATGCTCTCCAATTTAAAAAAAAACTTCTGATGATTGTACTTTATTATGTTGATTTTGAATAAGCTTCTTTCCATATTTTGGGTAATTTCTCACCGGAGAACTTTCACAGCAAGCTCTTGTTATACATGTTGATCATAAAAGAAAAGAATTAAGGATAAAAAATAGGTAGTTAGAACTTTGTTTACTTCTAAACAGAGGAATATTATCTTCTCACCATTTATTAAATGAACATAATATACTAAATGTTTTTGGTTATAAGAGTAACAGATGTGTTTTATTTCTAGGTTTTTCATTTAACTTGCCTTTTTTTTTTTTTGAGACAGAGTTTCACTTTTGTTGTCCAGGCTGGAGGGCAATGGCATGATCTCAGCTCACCGCAAACTCTGCCTTCCGGGTTCAAGCGATTCTCCTGTTTCAGGCTCCCAAGTAGCTGGGATTACAGGCATGTGCCACCACGCTTGGCTAATTTTGTATTCTTAGTAGAGATGGGGTTTCTCCGTGTTGGTCAGGCTGGTCTCGAACTCCTGACCTCAGGTGATCTGCCCACCTAGGCCTCCCAAAGTCCTGGGATTACAGGCGTGAGCCACTGTGCCCGGCTAACTTGCCTTTGTAAAGTGATAATAGCCAAATTTAGCTTGCTACTTTTATTTATCGATTATTAGTTACTTTTTTCTTTATAGGATATTAATTTGTTTATGTTTTTTCTCCATTATTAGTAGTTTTCCTTTTATCTTAGCATCAGTTCAGTTTGGGAAGCACTGTCTAGTAGATCCTGGCATCCAACATATATCAATTCTTCAATATTTGGAAATGGTTGAGAAAAAAGAGTAGTAAATGTACAATATATTTTGATAAATCACATATATTTAGGCAGAAAGAAAACAAAACCACTTATTTCTCTCCAGGTGATCTATTTCTGACAGTAACTTGAGATAGTAACTATAATTTAGACTTCACAAAAAGACATATCATGCATTTTCAATAACTCCAATTGCCTCATGCTGCCACTCTACAGGAAGAAATATTTTTCTTTTCTTCTTTTCTCTTCTCTCCTTTTCCCTTTTCTAACTTGGAAGTTAGAAAGTAAAAGATGTTATGGAAATAATATAACAAGGAAGGAAAAAAAATGTATGTTTGGGGAAGGGTAAACATTTTAAATGGAGAGTCAGGGAAGGTCTCAGCAAGAAGACGGCAGGTAAGAAAAACCTTGCAGGAAGAGAGTAAATCTTGGGAAAGAGCATTCTAGACAGACAGAAAAGCTGGTATAAAAGTATTGAGGCAGGAGTGTTATTAGTGCATTTGCAGAGTAGGAAGGAAGCCAGTATGGCTGAAACAAGGCTAAAGATGTAATGGGTGGCCAGATTGCTTGGCCAGATTGCTCACAGGTTTTTATACACATAAGGACATGAAATTACATGAAAAGTATGACAAGGGTTACCCTGGCTGCTTTAATGAGAGTATAGTATAAGAGCAAGAATAGAATCAGGAAGACCAATAAGCAAATATTAAAATAATTCAACAAAGAAACAATGATGACTTGGCCCAAAATAATAGCAATGGAAGTGGTTAAAGCATTGGATTCTGAATGCATTAAAATCAACAGACATTGTTGATATTTTGGACGTATGTTATGAAAGAAAGAAAAACATTAATGATTTCAAGAATTTTCGACTGGGTGCAGTGGCTCATGCCTGTAATCTCAGCACTTTGGGGGACCGAAGTGGGTGGATCACTTGAGTTCAGGAGTTCGAGACCAGCCTGGCCAACATGGTGAAACCTCATCTCTACTAAAAATACAAAAATTAGCTGGGCGTGGTGGCAGGCACCTATAATCCCAGCTACTGGGGGAGGCTGAGGCAGGGGAACTGCTTTTACCTGGAAAGCAGAGGGTGCAGTGAGCCAAGACTGTGCCACTGCACTCCAGCCTGGGTGACAGAGTGAGACTCCGTCTCAAAAAAAAGAAAAAAAAAAAAGAATTCTAGCCTAAGAGACAAACATGATAGAATTGTTACTAACTGAGGTGGGGAAGCCTATGGGAAAAGCAGGTTTATTTGGTACAAATCAAGAATTTAGTTCTGGATATGCTAATTTAAGAGGTCCATTAGACAAATACAAGAATATGTTGGGGCGGCAGCTAGAAATATATGGATATAGCTGTGGCAATGTGAATGTGGGTGTTGTCATCGTATAGATAGTATGTAAAGTCATAAGATTAGGCAAGATCCTCAAAGGAGTAAGTGTAGCTAGAGATAAAAAGAAATCCAGGTCCGGCGCGGTGGCTAGTGCCTGTAATCCCAGCACTTTGGGGGGCTGAGGCGGTCGGATCACCTGAGGTCAGGAGTTCAAGACCAGCCTGACCAACATGGAGAAACCCCGTCTCTACTAAAAATACAAAATTAGCCGGGCTTGGTGGCACATGCCTGTAATCCCAGCTACTAGGGTGGCTGAGGCAGGAGAATCGCTTGAACCTGGGAGGCAGAGGTTGCGGTGAGCCGAGATCGTGCCGTTGCCCTCCAGCCTGGGTAACAAGAGTGAAACTCCACCTCAAAAAAAAAAAGAAATCCAAAGTGCAAGCACTGGTGCCCTCCAACTTTAAGGTAGTTTAGGAAAAATCAGCAATATAAACTGAGCAGTAACTGTCAATGAGCAAGTGTAAAATTAGTAGAGTGTCATATAATGGATGCCAAGAGAAAAACAGAATTAAAGCAGGCAAGGCTATAGACTTTATAATAAGTTGGATAATTATATCTGAAATAAATACATCATAACTTATCTCACCCTGTTATTTAAGGACATTTAACTATGCTTGTGTAATAATAATTAATATTTTCACATAACATTGTCTTATCATTACACATTAGGATTAAATATGAAATATTGGACAGCTGTACTATTTCTGTTTCATTGAAGAAATCAACAAAGTGATCAAGCTATTCTTATGTTAAAAAGTGTTCTACTTCTGCCACTTTTGACTTATAAAACATGATCAATATGGCAGTATATTGTATTATTAATACATAGAAAATAAATGGAGGAAAAAAGTCAGTTATTTTGCCATAATTAATATAAACGTTTTTGAAAGTGCCCAAATGCATTTGCATTATGGACTCAGGCCACTGTATCTTTAAAATCTAAAAATCTGGGCATGGTGGCTCATAATTGTAATCTCAGCACTTTGGTAGGCTGAGGCTGGCAGATCACTTGAGGTCAGGAGTTTGAGGCCAGCCTGGACAACATTGCAAAAACCCATCTCTACTAAAAATACAAAAATTAGCCAGGGATGGTGGCTCATGCTTGTAATCCCAGCTACTCAGGAGGCTGAGGCAGAAGAATCGCTTGAGCCCTGGGGGTCGAGGTTGCAGTGAGCCGAGATCACGCCATTGCACTCTAGCCTGGGAGAGGCAGCAAGACTCTGTCTCAAAATAAATAAATAAAATAAAATAAAATCTAAAAACCCTCACATACAAACCTATAAATTAGGAGTGTTCATGAGCTTTATCAAGAAAGCACAGTCTATGCCATGATAGGATATGGCAGACTCCTGAAAAGGTAGGCTCCCAAATCCTCAAAACATAATATGGTGTTAATAGAACAACTTGGTAGTTCATCTGATGATTAAGAAGAGAAAAACACATGTGCATTTTAGTTTTCTTACTGAAAGTGACTCCACAAAGTACTGACTAAAATACATACTAAATATGCATAGAAACAGAAGTACGTCTGATTTTTAAACTATTATTATGATGATAAAAGCATGTAAGCCTTGACCATTAGGAATCATGGAAGTAATTTTAATATTAGTAACAAAAGTTAAGGAACTGAACTATAAATGTTCCATTTTAAGCCCTATATTTGGAGAACCAGAGCCCGCCTCACAGGAAGCAGCCTGGTTGCCTGCCTGTGAAAAGTTTCACACACCCTCCTTTTGCCCCCTTAACCCTCTCACTTCTTAGCCCCACCTTGCTCACTTGCGCCATTAACACCGAGCATAAATCAGTTTCATCTGCTGTCTCTTGCATTTCTTTCTTCCCTTCCTCTTTCACTCTCTTTCTCTCCCTGTCTGTCTTTGTAAGTTGGTCTCCATTGCACCATATGGCAGCTGAGAGAAGGGGAGAGCAATTATCTGGCTCTGAACAAAAGGCACTGTGGTGTCACAGCGGCCCATGAATGCATGAGACACGGTCATGTATAGAAGGGCCTCCAGCCCTGTCAGCGAGACTAAAGGGAAGGGTGATGGAGCTGCCTCCAGATAGGCAGACAAACCAGTAAACTCTTCCTCAGTGTCCCTTCCCCTCCTCTCCTTCCCTCTGTTTTCAGTGTTTTTCATTTGCTTGTTTCTGTGTTCAAAACAGATTAGTTTATTAATGACAAAGTCAGAATGTGTGGCAGAACAAGAAATTAAAGCAAGCTACCTTATTCATACACTTCTAAATAGCTCCAAACAACATATCAATAATTACACAAGTATTTCAACATATAAGGGGAAAACTGATAAATTTCAAGGAGACGGTATCCTTTTAAAATATTTATTTATTTATTTTTATTGATATTTCATAGCTGTTCATATTTTGGGGTACCTGTCATATTTTGATACATGTATACAATGTGTAATGATTAAATCAGAGTAATTGAACTATTCATCACCTTAAACATTTATCTTTTCTTTGTGCTGGGAACATTACATTTTTTCTCTTCTAGCTACTTTGAAATACATAATAAATTATTGTCACCTATAATTTTCCTACTGTACTATCAAACAGTAGAACTTGTTCCTTCTACCTGACTATATTTTTGTGCCCAAAGACCATATTCTTTTTTCCCTTTCTTCTAAAGAAAAATTGTACATACTTACACAAATTAACTCATGAAAGAAAAATATCTGGATAATACAAGAGGATACAGGCAGGACTGTGAGAATTCTCTGTGATAATAACAAGTTAACTGCAGTTTCTAAGATTATATCTTTTAACATTTATTGTCCATTATTACGCTATTCAAGAAAAGGAGCACCTCCTCACTGTTTACCTTCTTCCCTATTTCTTGTTTTTCTTGTAGCTGTTACCCCTCTTCTATGCCTGGATATGTATGATTTGTTTCAGTGGAGAATTTCTGCAAAGCAGACACAACATTTTTATTAGTGAAGTTAACACTATGCTAGAAGAATAGTAAATTCAAGCTGTAAATCCACCAGCTTTCAGGAGACTTATTTATTCTGTTCCATATGAAATAAAAATCTACTACAGGGGAAGAGTTGAATGTGACCATATACATTTATGAAGGAACATTTTACACTTTACTGCTGTAGGCTACTACTGGCCTTAGGGGCTGATGTTGATTTTATTTGATTCAAAATAGAAGTACAATAAAAAATAAAGCAGACATCCCCCACCACTCAATCGCCCACCCACCCACCCACCCACCCAACAAGGTATCTTGGATCACAAAATGCCAGTCACCTGTGGTTATTTAAAGAAACCTGGGCAGGTTTCCAAATTCTGGTGTCTGTGACCTATTACACGGAGGCAACAATAATAGTTCCTCATGAAATAAATCAATGGACATATGTAGAGTACTTCTACAATGCCATGTACTATTTTTTTACTTCAATCTTTAAGAAGAAAGTGAAGGTTATGTAGCTCAATTTCACATATTGTCTACATTCATAACAGGGCTTCTCTTCAGAAACATTTTTACTATGAAGATACCCTCCCTCTCTTTTATCTATAATGTTATTTAACACTTATTTAACACTTTTCAATAATAAACACAACTTTTAAAAATTCATATACAATACTTTTCTTTGTACAATGCAGTCTGAGACTGATGGTTACTTGTCAGTTGATGAAAAAGCAAAATTTCATTGGCTTTTCAGTTATATTCTTCCTAAATTCTCTTTCATAATTACTGTAAATGTTTGGTTTTACATGAAACATTCATTAAAATAAACATTCATTAAATAAACAAAACCAAGAGCTAGGAGTGCCTGTGTTTAGCAAATATCAGGACTCTGCACGTTTCTACAGCAGTAAGAGTTATGTGGTACATCATCTGTCAGAAAGACTTGTGTAGAGAGAACCCTCTGTGGTACAAACAGAAAGCAGGAAACAAAGCAACTATTCAACCTTTTCTATTCACTGCACCCACATCTGTTTACATGGCCTCTGCTCAATCCTGAAAGGTTTTGTCCTCCTACCTCCATTTTATTTTACACAGCTCTGAGCGGCTGGCAGCTTGGAAGACTTTTCTTTTTTTTTTTTTCCTTAAGAGCTAGGGATTCAAATCTGTTTTGTAAAACAGAAATTTGAAAAACAGGCTTACAGATAGCAGTTGGTCCCTTTTCTAGTCTATCCAGTTGGAGTTCTAATGAGGGATATAAACTCCAACATTCTCATTAATTTTTAAAATAAATTTAACCGACATAATAAGTTTCTTCAGGAAGGTAGTAGATGGTACTATTTTCCCAGTTCTGCTCATTACTAAATGTCAGTTTGCCCTCTTTTGACAAAAAAAATTATGTTTTCTAATTTACTCTGCGAGTGAAATTTCTACTCTGTGAGAGAAATGCATGTGCTATCTAGAAGTAAAATATTTCAGAAATATCACTGTAAATATTCTCCATAAAAGATTATATTTTTATGACACTTTATATTTTACAAAGTTATTTTACACAATTTAGGTCATCAGATACTCAAAATGAAAAAAAAAAAAACTAAAAAAGGTAGAGCAGATGACTTTATTCCTAATTTTACGAAAGGAAAACTGAAGCTTTCCTTTAATAGCATGGGATTCCCTCTACACCACGATGAGTGTGTGGTTTTATGACACAAAAACCATATTGCCCTCTATGTGTTGTATACACATGATAATGCTTTATTCTCAATTTTATTCTAAGAATGAGTTATGAGCATGATCATTTCTAATCCTCCTTGCATTTTTAAAGTTCTGTAATTCATGATCAGATACATGATGAATGAGGTATAAAAGAGAAAAGTTCAAAATAATTATGCTCATATGTTTAAAAATTGAAGTCTAAAAAATTTACATCTTTGGTACTTATGAGAATACTTATAGAGTATTATAAATATAAGTATTATCATACTTTATAAGTAAGATAATAAAGGTTAGACATCAAATGTATTTTTCCCTACTTTTCTAAGATATACTGGATTGCCTTGATGTAATAACTCAGAGACAGAAGAGATCATGAGAAGACATTTTAATAATATAGTTAGAAATCACAAGTATTGGATTCAATGCTGATTCTACTGGGTCAGTAGAATCATATCTAACTGGATGACATTGTCTGGATGTATTAACTCAACTTTGACAAGAAGAAATAATAACAATCCAAAGTCACACAATTTTAGTAAGAATTAAATCAACTAGTATTTGTGAAGAGCAAATGGTAAACTGTACAAAACCACACTAATATTAGTGACTGCCATTAGCTTTTGTTCTTTCTATATTATTAAACAATTAATTTCAAATGTACAAATGAAACTGAAATACTTGAAAACTAAATAATAAAATCAGTAATAATAACAAGAGTAGCTTGCAGAAGAAATTCTAAAATATGCCACCTGTTGGTTTATGTGAAAGTGAAAGGGTGAATGAGAAAAAAAAAAAGAAAGTCCTTCACTATTCAATAATAGTAGTACACAAGCTAGAGTCTGTATATAGATGCTCGACTACCATCTTCCTCATCCCATATTTTGGTAAACAAATCTTTTCTAAATGAAAGAATATTGGCTCAGAATTTTTTTTAAAAAAGGCATAGAGAGGCCAGAACTGGGTAATTTTAGAAATATTAGACATGGTATTTTGGGAAGAAGATTTTAAGGCATCTTTTTTTTTTTTTTTTTTTTTGAGACAGAGTCTCACTCTGTCACCCAGGATGGAGTGCAGTGGTGCGATCTCAGCTCACTGCAAGCTCCGCCTCCTGGGTTCACGCCATTCTCCTGCCTCAGCCTCCCGAGTAACTGGGACTACAGGCGCCCGCCACCACGCCCGGCTAATTTTTTGTTTGTTTGTTTTTAGTAGAGACGAGGTTTCACAGAATTAGCCAGGATGGTCTCGATCTCCTGACCTCGTGATCTGCCCGCCTCGGCCTCCCAAAATGCTGGGATTACAGGCATGAGCCACCGCACTCAGCCCATTTTAAGGCATCTTTCAATGGGAAACAGCAATGTGATATATTTCTTTATTTCTAATTTTTTAAATTATTTATTAGAACTGACATATAAATAACTTGAAATAAATTAGTATTCAAAAATAGCACATTCTAGTCCATAAAATCTTGTAAACTTGAAAATAGAAGACAAATCTTCAGCAGTCAAAAAACAGCTTATACAGCAAACAAAAGATATTTTTAATTCTGCTCATAGCTTGTGTAAAAAGATACAAAACTAAACTATCAACTAAAAATCACATTGTTTTCCATTCAGAAAAAAATTATTTGAGGAAACATCAAATATAACTTTAAAAAAGTTAAAGGCATAGGAATAAGTGACTTTGATGGGGAATTGCATTAGTTGCCAAACTGGAATTCAAAACCATCTCTAAATTTTTAGAAGTTGAAAGATAAAACAACAACAAAAATAATTGGTATTTCCTGAGCTTAAGGACTAGCTTCAGTAGGACATACGGTTTCATTTTGAGGCCTCTCATTTCTTATGAAAATGTTACTATTTCTGTAGGCATCTTCATTTAAGGGAGTAGGTTTAATAACTAATTAAACCAGAGTTAGTTCAGCTGATTTTGATTTCATCTTATTTTTTGGTATTTACATTTTTCCATAGTAAATTATAGTGTACTTTGAAATTAAAAAGTTCTAAGTAGGGAAAAATAAAGCAATTTAAAACTATATTGTTTGATATACATCTCAAATAGTGTGTGTTAAAAAAATTAGATATCTGCTTTGATGCATTTTATTGCTGAGATAGTCAAGAAGTGGCATCATAGAGTTCAAGTCAGTGTTTGTTCTATTATAAAACCAAACTACTAATTAAAGTAGAACTTCACAATTTGTTAAGGGAAATGGTGGTTGGGAGGTTTTATTTTCATTTAAAAGTCTATACCCAACCTTAACATGATCTCTTAAATTCAGAGCCATCTCATCTCATTTATTAAACACCTATATATCACAAGGCATTATGCTATATTGAATATACAAATAAGTATATGGCATCATATTTTTCTACAATGATCTATTTGGCATGAAGGTTATACAGTATTATATACAATAATAATTTTTACAATAGAAAATTTAGTGCTATGTAATAGAAGTACATACAAAATACAAGAGGAAATTATTAACTATGTTGTCTCGCTACATAGCTTCAAATGGTTAAATTATATTTTAAAAGCAGATCAGAAGAGTTGCTATGGTCCTACTCTAAAGTAGATCTTTCCGAGAGTAATGTGACGTATTGCTTTTTTGTTATGATCATGCACGCATGCATGCATGAGAGTGTGTGTGTGTGTGTGTGTGTGTGTGTGTGTGTGTGTGTGTATTAGCTCAGAAACTACCAGGCCAATGTCTTTTTGTCTTGAATTAAATAAATTGACCCTGTTGTAAAGTCAAAGTGAGCACCCCACACTCCCCCTTTCCACTTCCCAACCAAACTTATTAGGAATTACATTCTCCAAAATACGAAAACTCTTTGCTATTATATACCCTGGGGTTAATTCAATGAAAAATTTAGGGATTTGCTAAACCTTCCTTTCCTAAAGACATCTGAGTTCCAAACTTGTTTCAGCTGGACTTTGAGGTAAAAAATATATAGTATTCCTTTCCCTTTAGAACAATGATTTTCCCAGAATAGAAAAGTAGAGCAGAAACAGTGCTGTATAAAACCTTGGTGAAATGTACTTGAAGTTGAGAAAGGCAAAGATAAAGGAAATGACAAAAATATTTATAGTGATTCCCATTACCTCTCAGAGTCTTACTTTCTCTGTATTTCTAAGATGTAGTAAATAAGGTCAAATCCTTTGAATAGGCTATTTGTTCAAATGAGGCCACACTAGAGCAAGCATTCTTGAGTAGTAACTGGGATTGGGATAAAGGTGTTGTGTTTAACTCGTCTCTTAAACTATGTTTGTCTTTGACTGAATGAAAGTGGTTTTGAATCTTTGTCTATATTGAAGAGAAAAAATCAAAATCTATCTAAATGCTTTTAGTGAATTAAATGCTAATACAGCCTTGACAAGATGGACTGTAGACTTTCATTAGTTGAAGGAAGCCGCTCATCTTCTATTTTATAACCTAATAACAAGAAGACACAAATGAAAAAATGACAAATTTTTGCATATTCACATATGTGAGTGGTTTTGCTTGAATATTTAAATAAAGTTTTCAAAAAGCAGTTCTGCACTGTTGACAGTTCTGTAACTTATTCTTATTTTTCTATTTGCAAATTACTCAGTTGTCATGTAGTTTTAGCAGAAAATGACAAAACATGGAACCTTTCCTATGAAAATAACAATCCTCAGCTGACTCATAAACAAGCTTTGTGTTAATGTACCTTCACTTTTGTGCCTCTGTCTCATTAAGGCATCTTTAGTTGGACACAATCGGTCTCCAATTAAAAAGCTCAAGTCTGATGCCAATGTAGTTGTTTGGGTCTGTTCTCTGCAAACAACATATGCTATGGCTACATGGATTTCTTTTACCTTTGCACCATTTGTTTCTTTTGATTCTGAGATCTCCAGAAAAAGAAAGGAATGTTTGATCCTGAGATCTTCAGAAAAAGAAAGGAATGTTCTGGGATTTTATGGTAGAATGACATTTGCTTCTTTGGGTTGGCAACCATCACTAATTCCAGGCTTGTTTCCTCTGGGTTATTTCTTACTAATTAGCTGCTTTTGTGCAACTTTTTTTTCTACATATGGCACTACATTTCTTTGAAAAGTGAAATGCATACTCATACAAATGGTTGTGAATCAACATTCATTCAACTTGCCTATCAAGAGCATGGAAGTTTAAAAAAAAATAGATCTATTTGGATAAACCCTGAAGCATTTATAAATAGTAATCACCTTTTACCTAGGTTTATTGGGAATTATGCTTTTGTGTTGTAAAAGTTATCAAATACAAAAATGGGTTTAGAAGATTTACTTAATGATAAACTGGCAGGCCACAAACTGCTGCAAGGAATGGAGGCTCAGATGAAAAGAGGTTATTGAAAGGAAATGGGAATGACAGGGCATGTGGATTTCCTTAAGGAGCAGAAAAGTTACAGTCAATAACAATTACATTTAGATGGACTGAGTAAGAGCAATTTAGTCAGGAAAGGGTCCAAAATTATAGACACTTTCTTTTCCTAAGAAGGAAGTGTGAGGCTAGGCAGTGAAAACTTGCAATGAAATAATGGTTTTGTTCCAAGGGACAAGAGAACTATTAGAGTGAGTTTTACAGAAGATGGCTCTGGTCTAAAAACAAAAGGAAACATCATGATCCCAGTAAGAGAGGATGATGCACTATTACCAGGTGAAAAAGAAAATTGAACAACTTGATAGATATGTGATTAGAACAGTAGTGACAATAATAGCCATCCTCCCTGTGAATCCTTACCTGAACTGTCATGAAAGCTTGATGCTTCCTCGGAACTTCATGATCCCATAGAACGCTAAAGAAGTCTCATAAAAACTTCTGTTATTACGTGTTACTGTATTGTTTTGCGTATTGGTATTATTTTTCATCTTTCTCAGGAGACTAGCATAGAACACAATACATAATAGGTTCTCAAAATTTTTTCTTAAATTAGAAAAATCGGGTTCATCTCTATTGTTTGCTATAGTACACATTCCTATATATGAGTTCTATTTCTATATCTTTTCTCTTACAGAAGTTCATTGGAAAATACAAAATAATCCAGTTACAATTTGCATAAGTAACCTAGAGAACTGGGGAGAAGCAAAGGACATGATCTTGGGGTTTCAGTTTGCCTCCCTAAGAAGGAGCAATAAGGTACTTCTAGCTTTGAATATTGAGCTTATTGTTGGGAACCCATGAAGGATAAGTTTAGAAATTTATAAAGGAACTAAGAGATTGGGCCAGAGTGGAAGCACTATAGCTCAAAAACTTAAAATTGATTCCTACTACTAATGGTTCAAAGTTGAGAGAACTTAATGAACAGAGACCAAGTAGATGCAATGTAACCGAGCCATCTGTATGACTGAATGGCCTTGACACATGTGAGTGGGACGAGGAATCTGATGGATGTGTTTTGCTACCACATAATCAAAAGGATTAGTTTATCTAGACCTCTGCCACTCGGTAGGGCTTTTGGGTTTATTTAATTAGATTGATAAATTTTGTTCAACAGCTTAATTGTGGCCTACTCATATGTGTACAACCCATAATCATTTTTATGACTGTTTTCTTAGATAGAAGCATGAGCTAAATGTAAGTAATTACAAGTCAACAAATAAGGAAAAATATATGTGCACTGTGTTTGAACTGACATGTTGATTTTGGTAATTGGATGTGTAGGTGCACAATGGGAATTTTGGCTTGGCACATGCTCATAAAACAACAAAGGATCCTTTCATATTATTCTTTTTCTGTCATAAGTGCGGATGTTGCTGCCGTGGGATTAACTGGGGTGCAGGGTTTAAAAATATTATTGAAAATTTCTTAAACCAAACTAGTTGATAATTTGATCAGTAGTATTTGTCTTTCAAATGCCAAACTCGACAGTAATATATTCCACATGAAATAAATATGGAGAGTTATATGTGAAAACACAAATACAGTTAGAGATAATTTGGGTCACTCCAGGATCTTCACCCTCTCCTTTTGGATCCTTGCCATGTCTTTTCTCATATCCCGCAGGTCCAAGGATAGCTGCAATCAGCCTGTGAGTCCTTTCTACGCTTAGCCAACATTAGAAGGCAAGATGAGGAAGTGCACTTTTATTAGATTTGCCAGAAAGTTTTCATTTAGAATACATAAACTCCCTCATTTAGAATCTATGCACCTTAACCCTCAATTTTCTAGGGAAAACAGTCATAACCATTTACCATCTGGGCCTAGTGAATGCTTTAATTTTTAAAATACTCTAAGTCTTTTTACAAGTTATCTGCAAAACTTTTAAATCAAACATTTAATTTAATTTTTATTGCAATATTCATCAGAATTTAATCATAGCAAAATTGTGTGTGTCAAGTAAATTTTGGCACAAAACATCATAAAATATAAAATACTATAGTCATACATTTTGGTAAAATGGGGTGGTCTAGATTCCTCTCAAAATTTGTATATTATGAACTCCTTTTTCCTGTTGATTGACTAACTGGATGAGCAAACTATATTACCTTTTGCCTCAGAAATATATTGCTTAGTCATCAATTTTGAGTTTAAGAAAATTCTTGTGAAGTACCATCAATCTGAAAACCCAGCCTAAGATTTTGCTTCTGTGATCAATTTTATTACCATGTAATCCACAGTGCTATTCTGTGTTTCTTTGTGTTCATCTTCCGATTTATCCGATTATTGTGAATTGTCTTCCCTTGCACTTGGCTAAAATAGTTAGAAAACAACACTTCAGAATTTTTATTGTGTTTAGTGAAGGCTAAAGCAGACTACACAATATTGACAAATTTATTTTATACCTTTTTAAAAGATAACACAATACTTTGGGCAACATATTAATAAGCCAAAAGATAACAATTTATTTCACTTTTTTAATCATCCTTGAGTTGATTTCATCATTTTTTAAAATTCTTATCATCTTAGGTTTTTCAGCATAGCTGAAAATAATTGCCGAAATAATTGATGAGTAATGAAGAGTACAGATAAAATAATTCTTAGGTTTATGAAATAACAAAATGTTTAACGGAATATAAAAACACAGGTTATTAATATGTTAAAATATATCTTTTTTAGAAATAAAAGCATTGACAAATCCATATGGTAATTAAAAATATAATAAGCTTTATTCTGTTAACTTTTTTCCCTTTGAACTTAGGAAATCTTTAAGCATAAATAAGAGTCATAAAATATCAATCTTTATAAAATGCTAAAAAAATAAAGTTTAAAAATGGAAATTGAGTCCAGTGATTCCTTATATACATTCAGAGTTAAAGCAATGAAACTAAGAAGTCACAGAGACACATGCATCAGGAGTTGGAGGCAAGAGAGCCAACTAGATGCAGCTAGGAGGAATATCTAATGGTTCAGAGGGACATGGGACCACCAAGGGAGCAGGGCACCAAGAAGACTGCTGCACTCTAAACAGACCTTAGGAAGGAAGGCATTGAGAGTGAACAGAGGAAGGTCACAAATGCTGGGCTGAAGGATGAGAAAGCTAGGAACCCTGCATAGGGTTACTACACATGCGGACTTGTTCCTGGCCCCCAGTGACTCCTGGGGAAGGGATGAGTTGAGGAGGCAAGGAGCAACCTGCTCTCACCACGGGCTTCTGAAATCCTAGCATCATTAAACCCCACGGCCTCCATGGATGCTCAAGAGCTGGCAGGCATAGCTGCTTTGAGAGGTGGTAGCGGTAGGACTCCAGCCTGTGTGAAGCCCAGGGGTTTGGTGTGGAAATGTCTACAGGAGAGCATGGCCAAGGATGCCCATCCTCCAAGGCTGGCCGGAAGTGTCAGACCTGAACAGAGAAAGGCAATCTTGGATCTTGCTAGTGAGATCAGGCCAGTCCAACCTGAGTGACTTTTTGTCTGCTAGCCTCTCCTGGGGCCCCACCCTGGCCATGACTGCTTGTAGTGCAGCCTTAGATGCCCAATCAGGGTGCCTCTGGTGAGCCTGCATCATAGCTGCTACATTGGCAGACGGTGCCTTACTATCAGAGAGCTCCAGCACATTGGACCCCACTGACAGGCACCAGCCCACCTAGATCTTCCCTCCACCCACCACTTCCTCCTCCATGTCACTTTGTTGGCATATACTTGCCCATGACCACTCCCACCCATCACTTTGCTGGCTTGCATATACATAGGCAGAACTTGTCTCCTCCCCTGCCAGTGCATGGGTGCCACTGCTGCACAGTCATTGCTGACACAAACACATGCATGAACAACAGCAGCAATGCCTCCTGCTCTGTGCTGCCACTGCCACTGCCACTGCCATGAACATCCACAGGGATACAAGTAGCCATACTACCTGTCCTGCACCACCACCACCACTGGCACAAACATGAACAAATTGCCAGCACTGTGCCCACCAGTGCCCATTCCTGCACCAACACTGCTGTGGGGGTGAATGTATGCATGGACATCAGTGGCCCTGACTGCCCCCCAACCATACCATCACTGTCACCACTGCAGGTGCCTGCTTGAAAGCCAGTAGCTCAGGCCTGCTAGTGTCCTGCCCCAGCTGGGGAGCATGCACCCCCATGCTGCTGCTGCTGCTGCTGCTGCTGCTGCTGGCACAAGCCAATGAGCATAAATCCTGCTGCCACTGCCCAGTGAAGAAGTTTGACTGGCACCACCCTTTGAAATGTTGTGGCCAGAGGTCCAGGAACACCTTGGCCCCTCCAGTCCAGTAGGTTTCCAAACTTGAGGGGCCAAAGAATAAAGCCAGGGGCCCCATACCAGCCCCCCAGAGTTAAAACACACAGCCCAGGGAGGCTATGCTGAGCCTTGGCCCTCCAAAAATCTACTAGAAGTGAAGCCAGTTGACTGAACCCACGCTACATCATAATCAAACCTCCAAGGACATCAATGAAGATAAAAGAAAGAAAAGAATTTTCAACCAATAATTTCATATCCAGCCCAACTAAGTGAAGGAAAAATAAGATTCTTCTGAGACAAGCAAATTCTAATGGATATTGTTAACACCCGACCTGCCTTACAAGAGATCCTGAAGGGAGTGCTAAACATGGAAAAGAAAGACCATTACTGGCCACTAGAAAAACACACTTAAGCACACAGATCAGTGAGATTATAAAGCAATCACACAAACAAGTCTGCATATAACCAGCTAACGACATGACGACAGGAACAAATCCACATATATCAATACTAACTTGAGACTAAACAGGCAAAATGCCTTAATTAAAAGGCACAGAGTGGCAAGTTGGATAAAGAAGCAACACCCAACAGTATACTTTCTTCAAAAGACCCATCTTACATGCAATGACACCCATAAGTAAAGGGATGAAGAATAATGTCAAGCAAATGGAAAACAGAAAAAAGCAGAGGCTGCTGTGATGGTTAATATTAAGTGTCAACTTGATTGTATTGAAGGATGAAAAGTATTGTTTCTGGATGTGGCTGTGAGGATATTGCCAGAAGAGATTAACATTTAAGTCAGTGGACTGGGAGAGGAAGATCCATCCTCAGTGTGGGTGGGCACCATCTAATCAGTTGCCAACACAACTAGAAAAAGCAGGTGGAAGAAGGTAGGGATAAGCTAGTTTGCTGGGTCTTCCAGTTTTCATCTTTCCCTCATGCTGGATACTTCCTGCCCTTGAACATCAGGCTCCAGGTTCTTCAGCCTTTGGACTCTTGGACTTACAGCAGTGGTTTGCCAGGGGCTCTTGTGCCTTCAGCCACAGACTGAAGGCTGCACTGACACCTTCCCTACTTTTGAAGCTTTGGGACTCAGACTGAGCCACTACTGGCTTCCTTGCTACTCAGCTTGCAGACAGCTTATTGTGGGACTTCACCTTGTGATTGTGTGATCCATTCTCCTTAATAAACTGCCTTTCACATATACATATATCCTACTAGTTATGTCACTCTGGAGAACCCTGACTAATACACTGCTATTCTAATTTCAGACAAAACAGACATTAAACCAACAAAGATAAAAAAGACAAAGAAGGATATTACATAATGGTAAAGGACTCGATTAAACAAGAACTAACTAACTAACTATATATATAACTATATACATATATATATATGTATCTCCAACACAAGAGCACCCAGATTCATAAAGCAAGGTCTTAGAAACATAGGAAGAGACTTACATAACCACACAATAATAGTGGGAGACTTCATTTAACACCCCACTGAAAGTACTAGATCATTGAGGCAGAAAATTAACAAAGATATTAAGGACCTGAACTCAGAACTGGATCAAATGGACCTGATAGGCCTCTACAGAACTTTTCACCCCAAAACAATAGAATATACATTCTTCTCATCACCACATGGCACAATCGTCAGCAAATGCAAAAGAACCAATGTTATAAGAACCACTCTTTTGGAACATCACACAATAAAATTAGAAATTAAGCCTGAGAAGATTGATCAAAACCATAAGATTTCATGAAAATTAAATTAACCTGCTCGTGAATGACTTTTCCCCGCTCTGAGACAGAATCTCGCTCTGTCACCCAGGTTGGAATGCAGTGGCACGATCTTGGCTCACTGCAACCTCCACCTCCAGATTCAAGCAATTCTCCTGCCTCAGCCTCCCAAGTAGCTGTGATGACAGGTATGTACCACTGTGCCCAGCTAATTTTTATAGTTTTAGTGGAGATGGGGTTTCACTATGTTGTCCAGGCTGGTCTCGAACTACGGGACTCAAGTGATCCACCTGCCTCAGCCTTCCAAAGTGCTGGGATTACAGGAGTGGGCCACCTCTCCCCACCTCCTGCATGACTTTTGGGTAAATAATAAAATTAAAGTCGAAATAAAGAAGTTCTTTGTAACTAATGAGGACAGAGATACAACATGCTGGAATCTCTGGGACACAGCTAAGGCAATGCTAAGAGTGAAATTTAAGGCATGAAATGCCCACTTCAAAAAGTTAGAAAGATCTCAATTTAACAATCTGAGTGATCTGAGTGATATCAAAAATTCCTTGCCCAAAGTCTTTCCTTACCCCACATTTATTGTGATATTATGTGGTATTTCACCAATATCAAGCAGTTTAATTCTTTAGTTATAAAAATATCTAGAATTCAGATATTTAAAGAGAGATAATTCAGTCATGTATTAGTTCGATTTTGTTTTGTTTGGTTCAGATTGTATGTTCCAAAAAAGAAGCTGAAATTTATACTTTAAGTAAATGGATGTTTTCGTTGGCTGGCAAGCAGAAACATGCCATTTTGAAGGATGGAGCAATGCCATCTGGAGTGTGATTCTGTGTCCAGAGAGAGGACAGATGACAGTACTTGGTCCCAGAGGGAATAGGTGTTGGGAAAAGGAGTGTTGCTCAAGAAGGAAGGCAGAGTCACTCACAGCAAACATTACATTTTTTGTTGCCTCAGAGATTTGGTTTCTCAATGTCTGATACACCTGACTTACAAAGAATTCTCTGAATTTTGTGTATATATATCACAGAGAGGATTCTGAACCCACATCAGCTATATCTTCTCCAGTTGTAACACAAACCTCCATCTCTTTAGCAAAATCCAGGGAAACAGAATATTAATGCTTACTTGGTTTCCTTTCAATATTCAAGAACAAGAAAAGGAGGAAGGCAAATGGGAGGAAAAAGAGAAGGAGGAGAAAGAGAAGGAGAGGGAGAGGAAAAAGAAAAAAAGGAGGAAGAGGAGGAGGGAAGGAAGAAGACTGAAAAAATATATTTGAAACAAATTTCAGATCACTTCAATGAGAAAATACAGACGTCATTTTGCGCTGTCAGTCAGATATAAATACTGAAATTGTTGCCAGAATCCTGTGAAAATCATAGAGGGCTTGCTTGACAGATTGGGGATGAAGCCAACAGTAGGACTCTGTTTTCAGGTTTAGTTCACATGATATATTCATCTTGAACAGCAGGGGGTAAATTTTCTAAATAGGTCACTGGGGATCCACACAAATCCCATTAACTGGTAATAGGATTTGTATGCATAAATTCTCTTGCCCTGAAAACTTAGATTTTGGTGTTTAATTTTCCATATGACCTGCATACCCATTAGTGTAAATTAGAAGAAGTTTCTCTGGGAAATTTCAAATAGTTTTCATTTCCTTTTGTTTATTCCTGTCTAAAAAGACATTTTCCAAAGGTTGATCTTTGAAAACGTCTTTGGTATCTGAAAACATCTAACGGGGGATTCTATAGAAGAGAAAATTGTTGAAATACAGTTATTCATGTTTTTAGCAGCTTATTGGGAAAAGCTCTAAAGGAGAGAAAGAAACACATAGATTTTAATATACCTTTAAACTATCAGAACAAGCAATATTATCCTAATGTATTTTTAAATATTCTAGTATTTATTTTTTAATACAACCAAGTTAACACAATTTATTTGCCTACAGTGGGTATCCAAGATAATGTTACCAATTTGGATTTTCATGGGAAAATAAAAGTATGTCTTTGGGTCCAAAGGCCAGTTGAAGATCATGAGCTTTTCAAGAGATGATGGCCAAGAAAAGGAGCGTCAGGTTCTCAGCCAGCCTCTATTTTAGATGAAAAACATAAGATCCTCAATCAAAATTTTGAAGAATAAACTTGGCAGGCTTCTGTGAGTGTTGTTTTGAATTTTCAGGTTCAGTTGAATCCAAAATTGAAGTAAAATGTAATCGGTTTATCCCTTGAGCATGGACCTGTAGAAGGAGTTGGGGGGATTATGTGTGCCTTAGGCTTCTTCAGCTTAGTTTCACACAGTTCCATCTGACATCATCATAAATTCTTTAAAATTTATGGTAAATTGTACTTTTTAGTACTAGTACTACTAAATAAAATACAATGTAACTTTTTTAAACAAACATAAGGGGATAATAATGATAGAGATACTACAGGATACACATCTGGTTGGAATTTACTGATTCCATTTCAGCTGCCATCTACTGATTCCTATAACTTGTCAAATGATCTCAAATACATCTTTCTCATTTAGTACTCATAGTAAACTGAGAAAATAGATATTATCTACATTTTGGCAAAAAAAAAGATGTTTGGAAAAGTTACTTAGCCTTCCCAAGCTTACAAGTTTAGTTGGTGCCTGGCTAGAGTAACCTGCTTCTGCCTAGTTCCAAAGATACCTCTAGATTCATTCAAGAGTACAATTTAGGCTGGATGCAGTGGCTCACACCTGTAATCCCAGCACTTTGGGAGGCCAGGGCGGGCAGATCACGAGGTCAGGAGTTCCAGAACAGACTGACCAGTATGGTGAAACCCCATCTCTACTAAAAATACAAAAATTAGCCGGGCATGGTGGCACATGCCTGTAATCCTGGCTACTCAGGAGGCTGAGGCAGGAAAATCGCTTAAACCCAGGAGGTGGAGGTTGCAGTGAGCTGAGATCGCACCACTGCACTCCAGCCTGGGCGACAGAGCAAGACTCCGTCTCACAAAAAAAAAAAAAAAAAGGGTGCAATTTAGTCACTCTTAACTCATCCGAGTATGTATCATGCCAAGAGGTATGATTGCTAATGTAACAGCAAGTTGTAAGTCTCTTTTGTTTTGTTTTGTTTTAGTGGCTACATATTTGAATAATCTTAAACTGGGTTTAAATTACAGATTAGTTCAGTTGTAAGAGATTGTACATGGAGACCATATAAAGGGTTTTTTTTTTTATTGTTTACCTTAAAATGGACTGTGTATTTTCTCCACTATTTTTTCAAGTGGATATTTTTTAAACCAAAGCTGAAGAAAGGGAATCCGTAGACTGATTAGGGAAGTGTCTATGTTAATGCAGAGAGAATAGAGAGACAGATAAATAAAGCTACCGAGAGGAAGGTAGCCTGAAGGGTTTGTTGCCGCCCTCACTCCCATGGCTCCAAAAGAGATGACTGATTCTGGAGGCTCAATGTACCAGTTCATTATTGCTGTGATAATCCTGCATAACATACACCCACAAGTTATCAATAGAACACAAAATAAAAATTGTTTTAACTCATGCATCTGTGGGATATCTTGGGGATGGTTAACCTAGGCTGACACAGCTCTTCTCCATGTCAGTCATCGCCCTTGGACAAGCTGGATATCCAAGGCAAGTTCCTCTCAAGGCTATGGCAGAGGATTAGGAAAGCAACTTGAAAGTTGCAAGGCCTTCTGAGGCATAGACCCAGAGGTGGCACACCATCATTTCTGCCATATTCCATTTGTCAAAGTAAGCCACATGGCCAAACCCAAAGTCAATGGAAACAAAATATACTATATTCAGATTCTAGAAGAAGGAACTACAGAATCACATAGCGAAGAGAAGGCATACCACAACAGGTGAAGCACTGGAGTTAGTAATGCAATATGCTACAGTCAGCATAATCTCCAACTGGAGAAAAAAGACTAAAAAAATTGTCTGAAGCTGGGCCAGAAAGTTGAATAATTTATTAGCTGAGTGAGTACAGCCTGTGGGGTCCTATAAAACTCAATTGCCAGTGGGTTGAGGAATCTTTAGGCAATTGCATTCATACAGAGTTTGTAAGACTTAAAGAGGTACTGAGGCAATTGCCATGGGACCTGAAAGATTAAGAGGTATGTGACATCTTAGGCAAATGGAGTTTTCAACAACACCTGCACCACAGACATTATCCTCTCTTTTTTTTTGCATCAGAACAGAAATTTGAAATAACCAAAATACAGAATAATTACTATCCTACTAATTTAAACCTTTTCTATGACCCTAGGCTTTTCACTTTGTGAAATAGCTATAATAACTTACAACTAAAATTTCACATTCATATTGTGCTTGAATTTTCATGAAATGTTCTCACATTTATTAGTTCAATCTATTATCTCAATTGATTCAAAATAATTTTGTTGTATAAGATTAATTATGCCAATTTTTTTTTTTTGAGATGGACTTTCACTCTTGTTGCCCAGGCTGGAGTGCAATGGTGCGATCTCAGCTCACCGCAACCTCTGCCTCCTGAGTTCAAGCGATTCTCCTGCCTCAGCCTCCCGAGTAGCTGGGATTACAGGCATGCGCCACCACGCCTGGCTAATTTTGTATTTTTAGTAGAGATGGGGTTTCTCTATGTGGGCCAGGCTGGTCTCGAACTCCTGATCTCAGGTGATCTGCCTGCCTTGGCCTCCCGAAGTGCTGGGATTATAGGCATGAGCCACTGTGCCCGGCCTAATCATGCCAATTTACTGGTGAACCCACTTAGTTCAGGTCACTTTGCTTATTTTAGAAATGTTCAAAACCTTAAGTTCTCTATTTCCTCTTCATTTTTCATTTTTCTCTTTTCTGAAACCTCCTCACTCCTCCATACCTCTTTTCATGCCTCTCACTGATTCCAACATCTATCTAATATAATTTGTGCTCATCTTCCATGTTATTGCCTGGGACCAAAATCTAGCTATCTCCTCCCTCTACTTGAGAGACAGATAATAAGAGCTGGAGGGAAATCAGGTGGTGACATTGAAGGTAATCCATGCTTTCATTTGTGTAAGGCTTTGGGATCTTTGGACATATTTGGCAATGAGGCTTCCCCAGGAATTTACTATTTGCAGAAACAGAAAATAATCGGCTCAAAGTTCCTCCTGGCCTAGGAAGAAATAAACGAACAAACAACCTCTGGTACTAGGTATGTGTGTGGTGTTGAGGGTGGTGTGGTGGCTATTCTTCAAACCGCAAAGTATAGAATGAAGGTGGGTGTTCTTGTTTGACTGCTTTTTCTGCATCCTATATGGCAAACCTATGCAAATGTCGCATAACCACCTATATACCATGGTCCTAGTCAGTGTCTACCTCTCAGAAATGAGCCAGAAGGAGGCTGACTAGGTGTCTCTGTATTATGCAATATTCATGTCTCCTCTTATTTTTTTTAGATACAAGTGACCATGAGATTTCTATGTTGTTCTATTTTGTATGGCTTTAAAGGGTGTGGACACAAGCTCTTCGAAAACACTGGTGCTGTTGTGAGAATCGGAGTGCTTTCTAAGATACATACATCAATCTGTGTCTGAAGCTACCACAGGTCTAGTGTGCCAGAACTGGTTCTCAGTATCAATTACTTTCATATGTGATATTAGAACTCTGAAAAATGTGTGATTTTTACATTGTCATAGAAAAAAATAGTGGTCCATGTTTCATAATCTTGCACGTGTTTTCTGTGCTTCTAAGCCTTCTATTTCATTCCTCATGGATATAATTTGAGTTTCCCTGGGAAGTTTCTGGGAGGAATTACTTCCTTATCTCCCCATACGTTATTTTTATAGAGGACCCTTAGGTATGTATCTATGTGTGCCTAGGGTAAATAAGTATCTCTGAATAATAGGTTATTACATAGTTTGCTTCAGGATTAATAATGTTTTAAAGTTTCAGTTATTACAAGATTTTAAGAAAATCCATGGAAACAAATTCAGCAGTTGTTATAAGAATAAATTTGATAAATTAAAATATTTATATTAATATAGGATTCTACATTTTCTTCGCAAGTGTCTTTTGTGTGACCGTTCTTTAAAAAAATGCACTTTACCACAGAACAATTTATTAGAAATTGTTATAAAATAACAATTCATACCTTCAATAAAGGTATTATTACCTTTATTGAATGTAATAACTATTAATAATAATCTAATTAATAATTAATTTAATTAATAATGAATAAAACTATTAATAATAATTTTCTAGATGCATAAAAGACTAAATTACTTTTCTATGCCTTCTAATAAAAATAATGGCAATCATTTGATCACACTTAATACGTGACAGGCATATTAAGTCATCTTGCCTTATTTCCTTGACTTCTTGAAACATGTTGGATGTAGATATTTATCATTATTTATACAATGCAGATGTGTAACTCCTATTTGGAGAGTTTGAGTGGCTTTCTAAAGTCATATCGGTAATGAAAGAAAGAGAGCCAGTTTTCAAAATCAGAGTCATCTAACGTCACAGACCATTTTCTTAATCATTATACTGGACATGAAACTCCAGCATAATATGAGTGCAGATTTTACTCTTTTAAAGTGTTTTTTTTTTCCTATTCAAAAATAAGAAATAGAAAAGTGGGTTGATACTAAGGGTAGCCTTCACAAAGTACAGGATAAATAGAACAACATCATAAATAATAATGGGTGGAGAAAAAGTTTTCTTGTTTCCAACTCTTTGACCACTTTCCTATGTGTTCCAGACTTATAAATGGTGAAGAAGGCAGCATCAACTGTTGAACAAAGGGAACTATGTTGCCAGGATAATGTCATCTCATCAATGTCATGGAAATCTATTACTCATGAAGCATTAGTACTCAGAAAGAATAGCCACACCAAGAGCAAGCTGTCTGATTGGCCAGGGAATTATAATGGCTTTTAATGTGATTAAGAACTCTACCTAAAAAAAAACAAAACAAAAAAACCACATTATACCAGAGCCAAGGCTGAGCTGTCAGCTTGTGGAGATGGAGCCAACAGTGGAACTATTCATTTGACAATGCATATGACAAGATTCAGCTCATACCATAGGGGGCACATTTTCAAATGAGGCCTCATTGATCCTATTATGTAGTAATGGGATTTGTGAGCATCAAGTCTTGTGCATGAAAAATCTACATTTAGGTGACCAATTTTCCGTGTGACAGAGCAATTTATTAAATCAGAAACTGAGCAAAATGGTATAACTGTTCTGGCAACTTTCAGTTCCCTTTTCTCTCATATCTCTGCTTTGTCAAAAAATGATACAGTCATTGAATGATAAACTAAGTGGAATGGTGAACTTACAGTGTATAAATAATGTAATGATACAAAGGGAAATTTAAAACTTATAAGATATTTATGTTTGGTGAAATTCATCTGATTAAAAATAATAATGTAAGTGAAAGAAGCTAGCGCAGTTCCTGAAACCTAAGACAGACTTCTTAAATGTTTCTTGAATTTGATAGAACAAGCTCATTTTAAAGAGACTTGGTTTTAATTATTAATCTGATGCTATCACACTGCTATCACAATGCTCTCTGGGTAAAATTGTATAATTTTGTTTTTGTTAGTGATGCTGAAACCATGTTATAAAATATGCATGTTGTCGTTATTTATTTTGTCTTAGAATTAGTGGCTAAAGACATCTTAATTTCATAACCGTGGACTTCTTCATTTCCTTTCCTCCTTTTCTGAATTTGAAGCAAGAGTTTTATTCAGAAGCATGTGTTCTATGATGCCATTTTGCTCACATTAAGTTGAATTTTTGCCAGGTGTTATGTTAGATACAGTCACCGCTGGGGATTCTGTGGGTGTTACTGAAAATTACTTGAACAGAAAAACAATATGTTGGCTTAATACAGGCTGAGAAAGTGGTGATGTAGGGGCATGAGGGAGTACTTTGCAACATGTAGCAGTGGCTGGAATTCTTTCTGCACCATTTCCAACCAAAACATCTCTACTCAGAGCTTTGTCACTTTACTCTGACAATACTCAGGTCAAAACTTTGTAGATTAATATCTTAGTGTAGACTTTTTCTCCTAACATAGCACCTACATAACTGAGTAATTTTTAACACTGTTTAAAAAGTGGAGGGTCTCCATTAAAAAAATGAAAATAAATTTTAAAAATTAAAAAAAATTTCGAGAAATACAAAATATTGATACAAAATTAAAAAGAAATAGAAGAGTTTTAGCCAATCATGAAAATAGAAGTTTTCTTTCCTATTCGCTAAACTATTTTCTTCTATTCCCCTACCACTTGTTCTATGTCTCCCACTTTTCTCTGCATGGCACATAAAGGGACCATCTGTTCTTCAGTGGCCCCATCCACATCAATGACTTTCAAACTCTTTCCTTTAGTCATTCTCTCTTACCCTCAGTTCTGGTTCCTTAATCCAATCAGTCAAATAAAATTTCCCACTTAGATTATTTATTTACATTTTTTTCTATTTTTGTATAATTTTTAAATTTCAAAGACAAACATATATTCCTCTTATAAGAAGAAGTAAACAACCATCCCAATTAGCCTGAAACTGTCTGGTTTTACTAATGAGTCTCAAGCCCCAAGGAACTTAACAATCCCAGGCAAATCAGGGCAGAGGCTCATCCTAGGAAGATAATGATAGTTCTAACTATTCTGGCAGCCAAGGCAAAGATGAAAAATTGCTTTTATCATAACTCACTATTATGAGAAATAAAATATACTGGTTCTGTGTGGAACTTGGGGTGTGAGGGGTGTGTGTGTGTGCGCGCGCGCATGTGTGTGCATGTTTGCCAACTTCTAAATTTGAAAAAAAAGTTAGGGTAAGCATTATTCAAGAGGCACTAAGTAATAAGTAATATGCAGAATTCTTTCTATTTCTCAAAACAACAACAACAGAAATAGGACCTAAAGGGCTAGTCCTTACGTTGATCTGTGGAAACATAAAGACCTAAACCTGGTAAAACAGAGGATAGGTGAAAGTAATTAAGTAAAAGTAATTTTGTGGTCATCTAAAGAGCTGATAAAACTTTCTAGACAGTTGTATGTCTAAAATAATTGAATAAATAGGTAATATGTCTCTTTAAGATGTCATCCTATAACAATGATTCCTTTCTGCTAGTTATTTAATAGGACCTGGATAGCAGAGGAGAGATTGATCATTTGATCAAGGGTCTTATTAAAAGCCTTACTGCTTGGTACAGGTAGAGCATCCCTAATCTGAAAATCAGAAATCCAACATATCCCAAAATCTGAAACTTTTTGAGTGCCAAAATGACTTCACAAGTGGAAAATTCTACACCTAACCTCATGTGACAGATCACAGTCCAAATCCAGGCACAAAACACATTTAATTCAGCATCCCCAAGAAAAAAAAGATCCTCTCAGCCCCCTTCAGCTGTCATGTATCTTTTCGATGCATGCCCAGATTTCCCCGTAGAAGCACACCCACAAAGGGTAATAAAATGACATTTGTGTAGGCCAGATGCCCCAATGGCAGGTTCCCCATGATACCTCACATGGGGTTTTTGTTTTTTGTTTTTTGATTGCTTTCATCTCTATATTGTAAAGATATTGCTGAAAACATTAAAAAGTTTTGCAGATACCCCTGTTGATAACAGTGATATAAAAAAGGAAGTGTTCATATTTATTTATAGTACAGAAAGTCAAGCTGCTGGAAAAACACTGGACAGCAATGTAAGTGTGAAACATCTTACAGAAAAGTATGGTGTTGGAATGTCCACCATATATGACCCAATGAAACCAAAGGATAAACTATTGATGTTCTATGTTAAAAGTGATGAACAGAAGTTAATGAAAAATAGAAAAGCGCTGCAGAACAATAAAAATGAAGATCTCAATCATGTATTAAAAGAGTGGATCCATCAGCAAAATGGTGAACATATGATATGATGGTATGCTGATCGTGAAAAGGGCAAGGATCTATCACAATCAACTGAAAGTTGAAGAGAACTATGAACATTCAACAGGCTGGTTGCAGATATTTAAGAAAAGACACAGCATTATATTTTTAAGGATTTGTGACAATAAAACGTCTATTGATCACAAAGCCACTGATAAATTCTGACAAGTTTGCCAAGGTTGCACTGATGAAAATCTGATGCCAGAACAAGGCTATTTGGCTGATAAAATATTGCTGTCTTGGGATTATTGTTCCAGAAAGACATGGACTATAGTTGCTAAAAGAGCCCATAAAGTAATTAAAAATGGCAGCAGCCAAATAACTGTGCTAGAATATGTTAATGTCACACCCATGTATTAGTATTACTGTAAATTTGCTTTAATAGGAAAAAGTTTTAATTCTCATTGTTTTCAAGGAGTAAATGTTTTACCAGTCCATTATTATGCTAGCAAAAAGGCATGACTCACCAGGGACATCTTTCTAAATGGTTTCGTGAACATTTTTACCAGTGGCTCATGCTTATGCAGAAAAACTGGACTGGATGATAACTGAAAGAGTTTGTTATTCCTTAGCAGCTGTTCTGCTCATCCTACAGCTGAAATTCTCAAAAAAAAATAATGGTTATGCCATGTACTTTCTCCCAAATGTGACTTCATAATTCATCCATGTGACTAGGGTGTCCTTAGATCAATGAAGAGCAAATATAAAAACACTTTCTTGAACAGCAGGCTAGCACCAGTGAACAGGGTGAGCGTGTGGAAGGTTTTCAAAAGGAATTTAGCAAGAAAGATGCCATCTACGCTGTTGCCAATGCTTGGAACAGAGTAAATAAAGACAGTTGTGCATGCCTGGCACAACCTCTGGCTTGTGACTATGTTCAGTGATAATGATAAACAAGGTCATGACTTTGAAGGATTTTGTATGTTAAGTGAGAAAAAAAATGATGTCTGACCTCCTTATATATGCAAAAAATACACCTGTAGAGCATGCTTGTGCAATCTGCAGCCCACAGGCCCAGGATGGCTTTGAATGCAGCCCAACACAAATTCATAAACTTTCTTAAAACATTATGAGTTTTTCTGCAATTTTTTTAGCTCATCAGCTATCATTATTGTTAGTGTATATTATGCGTGGCCCAAGACAATTCATCTTCCAATGTAGCCCAGGGAAGCCAAAAGATTGGACACCCCTGCTTTAGAGTCTATTAGTAAGCTGAAAGAAGTGTGTATTCAAGTTTCTAACATGGATCATGAGGCATGAGGCTCCAGTTATTCATCCATTGACTGATGGTGAAATGGCTGAAATGGCTTCGAATCAAGGTGATTGTGATAATAGTGATGATAATGGTGACGTTGTTAAACCTGCAGAAAAAGTGTCTACAAGCAAAATGGTGAAAATATGTTGTGGACTTATTGAAGGACTAGAACAGCATGAATTTATAGCAGAACAACAAATCATGTTTGTAAAATCGAAGAGAGACTCTTGAGACTCAAACCATTGTTAATGAGGCAGATAACTCTGGAGGAAACATTTAAAAATGTTATCCAAAAGAACTTCTGTTCATCCTTTGAGGACCCATGCTCTGGTCTGTCAACTGCTTCTGATGTTTCTTCTCACCTGAAAACATACAGTGTACACTAACCTTTTAATCAAAACACAGCATCATAGGTGGAGGTTGAAATCCTGCTGCTGTTTGTTGCTGCTGTTGTTTAACAGCTGATATAGGCATCTGGTGATATGACTGTACTGCTTACTTACTCTGAACACATTATTTTTTCACTGTATTAATGGTATATCATATATTTTACTGTTAAGTACTTACTTATGTGTGTGTAAGTGTACAAAAAATGACTGCTTATGAGTAACATATAAATTCAGAGTCAGGAATGATGGTGATGCTAAAGAATCACAGATTGTCCCCATGGGGGGCTGAGATAGTGATACCTTTGTCTTATGACGATTCAATATACACATGCTCAAAATCAGTACAATTTTATTAAAATTATTTGTTTTAACAAATATTTTTGTTTCATGCTCAAAACATTGTCTCATGCTCAAAATTATTTAAAATATTGTATAAAATTATATCCTCACTATTTACATAATATATATGAGACATAAGTGAGTTTTGTATTTAAACTTGGGCCTCATCCCCAAGATATCCCATTATATATATGCAAATATTCCAAAATCCAAAAATTCCAAAATTGAAAATAATTATTGTTCCAAGCATATCCAATAGGGAATAGTCAACCTATATTCCGAAGTCTTCATCAGGACAGAGCAGTCAAGTGATAACTTTATGTTACCTAAAGCAATGAGTCTAAAATCCTAGGCCACTTAATTTTTGTAACCACTTGAATTTTTTCCTTATTTTTATAATAAATAAATACTTCCCAGTTTTACCCAAGGAGATGTCCACATTTTTGCTATGACAATCTACAATCCATATTGTGGTTCTCAGTTTCTTTTTTTTTTAATAATGGAAAATAGCAAGGTGCATTTTACAGCAACTTCTAGTTCTGGAATAATGTAATCTGAAATTCTGGAATTAAATTACACCAATCTAAATTATCACTCTGCTTTGGAGAAAAGTAATATTTCTTATAATCTCCCATTCAGAAATTTATTATCCTAATGATTTAATAAAGCCAATGGGGGGAAGAAAACCCTAGAAAGGGTGTGTCGTTCAGTGTGAGACAGAAAATCCCAGTAAAGTAAAATCTCTCTTTTAACAGTTACAGTAGGCAGAATTCTAAAAGGATCCACAATGACCCATGCCCTTTTATAATCTCTTCTCCTTAAGTGTAGGTAGAATCTAAGAATATGAATCATGGGCAGAATCATGGGATATAATTCCCATGATTGTTACTTTATATGGTAAAGGTCAAATAATGTAATTAAGAACCTTAATCCGGGTTGGGTCTGATGTATAATCAGCTGAGTCATTTAAAAGCAAGTTTAGGCTTTCTCTGAGTTCAGAGAAGTCTTAAAAAAGCAAGCTCCAAAAATTAAAGTGAAAAAAAAAAAAAAAGAAGCAAGCTCCCATGAGTTCTACATCGGCAAGAAAATTAATTCTACCAACAATCAAATAAGCTTAGAAGTGGATTCTTCCCCAGTCAAGTCTTCACCTTAGCCCTCAATGATGGCTGACACCTTTATTGCAGTCTGTGAGATCCTGAGTAGAGAACCCAGTTCAGCTGTGCCCAGACTCCTGACTCATGAAAACTGTGAGATACCACGAGTTGTTTTAAGCTATTAAGTTTGTAGTAATTTGTTATATAGTAATAAAAAGCTCTTTTAAGAGTTTTCCAACCAGTTAAAATAACATACATTATAGACCAAAATATTTACTCTTACAGCATAGATGAGATACTTTGCTCCTATATTATTGACCAAAATATTTACTCTTAAAACATCGATGACATAGATAATGCTTTAGTGAATTTTCTTCAAGGATATTTCTAAGAGTAATTGCTTTAGTTGGTAAATTTCTTATACCAAGCATAAACATGCCAACCGTGCTGCCACCTGATGGCATCTGTTCTAGCTGCAGAGATCACTGGGCATATGGGCTTTGGCAGATTTGAAGTTTTATTACAGCCAGATGAACTCCACTTCCCCTCTCCAACACCCAGTTTTGAGGTTACTGGTCAGCTTTGTCATTGGCACCTGTTTCCTACAGTATTCTAAGTTGGGGTGGAAGCAACACATTTCTGACTCTCAGGACTAAAGTGAGGCATCCAAACTGAAACCTTGTGACATCCCACTCACACCCCAACTTTCACTTCCTTAAGACTTTTAGTGATTTTTCTAAGCCCCCAAATTTTTGCATTAAATCTTTTTCTGTTCAAATTACCTAGCATGGTTTCCATTTTCCTGACTGATGCATAACTGGTCATGACTGAAATATAATAATAATTGAATTAATGTCATTTTAATTAATTAGATAATTAATTAGGTGACAGCTGTTACTTTATTAGATTTGATAATCATAAGTGAAATCATACAATTCCAAGTTTTTAACACTTGAAGGTTTGAATCCACATGGACACTCTTCCTGATTTCATGATACACTTACAGAATCTCAAACTCTCTTATAGCTTATTTATGCCTTTGGCATCTGCAGGAATGCTTTGGAAAGGAAAACGTAGTTAAGCAAATTCTGGGATGTGTTTAAAAATTTAAAGTAGCTCAATTTAGAATTCTTGTTGCAACTTGACTTCTCACATCCCTTCACTTTGGACAGAATCACCATTGTAGGTGAGTTGTTCATGACAAAAATAAACATCTTAGTAGTCTTAGGTATTCCTTTGTCAAACAAGGCAGTTTAGTGCTGAGCACATATCAGCTTATTTTATGTTTTGGTTATTCTTTATCTTGGTGTAGTTTACAGATTTATGAGTAATAATGCATCACTTAATGTGGTATATAGAAAATTTACAAGTAAATATAAGAACTTTTTGAAGTTGTATAAAGAGATAGAGAAGCATACCTTGAGACTCCTAAAATCACAATATGTGTGTGCTTAGCCTCTCTCCTGCTCTTTCAGACTTCCAAGCCTGTCACACAGTTTTAATGTAACCAATGCTATAAAAACAATGATTCAGAACTTTACCCTCAAGTCATTTACATGAACAAATATTCAATATACATTTCCAATTGGACTTAATTTCTCTACTCTCACAGACTGAGAGGTATGGGTATGTATATTAACAGTCTCACAACTTCCAAGGACTTTCCTAGCCTGTGTGAGACAAGCTATCTCACTGCAATAGGCACACGAAATGAAGGCTTTTCAAAGACCATCTCCTGGTACTGAATATGAAATCTGGTGTCTCACAGTGCAAAGCATAACCACTTAGCTGTTTCTTTTAAGCTCCATTTCTCCCAACAAAAGGCTATTCTTTAGCTCTGTAGTTCAGTTCACAACAGTATAATGAGAATCTTTGATGTTTAAGCAGGCTTACATACAGCACAGAAACACAAAGTTCATATCGCTGTATGTGTATATGCATTTGGTCAAACAATAAATTCTAGGCCTTGAATAGGGATCAGCCAATTTAATAGAGACATCTTATCCATCGTGTCTAAAGTACAACTTATAAGAAAACCTGAAAGTTTTTACATCAAAACTTCTGGCAACAAAATGTTAAGAGTTTGCAGTGGCAGATTCAGGGGAGTTTTATGTTTATGATGCTTTTCATTACTTTCTATTACATATCACTTACTGAAAAGGGTATTTAAAAGAACATACAAGGGAAATTTATCCATGTATTGGAATTATTATTAAGAGTTAACCACATTTTAGTATCTCTTAACTAATACTTGTTCTTGAAAAATTAATGTACTGTAATTTCTGTTCTGCAAAAAACAATGTCAAGAGAACAACAACAACAACAACAACAAAAAACAACCCAAAGACTGGGAGGAAATATTTGCAAAAGACATATTTGATAAAGAACTGTTATCCAAAATTTGCAAAAATTCTTAAAATTCAACAATTAAAAAAATAAATAGCCAGAATAAGAAATGGACCAAAGATCTTTACAGACACCTCATCAAAGAAGATGGGAAATAGGCATTTTAAATAATTATCCACATTATATGTCATCAGAGAAATGTAAATTAAAATAACTATTAGAATGGCTGAAATCCAAAACACTGACAACACCAAATGCTAGCAAGGATGTGGAGCAATAGGAACTCCCATTCATTACTGGCGGAAATGCAAAATGATAACGGCAACTTTGAAAGGCAGTTTGGTGGCTTTTTATAAAACTAAACATAATCTCACTATATGATCCAGCAATTGTGCTCCTTGGTATTTACCTAAAGGAATTGAAAACATGTCCACACAAAAATCTGCACATGGATGTTTGAAGCAGTTTTATTTATAATTGCCAAAGTTGGGAACAACCACAATGTCCTGCAGTTTATTCATTCAATGAATGAATAAACAACCACAATTAATTCAATGAATGAACAAACAACCACAATGTCCTACAATCTGCACATAGATGTTTGAAGCAGTTTTATTTATAATTGCCAAAAGTTGGAAACAACCACAATGTCATACAGTTTATTCATTCAGTGAATGAATAAACAAACACGATTCATTCAATGAATGAATAAACAACCACAATGTCCTACAGTTTATTCATTCACTGTATACTATATAATTCCAACTAAATGACATTCTGGAAATGGCAAAATGATGGGAACACTAAAATGATCAGTGGTTGATGAGGTGGAGTGGGGGATGGGTTGAATAGATACAATACAGAGGATTTTCAGAGCAGTGAAAATATTCTGTATGATACTATATTGATGGGTACATATCACTATACATTTGGCCAAACCCATAGAACGTACATGAAGAATGTCCCCTAAAGTAAACTGTGGACTTTGGGTGATTATGATGTGTTAGTGTGAGTTCACCAATTGTAACAAATGTACTACCCTTGTGGGGAACGTTGATAATGGGGGAGGCTAACCATTTGTGAGGGCAAGAAGAATTTGGGAAATCTCTGTATCTTTCTCTTAATTTTGCTGTAAACCTGAAGCTTAAAAAAATATATAAAACTTCTAAATGAAGATGTAAAAAAAATAAATTAATGTAACAGAGGAAAGTATTGTGTATAACAGTTCACATTTCACTTTGTCATATAAAGAAGTTTCAGACTTAACAAATAAAAACATGGGTCTCTTTACTGAAAAAAAGAAAGAAATTAAAAAATAATGTTAAGGCTGTAGTCAGAGGCTACCAGCTAGACATTATGTAGAGATTATGTGTTGGATTCTGGCAAAGCTTGCACTTTTCCGAACCATCACCTGTACCACAAATTAGCTCTGATTGGATATTTAAAAAAATATAAACCCTAAGCATCTTATGACAGCAATCAAGAAGAAGCCTGTGGAGGTTGGGCATGGTGGCTCACGCTTGTAATTTCATCACTTTGGGAGGCCAAAGAAAGCAAATGGCTTAGGCTCAGGAGTTCAAGACCAGCCTAGGCAACATGGTAAGACCCTGTCTCTACTAAAAATACAAAAAAAAAAAAAAAAAAGAGGCAGGCATGGTGGTGCATGCTATTCAGGAGGCTGAGGTGGCAGGATTGCTTGAGTCAGGAAGGTAGAGGTTGTAGTGAGCTGTGATTGCACCATGCACTCCAGCTTGGATGATAGAGTAAGATCCTGCCCCACCACCCCCACACCCCACAAAAAAAGCCCACCGAGCTGGGCAATTCTGCTACCTCCACTAGAGAAACAACTACATGGTTATAACTCACTGAAGGTAACTAATAGAATGCTTGGTTTTAAAACTAAACAGAAGTTTACAAGTAATCCAGCTCAATTTATTCATTTGTATTTATATTTTTATAGGCATAATACAAGCATATGATAAGAAACATCCAAATGAATTCAAACACACATATACAAATATAATTTACATTATATGTGTGTTTGTATGTGTATTTACATGTACGTATCAATGTGACAACAGTAAAACAAAATTAACAATTTTTATTTCCTACTAAAATAAGGACAAAGTATATACTATGGGGGGGGCTATATTTTAAAAGTCTAAATTCAAATTTTACAAGCCTACATAGATTCTCCCAATCTGTTGGATGATACAAACATTATCACTTATATCAGTGTTTTGTAATACATGGTTTGCAAAACATTAGTGAGCTGTGATATCAATATAGTAGGTCATAAAGAGCCATTTTTAATAAAACCAAATGGAACAGAATACAAAAATAACAGAGTGCATTACTCATGCTTAGGGTAAGTTTTGTTTTATAAAGCTATTTCTTAACTTCCATTTAACTTGTATGTTTAACTTCATTTAATTTAAGCATATATCTGTGTATCCAATTGTAATGTAAAATGTAACTTTTACTATAGTCATAGTAAAATGAAACTAAAAAAGTTTCAAAGCCACTTACCACTGATTTCCCTAAGAAATTTATCCTATGGTGAGGTGGAACAAAAATAAGAAAACAAAGTGTGATTATAAGTTGAAAGAAATACAATGATAGTAAAATACAATATATATTCATAGAAAATGTCTTTGGAAATGGACTGATAGAAGAACTATTTTGCTAATTAAATGCATCATGGCAAGCCATATCAAAGAGCTTTATATTATGGAGATAGTTTGTGTTATAGAGACAAGATCTCTGTCTCCCCATCAGTTTTTTTCATAGTAATTATGCCTTTTTGAGGCTCACTCTTTGTTCACAACTCACCTCCATTATCCACAAACTGAGCCAAAAGAAAATTATAAAAGCATGAAGTATATGAAAAAAATACCACCACCACCCTCCCATTGGTTCCTGATGATAATGTCAATAATGAGAGAAGAGTTCTTGGCACTTCTTCATGCTGGTGTTGAAAGAATGAAGAAGATTATTTTATTTTATATTATTCTCAGCTGCAGGCATTGGATTACAAGCCTTTTAATAGTAGCTTTTCAAATAGATGAAATGGACCTATCTTGAAATAAAAAATGAATGCTGGCTCCATTCCTTGATGCAAATGACAGCCATTGCTCAGCCTACTGATGTTCCTCTTCTCTTTTATACACTGAGGAGATGGGATTAAAAGAGGACACATGTATCTAATGCAGGTCCTCCACTAATGTTGTGGCTGGTACACAATGATGATCAACTGTCTCCAAAAGAGGAGTAGTATATGAAGGGTTAAAAATCAAAATTTGGGACTAAGACTTCTGATAATCAATAACAGTCATGGTAAAAAAAAATAATATTTGTGGCACAAATGCAATAGATGGAGTAAATTTTTAACATGCAAAAGGCAATGGCATTCCCACAAGTTCTGATTAAGCTGTTTTCAGCTAAGTAGTATTAAGTGTAAGTAGCAAGCCTAAGGGTTGCATTGCAGGCAGTCTACTGATCTCAATAATAAATCCTGGATTTATTTGAGAGTTGAGGTTGCAAACTGCAAATCCCAATCACCAGTGCTCAGAATCAAAATCCAAATCCAAATTCCAAACTCTGAGCTAGTGTATATTCTCTTTTGAATTAGAAAAACATTACCGATCAAGCTCCCTCCAAATTTAGCCTCCCAGTTCCAGGCACAGAAGAAACTATATAATTTGGGAATTATAAAAACCATAACATGAATATTGCTTTGGATTTTGATCACACATAAAAAGTGAGTTAATTTCAGAGACATATGCTCTTAGTGAATAAGACACAGAAAATGAAACCTCTTTCTGAAAATAACTTCTAGATTTATTTGTGGCCACTTTTCTGAGTTCCATTTATATATTGAAATTAAGCTTCTTAATTTTCTTCCCTGTAGAAAAAAAAATGGTGTGCCAAGTTTTATGATGCCACTAACAGAGTCTTTGATTGCTGAAGTTGAAACAGCATAAATTGTCATGTCTGTGACAATAAAAACTGACCCTTGGAGATTATATATTTCTAAATGTGGTATTGTCTACACACACAGAGTGAAAATAGAATTGAGACAAGACATGTGACTGGATAAATCAGTCTAAAGAACATGCCTGCTATTTGAATCAAGGGCAGTCTCAAATTTTCTAGATCATGTCTAAATTTTCAAATTTCTCATTTTATTTATAAATAAAGCTTCTGTGCATTAGCCCAAAGTTTTACTTCTTGAATATGATATCATTCCTTAAATCTTGAGAGAAAATAAAGTCAGATAATTATTTATTATTTAATAGTTAACACTCATTCAATAATTTCTACCAATCATAAACTGCTCACTAGCCTTTACCTAAACTTTCCTGCTTAATTATCAAAACAACACCTGAATATCTATATGACGGAATAATTATGTCACACAAAACAACAAGAGTAAATTTTAAACGCTTTCTAAGTGAAGGAAGCTGGACACCAATGTGTATGCAACATATGATTGCCTTCATGTGAATTCTTTTTTTTCTGAGATGGAGTCTCACTCTGTGGCCAGGCTGGAGTGCAGTGGTGTGATCTCGGCTCACTGCAACCTCCACTTCCCAGTTCAAGTGATTTTTCTGCCTCAGCCTCCCAAGTAGCTGGGATTACAGGCGCATGCCACCACACCCAGCTAATTTTTGTATTTTTAGTAGAGACGGGGTTTCACCATGTTGGCCAGGATGGTCTCGATCTCCCGATCTCGTGATCCGCCCGCCTCAGCCTCCCATAGTTCTGGGATTCCAGGCATGAGTCACTGGGTCTGGCCCATATGAATTCTTAAAAAATGAAATTACAGTAACAAGAAGATCAGTGGTTGCCAGGGACTGGGCTTCAGGGAGGAAACGACTACGAAGTGGCAACTGGGGACGTTTTAGGAAAATGCAAATATTCTGTATCATGCTAGTGTTGGCAGTTATGCTACTGTATACATTTATCAAAAGTCATCACAAAAAGACCTACATTATATTGTATAAAAAGTATATACCAATAAAGTTGATTTTGAGAATTAAAAAAATCACTTGAGATGAATGTTATACATCTATCTTTTTTTTTTTTTTTTTTTTTTTTTAAAGAACAGACTGAGGTTGAACTTGAATAACTTGCACAAGGTCACAGTCAGTACACTAAACCCACACTTGATCGGCCCCGAGACCATGAACTCTACACAGTCAGGTAAGCTTTCTCCATTACCTCTTCAGCATCTACAACTTGTGTCTTGTATAAAAGGGACATTCGACATACACTTACAAGGCATATATAAATAGGTGCCTGGAAACCCAAGTTCTGTCTCCTCTATGGCACAATCTTGTGTCATAGTAGATTGTCTCTTCTCATGGTATTCTATTTCTTTAGGAAAATCTGAATTGAAAAAGCAAAAGTTCCCCCAAATGGTGAAGATGGTATATCAATATAATAAATTTCTCATAAACTATTGAATGATATGCTATAATATTTACCTTTCAAATCAGAAGTAATCTATTCTGGAGGATTGGAAGTATGACTTTCTTGTTGGTGGTGAATATCTTCCATAAAATTCCTTTGCTTTCTTATGTATTTCTGAATAAGGATTTCAGAAATTTATATTAATATTTTCTTTTTAGGATGATATACCTTGGCCTTTCTCTCTATAGATCTCTATAATGAGTTTCATCCAAGATTTGCACACATTGAACATGGTGTAACTATTCAATGTTTGTTCAAGAGGCCTAGCCTTGACCTGTCTGATTTTCATTCTGTGTATAAATGACCTTGCATCCTACTGCATACTCTCTGAGCATACCCAATGCTTTTGGTTTTCTTTCTCAGATTTCAGATGCCACAATCTCTCCTTGCATCTAAAACACCCAAGTTTACCAGACAGAGTTTCTTATAAACAATTTAAATGTGGTTGTCAAAAATCCATGCCAGCTGCTTCAGCTTCCTTTACAATATTGAGGGTAATTAACATCTGCAAACTGCAAGGAAATAAAATTTCTCCCTTTCTCTTGCTCTGTGTCTCTGTCTCTCTTTTCAAAGACTTCCAGACTTACTAGTTGTGTTTATTTCAGGTTGATGAAAGGTATAATTTAAAGAATAGCCTTTCTTCTCCTTTCCTGCAAAATCAGCAGCTTTGAATAGGGATAAAGATTGCTTCTGTATGAAGAACATTCAAGATGCTATTTTAAAACAGAAAATAGAATCAGACATAAAAATGCAGAAGTGTGTTTGGATTAGAAGCATTTCTTTTCAAGAATTGTAAGTCTTGTGCTATTCACTAGCTGGAAAATATCTTCAAATTGTGTATTGTATTTGCATTTAATGTAAGGAAGAAAAATATTCAAAGCAATACCAAGAGCAATGGAGCAATAATCATGTGTACATGAGTGAAGAAAACTCACTCCATCCCAATTATTTAAAAACATGCAGCTAGTCATTTCATGCCTTGCAGGAGGTTATGATGTGGACACAGAATCCAAGAAGAAAGAGAATGTATTATTCCAAGTGCTAGCTTGGTCAAACTACTAATAAATTCGTCTTAAAAAATAATTAGGGATGCCTTTCCTTGTAGCACTTGACTTACAGGCTTCAGATGCATCAATTCATATGCACCATTGTACCTGTCACTGACAGTGGTTAGAAGTTAGGATGCTTCCACTCCAGTAAAAACACTGCGGTGCTTTTTTTTTTTTTTTTTTGAGATGGACTCTTGCTCTGTTGCCAGGCTGGAGTGCAGTGCCATGATCTTGGCTCACTGCAACCTCCACTTCCCAGGTTCCAGTGATTCCCCTGCCTCAGCCTCCCTAGTGGCTGGGATTACAGGCGCCCACCACCACACCCAGCTAATTTTTGTATTTTTAGTAGAGATGGGATTTCACCATGTTGTCCAGGATGGTCTCAATCTCCTGACCTCGTGAGGAGGCACTTGGCCTCCCAAAGTGCTGGCATTTCAGGCGTGAGCCACCATGTCCGGCCACTGCAATGCTTTTTATACTAGAAAATACTGATAAGGAAACTGAGATTGGTTAAGGAACGAGGATAATAATTTTTTAGGAGTCTAAAAATTGTAGTGTACATATATACTCTTTTTGACAGTATAGATACATTTTGACAGCAAGCAATTCAGAGTAAACCACAAAGGAAAATGAACATAAGAGCTTCCTGAAATAGGATAGCCATATTTGGCAAGTAAAAATACAGAATACAGTTAAATTTCAACTCTGTGTAAATTAGATAATTTTTAAAATACAAGTACTTCTATGACTATTTGGAAATGCACTTACAGTCCTAAACTCTTGTTTGTCTGTAATTTAACTGGATGTTCCATATATTATCTGTCAGCCCTAATTTTGGTATAAAAAATAGTGTAAAAGCAATGCTGTGAGTAACTCTGCAAGTACTAAACTGACTTCAAAACTAATATACCAAGTATTAGGAACCAAGTAATCAGTGTTTGGCGACAAGAAGATGAAGCTTTTATCTGTCCAATGAACAGCAAGAAAAATAAAAATAATGAGTTAAGTTTGTAATAAAAGCAGAAAAATTCAATTAAATAAATGAACTTTAGAAGAAATAACATCTTCTTATTGTTTTAAAATATCCTTAGTTGATGAAATAAAAAAAGATGACATTACAACATTGGTCCTTCTTTTTCAGGTCTGTAAAATCAAGAAGTGTTAGTACTACTCGATTCTACTGATGTTTTTTCATCATCTGAAGTCGTATTGTTTCGTGTCTGGTTAGCATTAAAATAAGAAAATTGTGTTGAACATAGACACACACACACTCACTTTGTATTTCATGGCAGTTTAAGATTCACAGAAAAATTAAGTGGCAGGTACAGAGATTTCCCATATGCCTTCTGTCCTACACATGTACTGATCCTCCTCGACTTAGGATAGGGCTACATCCAGATAAACCTGTCCTAAATTAAAAACAGTAAGTGCAACATGCATTTTCAATTTCTGATATTTTTAATTTAGCCTGGGTTTATCTGGACTTAACCCCACCACAAATAGAGGACAGTACTAAATGCATATTGCTTTCATACCATCTTAAAGTTGAAAAATCATAAATCGAGCAATTGTAAATTGGAAAATGTCCACATAGCCTCTCCCGTTATCAACATCCCTACCACTGTTTTACTGTGTAACCTGTGTCCACATGATTATAGTTCTTTTTCTGCTTTGGCCCAATCACCACCACACTGAAGAAAAACTACTCTGCTATGATTTGTAATAAAATCTATGCCCCTCCCAATATAGGCTTGTGCTCTCAATTTACTACTGATTATAATGGCCATCTAGACTTGAACCACTTAGGCCCTTGATAGCTACCACCTTATTCCAATTTACTGTCTCCTATGCAGCTGTAACAGCCTCTTAACTGATTCCTCTCCTTTAACTGTTGTTCCGCTTCTGTTTACGTGAAGTAGCTCTCTGATATTTTAAAAATACAATCGGATAGTATCACTTCCTTATTCAAAACCTTCTAGCGGACTCTCATCACCCTTAGAATAAAATCCCAATTAATGACCAAGCCCTAATGATTTAGACTTTAGTACTTCTTGAGCTTGATTTCTATCACTCCCTTCCAACACTGTCTCTTGTTTCTCCAATGTGCCCATAGTTCATCCCCTCTGCAGGGCATTATCTTGCTGTTTCTTTTCTTTTCTTTTTTTTTTTTTTTAGAGACGGGGTCTCATTCTGTCACCCAGGCTGGAGTGCAGTGGTGCAATCCCTGCTCACTGAAACCTCTGCCTCCCAAGTTCAAGCAATTCTCCTGCCTCAGCCTCCCAAGTAGCTGGAAGACATGTACAACCATGCCTGGAAAATTTTTGTATTTTTAGTAGAGATGGAGAGTCACCATGTTGGCCAGGCTGGGCTGTTTATTCTCTATTGAACTTTTTTCTGCAGATTATTTTTTCATTGCTCATTTGCTCTGCTCATTCAAGTCCAGGCTCTGCTATTACTGCTTCAGAGATTCTTTTGCTAATCACACTGTATATGTAATAAATCATCACCTAGCCCCATATACACTTTACACACTTTGCTTTTATCTACTTATCTTTCTTTATTTTTCTTACTAGTAGTTCTAAATGCCCCAAACTAGTTATTTGTTGTATAACTCTACACATTAGAAAATGAGGGCAGTTGGCTGGGTGCGGTGGCTCACGCCTGTAATCTCAGCACTTTGGGAGGCTGAGGTGGGCAGATCAACTGAAGTCAGGAGTTGGGGACCAGCATGACCAAAATGGAGAAATCCTGTCTCTACCAAAATACAAAATTAGCCAGGCATGGGTGGCACGTGCCTGTAATCCCAGCTACTCAGGAGGCTGAGTCAGGAGAATCACTTGAACCCGGGAGACGGAGGTTGCAGTGAGCCAAGATCGCCGCCCCATTGCACTCCAGCCTAGTCAACAAGAGCAGAACTCTATCTCAAAAAAAAAAAAAAGAAAATGAGGGCAGTTAAAAAATAAGCTTGTGTCTCCAAGTCACTTCTTTAGCCCCATTACCTACCATCTAGTAGGGTCTCAATAAATAGTTGTGAAATGAGTAAATAAATTGAACATTCTTTGGCATAGAAGCCCAGCCTAAGTCTCTTAAGAGCCTGTACCAAAAGACGAAGTGAGTAAAATGATCTTGGTTGTATTTTAAATTACCCCTTCCTTATGATCACACACTGTGACTTCTTATTTATTCCTTTTCAAAAGAATTTTAGTGTCTCTTGAGAACACTGACCTGGAGGTTAAGAAGCATCCACTGCATAAAGGTATTTGTTCCAGGGGTTAAAAGAATATTCATGCAAATTGAGCTTTACTTCTTGTGCAATAGCCTGTCATATTGTACCAAACCATAAAAGGAGATTATAAAAGACATACAGCAAAGACCTTATTCTAAAATTCTTGCTCTAACTGTACAAATAAAAATGAAAACTTTCTCACGAGCCAGAATAATTGTTCTTCCAACTAATTTAACAGGAATGTAATAAAGATACTTAAGTACTGTTTTCCCAACTGGGGCCAAAATACATTCCAAAAATATAAATCACCTAAGATCATTTTGTTTGAGGGTTTCTTGCACTGAATGATCCAAACAGATCACAGCATCACTGAATAGCATGGAAGGGAGGGTTTATACACATGTTAGACATAAATATGCAGGAAAACTCAAGGATGAGGGAGATTTTCCAAGGGATTGGTCATATATAACATGAAAAGCATCAATAGAATATGCCTAGCATAGGGTAGCTGTTCAATAAATATTTGTTGAATAAATAAGAGATAGAATAAAAAATACTTTAACTCACTTTTCCTCTTTGAAACATTTGAAAAGCTGTAGTTTATTGAAAATACTGTCTGGAAGCTCACAAATTTTTTTTTTTTCACAAAATCCAAGAGTCTATTTTAATTCTCCACCATTTCAACCTAATAGATGCCTCCTTGAAATAATCTCTTCATTTGTTATTCTGACATGGCACAAACCTGAGTCCCTTTTCAGTTTCTGTGTTTTCTTCCTACTCTATACCTTTTGATTTCTTCTCTCCCTCCTACTATCCCATATGTCTAAGATTCTCTATGGCCATGTATTTACCCATGACCCTTTAAGTTCACTTTCCCAGAGAGTTCATACATTTTCATAGCTTTAAATATTTCCTCTATGCTGATGACTCAAATAGTATTTCCAGTCCTCACTATTCAATGATGCTTCAGTTCCAAGACTCAAAAATCCTGCTGCCAAATTTCCGATTCCAAAGAAAAATGTTTTTCAAGAATTTGCAGTGAGTCCACTTTGCCCCCTAAGTGATATTTACGCAAGGACGCTTAGAATTCACAGCGTGTTTCTTTACTTGTTTTTCCCAGTATGAACCCTGACTTATCAACGCCTTCTCCACAGCCATGTCCATGGTTTCATGAAGCTATTTTCCCTTCTCAGAGAACCTCCCATTTTCCACTAAATACACAAATCCAGCAGAATTTTAAAATGCCAGGTGCAATGGATGATTTGCTGTTTAAGCCAGGGAAAAAGAAACCCAAAAAAACAAAACATGGGGCATGGAAGGAGGCGAATTGGTTTTCTGTTTCATGGGTCACCCCAGGAAAAACTTCTCCCTAGGCCTTAGTTTTAACAGCACAAGGTATTGTGGGAGTTAATTATGTGGTCATGTTCAGTTTTATTAGCTCTTTTTTATCCAAATATAAATATTCACTTAGAATAATTTGCCTTTTCCCCCCCATTACACTCTAAGTACAATCTTACTATTTTCCAACCTTAGCAATTCACCTGTTCTCCATAGGTTTTACTAGTGGAGATGGAAATACTCACAATAAAAGTTTACATGATTACGACTTTCTTACTTATAAGAACTCACATACAGATGCTCAAGTTAAATTTAAAAAAATCTTTATATGTTACCAAAAATAAAAATAAAAATCTATCCATCACACGAAAAAACTAAAATATGTTTTTTAGATAATTATTGGCTTAGTAAACTTAAAGCATCCAGAAATGAAATATTATTTTCTTCTAGCAAAAGAATTAAAATAACAAATGCTGTTTTGACATTTTTGTCATCTAAACCAAGCAAAGATTTGAGGCTAAGCTTTGTTGGCCCACATCTCTAGCCACTGCTGTGATCAGTATGTGATCACTTTCCTCAGATCTGATTGATTATTATACAATGTTAAATATTCTAGTTGTTTCTAAGAAAAAATATCTCCTAGGGATGAAAAACTACCTAATTTTATAAAACTTGACTCAGATAGAAGAAGCCCTCTTCTCAGTAATGAAGCAGTGGCTGTTAGTCTTCTTACAGTAGGGTTTTCTCCTGATAGAAAAATCACACCTAATGTCAGACCAGGCCACTGCTCATTGTGGTTAGGTTACATGATACTACATATATCGACCCCCTTGTACTCTGAGGACTACATCACTGCAGAGGAAAGCTGGAATTAAAACTGTGTGTCTGCATGTGAGAGAGAGGAATAAAGAGAATATGTGTGCATTTGTGTAGATGTGTGTAAACATGCTATTCTATTCAAATATAAATGGAACTAAAAATAAATTCATGGGTGGCAGAGTGAGTGGAGTATGAGGTCTTAACTGTCAATAAACTCAAAGGCTTTGAGAGTTCTGAACATGTTAGTGAGAGTGGTGGAAGGAAGAAACTGGTCAAGCAGGCAGTTAGGGTGGGTCCTTGGTAAAACTCCTTCAAACCAAGAATAGCCTGAAAGTCAAACTGCGAGCCCCAGATAAGGAGCCTGTGTCCTTGAATGGAAACGCTTACTCTGTGAACACAGATTAACAAATTCCACTCCTTTTTTAGACACATTTCTGTCTCCTTGACCTGCCTTAGTCTCCTGCTTTTCACCTATTTTACATATGCCTATCTTTCTGTGATTGGCTGCTGAGAGAATCTTAATTTACATAGGGTGAATCATCACTCCAGCCCCTGATTGGTCCTGGGCCAAGATCCCAGCCAAGCCTTCATTAGAGCCCCTGATTGGTCCTAGGCCAAAGTCTTGGGCCAAGCCTTTACCTCTGCTTCCAACTTGTTCTTTTCACTATCATACCTCTTTCTGAGAGGTGCTTTCTCCAAGATGGCCTTCAGACCAGTCAGCACATTCCTCCCTCTTCCCAGTCCATAAAAACCCCTGGACCCAGCTTCATAGCTTGCAACCCTCTTTTGGGTTCCCTCTCTTTGCTGAGAGCTTTTCTGTTTCCTAATGAATCTAACTCTGCCTTGCTCACTGTCCGTTGTCTGCATGCCTTAGTCTTCTTTGTCGTGGGACGAGAACCCAGAGCTTGCTGGTGGTAGCAGTAAAAGAGCTGTAACGCTCCCTCCCACTCGCAGAACAACAGGAGTGAAAAAGCTGTAACACTGACACTGAGAAATGCAGCACATTTAATTTTAAGAGATAATATCCATATTGATTTTCCCAAAAAATTCAGGAAGTATCTAGACATAGAAAAGCATTACCTATCTGGGACTAAAGAAGTCATTATTTTCAATGTCAATAAATAGAAAACAAAAAAATCAGATGCCATAAGGAGTTTCAGCCATTGCTTCCAAAACTGAAATGTCTTATGTAATGAATGAATTTACTTAATAATCTCAAATCACTGGTTATAAACACAAAACTGTTTTTTTTTCAGTAACTGTCCACATCTATGCAATATTGAAGCTCATATTATTGGTGGATAAAAACTGTATTTCTTAATAATTCTTTGGCCCAATCTCCTTATGTTCATCCACTTTCAATTATTCAGTCTCATCTTAGTTTTTACTCATCTCTATTCATTTTAAAAATTTATTTCATATTCTAAAATATATTCTTTTTTCCTTCAGTTAAGTATGAGCTGAAGTTCTAACGGCTGCAAGATAGGATGGGTTTGATGTGGCTCTCACCCTTCTTCCTATCTTCTTTTCTTGATACCAGCTTCTCAGTTACTGATGAGGGGAGAAGGAGAAGGAAAACACAGATCCTTTCTTATCTGACAGCTGCAACACACCACTCTCTCTCCCCACCCACTGCCCATCTCCACTGTTCTAGTATTTTGTTTACAGGTTCAATGTAGAGATATGGCAGCTCACTCTGAGCAGTGGCCTTGGGCATTGGTAGTTTCTTGAGAGTTTACCTATGTTCTTCCAGCAGAATTCCAGGATGAATATGGTCTAAAGTAGCAAATCCTCTCTGCAGCAGTCTCAGTAAAACTGAATCCTGACTGCATCCATCCTAGGGTTAATTCTAGGGTGGGCACCCGCAGGATCCTATCCCACACTGCTTGGGAGGTGAGAGTGTGACCTCTGCCCCGGGCCCCTCTGCTGGGCCTCTCCCAGCATGCTCTCCCACAGTTTGCTTCTCTACTGTTTCATTAGCACAAGGCATGCTTACAACCAGAGTTCCAAAAATGTAACACAGTAAGTTTTACTTTCCTGGGTCTTCCCTCCAATTACTTAGCTTGGGAAAAATAAAGCAGCTACTAGATTTCAAGAGACTAGGGTTACATCTTTGTACTGGGTAGCATTGCAGAAATTAGGTAACCTTTCGTTTTCATTCATAAAGACAGAGTTTTCAAGCTAACAAAAATCTTTCTCTCCTTTTTTATCTATTTTGTCCTGTAAAGTTGCCATGACTTATTATATAAGACAATTTATAACTCTTGGTATCTTAGCATTTTTACAGCCAAGAAAGGCAGAACTGTGCACTTCGCACAAGACAATAGGACTTGAAGCTCAGCAGGCATGTGGTTTTGTAATAATGTCAAAGGAACAAATAGTTTTCAACTCTTCATGTTTATAGTGATGATTCCAGGCAGTTGTATTAGCTGATTTTTTTAGTCTGTTTTTGAAAAGTTTAGTCTTGAGGCTTGATTCCTGAGAGAGAAAAAAGTACTTCATGCATCTTGAAGCAGGATGGCATTAAATTTCCTACTTCCTTCTCATTGTTTAGTTTAGCTGGTCAACACTCAGGGCTAACTGTGAATTGCCTTGGGAGTTTTAGGGAGGTTAACTATTGGGTTTCATCTCTAGCTTCATGTAAAGCATCTGCAAATAATCAAGATACAGAAAGAAGCTCAGAATGGAGGCAGCCTTCGGGATTTGATTTAGCTAAACCTTCCTGTGAGCCACATTTCTTTGTTTACATACATTCTTGCTCTGAAAGCCAACTTCCTGTCATAAAGCTGCATACCAAATTTGAGTATTTAGAAAACAGTGTGGCTCAAACCATTATAACTCTGGAAACAGACTTCAAATAATTATTATTTTTAAAGGATATGCTATAAAATGCAGCACCTCATTCTAACATTCAAAATTTAAATTATTTTCATATAACCGCACACACTTTTAGCACACACAGAGAGACAGAGAACATGAGTAAGTGAGAGAAAGAGAGAAAGAAAGAGAGAGAGAGAGAGAGAGAGAGAGAATCAGTGCTATTCTCTGCACAAAAAATATCTCTCAGGATAGACCTTGTTTGGAGACACCAAAGAGACAGTACAAAGACTGAAAAGGAATGGAATTTATTTTTCAAAAGTGATAAATCCTTGAGAGAAGACACAGTGTATGACCAATCCCATATGGTATAAATTTCAGCACTACAAGCTTCTCAGATAATTCAGATGTCATGGTTCCTTTGGCTCCTTCAGTGTATTGTTGTTTTATCAGTTATTTTCCACTTTCTAGATCTTCTATATCTCTCTTCTTTTTCAAAATATTACTCAATACTTCCTTACCTGCTTTATCCTGATACTTCATTCTCTCTCCCAACAAATCTCTTCTTTTTCCTCCGTGATACCTGTTTTTAGCATATGCCCTAGGTCCGTAGTTACACTCCTCCTATTCTAGCCTGCTACTCTCCAAGATAGAATTCATAAGGCTCAGTTTCAAGCCTATGACTAGATCTTATTAGATTTAATTAAATCAAACCTCAACTACCACCCAGAAGTTGTAGTTTGCAAGGTCATTGATGAACTGCCTGTTATTAAGTCAAAGAACAATGGGCAGTTTTCACCGTGTATTTATTATACTTTCTGTAGAATTTGGATCTGTTTGCAGCACTCTCCTTGAAACCTTATCCTTCCTCAGTCTCTGTGACGTTGCTTCTGGGTTAATCATCATTGTGGGCTCCACTTCTTCCATCAGACTTTAAATCTTGGGGTTTTCTAGGATATCATTTTTAGATGTCGTTTTCTTTCTAAGCTGCACGTTTTCTATTTCTCTTCCAATGGTTTTAGCAATAAGGTAGATGCTGATGATTCCCAAATCTACATATATAGCCTGTGGTTTTCTCTCACTTTTTGTATCCTTTTAGTGACCAATTCCTACCAATCTTACCTACAAATCTCACTTGGATCTATGATTTATCTCTATCTTCTATCAGAGAAACAGTAAAGGGCCCTGGACTCAAACTCCCTCTGCGCAAGTCCTGGCTCTGTTTCTTGCTACCGGTGTAATGGTAGGTAAGTTATTTAACCTCTCTGTCTCTCATCTTCCACATCAGTAAAATGAAGATGGGAAGAGTAACTTACTCACAGGATATGCTGATGTTATGACCATTGCTATAGTTCATTTCACCATCTTTTTTTAAAATTTTTTTTTTTTTTAGGCCTTGCTTTGTCATCCAGGCTGGACTGTAGTGGTGCTATCACGGCTCACTGCAGCCTCAAACTCCTGGGCTCAAGTGATCCTCCTGCCTCAGCCTCCCAAGTAGCTGGGACTATAGGCACGTCCCACCACATCCAGAAAATTATTTTATTTTATTTTATTTTATTTTTGTAGGGACAGTGTCTTGCTATGTTGCTCAGGCTGTTTTACAGCTCTTGACATCAAGCAATCCTCCCACCTTGGCCTCCCAAAGTGTCGGGATTATAGGCATGAGCCACCATGCCTGGCCTCACCATCATTTTAAAATCTCAGTTGTAATAATCCCCTAACAGGTTTCTGTGCCATCTTGGCTGTTGTATAATTAAGCTGCAAAACAGTCAGACTGATCTTCCTAAAGTGTCATATAATCTTTTTGATGCATAAAATTCTGGGAATGCTCCCATTAATTTCACAATATGACCCTGATAGGCCACATTCTACATGATATGATTTTTGCCAAACTCTTTAATCTATTGACACAGAAGAAAATGGAGTACAACACATTCTCCTTCAAATTTCAACCAGCAATTATGATCCCATATATCCAACTTCTTCATAATAGAATTATTTTCCCTTTAACAAAAATTTCTACGTAACTATTTCTTAAGCTGCACTGTAAACAAATAGGCAAGGTCAAAATGAGATCTAATAATTTTTGTAGGGGCAGCCAAGTCATATACCAAGGCAGAAAACTTAAAATGCAAATATCATCACATAACAGCTATGCATGACCACCTATCATTTATATTCTTTATTTGTCGGACCTCCTTTACATTTTGTTCCTAGTGCTTCATTTTACACTGTCATGCTTCACTGTACTTCAACAATAACCATGGACGTGAAATAAATTGATTGTGCTCAGCAGAGAAAGAGTAGATAGCGGAGGTAATTAAGTATAGAGGTAAATCTTCCTACAAAACCAAAATTGACACTTTTTTCCCATCATCTCTAAACTTTTGTTACTCCACGTTGAAAATGATATTTGCTTAAGGAAAAAAAAAAAGACAGCCTAGTATGTATTACAGTAATGTGAGTTCTAAAATTAGGCACTCAGGATAATCATGAATTAGTGTCCTGAGAGCCATTGTGGTTGTGGAAAAAAATAATAAAGTTAATTAAAACAGTCTTTTAGAATATACATATGTACCATACTACACTGAGTATTCCAAAGGATGTGGAGATAATATTTTTTCTGTCCATTTTGGGCACTTTATATAGTGTATTTTTTTAATCTAAAGTAATAAATTCAAAGTTTAAAGTTCAAAATAGTGTTGAGTATTCCCAAAGACTTTACATATAATAAACAGAAACACAGAAAGACACAATCACTGTATCAATTTCTATATAACTTTTAAAAAGAATATTTATTTATTTATTTATTTTGAGACAGAGTCTTGTTATGTTGCCCAGGCTGGAGTGCAGTGGCACCATCTCAGCTCACTGCAACCTCTGCAGCTCACTGCAACCCCAGGTTCAAGTGATTCTCATGCCTCAGCCTCTCAAGTAGCTGGGATTACAAGCATGGGCCACCACGCCGGGCTAATTTTTACATTTGTAGTAAAGGCAGAGTTTTGCCATGTTGCCCAGGCTTGTCTTGAACCCCTGGCCTCAAGTGATTTCCTGCCTCCACATCCCAAAGTGCTGGGATTGCCGGCATGAGCCACTGCACCTGGCCAACTTTCTTCCTGTTAGTTGACTTGACATGAAATGCTTGGGACAATTTTACCAAATAAAATAACTAATCTATAACCTATAATTTTCAAACTCCTTGTCCAATGTTTCAGATTAATTACAGTAATGTTTAGTTATTATCGGTATTTTTAGGTATTGATGCAAAAATATTGTGTAAACTTACCTTTTCAACAGAATTAATTATATGAGTTTATTTTAAAATGTTACTTGAAGTGCATTCTCAATAAACCATCATTTCTGAGAGATGGTTAGCATTGCACATTTATTTTCCTAGTAATGGAATGGACTGATTATTGGCAAATTTTTATATTATGTGTTTTGTATTTTTTAGAAATAACTAATTTAAAGCTTCTCTAAGAAATAACATTTTAATACATAATATTTAATATATTTGTTGCATGTCAATATTTGCAGATGCATGACAGATAATATTTTCACACTATTTATCAAAAACAAAACTAACTAAAAAACCTTTTACTTTGTTTACAAGTGCTATTTAAGCAGCAGTGCATGTCTCCTCACATTTGAGAATATTGATTGGGTCTTGAAGACAGAATAACAGAAGCGCCAGAACTCAAGCATTTTGCCAGGAGTGGTGCTGCCTCATCAGTCCTTCAGATCCAGGCAGGGAAACTGTCAGCAGAACTGTTCCAAAGTTTGCTTTGTGAAATGCAGATAAGCAGTCTCCCAGGTAAGTAAGACTCAGACAATAAAGCTTTACAGATTGCAAGCAGCATCTTAACTGTGTTTGAATATGAACTGGAAGTTGGTGCAGTTCTCTGCAGTAAAATACAATTTAGATTATTAAGTGTGCTTTATTCTGTACCCTTAGAAACTTCAGCATAGATGCCAGCATCATATTAATATTTGATCATCTTTAATATTTAAAAAGTTTTAATTTTGAAACAATCAAGATGCACATGCAACATATTATCTTCTTAAGTGTTCATTATATTCTTATACATGTGCTTGGCCAGATGTGAAAAAATATATTGCGTATAAGGAGAATAACTATGTATCAAAACATTCTATGTCACTCTAACACACACCATCCAGTTCCTTTCCTTTGCTGTGTTTTCTACTATGTTACATTATGACACTATTTATAGAGCTTTTAAAAATTTGTTAATGAAGATCTTTCTTATCATTTAGACTATAAGTTCTTTGAAGTCAGGGTCCATGTCTGCTTTGGTTTATTACTAAATCTAATTAAGAACCACTTCACTCTCTGCAATAGGAGTAACAAAAAAACTACCAGTTTAATGAATTAATATGCTTTCAATATTGCTTTCAAAGTAGAAGGAGACAGTTTGATTAAATCATATAGCAACCATGAAATACACCAAATACATGTTTGCTTTTAATACCTAGAAATGTTAAACGAAGAATTTCTTTATAAAAATTCTTATATTCTTATTAGGAAAAGTAATTTAAAAAAAGCTATTTGTACCACAGAAAATAGTGTATATAACACTAAAAATATTTTAAAAATACATTTAGAATTTCAGATATTAGCAATATTTTTCCAGAATCTATCCTGATACTCTTTGATAAAAAAAGTAAGATAGAAAAATAATATGGTTATGCCTTGTGTATAAAATAATAAAACTGCTGACACATCATTATTCTAGGTTTACATACCTTTACTTGCCTGGTCCCTATTGTGTAACAAATAGTATGAGTTTGTAAAATGACTGGCTAGGGAAAGGGACAAAATTTGTATCCATGAAGTATGCAAAAATTAACAGACCCCCACAGGCATGAAACTCTGGCTTTCACTGTGTTAGTTCAAGGCCTATTCCAGTGGAGCAAAGCAGCAAGGATTTGGGGTCTGTTTCTTTTCTCACACATCATTTACAGCTCATCATTGCAGTCTGCTTTTTCATGCGATTGCAATGTGGAAATTCTTCAACTTTCTTGTTGAATAATATTTAAAGTTTAAATCACATCCAATTTCTTAGTATAAGCATATGTTCAAGACCATTTCCTAATATAGAATAGATATGCCTTCTGTTTTGATTACATTCTGCTTCACTTGGTTATTTTCCTTTGGACCACCCTGGAACCTCATTTTAATGTAGACAGCTCTCCAATATTTACATAGGAATACAACTAAAAATTATTTCTGTCTTCTTTAATAAATCTGTTGCTACTGTTACTACTGGCTCTTCCACTCTAACTTTCTATTTTTCTTATTTGATTGCAACCAAAATTCTTGATTTTAGGGCTGGTCTCTTTTTCTCATGCATACATCACTTAATGCTGTGTTTCCTTACAGATGGAATTTCCCCAACTGAGTTTCATGTTTCCTTTGTTGACATTCAGTATCTCAAATAACGCCTGTATATACTACTGGTGGATTAAGAATTGTCCTATAACTCTGTGTTGAATAAATAATCTTAAAAGTTCAATTAACTTACTTTCTGAAAAACTATATTTATATACATGTATATAAATATAAAGATACATACATATATATGTTATTCAAAATCACCATAGTAGAGGTTTTATGAAATGTATGTGTGTGCTACAGTTTGTTTATATATACTATATTAATCCCTCATTTTTCCAGTTAGTCTTATTGAATCTAGGAGATCTAAATAAAATGTACTGAATTGAGAGTGTCAAATAGTATTCGAAGACAGTGTATGTCATAAGCTTAGAACTACCACAGTGTTTTGGAAAATGGTCAATAAATAACATTAAGCTTCAACTTCAGTGCAGGAGAATGCAAGGTTGAAAGTCACTCACCCTCTATTTTGACGTAAACCATTAATGAATCTTAATCAGACAGAGAACTTCATCATACACTTTGGTGTAATAAGATTTTACTTGTCATAATACTTTGTTAACCAAGAAAAGGCTAGAGACATCACACAATATACCTATTGCAATATACCCATTTTTCCTTAATTTTAATTCAGGGGGTACATGTGCAGATGTAACAGACCTGCACATGTACCCCCTGAATCTTACATTAAGAAAAAAAAGGAAGGCTAGAAAAATAGGATGTGAGGATGGAGGGAGGATGAACAGAGAAATATTTCTGAGAGGAATTTTGTGTTTTAGTTTTTTTATAGAATTATCATTCCACATGGAAATTTTATTTTTATCTTTATTGAGATTCTTAAAAATTCACTATGTTTAGAAAGAAAAATAATAAACAGACTAGAAAAAAGAAAAAGAAAAGGAATTCTGAGATTTTAGTAAAACTGTGTCATCTTCTTTACTTCTTTATATTCTCTTTTTTTTTTTTTTTTTTTTTTTGAGACAGAGTCTCCCTCTGTCGCTCAGGCTGGAGTGCAGTGGAGGGATCTTGGCTCACTGCAAGCTCTGCCTCCTGTGTTCACGCCATTCTCCTGCCTCAGCCTCCCAAGTAGCTGTGACTACAGGTGCCACCACGCCTGGCTAATTTTTTGTATTTTTAGTAGACACGGGGTTTCACCGTGTTAGCCAGGATGGTCTCGAGCTCCTGACCTCGTGATCCACCCGCCTCGGCCTCCCAAAGTGCTGGATTACAGGCGTGAGCCACTGCGCCCGGCCTACATTCTCTTTTTATATTAAGAAAAATGATCCTCAGAAAACACACTATTTTATTTCAGAAATTCAAATAATAACTTTGCATATAAATATTTCATTTAGGTTGTTTACATAATGTAAGAGGACATGGTACTTACCATTTTCAAATTAAGGACTGTGTTAAAAATTGAGATATTTCTTAGATCTCATATCAGAAAGTTCAATGTAGTTTAACGTTACAAGGGAAATTCAAGAATTAAATTTCTGTTTACAAGTTTATAAAAATTAGTTTCAGATAGTCATCTTTTTCATGGTATCATGACAATCCATTTATTCTAATTTAATTTATTGTACTTTGTTGGAATGTCACACATCTTCTTTTTGTTAGCGTCCATTGTTCTTATTTGCCAAACTAAAAATGGCTAAAAATAGAATTCTTGCTCAGTGGCTACTCTTCCTAACAACGTTGTACATTTGTTGTTTTAATTTGCTTGACTCTTAAAATATACATATATGTAATATATATATGTATTTTATGAATAAGCAGAATCTTGCTCAGTTATTTTTTAACATTCCTTTAATCTCTAGAAATTGGAGAAAATTATTTGCACTTTATGTAATTGAGAAAATTCAACAGTAAATTTGGGAGAATTATTACTCTCTATCTTATCTAGGGCTGAAATTGCTTCTCTCTCACCCTCTCTCTGAGATCACTTCGCATCCCAGAGCAAAAGCCTATTCTGGCCTTGTTGTGCCAGTCTTATAGTGATCACACTCTCTCAACTTTCTTCCCTTTCTTGCTCAAGACTTTTAGGAAATTTCGAAAATTTAATCAATTTCATCCTGCATGCAATATATTTCTCAATCAATATTAACAAATACTAAGTTTGCTCTCGGAATGCAAAACCATAAGCTCTATCTGACTGTTCAAAATAGGCACTGGCTGGAGAAGGCATTATTTAATGGGAATTACCTTTAACCCCAAGAGACAGATTCTGGGTTGTGCCCTCAGTGATATAAGGTGATATAAGGCAAGATTTCTCAAGGTGGGTACACAGCATTCCCTTCCAATAGAATGTTAATAGGTGCCACGTAGAAAAGAAAATATTCTGTGTGTGTGTGTGTGTGTGTGTGTGTGTGTGTGTAAAGAGATGGTTTGAAAAAGGAAAGTGAGTACCTTTACTACAAGGATCTTGGAGTCTTTAATACATTAATGTGCAGCATCAGTCTGCAAAATGTATTAAACTGTATGGAAAGTCCAAGTTTTATGTATTTAACATAAGCCCCACTTCTATGAGTCAGTGTAAAGACAACCATCTTCATGCTGAACGATGCCGTATGGACTTGTCCACATTATCTAAGAGCATAGTCTCTATCCTCTGTCTTCCTCCTATAAAGTCTATAAAGCCTCCTCTGAGATGTTTACCATTAGGTGGTGAGCAGTAATCCTGAGTAAGATGAGTTATTCCAAGAATGGGTTTTCCCACCTGAAAGGGCATAGTATAGGCAGGTTGAAGGAACTCCAACAAGAAAGTGACTCTTTTTACTTTCTTTCTCTACACAGACAGGTGTGATTACCTCTGATATTTGCTTCTGAACTCTATTTGGCCCAATCTAGCTTACTCAAGTTTTTCATTAGGATTTCAGAAAACACTCTAGCTAATAACAATTTACTAGTTTGTCTCCTTCCTGCGTATATCTATCTTAGAGGTTTGTGAGTAAAACTTGTTTAGAATGAGGGCAGAATTAAAATATTCTGGGTACCACTGGCTAAATGTGTCTTAAAATTATTTTAGATCACAACTTAAATACACTGTTTATTCAGCATTTAACAGATTATAACAATTCTAAACTAGCCTAATTACATTTTTTTGTTTTAAATTTGAACCTGTGTAATTTAGTAAGGTTGAAATACTGCCTCTACTACTTAGTAGCTAGATGGTCTTCATTTACATTTCTAATCTCTTTGAGCCTCAATTTCCTAGAATATAAGTGGGGATAATTTATATCTACCTCATAGTATTATTTCAAGTAATGATTACAATGATACATGTAAAGTTTGTGAAAGAAAAATAGAATCTTAGGACCCCAAACTAACTATGCCAAAGAGAAAGTTAAGCTTGGAAACTGAGTCATGCCAAAATTGACTTTCTTTTGTCCTGAAACAGATAGCTTTAATTTCACATGCTTACTTTATCTTATGTAAAATGTAGATTTATTGGGCCAAACAAATGAATCCCCCGCACTCTCTTCTTCTCACATGTAAAATGTAGATTTGCTGAGCACTAATCAGAGCCTCACAGGAATGTAATTACTTACATCATTGCCTACCCACCCTCCTTTTTTTTCCTTCCCCTCCTACATACTCTCTCCTCTTTAAATATTGAAGTTCCCAACACCCTCATTGGAAAAAGCACAGGTCACAGATCCTACTGTGACTTGTGTTTCTTTTTGTCAGGTGCATCCTCAGCCTTGGTAAAAATAAACCTTTAATCAATTGAGGTGTGCCTCAGTCCCTTTTTGCTTTACAAGTTTTTAAGAGAACAGACAGTATAAGTGATAGGTAAATTATAATAGCTACAAATTTGCCCACTTAAAATTGCCTCACCCTGCAGCAGCCAGCTCAAATTAGATCATGTTCTGTTTAATACCATCCACTGGTTCCCAACCACCCTTAGAATAGATTTCAAAGTTCCACATATGCAGTTGCCATATCTTACTTTACTGCCTCACTTTTGTGCCACTTTTCCTGTTTATTTATTTCTCTGGTCACAATGACTCTTAATATATTTCTTTCACACACCAAGCTTGCTTCTGCCTCAAGGTATTTGTACTTGCTCTTATTATTTCCCAAAATTCTCATCTGTAAGATTTTCATTTGGTTGAAATCTGTCACTTCCATCTCTGTAGAAATCACCTTTCCTGAACATCTAAATACCCCCATTGCTTTATCTCTTCATGATATATCCCATTAGTACATATTTCTTTGTTTACTTGTTTGTGGCCTATCTTCACCATAAGAATGTCATTTCTGTGGGTATAGAGGCCCACCATTCTGTTGTTTTCTGCACTGTATTCACAGTGCTTAGAATAGGGTTTGTCACATGGTAAATGCTCAGTCAATTTTTGTTCAATAAAATAAATGGTGTAGACTGTGGTCATTTAAGTGATTCTTTTGTGGGTTTGGCCAACACTAGAAGTTGTGAATATTCTGGTATCTGGCGCCAGAGAGAAGTGCCTGGGAAATAGCTGAGAGAGTGAGTCTTTAGTCAGCAATCTTAGCCCTTCATTCTTCTAATCAGTCTTACCTTTCACAATCCATGTTCTGATTCAGAAAGGGAAGATGACAAAGTTAGGACATGATACATATATGACTCACCAGTATACATTCATGGCTAGCAGCTTCAGGAGATCATAAAACCACCGTCACACTCTTAAGGACTGTATTTGCACAAACCTGGAACATTCATCAGAGGGAGACTCTTGGGACTTAATCAAAGATACACATGAGATAAAGGTTTCAAGAATTTCTGCCTGTAGGACAGACTTAGATATCAAAAATACTCCAGGGTACCTACCCGCTAGCTCTTGGTTTCTAATATTATTCTCCAATTAAAGGTTCTAGGGTTGCTTGAAGAAATGGCAGATTCTAGGGCTGAGGCAGAGAATATACAAGATGAGCTGGAGCATCTCGTAGCATGCAAAAGTAAGAAAATGTTCAAATAACAAAAATATCTCACAATGATGGAGATATGTCAAAGGTACACAGGAGCCAAATGAAAAGAGTTCTCAAGGGTCAGAGAACAATTTGAGCAACAAAATAAAGTAATATTGGATTATAATACAAATGAATTCATACTAATATAAAGAGATAGTTGAATAAATAAATGAATGGGGCAGAAGAGACAAATCTCCCTTACAGAATAATTCCAAATAATTTATGTAGCTATTCTACTCTCAAAGAGGTGGAACATAAGTCTCTTTCCTTAACAGTGGGATACTCAGGGTGACTTCCTTTGAAAGAGTATGGTATGGAAAGGGGAAGAAAAGAATGACTTTACACTGGAGAAACTTGACACTTGACCAGGTGATCGAGATTAACATCAGCAGTGGTAAATCACATTATAGTGTATACCACTGACATGATGTGATAAAAATGACACTTTGCTTCTGTGGACTCCCTTCCTTCCCAAAACCCATAACTCCAGTCTGACGATGAGAAAAACATGAGACAAATACCAACTGATAGACATTCTACGAAATATCTGACTAGTACTCATCAAAACTGTTAAGGTTATTAGAAATAAGAACAGTCTAAGAAACTGTCTCAGTTAAGAAGAGCCCAATAAGATAAGGTGACTAAAAGTACAGTGGAAACCTGGGTGGAATCTTGGAACAGAAAAAGGACACTAGACAAAAACCAAATAAATCTAAATAAAGTATGAACTTCAGTCAATTATTTATCAATGTTGGTTTATTAGTTGTTATAAATATACCATACTAATGTAAATTATTAACAAATAGGAGAGATTGTGTGTTGGTAATGCAGAATTTTTGCTTCTTAGTTCAGCTAAATCCTGGTTCTTGTGTCACGACCAGGAAAAATTAGGCACACAGACACACTGAAGGGTAAGGAGAACAGAATTTATTGGGTGAAAAGGAAAAGAGAAAGAAAGCACTCAGCAAAGCGAGAGGGAGTCCTGCCAACGGGTTCCCACCACCTCACACTTTGAATACCAGGCCACCACACACGAGCTGAAGAGGCCAGGTTCCTCTCCCTTGCACAAGGTGTGATCCTCCCATGGCTCCACTCCATCACCCCAGTGCACAGGCAGGTCCCCAATCCATGATGGACACATGCATACAAGACTCTGGGTGGTTCCCTCATCTGCACAAATGGATCTGATGTGAACACTTGTGGGGTGGGTCAGCGATTCTCCAGGTACCCCCCTTATCTGCCTCCTGCATCTATCATTGGGTATATGGGAACTCTGTGTTGTCTTTGCAACTGTTCTGTTAAGATAAAACTATACTACAATTCACAAGTTAGTTAAAAAGAAAACTTCAGGACAACCATCCACACTAGACTACATAGATAGACAAATGAGTTTGCTGAGAGTGAAGATTTAAATACGCTTCAGACACATTTATTGTAAATGTTAAATAAATGTGTCTGAAGTGTATTTAAATGTATTTATGTTTTAGGTGTAGAAAAATGCTTAATATATAAATAAATAAATCGATTAAAAAGGTAATATTTTATTGTTGCCTGGCTTACTAATTTTAAAAATTACTTTTTACTATTTTTATACTTTTGAGAGGAGAACATATAAAAAAGAAGTTGGGCTTATTAATTTCATACCAAACAGAGGAACAAATCCCTATGTAATATTTCATTTTAGCTAAATTTAAAACAAAATAATAATAGCATAGTTTTTGTGATTATTTCCATCATAAATCAAAAGCTTTTCAGAGACATTATCTCATTCCTTCCAACATCATTTTTTAGATTAAGGCTGAAAAAATATCAGGCACATCTTTTTTATGTAAAGGATAGTACTTTAATAGTTCAGGCTGTGACTAACATTGTTCAATTTAGTCATTTCTAAGCCTGAATTGACCAACTTCCTTTGGGATGTATAACTATTTTTAGCCCAGGGCAGATATTTATATATAATTCCCCAAGGAAACCATCTAGTCTTGTCTCTGTTCCCAGAATCCTGATTAAAACACAACACAACAAAACAAAAAACCAAAAAAAACTCATGAAAATAATATTAAAGAGCAGGAACTTACCTAATGTAAAGTTTACCATACTTAAAGGGGCTTTTTTCAAAATAGGTAAAACTTCAAAAAATGATAATCATATATTGGTAAGATATTGTGAAATTGATATTCTACATCACTGGTGATAATGTTGATTGTTTTTTTGAAAGAAAACTAGAAAGTATGTATCATTCCTCCTCAAATAATCTTATATATTAAAATGTATCATAAGTAAAGAATAAAAGACGTTTTAAAAGGAAAAAACCTCAGTGCCTGCAAATGAGATTTAATATAGCATATCTTTTGATATTTTAAAAGAAAACTAAAAAAAAAAAAGTCAAACTATAACATGTTAAGGAGTAAAGGGCTGGATAAGAAAATAATATTATGATATTGAAAAGATTTATGTGGTCATTAAACTACTTGCAAAGAATATGAAACAATACAATAATGCCTTCATTAAAAAGTCACTATAAAAATGTATAGTAAGAAAATTAAGCTTCATATTGATTATTCTAAATAATTACATGTCTAATTTTGACAGCTATATTTTTCTAAAGCTCAATTGATCTGTATATCATATAAAGCAGACTTATATATGTCATATAATAACATTCAATTTGGTGAGCATGTGGAAAGCCATGTTACCTTAAATTGACCATTCTTGAAAGTATAATGAAGGCTCTTCTAGGGTTGTAATGATTAACCAAAAACAAGACATTACATTTCTTTTCAGGCACAAGCCAAATGACTCATGCACCACCGAGTAAAATTTGAGGAACTCAAGCAATTATTCATATGTCAAATTGGACACACACTCACATACACATACAAAAGTCTTGAAAAAGAAAACCTAGCTTTGCTTTCAGACATTCTATTAGCTACAGACTTATAAGACCAGATTAAACTTTTTAATTTTCCCTGAACGTTTATAAACTCATCTCCTACCTATCTGGTTCCTAAAGCTAATGCTCTGTCATTAAGCCAACAAAACAAGATTAGTGTATGATATGGTTTGGCTGTGTCCCCACCCAAATCTCAGCTTGAATTGCATCTCCCAGAATTCCCCTTGTGTTGTAGGAGGGACCCAGGTGGAGGTAATTGAATCATGGGGGCTAGTCTTTCCCATGCTATTCTCATGATAGTGGATAAGTCTCATGAGATCTGATGGGTTTATCATGGGTTTCTGCTTTTGCTTCTTCCTGATTTTTCTCTTGCCGCCACTATGTAAGAAGTGCCTTTCACCTCCTGCCATGATTCTGAGGCCTCCCCAGCCAGGTGGAACTAATTAAATCTCTCTTTCTTCCCAGTCTGAGGTATGTCTTTATCAGCAGCCCGAAAACAGACTAATACAGTATAATAGCCAGGATTTTGATCCAGATGACCTTTATCTCCCAGTATTATACTTGTGAATGTGTTACCTTACCTGACAAGGGGATTTTGCATATGGAATTAAAGCTGCTTATCAGCTGACTCTAAATTAGGGACATTATCCTGAGCTGTCAGTAGGACCCTGATGTAATCACATGTGCCTTTATAAATGGAGGTGGTTTACATACATTTAAAAAATCTGTTCCTTACAATAATTATTTAAAGGTGATAATACTATATGCTAGATGTCTTCCATTTGTTCCTCCAGACCCACTTTTCATCCTTCTCCTTTCTGAGGAAGGGGTGGTTAGAAAAAAAAGAAGAAGACAGCAAAAGAGTAGATGAGAGAGATGTGGCAAAAAAGAGGCAGGAGAGAAGAGGCAAGAGAAGGACTCTCCCACCCATTGCTGTCTTTAGAGATGCAGGCTATGAGCCAAAAAGCACAGACAGCTCCGGAAGCCGAGGACAAGCCACACAGCCCACACTCCTGCAACTGCCCAGAACTGAATTTTGCCAATTACTTGCATAAATCAGAAAATGGATGCTCACTAGAGTCTCCAGAAGGGAGCCTGGCTTGCTGATACCTAGATTTTTGTCTTGTGAGACTAATCAGAGGAATTATCCCAGCACACTTGACTTCTGAAATTGTGATATATCTATGCCTACAGAAACCCATGACATGCAGAAACTATGAGTTAATAAATGAATGTTATTTTAAGCCATCAAGTGTGTGTTAATTTGTCACAGCAGCCCTAGAAAACAAATAGACTCTCTAACTAACATTGGTGTTTCAAATTTACCATAGGCACTGTGTATATAATCTCCCTTATACACATGTTTCCACTGATATTCAACAAAGAAGAAAAAGAAAAGGGAGGGGGAGAAAGTGAAGGGTCGTGGAAAGCAGTGGCTCAAGAAAAGGAAGAAGGAGAACTAACAAGACGAAGAATAAGAGGAGAAAGGAAGAAAAAAAATACCATTTTACGAAAAAGAGAATGCAAAGCAACTCATAGACATTTAGTTGTAAGCTATTGGTTAATTACCAAATCAAGATTTTTTTACTTCAGCTACTGAATCCAGGTGAAAGAAACGATCTCTGTTCTATTTATAACATGAAAGAGTTCTAAAGCACATATATTGAACAGATTGCATTTGCACTTTATCATCTCAATACTCTTCCACTAGAATGAACAGATAAGCCCACTTCCCCCAAAATAACTGTTGTGGGATTGTACCTGTGGTCCACCCATCTTACACTCTTTGTGTTTAAAGGACTAGATCATAGGTTGTCTATGAAGGGAAATGCTAATATCATGTTTGCTAAGGTTTACACCAGCCAAAGTGCATTGAACTCTAATCTTAGAGTCAATTAGAAGCACAATTATCACATCTCCTCTTCTTTCTTCCCACAGAAATATCTTCATTACCAACACAGCACTTGGCCAGCAGGGCAGTGGTTAAGACTAAACGCCCAACCCTCAAAATCCCAGGTTATATTTAAGCATATTTTCATGTATTAAAATGAAACAATCTATCCTGGGATTGGCTCAGAAGCAAGTTAATTCTTGTTAATGGATTTTTTGTTGTTGTTGTTCTAGAGGAAAATCCCCTTAAAAGCTCCCCTGGTGTGGCTTTCTATTGGAGCTGGCCTGAAGACAGAAATTTCCTAGAATGAGAAGGTGTTTTGCACTAGGGAAATGTTTAAACACAGCCATTGATTCTGCTGGCCAAATACATAACAGAGATCAACGTTGCAAGAAGCAACTGTTACTGGAGCTTAATAATATCGAACACTTTCCCATACTGAGGGTTATTCATACTAAATATCAGTCTGGATGTCTATTCTGATGCTGTCCCTATCCACTCCTAACTCTCCACATTTCCTCCTCATACACGTAATTTTTTTCCAGGTGTACAACAAAAGCCCCTTTCCTTCAACAAACAGCCTGCAGATAATTGTGTTTTTCCTCATGTAGAGAGGAAAGAGGGCATACATACAACACAGCACAAACTAGATCCAAATACATAGTCTCAAAAAAAAAACTAGAAAAATAATACCTGTGGAAGCTTACTCATGCACCGACCTTTCTCTCTTTTTGCTTTCTAAGAAGGATCATCCACTGTCAGTGGTAACTCAGAGACTCTTAGGATGAAGCTTGGCTAGCTAAGTTTCCACCGCCATCCCTACCCAACCAATTGTGAGTGAAGAATTTATTAACCTGAATAATGATGGTCCATTATACTAGTGTACACTCAAAACTGTTTATGATGACTCCAGTGAAACCAAAATTTTAACATAGGCAGGTAGATAAAACATGCATTTGCTCTCCAGCCTGGGAGAGGTGGGGTGGAATGTTTTATATGGATGCTATATGTCTACTTTGTGTTATTCTTTAAGGTTCACTCATAAATCATTTTCAAAGACACATGCACACATATAGACATACACACTGAATTCTTCATTCACAAGATTCATATGAAATTTTATTCTATAATAAAGCTACTTCTCTTATACTGCTACTGACATTTTACCTCTATGTTTCTCATCCATCAATGCTATGAAAATTATATAATGAAATATACCCTACTATTGCCTAAAGCATATGTGCAAATTAATCATTTTCATTTTTGTACATAGAGAGAATATAGAGAATTCAAGATCAATTGGAAAAAGGTACGTTCAAGTGGAGGTTCTATTTGACCCCAACAATAACATTAACTTTTTCATGTGTTGCCAACAATGTGATCCCTTAGCCTCTTAAATTATATGAATCATGTCACATTATTAACATTATTTCAAAATCAATGTAATTTAATACCATGTAATTTGTATATTTGTGAGTTAAGAGATGCAGGGCATGCATTTGTCCTTTACCAGTTTAAAAAAGTGGGAGAGGATTACACCAATAACTGTTTGATTTGTTCAATCATAGGGTAAAAGTAAATCAGAATGAAGTGATGAAGATCAACAGTACACAGATTGGACAATTCAGTAATTCTAATGCAGAGATCTTTTATCAAAGGTAGTCTTTTCTTTTATTTTTTCAGAATGTAAGCATAAATATTGTCTGCTTTGCAATGAGATGCAATGATAGCATAGAGTTGCCAAGAGGCTCGAGCTGTTCTGTCCTCATCAACATGAATGGGGTCTTGCCTTATTGTTTAGAGGAAGAGAAAAGATGCAAGCAACTGTTTTCCCGCTTGTACCCTAGACTTACAACTACAGCTATTCCAAAAGTTTTTGTTTTTCCTTTAGGCTATGAGAAGTTTAAGTCTCTGTTTGAAATATATTACAGATAGGAAACAGAACACTTTATAACAAAAAATGTGGAAGACAGTAGCAGAGGTGAAAAAATAAAAAAAGCTTTCCTACAGTTCTTGGCTGCCCTATTAATATGCTTATTGATCACATTGAGGGTCTTCTAAGAATGGACAGATTTGAAAATAGCTATAACAAATGTATACATCACTCCATTTATCAATATTTGACTTCTGCATAATAAACCATTCATTGACATTTGACAGATATTTATGATTTTCAAGTGAAGCACTGTTTATTTTGATTTTGATTTATAATTTGAAATAATCTTCCCAGAAGAATATTAAATATTGTGCTTGACACATGAGTTGAAGTTGTGTCATCATCTATTACTAAAATATACCAACATAAAATATTAGATGGTTTTCAGTCAGCCTAAAATATTTCTGACAGTGAATCTTAAATAGATCATTAATGTTCATACTTCTGTTGCATGCTGAAAGATTCGGCTGATGATTGAAGGGCCTTTTAAACTTTCAGAGTTGTACTGAGTTTTACAGATCATAGAATAGCAAAGCTGGAGGAATCTTAGTTATTCTTTGGTTTTAGAACAGCTAAAAGTTTAAAGAGGTTAAGTGATTGTTAACAACCTACAAGTGAAATTTGTATTAAGTAAAATAGCCCTTTAGTTATAAAAACTAAATAAAAATTCAATATATCGGAAAATATGCAGAAAAAGTTTCTTGTCTTGTGCATGGTATTGTGTCTGATCCTTTCAAATGAGTTAGTACTTTAGATATTGAAGAAATTAGAGAAGCATGTTTTATCACAATGCCAGAATGTGGTATCATTAGGTGGTTGAAACACTTTTATTTTTATTTATTTATTTATTTATTTATTTATTTTTTGGAGACAGAGTCTTTAGCCGGGCATGGTGGCTGGCGCCTGTAGTCCCAGCTACTCAGAGAGGCTGAGGCAGGAGAATGGCGTGAAACAGTTTTAAACTCTATTCCTAGGACAGGTTAGTACCATTTGGATAACTAATGTTTGATTCTGTCAATAATGAAAAGTCAGTGAAATGTTCTAATAAAGTTTTTTTTTTTATTTTACTTATTTATTTTTTTGAGAGACAGAGTTTTTTGCTCTGTCGCCCAGGCTGGAGTGTGGTAGTGCAATTTGGGCTCACTGTAGCCTCCACATCCTGGGCTCAAGCGATTCTCCTGTCTCATCCTCCCGGAGTAGCTGGGATTACAGGCATGAGCCACCACACCCAGCTAATTTTGGTATTTTTAGGAGAGACAGGGTTTTGCTATGTTGGCCAGGCGGGTCTCGAACATCTGACCTCAAGCGATCCACCTGCCTTAGCCTCCCAAAGTGCTGGGATTACAGGCATGAGCCACCATGCCTGGCCCTAATAAAGTTTAGATAGTTGGATTTTGATAATATTCATTCATCCAGTTTAACAAAACGTCATACAAACAGTATGCAAATTAATATGTTTTGTTATGATGATGAAACTGTGCAAATGGAAAAAGCCCATACCACACAAATGGGAATTCATCTGCCTTCCAGCAATTTATTTTCACTTTCTGGCCTCCAAATTAATAGTAACTATAATAAAATGTGTTTGGAAAGAAGGTTCGATCATTATATTTCTCCTTTTCCAGACTATGCAAACTAATAAATCATAATTAGCACTAGGGATATTTTAAGCAGGATCCATTTTACCATTATTTTTATAATATATAATTGCAGCTACAAATGTATGCTCCTGAATAGCTACTTAAATTTTTTCTTTCAGAGAAACACATTTGTTTAAAATTGTAAAAATTTATAAGCAGGGAGATTAGGGAACTTCTAACCTTTGTAAACATACTCTCCATTCTTATTCACATGGTTCATTTCTTAAATATGGTAAACATTCTACTTTCAAAACAGCACATAATTTCTCCTTATCTATCCATAATGTTATTTAGTTGATTAGAAGATGCATTTTATTATCATTTTGTCACTAACGTAAAGAGTTGATGCATATTCCTACACTGTACAAGTTGCTACATTCCCACTTAAGTAAATAAGATATATACAATTGTGATACACCTTAGGTAGTAAGTTTCAGTGTTAATGAATGCCACCTTATTGGTGCTAGCTACATTTCACTCATTACAACAGATAATATAAATGGACCTTAAGCATAATGGTTCATACAAAAAGTTAAGAATTCAAATTAACTGAGCCCTCTGTAGTATTAAAAACCTACTTTGAACTTCAAAATAAGAAGATAAAAAGGTGTAATTTTCAACTCCGGATTGAGATTAAAAAGGTCAATTCAGCACGTATATTTGTTATCTCTAGTTCAATATGATGCATTTAAGAGACAGCCTATGATTTTCATAAAGGTCACTGGAGTTGGAAATGCCAAATCTCATTAGTCTTAATCAGCTGATATAAAAGTTACCTATCTGCCTGTATGCTTAATGCAAGATTACTCAATTTCTTCATTAAATGAATCTTTAAAAACTCCATGCTTCTTGAAACATGTTTTGTTCTAGCAAGATAACTTTTTAAAAACTATTGCATTGTATGTTTAATTTACAGTTAAAAATATTTCTGTTCTGCTAGCTTAAACACTGTCTTATTTGAGCTACTTTCTCCATACATTTGACTATAACTAGAAGGTTAAAAGTTTGTAGGAATAAATGTATACAAAGAACATAGCACGTCTCAAGTTTTTACAAGGAATTCTTTTTTGTTTAAATTCATGAACTTAAACAGAAAGTTGAACATTTGTGCATATGGTCACACTGCAGAGAGGGTAATTGGGACCAGCTGCTACACTTTGTAGTTTCTGAAAGCCTGTGTATTGCCTTCTAGCTACATTGACTTTGTGCAGGCCTTAATGAAAGAAATTAAAGAATGTGCAAGCCTGAATGACTTCCATGTACCTCTTCAGAAGAGCGTTAATTCAGACAAGACATAGGAGGCATAGCTTTTCCATTGCCATTCATCTATGATCCACATGCAGATGAAATGATTTTTCATGGGCATTATTTAGTAACTTGCAAACTTTAATCACTCTGCTTGTTTCATTTAAATCTATCTTCTTATAGTAAAGTATCTTAACCATGTCAGAGTCAAAAGTTTGTAAACACACACAAACATGAACACACACACAAACACACACACAACAACATTTAGCATCTCACTTTTCATATCCTTGCTTAAAATATTTCCAGGTGTAAGATATGATAAAATAGCACATATTGCATCAGACAAAAATTTATATTTAAGGGAAGCATAATAGAATTGTGATATTCGAAATTCTTCTTTCAAAATTTCTGTGTACATCAGTATTTAGTTATAGTGAAAAAAATAAATAATAGTTCAGGCAAGGATTTTTGGAAGATGGTGGCAGCAACTTTTAAAAATCTTACTGAATACCCACTGTGGTAGACAAAAAAATGGCCCCCCACAGATGTTTATAACCTAATCCTTAAAACCTGTGAATATGTTAAATTATGTGGCAAAGGGGATTTTGCAGATATGATTAAATTAAAGATATTGAGATGGGGGATTATCCTGGATTATCCAGTGGGCTTAATATAATCACGAGGAAAGAGAGAGACAGAAGTGTCAGAGTCAAAGTAAACTATGAAGACACTATGCTACTGCCTTTGAAGGATGAAGAAAAAGTCCAGGAGGTCAGGAACTCTGGCAGCCTGGCAACTGGAAAAGGCAGTACTCACAAGCAATACAGCTTTGCAGACACCTTGGTTTTATCCCAGTGAGACTGATTCTGGACTTCTGATCTCCAGATCTCTAAGACAATAAAGTGTTGTTTCAAGTGACTGAATTTGTTGTAAATTGCTACGGCAGCCATGGGAAACTAATATAACAGTAGAAAACTCAACCATAAAATCAAAATCACTGGGCAACATTTACAACAAAATTAGGCCGCAAGATACGCCTAGGAGCACCAAAATCTTGACTGGAATAAACAAATCCTACAAAGTACTTGCAACTATGTGGGAAGCAAAAAACAGAATCAACACAGTAGTGTCCAAGGCACCAGAAAAGACGAAGACATAAACTTGAAAGTGTGCAGGGATGAAAGTAGGATGGATGGGGCAGCGCTTTACAGCAGGTGAGTGCAGGGGGCTGACAGTAAGAATGACCAAAGGGGCTGGAGAAGCTCCGCCTCTATGAACCCTAAAGAGTGACCTATCAGGATTCCTTTCTAAGAAAGGGACAATGCTGTGAGCAAAATCAAAATGGAACAAGGCACGAATATCAGGAAAAGAAGGTGAAATGTTCCATCAAAATGTTGGAGCCATCAGAGCCAGGAAATCACAGAAAACAAGCTGTCATGTAATTTTATGTCACCAGGACAGAGCAAGAGAGAGAGAGAACAGAACCCCTGTGAAGCTAGAATGTTTCCTAATTCTAAACTTCCAAGAAAATCTTACACAAAAATAAACAAGAGAAAAGTTTGAGGTCAAACCCTATACAAAATTACAGAAAGAAGAAAGAGAATAAGATCCTTACAGACAATTACAGCGTACTCTTAAGATGTACTCAATAAAGCAGATCAAAATATCAAAAGTTATTAAGAAATAATGATAAAAACTAACCAGCATAAGAATAGTTGGGGTCCCTAAGAAGAAAACTAAAATGGGAGAACAGGCTAACCACAAAATTTAATTAATCCATGTAAACATTACAGAACAATCAACTTTCCCTGAAATGAAAGATTTTAATCTACATGTTGAGGAAGCACACTAGACCCCAACATCAAGACATAGTCTCATAAAATTGTTTGTCTTTCTAAAAAAGAAAAAATATTTTGGGCCTTAAAAATATAAATGTACAATTTATCATTAGGCATTCTTTTTTTGAGACAGTCTTGCTCTGTGGCCCAGGCTGGAGTGCAGTGGTGCTATCTCGGCTCACTGCAACCTCCGTCTCCCCAGCTCAAGTGATTCTCCTGCCTCAGCCTTCCCAGTAGCTGGGATTACAGGCACGTGCCACCATGCCGTGCTAATTTTTGTATTTTTAGTAGAGACAGAGTTTCACCATGTTGGCCAGGCTGATCTCAAACTCCTGACCTCAGGAGATCCGCCCCCCTCGGCCTCCCAAAGTGCTGGGATTACAGGCTTGAGCCACCGTGCCCAGCCCTATCATTAGACATTTTAACAACAGTGGTTTATGCTGAATAAAATGAGAAATTTATTAAAGAAAACTAAGGAAAGAAAGTGTGAGCAAATAATTTTATATTCAGAAAAACCAACTTTCAAGTATTAAGAACACAGAAAAACTGTTGTTATTAATAACATGAAGGAATTAGAGAATGTTGTTCCTTGAGGACTTCCTAAGTGATTGACAAGAACATATACTTTATATAACCAAAACAACTAGAGAGACATCAATACATAAATGAGCGCAAAGATCTGAAATGAAAACTAAATGGCAGTTTAAGAAGGAGTGAGCATAGTAGGCCCTGGTCATGTACTCTTATAAATATAGGATAATTGTTTTTAAATGACGGAAGAATAGGGAAAATAAATGCAAAAGTTATTCGTGTTTTTATAATTATATTAATAACAGCATCAATGTGATTATTTTGCAACTGCCATGTGTAATATAGGCTTACAACAAGCAAGCAGTTATGTGTATCCTTGAGAACCAGGATTCTCGCTATGAAAGGAAGGATGCTTAGATGTCATTGAGAAGAGGTAAAATAAAGGCTCTGTAGTCCCGATTTTGAATTGGAATCAATATGATCTCATAAGATTTGTTATCTTTGCATATAGGTGCAGTTGTTTCCTTGCTCAGTCCACTGAAAGGGCCTAGAAACTATGACCAAATCATTAACAGTAAATATCTCTTGTATCTGGTTCAAAGGTCTTATGTAACATTCCCACTAAAATAAAAGTGTTTCCTGAAAAAAAATGGCTAATTCCAGTTCTGGAGCAGGACATGTTCAATATGAGCCACATCTTATACCAGATAACAAAAAATTCTCAAAGATTTAATAGGGTTATGCTAAAGGAACTCAGGTGCCAACTTCAAGAGGTTTCCATTGGCTGCGGATGGAATAATTTGAGCTTAAATGTTGATAACAATTGCAAAGGACTTAAACCCATCAAACATGTGTAAAGCCATGTGTTCATAATTTTATTTTAAAACAAACCAGTCCCCTTTAGATTCATTAAAAAAAATAAACATTCACACTGCCTTCCCATATCAACCACTGGATTACCACATAATTGATGCTGGAATGTGTCTCTGTATAACAACATCTCAGATAATAAATAAAAAAGAGAAGTGATAGCATTAGAATACTTTCATATTGCAACCGCCAATGAATTAATAGGTACAAGTAGTAGCATTAATGGCTACTAAAATCACAAAAAGATAGACAACCAGATAGCATATGTTTTTTTATAGATCTTTCCAAATATTATCTATAATCATCTATAATCATGTCAAAGGGATGAAAATCTCTAAATCCAGCAGCCATTTAGCAGAAAGTAAAAAGAAAAATGACCACATCGAACTGAACCATGAGTATGCAATCAACAAAGCTCAGCTTCTTCAGTGGATAAATTACCAGGAAAATAAAGGGTTTGAGGTGTTACTTATAAACTAAGACATGTTGCTATAGTCTTATAAATGTATAAACTAGTAAGATTTGCTAAATGTAACTACTGTAAAGTTAATTCTTACTACATACCTGATGCTGTACTAAAGTTTTAGACTTTTCTTTGATCCTCACAGTTTTTTGAGTTAAGTGCATTTTTACCAGTTTACAGTGAAGAAAGCTTAGATACATAAAGTGTATGCATTTAGTTAAGGTCAGAATGCCCACAGATCATGATTCTAAGATTTTAATCTTCACCAATTGAAATAAAAGCCTGTAGTTTTAATACTATAGTATATTTAGTGTTATACATTATGTATTATACAATTATAATAATTATTTTCTCTAAGAAATTGGAAATATGATGGGTGCATACAGAAATTTAAACCACATATTACAATATAATATTATAATTAAAAATTTCTTACACTCAAAATAAAGCACCTTGTATTTCAGGAATATGTCACAGTCAAGGACTTGAATCATGTTGTAAAAGCAACATAATACTTTGTCAGTGAGATCATTTGATTCATAGATAAAATGAGTGATGTAAAACTTCCAGAATGCCTGGAAATTCATTAGAAGGTTATGTGCAGATGGAAGTTAGGGAGTCCCAGGCAGCACATAGCATGTGCAAAGGCACAGAGGCATGATGTGTCCTGGAAACATATTTGTTTGGTATGATAAGAACAAAGGATGGTTCAGCAGGAGAGCTGCAGTATGTACAAATGCAGTCATACTGTAGAGGGCCTTGTAGTTCAGAAAGGATGTTATTATTTATAATTTGGAATGGCATAATCACTGTTGTATTGTAGTTAATTTACTTTGGATACATTGTATAGGAACAGAGTTCACAATCAGCTGTGTAGATACGAAGAGGATCTGCAGAGAGGCCCTGGAAATCCTGGAAACTTGAAAAATTGAACACAAAATGTTGAATATGTATGTTTGTGCATCTTTCCCGGGAGATATCCGATAACTTTTAGCTGATTATCAAAGCATTCCATAGAATCATAATGTTAGAAGATGTTATGTATACCACTTAGGAAATTTATTAGTGTCCCAGGGTTTCTGTAAGACAAAGTACCACAAACTGAGTGGCTTAAAAGAACATAAATTTATTCTCTGTCATTAGTGAAGGCTAGAATCAAGGTTTCAGGAGAAACACATTCCTTCCAAATCTTCCAGAAGGCTAGAATCAAGGTTTCAGGAGAAACACATTCCTTCCAAATCTTCCAGGGAAAATCCTGCCTTGACTCTTCCATCTCCTGGTAGCTCTAAGCACTCCTTGACTTGTGACAGCGTAACTCCAAATTCTGCGTGTCTTCATATGACCTTCTTCTCTCTGTTGGCTTGTGTGTGTACCCTGTCTTTTTATAAGGACATCAGTCCTTGAACTTAATGTACATAATAATGTACAATAATAATATAGTGACTTCATTTTGAGATCCCTAATTAATTTCATCTGCACACCCTATTTCCAAATAAGGTCACATTCTGAGGTTCCAGGTGGACATGATTTTTTAGGGGACACTATTCAACACCCTGCAAGAAACTATTATTTTAGTCCAGGAGAGATATGATGACAAAGAAGGAGTGCACAAATGAAAGAGAGAGTATTCAGAACATCATATTTTTGTGTATGATTGGATTTAATAATTAGAGGTAGGAAATAATTAAAGATGGATCCAAGGTCTCTACTTTGGGAGAGGGAGAGATTGTTATCTCATTAGCTGAGATAGGAAATAAAGATGTAGGTTTGAGAGTAGATCTGTGTGGTGGGTTTGATTTGGACATATTAACATGAATAGGCCTTTCCAGAAGCCATAAGAAACAAACCTTAATCTCAGCCTGTGTTGAAAGAGAAGTTTTGATGGAAGAACAAAATTAAAGAGATAGAAAGGGGATTATATTCAGAAAGAGGAATACTCACACATGAGGATCTTTGAAAATGAAATAGCTCTGAATGTTCAGTTGTTTCACTGAAGATTTCAAGGAGCAAATCCACACAGCAGAAGAATCAAAATTCAATGGGAAGAGAAAAACAAGACAGAAAATTATGACAACCTTGCCAGAGGCATAAGTGGAAAGAAAGAGAAAGATAGTTAGAGGAGACTACAGGATCAAGTCAGGGGTTTGACTTCTGAGGTAAAGAAATATGTTTATGTTCCAAAGGAAAGAAATCACTGAAAAGGAAAGGGTTAAAGAGAAACAGGAAGACAAAAATTTGGTGGGCAAGACACATGAGGATAAATAGGGAAGGAATTTTTAGCACGTGAAGTTTTAGCCACAGTTACTCCTCCCTGATGGGCAGAGTTGGTTGTATGCAAAGTCCAGGGGCAGAAGCAGGGAAGAGAAGGCCATCCTCAATATAATTTATCTGGGGAGAAGTAGGGCATATCACTTGCTGATGTTAAGGTTGCTAATGGCTTGAGGAGTGTGATGACAGTTTAGAAGAGCCCCTGGATTGCAAAGAACATGAACAGAAACTAGAGGGTTGTTGCTGAACTTTGGATTATACTTATGGTAACCTCATCACTGAGAACTTCCCAGATGGCTGCTTTTCTTACTATACTTCTGGAGTGTGCTGAAAGACTCTTTGAGGTTATTTATCTTTGAGTTTGTAGATGACATTGCGTTCAGTGCTTGTCTATAAATACCAAGGAAAGTCAGTTTTGTTGTTCATTATTTTCTAAAAGGCTTTTGGAAATTTATTCAAGATACCATCTTCCAAAAAACCTAAAGATTGTATTTATGTCCTTGCTGACATCAAGCAATTTATGAAGCTAAATAGAAAGATCAGTCTTAGAAACAGGGTCATAATATATCCCTGAAGCTATCACCCAAGTGAAGTGAAACATGTTAAAGATCTCATTATAAGGAAACTTACCATACACGAGGCCTTGAAAATGAACTCTGAAAACTTGCCAACTACTTTTGAGATTAAAACGATTTCTGAGCAGCATTTGGTCCTAACTTTAATCTGCAATAAGAGAAGAAAGTGGAATTTAATTCATTTTACTACTTTTCAAAGTAAACTACCAGATTAAATAACTGGTTGATGATTTAGGGAACAGGCACTGGAGCCAGATGCCTGGGTTTGAACTTGCCCTTTACTAACTTTATGACCTCATATAAATTGCTTTATCTTTCTGTGCTTCAGTTTCATGGCCTGTAAAATGAAGATGAGAATAGAAAGTATCTTATGCCTTGTTATAAAATTAAATGAATTAATATTTGTAAGCACATAGCACCTAAAATAGTATTATATGGGTATTTGCGAAATATGTTTATTTTAATACACAAAGGTGTCTGGCTGATGTTGGGGCTGCTAATGCCTTGAGGAGTGCTCCCCAAAGAGCACTTACACTTGAGTGCTCTTAAGTACTCTTACACTTAATATAAAGGTGTATTAAAGGTTTAGCACACCTTTAATACAACAGTGTATTGAAATAAAAGAGCTTATTATTAAAAAACGGTTTAATTTGGCATATTCTACTGAACACCAATCCCATATAATCCCTACTCTGGAAGCTTTAAAGATAACTCAGATTTCACAGGAGATAAAAATAAGTTTACACACATGTACGTGTGTACACACACACATGCACACAGAGGCACACACTCTATAATTTTATTAGTGTTAGTTGATGATAAAAAGTATTTTTTAAGACCACTAGGGTATGATTTAACCCTGTCACAAAATAGGACCGAAAAGGTTAGCAAATTATTTTTTCATAAATATATAGGTGAGCCTCTTGACATTTAAAAGGAATGCATCCTTATGTTTTTTCTTCCTCCCAAAGGCAATTATCAAATAAATAATTATAATGTAAATATTGGAAAATAGGTTAAGTGTGTACTATTCAAATTCTTCCAATTCCTTCTTAGATAGGTTACATATACTATATCTGTAACCAATAAATCAACTTTTAATTTTATTTAATCAATAAAACAATATATGCTTCTATGGTAGAATATCCTCATTGCATATTATAAAATTTCATGAACTGTTAAGTCATTTGTAAAACTGTGAATATTAAAATGAAATATGCCCAAACCAACTTTTTATGTATAAATTATAGTTTGTATATATATACCCTTTTTATATATAAACACAGAGAATTATACATGTCTTTACATACGTATACTAAAAGTCCATGTGCAATCTGAAATATTCAACATTTTCGTTGATTTCCTGAAATTTTATATTTCTTTCCAAATTGGCATATTTCACTTAGCAACGTATTTGCATGATTTTCCACTGCATTTTCAGCAGCGTAAAATCACTTGCAATTATCAAGGTATAGCTCTACAAATATATTAAGATCATTTGGGGGCTAATTTTATAAATAGGTAACTAATTAGTGAATAAGTTTGTCTTATGAGTACTTATGCTTCTTTTTGTAGCCTCACAATTTTGGAAATTCAGATATTCAACGCTTGCTAGTTTAATCTGTCTTGGAGTTTCTGTGAGTCACTGGACCAAAAGCTGACCTAAAGAGATGCAATATTGTGTAGGAAAGCATACTCATTAAAGATATATGAATAGCACAATATTTAACATTAGTGCCTAATTCTAAAGGAACCCAGGTTTTACAACTTTATTTCCTGAAGCATCGATACAATTTAATAGTATATATTATCTCATAGTGCTTTGTAATTGATTTGATTATGATTCTTTCATACTTAAGAGATATTCTAAAATAAATTCTCTGAAGTCCCTAAGAAGAGATATTAGTGAGATGTTCGTACCATAGACTGCCAACTCATTCCGTTATCTACCTAGACTTCTTCTACCTTGTGACTTTTAAAGTATAACTCCAATTACACATCATCCACTGCCATTAATACTAATCTATTCCTCTCCTGAATTTCCACAGCAATACCCTATTTCCAGCAGGATTTTTTTTCAAGTATTCACACACTGCTCTGTGCTCTTATTTGGAAATGTCATGTACTTAAAATTTGTTTCACCAGCTCAAGTGCAAGCACATTGGCATGCTTTGTGTTTCTCTTGGCTGGGCCACAGTGCTTTTTTCATGTAGCATGAAACAACAAACACTTGGAGAATCAAAATTAATACAACTTAATCTCATCAAATGCAGCATCTATGTCTAATACTTTTTTCTGTCTTCCATATGATCTAAAGTAGCTGAGAAGCTGTAGTATTGTTTTCAAAAATACGTACATAGTGGCTATCAATCAATTGATAGTTCTATAAAATATCTGTTAAGACATTTGACTGGTTTTACAAAAAGTAGCACAGCATAGGAAAAACAAATTATTAATTTCAAAGTCATGGTAAAATTCTCCTTCCTGATCATAGGTGATATGTATTTATAAAGAAAGATATGCATTTGTAGGGAAAGATAGCCGTCATGTGGAAGAATAAACATGAAGTTTACCGTCTGATTGGAGTTTTATTACTGTCCCTGTCTCTCAATAACTGCATGACTTAACAAGTTTTTTAAACATTTTTGAGCCTCATTTTGTATGTATGTTAATAACATTTGTTCCACAGAGTTTTGTTTTAAATAATAGATGCAACAACAATGACAAAGTACTTTTAAGCTATATAAAGTTAGGATTTTCAGAATTATTTTGATATCAAAATGTTACTGTGACACAATTCAAATTTCAGATTAAGAAAATTAATAACTATCTCACCTGAATTATATGGAACAATACACAAGTATTCTATATACACACAGGATAGAAAGCTAAGAGTAAGAAGTAAACAAAAACCATCTTGTATTTCTAGAATACTTTCTTTAAAACAACCTATAACTCAGCCAGAATTTACTGGTTACAAGGCATATAGTTATCTATAAGTACAAAGAAGCCCTGGAGGAATGAAATACTGAATCATCTTTTTATGTTGCTACTCATGCATTTTTATTAAGAATTTCAAAACCAACACTTGAAATGAAACTGGACATTGTAAAACATCTGTTTTACAACTCTCCCTTTCTGCCTACCCCAAGTCCAAGAAACATTTGATAAATTTTGAAAATACTATATCCTGAGTTATTTCTAATTGCTCATTTACTCATTTATACATTCAACCAATCAGTATTGATGTAATCAGTATTTTTTTCTCAGACACGCTGATAGATTGTAGGTGTATGGTTGTAAACTACACACACATGTTCTCTGCCTTCATGGAGTTTATAGCTTAGTGGGGAATTAAAAATATATGTAGGTAAGCAATTTAACATACATACGAGTTCACTCTATGCTAAGTAAAAAGGGGGATAAAATAGTGCCGATTTTGAGATCAGCATTATAGAATCTACTTTAGAAGAGTAGTGTAAAAGTCTTCAACTAAGTGACTTCTAAGTTGAGTCATGAAGGATAAGAAGTCAATTTTACGAAGAGCAGAGAAAAGAGTCTCTGCAAAGGCTGTGGGGGAGAGCATGTCTTGATGCACTTGAACAACATCAAGAAGAACTTGAAGAAGCTGTTGTCGCTGGAGCTGAGAAAGCAGCAGAGGTGGGGACATGAGTGGATGGTGAATAGGAAGTCAGGACTGAAACCAAGCAAGTCCTTGGGAACCATGACAAGAATTTTCATTTTATTTGGATTACAAAAGCTATTGAAGACTCTTAAACAGATGGCAAATTAATAGATTTATGCCTTTTGAAACAGGATTTTTTTTAAGCTGAAAGAGAGTAAAAGGAGAAGCAGGGAAGTAATAAAAAGCGCACCTCAGTGCACCACTGCACTCCAGCCTGGGGGACACAGAGCAAGACTCCATCTCACAAAAAAAAAAAAAAATGCATACCTCAGGAGCCTACGTTGTCTAGGTGACAGGGGATACTGGCCTGGACTAATGGGGTAACAGAAAGTAACAGCATCTGTCTTTAATGTATTTTCCTTTAAAAAGTGGAACTGTCAGTGGAAGAAATTGAACTGGGGGTTCACTTAAAATCCTTGATTTATTTTAGGGAAAGGGGAAAAAAGAGATTTTTATTAACTTCACTGCTACCAGCACAAATATATTCATAGAAAATGTATCTCTGGTCTGCCTTGTTCTAAAAAACCTTACCTTAGAAACATTCTATTATTTCAAGGAAGTTATGCTCTAAAGATTGTCAAACATTATTTTTTACACATGTATTTAACATTTTCTATGTTCCACACACAATGATTGATTTTTTTTTGTATATATTTATCTAATTTCCATAACAATACTATCTTTTTTTGAGGTAAAGAATGAGAAAAAAATAAGAAACATGTCTAAGGTCCAAGGTGATACCACTCATTAAATTGAGAACTTAAGGCCAGGTGCAGTGGCTCATGCCTGTAATCCCAGCACTTTGGGAGGCCGAGGCGGGCAGATCACGAGGGCAGGTGATCGAGACCAACCTGGCTAACACATGGTGAAATCCTGTCTCTACTAAAAATACAAAAAATTAGCCAGGCATGGTGGCATGTGCCTGTAGTCCCAACTACTCGGAGGCTGAGGCAGGAAAATGGTGTGAACCTGGGAGGCGTAGCTTGCAGTGAGCCGAGATCGCGCCACTGTAGCCTGGGCGACAGAGCGAGACTCCATCTCAAATAAATAAATAGATTAATTAATTAATTAATTTAGAACTTAAATCTACTCTTGCCTCTGCTTGACTCCAGACCTCATGGTTTCTGTCCCAATTCACCAGTTGTTTTCTTCCTTCCTTCCTTTCTCCCCTTTTTTCTTCTTTCCTTCCTTCCTTCCTTTTTTCCTGTCTGAATTTACCAATTCTTTCTTTGTTTCTTTCAAAAAAAGTATTGGTTTATTCCCATTTTACTTTTTTACATTAGTTATTTATATTGTTCTATTTTTAAACATTTTTTTCTATGTTCCACAGATAATTTCTTAATTTTATTCTATTACTCTAAACTCCAAGACATAGAAGGGAAGCATTAACTCTTAATTTATCTTAGTTCATTTTCCATTACTATAAAAGAATACCTGAGACTGGACAATTTCTTTGTTTTCTTATTTTTACTTTTATTTTTACTCTTTGAGCTGGAGGCTCGCTCTGTTGCCCAGGCAGGAGTGCAGTGGCATAATCTTGGCTCACTGAAGCCTCCACCTCCCAGGTTCAGGCAATTCTCCTGCCTCAGCCTCCTGAGTAGCTGGGATTACAGGCATGCACCACCATCCCTAGCTAATTTTTTTGTATTTTTAGTAGAGACAGGGTTTCACCATGTTGGCCAGGCTGGTCTCAAACTCCTGACCTCAGGTGATCTGCCCACCTCAGCCTCCCAAAGTGCTGGAATTACAGGCGTGAGCCACCACACCCGGCCAAGACTGGGCAATTTATAAAGAAAGGTACTTATTTGGCTCTTGGTGCTGGAGTCTGGGCAGTGCCAGATCAGGTGGCTGCATCTGGTTGGCTTCTGGTGAGGGCCTTGTGCTGTGTTATAACATGGTGGAAGATGTCACAGGTCAAGAGGTCCAAGCCTGCTACTCAGAACTGTCTCCTCTTAGAAAGCCACTATTGCCTCTCACTCCCATGACTGCTTTTAATCCTAATCATCTCCAAAAGGTGCCACCTCTCAAATACCATAGTCAGATTTCTCACCTTCTTTCTGTCTTTACAATGGGGATTAGGTTTCAACATGAATTTTGGAGGAGACATTCAAATCATAACATAATTTACCCTGAAATAATTCTAAATTGGTATGTTCATCCCAAAACTCCAAGTCTGTGCAGAAGCAGACCTGCTGTGCCCCAGCATGATAATAGAAACTTGAATGAATTTACTAGTTGTGAGTAGGACATATTGTCAAATATCTCTCTTCTTGTCAATATGCTCCTTGTCAAATATTCCTCTGTCTCCTCTACAACTATTTCATGACCTCCATTAGAATTTCTTATTACTCTGATCCTTTTAAGATAAATGTGTCATCAGAACTGGTTAGTATGAAAATAAATGGGTAGATACAGAGTTAAGCAGTGTGAAAACCATATAAACCCACGCTAATACAATGAGAAATCATCGAAGAGAGTGGTTATAGTACCAGCTAATTTTATGGAAAGAAACATCTTTGAGCAGCCTAAATCATGGCTTCTCAACTTTGGCACTACTAACATTTTGGGCTGATGATTCTTTGTTGTGGACGGTGGTCCAGTGCATTGTAAAATGTTTAGGAGCATCTCTAAGCACTATCTACTTGATGTCAGTAGCAACACATCTATTCTCCATCCTGTTATGACAACCAATAATATTTTAGGACATTGCCTAATTTCCTGTGCAGAGGGGAGCAAAATTAACCCTGGTTGAAAACCACTGGTCTAGAGCATAGAATTCTAGTCAGAGAACACATTCCAACTGCAAAAACATACACAGTATTCCTAGGATGTTCTCAAAATGCTAGTACTAGCTGGTAATACAGAAATGCCCAAAAGTTTCACAAAGCATAAGGGAAGGTGAGTGGATAATGATCAAATGAAGGTTCTATGTTATCGGGGGGGAAAAAAAAGAAGAAGAGTAAGAAGAAGGAGAAGGAGGAGGAGGAGGAAGAGGAGGAGAAGGAGAAGGAGGAGAAAGAGGAGGAACAACAAAACTCTGGAGTTTGAGCTGCTTCAAATATGGCAGAGTTGGCCAGGAGTGGTGGCTTACACCTGTGATCCAGGCACTTTGGGAGGCTGAGGTGGCAGATCACCTGAGTTCAGGAGTTTGAGACCAGCCTGGGCAACATGGCAAAACCACATCTCTACAAAAAATACAATTAAAAAATTAGCCCATCGTGGTAGTGTGTGCATGTGAACCTAGCTACTTGGGAGGCTGAGGTCAGAGGATCACTTCAGCCTGGAGGAGGAGGTTGCAGTGAGCCAAGATAGCACCATTGCACTCTAGCCTGAGTGACAGAGACCCTGTTTCAAAAAAAAAAAAAAAAAGATGGCAGAGTCTACGTGGTTGCTTTCCAGGTAGATAGGCAGGAGCAGTGATGGGAATGAGAGAGAGATTCCAGACAGAAAATGAATACTCTGGAGAAAGGCATGGATTATGAAGATGCTTTTTTTTTTTTTTTAAGTGAACATTGTTTGCAGAGTAGGAAAGAAGTTTCCTGACTCAATATAAAAAGCCTTCTGTGCCTAGGAGTTTATGCCATATTCTAGAGGTAACAGAAAATCATCAGAACATTGCAGAAGGAGATTTACTTATAAAAACGGATAGATGTGTAGGTGGGTAAGAAAGTTTAACAATTTTATATCTGTGTCAGCAAAGCCATAGTCTGTAGGGGAAATCTAGCTCACTGCCTCATTTTATGAATAAAGTTTTATTGGAATACAGCACACTTATTTATGCTACAATGGCAGAGTTAAGTAGTTGTAACAGAGACCGTATAGTTTGCAGAATATAAAATATTTTATATCTGTCCCTTTATTTAAAAAGCTGTCCAATTTTTTAAATGTAGAAAGTTTCCCATTAAATTTTAATTAAACATTTAATTTAAAAAGTTGCCCATTGCATTGTGATGTTCCTACTCACCTTCTGCCTGCCCCAATTCATATGTTGAAGCTCCAGTATGACAGTATTTGGCCATACGGCATATAAGGAGAAAATTTAGGTAACAGAGGGTCAAAACAATGGATCCCTAATTCAATAGGACTGGTGTCCTTGAAGAAGAGGAAGAGACACAAGGGAGCTAGTGCTCTCTCTCCTTCCTCCTTGCTCTCTTTCTCTTCCTTTTTCTCTTTGTGTACATACAGAGGAAAAATCATATGAGGACACAGCCAGAAAACAGCTATCTACAACCCAAATGAAAGGCCTTGTCAAAAACTGATTCTGCAGGTGACTTGATCTTGAACTTTCAGCCTCCGGAACTGACAAATTATACTTCTGTTGTTTAAGTCACTCAGTCTATGGTATTTTGTCACACAGCCAGAGTGGACTAATATGACAATCCTTGGCCTAGATCATTTATTTATTCAAGAACATTATGCACAGTAATTTTATAGAGCATTAGAATTACTAATATGTGAAAACCATGGTTTCTACCCTATCAAAGCTCATAGCCTAGTAGAGGGAGACAGATGTGTATTTGGCTGACAGTCTACATGGGCAGTTTTCAAACAATTTCAATGTGTAGAGTCACTTGATTCTTTTTTTTTTTACTACATAAGATAATAAAAAGAAAAAACTGTTCTCATCTGCTTGGAGATTTTGATAGTGACAGGAGACAGACAAATTCCTAGGCAGACAGAGATGGGTCCCTAGTGAAACCCCACCTTCAAGCTAATGACAGTCTAAAGGCTGAAAGCCAAGCTACCAGTTCCAGTTAAAGTCCACGACCAGAGTGAGAACTTCCATCCTTGTCTTACCCACTCTTTCTCGATTGCTTCTTTCTGAATTACGTCTTTTAACCAATTAAATGATGCTTTTTCCAAGACCACCCATGGACCAATCAGCATGCATTCCCCCATTATAAGCCCATAAAAACCCCGTACTCAGCCTCACAGATGGCAACCTGCTTTCAGATCCCCTCTCGCTGATGAATAAAATTCTACTCTGCCTTACTCATTCTCTGGTGTCCACATACCTCATTCCTCTTGGTCATGGGACAGGAACTCAGAATTTGCTGAACTGTGGGAGCAAAAGAGCTGTAATGCCCCTACTCACCAAGCTGTGGGTGGCAGAAGTAAAAGAGCTGTGACACTTCCTCCCACTTGCCAAACAATGGGAGTGAAGAAGCAACTGGGTGCAACTCCCTCCTGCTTGCTGAACAATGGGAGAGAAGTTGTTGCTGCTCGTTGAACTACAGGAATGAAAAAGCCACAACACTTTTACCATTTGACCCTCTCTTGCTTTAAAAAACAGATAAACAGAATTTTTGTGCAAAATGGCTTGAAGATTCAAGAAAAGTGCTTACAACAACCAGAAACAGATCTCCCAGGCTAGGGATGGACTGGAACAATATGTCTTGTTCTAGGACCCGAGCAACCTGGGCCCTCTTCCCTGGCAGCAAATCAAGTACAGCCTTCTGTGTCTGGGCATGCACTGTCAGCAGGGGTGATATCACTCCAGGGGACAAAAATTGGTTCATGAGTGGTGAAAAAAATCTTAGGTATTACAATAGTCCATAATCTCTTGAAGGGCCACAATAACATATTAAAAGGTAGACAACATAGCTGTATAGAGGGACAAAAGGTTGAGAAATACTGGTCTAGAGAAATTGACCAATTCTGGGAAACCCAGAGGGAATCCTATTCTGTGTATAATCCCAGCACAGAAGCAGCAGAGTGGTCACACCAATAGACCATATGGACACTGAAAAAGGATTTTACCAAGAAACTAAAATGACAGATGACTAACAGGTCTTACCGTACCTTAGCACCACATTACAGTCCTCCAGAAACTTGGCAACAATCCTGTGACAAAAAAGTCTTCAAGAATAATGAAGGTTGAATTCCCCACCAGAGGGGTTCAGATGTATATTCCCACAGAGGGAGGGGTCAAGTCGAAAATGTGGGAAATAGATTGACATCAGTTTCTTGTACTGAGTTTGTAGAATGAGATTCAGACCTGCTGCTATGGAAACAATAATATGGAATACAGGGTAAATAGACATACTTATAGAATGAAGAAGAAGGTGCTGAGAAAATAAAGACATAATAGTTCATTCTACCTAAGACGGGAAATAGAGGAGAGTAACCTATTATAAGAAAAAGATCAATAGATGAGATTCCAGTAAAAGAATGATGAGACCTTGACTGAAAACAATGGCAGGGGAGGTGAAGAGGACATTGGAGATGGAAGAGATATTTAGAAGGATAACTGATGGGATTAGGCTACTAATTGAATCCCAGTTGAAAGGGTCAGAGTGAATGAGATATTGAAGATAATTCCTGTAAAGAATGTACAAAGAAGAAGCAGAGATCACAGGAGAAAAAAATTGCCCATCTCCTTAGGAAAAGCACAGATTTTTAAATGTTTTGTTAGAGTAAATTCTAGCAAGCATTGTTTAATCTTAGAGCAATGCCTGTAAATTGGTGGCCATTAAGCTAAGTGTGGCCTTAAGAGGGCTTAGTTTGCAGTTTTGTATTGGCAACACTTTTAAAAATAACAGGATTCTTTAAAAAATAGAAAAAAATAATTTTGTGTTTGTGAATGTTTAAAAATCATACAGTGAAATGTCTCATAATAATCCAGATTTCTGAATCCCCAGGTTTACATTTCCACCTAACTACAACAAAAACTCAGCTGAAGATGACTACTGGAAGCTTCCTTTACATGGGCATACGGTTTTCAGTTAACCATAATCCTCCCCACTCCCTGGAGTATTTCCCCTCTGCTTTATTCATTGCCTGACTAGCTCTACAGGACTCCAACAAACCCATCACTATAGAAATTAAACTGCAGAAGACATCATGAGAACAAAATATGTCTCCAAACCAGAGAATAAAGGATGTTGCAATATGCAAATGGAAATTTGACTGAAGTCCTTCTTTTGCATGTCACTGCATATAAGCAATGTTGCAAGAAAAGAACAAGATTAGCTGGGAAAGATTCACAAAAAAATAAAAATAAATAACCATGAAAGAAAATATGCATTCAGAATAGAAGCAATAAATACTATCGTAGAGAGAAAACATTAAGTAGACTTTCTAATTCTGATTAAGTAGGTTTCCTAGTTCTGGAGTTAGAACATAAATTTTAAAATAATTATTAGTAATTATTATCAGTTATGCCTATCTCTCCCCAAGACAATTTGCAGTTACCAAATTATCATATAATTTACTTCATCAGAAGTGTTGCCATTTCCGCCCATCCATTTTCGCAACATTTATATTTATTTAAAAACTATTCTCCTCTTGAGTTGATTTTCTCCAGTACTGGAAAGAAAAAGTACTAAAAAGCAAGTTCATTTTATCATGGAAAATTCACTCTGGTGACATTATTCTCCAATTTCTAAAAATCCTAAACCATTTTGCACCCAGCTTGACCCAACAGCTGTAGCTTTTCTGCTCTCAGTCCCTAATTTGTTTGCATTTGGCTTATATTTCTAGCTCTTTGGAGTGCTGATAATTATACTTGTCTGGGAGGCTTAGAAGCTGTAAAAAATCTGGACCTTCTCACTTTCCAGCACAAGCAGACAAGGCTCAGGCTCCAATTTGGAACTGCATGACTTAAATGGAGCATGTGAGCCCAGAGACATCAACAGCAGCCTGCCAGCTTGAAGACTGTTCTCCAAAGCCACTCACCATATGTTGGCTACAAATTGAAGACCAAACAGGCCAAGGTGGTACATAAGATTCAAATGCACCTCTGTTAACATATGTGTTTGGCATGGGGCAGGTGAAATGTTAATAGAACCTGATAAACTCAGTCACATTGTTACTGGTATATTCTTCCCAATCTAGAGACATCGTGACAGTCTGGCTAATTTAAATATCATAAAATATAGTGATTATATAGTATTTTGAGAGGAAAGTAAGAATAATAAAATCTGAAAATGAAGTCAGTTTTTTTTTTTTTTTTTTTTTTTGAGACCCAGTCTCGCTCTGTCGACCCAGGCTGGAGGGCAGTGGCTCTATCTCTGCTCACTGCAAGCTCCGCCTCCTGGATTCATGCCATTCTCCTGCCTCAGCCTCCAGAGTAGCAGGCACTACAGGTGCCCGCCACCAGCTAATTTTTTTATGTTTTTAGTAGAGACGGGGTTTCACTGTGTTAGCAAGGATGATCTCGATCCCCTGACCTCGTGATCCGCCCGCCTTAGCCTCCCACAGTGCTGGGATTACAGGCGTGAGCCACCGCTCCTGGCCAAAATGAAGTCAGTTTTTAAGACATGTAGACAAGAAACAATGTTAGATATGTTTAAATAATGGTGCATATATTTATTTGCAAAATTATTAAAGGCATATAAAAATATTCAGATATATCAGGAAAATATTATTATTTATCACTTATTGATAGCTAATAAAAAATTTCATGTTAGGGCTGAGCACTTAGAGAAATTTAAAATCTATTTCTTTCTAGATTTGTGATTTAAATTAAAAACCTGAAATGTGTTTTAAGTTCATGTTCAAACATTAAGAACTTTAAGTTGGTGCTAGAATCTGAATGTTTGTGTCCCCTCAAAATTCATATGTCAAAATCTAATCATCAGTAAACTGATCATCAGTGTATTAGCAGGTAGCGCCATTCAGAGATGATATTTTCACTTTTACGTTTTATAATGGATTAGTGGCCTTACAAAAGAGACATCAGAGAACTAGCTTGCTTCTTCTACCATGTGAGGAAACATCTAGAAGGTGCCATCTATGAAGCAGGAGAAGGCCTTTACTGACATCAAATCTGCTAGTACTTTGATCTTGGACTTCCCAGCCTCCAGAACTATGACAAGTAAATCTCTGTTGCTTATAATCTATTTTCAGTTTACAGTGTTTTGTTATACCAGCCTGAATGGACTAAGGCAGCTGGCAATCCATTTGTTGGGATTTGGAAGTGTGTTAAAAAGCACTTAAATTTGGTTTCTTCTGTTTCACACTGACTTAGTCTACACTGAGCGAAACATAGCTCGAGGCAGTAAGTCCATTGTAATATTAAGGTTATGTCTTTTCAGTTTTTGGAGAAGAAACAGTCATATTGTTGGCAAACTCACTTATGTTAAACAGTTGTTCTTATTTAAAAATAAATTAAAACCATTAAAAAAATCAGCGAAGAATTTGAGACTTAAAAAAAAACCCAGAAATTTCTTTTGACTTGCTTAGATTTGAGATTGACTGCCTAAACAAGAAGAGAACATTTCATTATTTCTCCATATTTTCCAACCTCTCTGTTAATAAAACTATGACCTTATACTTCTGAGATGGTAACTACTTCAGAACTATTAATTGCTTTTTTAAAGTTTTTTTCTTTCCAAAGACTGCAAAAATAACCTACCTAAGAACTGTTAATTATCATTAAACAGTGAACACAGACATTTTTAGAGGGTTTCTCAAAGTTGTGTCATGATTCCCAAGAACAAGAGGAATTAGAGTTACATCAAGCATGAAACATGTGTTTTGAAAAGTGACTTGATTCACAGGACTAGAACTTTGCATGGGAGCTGAAAAGACACTTTGTTTAGTTTTAGCAATAAATGAGATAAAGTTCCTGGTTTTGATATGTGGCTGCCTTGGAAAATAATATTTGGAGAATGTATATGAATCTGTAAAAACAAACACATACTATAGAGATCTTTTTGGCATGACTGGAACTGACAAAAATCCAGATGTTCTTTTTTTATATTGTTGGATCACCACCAAAGAGCAAAAATAGCACTGATCTCTGCTGACCAGTATCATTTGAAGAGGAAGTACTAGCCCTACGACAGCAGGAATTACTCAACATTCTTCAACACAGGCCTGGAGATCCTCCAAATTTAACACATTCATGTGCACATATGAGTCCCAGTTACACTTGCAGTAATAAAAGTATTTGCTTAACTGCATAAATTATCAAGGTTGGCCACCATCTACCATCTATATGAACTCAAAGTAGCTAAATTATCAATTTTATTGAAGCTTCAGCTTTTATAACAAATCCTGAATAGGTAAGGCCTTTTATTCTTCTAAAAAAAACCCAAAAAACAGACTGTAAGATAAGCATATTTAAATAGCCAAATACTTGCCCATCAGTAACATGACAAACTGCCAATATGTAAGTTTGAACACAAATTTTAACTTTGCCATTCTCCACCCTCTTTTGCTGTGCCTCCTCCAAAGGCCATAGTTGGACAAACCTACCATTCTATGGAGGCATAATTTCCTCTCTCTTTTCATTTTCCATTTTTTAAAAAGTAGAATTAAATAAAGTCTTAATTTAAAAAATAAAATATAGTAATAGTTGTAATAATTGAGAACCACTGTAAAACAAAAAGGATGTTTCATACCCAATAATTGAGTGTGTGTATCTGTGTGTGTGTGTGTGCATGCATGTATTGTACATACACAATTTTCTGAAGTCTACTGAGGCAAATGCAGAGCAAGTGTGGGTTGTGTAGTGGCGGTGGAGGAGACTCAGGGGACAAGAAAAATATAAAGGGTGGGAAAAAAGAAACAATATGAAAGCTATGGGAAATCAACTACCTTTGCCTTCACAGAGAAATAAATAAGTCTATGGGAAGAGAAAGAGCAAAAAAAAAAAAAAAAAAGAAAACTATTCCCAAAGTAAAAATAAAACAACTGAGAATTAAAAGAATCAATAAAGGTTAAATCAGTGAGAAGGCAAATCTTTGAGAATTAAGAACACAAGCAATCAAAACAATAATTTCAAAGTCAGATGAAAAGTAAATCTTCATTATGCCTTATTTTGCCTTAAAATATAAAAATATGAAAAACAAAATTTTATAACAAAAAATTTAGATGTGTTAACATTATCCATTTATTCCAAAAGATATATTAAGAGCATTCTGAAAAAAGATATGGGCTGATTTTATAATATTTCTTTAATTTTAAACTCATAGTTATCTACTCTATTATATATATTACATATATATAAAATTTAAAGTCATGTATAAAGAAATAAAACTGTTTAGAAAATAGAATACTGCTACAATTCCAATTAAGCTAACTTGTTATCTGGCCATTTATTGTAATAAGGAATATAGTTGTCTCAATAAGCTAACTATTATTTAGTTTCCTTAATATCATTCCACTTCTGCACTGTGTAGAACATGGTTTTGGCTAAAGTCATATGATTTTAAAAAACCAACTTTTTAATAGTAAATTAAGATGACAACTCTAGGAAAGTGTGTGAAAAATTTTAAATATATCTTAAAGGTAATTTTATTTCTAGATACACCATAAATATAGTTTGAATACAAAAGAATAAATCAAACAATGCAACTCATCACAATCCATAAAGATAATTTTTAATACATGGCAGTCCCTTTAGAGTTAATGAGTTGTCTGACTCTTAGGATGATGGCTTCCATATGGATCAGCTCTTGGCAAGTTGATAGCCAGGCATTTAACTGGATCTTTAAAACTTAATCCTGTCAGCTAATGACAACAACAAAAAAAGATAGTATGCAATTATTTCAATCAATCAATCAACAAGGATTTTTGTGCACACATCATTTTGTCATCATTGTGCTAGATATAACAGAAGTTTGCAAAAATAAAGGATATGTAAGACATATATCAGTCTTAAAAAGTATATAAATTAGGCTTGAAGAAGTAAAAACAATACACATGAAATAATTAGCCAAGTTAACAGCATATTCTTAAAGAGTGATTTATAGAGATGGGTGAAGATGCTGTAGAATATCGGAGAAGATAAGATGAATAAATGTCAGAAAGATCAGAGGCACTTTCAGTGGTGCAAAATCTGGAAGGATACATAAGATTAAATGAGTAAAGGGGGAAGAAACTGTTTTCTCCTTAAATGAATGGATGGAACTGCATAAAATAAACATAGGAAACAAAGGGCAGTAAGTACAAATTTGGGCAGAGAGTGTGAGATGAATCACCTGACCAATACAAATGGATGTGTCAGGGAGCAAAGCAAGGTACAAACTGACAACACGCAGAATGGATATAAAGAGACTTGAAAACAAAGCAGAATTTGAGTCTGGTGTCAAAAGTAACTGGGGGTCTGTGGTAATTTTTAATTGATACATAAGATTTTACATATTTATGGGGTATATGCTATAATTTGCTACTTCCATAGAATGTGTAATAATCAAGTCAGGGTATTTGGGGTACCCATCACTTTTGGTATTTATTATTTCTATGTTGGAAACATTTCAAGTTCTCTCTTCTAGCTACTTTAAAATACACAATACATTGTTGCAAACTCTAATTTTCTTACACTGCTATCAAACATTAGAATTTATGCCTTCTAAATTACTGTATGTTTGTACCTATTGACCGCCTCTCTTCATCCCCTCTCCCATCCACACACCCTTCCCAGGCCACGATAACTATTATTCTACACTTTACCTCTATGAGATCAACTTTTTTAGCTCCCACATATGAGTGAAAACATGCAAAATTCGTCTTTCGGTGTCCGACTTATTTCACTTCACATGACCTCCGGTTCCATCCATGTTGCTGCAAATGACATAATTATATTATTTTTATGGCCAAATAGTATTCCACTGTGTATATATGAGAATGCAGGTATCCCTTTGATATACCGATTTCTTTTCCTTTGGATAAACAGCCAGTAGTGAGATTGCTGGATTGTACAGTAGTTCTATTTTTAGTGTTTTGAAAAATCTCCATATTGTTTTTTTTCAAATTAGTTATACTAATTTAGATTCCCACCAACAGTGTATAAGAGTTCTCTTTTCTATTCATACTACCAGCATATTTTGTTTGTTGTCTTTTTAATAATAGCTGTTCTAATGGGAATAAGATGGTACCCTATTGTGGTTCTGATTTGCATTTCTCTGATGACTAGTGATGTTGAGCATTTTTCATATACTTATTAACCATTTGTATGTCTTCTCTTAAAAAATATCTATTCATATCCTTTGCCCACTTTTTAATGAGATTATTTGTGGTTTTTTTCTTTTACTTTTGAGTTGTTCCTTTTATATTCTGCATATGAATCCCCTGTTTGATGAATCGTTTTCAAATATTTTCTCCTATTCAACAGGTAATTTGTTTCTTCACTCTTAATTATTTCCTTTGCTGTGCAGGAGATTTTTAGTTTAATATAGTCTTATTTCTCTATTTTTATTTTTGTTGTCTGCGTTTTTGATGTCTTAGCAATAAACTCTTTGCCTAGACTGATGTCCAGAAGATTTCCCGTTTGTTTTCTTGTAGTAATTTTATAGCTTTGGGTCTTATGTTCCAGTATTTAATCCATCTTGATTTGATTTTTGTATGTGGTGATATGGGTCCAGTTTCATTCTTCTGCATATGGATATTCAATTTTCCCAGTGCCATTTATTCAAGAGGGCATTTTTCCCCAATGTGTGTTTTTGGTACATTTGTAGAAATCAGTTGGCTGTAAATATGTGGATTTATTTCTGGATTCTCTATTCTGTTATTCTGTTCCATTGTTCTCTGTGTTTGTTTTTATACCAATACCATGCTGGGTTATTTGTTTGTATTTTGTTTTTTTTTACTATGGCCTTCTAATAGATTTTAAAATAAATTCAAGTAGTGTGTTGCCTTTAGCTTTGTTCTTATTGCTCAGGATTTCTTTGGCTACGAAAGCTCTTTAGTAGTTCCATGAAAATTTAAGATTATTTTTCTATTTCTATGAAAAATGACATTGATATTTTGATAGGAATCATATTGAATCTGGCTGTTGTTTTGGGTAGTATGGTCATTTTAATGCTATTAAATCATGTGATCCATGATCACAGTATGTCCTCCATTTGTTTGTGTCCCCTTCAATTTCTTTCATCAGAGTTTTGTAGTTTTCCTTGTAGAGGAAAACTTCCACCTCTTTGGTTAAACTTATTTCCAGTTTTGTTTTGTTTTTTTTTTTTGGAGCTATTGCAAATGGAATTGCCTTCTTGATTTCTTTCCCAGCTATTTTGTTATTGGTGTGTAGAAATGCTACCAATTTTTACATGCTGATATTTTATCCTGTAGCTTTACTGCATTTATTAATCATGTATAAGAGTTTTTGGCAGAGTCTTTAGGTTTTTCTACATGTATTATCTCATCATCAGTGAAGAAGTACAATTTGATTTCTTATTTTCCAAATTAGATGCCTTTTATTTCTTTCCTTTGCTTGATTGCTGTGGCTAGGACTTCCAGCACCATGTTAAATAGGAGTGGTAAAAGTAAGCATCTTTGTCCTGTTCCAGTTCTTAGGGGAGGCTTTCATCTTTTTCCTATTCAGTATATGGCTTTGTCACATATTATGGGCTTTATTATGATGAGATACGTTCTTTCTGTAAGTAGATTGTTGAGAGTTTTTATCATGATGAGATGTTGAACTTTATCAATTGCTTTTTCTGTGTCTATTGAGATGATCATTTGATTTTTGTCATTCATTCTGTTCACACGATGTATCACGTTTATTGATTTGCATATATTGAATCATTCTTGCGTTTATGGGATAAACTATATTTGATCACATATTTTTAAATGTGCTGTTGAATTTGGTTCACTAGTATTTCATTGAAAATATTTGCATTTATATTTATTAGAGATACTGTCCTGTAGTTTTATTTTTTGTTGTGCCCTTGTTTGGTTTTGGTACCAGGGTACTGCTTGCCTAGTAATACGAGTTAGGAAGAATTCCCTCCTCTTCAATTTTTTAAGAATAGCTTGTGAAGAATTGGTAGTAGTTCTTCTTTGGAAATACGGGGGAATTTTTTGAATTTGCTTTCACAGGGAGGACTTTTTTTCCTAAGATCTATGTATGTGTTGGTTGGGTAGGGCTCTTTGGCTTTGATTCTGGGTGTGTGCAGTAGTATAGTTTCTGTGTGATTTCTTTGGCTATAAACAGTGTCAGTAGTGTTTGTGCTTTCCTTGATTTCTTAGGGTAAAGAAAGTTTACCCTGTGAGTGAAAGTGTTGTGAAGTTTTGCTGAGGACTGGGATGCCAGGTGGGCCAGGCTTTGGGCCTTAATAGGGGCAGCTGTGGCAGATGCTGGCATGGATATTAGTGGATAAAGTGGGGCTGATTCTTGGGCATCCAGGTGGCCTCTTCATGTACTGGGAATGGCAGCAATGGGCCAGGTAAGTGGGCAGGTTCTTGAACCCCTGGGCAGTGGGTGTGACATGGGTGATAGCAGTAGCAGTGCTGGGACGACCTTCTGCGACCCAAGCTTTTGTGCTTGTGTTGATGTTGGCTACAATGGGCTTGGTAGACTAGTCCCCAGACCCACAGGTGGCATGGATGGGTGCCCCTTGTGGTGGTAGTAGCATGTTTAGTGGGCCTGACCTCAGACCTCACAAGAAGTGCTCAGGTGCCAACAGTGGTTTATTGGGTTGGGCAATCCTCAGGCCCCTGGACTGAGTGCTCAGGTAATGGGGTGAGAGTGTCACCGAGCCAGTCAGACCTACCCTCAGGCCTCCCAGTGATGTATACCATCAGTGGTTGTGGTAGGCAGGGGCAGGGTGATCCCCAGACCACTTGCAAAATGCTCATATGAGGGCTGCTGTGATTGCATCGTGACCCTGCTACAGTGGAGGATGGGGTTGCTTTCAATGGGAGCAGCCACATACAGGCAGCCAGGGGCGTGAGCTTCACTTCCGCCTCAGTTCCACAGCAGCCCACTGTGGTAGCAGTTGCAGGTAGTTGCATTTGTCTTCAGGGCATTTGCGTATGCCTGGCTGCCCCTCTCCTGAGGGGTGCAGGGTCAATGTTCATGGTTCCTGCAGTGGCCCTCGTGGCAGCAACTGTGAGGAAGGAATGTTACTAAAGCTTCAGGGATGTTGAGATGCAGAGGCTATTGATCTGCATGACAGGACACAGTCCTGTGGATGCTGGGCTTTCAAAATGGCACCATACTGCAGCTGCTTGAGAGTAAGGTGTTTGTAGAAACCAGCATGACCTCTGTCTCTGGATCAATTCCATTGCACGGTCTCCAGTTAGTCTTAGAGCCTGCAAGTGTTGAGAAGCTCTCTTATAACTAGGACTGTAGGAGTTTGTGGGCAGGAATGTGGACCACTGTGGGTGTCTCACTTATTGTGTCCCAAAATTAAAGAACTTCTTCAGATTCCCAGCTGATCCTGGTCTGGAGTCAGTAGTAAGTTTAATTCAGGAGGTAATATGACAAAAATTTTAACCTGACAGAAGATGCAGATGAAATGAAGAGGAGAAGAAAGGCAATTAAGAAGGTCATAGGAATTTTAATAAAAAATATATACATTATTATTATTTAGAATTTTATAAATAAACATGTTTTTTGATATCAATCTGGTTGTGGAATAAGAAGTCCATTGATTATTGACTTGATGTCAGAGACCATTATGCGCTTATTTGCAGCATTAGGATGACAGTGGTTCCACCAGAGCTCAGGGGTTGGTGATAAAAACATTAGTCCAAAGAAACACTAATATGGTAGAAAATGAGAAAGGTGGGGCCACAGTCATATTTAGATCACCGTTAATTTCACTGCTGCTCTTAAGTGAGGCTTGTGTGAAGTTTTCTTTTGTGTGCTTTTGTTTTTGTTTTTTGGTAAACTATTTTCCAACACCGAAAGTGAGAAAACAGTTGCATTTTTCTCCATCTGCTCAATAAATTCTTCCTAGCTTTTCTCCATTCTATGACAACACAGCAGATCTCTTTATGAAGATATGGCATGCAATTATTTCTATCAATTTCATTGATTTTTTTATGTGGGCCCATATTAATGACATATATCACTAGTTTGAAAACCTACTTGGTAGAATATGCAGATTCATTGTTTTGATTATTTCTGCCCCTTTGTTCCTTTGAATGTTCCTGCCCAGTTATGACAGTAAGAAGTGGTCACTAAAATGAAATTCTATACAGATTCCTTGTATTGTTATTAAGGGGCTATATTAAAATAAATGTTTTTGAGTGTGGCTGATTGTTCTTTTATAGCATGCACATTTATGACCACCTTGGGAACCAGTAGCACTGCAACATATGTTTACAGGGTCTTAAAAGCTTTCGGAAGGCCAGAATGACAGTAATTCAATGAAAGTCAATTATCAACATTTCAGAGCTTGTCATGTTGCCTTAATGAGAAAAGAATGATTAATTTTACTTTCCTTTTTCCTCAATAGATGAAATGAGGAATCACACATCCAAATGATTAGCTCATGTATGCTTATATGTAGTGGTGACATACAAACTTATTTATATAAAAGAATGGCAATTATTTCATTGGTATGTATTATGAATGTATGTTGATATAGGCTTATTACTTCAACTCAAATGTAAATGAATATTCTACTAAAAATTAGTATCTGAATACATCAAGGGAGAATATATTAACAATATGTATTAAAATGATACAAGGGACAGAATATAAATATGGGAGTGAAGGTATCTTGTTTCCAATAGTCACTATCATTAAATATGCATATTTTGGAAAATTATTTAACTTCCTAGAACAATGTAATTCTCAGCTGTCAACAGGGTAATTAGAATAGTTCAACATGTTAAAATTATGTTACAATAAATTAAATAATTATGCTGAACATAAATATATATTAAGGAACAAATACAATTACTTGTATTTGACAACTGTTATGTTGTGAATCTGTTTTTTTAATAAAAAAATTAAAAAGATTTCTTTACTGCAGAAATTCCCAGTGAGTTTGATATATTTAGATACTTCAATAAGTATTTGTTTATTGTGAATATCAAATAGGGTGGTTTTTTTTTTTAATTATATATTTATTATTATATAATTTTTTTTTTTTTTGAGACAGAATCTTGCTCTGTCGCCCAGGCTGGAGTGCAGTGGCGTGATCTCGGCTCATTGCAACTTCCACCTCCTGGGTTCAAGATATTCTCCTGCCTCAGCCTCCTGAGTAGCTGGGATTACAGGCTAATTTTTGTATTTTTAGTAGAGACAGGGTTTCAGCATGTTGGCCAGGCTGGTCTAGAACTCCTGACCTCAGGTGTTCTGCCCACCTCAGCCTCCCAAAGTGCTGGGATTACAGGTGTGAGCCATTATGCCCAGCCAGGGTGGTTTTTACATGGGGTATAACATCAATATAACTTCACAAGCTTATTTGATTATTCTACAATGTGCAACCTGTTATGGTGCACGCTCTAGAAAATATCAGACTAGACCACACTCTTATATTTTACATGTAAATAATACTGTAAAATCTTTAGTACTATCCTTTCTCTGCCCAATAAAGAAGGCTTTCAAGTGACATGCCTTTCTCAAGGGGATCTGTCTAGTCTCTGAGTATTTCAAAGTATTTTTTTCCAGCAAGTTATAAGTGAAGATCTGGTGGACTAATCAAAGCTTAATGTATCTAAACAGCCACAAAAAAAGAAAATAAAATGAAACAAAAAAATCAGAATTTTAAAGTAAGTGTATTACATTGTTTATTATAATAATACCATGTTAAGAGCCTCTAATAATGATTTTGAGAATATTCTTTATATTACGTTAATTTGACTTTAGTTTCTCTTCTCCTTTTATTGACCAGTTCATTTTTGTACTTCTTATTTCTTTGTATTTCTTGTTAACTTGATTTCAACGTTCTGTGATTAAAACTGGCCTTATGGTTCAATATTAGTGTGTTACAGTGGGTAGCCAGTCAGACATGAACAGGGCAGGAGAAGGTCCCCACAGCCCACAAAGAAAGTCAGGTGACCACCAGGTGACGGTCAGGAAGTTGTCACACTGCCTTTCTAAAATAGTAATTGGTTGTAGCCAACACCAGAGAAAGGCAGTCTCCCATTAAACAGAAAAAAACCTGAAACTGGTGATCTCAGGGGGTGAGTGAGTGGGCTCACACATGTGCACTAAGAGGTCAAATGGTGTACTTTAACTGGCATATGACCTTTCAGGGACATTCCACTGGGAAAGGGAAGAACTCTTCAGGTGAGCATGCATACATCTCCAGTAAACTCACTGCGCATGCTCCCCTCCCAAGCATTAGCAGGCCATTGTAAATGCAAACAACCCATCCCAAGGGAAGAATCGGGGAGAAGGGATGCAAGATTCCAAAAGTAGACCAGCATATAAAATCCGAAGTCCAAGGTCAAACGGGGCACTTGACCTCCAAGATGTCCTCTTGGCCTTCTTCCAAGTGTACTTTACTTTCTTTCCATTCCTGCTCTAAAACCTTTTAATAAATTTCCACTCCTGCTCTAAAACTTGCCTTGATCTCTTTTTCTGCCTTGTGCCCTTCAGTCAAATTCTTTCTTCTAAGGAGTCAAGAATCGAGGTTGCTGCAGACCGTATGGATGTGCCTCCAGTAACTTGAATAACTTCCACTGCTAACAAGTGAGCATCTAATTCTACAACTCTAGGTGACACACTCATAGACACTTTCCCTGTCCCAACAGATTAGGTAAGGCCCTCTGCTTATATGATCCTATATCATCCTCATTGGTCATCACGTACAAATACATACACACATAAAGTGTATGTATGTGTGTTTGTAATCACTTGGTTAATTTTGGTTATGTGATTAATTTATTCCCCTTACTCTGTTCTCAGATTATAAACTGAACGAGGGCAAACTTTAGTCTACTTGACTCAATCCTATTTTTGTGAGGTCTAGCACCACGCCTTACCCATAGTAATTGCTAAACAAACAAAAGTTGAATGCTGAATTTTAAGGACACTTAGGTAATAGACTTCAACACATATATATTTGCACTTAGAAAGAATTGCTCAAATTTAGCATATAGATAGAAGCTATCCATCTCTTATTTATTTTAATGAATAAATTTAGTTTAAACATGTTGATCTTTATGTAAATAAAGTTGTTCCTTCAAAAATAATGTTTTACAGTAATTAACCATTCTTACCTTAGATGAGAAATAAGTATATGAGAAGAGTATGGAATTACAGAGACTAGGGACAGGAGGCAGGAGGCAGGAAAATGATAAATAATGGATATTTATCTTTAAATAAACTCTACCACCAATTTTTTTGTGTCTGAATCTGGCTCTGGATTCATAATTCTCTAACAAATATCTATTTTAAAAAACCTCAAATATATTTTCTTGTTATTTTATTTTAAAAGTGGGCAATGTCATCATTAATTTTAATGACAGTATGTTTTCTAAGAGCAGCTAAGTCACTTTCTTGATGATGGCAAATCAATAGGAAATAGGAAGTCAACTAAGGTCTCAGAACACCTTCATGCAATTAGTGAGGATTCTGCCCAGATTCGTTATAAAACAAATGGCCAAAATATACACAGAAAAAATGTATCCTCATCTGTGTAGAACATAGTTTGTTTTAAAAGTGTAACCATTTTCATTAAATGAAACAAAAAATATAAGATAATTATGTACAAAACCTTACCTCAAAGCAGTATAAATGTTGAGCTGTTAAATGTATATTGTGAATCTGAAATTATAGTTCCCACAGTGACCATAACCCAGCTGTCAGGTGAATATGTAGCAGTTTGTGATATTTTATACAATGCAATGCTGTGTGCCATAAAACAAAATAATGTTGCTTACCAGTGGCTTTCAGAGTTATTTTAGTTTGCAAGTTTAAAGTTTATACCACCATTGCCTGAAATAATTTGTTTTTAATAATAAATTCACAGTTATATTTTGTTGTATGAAAATAATTTTTTGCCATTAAACTGCCCAATGAGAAGAATAAGATAAACAAGTAGAATAGGTCATATGTTCCTACTAACTTTTTATTGAAATTAATATTTTATTACTCTCTAGCTTACTGCCAAAACAAAACCCAAGTTTAATTTCATACCGTGCACCTATAATGTGCAAGCAATTGTGTTACTTACTATAGGAAATGAAAAGATGAATACATCACAAATGTGGCTGTCTTAGGAACTAATGCTCTGGGAATTATAATAAAGTAGCCGAATAAGATGGTTACACATCTAAAACAAGGGAGCCTTAGGTAAGGGTATTAAGAAAGCTGTAAAGGAAGCCATGATCACATCTACTTAGGGGCTCAGAAAAAGCTAGATTTAGAGGCTAGGTTGATCTGAGTATATACGGATTAGTGAAATTTCATCTAAGTGCTTAACAGATACATTACTTCACTTTAGCACTGCAGCAACATGTGCATAGATCTGGAAAACAGTGTTTAATAATGGAGCGGCTCTTGTCAGGAGTTTTTGTGTATCACTCTGGCTTCTATGGAATAAGATTTTAACAGGTTTCTAGAAAAAAATGTGAAACAATTTTGTGTAGGGGTGAATATGCAATATGGATAGAATTGCTGGTACACTCTAATTTTTTGTTTGTGTGTATATAATACACATATACACATATATATGATATATGTGAGTATTATGTTTATGTACATGTATGTTTATATGAGATATAACATATCTATCTAGTTTGTATTATATATTTTGAACATAATATATTTTTGTATAGGAATATATGATTGAAATTACTTTTGTGGTCAAAACATATTTAAAGTTAATTTAACTTCAATATTTCTTCAAAAATCTGCTTTATAGAACAAATTATTGTAAAAAACTCTTTCCCACAGAAACATTATTAAAATTAGAGGCTGATGCCAAAGACTTTGTATAAAATATCTATATAAAAACTAGATATTTAAAGAAAAAAATGGATGTTTTTATAAAATTGAAGGTAATGAATGATGTCCTAGGTTCCAGAACATTGGTATGAGTGTGTTCCTTTATAAAGAATCTCAACTTACAAGAAGAAGAGTGATTATAAAAGTCTACTGAAGGAACATTCTCTCAAGAGAGTAAAACTGAAGCACTGTATACTGGATGGCTTACACAACAGATGTGTATTCTCACAATTCTGGAGCCCAGGTAGTCCAAGATTAAGGTGCTGGCACCTACTAGGGTCTTACCGGTGAAGGCTTGCTTCCTGGCTTTCAGCGGCCTACCTTTTGGCTCATGTGACAGAGCAGGATTTCTCTCTTTCTCTTCAAATAAAACCATGACTTTCTCCATGAGGGACCTACCCTCATAACTTCAGCTAACCCTAAACTTCACAAAGGCTTCATCTCCAAATACTGTCATATTGGAGGTTAGGGCTTTGTGTTAGGCCATTCTTGAGTTGCTATAAAGAAATATCTGAGACTGGGTAATTTATAAACCAAAGAGGTTTAATTGGATCACAATTCTGCAGACTTTACAGGAAGCATGGTGCTAGCATCTGCTCAGCTTCTGGGGAGGCCTCAGGAAGCTTACAATCATGCCGGAAGTTGAAGGAGAAGCAGGCACCTTATATGGAAGGAGTAGGAGCAAGAGAAAGAGTCCGGCGGGTAGTGGGAAGTGCCCCCCACCTTTAAATGACTAGATCTTATGAGAACTCACTGTCACAAAGATGGCACCCAACAATTGAAGGATCTGCCTCTGTCATCCAGACACCTACCACCAGGCCTCACCTCCAGCACTAGAGATTATAATTCAACATGAGATTTGGGTAGGGACAAATATCCAAACTGTATTAGGCTTCACATATAAATTTTGGGGAGTCTACAACTCAGTCCACAGCAGAGGTAAAAAGTAGATTTTTTTCTTCAAGTATCAGGACCTTTCCTAAAATATCTGGAGCGTTAAAAACTTAAAAAGGTTCACCTTATAAGAAAACTTGAGTAACCAAAGATAAAGTATTTTTTTCTAGAGTCTAGAACAATAGCTATGATGACTGCTCTTAACTATCTATTGGCCTTAATGTATCGAAATGTGACTAGGAAGTTCATTTTTAGTTGCTCTGCCCTGATATACAAAATCTGTATATTTAGCATTTTAAAAATCGTATCTCCAGTTGATTGCTGCAGGCAATTTAGATTAGCTTGCATCAAACTAAACCTCCAGCTGAGAATAGCTATGAAAGCTAGTTTTTTTGTTTTTTTTTTTAAGTGAGGGCATTGGAAAACAACAAAGGCATCCAGGAAGGAAAGAACTTGAGGGATCAGTATCCCTGGAAAAAAAGAAATCAAAGAGAGATGAGTCTAACTTTCTGCATGCAAATATCTCTCTAGGCATTGGCCAAATGCTGTGTATGTGGAGGACAAGAGCATAAAAGCAAGAAGAAATCACTTACTAAGAGGCTAAAGAAGCTGAATAGAGTTATTGTTGATCTTTATTTTTTTTTTTAATAATTGCATACTCCTAGACAGACAACACCTGAAATTCAGGGCTCAACAACAAAAAAGGGACTTTGTAAACATCACCAGTTCTCAGTGAGATACTTGACATTTCCATGGCTAAGGCACAATTCACTCAGAAAGAGACTTTGAAAATGTTTTCTGTGTTCTATTTCCTACATATGTGTATATCTAGAACATTAGAGCACCAGCAGTTCTATTCATATTACACTAAGAGTAATTTTTAAACTGTTTTCTAACAATTTAACCATTAGAACTCTGTTCACAAATGTCCCACTTCTCCATTAACACATTCAAGAAAAACTCATACTTAACATAATTTATCACAACCACGTATAGTTGCTGTTAGAGTTTTCAAAATAGTATGATTTGAGTACCAAAAATATGTCAAAATACTTTAAATAATTGATCAAACCTTTATTCAACAAATATTCATGGCTGCCATATTTTTCAAAAGACTTCTAGATAGATTTTGTCTATAGGAACTCAGCAAATACAACTTTTGCAAATATAAGTGTTTGAATCTTTAAATTAATGGGCAAAATAATAACTTTTAGTTACTTTTCAAACATGTATTCCAAAAAGAGCAATTTATCAATGGTGACACTGTGGTTGTTTAGTTCTTTTAACAAAAAGTAGATTTTTAAAGAATATTCGCAATTATTTCCTTGGATCATAATATTATGACTAGATTCATGCCAACATAAACTCTTCTTTAGACAATATAAAATGCCTGTTGCGCTAGAATCTAGTAGATACGATGTGGTTTGGATTTGTGTCCTCACCCAAATCTCATGTCGAATTATAATCTCCAGTGTTGAAGGAGGGGCCTGGTGGGAGGTGACTGGATCATGGGGGTGGATTTCCTGCTTGCTGTTCTCATTATAGTGAGTGAGTGCTCTTGAGATCTGGTTGTTTAACAGTGTATAGCACCTCACCCCTCTCTCTTTTCCTCCTTCTTAGGCCGTGTAAAATGTGCCTGCTTCCCCTAGACATGCCTGCCTTTGGTCATGATTGTAAGTTTCCTAAAGCCTCCCCAGTCATGCTTCCTATGCAGCCTGTGGAACCTTGAGCCAACTAAACCTCTCTCCTTTACAAATTACCCAGTCTGAAGTAGTTCTTTATAGCAATAAAAGAATGAACTAATACAAGATATCAGGCAATTTTTGTTCTATTATTTACCTGTATAAATGCTTATTAAATATCTATAACACAAAACAATGCTTGGCATTATGAAGACATAAAATAATACATGATGACCCTCTTCTTCCAGCATGATTTACTGGTGTAAAATTTGTTCTCAAAATGACTCCAGAGATTTTTTAAAAGCTATAATAAAACAGGACAAGAAGCTACTGTGTGGTAAGTTGTTTATATTAAATCCTCACAAAACGCTTGTGAGATAGGTATTTTGCATGCCAATTTGAAAAAAAGATGTGTATCCTGAGACTTTATAGTAAGTAACAAAAACATTCACAAAGCTATTTGGTTGGAACACACCTAACCATAACAACCATACTACCTGACAAAGTAAATACAATAATAGCAAAAATAAGATAATGATTTTATAAGGGTGGATATTTCTATTTGGTGCCTGTTGGATTTCTGCTAATACATTCAAGATTATTTGAATCTTCACTTCCATAATCAACCACACTCAGACAACCCAGGTTACACAAATCTTAGCAAAGATCTGATCATCTTGAAAAAGCAGAAAAACAGCTGGCCTGTCTTCATGACTGTCCCCATGTACGTGGATGCATTCAACAATGTACTTGTTAATTTAAGTGAGAGAAACCTTCACTTAAATTAGACTAACCAAGGAATATTATATGTGAGATATTATTGTAATTCATAGCAAAACACACACATCATTGTGAAATTGAGTGAGTCTTAATGCCAGATTTGAGCTCTAAGTTCAAGTGTTTAATCGGTGATTATTTTCTTATTCTTATAATAAAATTAAAACTATGTACAACAAAAGTTTCACTGCTTCATTATAGCAAGTCACAATGCAGAATCATAGGGATAACCCAGCGTTGCATGAGAACATCCCTCCTTTTCAAAATCAAATGGTCTGTGACTCTTTTTGGAGGGTGAGAGACACAGTCACCAAGAGTAAGCTGCCTAACACACATTTATTGTATCATTTATTTGACATTTTAAAATGAATTAGTTCAGGTGTAATGACTCCCACTTAAAAATAATCTCTATGCTATAGAGAAATTTTCAATAACAAATAAGTTATATCTGTCTTTTGTATTCTTGTTAGAATCTTCAAATATGTATTCAAACTGTTTAGTGATGATTTTTTTTCAGTTGCTTTCTCTGTCTAGAAAAATCCTTCCCTAAGGGTTTCAAAAACATAAAGATAGTAGAAATAAGAAACAGAAAATTACAGAAAATGAATAAATTGGAACCAGAGTAAATTTTGGCAAGCATTTGACCACAAAGCTCTTGACAGATAGAAAGTTCACTATATTTGACATTTAAACAAGCAGTCAATATTTGAAGAGAAGCTATTTTCCTTGTTTTTGAAAAATTGATTTCAAGAGTAAATAAATTGTTAAGAAGAACTCCAACTACCTGAAGCTCAAATCTATGTGCATTTCAAAGCTGTCTCAAGGAACACAGGTATCGGTTACCCTCATATAGATTAAAAAGTGTAACTACAGTAGAAATGAAAAATAATTATCTTCACTTTCAGGTCCAATGTAAATGTGAAAAAGCTTTGTTCTTATGGATAACTCTCAGAAGGTAACTAATGCCAACATCGTGAATTATTGTAGAATATATCTAGGTATGAGCAAAACAAAATGAACAAAATAAAAAACATTGATTCTTTTCTCACTAACAAAACAATCATTGACATGTGTGCAGTCTTTGATATGGCTTATTGATAAGAAGCTATTATGTATATAATATTCTCCTTAAGAAAATTTTCTTGTCTAGATTTTATAGCAAAAGGAAAAACATTTTCTACTTTGTGATCCTAACGCTCAAGATGCATGTTATTTTCAAGGTAGCCCTAAAAGAATCAGTAAAGATCAACTCACAGAAGAATTTTTTTTCCTCGACTACCTGAGTAACTTTTTGAGCTTCTAGGATTTCCAAATGATTTAAATAAGGAAAACCTAATCTCTAAGAACTTTATGCGCTTTAAAAATCACATTTTTTATAGTACAGTTGCTACACCTGTGCATAATCAGGTTTTTCAGTTTCCTTTTTAGACGTTCTCTCTACCTTTTCTTAAATATGCAAGTTCACCAGGTGTTCGGAATGTGAGTTTGGTAGCAGAGTTATGAAATCTTAATGGTGCTTTTCCCCTCTGTCCCTTTGAACTAACTTCATCTGTGTTATAACAGACTTGTGGGTAGTGCATTTGTCAGGTTCACAGTAAACTAAAATGTCATTCATTTACTTCAAACATCTCTATATTTGGGCAAAAAGAAATGACAAGATATAATTGTCCCTCAGCCACATGGTTTTAATTTTCATCTTAAAAAAAAAAAACTGTAGTCTGTTTGCTGTATTTTTTTCCCCCATCATTGGCTCTCTCTGATTTTCCTTTTTATGTTCAGTAGGGACTTTTTTAAAGCATTTTAACAAGCAACATATTTAAAACATATTCAATTTTTTTATTATACTTCAAGTTCTAGAGTACATGTGCACAACGTGCAGAAAAAGAAACGTATTTAAAAATATATCAAGTTCATAAACCAAAATTGGAGTGAACTTTTTAAAAGTGGTCCTAAAAAGGAAAGTAACATTATCCATAAGGAATAGCCTTTTTTTGTTCAGATACCAATTTCCCTGTATCCCTTAGTCGACCAGCTAGAAATTTCCATTAAAGAAGATGAATGTTACAGATAAGAAAGAACATGATCTACAGATTTGTTCCAGTAATGGGAAAGAGAAATGAGACAAAAGGTGATTTAATGGTACCTGAGCGTTAATCTGTGTAAATTATAAAAATATCTATGGTGAAGATACAATTAATAGAGAACTAAAGGAGAACATGATACCAGTAGTTACATCCTTTGTCACTATTTAGTAGGAGTTTTGAATACTTACTCATTTCTTCCTTTATAAATCTCTGTTTAAAATATGCATCATCACATAAAAATACTTGTGAAGAAGTAAGGAGATCTGGGGAAGGTAGGCAATGGTAGTTTACAGAAGGAAACCATGAAGATAAGTGTAGTGATACAGGAAGGTTTTGAAAAATCTTTCAGAGGGATTATGAGAAGCAAGGAGTCAAAATATTTATTCCAAAAAGATTTTCTGAGCATCTGTCAAGGTATGGTGTATATCGAGTATATGAAGGGATCCAAGCAAAAGTCTCAATCCTAACTATCAAGGAGCTTCTAACCCATTTGGGGTATAAGATAACAATAGCTTCAGAAGGCCCTAATGATGTGGATAAATCTCCCCAATACAATATTGAATGAGAGAAGCCAGATACAAAAAAAATGACTTAGATAGCAGTGGTTTAATTAACATAAAAGCTTAAAATAGGCAAAACCAATCTTTCTTTTAGAAAGTTGGAAGAGTGGTTACCCTTGATGGAGGTTGTTATAGAAGATGGCACAAGAGGGGCCCTGGGGTATTAGCTGTATTCTGTTTCTTGATCTGGGTATTGGGTTCAAAGTTATGTGCATTTTGAGAGAATTAATCAAGGTATACATTTATTATGTGCTAGGAGATTTTTGTTCTGTATATTACATTTTTAAAAATGTATTGAGAAAATCAAAATTAGTTTGAGATTAAGCATCCCATTTAAAGGAAATTTTTAAAAGAATATTTTGAGCAAATTGTTAAAGTGCTAAATGGTGAGGAAAGGCTGAAAGTTATTTTTGGTTGAAAAAGTAGAGAATTATTTCCTTAGAGGCAGGATATATGCAAGAAACTTGAGTAATAAAAACTACAATAATTATAATGATAGTAACAAAAATGACTATTATTATCATTTTTACTATTAGTTAGACACATCTAACCAGTTTATCTCAATGAGTTTATCCCTTACAATTATACTCTGCTATAGGTATTATATTTATCCACATTTTAAAAATGCAAAAAATGAGATCCAGAGTGAAGTAACTTGCCTTGGTAAAACAGGGTGGAATAAATAACCATATATATTTAACAGAATAAACATAGATACTGTGAAATTATACAAGGTAGGATAAAAACCTGGAATAGTCAGGAGGCTATGTTCATACTTAAGTAAGCATGTCTTGAGATATGCTCTGATATATCTCAGCTATATCATGAGACACTGAATAACTGTGTGGAAAACGGCTTCAAATTGTGCCTCTGGAGGCTGGAGGCTTGCATTCCCATCATCCATTGGGTGAGATTTGTCTTGGTGAGCTCGAAAGTCTTCAGCTAGTTAAAACAAAGGAAAATGCTTAATGTGGGAAGCTTTCAGGGTGTGAGGGGCTGTGCACAGCATCCTGTTAACTCAAGTGGACCTAACTATTAGAGTGGACTTTCGAGAGTGTCTGCTACAGTACCTCCCAACAATCCAGAGAGATCTCAGCACACGTATTCTGTCCAATAGCATCATCCTTTCCTGGCTTGAAAAGCCCAGGAGATTGAAAGTAACTTCAGCCTGATCTGTTTCACCCAAATACTACTTAGGTCCTGCTCCTCCTTCCAAAATGCATCCCCGCAAATCACTGAAGTTTCAACCATTTCTTATCCTTATGAAAAACAATGAAATACAAAACAAAACAAAGCTTCGTAAACTCTCCTTTATGAGATGTTATTTGAAACTCTGTTCTCAGTATTTCTTTCCCCTGCCAGGCAACAATATGAATAAATTCAGCTTGTTTATTTGACACAGATTTTCCAGGTGATATTTGTGGCAGAGTGAATGAGCCCAGGCCTTCCTCTCTCTCTCTCTGAAATATATTCCATTCTTTAAATTTGCTTTTTTTTTTCATTTGACCAACTGTAATTGTTGTAATTATTGTCTAACTGTTATTGCCACTAACAATTCTCATATAACCTCCTTATTCTTGCGTACTTACCAGTTGGATTCCTAATATTTTATTATTCGTGTGTACAAATTCTTCATTTTAAATAATGTTACCTTTTTATAATGCATTTGGCCCAAGTATACTTAGTTTATTGTTTGCTTTTTAATTTTTTCTTTATATTTGATATAGAAAATTATTACTTTTGTTTTAGCTATCAATATGTCCTTTTGTTGTTTTGTTATGTCTAAATTTTTTTCTAAAATTTAGAAAGTTCTCTTTTCTTTTCTTGGCATATATGTAGTTTATTGTAGATTTTCACAATTTTGTCAGTTTTTCATCAAACTTTTTACTATCTTTGATTTATAAAAATTGTATGGAATACTTAAATGCATTCTATCTTTAAAAATAGGTACGTATAGTCAGTTAAATGTTCAATTCTCCAGTACCACTATCCTTAATGTTTCTCAAATATTACTATTTTCATAGGCAATCACAAAATTTTGATGTTTATTGTTTTCTAACATGTCATGAAATAATAGACATACAGAGTTCTGCTTTTGGTTTATTTACCATAAATAAGCATATGTCTTACATATTGTTCTGTCATTAGTTTTCTTACTAACAAAAATACTTTAAAACTTATTCTGTGTCAATATACAGAAATCTACCTTGTTTTTTTACTTTCTGCAATTGTGCGGATACACTATAATTTATTTAACCCCATACTGATGATGGAAACCTAGTTTTTTATAATTATTTTTACATTTATCAATAATTAAATTTTTATGTATATTTCCGTAGAACATAAATTTTGTGGGGTAGATGTTTAGAAATGGAATTGCTAGGTCAACATATTTGAACATGTGTAATTAAGTTTACTATATACTGCTAAATTGTTCACTAAAAGGGTGGCTGGTATTATAAAATATTATAACAATTTATAATATCATTAGCAATGCAGAAGGATGTTTACTTCTTATGATTAATTTGTTAATATCTGGGTGAGAAAAAATTGGCATCTCAATGTTGCTTTATTTAAATTTCCCTGAATAATTATGTTAGGTTATACTTTAGCAAATGTAGTGGTCTGTGTCATTTTTTACTCTGAGAGTAAACTGTTTATCTTTTTTAAAAATGTTAATTGATTTGTAGAAGACTTTTTACCATTGAACATCATAGCACATATAATAGAGAATTATTTATGTAGCCACATGAATTATCTTTTCTGAAATTTTTGCGTTTTGTATTTACATAGAAAGCCTTCATGCAAAACTCTCTAAATTATATTTCTCTGATCGAATATGTTTGGATATGTCCTTTAATATCTACATACATTTATGTCTATTAAACCATACAGATAATTCTAAATGAACTGAAGGTAATTGTGAATCCATCTGGAATATTCTAAACAGTTTGAATAACTAATAGGACATTAATTGAATAACTTACAGTTTTCCTACTGGTTTGCAATTATACTTTATTTTTTTGAGACAGACAGAGTTTTGATGGAGTGCAATGGCATGGTCTGGGCTCACTGCAATCTCTGCCTCCTGGGTTCAAGCGATTCTCCTGCCTCAGCCTCCTGAGTAGCTGGGACTACAGGCATGCGCCACCACGCCTGGCTAATTTTTTGTATTTTTAGTAGAGACAGGGTTTCTCCATGTTTTTTAGGCTGGTCTCGAACTCCCGACCTCAGGTGATCCACCTGCCTCGGCCTCCCAAAATGCTGAGATTACAGGCGTGAGCCACTGCACCTGGCCTGCAGTTCTACTATTAGCATTAAGTAAAATATCAGACATAGAGAAGTTGGTTTGTAGGATTTTATTCTAGGTTCCTTTGTTTATTACAGTTATTTGCACTTTAAGTTCCTATATATAATTTCACAAAAATCTCTATTTAATTTTTAAATTTAATTATGAGTACAAAATAGTTGTATATACTTATTGGTCATATGTATGATGCTGGCATACATTGTGTGATGTATGCCAGCATCATACAGGGTAACTGTATGTATTAAATCAGGGTAACTGGAGTATCCATCACCTCCAGCTTTTATCATTTCTTTGTTTTAGGAATATTCCAATTCTACTCTTTTAGTTATTTTAAAATATACAATAAATTATTGTTAATTACAGTTACCCTATTGTGCTACTGAATACTTGATATTCATTCTATTTAACTCTATTTTGCACCCATTAGTACAAGTGTACCCATTGTACTCCTTATCCGTCACCCTTCCCTATTACACTTCCCAGACTCTGGTAACCATGATTCTATTCTCTGTCTCCAAGAGCTCATTCTTTTTTAATATAACTCCCACATATAAGGGAGAACATAAAATATTTGTATTTCTGTCTCTGGGTTATTTTACTTAAAATAATATCCTTCAGTTTCATCCATGGTGTTGCAAAAGACAAGGTTTCATTTTTTATGGCTGGATAATATTCCATTGTATATATGTACCACATTTTCTATATCTATTGATGAACACTTAGGTTGCTTTCATATCTTGGCTATTGTGAATAGTGCTGCAATAAACATTAGAGTGCAGATATCTTTTTGACATTCTGTTTCCTTTCTTTTGGATATATACCCAGTGATGGGATTAATGGATAATATGTTAGTTCTATTTTAAGTTTTTAGAGGAATATCCATACTGTTCTCCATGGTGGTTGTACTAATTTACATTTCTACCAACAATGTAGGAGTCTGTCTCTATATCCTTGCTAGGATTCATTATTACCTGTCTTTTTGACAAAAGCCATTTTAGTTGGAATGAGATATCTCTTTGTAGTTTTGATTTCTGTTCCTATGATGATTAGTGATGTTGAGAATTTTTTTATATACCTGTTGGCTATTTGTATATTTTCTTTTGATAAATGTCTATTTAGATCTTTTATTCATTTTTAAATTGAATTGTTTGATTTTTTCCTATTTAGTTGTTTGTGTGCCTTATATATTCTAGTTATTAATCCCTTGTCAGATAAGTAATTTGCAAATATTTTCTCCCATTCTGGGGGTTGTTGACTCACTTTCTTAATTGCTTCCTTTGCTGTACAGAAGCATTTCCACATAATGTGAGCCCATTTGTCCATTTTTGCTTTGATTGCCTGCACTTCTGGGGTCTTACTCAGGAAATATTTGCCCAGATCAATGTCCTGGATTGTTTCCCCAAAATTTTCTACTGGTAATTTTATAGTTTCAAGTCTTAAATTTTTAATCAATTTTGATTTGATTTTCATACACAGGGAGAGATAGGAATCTAGTTTCATTCTTCTGCATATGGGTATCCAGTTTTCCCAGCATCATTTACTGAAGAGACTGTTCTTATCCCGGTGTATGTTCTTGGCAGCTTTGTTGAAAATGAGTTGATTATAAATCAATCTTTTCCAACCTGTGGCCTGCGAGCTACATGTGTCCCAGGACAGCTTTGAATGCAGCCCAACACAAATTCATAAACTTTCTTAAAACATTTTGAGGTTTCTTTTTTTAGCTAATCAGCTATCATCAATGTTAGTGTATTTTATGTGTGCCACCCAAGACAATTGTTCTTCTTCCAATGTGGCCTGGGGAAGCTGAAAGATTAGACACCTCTGCAATGCATGAATTTATTTCTGAGTTCTCTATTCTGTTCCACTGGCCTATGTGTCTGTGTTTAGGCCAGGAGCATACTGTTTTGGTTACTACTGTTTTGTACTATAATTTATGATAAGGTTATGTCATGCTTCCAGTTTTGTTCCTTTTGCACAGTATGGCTTTGACTATTCTGAGTCTTTGTAGTTCCACATAAATTTTAGGATTTTTTTTTTATATTTCTATGTATGGGGGAAATTCAGCCGGATGTCAGGTGAAATTCACCCCCAATATTTCACATAGGTTCTTTTCTATTTTCCCTAAGTGTCGGCTGGTCTGAGAAATAAAGGGACAGAGTACAAAAGAGAGAAATTTTAAAGCTGGGTGCTGTAAAACCAGCAAGTTTTTATTAGTGATTTTCAAAAGGGGAGGGAGTGTACGAATAGGGTGTGGGTCACAGAGATCACATGCTTCACAAGGTAATAGAATATCACAAGGCAAATGGAGGCAGGGCGAGATCAAAGGACCACAGGACCAGGGCGAAATTAAAATTGCTAATGAAGTTTCGGGCACGCATTTTCATTGATAACATCTTATCAGGAGACAGGGTTTGAGAGCAGACAACCGGTTTGACCAAAATTTATTAGGCGGGAATTTCCTCATCCTAATAAGACTGGGAGCGCTACGGGAGACTGGGGCTTATTTCATCCCTACAGCTTCGACCGTAAAAGACAGCCGCCCCCAAAGCTGCCATTTTAGAGGGCTACCCTCAGGGGCACATTCTCTTTCTCAGGGATGTTCCTTGCTGAGAAAAAGAATTCAGCGATATTTCTCCCATTTGCTTTTGAAAGAAGAGAAATATGGCTCTGTTCCACCCGGCTTACCAGCGGTCAGAGTTTAAGGTTATCTCTCTTGTTCCCTGAACATTGCTGCTATCCTGTTCTTTTTTCAAGGTGCCCAGATTTCATATTGTTCAAACACACATGCTCTACAAACAATTTGTGCAGTTAACACAATCATCACAGGGTCCTGAGGCAACGTACATCCTCCTCAGCTTAAGAAGATGATGGGTTTAAGAGATTAAAGTAAAGACAAGCATAGGAAATCACAAGGGTATTGATTGGGGAAGTGATAAGTGTCCGTGAAATCTTCACCATTTATCTTCAGAGACTGCAGTAAAGACAGGTGTAAGAAATTTTTAAAGTATTAATTTGGGGAACTAATAAATGTCCACGAAATCTTCACAATTTATGTTCTTCTGCCATGGCTTCAGCTGGTCCCTCTGTTCGGGGTCCCTGACTTCCTGCAACACTTTATATATTTGAGTGCTAATGTGTTGGGTGCATATATATTTACAATTATTATACCCTCTCACTGAATTGATTGCTTTATCATTCCATAATTACCCTGTCTCTTTTTACAATTTGTATCTTGGAATCTATTTTATTTGATATAAGTATAGCTATGCCTGCTCTTTTTTGGTTTCTATTTTCATAAAACACCTTTTCCCATCCTTCTATTTTTAGTCTTCCTTTATTTTCACCTATAAAGATGAAAATAAAAAGATGAAATTTCTTGTAAACAGCATATAGGTGAGTCTTGTTTTTTTATTCATTCAGCCATTTTACATCTTCTGGTTTGAGAATTTAGTCCATTTACATTTAATGCCATTATTGATAGATAAAATTTATTACTGTCATTTTATTTGTTTTCTGGTTGTTTCATTGTTTCTCATTGTTTTCCGTCCTTCCTTTCTTGCTTCCTTTCTTTCTTCTTTCCTTCCTTGTTTCCTTCCTTCCTGCCTTCCTTCTTTCCTTCCTTCCTGTCTTCCTTTTTATAGAAGTGATTTTCTGTGACAGTATGTTTTAATTTATTCTTTTCTGTGTATTGTGTATCTGTTATAGGTTTTTGTTTTGTGGTTACCATGAGGCTTGCAAAAAATATGTTATAACACATTACTTCAAACAGCTGATAACTTAACTCTCATTACAAAGAAAGGAAAACAAGCAAAGAAGCAAAGAGAACACTAAAAAAAGTCTACTCTTTAATTCCATTCACCCTTCTTTTTGACATTTGATTATTTCTATTTTTATCTTTTTATACTCTCTGTATCTTAAAAAGTTGTAATTATTATTTTTGATAGGTTTGTCTTTTATTTTTTTTTTTACTAAAGATATAAGTGGTTTACACACCACAATTACAGTGTTAGGATAGTCTGTCTTTTTTGTATACTTACTACTACCAGGGAGATTTCTATATTCAGATGATTTCATTTTGGTAATTAGCATCATTTTCTTTCTGATTGAAGAACTCCCTTTAGCATTTCTTATAAGACAGGTCTGGTATTGAAATCCCTCAGCTTTTATTTGTCTGGGAAAGCCTATTTCTCCTTCATGTTTTAAGGATCATTTTGGTGGACATAATGTTCTAGGTTGGATTTTATTTCTCCTGCACTTTTAATATGTCATCCCACTCTCTCTTCACCTGTAAAGTTTCCACTGATAAGTCTACTACCAGACATATGGCAGCTCTTTTATATGGCATTTGCTTATTTTCTTCTAAAGCTTTTAGTGTCCATTCTTTATCCTTGACCTTTGACAGCTTTATTATTTTATGGCTTGAGGTGGTTTTATCTTGGTTGTACCTGCTTGATGTTCTATAAACTTATAGGACATAAATATTCGTCTCTCTCTCTAGGCTTGGAAAGTTCTCTGTTATTATCCCTTTGAATAAGTTTTCTACTTTGATCTCTCTCTCACTCTCTCTCTCCAATTTCTATAAAGCCAATCACTCTTAGATTTTCCCCTTTGAGGCTTTTTATCTAGATCTTGTAGTTGTGTCTTTATTTTTTTTTTCTTTTCTGTCTGTGTATTTTCATATAGCCTGTCTTCAAGTTTGCTAACTATTTCTTATGCTTAGTCAATTCTGCTTTTAGGAGACTGATGCATTTTTCAGTTTGTCAATTGAATTTTTTAGTTCCAGAATTTCTGCTTGATTTTTAAAACTTATTATTCCAGTCTTTTTCTTGTTTCTCTGATAGAATTCTAAATTATCTGTGTTACCTTCAAGTTCATTGACCTTCCTATAGAAAGCTATTTTGAATTCTCTGTCTGAAAGGTCACGTATCTCTAACACTCTAAGATTGGTCACTGGTGCTTTTATTTGGAGATGTCATGTTTCCTTTCAAATTCTTTTTTTTTTTTTTTTGAGACTGAGTCTCCCTCTGTCGCCCAGGCTGGAGTGCAGTGGCGTGATCTCCGCTTACTGCAAGGCCCGCCTCCCAGGTTCACGCCATTCTCCTGCCTCAGCCTCGCCAGTAGCTGGGACTACAGGCGCCCTCCACCACACCCAGCTAATTTTTTTTCGTATTTTTAGTAGAGACGGGGTTTCATGTGTTAGCCAGGATGGTCTCCATCTCCTGACCTTGTGATCCGCCCTTCTGGGCCTCCCAAAGTGTTGGGATTACAGGCATGAGCCACCGCACCCAGCCTCCTTTCATATTCTTAATGCTTGTGGACATTTGTCAATGTCTAGGCATTGAAGAGATAGGTATTTATTCTGATCTTGAGAGTCTGGGCTTGTTTGTACTGGTCCTTGAAAAGGCTTTCCGTGTGTTTAGAAGGGATTGAGTGCTGTGATCTAAGCCTGTGGTCATTACATCCGTATCAGCACTAGGGGGCTTCCCTAAGCTCAGGAATGCTGCACCCTTATGGCCTCCTAGAGGGAGCGACAGGCTTGATTGAGTAAGATAAGAAAGCAAATTCGTGAAGCCTTCCATATTTTTTGGAAACCGTCATCCTCAGCAAACTAACACAGGAACAGAAAACCAGACATTGCATGTTCTTACTCATAAGTGGGAGTTGAACAATGAGAACACATGGATACAGGGAGGCAAACATTACACAATGTGGCCTGTCCGGGAGTCAGGGAAAAGGGAAGGGAGAGCATTAGAACAAATACCTAAGGCATGCCGGGTTTAAAACCTAAATGACGGGTGGATAGGTGTAGCAAACCACCACGACACATGTATACCTATGTAACAAACCTGCACATTCAGCACATATATCCCAGAACTTAAAGTAATTTTTTTTTTTTAAAGAAAGAATTCCCTGGGTTACTAAGGGAATTACTAAGCAAAGACTCTCACTCTCTTCCCTCTCTTTCCCCTAATCAGAAGGAATTTCTCTTCATGTTAGGCTGCCTGGAGTTGGGGGAGGGCAATTCTGTGGCCACCACAGCTGGGAGTGTGCTGGGTCATCCCCGAGGGCAGCACAGTACTGGGTCTTGTCCAAGGCCCATGATGACTACTGCCTGGCTACTGCTGATGTTTATTCCATGACCAGGGGCTCTTTTGTCAGTAGATGGTGAATCCAGCCAGAAATGGATCCTTCCCTTCAGGATAGCAGATTCCCTTCTGTCCCAGGGTGGGTCTAATAATGTCATTCAGGAGCTCAGACCTGGAATTAGGGCCTTCAGAAATCTGCCTAGTGCTTTATTTTACTGTAGCTGAGCTGGAAACCAAGTTGCATGACAATGTTTTTGTACTCTTCCCTGTCCATTCTCCAAGTGAAGAGTCTCCTCCTGAGCTGTACTGCATGGAGTAGGGGGAGGGATGAGATAGGCACTCCTCGGTTGCCACGGCTGGTGTTGCAATGGGTCATGCACAACCCAAGTCCATTGCCTCTGAGACCAGTGCAGCTGGGACCAGGGCTTGCCCAATAACTGTAATCCTATGGCCTGACTGCCTCTCAAATTTATTCTGGGCCCCAGCCCACTTTAGTCAGTCAGTGATGAAACTGGCAGGGACTTGGTTTTCTCCCACTGGGGCAGAGCATTGCCCTCTGGCCCAGGGCTGGTCTAGATGCTCCCTCTGTGGCACCAGCAGAATTCTGCCGTGTTGTGCTTCACTGTGGCAGAGCAGTACCGAGTTCCAATGCAAAATTCCTCACTCATGTGGCTTTCTCCCCCAAGCACACAGATTCTCTCTCTGCAGGACACTGCCAGGGGAGATGGGAGAGGGCTGGTGTAGGCAATGAGAGACTGTCTTTCCTACCCTTTTCAATGCCTTTTTCCTTGGTATTATGTTAAATCAAGATTCATGATCACTCACCTGATTTTTGCTTCTTATGAAAGTGCTTTTTTGTGTGGATAGGTATTCAATTTGGTGTTCCCACAGGGAGATACTTGCAGGAGTATTTAGCCATCTTTCTATACATTTCTCTCTCTTACAATAATCTTTGAACCTTGGAAAACATGTTTCACTCATTGCTTATCTTTTGAACAAATAAGTTACTTATTTTCGTTTTTTCTTTCAAATATAATTAGCTTTACACAAATTCCCATTGTGGACTTGTTCAGAAGTACATTGAATATATTTATTTATTTGGGTAAATTGGCATCTTTAGAATTTTTGGTCTTTTTATCTAGGGTTTTGACATGTCTCTGTCTCTTAGATCTTTTAGGGACTTCAATAAAGTGTTACTATTTTTATCTTCTAGATTTTACATAATTGTGCTAGTTTTATTCTTAAGTATTTTATATATTTTTGTTGCCCGAGTTAGATATATTTTATAATTGTTTAAATATTACAATTATTTCACAGTAACATATAGAAATGTTATTGTATTTCATAATTTCTGTATACAGTACAATTATTTCACAGTAACATACAGAAATGCTATTTAATTGTCTTTAGAGTTTTTTTCCAAATACCTTAGTCAAACATGTTTTAAAATAGCTAACCAAGAGTGTCAGCATCACTGAAAAACATAATTTTTCATTTTCCAATTAATTTTGATGCCTACTTAATCATAGGTATTAGTAGTATTAATCCTGCATCATAAATTATTCATTTCTTATTGTATCTTTACAATGTACTATGGGATTATGGCTCCTTCATTTTATTTTTATGTATTTAATTTCTTTTAGAGAAATAATAAATCACATTTCCAAATTTGTAAAATAAAATAAAAAATTATATTTCAAATTGGAATTACATTATTTTTTAAGGACTTATGTAGAAAATGTTCAAACTTTCTGTTCTATAATATGCTAAACATTTAATTTCTTTCTTTTTATTATATTTAATATTTGATAGTTTTTTCTTCCTATACAACCCATACTTTTCTGTTTGTGTTTATTCTAATTATTTTATGGCTATATTTGCTACTGTTAATGAGGGGCTTACCATTATATATTTTGAACTAATCTTTACAGTGAATAAAATTATTAATTTTCATGTTCATTATTTTTCTTATACTCACGTATTATGATAAGCTTTCTTTGCAAATCTAACCATTTTAAATTTAAATGTCATGTGTAATTATATATATAATGATAGTTTCTCTATTATTTGATTGTTTTTTTCCAGTTTTTTGTTTTCATACAATAGCTGTATTTTTTAGAACAACATAGATAATAGAGGTAATGTTGGGCATCATCTATTTTTTCATAAATTAGTCTGAAAAGTCTCCAGTGTGGTGATTATTAATGTGCTAGGGTTACAAAATTCTTTAAAAACTTTACAAGACCTAGGATCCCTATTATTTATTATGACATTAAAAAAACTTGACTGTATTCAGAAAATTCAAATGTGTGTTGAAAACTTTCAAAGAGCATTTACCCTAATTTAGTAGACATAGTCTTTTCTCATATCTGAGATTTATGTAATACTATTTCTATTTGAACTTAGAAATATGTAACATAATGAAGCAGATTCATTTACTATTATCAGAATATACACAGATGCTGTATAGACATTCTAGAAGAAATAACATTGATGATATTAAAATCTAATGAAAAATGTACTATGGGATTTCTTGAATTAGAAAGTGCTTATGCATCTGTTAATATAGCTTTTAAGTCACTGCTTCATTTACCAATGTTAATATAGGATTCAAGTTTGATCAAATAACTTTGAAGTAACACTATTCAAAGTGAATGAAAATAATTAGAATATTCCTTATTAGAATATTAATAATATCTAAAAATCTCTATTACTTCTATTGGTGCTAATTTAGTATGTAAATAAGCATAATTATATTGACAGTCCTAACAAGGGAAAAGTCAATTCAATAGGCACCTTTATGCAGAAATGCATTATAGAGGTCCTATACTAAGGGAAGATACACATAGAGATTTTTTTAATGGGAAATTTTCTGTTGAACTTCCTGAATTCTGCTGTGGATACGATATTGTATACAGTCCTGAAGCTCTGCCATGATTTATCTACAAGCACAGTCTCTAGCCTGTTTGAAGTTATCATCCCAGTTTTCTTTTCAGATATTAAGCAAATATTATATTGGTACCAGCATCTTGAGAAGAAATACCTATGTTTTTGGGTACTTATAATCTGGCACAAATACAGCTGTGAAAGCAGAATAGATGACAATTAACCGATGCTACGTTTTCATATTTATATGATCCCTGACTTGGGAGCATGTTTATTATGCCTGTCTGAGAAATGCACTTCATTTCTATCATCTCTCCTATCTAGCTGTGCTTTCTATCTCCAAATCAATAAACCTTAAAAGTGTGTTGTAATAGTTACAGTATGTTTCTCCAGGGAGAAATTGTTGTGTTAGGGTTTTGCCATTTTTTGACACTATACCAATTTCATCTGACAATGAATTGAAAGTTGAACAGTGCACTGAGCCATGCTAGTAATTTAATACTATCCTTGAAATATCATCTTTCAGCCTTGGCCAGAAAGCCATTATTTGTGAAAGCTGGCCTATGTTCCTTCTCATGTCATCAGCTTGGTTTCTTCATAAGAGTGAGATTAAGAATGCATAGTTCACTATGAACATATTAGGGTCTTGCTATTGTTACTGTCTATAAGGTTTTCGACACTGAATGTCTAAGACACCAGAGTGGACAATAATTCTTCATTAATAGTATTAACCATACTTCTACCTCTCCCACAACTGCTTCAATTACATGGCTAAAAACAGAAGACATTTTCTCAAATCTGGGCTCTTCACTATCATCTCTAGGGAACTTCAATAAACTAAGATGCATGTTCTTCAAAGGTGATTAAAAATACTGACAAAACTACAGTTAATGCCAAATTTAAATTGTTATACAAATTTCATTGCCTTGATTTTATTGCCCCAAACAGGATTTTTTACTACAGCATCTTACAAGGGAAATTTGATGGAATCTGTTCTCATCTTTCAAGATTGTATTTCTAAAGACTTCATCTCTGTATCAGAAAGTTCAATAAAGAAAGCCTATAACATGAGAAATTTGATATAAATATAGGGCATGGCTGAAATGATCTAATTGGAGGAACTGATAAACAATTTCTTAATTCTAAAATGAAAATTTCATAATAATTATGAAAATGAGAACAATTATTATGAAAACTCAAAAATGCCAGGGACTCATCCAAAATCAAGTAATGCCCTTGGAACTATGAAAATGTCAACTGATGGATGTAGAATGAGAAATCTGTAAGTATTTCTTTCTCAAGAGCTTTCCTTTAGGCCTTAGAGCTCTACCGAAAGAGGCAAGAATGTAGGAAACACATTGTGACCTGTGAGGAATGTTTACAATGCAGAATGCTTTTCATGGCCAAATAATTGATGAGAATTTATCTGTCTGATAAAAAATACAAGGTGGAAATTTAAAGTTTTTATAGTGGTATTCACTAAGCGCTATAGGTGATTTGAGGAAGTAATAATTTGGATTTAACTCCTACTAATTTTATATATGTTGGGAATTTATCAGAAAATAAGCTAGGTGAAGTCCAGATTTGGTGCCTGTCTGATACATTTATATCTGCTTAAATTACTAGTATAAGAATAATATGGTTTAAAATACAAACCAAACAGCAAACAAACATACAAACAAGTGCCACTCTTCGTATGCTTGGAAGTTTGTTGTCCTCACCTTTAACTATGTTTTGCTTAATAAAGTGAAAAATTAAATAGTTTGAATGTCTTTTTTACTGTTTGGAGTAAATTTTTAGAAATTTAGAATCCAGAATACAGAACTTGAAATAACTATTCCAGCAGGTTAAACTCTGATAGGAGAAAGAAAAGATCAAGGGAATGTTCTTACTTATTTCAAAAGATAAGAATATATAAACATGTCCATTCTTGAACTTATCGGGAGAAATATTGGGTGCATGAATAGTTGCTAGTGTGCAAAAATTGTGTTTCTCAATAAACACATTAAGAAGAATGAAGTATGACAGGAAAATACTTGAGCAAGAAGAGTACTTCATGAACTATTTCAAGATTAGAGGAATCATTCAGAAAATTGTGAATGCCTAAATATAGTCATGCAGAAAAATGTTACTCTTTTGAAAGAAGTGGTTAAGTCTAGCTCTGTCATTACGATGAAACCAATGAGAGTGAAAAGCAGACAACCTAAATATCTTACAAGGAAAATCTTAGGCAAAAAATCTTACACACATACATACATTTTTAAGTATTCAGAGAGTTCAAAGTATCTGTTATTTTTATTGTGCTAAGGAAATGAGAGGTAACCAGGGAAAAAAAATGGTAAAAACATTCAGATCTAGAAAGACACAGACTTTTCTAAATATCCAGATCTTTCATTTCTCAATGTACTTGAGAACTCTGTTGGCTTGTATAATGTGCAATGCAGAATAGATACATATCCACCAAAGAATTCTGTATAAATATACAATCAATTTACAACAGGATCACCATAATAAATTGAATTTCATGATGATGATGTTTAAAGGTTCCAAGTGTAGTACCAAAGAGTAAATGAGTTTTTAACATTTGGAGAAGACAAGATGTTGTTTTGAGAAGTTCCCTGCGTGATTCTGGTATGTATATTGATTGATGGGTATTCACATATTTTATGGATTGAATTGTATATTCCCTAAAAGTTCACATACTAAAGTATTAACTCTCAATGCCTCAGAATATGACTGTATTTGGATATAGGGTCTCTAAAGAGGCAAAAGTTAAAATGAGATCATTAGGGTGAGCCCTAATCCAATATGACTGGTGTCCTTATAAGAAAAAATTTGGACAGAGATATGCACAAAGATAAATTTACATGAAGACACAGGAAGAAGGTGGAATTCTACAAGCCAAAAAAAAAAAACATGTTTCAGAAGAAACCAACCCTTCCAACACCTTGATAAGGATTCTAGTTTCCATACTTGTGAAAGAAATTAATTTATGTTGTTTAAGCCACCCAGTCTGTGGTACTTTGTTATGGCCAACTTAGCAAACTAATAGAGCTTCCTCAAAGAAGAAAAGATATGGTCTTTGGAAATTTTAGCTGTCTTCTATATTTTATCAGAGACTGAAATAAATGGAATAAGTCGGACAAGGGATATTTTTCCAAAATATGAAATAATTTTCCACATTAAAGCAGTAGGCCATAAGGAAGGAGAATTATCTTGTGCTGAAATTTTGTATTTAGTGAAGGGGACAAAGCTTTCAATAAAGATCATAGCAACCATGAGGATTTTAAATAGCAATGTTTGCATGAACTTTTGATAGTCCTTTCGGTTCACTGAAGACAACAATGTTTGGCATAAACTGTTTCATAAACTTCTAAAGAGCATTGGCTTTTCTTTGGAAGTCACCAACACAAATACTGGTTCATTATTGCCTGTAACTTTACTTATTCAAGCAGTTGCTTAGTAGAGCACTGAGGGCCTAAGCAAGGACTGTCATATGGAAAGCACTCAATACATGTTGGTGGAATACATTTGCACAATGAACAATGCTAACTTTTCCACACGCATTTTACTACTTCGATTTTATTGAAAATATTATGTTCTGTGGAAAAGATGACCAAGAAAATTTGTTTGCAAATTGGCTACGGTTGTTCTCTTTTGAGTGTTCACAAAAATAATTATGTGCTCCTGGTATTAGCTCTATAATTCTAGGCATCCTATTAAATGATACATTTAGAAATTTGTGGCTTTATATTTATTTAGAGGAAACTAGATTTATTTGGATGACAAGTTTGTTCAAATAGACTATTATAGCAATTATATAAATAAATTATAGCATCATAAATAATGTAGAAGTAAAAATGTATGAGCAATTACATTCATTGACAGCTGATATAAGTTATTATAAATACTATTATGTTTTCATTTGTTTATAGCCTATGTTCTCAAAAGTCTCAAAGAAGCATAAAAGATTAGCACTTACTAGACTGGGAACTCACGCCTAGAATTGCATTTTGTAATTTTTATTATAAATTGAAGTACCTAGGTTTATTTACTATAAATCAAAGATATTAGGCAAATATCTCGAAAATAGAATTTTGGTGTCTTAGAGGAGAGGGGTAAGAGATCTTAAGAATCTATTTGAATTGTGATTCTTCCAGGCTAATTCTGCTTACATTTATAAAAATATATTGCACTATTTTAAATAATTGTTCTTCACTGTTATTTAAGATTTCTTATTAAAACACTGAAGAGTTATGCATGATTTTGTGATGATAATTAATAGAAAGAGTACTATGACCTTTCGGCTGCTCTTTTAACTTCTCTCAGTCTCAGTCCTGATCTGTGAAATGGGAATAACTATAACTGACATGCTTGGCTCACAAGATTTTGTAAAGGTAAAATAAAACGATGTATGTATAAGGTGTTTACATAAAAACACCATGATGGTACAGGTAAAATTATTGTTAATTCGGTTGTCATAATTATTTGTAAATTTCTCAGTAGAATCAAGGTTTTCCTGTACAAAATCTAACACAAAATCCCTTCGGTCCCATCTCATCATTTACCTAAACAGGGAATATTAATATACCATATGCTAGGGAGCTTAAATAATTTCTTTATAACGTCATAGTAGGTAGCTCAGTAGTGAAAATTAACAGGAAAAAAAATGGATGAAAATCAAAAGAAAAGCCTGGCAGCAATGGGAGAGTGAATGATACAGAGGTGAAACCAGAAGCAAGCACTTCAAATGAAAATGTGTCTTTTGCCAGAATTGTTCCCCATGTAAGTTTATAATAACCCTGGAAATGACTGAATTGTACGAACCAAACTAGATAATTGGAGCAGGTGTCTGGCATTAGAAGAGATGAAAATGGTTTTCTCTTCTCTCCTATAAAGATGAAGAAGACATAATAGGAATACATATCGATTCCAAGGAGAGCACCATGCCAACTCTATTGCAGATGGAATTGTGTGAGGCATCCCAATGATTAAGAATGAAAAATAGTCAAAACTAGGATGCATGATTCACCAAAAAAAATAACTCCTGGTTTTCTTCTTGAATGTCCATTCTGTTTCACAGATGTTGAAACCAGAAAGTGGCTATGTTTCCAATGGTAATAAAAATATGTGATAAATTGAGGATTAGTATTAATACTTTTCAACAGGCAATATATAAAATGCATGCTGCTAATCAGAAGGATAGTTTTTCACATGCTCTTTCTTCCATCAAATTATGGGTGTGAGAATCTGGAGACATTGCCTGATGTAATAAAAAACAAGAGTCAATTTATGGTCAGGTCTAAAAATTCATTATTTTAAAATCTTCTGAAGTTTTTACAGTTTGCTGGTAATTAAACACATCAAGGCACTATGTATGTATCTCCTAACAGATTTGTAATAAAAGGCATTGCAATAACTACTGAAATTCATCATTGATGTTAGAATAGCCGAAGCCAAACTTTACTATTAAGCATAAGACACAAGAAATAATGTTGGATATTATTCCCAGATATTAATTTATTTCTATTTAACAAAATAAAATATGTACCTATATTTATCAAGTATTCTGTAAGGTACTGATATATTGTTTGTGTTTTGAAAATACTGTCTTTTCCCAGTTTTCGGGCCTTTGCTAGAAGTCCACCAGCTTCATTTTGAGCAGCTGATCAAGTCCACACCCCAACTTTATCAAACTCTTATTCTCAGAGCTGCTTTGCATCTGCTCTAATCACCCCAGGCCACGTAACAGAAAATTAAAGATAACTCATATTTCCAAGAGACTATAAAATTATTCAAATTAGCTTATCCCCAGGGAGCATTTAAAACCCAGCTAACCCCATCCCACTTGCTGCACATAAGCTGCTCCCTACAGCTCCAGTTTGTTGTTACCCAGCCCCCAGGTGCAAGCCCCTACATGGCTATGCATGGCTGCGTTCTCTTGTTTGAAGCTGTAACAAAGCTCTGTCTTTTATTCTGTCATTTTGTTGTGCCCACTATCAAAAGAATCTTTCAATCTTATAAAATGGGCATTGTTGATACAAAGATGAAGAAAAATGCATGTTATCTTTAAGCATCTCTTGGTCCACACTTGCACACTTGGTAATCCAATGTAGGAAGATAATGATAATGACAATAATGAACACCACTCATTAAACATTATTATAGGCCAGAAATACTACATAGATCATCTTTATTCTTTAAAATTAACTTGGAATTTTGACACTATGACGATTCCATTTTATAGATCAATTACAAGTCCTTTGAAATTGTTCAGGAAAGAGAGAGAGATGGGGAGGGGAGAGAAAGAGAGACACAAACATAGATAAAAACATGATAAAGACATTTGGAAATGGGCTGGGGAGATTTTGAAGAAGAATCTATGCTAATGAAGTACATACTTTTATGTATTAACCAAAACACATTTCTTTTTTCCTTCTGGACAAACAGCCTAAAGTTTTCAACTGCCATGCATTTATGTATAGCCATACATAGAGATCTAGTCAATAAGATTATGGCAAAAAAGATAAAAGGCCTTGTACTTGCTGCATAAAAGCCTCCGACAGGCTTTATTCATTTTGCTTCTTTTGACTACTAGATGGAGATGAACTTTGCAGTGACTTTGAGAGCCAAATGTTAAAGTAGGAGATGAGATGGAAGTAATCTGCATTTCTGAGTCGATTCTTGCAGGAGAGCTACCCGCCAGAAATACCTACTTTTGACTGTGGTAGAAGTGAGAAATAAATTGTATTGAATTAAGCCATTAAGACTGAGGGTTTTATTAGTTATGGCAACTAATTTATGAGCTGACATCCCTGCTAAGCTAAATGATTTTCAATAGTTTGACTTTTTGATCAAAGATTGTGATTGAGTTGCAAATCAAAATGAGACATGTTGGAAAAAAACCAGAGGTTTAGTAATGGGTAGAGTAATGGGTTTACTTTTGCACAGATGGAAATTAAAAAGTATTTGAGATATCTAAGTAAAGGTCTTATAAGGCAATTGAATGTATGCCAATGAAGAAAAATTAAGACACATCTGCAAAGGACATGTAGATTTAGTGTCAATAACATAGTCCACAGCTCAGCAAAAGACAAGTAAGTAAGTAAGATTACCTAAAGAGGAAAATGTGAAATAAAGGCCAACAAAAAGATCTGAGGTAACACCAAGAGGAATGGTAGTAAACTATTAAGTTAACTTACTCTAAAAATAATCCCTACCTTGATTATATTTAAACAACAAAATAAACAAAAAAGCAGTGCAACCTCAAAGCTTCAGAGAATGAAATTGAATGGAGAATAGAAATAAAGCATTGATACTTCTATTATAACAAAATAATTCATTCCATTACATAACAGCTAAACATGTTGGGAGGAATAGTAACAATGAATATTGTGCACGTTAGAATTTTAAACATCTATGACAGCAGATTGTATTCTGGTCAGAGACAAGTAATACATTTAAAACTCTTTTTTTTCTGGTGCCGACTTCTGGTAACTGGTTCATGTACTATTAAAAAAAGCTGGATGGTACAATGCCATTCTGTTCATATAGTCACTCATGTAACCCAAGTGGAAACTGTTCTTTTATATATATTATCCTGGGTTGATTCTCAGAGCAAATATGATTTTAATTGTATAAAAAGTAGATTTTTTAAAAGTCATCCTGATAAGAATTTCATGGCAAATTTATCACAGGTTCTTTATTTTTTCTAATAGGCTATATTTTTTAGAGCAGTTTTAGTTCAGAGCAAAATTCAATAGAAGGTACAGAGATTTCCCCTAAATCCCCTGCCCTCACACATGCATAGCCTTCACCATTATCAAAGTAGTACATTTATTATAATTGATTAACCCTCATTAACACAACATTATCACCAGATTCCATAGTTTATATTAAGATTGCTCTGGATGTTGTACATTCTATGGGTTTGAACAAATGTATGATGACATGCCCTCAATATCCCTTGTGCTCTTCCTCTACACCCTTCCCTTCCCTTCCCTCCTAATTTGTGGAAACCACTGATTTTTTCAATAACTCTAAGGTTTTGCCAGAATAACATATATTGGAATCATACAGTATGTAGCCTTTTCAGATTGGCTTCTTTCACTAAGTAATATGCATTTAAGTTTCTTCCATGTTTTTTCATGGCTTGATAGCTCTTTTTTTTTTTTTTTTTTAAGATCTAAGTGATATTCCATTTTCTGTATGTACCACAGATTATTATCTATTCATCTACTGAAGGACATCTTGGTTGCTCCCAGCTTTTTGTAATTACAAATAATAATTCCATGAATATGTATGTGCAGGTTTTTGTGTAGACATGTTTTCAGTCCCTTTAGGTAAATACCCAGGAACATGATTGCTGGACTGTGTGTTAAAGTTATGTTTAGTTTTGTAAGAAACTTCCTAACTGTCTTCTAAAGTGGCTGTATCATTTTACACTCCCACCAGTAGTGAATAAGCCTTCCAGTTGCTCCACATTGTCACCAACATTTGGTGTTGTCAGTGTTCCAGATTTTGGCTATTTTAATAGCTTTGTAGTGGTATATCATTGTTGCTTAATTTGAGTTTCCCTAATGACATATAATGTGGAGCATCTTTTCACATGCCTATTTGCCACCTGTATGTGGTGAGATGTTGGTTAAGGTCTCTGGTACTTTTTTTTTTTTTTGAGACAGAGTCTCACTGTATCACCCAGGCTGGAATGCAGTGGTGTGATCTCTGCTCACTGCAACCTCTGCTTCCTGGGTTTAAGCAATTCTCCTGTCTCAGCCTCCCTAGTAGGTTGAGTACTGTATTTTTAATAGAGATGGGGTTTCACCATATTGGCCCATTTTTTAAAATTGGATTGTTTGCTTTCTTATTGTTGAGGTTTGAAAATCTTTGTATATTTTGTGTATTTCGAGTCCTTTATCGGATATGTCTTTTGCAAATATTTTCTGCCAGTCTGTGGCTTGTCCTGACAGTGTCTTTTTCAGAGCAAAAATTTTAAATTTTAACGAGGTCCATCTTATCATTTTTTTAATGGATCATGCCTTTGGTGTTGCAACTAAAATGTCATCACCAATTTCAAGGTCATCTAGACTTTCTTCTATGTTATATTCTATGGGTTCTATACCTCTGTGTTTTACATTTGTATTTTAGAACCAGTTTGAGTTTTTTTGTTTGTAGAGGGTTGTCAGGTCTGTGTCCAGATTTACTTTTTGCATGTAGATGTCCGGATGTTCCCACAGCATTTATTAAAAGACTATCTTTTCTCCATTGAATTGTCTATACTCCTTTGTCAAAGATCAGTTGACTATATCTACATGTATCTAGCTCTGGGCTCTATTATGTTCCATTGCCAGTTTTTTTCTATTTCTATTCTTTTATCAGTATCACACTGTCTGGATTACTGTAGCTTTATAGTGTGTCTTGAAATCCAGTAATATCAGTCATCTAACTTGGTTCTATTTTTTCTATTATTATTTTGTAAAAGTAGTAGTATGCCAATAATGATTGGTAGACATTACATGATAATACTCAAAATGGAATATGACTTCAGGAAAATAATAAATATCAAATGTTGTTCTTTTTTCCCCTTTTTTATGCTCAATGGAAAGAAAATGTTATTCTTAATTCCTAAGAAATCAAGCAGTAAATTTACAATGAAAACAATTCAATTTTTGAACATATATAGAAAAAATTACTTTAACGCTACAGTCAAAAAATAAATTTTCATGATTTATAACATGTATTATATCAATCATCTATACACTTACCAATTAAGACACATTCTTATTCTCTTAGTTTCATTACTAGAGAAAATATGTGCCTACACAGTGTCTGAAACCTAGTGAGAGTTCACCAGATGTCTATTAATTAATATACGACAAAGTACAAAAGAAGTATTGTGCCTTTCTACCCCAAAATACAATTCTTATTTTCCTTAACCTTCATCTTATTGATCCCCAGAGTTCTCTGTAATCTTTAGCAAAGATTACTGCTTCCATAAGTTCTAAAGCAGAACATATCTGACGAATACCCTTTAGCTTACTTTGATTTCAATATGTGTGTTATTAGCCAATGACAATTCAACCCAGAGCATCTCTTCAACTAGGAATTAAAAAACGATGATAGGATGCTATACAGTTTTAAAATAAAATTAGCAACATGAACGTTGATGCTTTTTTTCAAAAGGAAAGAGCAGAGTTCTTTAAGGCAAATATTATTTTTCTTTTTCAAGTGTTGCACTTTAAAAAGAGGGCGAATCAGAAGTTTTATTCATAAAATTCATGGGTTTTTTGTATTACTTCTTCATTTGTAAAAATAAGCCTCAAAATATAATTAATAAATGCTGAAAATGGTGAGTCATAAAAATTGGGGACGTTTTATTTTTAAATACTTGGAAAACGCATGGGGTTTGGCAAGCAATAGCTAATTCTTTACAGTTTTCATTTTGGTAGCCAAGCATGGCATAGCGAAGACTAAAAAAAGACAAAAAAGAGGCTGACAAGGATACATGTCCCTTGACAATAACACACATCCCTATTTCAGGTACTGCATTGTCAAAATATGAAGCAGCAGAAAATACACATCTGAGCCTCAGTATTAGGCATTTTTCCAGGCAGAGCATTTTTTTCCTAATGTTTGATTCATTTACAAGATTTAAGAATGAATGTCTGCTCACAGTAGAATTTCAATAACATGTTACTTTATAACTTCAATGTAAGGCAAATAATAAAACTATATTCCTCAAAACCAAAGCACTTTTATCCCCTCGTCCTATTCAATGTCTTGTCCCTGTGCATGTTCTGCTATGGCAGTGCCAGTACTTATTAAGGTTCCCAATAGCTGAAACTTATATGCAACTTAACTTGATTTTCTAAAACGTATTTTATTTTAATAAGGTTTATGATTTAAAATATATTTACATGATATACAAATCTGAACAATTGCAAAATTTCATTTTTAGACTATTTCAGACTATATTCTGATCAGACAATTTTCACTTTTTTTCACGGCTATCACCACCTTTCATAGAAATTAACCTCAGTCATGGTAAAAGCCTTATTTTTCAGAGAAACATCTTTAAAAAAAACTGTAGAAAATGAATCATTATGAATTAAACTTTGTTTTCCTGATCTTCAAACAAAAATTGATTCAAAACATCACAGACATTGACAGCAAGAAGTCATACAACTTGAGATGTATAAAAGACCCCAGTAAAGGGAAACATGTGAGTGAAAATATTTCTTGTTCAAAAAATATCATTCCCTAGACATAAAAGGCCTTCGAATTTCTCCAAACGAATGCCAGTTCTAGTGCAGTTTATGAATACCTTCATTGCTATTACATTCTGAAATATAATAAAATGACATGTTTTAAATGGTATCTTTCAAAACATTTACGGGACTCTCCAGGAAGCTGTATCAGCCCAAAATTGGAAGCACTCCAAGGATGTTGTTTAGTAACTCCTTGGGAAGATTTATTTAAACAAATTTCATCTGAGTAATGAAATTCATCTTATTTTTAATGATGATTTGAAATAGCATTCCTTCATGTCAGTTTTTTCCTCCATTGAACCTATATTAGTCATCCTCTGAAGATGGATTAGGTTCTAGCAACTTCTCTGAACACCTGGGAGGAGTAAGCCTTGGCTCTTTGCCACTATTACAGACACAGTTCTCTTCTGTCCACCTAATTAATGAGTTCTTATCCAGAAATCCCAATGCGATATAAGGTGTTAAATAACTGTGGACCACCCCGTGTGAAATAATGTCTACAATAATTACCATGGGGGCGCAGTATGCAAGTAAAACAGAAGAAAAAATTTGTCTCATTGAAGAAGCTGTCATCTTAAATTAATATAATGTAAAATGGCAGAGCACAGATGTTTTGGTGTCTTTTAAAATAATTAAACTTGTGAACATAACTCTGGGTCCTGGTGTTCATGTTGTGGCAGTGACTTCCACTCAACAGGAAAAGAGTGCTTGGTTAGCATGCTAAGAATAAAAAGAACCTATCTCTTTTTATTACTATGAAGAATCTTTCAAGATTTGACTGTAGCTCCATTTTACTACCACTTACACCTAGAACTGACGTTAGGCCGCTGCTTCCCTTTTCTGCTCTACTGCCACTCCCATCACTTTTGACTACTCCAAAATCACAGCCAAATAAATGAGAAAAGAACTCGATTTCACTAAATGGCAAAATAAAAATATTTAGATAGGATCATTCTTCATTAGGTTAGCGCGGTCTGGATTGCATTTAGAATGGAATCTTAAAAGTCTCCCAATAGTGACAATACTCACTTATTCTATCTATTGAATTCCACTTTCTGAAAGCAAAGCAAATTCACCCATATAAACTTTAATGGAGACCATTGAAAATGTCTCCTTTACTCTTACCTCCAGAGTGGTAATCACCTGCTGCCCCATATAAACCGTTGTATGTCCAATCTTGGAGTTCCTAATTTCTCTTTCTTTATTATTGGATTATTTCATGTAACTCCAATTTTCCAACTAGGCTTTGACTTTAGCCACTTTGTCTTTGACTTGTTGGATTGATACTTTTCCAAGATAGAATAAAAATGAGAGGTACCTTCTAGCAGCCATGAAGATGCACCACCACTCAGATCTTCTGTTGAGGAGAGCGTAATTAACACGGGACCCCAGATGTTGTGCTTTGAATCCATCACCAATTCACACAGAGGCCATGCTTCCCATAGGCTAATCTTAGGCAAAGGGCTGAAAGTGGCAAGGATTCTAAGGCAGGTCCATTTTTAGGAGTTATAGAACACCTCTGATGAGCAACTTTGGCCATAGGACTTGCTATCAACTTGACCAAAACTGTTTAGAATCCTTTTTCAGTAAGAGAATCCACTTATCTAACTTTTCTTCCTTCATACTCTTCTTCACAGCTGTTGGACTGTTATTGCCATCTGATAGCTCTCACTGTCTCTTCCAGCTCCTCCTCTGGCTCTCTCCCATTTTTTTCTTCATGGGTGTTTTCTCCAATAAATCCTTTCTTTTATTCAACCTCTAACCCCACCTTAGTGTCTGCTTCTTAAAGGACTTAAACAAACATGTACCCCTATCACAGCCTTTTACCTTCCACTTGTTTACCAAACCTACCCCAGCTACTCTGGCTGAAACTGGCCCAATTGTCCCATTGACATTTATGGTTTCTTTTTAATAAGCATAGAAATTGACTGTCCCAGTCTTAAAACTTGAGAAGTTACTTTTGTCTTGTCTGAGTTCCTTTCTCAGGAAACCAACCAACAGGCTTTCCAGATAGTATCTAGGAACTGAATTTACCAGATCACTGTGTCTAGACAATGAGACATTAGACCGAGCCCTCAGCCTTCATGATTGCCTAACCGACCACCTGCTACCTATTGGCCAACCCATCTTCTTTATCTCTCTCCAATTCCTGTCTTGCCATACATTGTTACATTTCTTCCTTGCTATATAAACTCCTAATTTTAGTTGGCTGAAGAGATGGGTTTGAGACTGATCTCTCATCTCCTCATCTGCCCAACTAAAGCCTCTTCTCAGGCAACATTCATGGTGTCAGTTATTGGCTTTCTGGGTGGCAAGGAGCAGGAACTAGACTGAGCCCTTGGTGTTTTGGTAACATGGCTTTGTTTCATCTGTGTAACAATGAAAGAGTTATACCAGGTGATTTTATTAGCCTATTTTATCATCAGGAAGAATACTCTACTTACTTGTGGATACTGTAGATTAAGTGGTAGGCTATTTTAGATTATCTTTTTGCTTTACAACTTTTAAAAATTAATGTTACCTGGATATTATTCATATACTGAAAAATTTGTTAAATTTCTAAACATAATCTTATAGCAATAGCAGAAATATAAAAATTTCTGTATTTTCCCTCTCAAATTCTATTGTACAGACAAAAATATTCAAATTTCAAAATTCTAGTGTATATCCAATCTTCTACAGTTTCTTTTTTTTCAATCAATGTTATATTGTTAAAAGTTACTGTAGATTAAGTTGTACAACTTTTATGAATGTTTTGTGGCTTTAAGAAAGGGGAATATAGAGCACAATTAAACCTACTTTGGAGACCTTAGAAATGTTATAATTCACTTTCTATAGAAAAAGAATGCAATATATGAAGATATACTTGGTTATAAGGGAATAAAATGTATATTAACTGGGGTTTTTTTTGTTAATGAAAATATGAATTGCCTAAATTTTTGGATAGTAAAATAGTCAGTGTGACTCGGTTGATAAAGATAAATAGGGAAGATGATCAACACATCTGGAAGATTTAAAGATATTTCTTGGTAGAGACTTGAATGAGAGAACCATCACAGACCTCAGCAGAAGGTAATCCTTAGAATGTCAGCTATTAGAATACAAAGGGCAATGGAGAAGTATAAATGGATAGTAGAGTAGTGAAGAATGTATTAATATACAGTTAGAGTTTTCCAAAGGGCCCAGCAATCTCATGATAAGGGGAAGGTTGGAGGACAAAAGAAGAGGCAGTGTGTGACACATACAGGAGAAAGCTGGAAAGCAGTAACATTTCAATGAAGGCAGAAGGCAGCCTCAGCATCTGCCCATTGCAAATGATCTCCACAGAACACCAATAGACGGTGAAAACTGTGCTTCTCTTCAGGTTCTAGGATGCAATTCACAGAATTAAATAGTTACTTTTCTTTAATTAATTTGAAGATTCAATTCTTCAAGAGTGGCTTAGCTAGTTCCAGTTTAGAGTGCTTTGTATTTGTATATTTGGAAAGACTTTTTTTATTTGTATATAAGGAAAGACTTTATGCTCAATAAATGTTTGTTTTTTAACAAATGAATGCTAGTTGAACTAGCATTTTTATCCTCCATTTTCAGTAGTAAAGGAACAGCAGCACTATATATACCCAGTCAAATTTTATGTCGAAAATCAGGTAGTCAGGGTCTCATTTTTAAATAAATAGTTTAAAACAATTTTGAAAGGGTAAATTTAGATAACTCATAGAAAAATCATAATATTAAGTAAACACATAAAGATCTCCAGCATTTATAATAATACGAGAAGTATACATAATTATATTTGAGATATTTATCATGTATCAGATTAGCAAAAGTGAAAAAGAATCCATCATGCACAGTGATTAGGAGGACATGTAGAAGTCATCCATATTATACATTTCTGAAGTCATGCAACCTCTTTGGAGAGTATTGGGTTGGTGCAAAAGTAATTGTGGTTTTGTCTACTTTTAGTGGAAAAAAATAGCAATTATTGGGCTGGGCATGGTGGCTCACACCTGTAATCCCAGCGCTTTGAGAGGCCAAGGCGGGCAGATCACCTGAGGTCAGGAGTTCGAGACCAGCCTGATCAACATGGTGAAACCCCGTCTCTACTAAAAATACAAAAATTAGCTGGTCGTGGTGGTGGCACCTTTAATCCCAGCTACTCGGGAGACGGAGGAAGGATTGCTTGAACCTGGGCGGCAGAGGTTTCAGTGAGCTGAGATCCCGCCACTGCATTCCAGCCTGGGCTACACAGTGAGACATCACCTCAAAAAAAAAAACAAAAAAACCCTGCAATTATTTTTGGACCAACCTAATGATTTGGCAGTATCAAAATTTGAAATAGGCTTTCCTTTAAATATAGGGCAATTCTTACATAAAAATATACATGATTTAAATTTCCACTCATAGCAATTAAATTAAACATTTGTATTTTAGCCACAACATGGAATACAACATATCCTGTTAGAAAATCAGAAAGACAGCCAAGCATGATGTAGAAAACATCATATGTTGTGCATCAGTACACAGTATCTTTTTAATTTTACAGATGGTTATATAAGTGTATGTGTAATAGTGTTTAGTTATGATTTTTCAAAACCAGTATTTAGAACATAATCTCATTTTGTTTTTACTCTGGTTTCCTCCCACATAACAAAGATGCCACCAGAGACTCACAACTAGGATAACTGGGTAAATAATTATCTTGCTTGTTTCTATTAACCTTTCTTAAGTGTATGTATGGCTCACATTTATTTCAGTGTTTAGTATTAACAGTGTTTTGGTCTTCATTTGAAAGTTCAATGATGTTTTTGTGACCAGCTATATGCCATAGGAACTTAACTTTGTTTATATCAATTAGCCTACAGTAAAGTTGGTTTCATCATACATTGTTTCACTTCAGTTTGCAGTACTTAAGAACCTATTAATGATGTTAAGTGAGAACTTACTGTACTTTTATAGCTATAATGTAAATCTTATATACTTGTATAATGGTAGAATTATACTTTTTACCTCATAGTTATATTTGGAGTTCTGGACCCATTCTGTGAGCTAATTCTTTTATTTTTATTTTAATAATTTTTGGATCTCTCATTGAGCAGATAATGCAACTGAATTTTTAAAACATAAAAATACTGAATCACACAATCGCCCTTGGCTATTATCATCTATATATTAATATAATGTGTGTGTGCATGTACACATGTATGTATAAATCAAATATTTTAACTATTTGGTTTTATAATAGACAGATGGTTTCCCTTGGACACAAAAATATTCTAAAATTTCTGCTGCATGCTTCAATGCTTTTTAAGTAATGCCTTGTCATGAGGAAATAAAAGTTTACTACCATTCTCTTTAGAGCCAGCCAGCCTATGAGCACAGATTTATAGAGTCAAGAGATTTATTGAATTAGCCATTCCTAAGGGTCAATTTTCAATCTTTGCTTCCCTTTTAATGATTAAGATGATTTCATTGCTACCTAAATGTTTCCCATTTACACAGGTGTACCTCAGAAAACCTCAAGGGTCCTGTTGACAATCACCCAATCTGAAGGCTGAGATAAATGATCCATTGTGTGTCATTGAAGACTTCTAATGAAGGAACTGACAGGCTGTAGGAATTACTGAGCTATTAGATCATCTCAGAGAAAGTGTGATACTCAATGTATGTCTCCTTTTTTCCTCTACAAAAGTGATGATTCATACATAATCAAAGAAATGCCATTTCAACAGTATGGCTGGAATTTTGAAAATCTCTAGCAGCTTGTCTGTTTTTCAGTAGACTAATAAATTTTACCTTTTTTTTTCCTTCAGTGGGAGGAGTGAGTATTTTGACTGTTCCTTTGCTCAGCATTCTTGAACAGAACAGCTCTCTACTTCCCATACCAGATGGAGGTGTGGCAACATACTGAAGTCATTGGCAAAGAAGGAAGATGAATATTGTAAATTATTCCAAAATGGAGGCACCTTGAGGGAATCCCTGGGGAATTAGCGAAGAATGTGTTGTAGAAGGAAAGGGAACCAGAATATTTATCAGTTGTTCTTAGTCAGAAGATGAAAACAAAAGCAGATATATAAAGATTAAAGGAAATGTCGGAAAGCCTGATTTATATTATGAGCAAATCAAATGTCATTGTATCTTTCTAATAATTATGAACCCTAGACAAAAAGTGGATACGTTTTAAAATCCCCATGTTGAAACTGGAATTACTATTGCAATATACCTCAGTAATGCAAAGACAGATTTAATTTCTCTCACAAAAGATAAAACAATTTATCGATGGCATTGACCAGGGAAGTGGCTTGCTAGGTATACTATGATGAAGAAAATATTCTTGCCTTATTTTATTTTTGAATTGATTTCTAATTTAAAGAATAGTATTTTTTTATCATTTGCCAATAAGGCAGGCTTAAACTATTGTCTACATTGTATCATGAGAGATGATAATATACACTGGGATTCAGTATCAGTTAATGTGGCCATAAGTACCTTGAGAAAATAATTAACATTAAAGTAGGAGAAAAGAAACTGGTAAGGGTAATTGCCAAAACCCTCATTAGCAAGAACACTAAATAGTCAATATAATGAAGGAATAATAAAGTAAAGATAACGCCGGTTCTTATGGAATGGTATATATTTAATTCTAGGATGGGAGGACCATTTTGATTGGCAACATTATAAAATCCTGTTTCCCACTGTTTGCCTTAGCAGCTGGGAATTTTCATCAAGTCCCCGCAGAAGATTGTGCTTCGGTTCAATTATGACATAGATCATTTGGAAGTGTAGCTTATTTTTAATTTTGATGATTTTCCTTACTCAATAAGCCACTACATAAGAACGATCCTGATTATTCTGTTTTTGAGGACACCATTTTCATTTATTAACCACCTATGCAATGAAGAATTGAAGATCTATCTATACTGGGGTGACCAACTGTCCCAATTCACCTAGGACTGAGAGGGCTCCCAGGACATGTGACTTTCAGTGCTAAAACTGGAAAAGACCTGGGAAAACTAACAAATTGTTCAGCCTAATCTATAGCCATGGGTCAGAACAGCAAGGTAACAATTAGGATAAACAACTCTATAAGGTAAATGCAGCAGACAAATCAGCTACTTCAATGGGAAAAAAGTTTGATTTATGACCAAATTGTCAAAGAAAGTCTGGTAAGAACTAAGGAACAATGGAAAATTAATCTCTTGTGCCTAGAGAGTTGGGAACTTGGACTAAATGCTATTATTGGCAAGAGTTTTACTTCATTCTTCACAGTGTGATTCTCATCCAACTCTTTCAAAAGGGTAACCATATTTAATACAATGACTGGAAGTAAAGTGGGTCATAATTATGATCATAATGAGGATACATCTTCTAATGGTCCTCTTGAATGTGTTTAATACATCCATAAGTTATTTGAAAGAGAGATAAATTCTGTCCTCTACATCTCATGGTGCTCTGTGCAGTGTTGTGCAAACTCTTCACCAGTCAATCATCATTAAGTCCCCTTTCGCTGAAGACTTATTTTATGTCAGTCACTGTGCTAAGCACTTCAACTGTATTACATCATTTAATTCTCATGACACTCTTTTGAGGGATGTGGTGGTGCCCTGAAGCCAGCTTACCCCCACTTAAGAGAACTGATTGGATACGTCTCTTCCCATCTCCTTTTTCAGAGATTCCATGTTTTTAGCTTGAAATGGGTCATGGTCCAAGCAGTTACACTATAGAAATTGGAAAAATACTGAAAAATAGGGGATTGCTTGTTTGTTTTGATTAGCTGGATTATTAGCACTACTGGAGATAGGTATCATTACCTCCATTTTCAGATGAGCTATATGAGATTCAAAAAAGCTAAGGAATGGCCCAAATGCACTCATCTAATAAATAATACAGCCGTCTGCATGATTCTAATGCATACATGTTTTATAACCAGGGTACTTTGCTTTTCTCATGAAACTACTAAAATTTATTTTTTTCTGCAATGTTGTAAAAGTGCTGTCTGCACTATATGACAGAGAAATCACATCACCATTTAAGTCCCTCCATATTTTTGGACAATTTTAAATTAGCTTCTCTGACTTCACCTGAAAATAATTACTATTATATGTTCTACTACTTTGTACCAAAATAAATTTAAATTAGCTTAAAAGGTTAAAAAAAAGCAAAAAGTTAAAATGACAGGTACTGAAGTAAGTGAATTTTAATTTTATTTGTAAAGTTTCTCCTTAATAATAAAGAATTTAGAAGTGCATTTATAGACTAATATATTTATTATGCTGAATTCACTATGCATTAAATTAAGAATATAACAAATATGAACTAATCTCCTGAATACACTGATCATAAGGAAATGTTGCCAGAAGAAGAGATGCTTCTTAGTCTATATAAAAGATACTTGATTTTCTACCCAGTTTGCTTATATCGTTTTTTTGTAATGAAATCATACTCTTATTTCTTCATTACAATTTATTTGGGCTGTTTTTTTAATTTATATTTCTCTGCTGAGCATTCTTATTCTTTCATTTATACAAGCTTTTTTTTTCAAATCACAAGATATTTTAAACTCTGTGCTAATTAAAAAGTGTTGTATGTTGACATTGATTACCACTAAATATCATTTTTAAGGAATAAGTCCTGTTTTTCTGCTTTTTAAAACTTTTTAAATAATTCTGTTTTGTCTTCTAGATATTGTGAATATTACTTTGTGAAGATTATAGATTCTATTATATTTCCCTGAACAGGATTGATTTTGGTTGTTTCAGTCATCAATTAACTAGGCTGGTATTAAATTACAAACTATCTTTTGATGGCAGTTCAAATCTCAGTTCAGTGCTTTATTCTTGGCTGGGATGTTTAAAATTTTTCACACAAAATGCATGGTTTAGGAGCCCGCCAGGGATTTTGCATACTTTTTCCATAGAACTTAGGACTCCCTATATGTAACTCCCATTTTTCTGGGAGTTTTCCCTTACTTTCCAGCAGTTGTGGTTGTCCAAAATGAGAAAGATTGTAGGCTTTATTAGAGATTTAGTCAGCACACATGGCAGAGTCTAAAAACCCTCAAGCTAGCAACTGCAAAATTGAGCAATTGCCCCATGTCTTCCCTTTATCCAAAGGTTGACTTATCTCCCTAATTTTTCTCACCTTCCTGTGCCTTCAACAGTTTTTCTTTGTTTTACTTTGCTTTTTTGCTTATGTAGGGATACATTTCTATCATTTTAACCGTGTATTACTTGCATCAGTTCTATGGCATATTAACATTATTCTTGGGTTACAAGTAAAGTAAATACAACTCAGCTTATCTTAAAACAGAGAAATGAATAGCTTACAATACTGAAATATTCCAGGAGTAACCTCAAGAACAGCTGGATCACGATGTTCAAAGAATATCACCAGGAATTTGTCTTTCTTACATATATTATAACCTGGCTGTGATTCTTCATGGGCTTTGTTCTGAAGGATTCTCCTCTATGGTTCTCAAAGGTCCAGGCTTATGTGCTACCAGATCAAGTACATCAGCAGGAAGAGGCTTGCACCAGATGGTTCCAACAAAAGTTTTAGAACCAACTTTTATTTTTTGGCTGATGGATTGACCCATTCCTAAACTAATCCTTATGACTGTACTCAATCAAAGGTAGATCTGTTTGATCTCTGGAACTAAGTGGTGAGTTCAGCCCCATGTAAGCCACATAGACTGGAATTGTCCCTAAAGAAAAAAGAAGGTGGCCATACTAAATGGAAGAAAGGCTGGTAGAGTCAAGTAGAATCTCTCTGATGACACAGACAAGGAAAGAAAAGCATGTCAGGTTGAAAGAGATAGAATGTCCAATAACAGATGGTGACAAAAGCGAGCCCTTGTTCATTGTCAGCTTTCTCCTTAGTCCTCTTAAGAGCTGAGCCCAGGGCCTCCTCTTGAGTACATTTCCATTCTCTGACTCTTTTCATTAGTATTCTCATCTCTCTTCTCTTACCAACAGGGTCAGGGATTTAGTTCTGTTTCATTTTATCAGCATAATCAAACAATTTTCTTTATGCATGGGAAACAGCTAGGGACATATATCCAACAAAAACTTCATCCCTTCCAAAAGATTCTGAACATGTGCAACACTCTTGTCATCAACAATGAAAATATACCAAGAAAATAAAACAAAAGCAATAAAAGTATACTCAGAACACAAAACAAAGTCTCCATGGGAAAAAAAAAGTCATAAATACAAACAGTTTGTAAACAAGAGCACATAATTTCCAAAAATAATTCTTTCAGTTTACAATATGATTTTTGTTCCTCATATAATTCATACAGATATATAAAGAAAATGTATAATTTTACTAGCTTGTGGTAGGAATAAATTCACATTTATTTTCATGTGTGCATTATAATGGCTCTCAGGCCTCAACTCTAGTCACAAGGGAGTCCATTATTTCACTCAGGTTATACTTGCCTTGATATTGTGCATTCAGAAAGCATCTGCAATATTTGTTTCCTTTAACATTCAGTGAGCACAGTTCTAGTACTATTATTGATTCTTTTCTCTCTACTAATAATCTCTACATAGAGAAAGGCTTTAGTTGTTTTTACTAGTCTTTCAAAGTGTTGTTTTTCTTCTTTTATGTAGATAAAGCCACTTCACAGCTCCAGATTGATGTCCAGTAGACTGTTCAGTCCCTCATTTTCTAATTTACCACTCATCTATATCATATACAAAGGCCTATTAAAAGAAGTAAAAATGCTGGCTTCATTCTTCCTACTATAGGAAATTGTCTATTAAACAGAAGATTCCCTTGAGATTTTACACTAGAGAAAACAGGCATGTATTTTCTGCTTCTAGATGCCTCCTTTGTAAATAGAGGCAGAATTCCAAAGAAAGGATTGCGAATTACAATCTGTTGTCTCATCCATACATCTTCTGATAGATGTGGTTTCTGCTCCCCCCATAAACAAGACCATCACCCTATAAGAACCACTGGTGCCATACTTCACAATGTCAACTGGCCTTTATTATTTTCACAAATCATTGAGAAAAAATAAAATAAAACCCCTAAGTTATGATTGGGGAAGATATATTAAGCCAAAGTATAAACTCCCTTTCGAAAGATAGGCTACTTTAATAATTTAAATAAATAAATAAAGTATAGAGAATTTTTTTCTACTTGTCCATTTATCACTATATGAGAATTAGCAAAACTCTACCTAATGGCATATGTTGGGTTTTTGTGTGTGTGTGTGTACACTTATTCACATAATCATATAGATAGACTTATATAATATGTATCATATTACTTTGTACTTAGTGAGAGCATTTACAAAATCTTGAATCAGCAATTTATTCATCTATCCTGGGAGTAGTGTTAATTGCGCTATTATACTAATGGTTTATGTATAACCCAGCCTTCAAACGGGCTTCATTTAAAATTGGCAGTGCTAACTTACACCTGCAAAAAGGTGAGTATTTTTCTCCTAACTTGGGAATATAGGAGGCTGTTTCTCATCACATAACATATGCCTAAGGAATAATGTTTTTGTTTGCTGTGATTATTATGCAAAGCCATAAGGCACACTTCCGTATTAGAAGAAATTTGCTGAAGAACTTTAGGGAAAATTATGACTCTTACAAAGTAACCACATGCTGGACAGGATGTTTATTTAAAACATTTGTTTGAATACATATGAGGCACAGTAAATAAGATTACAGAATGATCTTGCATTTAAATTAATCATTTCATTATTTTCATAGCATTCACCAATGAGAATATACATTTTTATCCTTATTAAAATATTTTATTAATGGAGACTATATGTTCTTACTTTGCATAAAATGAATAGACAACATTATTTATGGTAATCGCATTCTCACACTTAGTTTGTTTAAATGGTATACATTAAATAATTTAGATATGTGGGGTAATCTAATTCTAGCACACAAAGTGTAGTGGCTAACGTATTAACTAGCATCAATCCCTACTGATCAAAGATGAAGCAGTATTCAATCATTTGGTGGCTTTGAATCTATACCATCACTTTCAATGTGACAGCTTTCCTTCCTATCCCAACACCAAGGTCATGTTAAAGCTCCTCACCAGAACATAAGCTCTGTGAGGGCAGGGGCCCGTCTCACCTGCTCATGTTTATATCCAGAATATGTTATAACATTATCTGGTTTAATACATATCAATTTAATAAATGAGTGAGTTTAAAAAATTCATTTTTTCTTAGAAGTGCAAGTGTCCATATGTGTATGGATAAAAGAGAGGGAGATACTGAGTATAGATTGAGACCCCACTTCTTTTAACATTATAAGCCATTTTGACCTCAGATGTTCTGAGAAATCTTGGTTTCTTATGATAATTTTTGATACATAAGCAGAATATGTATGAGGAATAAAAGAATTTTTGAGTTGATAATTTCAAATGATAAATTCTGATGCTTGTTCGTCGAATAGCTACGTCTTCCCAGAGTTCTCATCAACAGAGTGTTTACTGAACATCTGTTGTATGCCTGCAGGGATTCTGGGAGGAACTGTGAATGTAAGGGGGGAAAGCTTGCATGGTTATCTCATTTTTGTATAGTATGATACATAAAGATTGTCTTAAACCTATGCTTCAGCATGTGGAATATAATAAGGTTTCCCTTCAAATAATCTGATCAATCTTTCATTCTTTAATTCATAGTATCCACCCCCCTCCATTTTTCTCCCTTTTTCTCCTTTTTTCCTTCTTGCCTAAAAAGTTATAACAAGCAAGTAGTAACATTTAAAGCCATTTCCTAAGGAGTTAAAAAAAAGTTAGTGAGAGTTACCACCATTAGATTCCGTTTTCTCCACTCCATTAGTTAATTTTATTTTTCAGGCCCCTAAATGATTAACAGAATAATAAGTGATATAGAAGAGATGTTGGCATCTTGATCTCATCTCCACCCTTTGTCTTATCAATGCTATCCTCTACTGTTTAGTATTACAGTGGAGGTAAACCTAGCTATAAAGTACTTCCTTTCTGTTCATAAAACTCAATCAATGCAATAAATAAAATGAATACTCTTGGGAAGAAAGCAAGATATACTTACTGTTTATTGTGATTATGTCTTTCAGATATAGAAATTGCTAAAAAACCAACATAGATGTGTTTTTGCTGTCAAGTTGTCTAGATAAGAAAGGGTTCAAACTCAGTAGAGCTTCTATCTATGTTAGTCTGAAAGGAGAAAATAGATGCACAAATCATAAATTAATGCCTGGAAACAGCCTGTGAACTTTTGCCAGCAACAGCTAATTTGCAACAATGGGGTTTCGTGAAAATGACAGTTTCAGTCGGTATGGGGAGGTGAGCAGAGCCATTTGAGAGGATGGAGAGGACGGTGCCTGCCAATAGATGTTGGCAGGGGATTCTCAACCTGCTGAGTACCAGGACTCATCAGCATATTCAATGTTATGAGCACAGACATTCTCTTTAAAAACATAAGCCATGAGAGGGCAATGTGGCTGCAGACTGCAGAGAATGCAGGTGGATGACATATCTACTTAGAAAAGTTGTGGTAACTGGGAAATGGGAATATAAAGAAGCCAGATACAAAGGGAAAAAGGGAAAAGGCCAGAAGTAAATTTACAAGAAATACGAGTATAAGATTTCATTTATTTATTTTTTTAGTTTTATTTTAATTTATGGGATGCATGTGCAGAACATGCAGGTTTGTTACATAGGTAAACGTGTACCATGGTGGTTTGCTGCATCACTTAGGTATTAAGCCCCACATTCATTAGCTATTTATCCTGATGCTCTTTCTTCCTTCCCCCTCTGACAGGCCCCAGTGTGTGTTGTTCCCCTTCCTGTGTCCATGTGTTCTCATTATTCAGCTCCCACTTATAGGTGAGGACATGCGGCATTTGGTTTTCTGTCCCTGTATTACTTTGCTGAGGATAATGGCTTCCAGCTCCATCCCTGTCCCTGCAAAGGACATGATCCCATTCCTTTTTATGGCTGCATAGTATTCCATGGTGTATATGTAGTATATTTCCTTTATCCAGTCTCTAATTGATGGGCATTTGTGTTGATTCCATGTCTTTGTTATTATGAATAGTACTGCAATGAACACACACGTGCATGTATTTTTATAATATGATGATGTCTATTCCTTTGGGCATATACGCCTAGTAATGGGATTGCTGGGTCAAATGCTAAGCATTTTAAGTAATATTTTTTAAATTAGTAAAGTAATGTATTCAATGCAAAAAGAGAAAAAGACAAATACAGTCACGCACTACATAACAACATTTTGGTTAGCAATGAACTCCATATACTATAGTGGTCCCATAAAATTATAATGGACCTAAAAAATTCCTACAGCCAAATGATGTAGTGCAATGCCTTATTCATGTATTTGTGGTGATGCTGGTATAAACAAACCTACTGAACTGCCAGTCACATAAAAAAATTAAAAATTTAAAGATAGAAAAGTGTTTATAGGAAAAGAATATAAAGAAAGAGAGTATTTTTATGCTGCTCTAAAATGTGTTTCTGTATAAAGCTAAGAGTTATTACAAAATAGTCAAAAAGTTTTAAAAAAACCTTTAAAAGTGTATAAAGTAAAAAGTTTCAGTAAGCTAAGGTTAATTTATTATTGAAGAAAGAAAAATGTTTTTTATAAATTTAGTGTAACCTAAGTGTACAAAATTTATAAAGTCTACAGTGGTGTACAGTAACGTCCTAGGCTTTCACATTCACTCATCACTCACTCAGTTAATCACACAGAGCATCTTCCAATGACTGCTCCATTAATAGTAAATGCCCTATACAGGAGTACCGTTTAATCTTTTATATCCTATTTTTATGTACTACTTCTACATTTAGATACCCAAGTACTTACGATTGTGTTATAGTTGCCTATCATTTTGCTATAATTGCCTATAGTATAATTGCCTACCTGTGCAGGTTTGTGGCCAAGGAGCAATAGGTTATCCATGTAGCCTAGGTGTATAGTAGTCCATATCACCTAGTTTTGTGTAAGTACATGCTCTGATGTCTGGCCAACGATGAAATAGCCTAAGGATGCATTACTCAAAACATATTGCTGTCATTAACTGATGTATGACTGTAATGTTAGAAAATAAAGAAAATCATGAATAGAGTAAAAATAACCCTAATCACCCCAAGTAGTACTGTTAAAACTTCATTATGATTTTTTTCTGGAATTTTTAGCTAAAAAATGTAAAATAATGTAAAAAAAAGAGGTATCAAGATTTATGTTGGTCTAATCTATAGTAATGAAAATAATATTAATTTACTTATATTGCAAGCAGCTAATTTATAAATTAGACTAACTGCAGCAAACTACAAAAAAAGTTATGAATACCTCCTATTAACCTATAGTTTTACCTATATAATAGTAAATAGATTATTGAGAATAGTTACCAATGTGTATATATTGACAGAAAATAATGAGACTATAAACTATTTCTATCCTAATTATATTACATTAAACTCCTCTGCTTCAAAATATAATACTTGTGAACAGGTGTGATATGTCACAAGAAAACTTTCAGTTCATTAAATAGTCTGACTGAATCTTACACTTGTCATACTTCTTGTTCAGTATTGGAATACAAGTAATAATACATAATCAGGTATAATGGAATAAAACGTTAATGCAGTAACTGATGAATTTTCCTACTTTGGGCTTTGTGGAATTTCTCCACTTGTGTCTATCTTATCTCTCAGCCTAGGCATTACAGTAATAATTTTCTCCAGAAAGCTTTACTTGTAGAGCCAGTGACACCCACCTGCCCTCCAGTCCTTCCTTTCCCAAACCAAGAATAGTAATGATACTGTCTCTAAGCAGGGATGAAGAAAGGTTAGAGAAAAAGTAAGGGAAGTCAGACTCTGGGGATTTGCAGAGATAGAATAAAGCTGTGCAGGGGTAACTGCATGGGATGCTGAAAGTGGATGGAAGTGGGAGGTGATCTCTCCACATCCTCTAGGGGTCAGAATGTTTTGGAGAAAACAAAACAAATTTTCCAGTTTTTCCAATAAAGTGTTAGACCTTAGTTGAGAGAAAGAACCAGTTAAGAAGTTCAAGGATACAATGAGAGTGAACTATAGAAACAGCAAGGATTTTGAAGCCTGGGAACGCCTATAGATATCAGATTGAAAACATGTCCTCTATATCTTCAGAGCAGCAGACTCTATGGACTCTCATAAGAGAGGATGGTCTCATATCTACCCACCCTGCACCGCAACTGATTTCATAATGGTGCATAAACTCCTTTGAACTTATTCGAATTGACTTACAGTAGGTTTTTCTGTAATACAATAGAATATGGCTTAAGATCTTTTAAAAACCCGTTACAAAAAAGAAAACTTTGCTCTTTTAAGTACTCAAACTAAAAAAATAGTATAGCTTTTTCTAGTATATTTCAGTTTGCTAGTTACATTTTCAATTAACCTCACAATAACTCCATATTTTAGTTATTATTGGCTTCCACTTTTCATTCATTCACCATAAAAATGTGTTAGGTGATATTAGAAGCTCAAATCTGTACTAGTTTCTAGACACCCCTGTTGTAACAGACACCTCTTGTGCCTCACCTAATATTTGCTGGACCCAAATTAACTTCACTCATATTTATGGCAACCATGTTCAAGATGGTGCAACCTGACAAACACTTAAACCTCATTGATTCCGGATACCTCTCATTTATGCATGTTCAATCTGAAAATGTGGGGAAGTCATCTTTATCCCATGAGGTGACTCTTGACCAAAGGGGCCATAAGCTAATGAATAGATGTTCCACATTTTGCTCCCTCAAATAGACAATTCAGAAGTACACGGTTTGTGTTTTCTTAAAATCTCTTGGTATGACTGAGCCTTAATTACCCACAGCAGTTACCAACTCAAGAAAGAAACTCAGCATGGGCTTTCCCATCTTCTCTGTGCCCCTTGTCATTATTTCCCAAACAAACTACCTGTGCACAAATATGAGAATGTCTGTATGCTGGGTGTAGAGTACTATGGTACTAATTTAACAGAACAGGTAGAACTCATTGTCTTAGTTCATGCAGGCTGCTATAATAAAATCCATCAACTGAGTGACTTATATACAACAGAAATTTATTTCTCATAGTTCTGGGAGTTAGAAAGTCTAAGATCAAGTTACTGGCAGCATCAGTGTATGGTGAGGGCCAATCTTCCCTCTGTAACTTCACATGGTAGAAAGGACGGGGGTCTCTTTTGGGCCTCTTTTATAAGGGCAGTAATCCAAATCATGAGGGCTTCATCCACATGCTATTATGACTTCCCAAAGGTGCCACCTCCTAATGCCATCATCTTGGGGATTAAAATTTCAACATATGAATTTCGAGAGGATATAAACATTCAGACCATAGCACTCATGGAAACTAATGATTTGTGGTGGAAAAACACTTGATAGAGAAGACATTACATTGAAGTCGCTTTTTTTAACACTAGGTAACTAATGAGAAGTGCAGCTAGCATTGAATTCAGTACTGCACATTTTCGAAGTGTGTTATTTCCACTGTAAAATGGAAACCAACAATTTGTAGTGTTATAGTTTATGTTGTAGTGTTAAGAACCATAGAGAGTATTTAAACTTCAGTGTTTCCCTTATTAAATGCAGTATTAGCTTTTTTTTAAATAGGCAATGATATGAAAAGAATGAGAGAAATGAGACATTATATGAAATGACTCAGATTGAGATGTTTAGTAGCAGATTCAAAGAAAGGACATTCAAGCCAAGATCCACAAGAAGCAAGTGTGGGAAAGTAAAAACAAAAATAATAAGTTTTGTTTGATTAGCAGAGAAGATGAAGTGAATGAGAAAGACACAAAATAATTCATGTAAACCACTTGGCTTCTCAAATACAAATAATTTATTTCCATTCAAAAATTCAAAATGAAAACATCAGAAAAAAATGAAATTATAAAAATAACTTGTTGAAGATCTCTGCTACAACCAGAATCACAGCTGTCTATTGTGTTTTTTCTGTTACACAGTTTCAGAAATTTTATTAGAGTCCCTACAGAAAGAATATTTTTCAAAAATAATGCAGCTGTCTTTAGTTATATGTGTTTGAATTTCAACCTCATTAATATTGTACAGTGATATTCTTAAATGTGGGCTCTATTTATAATGCCCTTTTCTTCCAGTCAAGTGTTCATTTTAAGCAGCATTATCATACTTAGAGAAAAATATTAAATTAGTTATTGATACCTTGTTGCAGGAAATTTAAAATGTCTTACATGGAATTTTAGAGTTTTCTTAAATGCCCTGAGGTCATAATGGAAAATCTAATGAATATTATCAGGCAGTAGCTGGATGGGTTCAAGTGTTCCTACCCAGTTTCAACCACAGGAGTCGTCTTGAGTATGTTGCCTTGGCTTCCTGGTAAGATATCATTCATAGATATGTATTTTATTAAAGTAATTAAGAAACAGAAAATTAAAGTGATAATACCAATGGAGAGAAATGTAGGCTATTTGAATTTAAAATAATTGACACAAAATTATAAACTTAAATGTGCTTGAAATTTTAAATCTTTAGCTTGAATTGAAAATAACTAGATTTAAGGAGGCTGAATATAGGTTCAGTGCTGAAAGAATAAGCACAATCAAATAAGAAACATGATATTCTAGAAATATATGGTGGAACATTCTATCTAGAAGAGAAGTAGGAAGTAGGATGTTTCATTGTTTCAAGCACTGGGATTTTAGCAAATTTCTTTAACAATTATTTGTCAAGCAGCTGCTTTGTGCCAAGCACTTTCTGATAAATAGGACTATACCAGTGAACAAAATGCCCCTTGGAACATACATTTTAGTAGAGAATAGAAAACAACATTAAGAAACAAAATAAATAAGCCAATTATACATTAGGTTGACTCATAGTTTCCTATGGCTGTTGTAACAATTTACCACAAATTTGGTGACTTAAAGGAATAAGGATTTCTTCTCTTACAGTTGGAAGGCCAAACATCAGACACAAGAATCTAGGGAACAATCTGCCTCCTTGTCTTTTCTAGTTTATAGAAGCCAGCTGCATTCCTTGACTGGTAATACCCTCCTCACATCATTCCAACCAGTTTCTTTCATCATCACATCTTCTCCTTTTCTTTATTAAAACATCCTTCTGCCTCCCTGTTATAAGTCCACATGTGATTACATTTGGGGCCCTGCACACATGGATAAACCAGTATAATTTTGCCATCTCAAGACCCTTTATTTAATTACATCTGCAAATTACCTTTTGCCATATAAAGTAACATTCACAGATTTAAAGAAGTAGGGCCTGGATGTATTCAGAGGCCATTATTCAGTCTATTATTGAGTGATTAATGCAATAGAAAAAAAAAGTCATGTAGGATGAGAGGTTGAGAAAATCCTTGAGGTGCTGCTTTTTAATAGTCATCAGTGTAAACCCCATTGAGTATGTGATGTCGACAAAAGAATTAAAGCAGATAGGAAGCTGTGTGAATATCCAAGCCAGAGCACTACAAGCAGAGGCAACAGCCATTCAGAAAAGATGTGTCAATGTGGCTAAAGTTGAATCAGGGAATGCAAAAAAAGTGGAAGTTAAGTCAGAGAGTAACTGGAATAGTTGTGTGAGACCTTGCAAGGAAGTAAGCTATTACTCAAGTGAATGAGGGGCTATTTCAGGTCCTGGGGCACAGAAATGACATGATGTAACTTACAGCAGGATCACTCTGGCTGTTCTGTTGGGAGTATCATAAAAAGGGTAAGAGGGAGAAAAGGAAGACTGGGTAGATATTGCAGAAATCTGAGAAAGAAATTATAGCTGGAACCAGAGGGGTAGCAGTGAAGTGGGAGAAATATTCAAACTCCAGATTTGTTTTGAAGGTAGGGTCTAAGTGATTTGTTGGCATATTTGCATGTAGTATAAGAGAGAAACTGAGGGGTAAATATGACTCCAGAATTTGAACTAAGCCTTAGAAGGAGACTATCGAAGGATAAACTTCAGAATAAGGTCAGGGGCCGGGCGCGGTGGCTCACGCCTGTAATCCCAGCACTTTGGGAGGCCGAGGCAGGCTGACCACGAGGTCAGGAGATTAAGACCTCCTGGCTAACATGGTGAAACCACGTCTGTATTAAAAATACAAAAAAATTAGCCAGGCATGGTGGCGGGCGCCTGTAGTCCCAGCTACTCGGGAGGCTGAGGCAGGAGAATGGCGTGAACCCGGGCGGCAGAGCTTGCAATGAGCTGAGATGGCACCACTGCACTCCAGCCTGGGTGACAGAGTGGGACACCGTCTCAAAAAAAAAAAAAAAAAAATTTGATCAGGAATTCACTTTTGAATGTGTTAGTTTGAAATTTCTAGTAGGCAACCAAGTAGAAATGTAGTCACCACATGATCAGGCCGCAGTGAAAGCAATGTTCTCAGAGGAGAACCATGCTTTCAGGGGTTTCAGAGAAGCAGGGGAGTATATAATAAGGAATTGGGGCAATAGTGATTCATACATTTCAGAGGATATAGTGGATGGGTTTCACAATTTAAGAGGTCGAAGAAGAGGAGAAAATTGAGAATATGCTGATCCTTAGATGGCATAAAGTCCAGGAGGTTAGGTGTTACCTAGAAGTGACTTTTGAGCCCTTATGGGGAAGAAGCCGACTTAATGGATGCATTGATGAGGTTTAGGTAGGGTAATCATTCTTAAATACTTTTAGGAGTAAAGAGGGCACTAATCATAATTCCTGAGACAACAAGCTTAAATGGAGACTGTCTCAAGCAAGCTGAAACCCATGTTCTTCCTAGGTTGAGGATATCTGGGAATGTCAGATGTTATTATGAATGCATGTCTCCTTCTTGGACCCTGGTGGTGGGGTAAATGGTCTTAGGAGGCGTGGTCATGGTCCCAGAATGCAAGATACACTCCTTAAAAGTATTTTTTACTTTTAATTATTATGGATTCATTAGGTGTATATCAACACACACTCCTAATCTCTTGGAGGGTGGGGCAGATTTATTAGAAAGTTCCTGTCTGATCTGTGCCACTTAAATTGAGGAAGTCTGGGGAAGTCTGTTTTAATCCCCAGTCATGGTGATAGGTGTTGATCTCTGTCTAACAGGTTCTTAGAGAAAACGTGACTCCCTCTTGAAAACTAGTGATGAAGCTGAGAACATCTAGGGAATCAGATTATAGTCTGCTGAGCCTGAGTCCTTTCTGGATCCCTATAAATGTAAAGTGGAAGGTCTGAGGGAAATATGGTCTTAGCTCCAGAGTGTAGTTTCATGAGGAATGAATTTTCTCTGGGAATATTTGTCTATCATTAGACTCTTGCATATTAGTACACGCTCTTTTATGATCTACTTTATCCTAATCTGTTATTCAAAGTATATACTAACTTCTTAATTTCAATGACTACATATCTTATTTCTAGACATTTCACTAGGTACTTTTCCAAATCTTTTTATTTTTTCAGAATGAGTTTTATTTTCATTAAAGCTTATATTTCTTTTTCATATCTTTGGTTTTTTTAAATTAGTTTTTGGGTACTGTCCAAAAACTAATTATTCTATTATTCAAGTTGTTGGGGTGACTGAGTGCCAATTCTTCTAGCCGTTTTGTCTGCCACTGACTTTCTTGAGAGTATATCAATCGATCCCATTTTTTTCTTAATTTTTAATTTTGGCTTATTAGCAGATGTTTTTAGTGCAAACGTGTATTTGGGAGCTAGGGAAGCATATTGGACCTGAGAAAAATTAGTTGTTTCATGTCATTTTCCTGTGGGATTCACAGGTGACCTGATATGAGGCATTGTCCTTGAGCAGCATTTTACATTTGTTTCTACAGGGCATCTCAGAAGACCTTGGGCTTGGTCCTGTTTCCTTAATGGTGCTACTTTTTAGGCTTAGGATTCCCTCAAGATATTCTAAGTTCTGAATCCACCATACCTTGTACTTCAGGCTTGTTTTCAGTGGCTTATGTCTTCAGCTTAGAATGGAGAAGACACACTTGCCCGGCACTGTCCTGAAGCTGTAAGAAGTGCTTCAGTAGTTCTTTATTCTGTAGTCCCTACATGGTACTACTTGCAATGTTCTGGATCAGTATGAGGATTTCAATTCCACTGCTCACCCTCCCAGACCACAGACAAGCCTACAGTCCTTGTGTAGGCATCAAAGTTCTAAGCTGTATAAACACATGTCAACATCTGAGCCACCCTTCCTATGGGTTCCTGTACTGCATTTTCTACCCACAGCTTCCCTCTTTATTTCAAGCAATTGGTGCTTCTTTTATTTTATAAATACAGCTACAAACTTACTGTTTCATATTTGTAGGTGTGCACAAACACACATACACACACACATATATTTTTTTCTTTTAACTGAGAAAGTGAAAAGTAGCTCAATTTGCCAACTTGGTGAAATTAGAGTTTCTCCCCACTTCTTTGTTCATTTTTAATTGTATTTCCCTTTTTGAATGTAGGTGGCAAAGAATGATTTGTTATATTAAACATAATGAAAGCCTGCCTTTTATTACTTAATGATTTTTTTACCTACTTTGTGTTTTTTTGATTTCATTAATGTTGTTTCAATGATTTCTAACCCCTTAAAGAGTGTTCTTGTATGCAAGTGTTTTCAAGATAATATTTTTGAACAAAGTAAATATTTCCACTATGGGAAATACCAACATAATGTCTCATTATTTGATAATTATATGAACACTCAATAAATCTCTACATGAAACATAATTAGAACACTTTTTTTTTACACATTCTCAGGAAACATACTTTTTAAGCAATTAGATTTTATTAGATTTCTTAGGAAATGAACCATTATTTAAAACTAGTCAGAATATTTTTTTCAAAGAGTAAAATTAAGGAAACTCTTATGGGGAAAATGATTGTATTATTAAGTATAATAACAAAATAGTCTCTGTTCCTTAATTATTTCAATTCAATTTGCTAATGATATTAACGTTACTAGCCTGTATCAGAACAGATATAATGCAAAACAATGTTAAATCTTATTGAACAATGATAAATGGCAATGATACAAAGCCCTCCTTAAAAAGAGAATTATCTGTGTAATAGCCAGCATGAAAATGATATGCTTTGGGAAATTTTTTTAATTCCAATTAATAATTGATTTGTTAAAGTTGCATTTGATTTTGAAAAGTAGGATACATGTAAATTTTTAACTCACTAATTTGAGTGGATTATAAAAATATTTGACATAGATTTTTATATTTTGAGTCCTCTAATAAATTGTGCAAAACTAAACCAATATAAGGTTTAAAAAAATTATTTGACTACTAAGACCAGAGTCAGAAATCAATGTGATAATGTAGAAGAGAATATTACAAATCAGAATATATGAGGGAAGTAGCATGGGGAGAGGAAAAACAGCACAGTACCTTAAAAACTTATTTGAATATGGCATATCATTTAAAACAACACTATAATTTCAAAAAAAACCCACATGTGACAATGGAAATATACAATCAATCAACAAGGAACTCCAATTTGGTAATACTATGGTAAACGTGTATCTCTTTACGAAGACTATGGAGATTATAAACTGTAACCATCAACACCATCATTTTCTCACTATTATATTCATTATCATTGTCATTAATAAAGGAGGAGGAATTTGGACTAGAAAGAGAACTGCACACACTCATTTCCCAAAATCCCACTTCAGGTTCTGGTTCTACTCACTTATTAACTATGTGGTATTGGATTAGGCCCATACAGCCTTAGCATTCTTTGCTTTCAAAAATGAGTGATAATAATGCCTGTCCTGCTAAATTCACAATGTTATAAGAATTTTTTAAATGCATATTATTATAAAAATGTACTTTGAAAACATGATATGTTTTTATTTAAAAAAAAAAAAAACCAGTAAGAATAGAGTTTCCTTAGTATGCCTAAACTGATTTTTATGCTGGAACAACTGCAGAGGATAAAGTTTCTTCATTTTACAATGGATCTAAAATGTAACCCCACTTTTTACTAGTTTAAACACAATCTTGGTTCTTTTTGACTATAAATATAAAGCAGGCTCATTTGGCATATGCATTATTTCATCACTATATATAAAGGCATTCTTTGGACAAAGCTATATTATTTGCTTCATTTGTAGCAGCAAACTTTTTATAACTATGCATATTTGGCTGATTTGTCTCCCAGCTGGAGTACTCATTATGCACGTTTTTCAGAAAATGTTCATGAGTGGCATAATTTCTGTCTTTGCATATATAATAATCGAATGCTGGTGGTTTGTCTATGATGTGCAATATTTGTGTATATGTACTTATTGAAGAAATAAATGCCTAATAATTATAAGAAATATAGAAGGGTTGTTTCTACTTACTTCCAGTCTTGGTTACTTTGGTTGGATTATCTTGCTCCCATACCTGTCTTCCATTAAAAAGAACTCTCCAGAGGTATGCTGTCCAATGTATGTGGCTATTAATTAGATTTAGATAACACTAAACATTTAATTCTTCAATTACATTAGCCACATTTTAATTACTCAATAGCCACATATAATCATAGGAAACCATACTGGGCAATGTAAATACAGAATATTTGCAGTAATGGAAAGATCCATTGAACAGCATTGCTCTAAATTGTCTGTCTTTGTCCAGAGATTTTTTTTTACAGGCATAAATTTTAAACTTGATCCAGTGGATTTTACTTTTACAAAGTTTAGACCCTTTAACTTATTCTAGGCATCCTTTTAAGCCTCTATAATTAAGTTCATATCTTTCTCTTAGTGAATATTAGCTACCCAATTTTTTTTATTCTTCAGTTGTTCTTCTGATCCATAATTCATTCATTCACCATTCCATTATTCACCAAACACTTACCTTTGGATTCAGGGTACTGGGTAGAACAAAGTAAATTACTTGGGAATTTCAAGACAATGAAGATAGAAAAAGATACCACCTTAGACTAATCTAAAACTATATAAGATAAATTGTAAATTTTTAAGTTCTGGTCAGTCAAGTTTCAGATCCATTAAGATTATAAAGCTGCACTGCTTCGATTCACTATGGTCACATTTATGGTATCTATATCTTGGTTTTTTTTTCATAATAAAGTTTACATTAGTTTATTCTGGATTTTTTATAGTTTTCTTTGCTTGCAAAATATACTTTCAAGTGAGGGTTATTAAATTTCAATTTACTGATATATATATAGGAATTACTGCCAAAATCAATGATATGTTTACCCCCTGGAAGAACCAGAGAGCACCTATTGTGATGCTTTGAGTAAAGAATAATTTTCGGCACAATTTAAGAGGAATGCAATATAAAAGCAAATGTACTTTCAACCACAGATGTACACTAAAACTAAATTCCTGCAAAGCCATACAAATAGAATACAAATAAAAGTTGTAGTCTAGCCAGTTATTTGGCACAATGAAATCAAACAAAGATTTTTTAACTTGTGTTTTTTCTTTTTTTTTCTTAATTTTCATGAAGACAGCCTGTTCCATCCTGAAATAAAATGAGAGTAATTAGAAAGCTATCACTTTACTAATTTCATATATTTACCATACAGAGAGGTTGTGGTTATCAATTTAGTAAACAACAAGTTTCAGTTGTAATGATTTTACCAAAAGAGAAAACTGGGCATGCTGATAGATTAACAACAAATATCAGTAAATTTGGACCAGAAAAAAAGAAAAGAAGAGTTCAATCTTTGAATCAATCAGAAGGAAGTTTAAAGTGATATTTAATGTTAGAACAGAGGTCCTGTTGTTTCAGAAAATAAATTGCATATTGTAATGAAAATAACTAAGTCTGTCTGTCTCTATCCCTCCCTCTCTCTCCCTCTCGCTCCCTCTTTCTCTCTCTCTCTCTCTCTCTCTCCCTGCCCATTCCCTGTTTCTCTCTTCCAAGTTACTTTCTCAGAATCACAGAGGAAGGCTTAGAATGGGTAAATTGCCCCAGAGCAATTTGAATATTCCCAAATGGCCATAACTAGAGTTACCATTAAATAAAAGAGTTGTGAACACTAAGTGAAAATGCTATCCACAGAGGCAGCAGGTTCCAACCAGTAATGGGTTAGAACTAGTGTGTTATCTGAAGCACAAAGGTCAAGAATTTGGAAGTATGAGGAAATGCCTGTCAATTTTATACATTTATTCTTGTCTTAATGTTTTTATTTCTTATTGTCTGACAATTGGTTTTAACTGTATAAAATAATCATGGAACAAAGATGCAAGTTTACACACAGGGAAATATACTCTTGGGATTCAGTGTAGTCAAGATTTCTAGGGTTACTTCTAAAAAGGGATATTTATGTGAATCATAATCTTGGATCTTTATGGCAGATCACATATCACTGAAGCATAAAAACTACATTAGAAAAAGTCACACACTGTTTCTCAACAGACACGCCATTGGCATTTAGGGCATAACAGTTCTTTATTTTGCAAGACTCTCACATGCATTGCAGGATATTTGACATTCCTACTACTAAATAGCAGCAGTGTTCCATAGTCATTCAACGACAAAAAAAAAAAAAAAGTCCTTCTCAACACATACACCATATTTCCATATGTTCCCTGGAGTAGGAAGGTGGGCTGGTTTCACCTCCACTAAAAACAACTAGGAAGAATTATAGAAGGGGAGAAAGCCCTACCTACCTGAAGGTATTAAGAGAGGTGTGAGAGCGAAAATTCAAGGGTGTTGGTTTATAGGTAATAAATTAAAAGTAGATAACTATTTTACATCAGTATTCTCTGTGTTTTTTTTTGTTGTTGTTGTTTTGTTTGTTTTGAAAAGGAGTCTCGTTTTGTCGCCTAGGGTGGAGTGCAGTGGCACGCTCTCTACTCACGGCAACCTCTGCCTCCTGGGTTCAAGCAATTCTCGTGCCTCAGCATCCTCAGTGGCTGGGATTACAGGCACCCGCCACCATGTCCGGCTAATGTTTTGTATTTTTAGTAGAGATGGGGTTTGGTGAAACCCCATTAGTCAGGATGGTCTCAAACTCCTGATCTCAAGTGGTCCACCCGCCTCAGCCTCCCAAAATGTTGGGATTACAGGCGTGAGCCTCGGCACCCAGCTTAGATCAGTATTCTTATAGCCATTTTTCCTCGATGATTTCTTCACTCGCCTGATGTTCCAGCGATTGCTTCTTGGTATTATTTATTTATCTATTTAGTGGCTTGGTTAGATATTTATTTACCAAAGCACACTTCTTGCAACAAAAATAAAGGAGAAGCCAAACACATAGGGGTTTATATGCAGTAAAAGTTAAAGTCCTCTCACTTAACTACCTCTTTTTTTCTACCCTCAAGCAACATTTTCTTTACTTGATTTTAAATAACCTTTATAAGAATTTATGGGTTTATATTTTAAGCTTCAATTCTCTCTGCAAGGATAAATCTGTCTACATGGAAGTACAAAAGGTGTTACTGGTTCCATCATTAGATTAGATAGTACTGGGAAAAGTAACATTTCAAGGAGGTAATGATCTCATTTGTTACGATGCTTCCTTCTCCCCCTGGGGCCTTCTAACCTCAAACATGACCTCTCCGGTTTGGGAAAATTGTGTTGTGCAGACACAGTCCAAACCAACAAGCATTTTTAGTTCTCTAGATTTGTGGTAGGCATATGCAACGTGTAAGGTAGTGAGTGACAGCTCTCAAAATGCTCAGTTTCAGGTAAATAGACCAACCTTAATAAAACATGACAACTGCTATACCTGTATGATTGCTGCCGCCACCCCCATTCCTAATCAAGTCTACTCTGGCCCAAGTGTCAACCTCTCAGTGCTCTATGGCTCAACAGGGTAATCTGATTCAAATCACGAAAGCTCCAAATGTATCATAGATCAAAAGTTCAATATCAGTTATTTCATTACCGAGGAAAATATGATCCAGAGTAATGGTGACATGCACATTCTGTCAGTAAGCTTATTCATGATGAATGTTTTTGAAAAAGGGTTAAAGGGCATCCAGGCAACGTATGTACATTTGGCAATGGCTTTCAGAATACTGTGTATTTGATTTCTGTGTGTGTGTTTGTATTTTTATTTGTTTACTCATTTATTTTCTATAAAGATGCTGGGTCTTGGTGAGATAAGGAGAAAATACAGTGCAGAATTACTGGGAGTGAAAGCAAAGTAAAACATGATCAGTCAAAGGTGAGAATTTGGACAGAGGCTTCTTTAATTATACTGCAAAAGCGTTTCATCCTTGTATGTACTCAGCTTTGGCCTCAGTTTATCTAATTATTTTTTTCCTCTCTAGCATCTTTAACTTAAAATATGATAATTTTCACGTAAATACATTTTATTATGCATTTTCTAAAACTCCATAAGTTTAGAGTGTATCGTACTGCTGTACATCTGATATCCTCACTCATTACAGATAATCTGTATAAGATAGTACACTATTGATCTATAAAAAATAAATTAAGTCATTTATACTATTATTGTTATCTCACTAATGACATAAATGATTGTCTTATACAGATTAATGAACTCCTTTTTCTTCCAAACAGTAGCCTTCTCCTTAAAACACTGAGTAACATACTGTGCACAATAGTGTACTTTTCATTATGATAAAATACTTCCTACTAAAAAGGCCCTCTAGTAGAAAATCTGACAACATGACTTCTCTTGTTTCATCTTTATTTTTTAAAATGTCATCAGGAAAAATGGGTAAGTGAATATTTTCATTGAAACACATAACAATATTTAGCAAAATCTCAAAGCTGTATATGGTCTGGTGTTTTATATAACTTTGGCATCCAATTCAACTAAACCACAAATGGGATATATAGAAGTTATTTCTTATATCCTTAAGCATTTATTTTCTTCTTGTTAATGGAATGTCTCATCTCAGAGGCTCTATAGGGAAAATGAAACATTATTTTCAAATAGGATTAAACAATTATATAACTCATTGTTTTGGGGATATAGGAACAGAAGTCTCTCCTGATAAGACTTAGTGCTTATTAAATATAAGTTGATAACGATGATTAATATAGGCTGCAATGGGGACTAAGCTCTATCATTGCTACATTGTTCACCTGTGCACACTGTGGGAAAAGGTTATACACTATGGATATGCCAGAAATGCGAGCAAATGTTGATTTACATGGCACACAAAAAGTATAATGATTTGAAAAATTCTACTAGTGATCATCACTCATTGTGGATATACTGTCAGTATGCTAGTATTTTGGCCCCAAGATGAAAACTTTACAGTTAAGTGAGTAGAGGCAATATATCAGAACCTCTATGTGAGTGATAAGTTGTTAATGGTTAGTGATGCATATTTCAAGGAGTATAAATCTACATTTTTTATTGCTGGCATATGCTAAAGTTGTATGGAGAAATGCATTATGATTCAGCTTAAAAAAAGACACATAATCCAACTGACAGTTTGGAGATAGTAAGCCTAATATGCTCCTTGCCCCACTATTTGAGCAAATAACCTTGCTCTTATTTTAATGATGTTATTCAAATAATAAAACAGTAACTTTCTCACTTATTTCCATTAAATCTCCAAATCTCCAGCACATTTGCATTTATATACTCTGCCTCCCTCTAATTACAATTGCAGGACATCTTGTCATTCCTACAAGACGTTAGCCTTTCCTGCTCTGGATTCTATCCACTCCTGCTTCTAAAGGATTTTGCTCATTGATTAACACCTACCTCCTTTTCTCAAGGTTTATTTTTTAATATTTTCTTTCTTTATTTATCGGTAAATTTCAGTAGCTTTTGGGGCACACGTGTGTTTTTTTTTTTTGTCACATAGATAAATTATATAGTGGTGAATTCTGAGATTTTAGTGCACCTATCACTTGAGTAGTGTACATTGCACCTAATGTGTAGATTTTTATCCCTGACACTGGTCCCCGCCTCCCCCTTCTGAGTCTCTAAAGTCCATTATATCTATCTCTATGCTTTTGCATGCCCATAGCTTAGCTCCCACTTCCAAGTGAGAGCATATGATTTTTTCTTTTCCACTACTGTTACATTACTTAGAATAATGTCCTACAGCTCCATCTAAGTTTCTGCAAAAGACATTATGTCATTCCTCTTAATGGCTGAGTAGTATTCCATGGTGTATATATACCACATTTTCTTTATCCACTCATCAGTCCATGGACACTTAGGTTGGTTCCACAGATTTGCAATTGTAAATTGTGTTGCTATAAACATACGTGTGCAAGTGAGTGTCTTTTTCATATAATGACTTCTTTTCCTTTGGGTAGGTACCCAGTAGTGGGATTGCTGGATCGAATGGTAGATCTACTTTTAGCTCTTTAAGAAATCCCATACTGTTTTCTATAGAGGTTGCACTAATTTACATTCCCAGCAGCAGTGTATAAGTGTTCCCTTTTCCTTACATCCACTCCAACATCCATTTTTTTTAACTTTTTACTAATAGCCATTCTTGCAGGAATAAGGTGGTATGTCATTGTGGTTTTAATTTGCATTTCTCTGATGATTAGTGATGGTGAGCATTTTTTCATGTTTCTTGAACATTTGTGTATCTTCTTTTGAAAAATATCTACTCATGCCCATTCCCCACTTTTTAATGGGATTATTTTTTGTGTGTGTGGTGATTTGTTTGAGTTCCTTATAGATCTGGACACTAGTCCTTTGTCAGGCGTGTAGTTTGCAAATATTTTTTCCCATTCTGTGGGTTGCCTGTTTATTGTTTATTTATTTTGCTATGCAGAAGCTTTTTAGTTTAATTTGGTCCCTATTATTTATTTTTATTTTTGTTGCATTTGCTTTTGGGGTCTTACTCATGAATTCTTTGCCTAGGCTGGCATTTTGAAAAGTTTTCCAACATTGTTTTCTAGAAATTTTATGGTTTCAGGTCTGATATTTAAGTCTTTGATCCATCTTGAGTCGATTTTTGTATATGGTGAGAAATAGGGATCCAATTTTATTCTTCTACATGTGGCTTGCCAGTTTTCCCAGCATCATTTATTAAACAGGGTGTTTTGTACACTTTGTTGAAGATCAGCTGGCTGTAAAGACTTAGCTTTATTTCTCGGTTCTCTACTCTATTCCATTGGTCTATATGCCTAGTTTTATATCAGTACCATGCTGGTTTGAAAACTACAGCCTTGTAGTATAATTTAAAGTCTGGTAACGTGATGTCTCCAGATTTGTTTCTTTTGTATATAATTTCTTTGGCTATTCAGGCTCTTTTATAGTTCCTTATGAATTTTAGGATTTTTTTTTTCTAATTTTCTGAAAACTGGTGTTGGTATTTTATGGGAATTGCATTGAATCTGTACATTGCTTTGGGCAGCATGGTCATTTTCACTACATTGGTTCTTCAAATCTATGAGCATGGGATGTGTTTCCAATGGTTTGTGACATCTATGATCTCATTCAGCAGTATTTTGTAGTTCTTCTTGTAGAGATCTTTCACTTCCTCGGTTAGGTATATTCCTAGGTTTTTTTGGTTTTGATTTTGTAGCTGCTGTAAAAGGGATTGAGTTCTTGATTTGATTCTCAGCTTGGTTGCTGTTGGTATATAGCATTGCTATTGATTTGTGTACATTGAATTTGTAACCTAAGACTTTATTGAATTCATTTTTCAAATCTGAGTGTCTTTTGGAGGAGTCCTTAGGATTTTTTAGGAATACAATCATATCATCTGCAAATAGCAATCATTTGACTTCCTCTTTTCCTACAACATCAGTTTATCTCTTCTTTACCAGTTTAATAGAATCATGTATTAAATATCCAATTAAAAAGTAAGTAAAACTCTAAATTCTCACTTTTTATTCCATCTATTGCTGAACTTCTCTGATCCCCTTCCCAGTTAAACCACTTGAAATAATAATATACAATCATATCTTCACTTCCTCATCACTTTCATTTTTTTCCTAAAATCTTTCCAAAATGACTCCACATTCCACTCCTTGAGGAGGCTGCTACTATCACAAGAGATTTGCTAAATGTAATAATTAGCAAAACTTGTCTCTTTACTTTCTTGATCCTTCAACACCATTCAGTACAGTTGACATGTGTTGAAACAGTATTTTTTATTGACTTTGGTCCTACCATTTTCCTGTTTTGTTTTTCTTTTATCTCTTCCATTTTTGCTTCTCTCCCATAAACTTTTTTGCTATTTTCTTCCATTTGACATGTAAGTGCCCTAAGGTGCAGTTCTAAGTTCCTGTCTCTTCAAGCAAAGTTTTTTTCTAAATAATTAATTTCATCTAGAGCAATGGTTTTTTGTTTGTTTGTTTTCGTTTCTTTGTTTCAGATGGAGTCTCAGTCTGTTTCCCAGGCTGCAGTGCAGTGGCATGATCTCGGCTCACTGCAACCTCTGCCTTCTGAGTTCAAGCGATTCTCCTGCCTCAGTTCCTGAGTAGCTGGGATTACAGGCGCATACCACCAGGCCCAGCTAATTTTTGCATTTCTAGTAGAGACAAGGTTTTACCATGTTGGTCAGGCTGGTCTCCAACTCCTGACCTCGTGATCTGCCCACCTCAGCCTCCCAAAGTGCTGGGATTACAGGCGTGAGCCACTGTGCCCAGACTAGAGCAATGGTTTTAAATAATATCTATATACTCCCAAATCTACATCTCTATAGCTAAAGTCCACAGACAAATAAACAGCTGCTGATATATCCTTTTCCTTGAGTGACAAATATCCATTATAGATTTAACAGGACCAAACAAAATACTTGATATTATTCTAAAACCTGTTCCTCATCCTGTCTTCTTTATCTTAGTAGATGCAAACATTACCTACCCAATTGTTCAAGCCAACACCAAAATGTCATTCTATATTCCCCTCTTTTCCTCACTGCAACATCCAGCCCACTATCAAATCCTGTGACATTCCTTCCAAAATGTATCCTGAAAGTATAATTTCCCTTCACTCAATCTCTCCCCAGCAAATAGAGTGTTCTATTAAAAATGGAAACCATATCATATCTCCTTACTGCACTTTAGCTTAAATACTTCAGCAACTTCTAATCACGTACAATCTCTACATTATGCTTTAAATCTTTGCATCTTACTTATAATAAACTTCTGATTCTGGTTTTAGAGTCTTCCTGATCTGGTACCTGTGTTTCACCTTGCACAATTTCTTTCTCTCTCTCCTTCACTCTCTGCTGTGAACACATTTATCCTCCTTCTGTTTCTTCTTCATATCTTAGCACATTGTAGAAGCATTCTCCTTTGTACAGAATGTTGTTCTCTCTTCCTGGAATATTCTTCCTCTTCAGCTTAAAATGTCTGCATTCTTGTCATTCAAGCCCAGAACTGCCTTGCTGGTTACACAGGCCATCCACAGTAATCACATTCAGTTCTTAGTTCAAATTTCATCCATGGAGACAAGCCTTCTAATCACTTAATTTAAAACAAAACCAAAACGACCATCAGCATAATCAGAGTAATTTAATGACATTAAGGGAGGGAGAAAAAGTAGATGAATGTGTTCAACTTCTACCTGCTAATATATGTTTTTAACAAACCCATTTATAAACTCATTTTAAAATTATTGATATTTTTCCCACCAATCCCTGAGAATAACCTCTACAGGACCATGGAAGTTGACAACAGTGAGATCCACTCTATCATCACTCAATGCCAAACACATAGCGAACACATAAAGGCTTATTTGTTGAATAATAAAAAGTGAATGAATTAAGCTGAAAGAGTACGTAATTTGAAATAAAAGAATTAGATTTCAAGTCCTAAGTCTTTTGGATACTATAATTTTAAGCAAATATTATTATTAGGTGAAACTTAATCTTATACATTAAACATGAGATCACTAACAAGTTTTGTGTTTCAAAAAAAAAATTTAGACTGAAACTTTTACTATATAAATGAATTAGGGGGAAAATCAAATGGGAATCAGGATGCTTTTTAATTAAATAAAACTTTAATAACTAAACCTGACTCGTTTACATATAATTCCTGAGACCAGCATAGCCTGAGTTGAGAGAATAAAAATACAGCAACAGAAACCCCCACGGCATCCTGTTTGGATAATAGCAGCCATCTAATACACAAGTGTGACAAGAGACACTACATAGCTCCAGTTATTAGAACAAAAATACCAAGAAAGGTGGGTAAGGCTTTTATGTAGAGGCAACTTGAGCACAGCCCACAAAAATGATAGCCAGTTTTGTTTTGTTGTGTTTTGTTTCACTTAGAAAACTGCAGGGCACATAGAGCATGAAAGATGAGATGGGCCATAGAGGTTTTAAAAATGAAAAGCAAAGGATGCCTCCAAGATGGCTGAGTAGGAACTGCTCCAGTCTGCAGCTCCCAGCGAGATTGATGCAGAAGACAGGTGATTTCTGTATTTCCAACTGAGGTACCTGGTTCATCTCACTGGGATTCATTGGACAGTGGGTGCAGCCCATGGAGGGTGAGCCAAATCAGGGCAGGGTGTCATCTCACCCAGGAAGCACAAGGGGTCAGGAGATTTCCCTTTCCTAGCCAAGGGAAGCCATGAGTGACTGTACCTGGAGGAGCAGTACACTTTTGCCTAAATACTGTGCTTTTCCCACGGTCTTCACAACTGGCAGACCAGGAGATCCCCTCCCGTGCCTGGCTCAGCACGTCCGACACCCACGGAGCCTTGCTTGCTGCTAGCACAGCACTCTGAGGTCAATCTGGGACACAGGAGCTTGTCGGGGGGAGGGGCATCTGCCATTGCTGAGGCTTGAGTAGGTGGTTCTATGCTCACAGTGTAAACAAAGTGGCAGGGAAGCTCGAACTGCAGCTCAGCAAGGCCTACTGCCTTTCTAGATTCCACCTGTGGGGGCAGGGCATATCTGAACAAAAGGCAGCAGACAGCTTTTCCAGACTTAAACTTCCCTGCCTGACAGCTCTGAGGAGAGCAGTGGTTCTCCCAACATGGCGTTCGAGCTCCGATAATGGACAGACTGCCTCCTCAAGTGGGTCCCTTACCCTCGTGTAGCCTGACTGGGAGACATCTCCCAGTAGGGGCCGACAGACACCTCATAAAAGCGAATGCCCCTCTGGGATGAAGCTTTCAGAGGAAGGATCAGGCAGTAATATTTGCTGTTCTGCAGCCTCCTCTGGTGATACCCAGGAGAACAGGATCTGGAGTGGGCCTCCAGCAAACTCCAACAGACCTGCAGCTGAGGGGCCTGTCTGTTAAAAGGAAAACTAACAAACAGAAAGGAATAGCATCAACATCAATGAAAAGGACATCCACACCAAAACCCCATACATAGGTCACCAACATCAAAGAACAAATTTAGATAAAACCATAAAGATGAGGAGAAACCACAGTAGAAAGGCTGAAAATTCCAAAAACCAGATCACCTCTTCTCCTCCAAAGGAACAAAGCTTCTCACCAGCAAGGGAACAAAACTAGATGGAGAATGAGTTTGATGAGTTGACAGAAGTAGGCTTCAGAAGGTCGGTAATAACAAACTTCTCCAAGCTAAAGGAGCATGTTCCAACTGATCACAAGGAAGCTAAAAACCTTGAAAAAAGGTTAGACGAATGGCTAACTAGAATAAACAATGTAGAGAAGATCTTAAATGATCTGATGGAGCTGAAAACCACAGTACGAGAACTTCGTGAAGAATACACAAGCTTCAATAGCTGATTTGATCAAGTGGAAGAAAGGATATCAGTGATTGACGATCAAACTAATGAAACAAAGTGAGATGACAAGATTAGAGAAAAGAGTGAAAAGAAATGAACAAAGCCTCCAAGAAATATGGGGCTATGTGAAAAGACCAATTCTAGGTTTGATTGGTGTACCTGAAAGTGATGGGGAGAATGGAACCAAGTTGGGAAACACTCTTCAGGATATTATCCAGGAGAACTTCCCCATCCTAGCAAGGCAGGGCAACATTCAAATTCAGGAAATACAGAGAAAACCACAAAGATACTCCTCGAAAAGAGCAACCCCAAGACACATAATTGTCAGATTCTCCAAGGTTGAAATGAAGGAAAAAATGTTAAGGACAGCGAGAGAGAAAGGTCGGGTTACCCACAAAGGGAAACCCATCAGACTAACAGTGGATCTCTTGGCAGAAACCCTACAAGCCAGAGGAGAGTGGGGGCCAATATTCAACATTCTTAAAGAAAAGAATTTTCAACCCAGAATTTCATATCCAGCCAAACTACATAAGTGAAGAAGAAATAAAATCCTTTATAGACAAGCAAATGCTGACAGATTTTGTCACCAATAGGCCTGCCTTACAAGAGCTCCTGAAGGAAGCACTAAACATGGAGAGGAACAACTAGTACCAGCCACTGCAAAAACACGCCAAATTCTAAAGATCATCGACGGTATGAAGAAATTACATCAATTAATGGGTGAAATAACCAGCTAGCATCATAATGACAGGATCAAATTCACACATAACAATATTAACCTTAAATGTAAATAGGCTAAATGTCCTAATTAAAAGATACAGACTGGCAAATTGGATAAAGAAAGAGTCAATACCCATCGGTGTGCTGTATTCAGGAGACTCATTTCACTTGCAAATACACACATAGGCTTAAAATAAAGGGATAGAGGAAGGTCTACCAAGCAAATGGAAAGCAAAAAAAAGCAGGTGTTACAATGCTGGTCTATGATAAAACAGACTTTAAACCAACAAAGATCAAAAGAGACAAAGAAGGCCATTACATAATGGTAAAGGGATCAATTCAACAAGAAGAGTTAACTATCCTAAATATATATATGCACCCAAAACAGGAGCACCCAGATTCATAAAGCAGGTTCTTAGAGACCTACAAAGAGACTTAGACTCCCACACAATAATAATGGGAGACTTTAACACACCACTGTCAATATTAGATCAACGAGACAGAAAATTAACAAGGATATCCAGGAGTTGAACTCAGCTCTGGACCAAATGGACCTAATAGCCATCTACAAAACCCTCCACCCCAAATCAACAGAATATACATTCTTCTTAGCACCACATTACACTTATTCTAAAATTGACCACATAATTGGAAGTAAAACACTCCTCAGCAAATGTAAAAGAACAGAAATCAAAACAAACTGTCTCTCAGACCACAGTGCAATCCAATTAGAACTCAGGATTCAGAATCTCACTCAAAACCACAAAACTACATGGAAACTGAACAACCTGCTCCTGAGTGACTACTGGGTACATAACGAAATGAAGGCAGAAATAAAGATGTTCTTTGAAACCAATGAGAACAAAGACACAACATATCAGAATCTCTGGGACACATTTAAAGCAGTGTGTGAGAGAAATTTATAGCACTAAATGCCTGTGAGAGAAAGCAGGAGAGATCTAAAATTGACACCCTAACATCACAATGAAAAGAACTAGAGAAGCAAGAGCAAACAAATTCAAAAGCTAGCAGAAGGCAAGAAATAACTAAGATCAGAGCAGAACTGAGGGAGATAGAGACACAAAAAAACCTTCAAAAAAATCAATGAATCCATGAGCTGGTTTTTTGAAAAGATCAACAAAATAGATCACTAGTAAGACTAATAAAGAAAAAAAGAGAGAAGATTCAAATAGATGCAATAAAAAATGATAAAGGTGATATCACCACTGATCCCACAGAAACACAAACTACCATCAGAGAATACTATAAACACCTCTACTCAAATAAACTAGAAAATCTAGAAGAAATGGATAAATTCCTGGACACATACACCCTCCCAAGACTAAACCAGGAAGAAGTTGAGTCTCTGAATAGACTAAAAACAGGTTCTGAAATTGAGGCAACAATTAATAGCCTACCAACCAAAAAAAGTCCAGGACCAGACAGATTCACAGCCGAATTCTACCAGAGGTACAAAGAGGAACTGGTATCATTCCTTCTGAAACTGTTCTGATCAATAGAAAAAGAGGGAATCCTCCTTAACTCATTTTATGAGGCCAGCATCATCCTGATACAAAGCCTGGCAGAGACACAACAACAACAACAAAAAAGAGATTTTTAGGCTAATGTCCCTGATGAACACCCATGTGAAAATCCTTAATAAAATACTGGCAAACCGAATCCAGCAGCACATCAAAAAGCTTATCCACCATGATCAAGTCAGCTTCATCCCGCTGATGCAAGGCTGGTTCAACATATGTGAATCAATAAACGTAATCCATCACATAAACAGAACCAATGATAAAAACCACATGATTATCGCAATAGATGCAGAAAAGGCCTTCAACAAAATTTCATGCTAAAAATTCTCAATAAACTAGATATTGATGGAATGTATCTCAACATAATAAGAGCTATTTATGACAAACCCACAGCCAATTTCATACTGAATGGGCAAAAACTGGAAGCACTCCCTTTGAAAACTGGCACAAGATAAGGATGCCCTCTCTCACCACTCCTACTCAACATAGTATTGGAAGTTCTGGCCAGGGCAATCAGAAAAGAGAAAGCAATAAAGGGTATTCAAATAGGAAGAGAGAAAGTCAAATTGTCTCTCTTTGCAGATGACATGATTGTATATTTAGAAAACCCCATCGTCTCAGCCCCAAATCTCCTTAAGCTGATAAGCAACTTCAGCAAAACCTCAGGATACAAAATCAATGTGCAAAAATCACAAGCATTCCTATACACCAATAACAGACAAACAGAGAGCCAAATCATGAGTGAACTCCCATTCACAATTGCTACTAGGTGACTAAAATATCTAGGAATCCTACTTACAAGGGAGGTGAAGGATCTCTTCAAGGAAAAGTACAAACCACTGTTCAAGGAAATAAGAGAGGACACAAACGAATAGAGAAACACTCCATGCTCATGAATAGGAAGGAACAATATCGTGAAATTAGTCTTACTGCCCAACGTAATTTATAGGTTCAATGCTATTCCCATCAAGCTACCACTGACCTTCTTCACAGAATTGGAAAAAACTACTTTAAACTTCTTATGGAAACAAAAAAGAGCCCGCATAGCCAAGACAATCCTGGGCAAGAAGAACAAAGCTGGAGGTATCACACTACCTGACTTCAAACTTTACCACAAGGCTACAATAACCAAAACAGCATGGTACTGGTACCAAAACACTTACAGAGACCAATGGAACAGAACAGGGGCCTCAGAAATAACACCACACATCTACAACCATCTGATCTTTTACAAACCTGACACAAACAAGCAATGGGGAAAATATTTCCTATGTAATGAATGGTGTTGGCAAAACTGGCTAGCCATATGCAGAAAACTGAAACTGGACCCCTTCCTTACACCTTATAGAAAAATCAACCCAAGATGGATCAAAGACTTGAACGTAAGACCTAGGACCATAAAAATTCTAGAAGAAAACCTAGGCAATACCATTGAGGACATAGGCATGGGCAAGGACCTCATGTCTAAAACAGCAAAAGCAATGGCAACAAAAGCCAAACTTGACAAATGGGATCTAATTAAACTAAAGAGCTTCTGCACAGCAAAGGAAACTACCATCAGAGTGAAAAGGCAACCTACAGAATGGGAGAAAATTTTTGCAATTTACTCATCTGACAAAGGGCTAATATCCAGAATCCACAAAGAACTTAAACAAATTTGCAAGAAAAAAAACCCATCAAAATATGGGCAAAGCATATGAACAGACACTTCTCAAAAGAAGACATTTATGTAGCCAACAGGCATATGAAAAATGCTCATCATCACTGGTCATTAGAGAAATGCAAATCAAAACCATAATGAGATATCATCTCACACCAGTTAGAATGGCGATCATTAAAAAGTCAGGAAACAACAGATGCTGGAGAGGTTGTGGAAAAATAGGAATGCTTTTACTCCCACTGTTAGTGGGAGTGTAAATTAGTTCAATCATTGTGGAAGACAGTGTGGTAATCCTCAAGGATCTAGAACTAGAAATACCATTTGACCCAGCTATCCCATTGCTGGGCATATACCCAAAGGATTATAAATCATTCTACAATAAAGACACATGCACACGTGTGTTTACTGCAGCATTATTCACAATAGCAAAGCCTTGGAACCAACCCAAATGTCCATCAATGATAGACTGGATTAAGAAAATGTGGCACATATACACCATGGAATACTATGCAGCCATAAAAAAGGATTAGTTCATGTCCTTTGCAGAGACATGGATGAAGCTGGAAACCATCACTCTCAGCAAACTATCTCAAGATCAGAAAACCAGACACCACATGTTCTCACTCATAAGTGGGAGCTGAACAATGAGAACACATGGACACCAGGAGGGGAACATCACACACCGGGGCCTGTTGGAGGTGAGGGGCTAGGGGAGGGATAACATTAAGAGAAATACCTAATGTAGGTGATGATTTGATGGGTGCAACAAACCACCATGGCGCATGTATATCTATGTAACAGAACTGCAGGTTCTGCACATGTATCCCAGAACTTAAAGTATAATTAAAAAAAAAGAAAAAAGAAAAAAGAAAAAAAGAAATGCTGACTTCAGAGAAACAGGCTTGGGGAAACAAAACAAAACCAAACAAGCAAACCAATTAGGATATTTTCTGCTATAAGAAACAGGAAACTCTACTTGAACTGAGTTAAATAAAAAAGGAAATTTCACCTCCCCCCAAAAAAACAACATGGAAAGCAAATATAGTGAAGACCTTAAGGGACATGAAAAAATTAAATTATAAGCCAGCAGTGGGGAAAACCAAGCACTAATCAGGTTAACAATTCAGATTCCCCAAAAGTTGCAAATATTAATAGCACCAATACCTCAGGAAATGGATACGGAGAGAAGAGGAAGATACAATGAAGGGGACAAAGTTAGTGTAAGAATAAACTAGGTTGTTCCCAGATTCCATTCAAGTAGTACCTGCCCTACCATTCTACCATTCTAGAAGAAGACTGACCAGTTGTTAAAGGATCTCCGGATTTGAGGAAGTATTACACTACAAACAGGTGCATTTAGTGACTGTAAGCACAGTAATGCCTGAGACAACAGCCCATGCCCAGGGCTCTTTCATATGTTTATCATATCTCTAGGGCTCATATCTCTAGACCTCCAGAGACCAGAACTTTACTCTCTGGGGAATCTGACCAGCCCAGGAAAAAAGATTTGAAGGTTCAGGACAAATCCTATCTGAATTTCCCAGGCACATCACTCTGCAGTTAAGCTTGCAATTGATAAGATCTAGTGACGCATTAATAGATTCCAATTTACTTTTTAATTTCCCAGACTAAGGTAAGGGTAATCATGTAAAGATTGTCAGAGGTATGAAAGATGGAATACAAAACAAACAAAAAAGTCTTTGGAATATGGAGGAAAAGACTATGCTGAAAGATTAAAACTTAACAAGAAAAACAATATACACAGAGAGATAAGAAGTTATTGAATCCAAGAGGAAAAAAACAAGATATTATTTTTTTAAAGGGGGGGAGTTTTTGAAAATTTAAACTATAAGGAAAGAAATGGAGGGAAAGGAGAAAATTAATACAAAGTTTGTAAGATAAATTAGAGAAACTCTCACAGTAAGAAAAGGAAAAAAATAGAGCATTATGCTCAGGTTATTGGCTTGATGCTTTAATAGAGATAAAAGTAAGAATGGCTTAAATGAGTTAGGTTTCTCTCTCTCAGTCTGTCACACACACACACGTCCAAAGTGATCAACAAAATAGTAGGGCATCTGTTATTTATTATCAATAAAATTGCCTGAGGCCCATGTTTCTTAAATTTTGTTGCTACTTCATCCCCTAGAAGTTTCCCTTGGTTTATCACCACCACATACATATTCCAGCTATCTTCAAAGGGAAAAAATGGAAGAATGTAGCTTCCTTTTAAGGACAATGTTGTGCATAAAGAGAGATTTTACATACCTTTTGCTCACATTTTCATTAGCCAGAACTTAGTCCCATGGCAATACTTAATGATAAGGAGGGCTGAAAAGTTTAGAAAGTAGCTGGATGTTCATGAACCAAGCTACAAACCAGGAGATTCCATAAATTCAAAGAGGAAGAGAAGATCGTATAATGGAGATCAACATTCTTTGTCATAAAGAGAGAAAATAAAAAATTCAATTAGGTGGCTATACCAAGAGTTATAACAATCAAGCAATAGAAATTCCCTGAGAGAACAGAAAAAAAAAAGCAGAATGGAGAAATTCATCATTAAATATTTTAAAGAAAATTTATCCATCTGTCAGGAAACTAAATGAAAACAAACCCACATCAATGTACTTTATTATGAAACACTGGAACCTTAATCACAAGGAAAATAATCTACAAAATTTCAGGTAATTAGAGGACAAGAAATATTCAAATGATTAGGAACAGAATGTCTTCGAAATTGTCAATAGCAGGTTGGAAGCTGGAAAAGAAAGAAGCAATGCATTGGCAAATTCTGAATGAAAGTATAATTGCCAAATTAGAATTATTTTATTCACTCGATCTAAAAATCAGAAGCACGTTTGTAATACATTCATCTACCATGGGCCTTTGTTGAGAAGGATACTAGAGAATATGCTCTTTCAAAATAGTAATTAAACATAAGAGAGAGTAAGATAGAGGAAAATAGAATCAAGAGATCAATAAATAGAAATGAGAGGAATTCCCAGAGTGGTGGTGGCGGTAAAGCCCAGAGTAACAACTCGGTGCAGACTTAGAGGCAAATCAGTCCAGATTGAAGAAGGTTAATAGGTTTAGCAAAGACTTCTACAGCAAGTTGCAAGGGAAACATCTTTCCACGTATCTGCACATCTTAGGCAAAAATTTATGCAATTGTTTTAGAGTTTTTACTTAAATTAATAAGTACTAAGAAAAGCAAACATACCAAAAACAAATGAAGTAAGGGGTGCTAGGAAGGATGCTTATAAGTGGATGGTGTGGGAAAGAAAAAGTCTGTATTCTCATCAGATGAGAGGATCAGTAATAAAGCTTAAGATATAACATTATCAAGAAGTAACAATATTTTTAAGTAGCAATTTAAGCATATAACCATGAGACATAAATTAAGTACCAAAATAATCACCTGAAAAAAAAAGTGGGTGGTCACATTATGGGAAGGATAAAACAGTGGAAGGGGAAGGGAGCATTGGCTCTTTAGAATAGTTTTTATTGTTTAGTAGTTACAAAGTGTGGTGAGGTATAAACAGCACTCTGCTACCAAGTTTAAGAAACAGAATATTATCATTAACTTTAAATGCCTACCCCTCCCCAACTTAGAATGTATTCTCCTGCCTACACTCTTCTCTTTGCCTTCAGAAGTATCATGGCTCCCAAATGGTGTTTCTGAGGGATATGTGTATATGTGTGTGTGTGCCTGTGTGTGTGTGTTAGTCCACTCTGTATTGCTATAATTTATTTTGAAAAGATGTTTATGTTGCTCATGGTTTTGCAGACTGTAAAAGAAGCATGGCACCAGCATCTGCTTCTGGTGAGGGCCTCAGGAAGCTTCAATCATGCTAGAAGGTAAAGAGAGAGCAGGTGCATCACATGGCAAGGACAGCAGCAAGAGAAAGAAAAGGGAAGTCCCAGACTCTTTTTAACAAACAGCCCTCATGGTAACTCATTACCATGGGAAGGACCCCAAGCCTTGCATGAGGGATTCACCCTCACGACCCAAACACCTCCCACTAGGCTCGCTTCCAACATGGGGGATCACATTTCAACATGAGATTTGGAGGGGACAAACATCCAAACCATATCAGTGTGTGTGAATGTGTATTTAAATATCCATAAACAATATGTTATTTAATTTTGCATGGGTTTTATCTCTTTATATATAAATGAAATTATGAAGATTAAGAAAGGAAAGGCAAATAAAAGAAAAATGAAAGGAGAGGAAGGAAAAGAAAAGAAAGGAGGGAAGAAGAGAGAGAACAAAAGAGGATATCTGATATGTTCCAATGTATAAGGGGAGATTTATACTTATAAAGGATTGGGGAATAATTTGATTACAGAAAACAAGAAAAAATGGAGCAATTATTAACTTTAGGGAAATCAATAGGCTTACAGGCAAGGAAACATAATCATAATATAACATCTGACACAGCTTAGGCATGAAGTATATTATGATAATATTTGTGAAATCATGATAAGGCAAACATTGATCAAACTGAAAATTATCACACAGCTGGGAGGTGGAAAGGGGTGTAGGTATTGTGGGTGGACCAAGGGCACATATAAAAGGATAAATCCTCATCTGCCATAGAGAATGGCAATATGTCTGACATAAAAAATCAAAAAGTAACTGTCTGAAGGTAAATTCCAAACAAAATAGCTAAGAAAGTTAAAAATGGTTGCATCTGGAGGTAAGAGTAAGTAGGGTTAGATAGGAATTTTTGTAAGAAAGGGGAAAAGGGTATTGTTGCTTTTTAAAAATGCTGTAGGATTATCTGAATTTTAAAAGTATGTACATTTATAACTTTTATAATTTAGTTTCTCTTTAATATATATAATACTAAATTTGAAAAGAAAATTAAAGCGTGTGTGTATGTGTGTACACATATATCACAATCTATGGATTTTTTAAAATATGTGAATAGACCAAATAATTGTATATTTCATATTAAACTTCTAATTACTGAATAATTAAGATGAGCTTTAGAATTGTTTAGTGAAGGCTTTGGGCTGTTTTCAGAAAACATAATTTAGACTGAGCTACATGCTTTTCAACTTGCTCCAGAAGACCAGAATCTGACCAGATAAGATGAATGGCTGCGACTCTTGTAGTCTCAAGTATTTCGAAGTGTGCTAGCCAGATGCAATGGATCATGCCTGTACCAGCACTTTGAGGGGCCAAGGCAGGCAGATCAACTGAGGTCAGGAGTTTGAGACCAGCCTGGCCAACCTGGTAAAAACCTATCTCTACTAAAAATACAAAAATTAGCTGGGTGTGTTGGCGTGCTGCTGTAATCCCAGCTACTTGGGAGAGTGAGGCAGGAGAATTTCTTGAACTCAGAAGGTGGAGTTTGCAGTGAGCTGAGATTGTGGCACTATACTCCAGCCTGGGTATACAGTGAGACTCCATCTCAAAAAAAAAAAAGAAGTGTGCCATCTCCTGGGTAATAGAAAAAAGTTTTCTTTTGGCTTAGGATTGACTTGGTGATGCGGGCTCTTTTTTGGTTCCATATGAACTTTAAAGTAGTTTTTTCCAATTCTGTGAAGAAAGTCATTGGTAGCTTGATGGGGATGGCACTGAATCTGTAAATTACCTTGGGAAGGATGGCCATTTTCACGATATTGATTCTTCCTACCCATGAGCATGGAATGTTCTTCCGTTTGTTTGTATCCTCTTTTATTTCCTTGAGCAGTGGTTTGTAGTTCTCCTTGAAGAGGTCCTTCACATCCCTTGTAAGTTGGATTCCTAGGTATTTTATTCTCTTTGAAGCAATTGTGAATGGGGTTCACTCATGATTTGGCTCTCTGTTTGTCTGTTATTGATGTATAAGAATGCTTGTGATTTTTGTACATTGATTTTGTATCCTGAGACTTTGCTGAAGTTGCTTATCAGCTTAAGGAGATTTTGGGTTGAGACAATGGGGTTTTCTAGATATACTATCATGTCATCTGCAAACAGGGACAATTTCACTTCCTCTTTTCCTACTTGAATACCCTTTATTTCCTTCTCCTGCCTAATTGCCCTGGCCAGAACTTCCAACACTATGTTGAATAGAAGTGGTGAGAGAGGGCATCCCTGTCTTGTGCCAGTTTTCAAAGAGAATGCTTCCAGTTTTTGCCCATTCAGTATGATATTGGCTGTGGGTTTGTCATAGATAGCTCTTATTATTTTGAGATATGTCCCATCAATACCTAATTTATTGAGAGTTTTTAGCATGAAGGGTTGTTGAATTTTGTCAAAGGCCTTTTCTGCATCTATTGAGATAATCATGTGGTTTTTGTCTTTGGTTCTGTTTATATGCTGGATTACATTTATTGATTTGCGTATATTGAACCAGCCTTGCATCCCAGGGATGAAGCCCACTTGATCATGGTGGATAAGCTTTTTGATGTGCTGCTGGATTCTGTTTGCCAGTATTTTATTGAGGATTTTTGCATCAATGTTCATCAAGGATATTGGTCTAAAATTCTCTTTTTTTGTTGTGTCTCTGCCAGGCTTTGGTATCAGGATGATGCTGGCCTCATAAAATGAGTTACGGAGGATTCCCTCTTTTTCTATTGATTGGAATAGTTTCAGAAGGAATGGTACTAGCTCCTCCTTGTACCTCTGGTAGAATTCGGCTGTGAACCCATCTGGTCCTGGACTTTTTTTGGTTGGTAAGCTATTGATTATTGCCACAATTTCAGCTCCTGTTATTGCTCTATTCAGAGATTCAACTTCTTCCTGGTTTAGTCTTGGGAGGGTGTATGTTTTGAGGAATTTATCCATTTCTTCTAGATTTTCTAGTTTATTTGCGTAGAGGTGTTTGTAATATTCTCTGATGGTAGTTTGTATTTCTGTGGGATCGGTGGAGGCATCACACTACCTGACTTCAAACTATACTACAAGGCTACAGTAACCAAAACAGCATGGTACTGGTACCAAAACAGAGATATAGATCAATGGAACAGAACAGAGCCCTCAGAAATAATGCCACATATCTACAACTATCTGATCTTTGACAAACCTGAGAAAAACAAGCAATGGGGAAAGGATTCCCTATTTAATAAATGGTGCGCTGGGAAAACTGGCTAGCCATATGTAGAAAGCTGAAACTGGATCCCTTCCTTACACCTTATACAAAAATCAATTCAAGATGGATTAAAGACTTAAATGTTAGACCTAAAACCATAAAAACCTTAGAAGAAAACCTAGGCATTACCATTCAGGACATACGCATGGGCAAGGACTTCATGTCTAAAACACCAAAAGCAATGGCAACAAAAGCCAAAATTGACAAATGGGATCTAATTAAACTAAAGAGCTTCTGCACAGCAAAGGAAACTACCATCAGAGTGAACAGGCAACCTACAAAATGGGAGAAAATTTTCACAACCTACTCATCTGACAAACGGCTAATATTCAGAATCTACAATGAACTCCAACAAATTTACAAGAAA